>NC_080843.1:28127476-29377476 GCF_030435755.1 Ochotona princeps
AGGAACAAAGTTAGGAAGGTAAGTAAGGTCTAGGAAAACTGGTAGAGTGTTTTCCTTTCTGGGTTGCTTATCTTGACGAGGGCAGTCCCTCTCTAACGCCTTTAGTCTTTGGAAGTGGCGCTCCTGACAAAGGCTTTCAGAACTGCCAGGTGAGCGAGCCATGCAAATAGTTTCCTCTCAACCGGGCTGTCTCCAAGGAGGAACGCAACCCAAGTATCGCATGAAAATAAGAATCTAGCCTGCCGCTTTGCTGTAATGATTTCCATATCCAGTACAACAAGTTTTCCTGGGCCAGGCCTGCAGCTACAGGCACACGTCTCGCCCTGATGAGACCCAACGGCAGACAGAGCAGCCTGAACTCTGCGTGGTAGAGCTGGGCCCACAAACTCACACCCACGGGCCAAAGTGGGCAAAACTTTCCACCCATTTACTTCCAAATGGCATCCTGCTCAGAGGAGGGAAGTGGGCACTCTGTGTACAGAAGCATGCCCAAACCTTTCCATTGGCTTTCCTGTCCTGCTCTGTGCATTTGAGCAGGAATCTCATCAGTGTGGGGAGGAGGAGGATTTAGTAGCATCATTTTAGAACCTTCTAGAAATAAAAGCCTCCTGTCAAAAAGCTGTCCTGCTTTGCTCTTTGCTCAGTCGCCTTTTGCAGCACTTTTTCTTCTCTCTCTCTCAGTTTCTCTTTATTTCTCTCTTTCATCACTTATTTCCATGTTATGAGGAAAGCAGAAGGAGGGAAACAGATCTTCACCCAGTGTTTCACCCCCAGATGTGCACAGCAGCTGAGGCTGAGTCACACTGAAGCCAGGAGCCTGCAGCTCGCTCAGTCTGGGTCTCCCACGTGGGTGGCAAGGACCCACATCGTGAGCCCTGGTTTACTGTCTCCCAGGATGCACCCTGGCAGGAAGGAAGCTAGAATCAAGAGGAAAGCCAAGACTCAGGCCCAGTCACTCTGTTACAAGATGCAGGTGTCCCAAGCAGGGGGTTAAACCTCTGAGCCAAATGGCCACCCTTTTTTTTTTCCTTAAAATCCTCTGCTGCTTCATACTTGGAGTTAACTGGTGACAGGTAAAACCTCAATCTCTTACTACCCATAATGAAAGTTTCTCTTCTCAATAATTAATGAATCTTTGGTTAGTTTGAGGACATCACCACTGATCAGTTCCATTTGTCACATGCAGATTCCTTCCTGGGTTGTGGGGACCTAGTTGGAGGAGGAACGCTTGATTAACGACACTCTCACTCATTCAGGCAACAGTCATTGGACACAGTGATCAACCACATGAACTCACAGCAGAGAAAGGAAATGGTTCTGAGTTCCAAATCAAGTATTTCGCAAACACTTCACTTCACAGTTCCCTCACATAATATGGACAGAATCTGTTGTGACCTCCTGACTGGATTTTTGTGAAAATTAAGTAAGGTAATTATTGCCAAGCAGTGAGCAGGGTGTCTGGCACGTGGTGCCTGAGGAATGTCACCATCACCAGCATCGTTATGATCGCTAGTTATTCAGCTCCAGAAGACGCCACACCAGACCATGGGAAGGAAAGATGAAGACAGCTCTGGCTCCAAAGAGCTCACTGTCTATACCTACAGCCAGACCTGCAGGCAAATCAACCTGTGACAGCCATTTCAACCTGACCACCTGCTCTGGCTTTCCTAACCTTTTTAAACCCAAAAACATGCAGAGTATGTACAGAGTCATGTCTTTGGATCAACGACTTGAAGCAATCTTTTTCTAACTCACACACTTCTTCAGACTTCTCTGAACATAATCTACATGATTTCCTTGAGGAAGCTTCTTCAACCCATTTCTGTCTGTATTTGCATTATAGTACACAATTATTGGATTTCTTTTTCCGTGGAAAGGAACAGTCTATAACAAAATGGCATGCTTCGGAAATGCTAAGTAACAAAGTCTTCTGGTTCAGAAAAAAAAAAAATCAACAATCAAGACTGCGACTCAATGCTCTACCCCTACCATTAAATCCAGGCAGCTTCTAAAAATCTGATATTGGCAGGGCCAACATTACTGGCTTTCAGAATGGTTAATCATGTTAGCAAATGACTCATTCACTAACATGATCAGAGATCAGAGCTGGTATTCTGACACTAATTCCCAAGATGCAGAATCCAAAGCTGAATCATATCTGCCATTAGAAGGTGAGTCCAACAATGGGCTTAGAGTACTAAGTTTTAACCAACTATTGAGTTGCTATGCTCTTTAGGTTTATATCACAATTACAAGACTACATGTTGACTTTCGGCCAGCAGCAAACAAGCAGCAACAACAACAACAACGAAAACTAAAAATTTTCCACATCTACATGTTCCAAATTTTTGTACAAGCCTTTATGACTGCTACTTTGATGTATATGCCAAACAGGATAAATCCATGAAAGGCAACACTGCTAATGAACACAAGGAACTTTCTGTAATTGTAATAGCCAGTTTGGCTAGTTTTATGGGTGTGTGTACATTTAATTTCAAGTTGAGCAATATCCAATTTGGCAATGAGATAGAACAATATGAGTCTATGAGTCTTTCTGCTTGTTTGTTTTAATTACTAACAACGAGAGAAAAACTATTCATGGCAGCCAAAAGAATTAAGATTAGAAAAGAACTCTTCTACTTGCCATTAGTGTGTCTAAAATGGATATTGTTTCTTTGGGAGTTGCCAACCCAACAGGAGAAAAATTGGAAGTGTGATAAATGGGGAAAAGATAGATAATAGATAAATAAATAGGTAGACAGGGAGGGCGCGACAGAGATGTTCGAGGGAGTAAAACTACTTTGTAAGATGTAAAATGAGTTTCAATGATATTTATTACACTTTAATGAGCACACATACACACGATAAATAGACAAAATATTAAAGTATAAATTCAGGTGGTACTGAGTGCCATAAAGATAGTGAGACAGTCAGTGAGAGGAGTTAGTCCACATTTGAATAGATAAGTCAGTAGCATCAGGTAGGAGCAGGGAACTGTCATGCTGAAATCTGAGAGAAAAACCTTCCAAGAAGAGGAAAGAGTGTGAAGGAAGGGTCTGTGGCAGGAAAATGAGCAGTATTCAAAGAAAAGCAAGAGACCCATGAGGAAGGAGCATAGTGAGAAAGGACAGAGGGGTAGAGATCTTCGCAGGGATATGTTGACATCTGGCTTTTAATCTAAGTGTAATGGGAGTCATTGAAGAATTTCATGGAGATGAGGGATGAAATCTGATCTGGGCTTTCACTGTATTATTCCCAGTGCATAGAATCTCAAGAAGAAAAGTTATCAGACCAGTTGGGAGGCAATAATGAAAGGATTGGGCAAGAGAAAATGGCAGCCTCAACCCAGATGTGTGCTGGGAACTCTAGAAACAGAACAGACCCAAGAGTTAAATACTGAGCCAGTAAAGCATGCGCTAGATGAAGTTTCAGGATGTTCATTTTCCCTAAAACTGTGCTCAATAGTTAGGTATAGTAATACCTAAAAAGATTACTCAAGATAATTTGTTAAGCAAATCGATGCACCTGTGAGTCAGAAAACATGAACCCTGGTTCTACTCATTTGCCACACAGTAGTCTTAAAGTGATCTTACCTTCAGACTCATGACAGCGGTCAGGGAGACAAGAACGAGAACTGAAATGCTCTGTCACTACTGCCCAGTCTGAAGTCACAAGTAGCTCCAGCTGAGTGGACATGCACCTGTGTGGGAATGCAATAAAAAACTCCACCCGGCTGGCTCCCCATTCTTGCTTAGATTTTCTTCAAACGATTCCTCATTGCCTACTGAGTGGAGTTCACACTTTTTAATTCAGTACGTAATATCTTCCATGATCAATGATCTTTCACCTGTCTTTCAAAAACTCCACTTCATATGCCTTATGATCCATTCCAACTGAATCGCTCAGTGTCAAAACCCCAGGAATTTTTCTATTTTCCGCAGCTTGGTCAACACTTGGAATTTCCTGCCCCATTATCTTCTGCTTAGCATTCATGAGCTTCAGCTCTGTGTTCATTGCGTTCTCCCCAACCTCTCCTCACTTCAAACCTCTTCATCCAAACAGAACTCCGAAAATCTGACATCCAACAAAATGTGGAGCAATCTACCCATCTACCAGTCATCGTGTGTGTCTGTGTGTATTTTCAGGGCAAAGAGGAGCCTTGCACAAGCCACTGACTAACACACCAGAAAATCCTGGACATGGTTCATCTCTCTTTCTTGTCTCTATCATAGGGTGAAGGGTTTGACTCAATATTTCATTATACTCCACTTGGTGCAAAAGTTAGTATGGAACAATCTACAAGAACAACTACAGACCAACTAATTTTTCTTGCCTTTCTAAAGCCTTTCTATTAATCTTAGCATAAATCTAGACATATCAATTTAGACATAGCTCATCTGTGCAAAATCACATATTTAATGAATTTGGAAGCTACTTGACCTAAGTATCATCTGTAAAACTGGGGATAATTATTGTACCTACCTCACTGGTATATTGTGTGGATTAAGTTAGTTAATATAAGCAACATATATATTATATACTATCCTTCCTATCAGGTCTTTGAGAAGGAAGAGATCCATCTAACTGATTACTCACAGTTAAGGTGTCTTCCACCCCCGGTACAGTATGAAAGCCTTCCAAATTTTGATTGCATTTCTACTTGACCTTAAATCCCAGTCATGGATGAAATTGGACTTACCCAGGCCTATAACCCAGGCCACATTCCAATAAGGCCATATGTCCACCCTACCTAGAGCAAGCAGCCTATAAGTGGTCACTGTTAATAGGCATCCCCAGTGACTCACACACTGACGCAAAACACTCACAGACTCAACCAAAGTAGGTCAGGGAAGATCAAAAGACGGGGTTAAAGTTCTGTACCTTCTACAGTCAATGGTTCTCGTAAAATTTCAGGGTTTTTAGTAGGAGACTCAAGGCTGGAAGAATCTGGCCCCATTCTCCCTCCTTGAAGTCCTAGTCCCAGCATTTCCCGTTTGCCATCATCCCATTTCCAGACTCTGGTACCCTACACAGCAGGCTGTCCTCAGGAGGCATGTTTAAACCAAAGGCACCCCACCTGCCACATATGAATCACTCAAAGTACATGTTCACAGGAAGTCCCACTAATAAAGACAGCATACCAGCATGGCAGGAAATATACATTGCCTGATTCATTCTCTTGATTTTCCACTTAACCTGTTTGCTCACTTCAGGCTCTGTTATTTCTTAATATTGTACACCAGTTCCTAATGCTCATACTTCAGGTCTCTCCTGTTTTGATGGTGATGATGATAATGGTGATAATGATGATGATATTGGACATTTACTATGAACCAGAGACTATGATCAGGAATTTATAAACATAACTCCTCACAACAGTTTAATGAATGAGGTATTATTATCATCATCATTAAACTCCTGAGGAAACTACAACTTACAGACGTTGTGCAATTTGGTGAAGTCACATAGTCTGGAAGTTACAGAACTAGAACTTAAACCCAGAACAGTTGTGGCTCCAAAGCCTGTGATCTACTAGAACCATCTTGATTGACTTTCTCTCCTAGAGATGACCTGTTTTATTCATATCTTGATCCCAGCGTGCCTACTAACCCTTTAATTTTACATACCCATCAGCCTGGCTACATTTACCAACACATAGTAAAAGCTCTTGAATCTAACCAAATAGAGCTAGTTACCATCTGACATCTCCATCAGAGAAGATAGAACCAGTATAGAATATTTCTTATACTGGTACTCATTTATTTCTGAGCATCATTATATGCAATCTCTCAGTAGTCCTTTCCAGTATACTTTTTTCTCTTGCTAACATTTTATACATAGGGGTTTTTTTTTATTTATTTATTTAATTATTTTAAAAGTCAGAGTTATAAACAGAGAGGGAAAGACAGAGAGACCTTCCATCCATGTATATTTACACCCCAGATGACCACATGTGCTAGACTAGGCCAAAAGCCAGGAACCAGGAATTCCATTCAGGTCTCTCCTGAAAGTGGCAAGGACCCACACACCTGCGCCATCTTCTGCTGCTTTTTCCAGGCCATTAGCAGAAAGCTGAATCAGAAGTGGAGCACCCAGGACATGAACCAGAGACCATTGGGAATGTCAGTTGTCTCCGACAGCATTACCCAATACACCACCTTGCCACAATGCTGGCCTCTCATATATACAATTAAACATTCATGCAACTCTTTCCTAATCCCTCTCCAGACAAGAGTAACTACATGATAGGCTTCTGATCAATAACAAGTACATGAACGTCTACATGTGGGGAGTTGACAAGTTTCAAAACAATATTTCTTTTCATCAAAAAAAAAAAAAGGGAGGAGAATAAAGTCACTAGTTCAGAACCACTATTCCAATTTCTGTTTCTTTGAATACAGATAAGATGCCTGGAAGCAAAGCAAACACATTGAGACAACGAGTTCACGTGCCAACACAATGAGGAAGGTGGGATGGAAAGCTAGAAAGAATCTTGTACTTCGAAGACATCACTGACCCTCTGATCAAACACTTAAATGTGAGATAATTAAATCTTTACTGCTTATACCAGTTAGTCAGCAATACCTGCAGCATAATGCATTCCTTCTTACAGATGCCACAGTAACAACGAATGATTTACATTATAGCTTACAAATTCAGTCATCTAAGAACTCCTTTGCTAGGCTCTAAATATAGAGAGAGGAGGCGTGGGAGAAGCCTGGCCACCTTAGGATAAGGACTCCAATGCCATGGCAGAATATACCCTGGTTATCAACTCATACTGAATATAATCTTAATCAACTCACACTGCAATCTTAATAACTTCAGCCTCATCAAATTCAGTAGGATATACTGAGCGAAAGCAAAATATAAGCTCAGACCAAAAAATAAATACATAAATAAATAAACAGTCACATTGAGTTAAGCCAGACAATAAGGGAATGGGGGAAGGATAGCAAGCAGTATCCAGGAGTGAGAGGAAAAGCTGGATTGCAGTGCTCAGCTGGCTGATCCCTCTAGGCTACCGGATCCTGATCCATGCAACAAGACAATAGGCCACACAACTTCTTGAGGCAAAGGCACACCTCCATTGTCACGCCACAGATTGCCGCACTTAGGTTACAAAAGCATGATGCAGGGACCAGTGAAGGTTCCTTTGGTCTGCAAGGAGCATAAACATACAATCCTACACCTCAGCGTTCTGGATCCACAGAGTGCAAAGGTAAGAACTGTGGCAGGATCTGCTGACACCATAGAGCATCAGCCAAAGTCCAGCCAGTGGCAGGACGGAATCACTGCTGACTTTGTTTATTGTTTTTGGTGACACAGGGCAGTCGAGGACTTCAGAGGCTCCATATCAAGGAGCTCTCTGAGAGGCCCCATCTGAGCGAGAGTGGACATCAACGAAGTCAAGCTCGCCCAAGGTCAGCTCATGGAGAGAATCTTTCTTCTGCTTCCTCTGCCATGCCACCGGTAGGACTCCATTCTCATCCTACCAGTCCCAAACAAAATGAATTTCACTTTATTTCCCCTCCTTAGGTCACTGCCCTCTGACTTCCAAGCTGACATCACTGAATAAACCAACCTCTTGCCATTAAGTTCAATGGAGAATTCCAGCCCTGTAGAAATGTTAAACCAAGAAAAAATGTGATGCTTTCCTGAAACACAAATGTCCAAAATACTGACATCCTAAAATCCCATCATTCAGGATTTACATATTTTCTCTTACTACAACATAACACAATTCATTTGTGTGAGTAAATTGATGGAAGACTTCCTACATCAAAAGTGGTACTGCACGCCAAGAGGGATGTACAGATGTGCAGCCAAGGTCTCTGCCCTCGAGGAATTTAAAGTTGATCTGGAGAGTTACATAAATACCTCTGCAACATGGCAATCCGGAAAGCCATATGAAACTCTCAGGAAGATGGAATTAACTACCATTGAAAATATCTGAGAAGGCTTCAAGAAAAAAACAAAAATCTAGATCTGGACAATAGCTTCTGTTTCTGTTCTATTCTGTTGAATGTTCTCAAGCTTCCGAAGTCTAGGACATAACTCAGATCAGCAAGCAAAATGCTAAATTCTTATTTTAATTAAACTGGCTAGGATCTTCAGGTTCTGCCTTCCCATCCAACGTGATAAATGAGAGAGAGAGTGTGGACACCAAAGCCAAGAGCGCCTTGCAACATGCAAAACCATAATGTATTTCTTCTGTCCATCTTGGGAATATCCCTT
This sequence comes from Ochotona princeps, assembly GCF_030435755.1. NCBI lineage: Eukaryota > Metazoa > Chordata > Mammalia > Lagomorpha > Ochotonidae > Ochotona > Ochotona princeps. The sequence goes on from NC_080843.1 coordinate 28,135,715, forward strand.
CTGCCAGGACCTGATCCTATGAGTGAGAGCTATCTCCCAGAAACTCAAACCCCAAAGATCTCTGCTCAGCGGGAGTTCCATCCACTCCCAAATTTCCGCCTCGCTTAACTCACACACGTTACTTTTCCTCTACCCTCTTTCCAGCCAGTTTTCTGGTCTTTGCTTCTAACGGACTTTCTCCCAGTGCCTCTTCTGTGTCTTTTTGTGTTGTTGTGTTTTTTATTATTATTATCACACGGAGGAGCATTTTGCCCAGTGGTTATGACAAGTGTCTCAAAGGGCCAGGAATCAAGTCCTAGTTCCAGCTTCCTGCTAAGGCTGCCCTTGCACACAGCACGTAGTGACACAAGTACTTCCGTTTTTGCACGCATGTGGAAAAGGGCTGAATTCCCAGCTCCCAGCATTATCCGACCTGGCCACTGTAGGCATCTGCGGGGGAGTGACCAAGTAGATGGATGCTTTAGAGGTCTGCTTCTGTGTCTCCCTCTGTCTGTCTCTCGCACATGAATAAAAACAGAAGAAGACCAAGTTATAATGGTGGTGCTGTGTCATACACAGGCAGTGAGCAGCCGAGGAGCTAGAAAGATCTGTTTAGAATCATGATCACTTAGCAGGCACACGGCCACCAGGCCTTTATGACCATTAATTAGTTTATCCTCCCTGAATCCCTTTAAGGCATCTCTTATTATCTCCATTTGACAAATAGAGCACAACTAAATGCAGAGAAATTGACTAATTGACTGCGTAGCAATAAGGAGAGGAAGATGGAATCAGACTATTAAAAGCAAGTCCCACAATGAAACTCGAAGATGCTGCACCCGTGGCTGACTCTCTCTGCATCATATTAGTATCTGAGCTGTTTCAATCTGGAGAGAGGTACTTAGATATTCCCTCATTTACCCATTTCCATTTTCCAAATGGAAATAAATAAGGGCCCACAGAGATCAAGGACTTACTCAGGGCCGCACAGTGACAAACAAGAGCAGGTAAAACTCCAGTTCAGATACTCTGGCTTCAGAAGCAGGATTCTTTCCTCTAGATTGAGCCAGGGACACGAAGGCACACAACTGCAGATGGCAGAGCTGTCGCAGAGCTGTGAAAGCAGATGGGAGCAGTTGTACATTTTCTGCGCTGGCCAAGGTGGCAAAGGATAGCTAAAACCCAGCCTGCGTGCTGCTGACCAAACTGTCAGCTCTAGAAGGGGATCCATCCATCATCGCTGCAACCGGGGGTGGAGGCGTACCATGACCAAGAGAGTGGCCTTTAATAGCTATGAAGATGCTCTGAAGACTAGCTGCAGCTCCGAGCCCCATGCTCTGGACTCTTTTTGTGAATAGGAGAGATAAGTTGTCTTGCAAATATGTAAAAAGGAAAGTAAAGAATGATGTGTGATGATGGGTATTTGGCAGTCAAGGCCCGGGTCAGGAGACCCACATCCCATATCCAAGTGCCTCGGTCTGAATCCAAGCTCTGTCTTTGAGCCAGCTTTCTGCTAATGTGCGCCTTGGGAGGTAGCAGGTGATGGCCCAAGTGCTGAGGCCTCTGCCACCCATAGGGAAGATTCCAGAGTTCCTAGCTCCTGGACTCACCTGGTCCGTTTCCAAATGTTGTAGACATTTGGTAGCAAATCATCAGATGGAACAGACACACTCTCTCTCTCTCTCTGCCTTTCAGATAAATGTAATTAAATAGTTTTTCAAATAAAGAACAGTGTGGGGCTGAGTTTGTGGTCTATCAGGGTAAGCCACCTGCAACACTAGCACCACATTTGGATGCTGCTTCATGTCCTGGTTGCTGTACCAGCTCTCTGGACTGCGACAGACACCGGGCGATGGCCTGTGTGCCGGGGTCCATACCACTGCCGTGGGAAATCTGTATGAAGTTTCTGATCCTGCCTTTGACAGGGTTCCATCCTGGCCACTGCGGCTATTTGGGAGCGAACCAGATGAAAGATGTAGCTCCTTCTGTGTCTCTCTCTCCCTGAAACGTTTAATAAATAAATAAGCTTATGTTTTAAAAGAAAGAAATGAATGGTGCCTGTCTTCTAGATTCTGTGGCATTACTATGTAGCAAGAAGGTAACACACCAAGCTTGCCTGACATAAAAAGTTCCGAGGTACTTCACTCTGACTGCAATATAAGCACATGTCCAATGGAGTGCAATTGACTTAACTCTATGTTAATTAAGTGCATCTGAGGTAGTTTTTCGACACTTTTTGGGAAATAGATGCAATTGGTCTAGGTTTTAGACAAAGGTGGAAGCCAGAATAAGTCTTAAAGTCACCACTGGGCACAATCTCCTCTGTGCCTATCCTAACTTCAACTGTAAGCGACCCTTCAGTCATTATCACCGAAAAAAGAACAGACAGAAACACATTCCCGTGCTCTCTGGAGGGTAAGCTGCCAGAAGAGACATTTCCTTCCATCTGGCTAGAGGCTAGATCCTCCCTTTCTGGAAGAGGGAGACAGTGTAGCTGCAACATCCCAGGGCTACCAGCCTCTGGCACAGCTACTGCAGCCATGCCAAGCCAGCCCCACTGACATGCCAGCACCGTGGAGGCAAGCACAAGACGGGGAGCGCACAGTGGCAGCACCGCAACACGGGGAGCCGACTTGGGAAAAGTGCAAAATGAAACTGAGCATTCTAAGTCAGGCACTACCAATGGAGAGTAGAGAAAGAAGTAAGCTTGGAAAGGAAAGAAAATGGGTTTTCGCCTTGGAACTAGGGATGGAGAGCTGGAAAGGGATGTCTGAAGTTCAAAGTTCTGAAAGACACTGGACAGAGCCAGAGGTGCAGGAGGCGGGAGCTAACTGAGGACAGTGAGAGGCTTCCCCGGCTCCTCTCCGTGCCCAGCCACGGAGACCATCACAACCTCTTCTAACAGCGGCTGGCCTGCTGGCAGGCAGGCAGGCAGGCAGGAAAGGAGGGACGGAGGGAGGGAGGGAGGGAGGGAGGGAGGAAGGAAAGAGATATCACAAACTACCCCTCAACTTCATGGATTAGGCCGACAGTCTGCTTCTCATTTCTCAAGCTTCTATGGACCGGCTGGAGTACCCACTGCACGTTGTGAAGGCCAGGGCACTAGGAGACCAGCAACACCCCAAAAGGCCACACTCACATGACTGGCGAGGGGTGGTAGACACCCAGCTGGGAGAGGCAGTTGCCCTCAGCTCTCCTGCACGGACCTGTGTGGGGAGGGGTGTGCTAAAGCTGCCCCTGGGATTGGCAAGGGCCGTTGCAAGATGGCGGCTGGCCCAGGGCCAGGAGGCGGAGTTGGTCTCGCCAGCAGGTAAACAGGAAGTCACGGGGATAGGCTAATTATCCTATTATCCTATCCTTCTCTGCAATTAAGGCAATGCTACTGGCCTATCACGTAGCGCCAAGTGGACCCACGGGGAGAAGTGATTGGTGGAGAATGAGATAGACGACGCCGACGGAGAAAGACGGGATGTGGAGAAGAAGGACGGGTTGGGAAGAAGGGTGTCAGAGAGGGGGCTGGAAAAGCGGCAGAGGGGGATACAAAGGCAGACCTAAGTAAGGGGACAAGAACAGACAAAAGCGGCAGAGGGATACAAAGGCAGTACAGATGCAGTAAGACCTAAGTAAGGGGACAAGAACGGAGAAATGCAGCATAAAGTACAGGCAGAAGAACGGGAGGAAGGGTGGTGCAGAGAGGGCTGGAGAAGCAGGGAGGAAAGCTAAGGCCAATGGGGAAAGGGGCAGCGGAGAGAAGGATTTAAGCGTGGCCGCTTTTGGCAGTGAAGGATCCAGTTGCGGTTCCGGCTTTTCCCAGACCCTCAGAGTATGCGTCATCATTTTAGTGTCGCTGCTGGGTGGCGACAGACCTGTCACCCCGTCAGCAAGTGAGTCCTGAGAAAGCGCCTTCTGGGAGAGTGAACGCAAAGGAGCAATACTTACCCCACTGGTACTTGCACTGTGTCTGCTCATGGCCTGTTAGTCCAAGCTGGTTCGACAGCCGGGCTTCCATCAGTGCAGGAGGGAAGCACAAAGAGCAGGGATCCTGGAAGGTATGGTTCCCAGGGGGTCACCTCAACAGACTAGCACAGTTTCTGGGGGGACTGGAGCTCACCTTGGCCCATCCACACTACATCCAGACACTTCCAGGCAGGCTCCGAGATCTAATCCAGTCCCATTGTTCACTTTCCCACCTCAGCTTTCTGCTTAGGATGGACTGTATTTTCTAGAATCCTAAGTCCTGGGACTGAAAAGAATTCTAGGGCCCAGCACGGTAGCCTAGCAGCTAAGTCATCACCTTGCACACACCGGGATGCCATATGGGCACCAGTTCTAATCCCGGCAGCCCTGCTTCTCATCCAGCTCCTCACTTGTGGCCTGGGAGAGCAGTCGAGGACGGCCCAATGCCTTGGGTCCCTGTACCCGTTTGGGAGACCCGGAAGAGGCTCCTGGCTCCTGGTTTCGGATCAGCACAGCTCTGGCCATTGTGGCCACTTGGGGAATGAATCAATTGATGGAAGATCTTCCTCACTGTCTCTCTTCCTCTCTGTATATCTGACTTAGCAATAAAAATAAAATCTTAAAAAAAAAAAAGAATTCTAAAACTCACCTGATGCATTTAAACCTATAAACACTATACACTACACACAGTCAGGTATATACACACCCCAGCCTCAGTTCTACCTCTAGAATTTTTTTCTTCAGATCCCTATTCATTTGTTAAAAAATATTTGTTCATCTGAAAGACAGAATGGGAACGAGAAAGTGAGAGGGGCAGAGAGAGAAAGGCCTTCCATCTGATGGTTCACTCCCCCAATGACAAAAGCCAAGGCCAGGCCTAACCAAAGCTTAGATCCCAGGACCCTATCGAGGTTCCACATATGGATGGCAAGAACCATGCATCTCTTGGGCTTGGTAGCGTGGCCTAGTGGCTAAGGTCCTCGCCTTGATCCCATATGGCCGCTGGTTCTAATCCCGGCAGCTCCACTTCCTCTCTATCTCTCCTCCTCTCAGTATATCTGACTTTGTAATAAAAATAAAAAAATAAATCTTAAAAAAAAAAAAAAAAGAATACCTTTCCCATATAAACAAAAATGTAAAAAAAAAAAAGAACCATGCATCTGAGCCATCACCTCCCGCTGACCCTCAGCATTACTGTGAGTGGGACTAAAACTAAAAGTTGTATTTGCACAGAATGATTGATAAAGAATCGAAGATGCCCCTTAGCCTGTGTTCACTACCCTTCTACTGACTGATGCAAGGACTCCACTCCCCATCACAAAGCTCTCTGTCATCGTCTATTGATGGAGAAACACATGTAAGTCATGGTGATCTCAGTAATGCCTTGATCACTGGTATTTTATTAGTCACATTCGTATGTTTTTGAAGAGTATTTGATTTATTTGAAAGCACAGAAACAGAGGAGGGAGAGCGTGAGAAAGAATGAGCTTACATCTGCTAGTTCGCTCCCCAAATGCTTGAAATGGGCAGGGGTGGGCCAGGCCTAAACCAGGAGTCTGAAACTCATTCCACAAGAGCAGAGGGGTCCCAAGAACGTGGGCCATGCTCTGCTGCTTCCCTAGGCCCATCAGCAGGGAACTAGATAAAAAGTGGAAAAGTGGGGGCTTTGAACCAGCACTGCGATGTGGTTTAACGTGCTGCACCACCACTGCAGCCCCACACGATCTTTGTTCTGTTGAAAAAGCACCCTGTGCATCGCATGTTTGGCATACGTTCACAGAGCCCCGCACTCCGAGTGGGTGACGCTGGTGAGGCATAAGTAACCCTTATCGATCAGGAAAGGTATTACAGACCACACACACACCTCAAGGGCCTGACAGCTCTGCTTTGGCAGCTCACTGCTCTCTCCCTGTCCCTACCGTATCCCACCCAGAAGCCCTCTCTCCATGCTGTCCCAGTCGTCTTCGGGGCTGCCCGTTCCTGGCAGGTGCAGCCTCCTCTTCATTGCAGCATGCTTCAGCCTCTATCGCGAGGGCATCTCCTCTGGAATGCTCCGTATCAGTAGACAGACTTCATTCTGATCACTCTCCCATGGCCACTTTTCCTGGTTACAGTTCTTCCAGGTACCAGGGACTCACCTGCCTTTTTAAGGCAAATACTGAACCCAGACTAGCACTAGTTTTTACCACTGAGATCTAAGCCATGTTATTGTCTCTGTCCCCTGCCAAGGTAAAAAAAACCAGTCTCTGTGTGACAGCCAGTAAGAAAGAACTTTGCCAATAAAGGGCTGGGCATGGGGTCCAGGGCCCTGTCCATCTCTGGCCACATGGTTCACTTCAACAGCAGCATGCTGAAGGCAAGGTACTCCTGTTCCCCAGGTCTTTTTCATGGAAAGGCATGGGTATAACTCTTTGGGTGGCTACGTCACACAGCCTAAGAAGAAAGGGTGACGTTTTTGCAATGACGTGATTGTAGACAGCTGTCAGCCACTGGCCTTCCACTAAGTCTTCCTTACAGAGATTTCGTAAATCTGTCCCGGGGGTGGGTTTGTTTGTTTCTTTCTCCCAGCAAAGTCCTTGGTGGAGTTCCCTCAGGACAGCCCTAAGTTGTTCCTGTGTGGCTATTCAGTCTGAAGTCCATCAAACTCATTGTCAAGAACCATCTTGTCTCTTGAATTCGATTGGGATTATTTGTTTATTTGTTTGTTGTTTGTTTACTCCCCATGGATAGTGTCTTCACTTGATTTATTGTCCAAACCAGATCAGGCTAGGACAATAGGCAGAAATCAGGCCTCTTCTGGCCAAAGACATATAACCATTACCAATAGACCCCAACCCAGACCTACACACATAATAAACATTCCTATTAATACTTGTAGTATTACTTCACCGACTGTGTCTGTGTGTGCTATGTCATTTTCCTGATGTGTAATTAATGCCACAGTGCCCTCCAAGTCCCATTTTTTTTGCTGTTGTTTTGTTCTCTTTTTGTTTGTAACTTCAGCAAAATATGGTAGTGGGTTCTTTGCTGACCAATTTTAAACTTGCCCCATCAAACCGTTTTCTAAAACTCGAAGTCTAAGCACAACATAACCGGTGATACTAAGCTACAAGAACTCATCATTCATTCAGCAATCTCACGTTGAGCACGTATAATACACGAAGCCCTGTGTAAAGAAAGAGGATGAATGTGTGAGCACGCTGGCGAAGTGCTCCCAGCGCGTACGCTGCCAGTGCTCTGCAGGGAGCACGAGGGGAAGCATCTGAATGGGGAACTACAGGGAACAGGAAGGAATCCCGAATCTCTTTCTCCCAAATTCTGCACGTACACTTAGCACCTTGAGCCAGGAATGGCAGCATTAGCCATGACTGCTCAGTCATGCTTATCTTGTCCTTACCATAGAATCCAGAAAAACCCTAAGTTCATCCCATTTTACTTCCAAAATAGCCTTCAGTTTCTTCAGTTGGATTCTTCCTATGTTTTTTTTTTTCCTCTTATAAAGGAATTTAAAGTTGAGACCCTTTTAAGAATTTTATTTGAAAGAGAGAGAGAAAGAGGTCGTCCATCTGCTGCTTCATTCTGCAAAATGGCAGCAGCAGCTGAGGTTAGGCCAGGCAGGATTCAGGAACCCAGATTTCAATCACAGACAGAAGGCCTTCCAGCCACTGGTTCACTCCCCAAATGGAGACAATGTCTGGAGCTGGCCTGATCTGAAACCAGGAGCCAGGAGCTTCCTGCAGGCCTCCCATATGGAAGCAGGGTCCTAAAGACCATAGCCATCCTCCGCTGCTTTCCCAGGCCGTAAGCAGGGAGCTGGATGGAAAGCAGAACAGCCGGGACGTGAACCAGTGCCCGTACGGGATGCTTGCGCTGCAGGCTGAGGCCTAGCTAACTACACCAGGGGTCCAGCCTGACAGTAGTGTTTAAACAATTGACAGAATTTGATATAGGATAATATTTCTTTTTATCATTTCTGGAGACAAAAGGCACAGTAGAGGGATCAGAAATGAGAGAAATCAAGAAGGAAGAAATGAAGAAAAGAAAAAAAAAGGATAAATTGTTTTCATTAGTAGCTGTTCAAAAACACAGTGGGCTACCATTTTACATTCCCTGTCTTGGATGTGTCCAAGCAGAAATCAAAGACTATGCTGCAAAGTGGACAGTAGGATGTGGAATCCTAAGAAGCTTTGAAAGAGTCTGTGATTTCATGGGCAGGTGGTCTGTACAGTGGTTAACACGCTACATAGGGGCCTGGTGCGGCACCCTAGTGGCTAAAGTCCTCACCTTGCACACACCAGGATCCCATGTGGATTCCAGTTCATATCCTGGCAACCCCGCTTCCCATCCAGCTCCCTGCTTGTGGCCTGGGAAAGCAGTTGAGGACGGCCCGAAGTCTTGGGACCCTGCACAGGCATGGGAGACACAGAAGAATTCCTGGCTCCTGGCTTTAGATCGGCTCCGTTCTGGCCATTGCAACCACTTGGGGAGTGAATCAGTGAACGGAAGACCGTTGTCTCTCCTCCTCTCTATACACCTCTGCCCTACAATAAGAATAAATTTTTTTAAATCTTTTTTAAAAATTAAAAATAAATAAACCGTTGCATAGGACACCCATATCCCAAAACAGAGTGCCTAAATCTGAATGCTAGCTCTGCTCCCAGCTCCACCTTCCTGCTTCCTGCACACTCCGCGAAGCTTGAGCTGTTGGGGCCCTGTCACCCGCATGGGAAAACTACACTGAGTTTCATTCTCCAAGCCTCAACCTGGACCAACCTCATCTGATCTGTCACAGGCATTTGAGAGTGAATCAGAAAATGGGAAGTACCTCTCTCCCTCTCTCTCTCTCTCCTCTCTCTCTTTCATACTCGTTCACTTTTGCTCTCCTTCAAATACAAATACATAGAGAATATTTAAATAGAGTCTGTGATTACAGTCACTTTCTTCCAAGTTGGTGAAAAAACAAAATTATCTTGGAAGAGGGTGGATATCCAATCCAGCCCTGGAAGATGGTGGGGATGTTGGCAGGTGTACCTGGGGAGACGCGACAATCGTTTGGAAAGGTAACAGACTCTTCGTGCTGAAACGGACTGTTCACTTGAGACCCAGACGTCATTGGAACAAAACCTGCCAGCAGGTGGAATTTGAGCAAGATCCTTTAGCACAATGAAAAGGCTTGTTCCAAAAAAAGACAATTCAATTAAGCAGAGCTTCAAGGAAGGTCGCTCTGGCATTTACTTTGGATGGATTAGAAATGCTTGATACTGCAAATAGCAGGGGGTTATTAGGAGTAGTAAACAGATCAGAACTCCAACTCCAGGGATGGGAATGAGGGAAACTTTGGATATAAAAGCATCCACAGGATGGGCTAGATTGGAAAAGAGGCCAAAAGAAAAAAGTGAGAGAGATGAATGAGTGAAAAAACAAGGACGTGAGTGAGAAAGGGCGTGGGAGAAACAGCAGAATCGGGAAGGCTAATCAGAGAGGAAGTCGCAGTTCCACCGCGGAAAGCCACTCCAAGGAGAACCGTAGCAGAGACAGCTTTTCCAAGTCACACAGCGTCTCACCAGCACCCAGTGGAATATTACCAGCTGCTATCTCAGAGGAACTTGGGCTCCTTGCCCTTCTAAATGAGCCAAGCGTTGCGCTGACAAGCAACACACATGACAGGTACTTAGCCAAGCAGAAAGCAACAGGTTTACAACATGTGAATGTGTAGATCAACCATTTCCAGCCCTTAGCTTCCTGCTCAGAGGAATTCGTTCAGAGCCTTGCAAGTGAAAAAACACACGTCCCAGACACATATGCATACACACACTGTTGTCTTACATACAAACGCATAGAAATCTATGCATCGTCTCTCTTTGTTACTGGGAAACGAAGCAGAGAGGGATGCTTTGAAAGCGAGGCATTTTTCAAGGTGGCCCTTGAGATAACAATTGGGACAAGCTATTTCAACAACTGAAGCTCAGAAAAAAAAAAAATGCATAAAGACGCAAAAACTGGTGACCGTGACCAGTGTGGATCCCCCTTGGATCGTTCGGGCTCCTAGCTGCTTTTTTGTTTTTGTTTGTGTTGGTTCCCCCCCCCCCCCCCCCCGCTGCAGTGGTGGGTTATTTTGTTTTGCTTGGATTACCTGGACAATTGCTTCAGCTCTCCATTTTACTCTGGTTCCACAGACAGGTTCCTCTAAGTGTTCTATTTTTATCAAGCTCCAATGAGGACAAAACACAATGGAGCCCATTCAAATGAGCCTCCCTACGAGGATTAAGCCAGTTAAAAGGACATGCCTCCTGCACACCTTATATTTTCCATGATGCAGAGAAATGAGCCCTTCTCTGCCCTTGCTCTGCCCTTCCCACTGACAATATTTTGCCCCGCAGAGACAAGGGTTGGCAAGAAAACAACATATGGGCAAATATTCATGTGGATAAAGGAGACATAAACTAGAACAGTGTAGAAAGCACACGTCATTTGATGAACTCCTGCGGACTCCAGTCCAGGGTTCTGGAAGGTTTTCCCTGCATCATGGCTTTTCCTTAGCAAACTGGAAATTCAAGGATCTCCAGCCAGCACTACGGTGTATCAAGCTAAACCTCCACCTGCCGCGCCGGCAACCTACAAGGGGGTCGTTGAAATCCCAGCTGCTCCACGTCTGAAGCAGCTCCTTCCTTCTGGCCTGGGAACACAGCGGAGGATGGCCCAAATGCTGAAGCCTCGGTCACCCATGCAAGGGAGAGGAATGAAATGCCAGGCTGCTGGCTTTGGCCTAAGCCCAGACCTGGGTGTCGCGGCCATTTGGGGAACGAATTGGCAGATGCAAGCTCTCCCATGCTCTGTGGTTCTGCCTTTCAAAACATACATTTCTTTGTTTAAGAGCTGAGTTTTTGAACCAGTGCGGCACGGCCGATAAAGCCACCACCCACAAATGCCAGGACCCCCCTTTGGGTGCCAGTTCTTGTCCTGGCTGCTCCATTTCTGATCTAGTTTCCTGCTAACTGCATAGGAATTCAGCCAATAGCCCAAGCAGTTGGGCCTGCACCCACGTGGGAGAAGCAGATGAAGCTCCAGGGTTGGGCCTAGCCCACTCCCGGCTGTTAGGGCCTTTTGGGTCATTTGGAGAGTAGACCAGCACACAGAAGGACTCTTCTTCTCTCATTTCCAGCCGTCCTCTGTAACTCTGCTTTTAAATAATTTTCTTTAAAAAAAGCTCTTTTAAAACTACCAACCTGCTTTTATTTAGATTGAATTTTTTAAAATCAATAAAACTATCAAATGTGTTTAATGATAGACCATATGTGGGACTGGCAAAACAGCCTAGTGATTAATCCTCACCTTGCATCCGTCAGAATCCTATATGGGCGTGCCATTTCATATCCCAGCTGCTCCACTTCCCATCCAGCTCCCTGCTTGTGGCCTGGGAAAGCAGTCAAGGATGTCCCCTTGGGACCCTGCACCCACGTGCGAGACCCAGAAGAAGTTCCTGGCTCCTGGCTTAGGACAGGTTCAGCTCCAGCTGTTGTGGCCACTTGGAGCGTGAACCAGCAGATGGAAGATCTCTCTCATTCTCTCCTTCTCTCTGTAAATCTGCCTTTCCAATTTAAAAAGAAAAGAAAAGGTGAACTATATTTTAAGATCAAGACTACAATGAGTGTGGGGCCAGCAACGTGATGCAGCAGGTTTGTGATGCTGGCATCCCATATGAGCACAGTTGAAATCCTGCCTGCTACGTTTCCACTTCCTGCTAATGTATCCAGAGAATAAGAACAGGATGGCCCAAGCCCTTGGACACCTGTCACCCACATGGAAATTGGGGACAGAGTTTCAGAATCCTGGCTTTGGACTTTCACAATCATGTGGGGAATGAAACAATAGAGGGGAAATATCTCTCCGTCTTTGTAACTGCATTTCAAGTAAACAGATCAGCAAATCTAGAAAGAAAGAGAGAAAGAAAGAGAAAGAGAGAGAGAAAGAAAGAAAGAAAGAAAGAAAGCAAGCAAGCAAGCAAAGCAAGCGGGGGTCCATCATGGTAGCCTAGTGCTGAAGTCCTTGCATAGCGTGCTCTGGGACCCCATGTGAGCACCAGTTCTTTTTTTTTTTTTTTTTTTTTAAAGATTTTATTATTATTGGAAAGCTGGATATACACAGAGGAGGAGAGACAGAGAGGAAGATCCTCCATCCGATGTTTCACTCCCCAAGTGAGCCGCAACGGGCCGGTGCGCACTGATCCGATGCCGGGAACCAGGAACCTCCTCCGGGTCTCCCACACGGGTGCAGGGTCCCAAAGCTTTGGGCCGTCCTCAACTGCCTTCCCAGGTCACAAGCAGGGAGCTGGATGGGAAGTGGAGCTGCCGGGACTAGAACCGGCGCCCACATGGGATCCCGGTGCGCTCAAGGCGAGGACTTAAGCCGCTAGGCCATGCCGCCGGGCCCGTGAGCACCAGTTCTTGTCCCAGCTACTCCACTTCCCTTCAGCTCCCTACTTGTGGCCTGGGAGAGCAGTGGAGGATGGCCCAAGGCCTGGGGAACCTGCATGCACATGGGAGGCCCGGAGGAAGCTCCTGGCTCCTGGCGCCAGATCAGATCAGACCAGCTCTGCTCTGGTTGTTGTGACTGCTTGGGAAGTAGACCAGCGAATGGAAAATCTTTGTCTCAGTCTCTCTTTTTCTCTATGAATCTGAATTTACAGTAAAAATTAACAAATCTTAAAAAAAAAAAAGAATATGAGAGGGTCCTCAAAAGGTTCAAATTTCTTGCTATCAGAAGAAACTTACCTTCTAATTCTGTCTTCCATAAAGTTCTTCATTCATGTGAGTGATAATTCTGATTGTTATGATTGTTGCGGGAGGCTGATAAAGCTAAGTGCACACTGAAGCTCTCCCAAGCCACAGATCACATCCAAAAAGACAACATAGGGCCCAGCATGGTAGCCTAGTGGTTAAATCATCAACTTGCATGTCCCAGGATCTCACATGGCTGCTGGTTCATGTCCCAGTTGTTTCATTTCCCATCCAGCTCCCTACTTGTGGCCCGGGAAAGATGTTAAGGACGGCCCAAAGCCTTACGATCCTTCACCTGCCTGGGAGACCAGGAAGAAGCTGCTGGCTCCTGGCTTCAGATCGGCTCAGCTCCAGCAGTTATGGCCACTTGAGGAGTAAACCAGTGGATGGAAGATCTCTGTCCTTCTCTCTCTGTAAATTTGACTTTCCAATAAAAATTAAATCTTTAAAAAAAATCTTAAAAGACAACGTAACAAAAAACCTTGGCAAAATGTTGCCTAGGTCCCAGTTAGAGACGCACAAACCCCAGAGAAGTGAGTATTTGAGAAGGAACCAGCCTGTTTACGATGGCAACATACTTTACAAAAGCTCTAAGGCTGATGACAAGGCAAGCAAGGAACTTTCCTAAGTAAATATTAAATCAATTAAAGGAACAGACCCATGGGAATAAATCATTTACAGAAACAGGTCCTACCTGCGGCTTCTAACACACACACACACACACACACAAAATGTCCCCCTGAAGTAACTAAATAAAAATAGATTGCAAAGCAATTCAGTCTTCTCACACCCAGTAATAGTGGCAAAACAAAGGTTTTCAAGATATAAAAATTCAGTTCTTTCTTATCGGAAAAGAGGTAAATGCACATGATGGTCTCCTTAGGACGTGTCTGCTTTAGCATTTGTCATGGAGTTATGCTGTGCAAAGGTGAGGTCACTATACAACGTAACTATTATCCCACCTGGTTCTATCATGAGGTCTACTTAAAGGGCAATTTCTTTCTTTAGTTCTTCTAAATGCTTCCAAAAAAAATACCTTAAGGTCAAGAAACTGCAGTAATGTACAAATATCTCTCAGGAGTAGTCAGTTTCCCCTTGGTACCATGAGAGTGAATTTTATTGTGGTGGCGGACAGCAGATTCACGCAGGGCAGGTGTCTGTGTACCTGGAGACAGCACTGGCAGACAGAAACAAGAGAGCAGCTCTCCCTGCCCAGCACTGTGTGCTCACCAGGCTGCTCTCGCTGTCCACTTAGATGCCAGACCCGTCAGAACAATATTTCGCGTAATTGTGAAATATACATGCTGCATACATGTACCTGTGAGCTACCCTCCAGACTTTTTCATCTTTTCCCATTTGCGAGGACTTGCCTACAAGCATCTAATCAGCAATGTGACACAGCTAATGAAATTTAGTGGCCGAGGAAGTGGTGTGTGTGCGTGTGTGTTCTTTGCAAATAAGCCATTAGGAGATACAGTTTGATGACATTTTTCTCTTCAAACAGCCTCTTAGTAACGGAAGTCCAGTAAACACATTACTACTTCTTTATCCAAACAAATGAGGCAAGGTCCTCTGGTGATACTTGGCCACATGCTGGTACATTCAACAAATATTTATTTGGTACCTAATGTGTGCCCAGGACTAGCAGGGCACTGGAGGGCGAGAATGAACAAAACAGACGAGACCTAGGAAGGATTAGAAGGGGGAGGAGTGTCTGTAACAGTGGAACTGTCCTGTGTCCTGACTATGACAGCTCTTGAATGTCTACACATGGCCAAAGTCCGCAAAACCACCTACATGGGCCCACACATGAGTGTATTTTAGCTGGTAAAACCACAAGGGCTCTCCAGGGACAGTGGCATTTCATCAGTGTCACTCTCCTGATTTTGACAATGTGTGACAGTTAAACGAGAATATTATACTGTGGGGAAGCTGCTCACAGGACATATGTGTGCAGTTCCTCATGACTCCAACCATTTCAAAATTAAAAAAAAAAATTAAATCACTCCTTGGCTCCAAGGAGGCTCACACTGTGATGGGAGAGACAAATTAATCTCACATTAGTTTACATGGTGTAAAGAACAATGTTTAAAAGCACTGTGATGGGTCTGGCGCGCTAACTCAATAGCTAAATCCTCACCTTGGCACTCGCCGGGATCCCATATGGGCGCTGGTTTGCAGCTCCACTTCCCATCCACATCCCTGCTTGTGGCCTGGGAAAGCAGTCAAGGACGGCCCAAAGCCTTGGGACCCTGCACCCATGTGGGGAGAGACGAGGAAGAAGCTCCTGGCTCCAGGCTTCAGATCGGCTGTTGCAAGCCATCTGGGGAGTAACACTGGATGGAAGATCTTTCTCTCTGTCTCTGCTCTCTGTAAATCTGCCTTTCCTAGAAAAATAAATAAATTTTAAAAAAAGAGAGACTTCAATAGAACTTTCTTTATTAAATCATTCATTAAGTTATAGTACTTAATAGACAAATCATAATATTACAGCTACAAATGCAGTTTTAAATATCTAAGGGTCATTACTTGATAAACATGATTTAAATATTGGGGCCCGATGCTGTGGCCTAGCAGCTAAAGTCCTCGCCTTAAACCTGCCGGGATCTCATATGGGCGCTGGTTCTAATCTCAACGGCCACCCTTCCCATCCAGCTCCCTGCTTGTGGCCTGGGAAAGCAGTCAAGGATGGCCCAAAGCTTTGGAACCCTGCACCCGTGTGGGAGACCCGGTAGAGCTCCTGGCTCCTGACTTCGGGCCATTGTGCTCACTTGGGGAGTGAATCAGCAGATGGAAGATCTTTGTCTCTCCTCCTCTCTATATATCTACTTTGCAATAAAAATAAATAAATATTTTTTAAAAACATGATTTAAATACCAATAAAACTTATGTTACATTTTGCTAGACTTTTGTCTTTAAGTAAATATTAATATGGACCCTGGTTTGTGTCCTGGCTGCTCCATTTCTCATCCAGTTTCCTGTTAGTGTGCTTGAGAAAGCAGCAGAAGATGGCTCAGGTATTTGAACCCCTAACACCCATGCAGGAGACCCGGATGAAGTGGTTCTTAGGTCATTATGGCCATTTGAATAGTGAACTGGTAAACTGAATACCTCTCTCTGTCTCTATTTTTCTCTCTCTTTTACTCTGCTTTTCAAATAAATGAATAATTTTTAATTCATGAAAATTAAAAGGGACCAATGTTGCATCACTTTCTACAATGGCTTGGGCTCCTGCACCCACAAGGGAGACCTGGATAAAGTTCCAGAATGAATTAAATTAGAGCAGCCAGGACTCTAGCTGGTGCCCATAGGGAATGCTGGCACTACAGGAGGCAACTTTACCCATTATTCCACAGTGCTGGCCCCTATGCACGGCTTTCTAAGATGAGTTAGAACTGAAATTTAAAAGTTTATAAAACACAAACAGCAGTTATGATTCATCAAAAACATATTGCTTACAAATTTCACTTTAGGATACTGAATTTTGACTTTCATATATCTGAAGTATTAGTAACTTTTCCGCATACAAAGTACCCTCAACAGAGAAAACTTTCATATTTATAGTTTTATCACTAAGCTACCAAATAGAGTTCCACAGAATGGAAAAACACTGTGATATGTGAATACTTCTGGAACGGTGGAACAAACCAACCTTTGTCTACGCATCTAAGGAAGCAGTTTGTTCTGGAAATATTAATGGAGTTAAATGCCAACGTTGAGATGTTTTCCTTGAAAAACAAACAAAAAAACTCCCATAACCAAGATCATCATAACTACTTCTAAGCAGATTTTGTACGCTGAATTACTTCTTATAACAAAGTGTACATTTTTTTAAAAGATGTATTTTTTTATTGGAAAGTCAGATTCACAGAGAGAAAGAGAGAAAGATCTTCTGTCCACCAATTCACTGCCCAAGTGGCCACAGCGGCCAGAGCTGAGCCAATCTGAAGCCAGTAGCCAGGAGTTGTTCTGGGTCTTCCACGTGGATGCAGGGTCCCAAGATGTGGGCCATTCTCTACTGCTTTCCCAGGACACAGCAGGGAGCTGGATGGGAAGTGGAGTATCCAGAACATGAACTGGCACCATATGTGATCCAGGTACATGCAAGACGAGGATTTAGCCACTGAACCATCATGCCGGTCGAAAGGATAAATGTTTGTTATATACCCATTTTTCCACCAAACCAGGAGCTCCCACTGGATTGGGAACTACTTTCTATTCATCTTTGTGTGTCAGTACCTATGGCATTCTGAACAGCTTAAACTGCCATAGAAATCTTTGATGGTTTTAGAATTAATTCTAGGGTGTTCTTCTTACAGCCCCTTTAAAAACACAGACACCATCCGTTTGGCTTCATGCCTTAGCTTCCTAGATTCACGCAGTCCTGTTTGGATCGCTGACCTGGCTTCATGTTGTTTACACTGGCCCCGACCTGGCACTCACTGCCTTAGGGCGCAGTTTCTGGCATTTTCCCATAGACTCCACCCATACCAACCACAAAACCAAGTCTGTCCAGGAAGAGCATCACCCAGAGTGTAGAAGCGGCCTAAGAAGTGCTCGAAGTCACTCAATAAACATTTACTACTCCATGAACAGCTACTCCTGTTAACTCTGCTTGAGAAAAGGGATTTAAATGACAAAAAATACCAAACTGAGATCCCTACACTCTATGCAATCAGTGGACATGAAAACAGCTATTAAATGCCACTGGCTCATCCCAGAATGCAGGATGGCGTGAACAATCCAGGCTCTTTTCTCAATTGTAGCTTCCCACAGGTGTTGACTCAAAGAGTTTGTTCCTTCCACACATATGGAAAACCTGGATTGAGTTTCTTCGACCCGATGTTACGCAGTCCCAACCATTGTCCCAACCAATGAACCGCTGGATGAGAGATCTCTCTTGCTCTCTCTCTCTCTCTCTCTCTCTCTCTCTCTCTCTGTGTCTCTCACTCCATCTATCTCTCTAACTTTCAAATAAATGTAAGTAATTAAATTCTAAAAAGAACTCTAGAGATTGGAGTTGTGTATTTAGGACTGAACATATAGTTTTTGAGAACGAATGAATTGAATGAATTGTCAAAGAGGTCTTCTATAGAACATTCCAATCTCAATTAAGGAGTTAATAATAACTTGCAGAGTAAGAGGAACTCAGAAGTGGTATTTTACAACCGATCCAACGCTGGAGAAGCAAGCAGAGAAAGAAGAAATCTGAAGAGAACCTGGAAGAGCAGGCAGAACTCAATGGGGACTTGGAAGGAAGCCGGAGAAAGCTGTGGTGGACAGCACTCATTTCCCACCAAACATCAATTGCCTGTGCAATCTTTTTCACAAAATCCCTACCCCCTGGAGGCCATGAACTTCTAGGAAAGCTGAGTGTCTCCGGTTCCAAGAGTTGACCTGACACTTATAAGAATAATCCTACCCTCTTCCCTGGAAACTGTAAGGAACCCAGTGGGATTCAACCAAAGGTTTGTGGGGGGCTCAAGCAAACTCATTTTTCTCTTTGAATATCCCTAGAAATTCCGTTTTCCCATCCTTTAGATGTCTTCCTACGTAAACATGAAACTGAAATTTGCTAAAGTCCTTTCTGCCTGCCAGTCTGCAAAGCAAACCAGCGAAAGGAAGAATGTCAGGTTGTGAGAACCACAGTGACAGGGAGTCGGCTCCACCTCTAGCTTCCCATTTCCGTGAATCCGTGCTACTGCTTGCCACAGAAACCACTTAGGGCTGCCTTTTCAGTTGTCTTCTCTCACAGCAAAGCAGGTATACGTTCAGTGTACATAAGAAGTTCAGCAGAGGGCCCGGCGTGATAGCATAGCAGCTAAAATCCTCACCTTTAATGTGCCAGAATCCCATATGGGTGCCGGTTCTAATCCCCGCAGCACCGCTTCCATCCAGCTCCCTGCTTGTGGCCTGGGAAAGCAGTCGAGGACGGCCCAATGCATTGGGACCCTGCACCCGCGTGGGAGACCCAGAGGAGGTTCCTGGGGGCACACGGGCTCCACTTGATTCCGAAAAGAAACTCATCAGTGGACACACTGTTGATCTGAATTCCCCTTTCGCTTGGTCATTCACCCCGTGAAATAGAAAAAGAGTGAGTCACACAACATTGAGTATAATTATAACTTTTTTGCAAAAAGGTGTTCAAATAGATGGTTTCAATAAGCAGAAACCCATCAACTGTCTAAAGAAGTGAGACTGAGAATCTAATACTCAGATAAAAAACAGACATCCTTTTTATAATGTGTACATTCTATATAAATATGCAATGCTTTTGGGCCCAATGTGATAGCCTAGTGGCTAAAGTCCTTGCCTTGAATGCGTCGGGATCCCATAGGTGCAGCGGTTCAAATCCCGGCAGTCCTGCTTCCCATCCAGCTCCCTGCCTGTGCCCTGGGAAAGCAGCAGAGGATGGCCGAAGGCCTTGGGACCTTGTACCTGCATGGAAGACCCAAAAGGCGACTCCTACCTCCTGGCTTTGGATCAACACAGCTCCAGCCATTGTGGCCACTTGAGGAGTGAATCATCAGACGGAAGATCTTCCGCTCTGTCTCTCCTCCTCTCTGTATATCTGCCTTTCCAATAAGCTTAAATAAATCTTTAAATCCATTTCATAAATATATATGAAATAAATATAAATATATATATTTCATATATATACACATGATGCTTTTATAAATATACTATCAGGAAATCTTCAATGTAACTAGAGCTATTTCAAACTGAATGCTTGCTTTGGCAGCACATATACTGACACTGAAACAATATTTCAAACTGAACGCCTTAAGAGGTAGCCATCAGTAAGAGGTAGCCTGGCAAGTCACCATTAGAGCATCCAGGTTCACCTGCCAGCCCCGGCTACTGACTCCAGCTTCCTGGCACTGCAGACCCAGAGAGGCAGTGGTGCTGGCACAGTAACTGGCTTCCTGCCAGCCACATGGGCATCCTGGAGTGTACTACCAGCCCCACCCTGCCCAGCCAGTGCAAGCATTTGGAGCATAAACCAGCAGATCCAAATTCTTTCTCTCTCTCCCTGTTACCTATCTAACAAACAGATTTTTTGTAAGTTCCTAAACCTATACATTGGTCTTTCCTATCTATAGATTCTGCACTTGCAGGTTCAACCAACTCTGAATTGAAGTATTGGGGAAAGCACTGTGGGAAAAGCTCCTGGCTCCTGCATGAGGCCTAGGAGACACTGATTATAAATGCTTTACATTTTAGCTCTATCAAGACAAATTTTGTTGAATGACGATGGAAAAGGCAATGTCACACGTTCGTTCTGCAAGCTCTGTATTTGGTGAATTTTGCTTTCAAATATTCTAATAATGCTGAATATTAACTATACGTTGTAATTCGATATCCAGAACTTCGCAACAATTGGCATAACAGTCAGAAACTGTCTCCAAAGAAATTAATCATTGGTCCAAGAACAGGAACACAAAAACATGGGCAGAAACGAATGCTTAAAATATTTTCTTTGTGATACTTCCAAAGTTAGCATGAAGAGATGACCCAAGAAAAGACAAAGGGGCAGCAAATTTGTCTCTTGTGTAAGGGATAAAGAGTACAAGGGCTTAGGGACAAAGCAGTCTCCTGACCAGAGGCAGGTACCTTGCTAGCTGAGCATCCGGGACAACAGCCAAACTCTCCACACTCCCAGCACCTGCCACACCAACATGGAAATGAGGCATGGATGATGGAGAAAGGTTCTGCAACAGCCACATCACCCTCCACATCTTCCAAACCAGTATCTCTCCCTCTGCTGACATCTGATACACACGGTCTTTAATTTATTCTCTTCCTCCGTAACTACGGGTGTTCCCAGTCTACCTTTATCTAAATCTATTCTTGGAAATGCTTTCTGCTGTAAAGTGAAAATCAACATTAATCCTGGGGCAGGCATTTGGCATTTGGCACTACTTGGGACCCCTCTGTCTCAGAATGTCTGGTGTGAATCCTGGCTTCTCTATTTCTGATCCAGTTTACGCTAATTCCCTGCCTGGGAGGCAGCAAGCGATGTCTTCCATGCTTGGCTACCTGGCAACCACAGGAGTGACCCGTAACCAAGTCCCGGTTCCTGACAGCCCAGCTGAGTCTGGGCAGTTGTGGGCACCCGGCGAGTAATACTTTCTCTCTGTCTCTCTCTGTGTCTTTTAGCTTTTCTAATAAATAAATTCAGTTTCATTAATTCTCAGTGCAAATTTTGGATTTTTTAAGTGTTTGTATGAAATACAATATGCATTCCTTTTGTTTTTTTAAAGAACCAGACTGACTATTAAAACAATAAAATGACTTGAAATAAAGCCAGGGCCATAATCTTAAGTTTTCAGCCTGTTTTTATCTCATTCCTTCTGGGAGCCAACATTGCGATGCAGTGGATTAAGCCACTGGTTGAGACGCTGACATCACAGATCAGAGCATCAGTTCAAGTTCCGACTGTTCTACGTGCAGCTCAGCCCTCTGCCAATGCACCCAGGGAAGCAGCACAGGATGGCCTCCCAGCGGGCCCCTCCGCCACTGCACGGCTTTGGCCCCAAGGAGCCACTTAGGGAGTGAACCAGGAAATGAACTGGGTCGCTCTACCCCTCTTTGCATCACTCTGCCTTTCAAGTAAGCAAAATGAATCTTTCAAAACTAAGCATTTTTTCCTGAGAATTCCTTCTCCCATTTGTTAGAATTTAGTAATGGGTTGGGTGCTAAGAAAAACAGAAAATTAAACGTGGTCCTTGTAGAGTAGAATGACAACTTGCATTTGAAATGCTAACACAGAATGTCTCATGAGTATGTTCTGGCCCCGGCAAAGCAGGGCTCCTTCTGAGATCCTGGGAGGGTTCAGGGAACAGGCATGCAGGGGCCAGGAGAAAAGGGAGGGAGGCAAACCAGGGTGCTGGGCTGGTCTTATAGTCCTACAATCAAATTCTGAAATGAAATACTCTGCTGATTCTGAGTATTTTTGAATGGAAAAAGGCGAAGTTCCCCAAACTCAGAAAAGGTTTAAGGCAGCCAACCAAGAAATCTTGATATATGATTTTTTTTTTAATTTAAATCATTTTCTACATAAACAACACTCTGGGGAAAAAATTACAATTAGGCGTACGGAACAGTGAGATGATTTAATTTTGGGGGAAAAAAAGGTGTTTTTTTCAAAACAAAATTATTTTGTGCTTTAGAAGCAGTCTCATTTTTAGCCTTAAACATACAAAACACTAAATGAATATGGGTGTTTTCGCCTCTGTCAATCAGAGATAATGTAGGCATTTATATTCTTTGCCACTTGCTGCTCACAAGATGAAGATACTTGTCCCAGACAGTTACAAAAAGTTAATGCTATGGAGTAAATCTGATACTGCAAGCCCACAACCAAAAAAGACACAGAGGGCCCTGAGTAGTAACCTAGCGGCTAAAGTCCTTGCCTTGCACACAGCAGTATCCCATATGGACACTGGTTCTAATCCTGGTGACCCCACTTCCCATCCAGCCCCCTGCTTGTGCGCTGGGAAAGCAGTTGAAGACGGCCTAAAGTCTTGGAACCCTGCACCTGTGTGCAAGACCTGAAAGAGGCTCCTGGCTCCTGGCTTCGGCTCCGCGCAGCTCAGGCCATTGTGATCACTTAGGGAGTGAGTCAACAGACGGAAGATCTTGCTCTCTCTCTCTCCTCCTCTTTGTATATCTGATTTTCCAATCCGTCCTTCTACTCCTTTCTATTCCTTCTTGGTGCCAAGAGAGAGTCTAGAGAAGCACACTTGATTTTTGCCCATAAATCCTCACCCGGTCAGAGATCAGGGCTACCAAAGCATCGTGCTGCCACCTTGGCTGAATCCAGCCAACAGAAAGGGATCTATGGATCGTAAACTTCACAGGACCACAAGACTTGTTGCAAACACATCTCTTGCAAGTTGCAGTCAGGTAGAGCCTTGAGAGAGCCTAGAAGTATGCAAAAACAATGTGAACTGGGCCCGATGTTGTGGCCTAGCGGCTAAAGTCCTCACCTTGAACGCGCCAGGATCCCATTTGGTCACCAGTTCTAATCCCAGCAGCTCCACTTCCCATCCAGCTCCCTGCTTGTGGGCTGGGAAAGCAGTCAAGGATGGCCCAAAGCCTTGGACCCTGCACCCACCTGGGAGACCTGGAAGAAGTTCCTGACTCCTGGCTTCAGATCGGCTCAGCTCCGGCCAATGCGGTCACTTGGGGAGTGAATCATTGGACGGAGGATCTTCCTCTCTGTCTCTCCTTCTCTCTGTATATCTGCCTTTCCAACAATAATAAATAATAATAAGAAGAATGTGAACTGTGCATCCAATCCTCAGGCAGCTAGACACAATGCCTAGTTTCCAAAAATCATCCATTGGTAGCCCATTGCAACAGATAAACCTAGAGAGCAAGTGCATCCGAAGCTGTTAGGAGAGGATGAGAGATTGCATCATGCCGAACCATTCAAGGCAGTTTTAAATGGCAGGTTAGTAACAGGACAGGTATGTCTAGGTCCTAGCCATACAATTTAGTCATATAAGGAAGTTACAACGTATTAGGCCAGCAGAGTATTTCCCGTCATCTAATTTAGCCATTTAAGGACTTTCACAATGACCACATCTTGGAAAAATACAGACTGAGAAAGTGAAAGAACTGCACCAATTACTTTCTAAGTGGAAAAGAAAAGCCAGTTTGTATTATTGATATTCACGCTAGCACCTTCTCAATGTTTTCTCATGTGGTGTTACTCAAAACTAAATACACAACACAACCATTTGAATAGAAAAGATGACCTGTTAAACTACAAGCCAACACCCTAGGGCTGGCACACTGCACTAAGACGATATTAAAAAAAAAAAAAAGAAAAAGAAAGAAAGAAGAAGAAAAGAAAGAAAGGACCCAACACAGTAGCATAGTGGCACCAGTTCATCTGCCAGCTGCTCGACTTCCCATCCAGCTCCCTGCCTGTGACCTGGAAAAGCAGTTGAGGACAGCCCAAAGCCTTGGGACCCTGCACCCATGTGGGAGACCTGGAAGAAGCTCCTGGCTTCGGATCAGCGCAGCACCGGCCATTGCGGCCGCTTGGGGAGTGAATCATCGGAGGAAAGATCTTCCTCTCTGTTTCTTCTCCTCTCTGTATATCTGACTTTGCAATAAAAAATAAATAAATCTTGAAAAATAAATAAAAATTAAAATTGTATCATAAATGATCTTGTAAGGAAAGATCTTCCTCTCTGTTTCTTCTCCTCTCTGTATATCTGACTTTGCAATAAAAAATAAATAAATCTTGAAAAATAAATAAAAATTAAAATTGTATCATAAATGATCTTGTAAGGGCTACCAAATACATCACTGCAGGTGTAACTTAAAAGTCTACTGGTGCTCAACACTCACAGACAGGAAGTCACTGTATCCCTGGAGTCGCGAGTGATGCTACATTCTCTGCTTTGAAACAGGGAAAGTGAAACATGGTTAACAGTCCCCAAACAGCCACAAACAGTGACAGCATCTGCAGGGCCACAGTCCAGTCTTTACAGAAACCTGCAAGGCACAACCTGATTTTTCTTCTCTACAAGTGACGATAGAGCAGCTTATGAGCTTGAATGTCCTGTGCGCATGATTGTCGTTAGTAAATGGGCTGATCCCAAGCTTACCTGGCTCTGTGCGTGTTGCACTGTTGCTTGCTTCCTCACAGACCAGGTCTGACAAGAGACAAGCACATTAACCCACAGCTGTACCCTCCGCCGTGCAGGCTCGTCACAGAAGCATGGAATCTGACTGGTCATCTCCTTAGCATCTTATATAGTGATTCCTTTAAATATTCAGGCTCGGCTACCTGTTAGGAGTTGAGTGGATAATAGAAAGAAAACAGGGGGAGGAGCCAACGCTGTGGAAGAGACGGGGAAGCTGGCATTTCATCCAGGCTGCTCCAATTCCAATCCAGCTCCCTGCTGATGTGCCTGGGAGAGCTGTGAGCTGACCCAAGTGCTTGGGCCCCTGCACCCACGTGTGAGACTCAGAAGAAGCTCCCGGCTCCCGGCTTTGTACCAACCCAACTCTACAGCTCCATCCACCCCTGCCACTTGAGTAATGAAACAAAGAATAAAGGTGTTTCTTTCTCTTTCCCTCTCTCTTTCTCTGTCTCTCTCCTCTTTTCTCTGAGACTCTGCCTTTCAAATATGTGTGAGTGTGTGTATATGCATGTGTGTGCACATATATGCATGCAGAAAAGAGGGAGGAAATTCTGGGTTAATACACACTATTTCTTTGTGCTATTGTCTCTGTCTATTTTTATTTGGCTGGCAAGGAGTTGGAGGGAGAGGAATGTAAGTAAGTCAGACTGTCGCAGAGTGATGCTAAATTAGTTCCTCCTTCAACAACAAATAAATCAACTCCAAGCCAAGTGGGAACCTCATAGTAACTGAATTATGTTCTTGTATTTGCTCCACAAATGTGGAGAAAGAATAATGGTACTTATAAGCCCCAAACCAGAGGAAATATTCAAAATTGATTAATTCAATAGTGCTTTGTTTCTCCTTTGCATACGAAGACT
Organism: Ochotona princeps; assembly: GCF_030435755.1. NCBI lineage: Eukaryota > Metazoa > Chordata > Mammalia > Lagomorpha > Ochotonidae > Ochotona > Ochotona princeps. The sequence goes on from NC_080843.1 coordinate 28,160,954, forward strand.
ATAAAGTATCCCAATTTATAGGCTTAGATTATTCCCCCACCAAAAGGCAAGCAAGTTAGCCTCAGCTGGAGACACAGTCCCCCAAACTGTCTATAGTCGAGTTTTCAAGGTCACGGGAGCCACAGTCAGCTGCAGAAATCAAAGAATGAACCCAGGGGTGGGGGGGGCTTGCAGCTACTGAACAGCATGGACCCCTGTTCTCGCCAGGAAGCTGACCTTTGTGAAGAGCACCCAGAGGCAGAAAGAATGGGAGAATAACAGCCAATAGCAAAACATAAGTGAATGAATAAGTTGGAGAAATTTGACCCAGCAGCTAAGCCACCACCCGGTAGGCCAGAAGTCCAGCATCTCACACCAGGACACGTGGGTTTGAGTCCTAGCTCTGTGCCCGAGTCCATTTTCCTGCTAGTGCACACTCTGAAAGGCCCCAGTGATGCCTCAGGTAACTGGGTCATTGCCACCCAGCTGGGACACCCAGATTGAGTTCCATCCCCTTGGCACTGGCCTGACCCAGCCCTGGCTACTGGGGGCATTCAAAGGATGAGCCCATACTGACTGACCATTCTCTCTGTGTTTCCCTAGCTTTCTGTCTACTTCTCAAATAAATAAATATGTTTTTAAGTCAGAAAAATGAAATGGAGGTGAGAAAATGAAGAAGGACAAAGGTGAATCAATATAAATGAGTCCAAAAAATGCTAAATCCTAAACTGAGCAGTCCAAGGAGCCTCCGGAAACCCCGAATGCCTTATGTAGAGCAGGTCTTTCACCTCGCACAGTTGACAGAACCAGAACCGTTTGGAAGCACCAGTGAAGAGCAGAACTGAGTTGGTAAAAAGTCTTGGAAAACAAGCACCCCTAAGTATCTCTCTCCGTTGCCTGGAACCAAGCCACTATTCCTCTCCACACCCCACTCTTGCACAGGACACCAGAGGTCTTCCTGTAAGGTCTGGGGTCTGGAGAGCAGCAGGTTCAGCAAGTAAGGAGCTCAGACTAAACACAGCAATAGTTACGTATGAAATGGGAGGTGCTCAGGGCTGGTGTCACAGGCTAAGCCTCTGGCAGCAACAACAGTAACATAAAAGCATGGGTTCAAGTCTTGGCTGCTCCACTTTTGTTTGTTGATTGGTTGTTTTTCTATACATAATTACACTAAATTCTTTTTATGGGAAAGGCAGAGTTACAGAGAGAAGGAGAGACAGAAAGGAAGATCTTCCATGTGCTGGTTTACTCCCCAAGTAGCTGCAATGGCCTTTGGCTGACATAGTGGACCTCAAGTCTCCCTTCACCCAGGTTTTTGCTGCCATCATTTGCTGGGATAGCTATCCAGTTGGCTCTATTCTCTTTCCTCTGTGACGGTACCAAATGGGCTGTCATGTGCAGCAAGGTCGGCGTCCAGCTACATTCACTTTTACACTTGATCTTAGCCAAAAGGTTGAGAAGCTAGCCTACATTCACTTAAAAACATCTTTATTTTTATTGCAAAGTCAGATATACAGAGAGGAGGAAAGACAGAGAGGAAGATCTTCCATCCGATGGTTCACTCCCCAGGTGGCCACAATGGCCAGTGCTGAGCCAATCCGAAGCCAGAGCCTGGAGCCTCTTCTGGTTCTCACACATGGGTACAGGGGCCCAAGGCTTTGGGCCATCCTCCACTATTTTCCCAGGCCACAAGCAGGGAGTTGGAAGAGAAGTGGGGACACTGAGATTAGAACTGGCGCTCATATGGGATTCTGGCTTGCAAGGTGAGGACTTTAGCCTCCAGGCTACCACGTGGACCCACTTTTTTAAAGAGTCTTTAGCAAAGACCACCTCTCATTGAAGTTCCCTCTCATACTCACTTAAACACGGAGTGCTGCTATGAAACGGGCACTGCAGGGGGGAGCAGACGGAGAGACACCGGACAGCGTCTGCCCTTGAGGAATTCACTGTCTAAGAAGGGGGCATTTTTTGTGAGAGACACGAGGATAGAATAGAACTTCATAACGAACAGCCACCATGTGCCCAGCTCCATGCAGCGAGCGCAATCTGTAAACTTCATATCAACTCTGTGAGATGAAGAGCATCATGCCTATTACACTAAAGAGAAAACATAGCCAGAGAGTAACAGTAATTTTCCTGGGACAAAACTGTAGTAAATTGTAAGAGCTAGGATTTCAACCCACATCTTCTGATGCCAGCACTACCCACCTGTTACACTTAGCTTTCTGCAAAATACCTTCAAGCCACAAAGAAGTCTCTGCTTTCTTATTATGATCTCCTCTTTTTCCCCCCATACATAAAACCAGCACCAATCAGAACACAACATTTTAGTTAAAAAAAAAATCAATGAGTTATAGTCATGGTTCCAGCTTGCAAGCAGAAATTATTGGGGGCGGGAGGGCATGTGTAAATACTATAACATATATAAACAGAATATGCAATGTGAGATTGTCACAGAAAGCATGAAGGAAAGAAGTCTGGGGGCAGCTAAGCCTTGAAGAACAGAAAAGGGATTAAACAAAGGGCAACTGTCGCAGGGGAGACCATTCAGAGAGGTGGAGTGTTCAGTTTCTGTGTTCAGTCTCTGAACGACAGTGTCAATCCGGGTTCTTTTATTTAGCTGCTATATTGGAAAGGCATCATTAACCTCTGAGCCTCAAGTATCAATTCCTTCTCTTTTGGGCACAGCCTGGTGTGAGAACTCCATAGGATCGCTTATGTGACCCGTTAGGTGCCATACACATCCCGAAAAGTCAACAAGCATCAGAAATACACATGTCTGTTACTCCACCGAAAGCTGAAAAAAAATTGAGGGAGGTGTAATTATAGGCTTCTAGAATATGAAGAGCTTTGAAAGAAAAGATGATAACTGTTTTCCATGTTCACAGAGGAGATAACCCCTCCAAGAAACTGGATTTAAATGAATCTGATAGCAGTGTTCCCAGTTGGAATCCAGTGCTGAGAGCTGGGAGGAGGGGGAAGGGTCACCGAAACAGAACCCATTGTTATCTCTTTGGGCACCTTAGAGTGAGGCCTTCATGGGGCTTGGCGGGGCGGGAGGTGGGGGGGATCCTCCTAGTACCATGATGATAGGATTCTGTGAATACATAAGTTGGTATTTGCCAATTAACACTTCCTCCTGTGTGGCCCATCTTATCCAGTAATGATTGCCTGCTCCACTTTGGCTGCCAAATACACCCAAAATGTAATCAGTGTGTAGATTCATAAGTCAAATTGGAAGCTTCAGAAATAGTGGCTAATGCTCTGATCATTCGTAGTAGAGTTTCAAAGCCAACCAGTGTTTAAGGAGAGTATCCTGGGTTTTAAATTCAGCTGTAGCTTTCTGTTAGCTTTTCCCCTCGTGAGGCCTCAGAAATGGGCAGCAGGGAAAGATCTTGCATCTGCTGGTTCATATCCCAAGTGGCCACAACGGCCAGAGCTGCACCGATCCAAAGTCTGGAGCCTGGAGCTTCTTTTGGGTCTGCCTTGTGGGTGCAGGGTCCTAAGGCTTTAAGCCATCCTCTATTACCTTTCCGGGTCACAAGTAGAGAGAGAGCTGGAAGGGAAGTGGAGCAGCTGGGATATGAACTGATATTCATATGGAATCCTGGCACTTACAAGGTAAGGATTTAGTCACTGGGCCACCGCGCCAGGCCCAATAAGTAAACTTTTTTAAGATAAACAAATCAACTCATTGCTAGTGTGGCTTTCCTGAATTACACTGATTCCAATCAATTCTTCACTTTTCTCAATGTCCTGTGGTCTGTTCCACACAATTTAGCCTTTAATTGTATGCTGTCTTCCATAATCTACTAATTGTTTCCTGTATCTGAGTCTCATCTTCTCAAATAGGTTGTAAACAACTTGCAGGAGAGAACACATTGTACCCTTCTCTTCTTGATAACCCGAGGCATCCGCCCAGGAGCTGGACTGGGCACTTGTCTATGACAGCTCTCTGGAAAGCAGCGTGACCAGGCTGTAAAGGGCTTCAAGCCACCTGCACTCGAACTGCGTGCGCTTCAGTCGGACCTAACCGACTTGCCATCTCAACAGCACATTGCTTTCCTTCATTGTCAACAAACAGAATCGTGGGCTGAGAACATTAATACTGCAAATTCCAAATCCCCTGTGACTTGTTCCTCTGAAGAGTGACAAGGGAGGAGTTCCACTTGGCTTCTCCCAGCTCTCTTTCTCCCCAGTACGTTCTCCAGTCTTGGGAAGTTTATGCAAATGATGCAAGAGTTGATGGGAGACTTAATGACTCCCTAGTGAAAAACCCAGACTGCTTGCTACCATCTGTTTCTTCAAGGAGAGCCAGCCACCACACAGTAACCCTCTGTGGAGTCACGATCCCAGGGGGAAAGTACGCTGCCATCCTTTGATGAAAGGAAACCTGCGGTCCAAGACACTATTATTATTGTCATAAATAATGGTGCTTTGTATTTTATCAAAGCAGCTCAGAGTGGTTTGCAAACATTTGCTAATTAATCCTTAAAGACTGGGGAGTGGGGGTTGGAAAAAAAAACCCTGTGATGTAAGTAGAAAGGAGATATTATTACCCCATTACACAGGTAGGGAGACTGAGACACATAGGAACTCATTGACTTATTTAAAGTCATGCGTCAGAGTCAGAAATAGAACTCAAGACTCCTGACATCCATTTTGAATAGACCACACTGCTGCTCGTGATATAGAAAAATAAATCTTGGGAAAGTCAATGACATGTAACCTCTCAATAACTGTCATGTAAGAAAGCAGCAGACATGGGGAAACAGCATCTGGAAGGAATGGTGTGTGGGCAGAACATGTAACAAATACAATGCTTTCATCAAAACTTCCCAAACGCAGCCAGTGGCTCTTGCAGGAACCTGACACTGAATCACCACTGTTCAAAATAAAGGGGCACAACCCACCAAGTGTTCAACAGAAACTCGTCAAACAAGTTCTAGAATTTATTTTTGAACTCTATTTCCTTATTTTTCCCTGTTCTCAAGAATATTTTAAACGTTTATCCGTGTGATGCCAGTGTCACGTGGAAGATATAAATATTACCCCTTAGATGCTTCGCCTTCTTCCTGATTCATAGTTTAATATTAATGTGGTTCAAAAAACTGACAAGGAGCCGTGTCTCCAAGGAAACAGGTAGAGGGGCGTACAGAGAGAGAGATGAACCTGTGATTGGACTGCCAATGAAGCACTCTGCCGTTTTTGACTCCCCCCTACTTCAGCCATGAACTTGAAGTGGGTAGAGTACCCTCAGCGTCTGAGGCAGATCCACAGTCCCCCCATGAGCAGCCAGCCTGCCAGCCACAGGATCTAGGCTGGTTCAGTTTTAGGAGCTGTATATTAACAATGCCCACACTTCCTTGATAATTTTTTTTACAAAGACTTATTTGTTTTTATTGCAAAGTCAGATATAGACAGATGACAGACAGAGAAGAAGGTTTTCTGTCTAATGATTCACTCGCCAACCGCAACGGCCGGTGCTGTGCCCATCGGAAACCAGGAGCCAGGAGCTTCTTCTGGGTCTCCCACATAGGTGCAGGGTTCCAAAGCATTGGGTCATCTTTGACTGCTTTCCCAGGCCACAAGCAGGAAGCTAGATGGGAAGTAGAGCTGTGGGGATTAGAACCAGCACTCATATGGGGTCCCAGCGCGTGCAAGGCAAAGACTTTAGCCACTAGGCCACTGCACCAGCCCCCCTTGATATTTTCTTACTTTCTAAGTTGTCCGGTAGTACTAGGTACTTTGAAAAATTCATGGAAAATGGAATTAGAATCATGAGTTTGGAGCAGGTGTCCTGGCACAGCTGGTAAAGTCATGACTTAAGCTATTGGCATCCCATTGGGTCACTGGTTTGCATCCCAGCCATTCCACGTCCCAACCAGCTCCGAGTTGTTGCATCTGATAAAGCAATGGAATATTGTCTGAGTGCTTGGGTTGCTGCACGCACCTGAGAGGCCAGATGGAGTAGCAGGCTACTGACTTTGCTTTGCCTAGCCCTAGCTGTTACAGTCATCTGGGGTATGAACCTTCGGATGGAAGATCTCTTTCATTCTCTCACTCTCTCACCTCCATAACCCTGGCTTTCAAATAAATGAAGCAAAATCTTAAAAAGAAAAAAAAAATAACAAATTGCATGGATTTAAAAAACGGGGAACCAAAACACACTCATATTTTAAATTCCACTTTTCCACCAATATTCGGCAGTACTCCCATAGTTCATGATATCTATCTTCACAAAATTTATAATGTAAAGAATCCACATGTAAACAGTCAGTATCGGGGGCTGGCGCGATGGCTCAATGGCTGAATCCTCACCTTGCAAGTGCCAGGATCCCTAATGGGCTCCAGTTCATGTTCTGGCTGCTGCACTTCCCTTCCAACTCCCTGCACGTGGCCTGGGAAAGCAGTTGAGGATGACCCAAAGCCTCGGGGCACTGCACCCGCATGGGAGACCTGGAAGAAGCTCCGGGCTCCTGGCTGCGGATCAGCTCAGCTCTGGCCGTTCCAGCCTCTTGGGGAGTGAACCAGTGGACGGAAAATCTCTTTTTCTGTCTCTGTGTAAATCTGCCTTGCCAATAAAATAAATAAATCTTTAAAAAAAGAAAGAAAGAAATATTTGACAAGCAGGTCAGCCTCAGAGGCTAAGGGTTTGTGAATGTCCCTGAGAGACATCAGGCGCCTTTTGCAAGTGGAGGCATTACACAACGGAATTTCCAAGCAATATTATTCAATTTCCATCCAAGGATAAATGTTCAGTCACTTGTTTTGACTTGCCCATGGTATACATATTTACAAGTTCTCTGGTGCTTATCAGAAAGCCCGTGCTCTAGGACAGAAATGTTCTAGTAAAAACAACCGACAGCCAATCTAAGAAGTGTTGCTGCACCTGACAAGAGGCTAGATTAAAGATGAGAATCATGGGGCTAGGACTGCGCCGCAGAGAACAGGGCTGCGGCCGCCTTGGACACCCACACTCTGTATGGGCACTGGTGCTGCCCGCTGGCTCCACTTCCCACCCAGCTCCCTGCTCATGGTGTGGGTCAAGCAGTAGAAAGAGGCTAGTTCCTGAGCTCCTACCATCTGATGGGAAAATGAAGCTCTCTGTCCCCCAGCACTATAAATCTGATTTTCAAATAAATAAATAAATCGTAAAAAAAAAAAAAAGATGAATACTTATAAACTTTAACCCTGTCACTCACCTGTCAGACAGCCACAGGCAATTTATCTCACTCAATTATGCTTATATTCCTACTTTTTTAAAAAAAAATCCAAGCAATGTTTCTACCAGTTTTAAAAAAAGGCACCTGCGAGACTAAGCGCCTGAAAGCCTTTACAAAAGGAGGTCCTGTCTGAAACTAAGACAAGAATTGGGAGGATCAATGCCTTACCTGCCTTCTCTGCTGCTTCACACGATTCTTATTGAGGCTGAAACAGCAGTTTGTTCTTCTAGAATGTTTTTCAGCCTACCAAAACGCATTGAAAGCCATAAAAGGGAATAGGCTTTACCACTTCAAACAGAATTCAATTTGAACAAAAGGCAATATTCCATTTTGAAATTAAAAATTTTGATGCTAGGCCTGGCTTAGTGGCCTAGCAGCTAAAGTCCTCACCTTGCATGTGCCAGGATCCCTCATGGGCAGCGGTTCGTATCCCAGCAGCACCACTTCCCATCCAGCTCCCTGCCTGTGGCCTGCGAAAGCAGTCAAGGATGGCCCAAAGCCTTGGAACCCTGCACCCATGTGGAAGACCCACAAGAAGCTCCTGGCTCCTGGCTTCAGATTGATGCAGCTCCAGCCATTGGGGTCACTTGGGGAGTCAATCAGCAGACAGAAGATCTTCCTCTCTGTCTCTGCTCCTCTCTGTAGATCTGACTTCCCAATAAAAATAAAATAAAACTTTTAAAAAAAATTGTTGCTATGAGCTTATCTGTGTTAATTCCCACTCTTGCCTGATTTAAAGAAAAAAAGTTACCTAGCAGGATTTAAGCGTTTCTTCAAACCAAGCAACCTGTTGAGCAACTTCTTAATGTGCCTATCAATCATCTGGTGATAAAAAGAGTTTGCATTCATAATAGCGAGTTGCTAAAATAAATATGAGTTACTATAACTAATTCAATCAACAATAGGACCTCCGAGGTCAGAAAAGAAATAATCAAACAGTAAGTATGAATAGGTTGTAATTTTTCTGATTAACAAATGTTCTCCTTGTCATATGATGTTAAGAGCTGCTTGAAGTGTTCAGGTAAATTTAGAATGTATGTATTTACATTGGAGGGGTCTGTGTGCACACTCCCGGCAGGAAAGCCATGAGCTATAGGTTTTGCAAACATCAGCTTTGCTTTCTGAGCACATTGCTCTGTATGGTGTGTATTTTTAAAAAGCTCAAGTGTCACAATCCATAGAATTCAACAGAGATCAAATAAACTCCGAGCCCCATTTTTCAAATACATTTCTACTAGCTCACAATTTTCTTTCCTAAGTTTCTTTATTTTCAGAAATTTCCATTTTATTTGTAATGCCTATACATTTTTATGCACTACAGTACCAATATTTCAGTGCAAATATATGGCATAAACCAATCAGAAAAAGCAATTAGCCTTTCTACTTCTATATCTTTTCTTTGGAGCCTACCAGTTCTCTCTTCCAGTTCTTTCTTTAGTATAGCATACATTACCATGAGTTACAGCCACCCTGTGACATTAGAACTCATTAATTCTACCTGTGCTTTAGACCTATGATCCAACCTTTTCCAAAATTTTATTAAAACTTCGATAATTCTTTAAAGATTTATTTATTTTTACTGCAAAGTCAGATATACAGAGAGGAGAGCAGAGACAGAGAGGAAGATCTTCTGTCTGCTGATTGACTCCCCAAGTGACCCCAATGGCTGGAGCTGCATCATTCTGAAGCCAGGAGCCAGGAGCTTCTTGTGGGTCTTCCACATGGGTGCAGGGTTCCAAGGCTTTGGGCCATCCTTGACTGCTTTCGCAGGCCACAGGCAGGGAGCTGGATGGGAAGTGGAGCTGCTGAGACAAGAATCAGTGTCCCTTATGGGATCCTGGCGCATGCAAGGTGAGGACTTTAGACACCAGGCTACAGTGCTGGTCTCAAAACTTTGATAATTTTATCTTTCCCAATTAGAATTTTTAAAATGCTTTTAAAATTTTTCTCTTGTTAAAAAAAATTCTCGTTTATTATTCTAAACAGAGGGAGAATCTTTCTTTGCTGTTTTATCTTCAAATGCTTCCAAAAGCTGAAGCCAAGAGCCAGAAACTCAGTCCAGGTCTCTCAGGTGAGGGACAGGGATCCAAGTTCATGACCTTAGTTTCCCCTCCCAGAGCACCCATTAACAGAAAGCTGGAAAGGGAAGGGAAGCTGGGATGCAAATTTAGGTATTCTGATATGGGATGCAAGCAACATTTCATCACTACACCAACACCCAACCCTAGAATTAAATTTTTTTAAAAGATTTATTTTTATTGGAAGGGTAGATTTTACAAAAAGAAGGAGACAGAAACATCTTTCGTCCACTGGTTCACTCTCCCACATGGCCACAACAGCCAGAGCTGAGCCGATCCAAGGACAGGACCCAGGAGCCTCCTCCAGGTCTCCCATGAGGGTGCAGGGTCCCAAGGCTTTGGGTCATCCTGGACTGCTTTCCCAGACCACAAGCAGGGAGCTGGATGGGAAGTGGAGCTGCCGGGACACGAACCAGTGCCCATATGCGATGCTGGCACAAGCAAGGATAGGATTTAGCCACTAGGCCAATGTGACAGGCCCACAATGAAGTTGTTTACCATAAGAGCAGACAGAAATACCTGGATCTTGAGCCAACATTCATTCACATCCCCACGTTAATGACAGTTAGAGAACTGAGGGTAACAACAAAAAGCTGGTGCATGTTGGTCCCAAACACATTAATCTGACCAGAATGGAGGACCAGGAGCCGTGCTTCTGATCCCTGTATCTCCTCCTTCCTCTGGTTTGGATGTAAAACCGAACAATTTGGATCAAGATCTTGGGGCGCAGCAGCGAAATTAGCAAAAGCAAAACATGAGGGAAGGTGATAGGAATGTGAGCAACATTATCAACTGTGAATCACATGAGAATAACATCCCTGTTCCAGTTAGACACATACACATCCATCACTATTCCAAATTCTAAGAACTTGAAGCAGCTGGTTATTTTAGCCTTTTCTCTGCCATGAAGATTTACCATGGATTTTGAGGCCTGAGTAATGAATGAAGGAGATGAATTAATTGAATGAATGACAATGATTGACTTCCTGTACTGGTGCTTGGGGCACCATTTAGGTTCCTGCAGAGCAATCTGGACGGGCAGAGAACATCACTTTCTGTTTTTCCTCGCTCTCTCAAATTCCATCAGCTCATTACAAGCATTTACAAGCGGTTGGAATTAAGATCTCAGAGACACAGGGAACTGAAAATCTGCCACATGGCATTTAAGAAGGAAGCAATTGACACAAAAATTACTGTTAAATGCCTAGCTACAAAAGCATAAGTGTCATTAGACAGTCAAGTTCTTCTCTGGAAACTCGATTTTAATAGGTATTTGATTGTCACCTTTCTTCTTGTTTCTTCATTACTCACTCCTTAGAGGGATTCACTTTCAAAAGTATTTGCTTAAACTTCCCCCTCAAAATCCAATTTGCAAATACACCTGCAATTGAATTTTCAACATGTGCAGTCAGGGGTGCTATCTTTTACATGCAAAGAGTCAACTGGCAATTCTGCCCATGACAAACCCAGTCCAAGTCACTCCACCTGCAGCATGGAAAGGGTGGAAGAAGCCAGGCCTTTCGCAGGGTCCTGGGTTCTGAGAATCTCTGCGGGTGAATTCAGAAATACACACACATCCTCCTGGAATCTGCGTGTTGGGCTTAAGTTCTGACTAAGAAGATTGAATTTAGATGTCAATTGTATTGGAACAAATGTCCCCAGAAGACATTTTGGTGATACTTAGAGAAAACAATCCAGGGTTAAAATGACTGTGGATTGGAGTGTCCATAGTTTTTTATTCCTGTCTAAGGCAGATCAAAATTAAACTCTGATTGTCATGTCTAGTCATGGTTTTTATCAGTCAACAAATATTTGTTAAGTGTTTAATGCGTGCCTCTCCTGAATTAGGAGAAGAAATTAAAAAGTACTGATTTCAGTAGAGAAAACTGAATTATAAGAAGGATAAATTATATCTATTAATAACTAAATCTACGTGACAGAGATTCAATCTAGTTGTTAAGAAATGAAAAGCTCTGTAAAACAACTTCAGATTCCATTACAATGAGAACCTCATATAATCAAAAAGAAGAAAGAAAAAAAGAAAAACAGGCCATGTTTAACATTGTATTTGAAGTTAAATGTACAGTTGGCATTAACTACACGAACAACAGTAATTTCTAGCACTACATATTATCCAGAATACATTATCAACTGCAAACTGAGTATTAGTTTTCAATTAATTTAACAGTTATTACAGGAGCAGATTATAAGTTTAGTATCTCTATATCCCTGAAATTATCTGCAATGTTCCGGAATCAACTATCCTTTATTATAGGATGAAGATATATTTTTCTTCCTTGCTAATCTTCCACCTGCTAATAATACACTTCGAATGTTTGTTCTCCTCTGCAGGTAGATCTACATTTTGCTCTTGATATTTCCCAATTGCAGCACTTTCTTTTTAAGATTATTTATTTGAAAGACAGGGAGAGGAAGAGAGAGAGAGAGAGAGAGAGAGAGATGGAGGGGCCACCCAATCGGTGGTTCACTTTCTACACAGCAGTAAGAATCAGGAATTCCATCCATTCAGCACGGGAGATAGGAATCCCAGCTACTTGCCTGGATAACTTAGCAGGAGGCTGGAGTGGAAGCTGAAAATGTGAGACTCCATGCAGTCAGTCTCCCTGGGACCGCAGGTGTCCCCGGGAGCAGCTAAACTTACCGGGCCCAGACACCTGCCCCTCATTTCCAGATTCTTATCTAGCATCTTTCCTTTTTTTTTTTTTTTTTTTTTCTCAAGTATCAATTAATTGCTTCTCCTTATCCACACAACCGCAGGTCCAATACCATCTGACCATCAGCTTCTTATCTTTTTTCTGTTGCTGCCATTCCTATCCATTTCTGAGAGGTTCACCCAGTTACCATTTTAAAATACGGCAACAAAATCCCTTCAGTTGTTCCCTCGCACCCAGCAAGAGCCTTGCACTTAACACGCAGAAGAAAAAAATACAGTAATTTATCATGTGATCCCAAAGAGAAATAGCTGTATTTCTTAAACACAAAGAAAACCCGTGATTTAAAAATCAATGTGACGCCCCACCCCCACTCCCCGGCGGTGGCCTAGCAGCTGAAGTCCTCACCTTGAACGTGCCAGGATCCCATTTGGATACTGGTTCTAATCCCGGCGGCGCCACTTCCCATCCAGCCTCCTGCCTGTGGCCTGGGAAAGCAGTTGAGGACGACCCAAAGCCTTGGGACCCTGCACCTGTGTGGGAAACCGGGAGGAAGCTCTTGACTCCTGTCTCCTGGCTTCAGATCGGCGCAGCACCTGCTGTTGCGCTCACTTGCGGAGTGAATCATCGGACGGAAGACCTTCCTCTCTTTCTCTCCTCTTCTCTGTATAGCTAACTTTGCAATAAAAATAAATAAATCCTAAAAAAAAAAAAAACCTTGGCAAAGCTGCCCACTTGGCAGTACAGCCCCTGCCTCCTGCCTGAGGTGCAGTAACTTCCTGGGGACAAAGGCTGAGACCTCACGGTACCTCAGGGGCCTAGAACAAGGGGTGCCATCACAGAGTCACGGCATCGAATCACATCGGGCAGCCACTTTGGGGGTTGCCATTCTGGTTCCCTCAGCAGTCTCTTGGGCTGGCCAGGATGGTGGCACCTCTGACAACAGTGGCTGCCTTCCTGGAGCACTTCATGCCAACCCCAACACGATCCCTGTGACAGCTGATGGCCACAAAACAACTTGAACCTGGTCCACCGTTGGTCACTGGTGAGCACACCTCTGCTTGTGCACGAACACAATCTAAAACAAAGACCAGACGAAACGGCTCATCCTTAAAGGATGCCATGGGACTTCCTGCAAGGGAAAGAACAAGAGAGGAAGCTTCTCCAGAGAGTGGATCTGCAAGCCCTCGACCAGGTGGCCGAGCGTGGTCACAGAGAGCCACTGCATGTCCTCCGTCTTGCCTTGCTGGCTTCTGCAACCTCAACCTCCTGGCCCGGGCCAGACTGGGGCCTCGCACGCACTGGCCGAAGCTTATTGGGAGCTGCCGGGGCTTCGCCTCCGAGTGCCTCTCTTCCTGCTAGACCTGCAACATCTGCTGTTCAGTAATCTCTTGAAGACGGCGAGATTTTTTTTTCCTTTTTTTCTTCTTTTTAAATCAGAGGTGATTATTCCTTACATGTTGGCTAAAGTCCAACTTTCTGGAAATGTCCGACCCAAAACTATTATCAAAAAGTGGCTGTACAAAAAGATACAACAAAGAAAAAAGAAAATGCGTATTTTAGGAAAAAAAATTCTCATGTAAGAATTGCTTAAGGGCCCGGCGGCGTGGCCTAACGGCTAAAGTCCTCGCCTTGAAAGCCCCGAAATCCCATATGGGCGCCGGTTCTAATCCCGGCAGCTCCACTTCCCATCCAGCTCCCTGCTTGTGGCCTGGGAAAGCAGTTGAGGACGGCCCAATGCATTGGGACACTGCACCCGCGTGGGAGACCCGGAAGAGGTTCCAGGTTCCCGGCTTCGGATCGGCGCGCATCGGCCCGTTGCGGCTCACTTGGGGAGTGAAACATCGGATGGAAGATCTTCCTCTCTGTCTCTCCTCCTCTCTGTATATCTGGCTGTAATAAAAATGAATAAAATCTTTAAAAAAAAAAAAAAAGAATTGCTTAAGGGTCCGGCACGGTAGCCTAACAGCTAAAGGCCTCACCTTGAACACGCCAGGATCCCATATGGGCACCAGTTCTAATCCCAGCAGCCCCGCTTCCGATCCAGCTCCTTGCTTGTGGCCTGGGAAAGCATTCAAGGACGGCACAAGCTCTTAGAACCCTGCACCCACATGTGAGATCTGGGGGAGGCTCCTGGCTCCAGGCTTTAGATAGGCTCAGCTTTGGCTGTTGTGGCCGCTTGGGGAGTGAACCAAAGGATGGAAGATCTTTCTCTCTGTAGATCTGTCTCTCCAATAAATATAAAATAAATCCTTAACAACAACAACAACAAAAATTGCTTATGTAAGACAAAAAGTATTCCAGAAGTTGGGAACCTTTGGCTTTGTTTTACAAAAAGTGGTTATAATTTAAACGAAGTTTTTAAAATTCTAATAATGATTGGACTTTATTGTTTGGCTCACAAATTGTAATGTGCCAGTCACTTCCCCTGTGGTAAATAGCAAATACATTACAAAGGCTGCACAAACCCTTGACTCTCTGCAGGTGGATGCTGTATGGAGGGGGGAGTGGCTTAGCACATTCTTCCATTACTCCTGGAGTTGGCCTCTATTGTTAAGACTTATCGCCCTCCATTGTAATGTCTATCTTTCTAGCCAACTAGATTGAGAGCTCTTTGAGGGCAGGAATGGTTTTATATCAGATCTGGCTGCAAACAAATGACTCAGGTATGTTTGAGCATTGAGCAAATGCACTCTTTCTGTTAGAATACACAATTCACAAAGGGTTCCTCTTTGCTCCCCTCACGCACTTTCCCTTCAGTTTATAGTAGGCAATCCCCCCCATCTCCTTCCCGTCCTCTCCCTGTCCTTCCTCCTGACCCCTCAATCTCTCACTAACAAGGCTGGGGCCAAAAAATAAGGGGGGAAGCCTCTAGCAAAAAAAACACCTGACCTGGTTGCAGACAACAGTTTTGTTCTTTGCTAATCTTGATGTCATTGTTTGTCCTTTAGATAACTAAGGTAATCTTGAAGGTTTGTGTCCCACTTAAATGAGCTTTCAGATGCCTAACAATTCCGGGATGTTAAGATAAAAGAATTGAGGACCTTGGATTTACATAGAAATTTCTGCTTTTGATTCAAACGAAGCAGCAAGTCCAGGGCCTCCCAGAGTCCCTCTGGGAGTTAACCTTGAGAGGTTTAAAGGAAAATGTAAACTTCAAATTGAAGAGAAAAAAAAAGTACATAGATAACACTGAAGGGCAGGGTCCGCAGAGTCCCTCTTCTCCCCTCCTCCCAGTCTGACCCTTTTCCCTTGCCACTTTGCTTATTCTGTGAAAGACTTAGACCAAGTGTTCCGTCTTCCTATCTGGTTGTCAGAATCGCCTGGAATCCTTAGTAAAATTTCAATTTCTGGGTCTCCTGCCATTCCGCTTGTGCCGCTGCACCCCACTCGACCCCCGCCCGACTCTAAATTCCGAGTTCGTCGGGCTGGAGTGGTACCAGTGGCGTAGCTGGTGAACTCCCACCCCATAATGACATCTGTGTAGATTGAAAAACCAAGACCTAGGACGAGAGTCCCTAAAAACGGCCTCCAAGGATCCCACAAGCTGCCCCTAAGTGGGCTTCAGTAATTGGGCAGCTTTAACTCTTAGCTGCCAAACTAAAGTGAGTTTTCTTGGGGTGGTGAGAAGCAAGCAGGGGAAGTCCGGGAGTCAGACTCAGATGAAAGAAAAAAAAAACTAAAACTAAATTTTAAAAGAAAACACACAGGATTTAGTGACAGCCTGAGCCTGATGCAGCCTAGAGAATGGGTCGCATGGAAGAAGGGCATCAGGAAGGGAGACCATCTGAGAAAAAGAAAGGAATTAAACAGGGGATGGAGCCAGTATTCTGGTGCCACAGCAGGTTAAGCTGTGCCTGAAATGTCCACATCCCAAAGGAATACTGGATCAAGTCCCTGTTGCTCCTCTTCCCACCCAGCTCCCTGCTGATGCACCTGGGAAAGCAGTAGAAGACGGCCTGTGCGTGCCTGCTGTCTATGTGGGACACCCCAGGTGGAGTTCAGGCTCCTGGCTGTGGCTGTGGTGCCTGCTTTTGCATCCCTTTGGGGGTGAACCAGCAGATGGCAAATCTCGCAAACTCTGAGATTCTGAAGATAAAGTTCGTTGGATGGAAAGTTCACTTGATCACCCAAAAGCATTTTCCTTGATTGAGAGGCCTGGGAAAGCAGTAGAGGATGGCCCAAACCTTGGGACCCTGCATCCATGTGGGAGACCCAGAAGAGGCTCTTGGCTTTGGATCTGCTCAGCTCCGGGCATTGGAGCCAACTGTGGCATGAACCAGCGGATGGAAGACCTTCTCTTTCTATATCTCCATCTCTATAAAATTCTTTCCAATAAAAATAAGTAAATCTTTAAATACACGAATTGACTAATAAATACAATGAAAAGTTATTTCACAAACAGCAGATTAGTTGTTGCTTGGGAGAAGGAAGAACCGAGAGGCCCAGAGGATAGGTCTTCAAGGGGCTGAAGGGGTTTTGGAGTGGCATATAATGTTCATGACCTTGACAGCACAGATGGTTTCACAGGCACGTTTACACACTATAACCTGATCAGTCATGCAAAATTTCAGTCATTTTGTATCTCATTTCACTTTGCTATATTACCATTGTACTTAAGATATCCTTCTATTAATTTTTTTTTCAGAAATATCATCCATGATGAGTTGAATGTTTTTAAAAATCAGTCTTTCAACAGAGGCATTGATTCGAAAGGCATTGATCTCAAATTGTCCTACCCTTGACCCTTCCAGACATGATCACAATCCAAAATGCATACATGTAGAGAAAAATAAAGAAACCCCTTAGGGGAACAATGTTAACTACATGAAAATATTTAATAACATGTGGCAATGATCATGACACAGGTGGAAAACAGAGCAGATTATAGAAGAAACTGTTTAGAATGAATAACCCTGAGTTTTCCAAACTGACCTTGAGGGGCAGAACATACAGTTTATTTCTGAGTAGTGCCTAACAGAGTGCTGGATTCATATGTTAAAAGCAAGTGCAGGGGCCCGGCGGCGTGGCCTAGCGGCTAACGTCCTCGCCTTGAAAGCCCCGGGATCCAATATGGATGCCGCTTCTAATCCCGGCAGCTCCACTTCCCATCCAGCTCCCTGCTTGTGCCCTGGGAAAGCAGTTGAGGAAGGCCCAATGCATTGGGACCCTGCACCCGCGTGGGAGACCCGGAAGAGGTTCGAGGTTCCCGGCATCGGATCGGCGCGTATCGGCCTGTTGCGGCTCACTTGGGGAGTGAATCATCGGATGGAAGATCTTCCTCTCTGTCTCTCCTCCTCTCTCTGTATATCTGACTTCGTAATTAAAAAAAAAATAAAATCTTTAAAAAAAAAAAAAAAAATCTGATAAAAAAAAAAGCAAGTGCAGGTGTCAAGTTTACCTTAACAACATGTTCTATAGTGAGTACATAGACTGTTTAGTGTCAACATTTAAAAATAGCATTATCATTTTTTAAGCTATGGGTTTATTCTAAGGAAGAAGTAAGACTGTTTTATTTTGCTATTCACCTGTTTCATCCCATTTGGTTTATACTATAAGGTCATAAGTAACTTTTCCATAAAGGAAAGAAATAACATATTGAAAAATGAAGTTTAAATTGCTCTCATTAAGTATAATATGTTCACATCTTTTGGCAAATTAAATATGTGAAAAATTGGCAGTGAAGCTTGTACTTCCGCATCATAAATGGTGTTCACTGCACACAAACTGTAAACAATTAAATAGCATTAAGTCAGGGAAGCAATGGCCAGAGGTTCTCTGCTTACAAGTGACACAGCTCCAATGCTACTGAGAAGACTGTGTGGGAATGATTTGAGCATAATATTTATGTCTGAGAAAAAACTCTTCCATTGTTTCTTTCTGCCAAAAATAAATAAATAAAGAAGGCCAGGGAAAGAAAACATCTAATTTTAATGTAACACTAAATCCAAAGGCAGTACAGCTGTTTGGTTTTGGTTGTTTAGCTCAGCTGTTTTATTCTGAGAACAGCCCGGCTGCCTTTTGATGTTGTCTGTTATTCAAGGCTGTGATTGGGGGCGGGGCGTGTTAAGTGTTTGATAGCCCATAGACCGGTGGAGGGTTCAGTCGCCTCTCGGGCTTTGGTGCCACTTCTTGGTCTCATTCTTTTCGTGTCCACACTGCCAATAGACATCCCTCTCCTTTCTCTCCAAGGGCAGCACTGCTAGTGCAAGCATAAAGCAGGACTTTTTGATGGAAAATTTTTGAATGCCTATTCAAATTTGAAACGAAATATCTGGGTGATGTTAGAAAATGATTAACAATTGATACTATGTTGTGGTTACTTTTTTTTTTAAGTAATCTTTAAGACATACTAAATGTTTACAAATGAAAAAAACATGTCCGAGGTATACTTTTAAAGTGATGAAGGGCAAACAAGGCAGGGGACAGGGAGCAAACAGGCTAATTCCAGTTGGCTGTGTCTGGACCATCGGTAAGGCTGGGTAGCAGTGAGCGAGGATGATACTGTGGTGCAGTGAGTTAAGCTACCGCTTGAGATGTCAGATCCCACAGCAGAATGTCTGGGTCTCACTCTCACCTCCACTTCTGATCTGACTTCCTGCTAGTGCATTGCTGTTTCCTGTGGAACAACAATGATGGTTCAAGTACTGGGGCCCTGCCACCCACATGAGAACACCCAGATCCAGTGTGAGCTCCTGGCTTCAACCCACCAACTGCACCTGCTCTTGTAGGAATTTGTCAGTAATTCACTAGACAGAAAATCACGCTCTCTCTCTCCCTTTCAAATAAAAGGGGAAGAAAAAAACTTCAAAAGATTCTCCAATATCACATTTTAAATGATGTTCATTATACTGTTCTATATACTTTTAATGCTTATTTGCAAATTTCCATGATCACATAATAGGATAAATTTTAAAACATAAATGTTTGCTCTACTGTCTAGAATGGCAAATAATTGGAGACCATATTCCTATGTAGCAACAGTGGATGGTTACAATTAACGAAGAGGCATTTAGCTGTCCAGTTGCGTGACCTCCCACTCCCAGCTTCAGAGCTGGAAGATCTTGCTGCCAAGGACTCTGAATGCCATTCCGTGAAGACCTCGAGCTGAATGGAAATCTGGCGGCTGGCTGATGAGGACTTGCTCAGCACGAGCCCCTAAAAGACGAGTAAATCATCCACTTGGACATCTGATGCATAGCTATGCCAACAATGCGGTGACTCAGAACCAGCGAGTGCTGACAAACATGCCATGATGTCACCATTTCCTGCCCTGGAGAGGTCTCTTGGAAGGGGAGGGACGGCCTGAGGCAGGTAATGAAGATCAAGGGCCTAGGAACATCACGTTCTTTCCCTTCATTCTTCCCTCAGGTGTGATGGCCAGCAGTGCCCTTGTCACTAGGTTCACTCTTCCATCAAGACCTCCGGAGGTCTGACAGGCTCTGGGATGTGTTCCTGGAATATGGCAGCTCTGATCCTCCACTGCTCCTGCCACATTCCGGATCTGCTTTGCTCTCTTCAGAGCAGATACATCTACCTGCTGTCATCTTATCAGGACTCACCGGCTACTCCTAACAGGCCCAGGCTGGTCACATCTGGAACACACTTCCACCCCCAAGGGAAGTCCTTTAGATGAGATGAAAGTCGCCCTGAAATCCAGTTTCCCTGCTCCCTCAACTCCAAGATGCGCTTACTTATAGTAGATGGAGTCTCCCAGTCTTTGAAGCTGGTGTGTCAATGTGCAAAGATTTGAGGAGCTGAAGTCTGAACACGTTTCTCTGCCACTACCATTGCATCCATACGGAAAACAAGTCACTTAACCTTCTCATGGATTATTTTGCAAATCAATAAATGGATATTGTATTACTAAATATGTTACAGCACAGAAGGAAATATATGGTCAAGGGTCTAAATAGCACTGGCACATAGTATGTCGGTATTGTCTGAAAAATGCTTGCCTGTGGCCACCACACTTAAAAGATTAAAGCTCATCACTTTGACTTTTGACACTGCTGCTTCTTGTCATGGTATGATCACACATCTTCATACTTACCTATACAGATATAGTTACAGAAAAACAAACATATTTATTTTTTATTGGAAAGGAAGATGTACATAGAGAAGGAAAGACAGAGAGGAAGACCTTCCATCTGCTGATTCACTCCCCAAGTGGCCACAAAGGCCAGAGCTGAGCTGATCAGAAGCCAGGAGCCAGGAGCCTCTTCCAGGTCTCCCACAAGAGTGCAGAATCCCAAGGCTTTGGGCCGTCCTTGACTGCTTTTCCAGGCCACAAGCAGGGAGCTGGAAGGGAAGTGGAATAGCCAGGACAAGAACCAGCATGCATATGGAATCCTGGCGCATCAAGGCAAAGACTTTAGCTACTAGGCTACCAAGCTGGGCCCCAGAAGCAAACTTAATTAAAAAAAAAAAAAAGAAAGGAAGGAAGTAACTATTACCTTGCTATTAGCCCTCACTGCAAGGAGACCTGTGACCAAGACCCCACTCTCCAAGTCTCCTTGCCCCGGTGTGCTCTTCTCAGTTGGCCCACACATGTGTGAGGGCATAAACCCTGGCCAAAGTTCACCCCTGATACAACTACTAATAGTGTTCATATCCAAAACTTGCCTCCAGGTCATGGCAAATGAACTTGGACCTAAGATAATAGCGCCTACTTACACTCTGTTGGTCTGTTAACATGTAATGTAATCACTGATATGGTAGGACTTGGATCTGCCATTTTCTTATTTGTTCCCCCCACTGGGTGCTGTTTGCTTTTGGCATTTCTGTTCCTGCTTTCTATCATTCTTCTTGGTTATCTATTTTATAAAATTCTATCTCAGTGTATCTAATGGCTTTTTAGCTACATCTCTTTAGCTAAGTCAACATGTTTAGACTGAGCAGCTGTGCAAGCCCTTGCTTTTTATGATGGTTGTCAAACATATGACATCTATGATAGAAACCTGCAGAACACAAGGCTGTCATTTTGGCTTTAAACATTTAGAAAATGTAAAGAAATTAGCGAGAAAGAAAGTAAAACCACTGGTAAAGTACTTCTAATATTCTTAAAAGAAATGTTCTTAATAAAAAGCCCAAAACATGGCAGCCCTTTATATCATACCTATCACAATACGTGGGCTCTTATTACTCCTAAGTAATTGGCTTAACTTTCATTATTTTTAACTTTTTACTTTTAGACAAACTTTATTTAAAACCTTGCCAAGATTATATAAACAGCCTTAAAGTAAAAAAAATCTCTTGGGCCCAGACCAGTAGTCTAAGTGGCTAAGGGCCTCGCCATGAATGCTCCAGGATCCGATATGGGTGCCAGTTCATGTCCTGGCTGCTCCATTTCCCATCCAGCTCCCTGCTCGTGACCTGGGAAAGCAGGGGCAGATGACCCAAGGCTTTGGCACAATGTACTTATGTGCAAGACCAGGAAGAGGTTCCTGGCTCTTAGCTTTGGATGGGCCCAGCTCCAGTCATTGCCGTTTGAGGAGTGAATCAGCAGATGGAAGATCTTTCTGTCTCTCCTTCTCTCTGTAGATCTGCCTTTCCAATAAAAAAAAAAAAAAATACATATGTATTTTAAAATCATATTTTTTATTGGAAAGTTAGATCTACAGAGAGGAGGGGATGGAGAAAGGAATATCTTCTGTCTGATGAGTCACTCCCCAAATGGCCACAATGGTCAGAACTGCGCCAATCCGAAGCCAGGAGCCTGGAGCCTATTCCAGGTTTCCCACGCGGGTGCAGGGTCCCAAGGCTTTCGGCTGTCCTCAACTGCTTTCCTAGGTCACAATCAGGCAGCGGGATAGGAAGTGGGGCTGCTGGGATTAGAACTGGTGCCCATATAGGATCCTGGCATATTCAAGGTGAAGAGTATAGTCGTTAGGTCACCATGCAAAATAAACATGTCTTAAAAACAAGCAACCGGGCCCGGCGGCGTGGCCTAGCGGCTAAAGTCCTCGCCTTGAAAGCCCCGGGATCCCATATGGGCGCCGGTTCTAATCCCGGCAGCTCCACTTCCCATCCAGCTCCCTGCTTGTGGCCTGGGAAAGCAGTCGAGGACGGCCCAATGCATTGGGACACTGCACCCGCGTGGGAGACCCGGAAGAGGTTCCTGGTTCCCGGCATCGGATCGGCGCGCATCGGCCCGTTGCGGCTCACTTGGGGAGTGAATCATCGGACGGAAGATCTTCCTCTCTGTCTCTCCTCCTCTGTGTATATCTGGCTGTAATAAAATGAATAAATCTTTAAAAAAAAAAAAAAAAAAACAAGCAACCAGGACAACAACAAAGTCTAACTGGTGTTGACTTATGTGGATTTTTACAGTCCAAGAACCACCTGCAGCAGTATAAGCACAAGTGAATAAGGAACCAAGAGAAATCAAAACCTGAAAGAGCAATCAGTGACGGTTTCAACACTCACATCTACAAAGCCTTCTGTGTTTTGGAGATAATTATTGAGGTAGTGTCAGGTGCTTCCTTATTTTATCTTGTGTCATTCTTAATTTTGTTTTCAATTGATACAGAACTGTACAAGTTGATGGGATGTAGTGTCATGTCTCAACGTGCGTATTCAATGTCCAGTGATCCAATCAGGTGATGAGTACACGTGCCACCTGCAACACGTTCATTCCCAGCAACCCAGCAACACCTCCCTTCTAGCTGTTTGAAAAGGCGCATCATTGTTAACTACAGTCACTCTGCTGTGTTGTGGAACATGAGTCTGCTCACTCCTGTCCTGTGTCATTTTGCAAAGAGGGGATAAAGGCTTCAGCATTTTTGGAGCCAAGAAGAGAACAGGTTTCAGTGTCCAACATGCACAAATTTGCTTAATTCTGTTTTCTGCTTGGCACTCCTTCCCTCTTGTTTTCTTTGAGAGTCCCTATTTATTTCCTCTAGATCATGAACTTTGAAATCTCTATTCTTTCGGGGATGGGACTAGATAGTTATTCCCTACTCACAAAATGTAGCAGGGTAAGAATTGAGGAATTAAATAGCTTTTTAAAAAATATATGTATTTTTATTGGAAAGGCAGATCTACAGTGAGAAAGAGAAATAAAGATCTTCCATCCACTGGTTCACTCCCTAAGTGGCAGCAATGGCCAGAGCTGAGCTTATCTGAAGCCAGGAAACAGGAGCCTCTTCCAAATCTCCTCTGTGGATACAGGGTCCAAGATTTTGAGCCGTCCACAACTGCTTTCCCAGGCCACAAGCAGGGAGCTGGATGGGAAGATTACTCAATAGAGCCATTGTGCCAGGCCCTAAATAACTTTTTTAAGACAAATTGGTTAACACTTTTTTTTTTTAGCTTAAACTTGCTTACTTTTTACAGAACTCAAAGTTTCTTATTCTAATATGTGTTATGAGAATCTCCTAGAGATTTGGTAGACCCTTGTTTAATCATGGGGCTCTTCTAGAAGTACTTCACGTAAAGAATGTTCCAAGGAATTTCTTTGAGGAAAATATTACATTAAATGCCTAGAAAAAAATGTGGAGATCTCCTGAAACTTCGTACAGGAAGACAGAGCACCACCCTGCTCCTAACTACAGCTCGGGAGGTTTCTGAGCAGCTCAGGAGCTTTTAGCAATTGCCTTCGTTATTGTCAGAAGGCCCAACTCCATCTTGCTGCTCGGACCAAGTGATTTGGAGATGGATGGCTTCATCAAAGGAGCTGGAGATGGAGTCATCCTGGGTCAAGGCTCAGCACCTCTGCAGCTGCAGCAAGTCCATGTTCTGCTTCCTAGTTGTGCATTCTTTTTGTGTTCTGACATGGTGGAAAGTACACTCTCATTCTAGCTTCATTTTTTTTTTTTTTTCAGCAGCACCAGATTTGTGAGCAGATGTCACAAATTCCTAAAGCCCTTTTGGACTTTGTGGGGGTTAGTATCAGGTTAGTTCCTGTATTTCTCCACTATCTCTCTAAGAGTTTGTAGCTTTGAACCCATTGCAATGGCTCAGTGGCTAAATCCTTGTCTTGAAAGCATGCCCGGACCCCATATGGGCACTGGTTCCTGTCCTGGTTGCTCCACTTCCCATCCAGCCCTCTGTTTGTGGCCTGGGAAAGTAGTCAAGCAAAGGATGGCCCAAAGCCTTGGGATCCTGCACTCTCATGGGAGACCTGGAAGAGGTTCCTGGCTCCTGGCTTCAGGTAGGCTCAGCTCTGGTCATTGCAGCCACTAGGATAGTGAACCAACAAACCGAGGATCTTTCTCTCTGTCTCCCTTCTCTATGTATATCTTCCTTTCCAATAAAAATAAATCTCTTAAAAAAAAAAAAAAAAGATTGGGCCCAGCAGCGTGGTCTAGCAGCCAAACTCTTCACCTTGAACACGCCAGGATCCCATATGCGCCGGTTCTAATCCCGGCTGCTCTACTTCCCATCCAGCTCCCTGCTTGTGGCCTGGGAAAGCAGTTGAGGACAGCCCAAAGCCTTGAGACCCCACACCTGCGTGGGAGACCCGGAAGAGGATCTGGGCTCCTGGCTTTGGATTGGCGCAGCACCAGCCGTTGCACTCACTTGGGGAGTGAATCATCGGATGGAAGATCTTCCTCTCTGTCTCTCCTCTCTGTATATCTGACTTTCCCAGCTGCTCTACTTCCCATCCAGCTCCCTGCTTGTGGCCTGGGAAAGCAGTTGAGGACAGCCCAAAGCCTTGAGACCCCACACCTGCGTGGGAGACCCGGAAGAGGATCTGGGCTCCTGGCTTTGGATTGGCGCAGCACCAGCCGTTGCACTCACTTGGGGAGTGAATCATCGGATGGAAGATCTTCCTCTCTGTCTCTCCTCTCTGTATATCTGACTTTCCCGGCTGCTCTACTTCCCATCCAGCTCCCTGCTTGTGGCCTGGGAAAGCAGTTGAGGACAGCCCAAAGCCTTGAGACCCCACACCTGCGTGGGAGACCCGGAAGAGGATCTGGGCTCCTGGCTTTGGATTGGCGCAGCACCAGCCGTTGCACTCACTTGGGGAGTGAATCATCGGATGGAAGATCTTCCTCTCTGTCTCTCCTCTCTGTATATCTGACTTTGTAATGAAAATAAAAATAAATCTTTAAAAAAAAAAGACAAAAAAACCCCTTCTCAATATAACACTTTCCAGCCCCCACCAAGTCGTTGATGCTTCTCTCCAGTTCATCTCAGAGATTAGTGACTTATATAAATGTCCTCCACTTTTAGGTGCTATTTATTTATTTATTCAAAGCCAGAAGTAACAGACCTTCCATGCGCTAGTTCACTCTGTAAATGAACTTCAACAATGACAGAGAAGCCAAAAGGCAGGAGCTCCATCTGGGTTTCCCTCATGGAAGTCGGGAACGCCAATGCCTGAGGCATTATCGGCAGCCTCCCAGCTGCCGGAAGCCCGATGGCAAGCAGGGCGGGCTCGCATCCAAGGCTCGCTGCTACATCATGGAAGTGTCCCAAGTGGTAGCTTGACCTGCTGGGTCAAGATGCCCACCGGAAGGCACTCCATTTTAGCAGGTTTTTACAAAGTTGCAAAATTGGTTATTTACAATTTGCTGTTTTGACCATAAGACTATCTGAGCATATTCATTGTTTATTCCAACAATTTCTTTGGAGCTATAGCAATTAGGCAAAATTTGAGCAATAAACAAATCGGGATGCAACTGGGCAGGATATAATTGTGTGACATGATAAAGAAAGATGTACATAAGTACGAAAAGTCCTTGGAAAACACAATCTAAAAAGTTGACCTCTGGTGCAAAAAACTTGAAAGCTCTACAGTCTTTCCTAATATACACTTTCCACAGATTGAAGCACACACACACGAATATTAATCTGCATATATAACCATGTGCATGGTTGTCAAAATAGCAATACATTTTAATCTTCATACTCAAGAATATTATCACCCTGATGATCCCAAATACTTTTGTGGAGTAACAACGAACCAAGAAAGATACTTGGTTTACAAAAATAATAAAAAGTCTAGGTTTTTGTGTAACAAACTCCTCCAACCCCATGACTTCTAAGTGATACTTGTCATTTTTTCTTAATAGTTCTTACTAAAAGCCATAATTTCCAGATAGTATCATCTATAAATCTGTAATGAGTAATTAAAAAGTCTTTCATTGATTAGTTTCACACTGCAGTGAAGAATGTAACCAAAGACAGAGTTGCTCTAACTTCAAAGTAGAGACCAGATTCAGTAATGGAGAATAAAGCCCTTCTTTGTTTTGTTTCAGTCCGCAAATTAATCCAGAAAGGTCTGGTGGGCTTAGCTGCAGATAAGATGAGGAATCTAGCTGGATTTTGGAAAACATTTTTATGTAGGCAAGCTAGGTCATGCTTATCTAAGTATTTTCTAATTGGATGCCTTGAAGTGATGCACTTAATGTAAGCTAGGATGTAAGAATGAAAGGGCAAAAAAGCACAACACGCTACTGCAACAGCAGTGGGGAGGGGGCTGTGGGCAGGGGAGTAGCAGAAGAAGCGTGGAAAGTGACTGCAAGCAGTCCAGAGTACCACTTGGTTGGAATCAAGTGCCCTAATTACACTGTGGTCAAACTGGAACTTGTTGTATTGCTAAAGGTTTGTCTAACTGCCGTAGCTTGCTTACAAAAAAAAGGCTGGTTATGTTTGAATCCAAATATTCACTTAATGGACATACCAATAATCAGACATTACCTACTTGCTGAAAAGTGTTAGGTATCATTGCCTTGCAAAACTCACTTTCCCTTGAAAATTCACTCAGAACATTTAAAAATACACAAGGCATTACATGTTTGTTTGCGTTAGAATCCATTTTCGCATTCACACACCTTATCAAAAAAATCCAACACACAGTCTCTCAGGAGGGTACCATGAAGAGAAATCCGGCAGCAAACACTGGATTTATTCAGTTGCTGCCGTGGTTTACGCCAATTCACACAGCACCAGAATGTCATTTCTTGGCACCTCCTTTATCAATCTATAAGAGCAGAGATACAAAGACATCTAGCAAGCAGTGTTTAGGAAAAAGAGCATGTGTGATTTCCACTGGCAACTAGAAAAATAACTCAAGTGTTTTAAGTGTCATGAAAGTCTCTGCATACAAAAATAAGTTACCATGAGTGTGACTAGTAATAGACTGAGGGGGTGAAGTGAGCTTTGGGCAGGCGAGGGTTGGAACAGGTAACAGTGGCAAGCCAGAGGAGAGGAAACCCTTACACAAGGTGAAGGATGCACCAGGCAGGAAAAAAAAAAAACAGCCAAGATCTGCAAAGGGTAAACTGGTAGCAAGCTAAATTCCATTCAGTTCTGGGAGCTGAAGCCCAAGCAGAGGTGTGCACACTGAACTGAACTGGGTGGGCAAAATGTGAGCTATCCCCACGCTCTCAAAACTGTACACACGAGGTTTGTTCCCTTTCTATCAATTTGGAAAATTGTTTCAAAAAAACACTAACAATTCTCAATTATAACAGAAGAGTAACACATCTCTAGACATAGAGTTGTCTTCAGTCTATAGCCTCATGTTTCATTTTTCTAGAAATAAATTTAAGTCAAAGAAACTCTGCCTTTTCCCCTCAGACTGGGAATCTCCAGCTGGGCCATGAACTGGGAAGGAGCTTGAGCTGGACACTGAATGGTTGACACATGAGGAACCTGCGGTTTCCACTTGAGCTCCAACACCTTTCTGCCAACTATAGGCTCCATTTTCTTCACACTTTTATAGTTTTAGAAGCTTTTATTAAACAGAATTCCTGTCACCTCACCGGTTCTATCATTACCAGTTTACACTAAAAGTGGTACATTTGGCACCATCAAACAACCAATTGTGATATGCATCAACCAAACTCCAGACTTTTTCTGTTCACTATCGGTCTGTCTTTGAGCCTCTCCCAGCTGTGACAGCCTCAGTGTTCATTTTTGAGGATCTTGGCTTGTTCGGGTGCTTTTGTAAAATGGCCTCCCATGGTGGCTGCCTGCCCTCTCACAAGCACACTGCGCGCACCGAGGAAGACAGAGGCCAAGTTCCATTTTCATCACATTATATCAAGGGCTTATCACTGTTGATATGGACCTTGATACCCCGGCTGAGGTCATGTTGACAGATTGCCCCACCGTGGAGTGACTCCTGGTGCTCTGCTCCCCACTTCTCCATACAGTACTCTACTCTATGACCATGGAACATCTGCAAAAAACTACTTGGAATGACCTCGCACTGATGGACCTCAATCACTGACTTGCACCAACACACACTTAGCCAGAACACAAAAGATTTCTCTAAGTTCTCAATCAATGGTGCTAAAAGGGCTACTATAGCATGTGTAGGGATGAAAAAATATTTATTCATGAATCCTGCCTCACCCAATATTCTTTTTTCTGTAGGTACGTAGGGAGCTATGGTTCAACATGGCTCCTTTTTTTTTTAACATATATTTTTATTGCATTTCCTTTTTTTTAAAACTAATTACATTGCATTATGTGATACATTTTTTTATGCACTGGGATTCCCCCCGCCCCTCCCAAAACCCTCCCCCCACGGTGGATTGCTCCACCTTGTTGCATTTTCATAGTTCAATTTCAGTTGACATTCTTTCATTGGAGGTATTTACCAAGCATAAAGTCCAGCATCTTATTGTCCTGGTAAATTCAATGGTTTCTTGGTGAGACCATCTCTGGTCTGAAGGTAGAGCCGGCAGAGTATCATCCCAATCAATTAAAAGTCCCAATATAATATTTCCAACCATTTACAACATTATGGCATTAATTGACATGGTATTGATTAACCAATACAACATGGCTCTTCTGAGAATGCCTAGCAATCGATTCTTCACTAAGAGCCCTGATCAACTCCTTATTTTCAAACTGGCATTTGCTAACTAATCTTGCTATGGCGGGTGAAGAAGAAAGGCACAAAATGAATCTTTTAGGCACTTTTTATTTTCCAAAAAAATTGTCGTTAATATATAAACATCTCATTCTCTCAAAAAATTCTACAACTATACAGCTGTTTGCTCCATTATTTGCATAGGAAATGACCACAATACAAAAATAAGAGGGAAAAAGAAGCAAAACAGCAACCGATTTATGCTTTCCATGTAGGTATGTTTCCACGTATAAACATTTTGAAGCCTCTTACAAAATTATTTACACCGTTTGTCATCTATTTACACATTAAGAGCAACTCTGCTAACAAACAAAACTATAATTTATCAAGTTATGAAAATTGTTTTCTAAAAAAAGTACTATATTACCACAAAATAAATAAAGATAAACAATATTTTTAAAACAAAATTAAATTTTCATTTCAATTAAGACCCCTTTTGGCATTCTGCTTATGTATTCTGCCCTTTGGTTAACAGCATCAGCAGTTATATTGCATATATGTAGCGCTTGCTTCCTTAAGTTTTCAACATAGCATTTCTACTTAAAGGCAGACACTGAGTCAGTACTAACAGATTAGCTAACTGCACTGTAATTGAATTAAATTACTGTGTCTCATTGTATATTACATGCAAAATCCACATAAATTGTCATTTATCCAACAGTACTGCACGAGCAAACATTTCTGTATATGAAAACTGCATTCAACATTGCCATGTGAAAACTACAGTCCTTCCTTTTAAAGATGATACTGTGTTTAGCTTATTGTAAGAGGTTTAACTTTTGTATATTTTTTAAGCTCTTCAGGTTACAATTCATATAAAACATCTTTTTTGTATTTAAAATAAACACTCCTATTTTAATCAGTGCATGAAATTTGCTTTTTAAAGTTCATTTGAATGATTAGTCCTTCCCCTTAAAGAAATTAATTTGGCGATGTTGAGAGGTATCACAAATTCAGACTGTAAATGTATTCATGGTTATTTTCAAAAAGTATGATTTCCCCCCCAAAAGAATCTTAAAAAACTTGTAATAAACCTATAAAGCTGATCTGCATATTTACAAAATCTCAAATAGCAAATATAGGCAACTCATATAAAAGAACAAAACAAGAACATTTGTTCAATGGCTATCATTTGTGAATTGCCGGGTCTGGGTACTGCTGTGCACCTCTCAGAAATCAGCTATTCTCGAAGCATCTACTTGACAGTCAAGTAAAGTTCTGACCCCCAATGTATGCAGCAGCCTTCTTCAGGCGCCTGCCAGCTGCCTTGTTGCCTAAACACTGGTGCCCAGGTGCACACTCGGACGGCGCCCCAGCCCCGCTGTGCGGACACGCAGCTGCCCGCCAGGAGATGAAGCCGGCTTGGGGAAAGCCCGGGACATGACAGCGAACATTCCAGGCTCCAACAATGACCAAACACTTTGGTATTCATACAATGGATTCCCTGTTTTCTCAAATATACAAAATATACATTTCCAGTTTTTTTTTTCTTTTTTGATTCTTTTTTTTATAGGATTAGGTTAAGTTTGTAGCTGAAAAGGTGGCCGGCCAGGGGGGGTGCGGAGCGCGGGGCGGCTGGCGGTGCTCAGTTCTGGTGCCTCTTCATGTGCAGGGCCAGGTGGTCGGAGCGCGAGAAGCTGCGGTTGCACACGCCGCACTGGAAGGGCTTGGCGCCCGTGTGCTTCCGGTAATGGCGGGTCAGCTCGTCGGAGCGCGCGAACCTCCAGTCACAGCCTTCCCAGGTGCACTTGTAGGGCTTCTCACCTGCAGCAAGCAACAAAGGGGGTCAGGGAGCTGGCTCGGAAGAGACGGCAAGGAAAAGCTGGAAAGCTCCCGAGTTCCACAATGAGGCAAATAAAAATATTAACCCCTGTCTCTCTAAGCGATCTGGCGTAGCTCCATTTGTAGTAGTGTATGCAAGATGTATTCATGCAAAGAAAAAGGTAACTGTGTGCCGCCAAGGAACTGTTAATATGATCAGTGGGCAAACGCAAGTATGTTTTATATTCTGGGTACTGCTTGAAATGCTTGGGGAATAACAGTGCACACAACCCAAACATCTCATCTACTCATTTAGTCATTCCCCGTCTTCACTTAACAGTGAGTTGATATTTGGGCCCCTCCTAGTCTACGCTTTCTGTATCCTTAATGGTCTCCACAGGCTAACTGCATCTTTCAAAGCTACTAATAATCCCATCAATTCCAAAATAGTCTTCCATTAAGATTTAATTAACACTCCCTAAAATCATACATTGTTACAATTTCTGTGAACATCAGTAGCTTCGTCAAGAATGAGATCAATTTGCAGGGTGTGACATGGGGGTTGTTGTTACAGCACGGCAAGTTAAGCCTCTGCATGTCATGCCAACATCCCATGTGGGCATCAGTTTGAGTCGCGGTTGCTCCACTTCCAAGCCAGCTTCCTGCTAATGTGCTTAGGAATGACAGCCCAAGTCCTTGGGTCCCTGTGACTCCAACTCCCCACCTCGTGGGAGACCTATCTTCAGCCTGGCCCAAGTCCTGGCCACTGTGGCTACCTGGGGAATAAAGCAGCAGATGGAAGAAAGTTTCTGTCTCGCCTCTCTATTTTAAATTTTATTTTATTTTTATTGGAAAGTCAGATATACAGAGAGGAGTATATAAAGACATTAAAGATATATAACGTGACAAAAATCAGCCATTCGTTGACCTACTCCCCAAGCAGCCACAATGGCTGGAAGCTGTGCAATTCTTCTGGGTCTCCGAAACAGGCAGAGTCCCAAGGCTTTGGGTCATCCGACTGCTTTCCCAGGCCACAAGCAGGGAGCTGGATGGGAAGTAGCGCAGTCAGGACATAAACCAGCACCCAAATGGGAACCCCATGCATGCAAGGTGAGGACTTACACTGCTAGGCTACCGCGCCGGGTTCTTTCTTCTCTATTTATCACTGCCTTTCAGGTAAATAAAAAATAAATCTTTTTCTTTTTAAAGATTTATTTATTTTTATTACAAAGTCAGATATACAGAGAGGAGGAGAGAGAGAGGAAGCTCTTCCATGCGAAGATTCACTCCCCAAGTGAGTGCAACAGCCGGTGCTGTGCCAATCCGAAGCCAGGAGCCAGGAACTTCCTCCGGGCCTCCCATGCAGGTGCAGGGTCCCAAAGGCTTGGGCCGTCCTCAACTGCTTTCCCAGGCCACAAGCAAGGAGTTGCATGGGAAGTGGAGCTGCCGGGATTAGAACCGGCACCCATATGGGATCCCAGCACGTTCAAGGCGAGGACTTTAGCTGCTAGGCCATGCCACCGGGCCCAAAAATAAATCTTGAAAAAATATATAAATATTGATGTAATTGGCTTGCAGTTAAATTTTAAACAAAGGGCTGTCATCTGCTTTGCCCCTGACTAATGTAACAGCAACACCACGGAGGAGGCGTCTCTCCTTGCCTACTGCCAGGAGTGAAACCAGCACCTCTACCTAAGGCCTCTTTATGTTTTTGAATTCATTCCTATTAACTGTATTTTTAAAAAACTGTACATCCTCAACTCTGAAAGGTTACCTCCCTCCTGCCCCACCCTCATCCAGCAAATGCTAACTAGAAATTTAAGTTAACATACTCAACTCTTAAGTGACTTAAAAATAAAACCACACTTCTTTCACATACTTACATAGAATCTGACACAAATATTAATGCTAGCAAATGTAGCTAACATGTTTGCAGATGTATTTATTTCTGTTTCTTGTGATAAATCAATCACAGAAACATATTGGCTAAATACTGACATTCAATGGAAAGTTATTTCTGATGTCTCTGGCATGGAAAAAAACTTCCTCAAGTGCCCCGATTTTAAAAAGAAATCACTCTAGCCTTGAATCATTAAACAGCAGAACTGCATTTTCAAAGTTTATTTAACAAACAAGGGACACTAGACTCTCTTTGTTTGCTATTTTTACTGGCTTTGTGGCAATAAACTGCACCGATATTTTTAAAAGTTTACTTTACTGATTAGTTGAAATACAGTAGCCATTATAGCCACTAAAGTTCCTAAAACATTTGGTGTTTTACTCTGGATTTATGTACATCTATAGATTATTCGGCCAAGAATACTACCAGTGTGTGGAGAACATTAGTTTTGGGGGCCAAGTCTTACTATAAAAGCAATGACAACTACTCCCCTACTTGGGGCAGTTTCTATGGGATTTGTTCAAGTGTCAACACTGCTCAAGGAAAACATCGTGGAGGAAGCTGGTACCCGAGTTCTGGCCAAGCAGCAGGCCCAAGCCTTTCTTCCCAGGCCAGAAACACTACACACAGCTCTTCTGGGAAGCCCAGCAGACTTCCTTTACGTTGTGTTTCAACAGGCTAGAACTTCCAAAGCTTAATTGGATTTTTACAGAAACTTTCCAATATCACCAATTTAAAAATATTTAGTTAAGGCTCTTTCAACATCAATTGCAGTTTTAACTTCTCATGCTATTAATGTGAAACTTTGCAAAGGAAAAAAGAAAAAAAAAGGCAAGCTTGCATAGCATGAAAACAAACTTCAATTTTATCTCAAGTATGCATTTTCTTGTTGAATTTTCAAAGCATAGGATTATCTTTGCTAGGGAACTACTAATCTTTGGCAAAAAATATCCCAAGTTACATATATACATACTGTCCATACTGAGAGAGTGTCCCCCTGTAACATATTTTTATCAGCATGGAAAGCAGAAACAGGAGCAGTGGGAAGAGGGACCAGCACCAACATCCCCAGAGCACACAGGCCAGGCCCGGTTCATTAGCCCACTCTGGCCTCACAACAACCTCACCAGTCCGAGGCAAAAAGGAGGAGTTCCACATTAAGATTCCTGGGCTGCCTCTCTTCCTTAATGTCTCTTAAATCTTCCATTAGCAAACACTAATACACTCCCTTTGAAGGCCTCAAGGAACACATGCATACTGTTCAAATTTATTTACAGATTCTAAGGCCACTTGTGAAGGTCAATTAAGGAACAGCTTAATGGACTCCCAACAGAGGCCTTCTCCCCTGCCTGTGAAGCCGAGGGCACACCCTGCGAGGGAACCTTCCAGAAAAGACGCTGGGTCTTGAAAACCTTGCGAGTATTGCCAATAGTACCCAAAGAGTAATCACCTACTCATGGTTTCTGTCCCAAGAGGTTTGAAAACATGCCAGGTAGTGCAACATAACTGTAAGGTTATCCCAAAAGTCTGACAAAAAAAAATTAATAGTAATTCTTTTTCCCTCAGATGAACAGATAAAAAATTGATTGAATCTACCCACAAAGGAACGGGAGGTTTCTCTGCTCTGTTGAACATGCTCAATAGACTTTTACCAAGCAAGGCCTTTCCCTAGAAATGTTCTACATAGATTCTTGTAGAAGAAAAACACAGGTGGAAATTATTTCTCTTGAAATAGTTTCCTTGGATA
The DNA here is from genome assembly GCF_030435755.1 of Ochotona princeps. Lineage (NCBI taxonomy): Eukaryota > Metazoa > Chordata > Mammalia > Lagomorpha > Ochotonidae > Ochotona > Ochotona princeps. The sequence goes on from NC_080843.1 coordinate 28,195,151, forward strand.
ACTTCAGAAAGTTTATTGTGCCCTATTTGCATGTTTCCTTACTCATGATTCAAAGACGATCCAATCAATACTGATCAAAGGTTTATTAAAAAGGAATTAAGTAAGACTTGATCTCCGGCCTCAAGAACTTACACTTACATCCTGTGTGAGGATGTTAACCTCGACATTAACTTTCAAAGTTTTTCAATAGTACCTAATCAACATTCAAAGTATTCTTCAAGTTCAAAAGCTTATTTCAGGAGAAATTTTTTCTCGCATCTCAAAATAACTTAATTTCTTCCTATCAGTAGAGACTTAAGAGAACTGAGCCTCCAAACTAGGTCCCTACTGGATTTGCTTCTAATTTTTAAAAATGGGGGGAAAGGGGAAAATATTGAAAGAAATTAATGGGAATCTATTCAAATAGACTTCTGAGAAAACCCATCTAGTGGGACGACAACTTCAGCTACTAATTCATATTTCTGAGTATCTTTGCCAGCAGTTTATTACAGCTCATTGTAGCAGATATCCAACAGTAGATAGGCTCCAATAAAGATTAGTAGTACTAATTAGTACAATTTCATCTAATATTTAGACCAGATTTTGTAACTGTGAAAAATGTGCCCACTTTGAGAACACTGCTTAAAATATCTTAAGAAATGTTCTTTCTTACGTCTGTCAATCCTTGTGCATCTCTTCCTTAAAGCCAAAAATAGCCATCCTACTCCTAGAGAAGCTCCTATCAGATCGTGATTCCAACTTAGCAACCACTATGCAGCTTCGTTTTGAGCAATCCTAAAGCATCCTTGCAACAAACAGTCCCATCTTTGTTAAGTCTGGTTAGTTATTTTTCATTCATGAAAAAGTAGACAGGGGAGAAGAGATTAGTGTGAGGCTGTCTTAGTTTTCTGTACCTCCCATCTGCAGCTGGGCTTTTGCTCGGCTCTGTCCTGCCTGGAGCCACGCAAATAATCCGACTACATGTACCTTGGGTGATAACCAGGCTTTGAGCCTCACCTGTACATGGCATTATCCATGCCAGATTGTACAGGGATAAACAAAATCTGTGTAAACAATTCTTTCCTGTGGAACTCGACTGCACTTCGTGGTTTGCCTTAAGTTCTCAAGTTTGGTCAAAGGAAGCAAGGGGACTTCTCTTGGGGCCAGGGAGCCATGATCTGCCAACCTCGAAGTTTGCACACACAGGATAAGCTTTGGCTGCCTGAGCTATTGCTGCTTCTCAGAGTTCTCAAGGAACACAACGTTGAGTACCAGTCATTCACAGGATGATTAGAGTGACAGAGCAATTCTTGAGCTTTTGATAAAAAGCTCGGATCCCCTTTCTTATAATCAGCCCAGACTGACTTTAAACAATGAAGTGTCAATGAGATCTTTTTTACCTTTTCCTAAACCATAACAATAAAAAAATTTTCCCCCCGTCCCTGAGCACTACTGGATAGCGGTAGCAGATATCCTTTTCCAAGACTTCAACTTAAGGCCCAGCGCGATAGCCTGGTGGCCAAATCCTCACCTTGCAGCCACCAGGACCCCATATGGGCAGTGGTTTGCATCCTGGCTGCTCCACTTCCCTTCCAGCTCCCTGCTTGTGGCCTGCAAAAGCAGTGGAGGATGGCCCAAAGGATTGGGATATTGCACCTGCGTGGGAGATCCAGAAGAAGCTCCTGGCTCTTGGCTTCAGATCGACTCAGATCTGGCTGTTGCGGCTACCTGGGGAGTGAGTCCAGCAGACAGAAAACATTTCTCTCTGCTTTTCCTTCTCTATATGTGTATGTTTTTCCAATTAAAAAAAAAAAAGCTTAAAAAAAAGATTTTCACTTATATGGTTATCCTGGACCAGTAGATCAAGCATTCTAAAAAATTATTCTTCCGGAACTCTGCACGCCTGAAGCACATCTAACAATTGGAGTTGTAAAAGATACTTTTACCAAACTAGAACATTCCTTTCTTTCTAATCTCTCACCAGAAGCTACGTCATCAAGTAAACACCTACTACATTCTATAACTAAAAATACACACTGAAGTAAAAAAAGAAATTATTTAGTGATGCGACACTGCTCACGCTTGCTTTACCTGCACAGCTGATGTCATCTCTGCCTAAACCACTCCACCTGATCTGCTGAAGAACTCTCCCACTAACTGAACAAAAGCGCAAGCACAGACTACTGGCCTCTGTATTCTCACAAAGTCAGTCAAAAATGTTCCCTGCATCAAATTATACTTCTTAACCTTTGATAAGCTTTATCATCTCAAAACAATGTTTAATCAATTTCCTATGTAAATATTTTTCAGATGAAAGAACGAGTTCTAGAAGCAAAGTTTAATCTTCCCAGTGAGTCATTAAAAAGAAATTGTTTCTGAGCTTTCATGCTCACAGCTACCTTCCCTGGGCCTGAACCACTGTTTTTACAGGAGCCTCCAAGTAAAAATGTTAGAGCCAAATGAAAAGGATATCCTGAAAACAATGTAAGGACAGTTAACAACTAAAATTGAGCTAAAGGCTAGACATGATACTTTACTCTACAGCTTTCAAACATACATTCACTCAATTATCATGGGGCAGTAAATCTCGCCCCGCAAAACATTTCTTTCCCACAACCTCTACCAATAAAACAAGTTACACATTTAACCAACATTGATCTATCTCTAGATTACTGTGAGCTCAACCCATTAAGGCCTGAGTGAAATTTTTTTCATATAATTTTTAAAAAATCTTTCACTCCTTTTGCACTGTTACTTTAAAAAAAGAAGACGAAATATGGGAATTCATGCACTTCACAACAGTGCCTTCCCAAAATTTAGATGTACAATTCTTCCTTCAACAGAGAATCCAGAATGCAGAGCTCCTCCAGGGTCCACCTTGTCTTCCTCTTATGTACACGCCACCTGCGTTCTTGCCAGGGTGCTAACTTGGCCTTTCCCTTGGCCGCCGTGTGATGAGCTGCTGTGGGAGCATTTCACACGCACAGAACAACCAGCGCACGGAGTGTGTGTGTGTGTGTGTGTGTGTCTGATCTGTCACCCAAGTAAAAGGAGCAATCACAATCTAAACATTCAGAAAATGTAATTAAAGAACTCAGATGTAAGCTGTTTTAATCGCTTGAAGCATTTTAAAAAGTAACATTTCAAAGTCATTACAATTCCTTTCCGAAGAAATGCTAGGATGCTTCACATTCTGCCCACAAATCGGCAATCACTTCAGCAGTAATGTATTCAGTCTCATCAAAAACAAGAGCACCACCATCATACAGTATTCGAAGTCCCCTAAACTGTCCACATGGGAACGAGAGGGGGACAGAGCGAGCGAAAACAAAACAAGCTATTAAATGAGAGAAGTGGATAAACTGTCTCATCTACCTGGGCCTTAAAAGGAAGAAGGAAAAAAAGCCTCTGCTGAGGGCGGGGGGAAGATGCCATGAGAGCGCAGGCGATTTTAAAAGGCATTGTCTAGAAACTAGAAATGAGGAGAAACAACCTCCTGCTCTATGATTACCCAAGAACGGGTTTAGCCAGACGAGCGAGTCTGGTACAAACCCTCCCCAAGGCATCTGAAAGACTATCAAACAGAACTTTATTAAACTGGATTACACAGGCTCGCTCATTAGATGTCGAAGGCCGCACTGTTTATGATCAGGTGGAAAGCTCTGTGCGTGGACCCAATGTACACCTAGGTTCTCCTTTTAGCTTATTTGCGCGAGCATTGTTTAAGGCAGGCCACTATTAAATTTCTCTGCCAGCAGGTCAAGTTCCTGAATCCCAGATCTAAGTGCGCAGAGCACTAAGCGGACAGGGTTGAAAGGCGATTTAGATACAGTTGGACCACTTCCCTGCAATAAGCGGCTGATAACATTGCTACATTGCTCTACCTTTATTAGGGGACTTTAACCCCAGAAACAGGGGTTCCTCCATTCCTATCGCCTGTCTCAAGGTCTTCCAAAAGAGAAAAAAATGCAATAATTCCAATAAATACCTCTAACTTATTTCTACTTCTTCTCAAACTTTAGCATTAAAAAAAAATGTTTTTCAATGTTTTCTGGCACAGAATATTTCAGCGTTTCTATATGGAATGTTTTCCTGGCATGTCATTTGATGTCTGTTTTTTTTTTGGGGGGGGGGGTGGAGGGCTTAACCATAATTTCTATCTTGAGTTGTTTATATAATATATCCTTTTACATAATCAATGTCGAAATCTAAAAACTGCAGACCAAAACAACCATTCATTTCATGAATGCAGGAGAGGTCTTTTCTTTAAAAGCAGTTTCTCAAGTCTTGTAATCCATCACCATTGTCACCAAAATTATTCTAATTTTAATAAGGACCTCTTGTCACTGGGACATGGAGCAATCCTAGCGTGCACACAATGTCTACAAGCACACTCCTCTCTCAGGACTACCTGGGCACTGACCTTTGTTCAAAAGCTTTTACTTTTTAATGCAGCAGTTAGAGATAACTACTTCATTTATCAAAACTCAATTTCCATAGTAACATCTAGCCTGGGGAGATTCAAGTCCTCACACTAATCCAACAACCCATTCAAAGGAACTGGTGAATACCTTGGTTTCCATAGCAATGATGGGGGAATAATACATTTTGCTAGGTCATTGCTTTTATTAGCAAACTTATTCTTTGAACTTTAGGTAAGACTGCATATACTGAAGGGGGAAACAGTCACTTTATGTAAGCTCTGTGCTTTACTGCCGTTCTTTTAAGAAAATTACAACTAGTAACTATCTATAGATTCAAAAGTAGTGTGGGTATGTAACTGGAAGCTTTTCATGAAATAGATCACCTAGCTCCTTCACCTTCAAATGGGTTCTGATATTTCGTTCCAAAATTAAGTCTATTTAAGAGCGACAACCACAGATTTAACAAAACACACAAAAAATTAAAGGGGCTATAGTTTTAAAAATACATTTTAAACTAAGATGAAAAGGATGCTAGATTAAAAGATGAAATCTCTCAAACATATCCAATCTGGGCTGCGATAAGACGTAAAGTTATTCTCCAACTGTGACCCCATTTCTGACCACCTGCGTTTAATATTCTAATTCCAGCCTTACCTTCCATCTAGTACGGAAAACATGTGAAACATATTTCACACTAAATGTCAAAGATAATGGAGACAGGCAACAGCCATGGCGCACACGCTAGCTGCTTACAGTGGCTCTGGGGAAGCAAAATGATTTGCTACGGAGGAAGAAAATGAATTTTCATTTTTTCCTCCTCAAGACTGAAATAGCTGGGCCGTTAAAAAGTTTTAAAGTCCATTAGTAAACACGGTTGTTTACACTTTGGGGTGATTAATTCTAGGTGGGGTGACAGGCAAGGCCCCAGTGAGGGAACAGCAGCCTTTCCGGGCCCAGATTTTCTCATTGAACTGCATTTTGAGCCAAGCCAGTGCTGAAAAGGTAGGCCATTAAAAAATAAAAGTTGACAGAAGAAAGAAGAGATCAAACACGTGTTGGCTTTTAAAAGGATGAATACCACTTACACTATTTACACAACTCCCAGTATTAACAAGAAAATTACATACCAGTGTGAGTCCTCAGGTGAGCTTTTAAATGAGAAGACTTTGTATAAACTTTTGTGCAGCCTAAAATAAAGAGAACAGCTCGTCATTTTGCAGATCCTTTTGAAATCTTTACATTTGATGATTCAGTGTTTAAAATCTGGCTTTAAAGAAGAAATCACTGGTGTGGGATGGGATATGTGAAGCGTCAGTTTTAAAAGTCCTTAAGCCCTCCCCCATTATCTTATTAGAGGAATAAAGTGATCGGTTTCACGTATCCCTTGAGCACGGAAAAAACACATAAAATCAGGCCAACTACAAATGGAACATTTGCGCTTATATTCCAAGTAGGTATTTTACACTAGTAATACACAGTTCAGTGACTTAATAATAGCTACTACAGTGTATTTTTTTTTTAATTTAATGGCTCTAGAGCTGACAATGCTAAGCCATTATCCAAGATGACTGTAATTTTCTGCACTCCCACATTTCTTGTTTTTCATTTAGCATGTCATGCCATATCATGTACCACAGTCAATAAATTATGCCCTGTATTAATCATAAACTAGCTTACGCCAGCAACTTATAGCTCTATTCATTACTGTCATCAAATTATGTTTTTGAGCTACATTTCTCATCCCAGAATAGGCATATGGGATCAGAACCTTCTTCATATCTCCCCTGTGGGGGTTTCACAGCTGTCATCAGTTCTGTGCCCACTTGGTTCATATGTGGTATTTTGCCCCCTTTTACTTACAGGCACTTGATCTAGAACTAAAAACTGTAATTTTTAGAGTATCGTAAAGAAACAGTATGTGTGAGAAATTCAAATTTTGTTACTCTAGAGGTCCAGGTTAATTAACTCTGTCCAGAATATTCTAGACAGTTCTAAGCAAAAGACAACTGGTTATATACCAGGGTAAAAAACACAGAAAACAGGATACTTAAAGAACAACACAGGTGATTTCTTTGGTCAACCCTCCTCCATAAATGTAAAGTCTGGGTTTGGAATGGGCACACAAACGTGAAACAGCAGCTGACTGCTACTTCAACCAGGTTAACGTCACGTACCAGGATAGTCACAGTAGTGGATGCGGCGCTTCTCCAAGTCAGGGTTACTCCTTCTGTTGTATCTGACAGGTTGGATGTTGGGTGAATTGACTGGCAGGGTGGCAGGTAAATTGGGATTGTGAATTGCCAGTTTGGAAGCAATCGTAGCAGCATAGGATGGCGGTGGGGTTAAATTCTGGAGCATCTCTGCTTGTCTATCGGGACTTCCAGGCTCTGAGCTCGGTGGTGAAGGGGGAAAATAAGTGGCCTGCTGTGGCAGAAACTGACTTGGCATGGTGTACGTGCAAGGGGGCATGCCCTGGAATTGTTTCATTGCAGTCTGTGGCACGGCAGAGGTGTGTGTGTTAAGGCCCGCCATCGCGGCAGACATGGAAACATTGAGCGTGTCCATCACTGCTGTCTGGTTGGCAGAACTGGGCATATCTAGATCCGGTGTATTCAGGAGCTGGTACAGGTGGCCCTGCTGTGGAGGGACAGAAAGATGAAGATCTGGTGTAGGAAGTTCTTGCTTGATGAAAATATTGTTCACCTCTGGAGCTGCGGTCTGGTGGGAGCTGAATATACTGGTGAACTCGGGGAGGGCCTGGGTTGGGGCCGGAGGGGCGGCCGACGTATCACCCTGGTGGCTGAAAATGGCAACAGGTTCGGTCTTGATGTGTGTCACGCACGCCGGTCTCTGGGATTTGTAGAGGCCAGTTCTCAGGTGAGTGATGTCGGGGAGGAAGACGTTCATGTTGATGCTGTAGGGTAGCCCTTCACTGTCGGTGAAGAACTGGTCTACCACTGAGGCGCTGTCTCGTCTATATTTTTTATGCTCTGGAATTATCTGAACTGGAGGAAGCTGAGGTGTCAGATACTTTTCCATTTCACATCTTGTCTAAAAAAGAAGAGATACAGACACACATGATGCACTTGATTCACGTCTCAGGAAGGACTCAAGACCACTCCTGTCCCCGCAGCCTGCTCTAAGGTACCAGTACAAACATACCAGGCCTATTTTGTCAACTGTGTAATAACTGGTTCACTGAAACTACATTTAAACATATATGTGTTAAAAATCACTTCTGTCATTCCCAGATAAAAAGTTGGGGGAAAAAAATCAAGATTGAAAACAGGGAAGCCAACAGAAACCATTTTCCTTTCTGACGCAATAAGAACAACCAGGAATCCCGGCCCCATGACAGTCAAGTACGCAATTCAAGTACTAAGGCAGGAAGGGGACACTGCCAAACTACCTCAGTCCTGCTCGCGTCACACTGAAGCTTAACACTCTTAGACACACAGCCCTGCAGATCTTATTTGCAGAGGGTTTTTTTTTTTTTTTTTTTTTTTTTTTTGGCTAGGCAATCAGCTATTTCTGTGCTTTTTCCTTGTTTACAGTTTAAGGAAAGCCTAAATACAATGTTTTGAGCAAAACACAGTATCCACTGACACAAAACATTTTCATATTCAACATTTGGTCTAACAGTTGATTTTAATCAGCAGATTCTTTAATTGGTTAATATGATAATGAAATGTTCCTATTCATATCCCTATCTCAAACAGATCTTTAATTACTGAGGGGGAAATCACTCCCTGGGTAGCCGGGTGCTGGGTGCTAAGGGCCCCGTGGGTGGGGAGAGAGCCCGGCTGCTGCTCAACTAGCAGTCATCAACAAAACATTTCTCAGGTCCTTCTCAGTGGGCCAGCGCTACATTCCCCCTCTCTGTCAAAAGCCCAGTCATGCCTCAGGCTCCAGCTAGCTCCTGGGCAGCAGGGTGAGGAACTCAACCAAATACTTCGCAAGCAGTTTACTTTGTAAGAACATGACCCACGGCGCCTAACAAGGTGCCTCAATCTTGTCATAGCCATCTTCTCTCCTACAATAACGTAAACTTTTTTTTTTTGGCAATGTTTAACACTGAAGAGGAAATTCAAAGGGGAAAACACACACACACACACACACACACACACACACACTCGACTTGGCTCATGGAACTATCAACCGTAGCACCTTATCGGTAGACAGACAAGTCAGTTTCTGCTACCACTTAATTTCAAAAGCGTTTCTTCTTGGGACTTGAGCTCCTTCGGTGTGGATGCGGACGGGATTTCCCTGATAGGCACGATTTAAAAATAAAAACGAACGCCCAGTCATGTGAGTCACGTCCCCGAAGAACGCCACTGGCCTCGCGGAGTCCGGGAAAGGCTCAGGGGGGCTCAGCCCCGACTCCGAGGGGCGAAGATCGGCTCTGGAAATAAACCCAGCTAAACCCTTCCCTTCCCTGCGCTCCCGCGGCGGTTAGTGGTTTCTGATTTTAGCTCTTCCAGCTGTTTGCATGTGGGTATGCTTCCAATTTTTTTTTCTTTCCTCGGGACAGGCTAAAAGTCCCGGGAAGGTTTTTTTTTTTCCGGGCTATATGACTCCCTGCGTGGGCGAAAGAAACAGGCAGTTGCTCTAATTCGGTTGCCGGGCAAGTGTAAGCGCCAACTGCCAGCTTTCAACGCGGCCCAGGAGGAAATTTACGCGCACACGCAGCAACCACCACCACCACTCCCGGTCCTTCCTCCCTCCTTAATTTTTTTTTTTTTAAACTCAACGCCGCGATTCCACCTTAGCTTCCCTAACGCCCGTATCCCAGGCGCGGCTCCCCGATCGCCAAGAGCAAGCAGGTGGAGCCACAGAGTACGAAACCCGAGGAGGACCCTCCTCTCCCCGGCACCCCAAGCTGCGTTTGTGCCCAACCCGAGACGGCTGCGATGGCGGGGGCAGGAGGGGGCGGCCGCGGGGAACGCGTCATTAAGTTGTGCTTAGGGTCCACGATATCATCCCCCAAATGTAAGGAACCTAAGGCGTGCGAAAGTACTCCGTCCACTCCCCTGCACCTTAAGCCTTCCTCGGAGAGACCCACCGAACGCTCTTCCAGCGCCCCCCCACCCCCGGCCCACACACCGCCCCTGTTTATTCGCTGCGAAACGGGGTGCCCGGCCCAGGAGGGCAGGCAGGGCAGGGCGGGGCTGGCCGCCCCGGGCCCCGCTTCTCCGGTGCGCCCCGACGCACTCCCCAGCCTGGAGCGGCCCCTGTCGCCCGCGCGTCGCAGCGACGGGACACGCCCGAGCCCGGCGACCGAGACGGCGGCGGAACGAGAGCGGCTCTCCTTACCTGGACCAGCTCCTCCGGGGGCAGCCGCGGGCCCGCGGCGGGCGGCGGCGGCGCGGGCTGCGGGGGCTGCGGGGGGCGCGGGCTGCGCCTGCGGGTGGTGGTGCGGGTGCTTCAGCTCGTCGCCGGGGAAGAGCGCCGCATCGCGGGCCGGGTTCGCAGCGCCCAGCACCGGCTTGAGCTGCGCGAACACCGGCTCGTCCTGAGGGGCCGGCGGCTGAGGCACGGGTCCCAGGCGGGCGCTCATGGTCAGCACCCGCGTCGCCATGGGTACTCGGGGGAGCGGCTCCAAGCGCGGGACGCGGGGGGTCGAGTGCACTGCCCACCGGTCGCCCACGCAGGCTCGGGCCGGCGAGCTCGGCGCGCGGGGCCGCGGACGGAGGAGGACGAGGCTCCGAGTGGACCCTTCAGTCAACGGCGGGCAGTTCTCGAAGGCGCGCACGAAAAGCCAAACTCTTCCGCTCCGCCGCCACGCGTAAACGCCAACGTCCTCCGGGCGGCCACTTTCTCCCGCCCCGCCCCACTCGCCCGAGCCCGCTCCCGCCTCGGTAGATCTCGGCGAGCGAACTAGGAGCGCGCGTACCTGCCCCGCGACTACTGACACTTGACGCCCGCCTCTATTTCACCCAACTCCGGGTGGGCGGGGACTCGCGGGCTGACTGGCAGCGCCGCCGCGAATCCCGAGGCCCCGAGGCTGGCCTGCCCGAGAGACCAGCCTATGAACGGAGAGAGCTCTCCCGGGAGCCCCGCCTCCTCCGGGCCGACCGCACCCCTCGCGGGCCACGAGCTTCGCGCGCAGGGCGGCCGCGCAGTTTGTACACAACTTCACTGACAGATTGGGCCGGCCGAGCCGGGGGCGGAGGGAAGGAGCCGAGCGGGAGGAATCTAGGAAGAGGGGGAACGAGGGTGGAGACGCGAGAGAGATCTCTCCCGACCGTGCTCTGCCGGGATTACGGAGAGACGGAGCTTTGCACGGCTGTAGGTGTTGTGCAAGGACCTGAAACTCGAGCGCTGAAACCCAGAATGCAGCTAGGTGGGGGCGCTGGGGTTTTGAGAGATCGTTTGATTAAACGTGTGTATTTTTAAATATACAAAATGTACTTTTCTTAGCCGAAAGCTAGGGGCGGTGTGATAAATTTAAGACGACTCTTGCCTCTCACGTTTGTTTGGCAGTGGATATGCACTTAGCAGAGCAGATCCGAGATGACCTGAATAAAACGTGTAGAGGCAGACATTAAAAAAAGAAAAAAAAAGTCTGACAAAAGGTTGGGTTTCTCCCCTCCCCCCGTCAGTATTTAAGAAGTCAGAAAGTTTTCAATACACGTTTCTACCGCCCATCCGTGTGGGAAGAAGGAGGGGGGGGGTTGGGCCACATGAATTCTATTAAAGTTTTTAATAGTGAAATCCTGTTGATCCTAGCTGGAACACAGACTCTAATTTAAGCACTTCACGACTAGCCCAAATGTGTATTTAAATAGACATTACATCTTTGACTTATTTTTGCTAGCACTGTGCTCAAAAAAAAAAAAAAATGGAGTTTAATGTTTACTTCACGTAAAGGCAAACACATCTCCCCGACACAGTCACACCTTTTCCTACGAAAAGACAAAGAAGCCACGAACATCACACCCGCAGCAGCTCTGAAAGCAGAGAGCCCCACTGGTAGCAAAGAGCCAAATAGCTTACTGTCCATTTAGTATGTTATTATAGTGATAGCATGAATTTTTGCCAGCAATCACCTAAGGAAACCACTTCCCTTAATCCTTAATGTTCTTGTACATGATTTTATCTGGCTTATTGGGAAGCCGGAACAATAAACTGTAATAAAAATGCCTGCAATATTACTACATAGGTACATATGTTGTCAGCACACTGTTCCATTAGTTTTACATACACAAGAGCCTAATCATCACTTCACACTAAAACAGCTTTAATAAAAAAAAAAGTCCCAGAAAAAAAAAAAACCTTGACTTCAAAGCGTATACCTATCAAAGGCATGGATCTCATTTTCAATGTGTAGATTTAAAATAGGCTCCAAGTTTTAGCTGTGTTTACTTACTATTGCAGAAGATAAAATTATGCTGCAATCTCAATTTTTGCCTGCTTTTCCTTTCTGTCTTGTTAATACATGATTCATTCTGGTAGCTGTGGTCGCTGCCTTCAGAGAATGGCTGATGGTTACTTTCATGTTACCAAAGTATTATTTAATAAGTGCTCTCGCAGATTTTTTTTGTAAGCAAACAATCCCGTGCTATTCCCCTTCATCTTTGAGAAGCTGTCCTGATTTTCTCTAATGTCTAGCTGAATCGTGTAATTAAGTGGCTTAGAAACGGGTTACAGAATTGGTGGGGACTTCATGTAGCTTCAAAAAAAAATCAACTTTGAAAGATTTCCACATACCTAATGCTGATAGCATCATCAAACTTGAAGGTGTTATCAAAAAACCATTGATAAAACCTTTTACTCTTTTCATTTGAAGGTAAATCTAAAAGGATTAGTACAATTTGGAATCTTTGTATTCTCATTGGCTTTTCAACCTATCTGGAATTTTCCTTTTGTCTTCGCCAGAGCCTCACTGCTGCACTGACCTGTAATTTAAACCTAACTTTGCATTGCAACAAAATGTAGTTGTTCTACAAAAAAAAAAAAAATTCTATAATTTCACACATTTTCCCATGATGTACCAGAGCTTTCCTATTCTTAAAAAAAACACTTTCAGATAAATTTTTAGTAAAATATTTTTGGTTTTGTCCATTGTTATTTAGTCTTGTTAACATTTTTACATTTTCCCCTTTCTTTCTGAATATCAACTTGAGCTTAGCTATGACTGAGTTTGAATAGCTAACCCATTTACAGTTTTAAAGCTGAATCTACTCTTTCCTTCTTTGCTCAAATACAGAAGGCTCGATCTACATTTCATCTCTGGCTTACAGATTCATGGAGTAGGGCATCTAGTTTTAAGTAATGTTTCTCTGACATATCCAGCTCCGTAATCTCACAGAAAATAACCTGCTTCACCTTGTACACTGGCGTGGGGACTGGGCGGTAAGCCTTCTCTCATAAGTTTGCCGTGCGGGTCAGAACTTGGGCAGAACATGTCCACCCAGCCTCATTTCTGTTGCTGTCAACACAAACGAGCCAGCTGTACACTTGTTTCATCGCCTTCACAAGAAGGGTTAAAACTTGATAAATATTTTTCAAATGTTCCAGGTTTCCCAATGGCGTGAGGCCAGCATGTGTGAATGGACAGATCCTCAATTACTTTGAACTTTCTAGTTCTTTGCATTCCTTCCTGCTTAGTAGTGCTGTACCATCAGGGAAGATAGGAGAAAAAAAAAAAAAAAAAAAAAAGTCAGGTTTCAAAAATCAATTAGTGGCCTGGCAGTGGTGAGTTAACTGAACTGTGCCAAAACAAGAGATTCTGAGGGAGAGAAGTAAAAATGTTGAGTAGTCCAGTTAGGTGGGAGGGTAAGCAAAGAAGCAGCGTGCATGCTTAAGCCCTTAGTCACTGGGCAATGCTGATTTAGTCTTAGAATAAACCCTAAGTGTCACTATCTTTACGGGAACGAATATGCCTGAATGTGTGGGGGCTGAACAGGCATGCAGCGAGCAGGGAGGCGGGTTTGAAGGAGGCAGTGGAAAAAAAGAGATAAATAGGTTCTGAATGATGAGATGGGAGAAATGTGAAGCTGGGGCAATGTTCAGCGAGAAGTCACGGCAAAAGACACACTTCACTTGTCTGGCAGGAAACATGAGGGAGATTTGGAAATGAAGGGATCGGACACATCACAGCCTACCACATTTTGTTCACTTTGGGGAAATATCCACAGATTTTCCCTTTCTGGAACATTGGAAACTGCCCAGTGATACGGGGCCTCAGCAAAGAGCCACAGAGGAAAAATCAAGTCGTTCTTGAGACAGCTCACTGTTCTTCCGAGGACAATTATGTAACTAAAAATGACATTTTGATATGTGTTCGCTGTCTACCCCCTGTTAGAATCTGTATTAGTGGAAATGTAGAATGACTATCCTCTAAAACACTTCCTCTCTTTAACCTTATTTCTCCCATTAACGGCAGCTACTCATGAAAAACCACTCTGAAAGAACACAATGAAGGGAAGCTTGGCCTGAAATTCCTCAGAAATCAAAGTGTTTTGCTGCAAACATTAAGATATCCAAGATGCCCTGCCCATTGCTTTTCGGATGAATAAATGTGTAATTTAGCAGAGCCTTATTCTGAATTTGGTATAAATTAAAATGTCTTAATAACATAGTCTAATTGTGTTTTGTCTCCTAATCCCTAGTTCTTAAGAAATTAAATTTTATGTTGAATTGTCACACTGCATCCTATTAATATGAACAATTACTGCGTGTCAATTAAAAATCAAAATATTTATAGATACATTTTATATTTAAGTCTGGATTAAAATGTTCTCTTAAATAATATTTCATAAAGTTCCCATTGCCTACTTATTCTTAGCCTATCCTCATTTTAAAGCTCTAATAATATATAGAAAACAGTAGAATTTACCTTTTTGGAAAGACTGTGACTTCCCTTTCCACCTTGTTAGTCTAATAATAAACAGGCAAAAATGGCATAAATATAAATGCCTTGAATTAAGCTGTAGGCCTGACAGGCTGTTCCTGAAACTATACAGTACTTGAATTCTGACTCTAAACCTGATAGGGGAGGTTAAGAGAAAACTGCTGAACCGAACTGGTTCTACCAAACAGCCTTTTAGAACATTGGTGCCGCCACACCATCAGCATCACAATGAGTAGGGTGTTCAGCCAACTGCTGTCCCACTTATGACAAAAGTCGTGATGGGACTAGGTGCCGGGGTCCTCCCAGGACTTCCACGTGTACTGTGTACAAGGAGTACTGAGATCAATGCCAGGCCTGTGCCTTGGTTTCCATACACTGCTGAGGGTTGAATCAGTTTGCACATTCTTGAGGAAGGATGACAGGACAATTAGGATGAAGAAGACTAACAAACAAGTCATGAAAATGACGACTAATACTCCAAGAGATCTACGCACAATCCACATACTCCATGTATACCTGGAGACAACTTAGGTTCTAACATTTGGGAAAGAAATAACATATTTTATGTCATGGCTACTGTCCTATCACCAAAAATTATAACCATTTTTAAAAGATCATCATTTTGTTGCTAGGTTTTTTTTTGTTTGTTTCAAGATTTACTTATTTTTTATTGGAAAGGCAGATCCGCAGATAGAAGGAGAGACAAAAAGATCTTCCGTCCTGTGTCCAGCGCCGTGGCCTAGCAGCTAATGTCCTCGCCTTGAATGCACCGAGATCCCTTATCAGTGCAGGTTCTAATCCCTGCAGCCCCACTTCCCATCCAGCTCCTTCCTTGTGGCCTGGGAAAGCAGTCGAGGATGACTTAAATCTTTGGGACCCTGCACCCATGTGGGAGACCTGGAAGAGGATCTGGGCTCCTGGCTTCGGATCGGCGCAGCACTGGCTGTTGCAGTCACTTGGGGAGTGAATCATCGGACAGAAGATCTTCCTCTCTGTCTCTCCTCCTCTCTGTATATCTGACTTTGTAATAAAAATAAACAAATACTAAAAAAAAAAAAAAAAGGATCTTCCATCTGCTGGTTCTGGTTCACTCCCCAAGTGGACTCAAGTTGAGCTGCTCTGAGGCCAGGAGCTCCTTCCAGGTGTCTCAAGCAGGTGCAGGGTCCCAAGGCTTTCCAGGCCACAAGCAGGGAGCTGGATGGAAAAGGAAGCAGCAGGGACATGAACCGGCACCCACATAGGACCCCTGTGTACTCAAGATTCAGCCACTCAGAGAACACACTAGGCTCTGAAAAATATATTCTTAGGGAATATTTAATGCCATGAGAATGCACTCAATGAAATGTGAAGTGAAATCAACTTTTCAACATGCAACCACAAAGATAAAAAAGAAAATGCAGAATATGTATGTATTGTGCTGACTACCATTGTATAATCTAATTGTAATTACAAATTAAGAAATTTTCATTTCTTAATACATTTCTGTATTTTTAAAATATTTAAAATTCATATATGTTTCATTTATGATAAGCATAAACTTTCAATGAAAAAAATATTGTCAGACCCAGCATGATGGCTCACTGGCTAAATCCTTGCTTTACAAGCACCAGGATCCCATATGGCCGCTGGTTCATGACTCCAGTTGCTCCACTTTCCATCTGGCTCCCTGTTTGTGGCCTGGGAAAGCAGAAGAGAATGGCCCAAAGCCGTGGGGCCTGCACCCATGTGGGAGGCTTAGGGGAAGCTCCTGGCTTCAGATCAGCTCAGCTCCAGCAGTTGCAACCATTTGGGGAGTGAACCTGTGGACGGAAGATCTTTCTCTCTGTCTTTCCTCTCTGTAAATCTGCCTTTCCAATAAAAATAAATAAATCTTAGAAAAAAAAAGAAACCAGCCATAACTTGAACTGGCCTCCCATGTGAGTTGCAAGTGCTGGAGGCAGAGGATTAGCTTGCTATACCATTGCGCCAGCCTGTTTAATCAGATATTCTGTATATTTCATTTTACTATGTTGCTTTGTTTTTCACATTAAGCCATCTACTGTGTTTTGACTAAAATGCATGGATTTTCAAAGCTGGATCATTTATGTGCCTGTTTAGAGAGTTATTGGTGTTATTCTTCCTCTAAAAGTAATTGTAAGCTATTCATCTAGAAGAGGCAGCAGGGAAGCCCTGCTTGCTGCCAAAGTCTTATTCTTTTCCCTGCCATCGTTCAAAGAGGATTCCCAAATTTGGGAGCTGGAAATTTAAACCTTGAAGGGGAATGTGAGTATCTAGAAACTCACGCTTAATATAAAACATTCAAAAGAGTTGCACCCCTCAGCCTCACTCCTGCAGCTCACCTGGAAAGCAGCACGTCCACGTGGCCTGATTCAGTCATTCAGTATGTCAGCGCTGCCAACACTGAGCAAACACCTCCTTATGCTAAGCAGCATGGTAGACCTTGAGCTGACACGGATGAGAGACCCAGTCCTTGTCCTAGACACGCTGAGCATCCTGTACCTGATGCTCAAGCAGCTCACTGCTTCTCTTGACGGGAGGAAGGAAGTTTAAATTTCTCAACCTGGGACCTTGTGTTGGATCCCATTGGACCTCAGTTTCTCTTTTCTTTCTTTTTCTTTTTAGATTTAGCTGTTTATTTATTTGAAAAGCAGAGTGGTGAGAGGAAGAGCAACAGAAGTGGCAGACAGAAAGCTCTTCCATCTGCTGGTTCACTCCTGCCAAATGGCCACACAGCAAAGTCTGAAACAAGCCGAAGCCAGGAGCCCAGAATTCTCCTGGGTTTCCTGCTCGGGTGAGATGGGCCCAGGTACTAACTACTTGGGCTCTCTCTGGGTCCCCACCGTGGGTGTAGGCGTCCCAAGCAGTTCTATTGCCTTTGAGTACAATTAAGACACACGATCATGCCTCTCCATGCTTTATTCCTGTTCACATAATGGGCTAATTTAAATTCTACTTCAATTAAACTCTCCTATTTACACACATCCAAACCGAAGTCTTTATTTCCTCTCCCCAGAGGCCTCGAGAGTCTTTTAATCTCGGGATGGAGGATGCGACCTGAGGGCACATGTCCTACTTACTGACTGCGGTCCCTGGACAGAGGATGGGAGAAGCGACAGTGGTCTGTGACGCTAGGATGGCGTTGGAGTGGTGCGTCTCCTCCACTCAGGCTTGGAGCCCTTGAGACAGTCTTCTTCCTCTGCAAGCTGAGAGCACACACACAGATCTTCCAGCCGCAGATACACTCCCGCACAAGCACATGACAGCCAGGGTGGGGACGGGCCAAGTCCAGCCGAGAACTCACACCAGGCCCCATACATGAACAGCAGGGATGAAGGCGCCCAAGTAACAACCCAACTGCTCTGCCCAGTACCTGCCCTGTATCTTAATTCAATATCAGATTAGTTACAGACATCATAATCCTTTACTTGTAAATATTCAGGATGTGTCTGAGAGAGATATTCTATACAAGCAATATATATCAAGCCAAGAAATGTTGCATTGATTTATTATCTCAATTTTTTTGATTACTCCAGTAATGCTCATCATGCCCCGCTCCCATCTGGACCAAAACTGTGACTGCCTTTTGCCTTTCAAAGTGAAGAGTTCCCGCGACTCTCCATGCATTTGACATGCTTACATTTTGAAGAGCACAGGTCACCTGTCAGTGGAATGTTCCTCAATGTGGGTTTGTCTGCCCTTTCTCCTTCAGGATTAGACTCAGGCTATGCATTTTGGGCAGGCAAACAACACAAATGAGGTGTTTCCCTCTCAGGTCCCACCACTTCACTTTGTACTGTTAAGGCGATGCTAATTTTGACCGTTTTCCAGTGTTAACTCCCATTCCTTCCAGTGTAACGAGTATTTCCTATGTGGGAAATATTAACCTGCTCTTCTTCACAATGTCCCACACTCATTTCACTTCCCTTGATTCTTGCCTGAATCGACTAATACTGTGATGATGGTTACCAACTGGTGACTTTCTTTTTTCTTTCCTTTTTTAATTTCGATTTATTTATTTTTAATGGAAAGTCAGATCCGCAGGGAGAAAGATCTTCCATCTGCTGATTCACTCCCCAAGTGGCCGCAACAGCCAGAGTTGAGCCAATCTGAAGCTAGGACCAGAAGCTTCTTTCAGATCTCCTACATGGTTGCAGGGTCCCAAGGCTTTGGGCTGTCCTCTGCTGCTTTCCCATGCTACAGGCAGGGAGCTGGCTGAGAAGTGGATCAGTTGGGATTAGAACTTGTACTCAGATGGGAGCCCGGTGTGTGCAAGGTGAAAATTTAGCCACGGAGCCATAACACTGGACCCTTCCTAACCCTATTATTTTTTCTATGTTTTATGTGGCCATCTATCAAATTTATTTTTCATGTTAACTTATGTAACTTCATATTTCTTACTTGAAAGGCAGAGAGAGAAATAGAGCTATTTCATTCACTGCTTCCCTCCTTAGACGCCTGCAACACCCAAGGCTGGGCAGGGCCGAAGCCAGGAACTCAGAACTCTGTCTGGGTCCCTCACGTGGGTGGCAGAGGCCCAGCCCACTACTTCCCGTCACGGTGTGTGTTAGCAGTAAGCTAGAGCGGCAGAGCTGGCCTCACACCCCAACTCTCCACCACGGTGTGTGCGTGTGGGGCATTAATGCCTTGGTCACACATTACTGCCTGGAGTTTACTTTGTATGTATGTTACATAAAACTGAGCTCACCACACACTGATTGCCTATTTTTTGGCAGGGTCACTGTTCTCTGTGGGATTGTGGGGAGCGAAAGTTTCAGACCCTTTGTTCCCAAAGGGACACGTGAATTATTAGCAGGTAAACAGATACAGGTCAGACGGTAAGAAGTGCAAGGGCTTTACTGGGGATACGAAGCGAAGGGAAACTAGGAGAAAGCAAGAGAGAGCGAGTCTTACTACAGGAAATGGAGTGACTTTGGAGACAAGGTGAGATCCCAGCTATGCCGGGGTATAGGACGTAGTACTAGCTCTTGTCCATGGAGTCTTGCGTTCCAAGGCCTGGAGTGGATGCCTGAAGCCATTGATAACACCCAAACTGATACAGGCTGTGTCCCAGCCCCCACCAGTATACACGGTAAGAGATTAACAAAAACTAGTAATCAAACAGAATAATTTTTAAGTCCATAGTAATAAAAGCTATGTGGATAAGATAGCCATCAAAATATCTCGTGCTTCAAAGAGGCACTTTGTGGCTTGGGTTTTGCATATCTGAATATCAGTGTCACTACACTCTCTCATCCTTTGAGGCCTTCATCAAGCAAAATGAAGGCTGCTTGTACATAAGCACAGAAGACACCTTCTAAGTGGCTGCGCACACAGGGTATACAGCGTGAACCTGCTGGGCCCAGGGATGATTCATGTCCTAGCTGAGAACGAGCAAGAGAGAGAGAGTTCATTACGCTACTCAAAATGATGTCAGTGGAAGATGGCCGTTGGGTCCCTGCCGCCCCTTGTGGCAGACCCAGATGGAACTCCTCTCTCCTGCAGTAAGAATTAAAATTCTGGACTGTTTGATTCACTTCAAATGACAAGCTCCCAGAGCTGGTTTTTAGATCAGCAGTAACGATGTCGGAGTCTGCTACGAGAGAACCTGGGATTCATTTCTGGGCCTCGCCGCTGACTCCAGCTTCCTGCTCACAGAGACTCTGGGAGTTGACTTGTTAGGGTTCCAGCCACCCCACCTGGGACACCCCACCTGGGACACCAGCTTCCTGGACTCAGCCTGGCCCAGTCCCTCCGGGGAATGCACCAGAAGATGGGGAAGAACTCTGTCTCTGATTCTCTCCTTCTCAAATAAATGAATACAATGGGGTTTGTTTAAAAAACAAAAAAAAAAGAGGAAGCTAGGAAGGAAAGAAGAGTGGGGGAAGGATGGGAGAGAAAAAAAGGGAAAAAAAGGAAAGAAAAGATACTGCTAAGACTAATAATAGTCACAGATTTGGTTTATAGAACATTCCACTGAAAAGAACCATCCCCAAGGCAGGAGGGCAATTCCGTGATATTTAAAACACATCCTTTTGCCCCACCTTTGTGAGCCTAGCAGGTCTGTACCATGAAGGCCATGAGAGCTTGAACAGCACTCCATCATGACACTGCGCAAATTCAGCTTACCTGAATGTCACACATACATGTGTACACACACGCCAACTCCCCAGAGCTTTAAATTAAACTGTCAGGAAGCACATGATGACTAGAGCATCTTCTAAAAGTCTTAGGAAACGGGTAGGAGATGGGCACCTGTTTCAGCTGCCTTTTGAAGTGTCCGTAAGCCATATCGAAGTGCCTGGTTTGAGTCCTGGCTCCTCTGCTTGTGACCTAGCTTCCTAAACCACAGTCTGGGAGGCAGCGGTCAGGGCTGGTGTACTTGGGTCCTTGCCACCCATAGGGGAGACCCAGAAGGAGTTCTGGGTCCCTGGTTTGGGCCTGGTCCAGCCGTGGCTGTTGCAGCTATTTGAAGAGTCAACCAATGGAAGAAACGTTGCTATTTGACTCACTGCCTTCCAAATAAAGTGAAAACAAGTTTTTATTTTTAAAAGACTGGTTGATTTGAAAAACAGAGAGATATGCGGAAAGAGAGAGAGAGAGAGAGATCATCATGCTGGTTCATGCTCCGAATTCATACAACAGACTGAGTCAAGCACTCTATTTGGGTCTCCCATGTGGGTGGCAGGACACGGTCTTGGGCACTTCAGTATAGGTTGCAGGCATCCCAAGTAGCAGCTTAATCCACTGTGCCACAAACACCACCTCAAAACTATGAAAGTTTTTTTTCACAGAGTTAAATATATATTAGCAAGATCTTTAAATAGACTCACATAACATTTGGGATTTGCTTCTGAAAAACCCAGACAGCGTGTGTATAAACTGAAGGTATGAAGGAGAAGAAGACTATGAGTTACTAATAGCTGATGTCAGGTGGATGTAGGTTCACTCTGAGCACTTCTATAGCTTTCTGAAATAAAAGAAACTGTTTTTATTTTTAAATAAAAATACCATAGACTCAGTTATAATGATAATCACAATAATAACTGCTGATGAAATATCAATTTTACTTCAGTGTACTCTCTATTAGGGTGTGCCTTTTAATTTTGAAAACAACCTAGAGGGCCCGGCGGTGTGACCTAGTGGCGAAAGTCCTCACCTTGAACGCGCCAGGATCCCATAAGAACGCCAATTCTAATCCTGGCAGCTCCACTTCCCATCCAGCTCCCTGCTTGTGGCCTGAGAAAGCAGTCGAGGACGGCCCAAAGTTTTGGGACCCTGCACCCTCGTGGGAGACCCGGAAGAGGAAGAGGTTCCTGGTTGCCGGCTTCGGATAGGCGCAGCACCGGCCATTGCACTCACTTGGGGAGTGAATCATCATCGGACGGAAGATCTTCCTCTCTGTCTCTCCTCTCTGTATATCTGACTTTGTAATAAAAATAAATAAATCTTTAAAAAAAAAAAAACAACCTAGAAAGTTTCTTTGAAGCCCTGTCCCTCCTGCCCACACTGGCCCATCCCAGCATCATGCACTGTGCAGGTACTTGAGAGATTGGAAGTGACATGCAGGAAAACCCATATGCCACAGCACATGTCGGATTGCAGGGAGCTCTTTCCATGCCAAAAAAAAAAAAAAAAAAAAAAATGCCTAAAATCTTGTTTTTTGCCACCAGGGAATTTTTACAGAAATCAGATGCTTACCTTTGTCCTCAACTTTCCTGTTGGGATTTGGAACCCCAGCTATAATGAGCAGAGTGGCCGGATGACGAATGGCAGCAGGAAGACAAACGCAGGAAAGGTACGTGAAGAAATGTGCATGCAGATTGTCCATAATATATGTGCACAGGGGAGAAAGGATACATTCAACATTCTCCTATGGAAATATTTTTTGAATCAAGCAACAAATGCTTACCGCATTGCTACTGTGCGCAGACGACTGGCGGTTAGGATACACACAAGACTCTTTCAGTTGGGTCGCATTCCAAGTGGTTGAAGTGACCATAGGCACAACCACAACACAGAAAATAACTGCTGTTTGGCGAATGAGTGTTGTACAAGGAGGAGAGGGATCACCATGGGCTCTGATGTTTGAACTGACGCTTTAAAAAAAATTCCACGAGCTCTGCAAACTGCAGAGTGGAAAGGCGAGGAGTGGGGGCAACTCCAGGCAAGCACTGGCATGGAGCGCAGGGCCGGACAGAAACTGGGCGAGCTGTGAGAACAGTCAGCTCGCTCACTGACTGAATCCGATTTCTACACGCTGCACAAAGACTTCAATTAATAAAGTGCAAAAGAATCTCTGACACAACGGGGAAGCTTGTACAGCGGCGTAACGGTGACGTTGATAGGTCATCATTCTACCTCCAGACCCTCCAAATAGTGACGATCTGAGAGAAAAACATCGCCCAAAAAGCATTAGTATTCGTAGTCATGAAAGGTATCCTAAGAAAAACTGTTTAGCAAAAGAGGAAATCAGACAAAAGAAGATACAGTAGAAGCCGAAAAACATTCCAAGATCTTCTCTGAGCAGGCCTCGGCCCGTGGTGGGGATGCTCCCAGGCGTGTCTCTGAGTGGGTTCAGAACCTGCCTCCTCCCCTACTTCTTCTGGCTTGCTGATGATGTGTCTCATAGCAGGCAGCAGGTGATACCCCAAGCACGTGGGACTCTGGCATCCAGGCGGGGGGTGGGGGGGACCCGATTGAGATCCTGGCTCCTGGCTTCCTCCTGGCTGAGCCCCAGATGTTGCAGGCATTTGAAGAGTAGGTGAGCAGACAGGAGATTCCTGTTGTATCTGTCTCTCTCTCTCTGCTTTTCAAATAAACAATAAGAATGTTCTGAACATCCTGTATCAAGGCAATATGAATTAGGAGAGCAATGGATAATGATTTGCCCACAAGTGCACAAAAACAAAGGGTCGATGAGAATCCAGGAAAACTGCAAGCCTCATAATGTTAATCACAATGTAACTCTGTGTGGACTTTGTAAAATGCCTAGATCTGCACAGAGGGCAGTCTGAAGGTTCTGCCAGACACAGGTATTGGCACAGCGACGAGGCTGTTTCTTGGGGGCCCACATTCCCTGTCTGAGGGTGTTGGGTTCAAGCCCCACCTCCGCTTCTGATCCCGACTCCAGTGAAGTGTACTCTGGCAGGCAACAGGCCTGGCTCATGGGGTTCCATCCCTGCCACCCAAGCTGGGGATCTGCATATAGTCCTGAGCGCCTGGCTTTGGCCTGACCCAGGCCCAGCTCCTGCAGGTGTCTGGGGAGTGGACCCTCAGATGGGAGACTGCTCTGTCTCTATCTTTCTCTGTTGCTCTACCTTTCCAATAAGCAGATAAGTGAATAAATAAATAAATAAATATTTAAGATTGCTGTTGAAACATAAAAATGTTATAGACCTCAATATGTATACTCCAAGGGACATACTAGAAAGTTTCTTGCAATACTGTTTGTAAAAGTAACATATTGGAAACCATATAAATATCTAGTGACCAATAAGGCAATACTCTAGTAAATAATTCAGTGGATTATAGCATATCTACAACAAGTAACACTACCCAGCAAATTAAAAAAAAAATTTAAGATTTATTTATTGGGCCTGGCTCAGTAGCCTAGTTGCTAAAGTCCTTGCTTTGAACTCACTGGGACCCCATATGGGCGCTGGTTCTAACATCAGCAGCCCTGCTTCCTATCCAGCTCCCTGTTTGTGGACTGGAAAAGCAGTCAAGGACAGCCCAATGCCTTGGGACCCTGCACCTGCATGGGAGACCTGGAAGAAGCTCCTGGCTCCTGGCTTCGGATAGGCTTTATATCTGGCTTTATATCTAACTTTGCAATAAAGAAAATGCTAAATTTTTTAAAAAGAAATTATTTCTTTTTATTGGAAAGGCAGATATACAGAGAGAAGGAGAGACAGAAAGGAACATCTTCTGTCCATTGATTCATTCCCCAAGAGACTGCAATGGCCGAAACTGAGCCAATCTGAAGCCAGGAACCTCTCCCAGGTCTCCCAAGCGGTTCAGGGCCATCCTCAACTGCTTTCCCAGGCCACAGGCAGGGAGCTGGATGGGAAGTGGAGCTGCCGGGATTAGAACCGGCCCCCATATGGAATCCTGTATGGACTTAAGCTGCTAGGTTACTGTGCTGGGCCCAGCTCAGCAATTCTAACAGAACCAGGCAGTTATTCCTCTGTTGGCAAGAAAAAATGTCTAAAGGCAGAAAAATGTTGCCAGGGGAAACATGTTTCCCGGTGTCATTTATGCTAGTAATGTATTTGAGAGATGCATTGTCTAGAGTTGCTACCCATGATGTTCGTACTGTGCCCCTGGGAACGGGGCGAGCGAGGGGATGGGCGGCCGGGAAGAAGTACGTCGCTACCTCTGTCCCAACGGTAATGAAGAGATCAGTGTTGTCACTCTCAAGCATTGGCCAAGTTAACCGTAAAATAGCCCCACTTCACAGCTTTGCCACAACAGCTGGGACTTCTTAGAGTTTACTGTCCTTAAAAGAAATTTATGATTAATCTGTTCTGATGGAATCCTCTTGATTTGATAAAAAAAAAAAAAATCCAAGCCTCTAAGAAACAGTGGCGATGAATACTGCAGATTTAAAGGGAACCAAAAACCTTTACAAAAAAAAAAAAAAAAAAAAAGGTATGTGCTAAATATTCTGAAATATAAAGGATGCCAACTTGAACTCCTGTGTTTGGGCTCAGGTGGGCTTCCAGGACCCTTGGGCTTCCAGGATAGCAACACAGAAAATAAGGGTTAGTTAATCCAAGATAAGCGTGCATTTCTAGAGGAAAATCATTCAGAGAAAAACAGGCTTGACACATTTTTCAAAGGAATTGATTATGACGTTAGCTTCTCAGGGTCGGGGCTAATGTATGATAATTACTACAACACAATACTCGCCAACTCTCACGTTAATGTGATACTAACACAAAGAGAGGAGGTTCAGTATAATTTCCAGATACAGTTCTAACCATCCCTTACTCCCTCCCTTGCTTCCTCATTTCCCTTGCTTTTAACACTAAGAAATGTTAGAAACACACAAGGATGAGGTCTCGTTTCTTAATACATTACACCTATATTACAGGATACAATGTTACTGGCAGGCAATAGTTCCTGAAAATAAACCCACAGCGTAATAAACCTGACGTATGCTCCGTAATTTTTTACAAAGCCAGTGGAGGGATTCCATTTTCCTGCTCAATCCCAACTCTCTGTTCCACCCATTACAAACGTTGATTAAACATGATCCCCCACCCCCCCACACACACGTCATCCTGTTTTTGTTTATTTGGTGAAGTGGCTCAAAGTGCTGAACTGTAAGGCTCTCGTACTCTGTGATCGCCGCAGGTACTGTGTTCATGGGTCAGGAATTCTGCCAAGCAAGGGGGGACGAATGCTAGCCAGTGTCACCTCCCTCTGCAAGCATACGGGCCATGCTGGCCTGCAACTGTGTGCGTGCTGCACAATTCAGTGAGACTTAAGGTGAAGTTTAGCGTGATTGAGAAGACCAGTTCCTTCTTAGGAACTCAGGATTGCAAAGAAACAGGGTATAGAGCCTCTTTTATGGCAGCTTGGTAAATCTCTTAAAGAAAAGGGAGAGGTTTATGACAGTCCTGGTGATAACGCTTTAACTACAACTGTGGGGTTAACTCTGTCTCCGCCACTCAAGTTACCTTCCACCTATATTTATGGGCTTCTTTGCATAATATAAGAAATTTGCAGGAAGTACCCGTAAGATAAGGTTACACAGAGACGTTATTTAAGTTTAAAAATAACCCATAGTTCATTCTGGGAAACAAGGTGATAGGCAATTTTGTAACCCAAATGAGTACGTCATTCATTTTAAGATTTTTCTTATCCCACAGGTAACATCAGGCAATTAATCATTGTCTAAGTGTGCAGCTTCGTAAGTTAACCAAAGAATGCCGTATCAGTGATTGATTAGCTGAAAATCCAGAAAGTCCTATTCTCAAAGTGAAGCCGAACATTCCATGATGTTCGAGCCATCTGCAACAGGTGTTGTTATTTGCCCTTGTGGCGATGCCCGACTCACTAAAGTTTTCCGTCCTGGGTGACATTCAACCATGAGACACACTTCACACATTTCCAATGGCAAAATGCTGCC
The DNA here is from genome assembly GCF_030435755.1 of Ochotona princeps. Taxonomy (NCBI): domain Eukaryota; kingdom Metazoa; phylum Chordata; class Mammalia; order Lagomorpha; family Ochotonidae; genus Ochotona; species Ochotona princeps. The sequence continues at coordinate 28,221,549 of NC_080843.1, forward strand.
TGATCAATAAACCCTGCATTCTCTACAAGAAGTGACCTTTCATTGTTACTGTGTAATTGGCTATTATTTTTCCATACTAACCTATACTTTGCAGTAAGGAAATACACGAGGCGCACTCAGTACCCTAAAACACTAAAACATGTCAGAAGCTGGCCATATCCCTTCATAGCATTATGGCAGTTGACAACGTGCAATGACCATGACACATCACATTATGCTCACCTGTTGTTTCGGTTCTTTCTGTGCGCAATAAAACTTTTGCCATAGGTTTGCATCGAAAATCCAAGGCTACTCCTGTAAAATTGGGAGAAAAGAAGAAACACAAGCTGAGATGGTGGCAACACAATTGTTGAAAGATAATGTATGTGGGAGAGACACTGCTCCATTTTAATGAAAGCAAATTACCCTAAAATCTTTGTTGTGGAAAATTAAAACTAATGACATGTTCCTGTTGGAAGGCAAAATTGCTTGGAACTTAATTTCCCAGTGTGAGAGGCAGTTTATTTTCTACGTAAATAAAATAACTTGTCCATTTAATAATTTGCTTTTCTCCATTACATGAAAAAGCAAGAACAAAACCCATTTTCAGCAGCCACCTTTCTGTTCCATTGATTGTCAGGGACAATCCGAAAGAGTTCTAATATTATCCCTGTGATCATTTTAACAGATGAAATTATTTATAAAAAAGCATCCAGATACCTGAAGGTTCTATCTTTTAAATAAGTCTAAACAAAATGTGTCCACCTTAGGAGATTTGAAATGTCCAGTTACCTGTTTTTCCTTGACCTTGTGAGAGGTTTTTAGTCACAACAAAATTAACGCAGTGGAGACAAGCCTTGGAGTGGGATCCCGGTCTCCCATCACACTCCATTGTGTGGGAAGGCACCTCCAAGGCATCAGGATTAGGAGGGAACAAAGTAGGCACTCTCTTCAGCACTGGGTAAACACGATGATTGTTTTCCTCCTAGGAATGAATGCAATGCTGCAAAGCTAATTGCTCCCATGATTAGGTAAGAGACCAGAAAAAAAAAAAGCGCATGAAATCTGTTCATTTAGTATGACTTAAACCTCAGAGATGGTCAGTTCTCTCATATACAGGTGTGCCTAACTTTATTCATAGCTTTCAAATGATAAGTTTTAACAGCACTGTGCTACAACCAGACGTAAACAAACAAACAAACAAACAAGCAAAAAGGTTGGGTAGCAGGTGGAAGTGTCACGGTGCCAGGCAGCATTCTGCCAGGTGAGTAGCAAACCCCATCCGGGCACTGGGACACCCTGCACAGCAGTAGGTACATGCTGCCGAAGGGAGGGTTCCCCTTTCTCGAAAAGGCCTTGCTCTGCACCCCGGCTTTGCCACATGCTATTTTATAAAACATGCAACCTCCAAACCACCTCCAATGAAGATTTCAATAGGCTGTTGAGCAAGCCTTCCTCCTATGTCCCTAACTCACCTTATCTGCACTACAGCCGGCCCCACTTCCTCAGGTCTTCAGTGACGTCTCTGCCATAGCATGCATGTTCTCACAACAACGATAGCCAAGGGAGTGCAACCTTGGGTCACAGAATTAAAATAGGAAGACTTTAAATAAGAATAGCCCCTCACTCCATACCGTGCTCCTAAAACTCTAATTGGACTATTGAGTTGGCACCGAATGTAAAAGCCAGGCTGGGGGTCTCTTGGAGTGCTTAAGTTGCGGACTCCCTTGTGCTCCTCCTTGGAAATGTAAAGTCGGGGGGTGGAGGGGAACAAGGTGTGTGAGCTGTCAGCATAATTATGGTTAACAGTCCAAGAAGCACGTCTCACTTCAAACTTTACATTTTGTTCTGTGCTTGATAGAATTCAACATTTTAGAGATTTAACTTTTGTTCGTAAAGGAGATACCTTTCCTGACCAATGTGAGCATTGATGGAAAACTCTAATAATTATAGCGTTTTGCTGCTTGGCCGAAAATAATCTTTCTTCTATAATTAGATCTTAAAGGGGGAACTAGAAAAGACCTTCAATAAAATGCTGTCACAAATTCCCTCCAAAACAGCTTGCCTGTAATTAAGGTGCATTTACAGATCTGATATTCCTTAAAAGAAGCATTAACATTACAAAGACCAATTATTCACAGTCAAACAAAGGAGATTAAGATTCTCTGATCAAAGCAGTAATCTCTTTTACAATTGTTATTTTTGAAGTATCTTCAAACAGAACAGACACACATCGACTATGTAAACAGGTATAGCTGAGGGCTAATTTGCTGTTTCCAGGATCAGATGCGCTTCCCACAGGGCTCAAACCTCGGCTGGGTCTTCCATCCTCCAAACCCTAAAAGGAATCATCTTTTTTTTAGGGAAGCACTCCAAAATTAGATTTTAGTATTAAAACTGTTGTAATGTAAAGGCAAGCTTGTATTTTTAAATATGGTCTTGTCCAGGTTTAAAAAAAAAAAAAGCTTGATTATAAAAAAATGTTACCAATTTTTTTGAAATGATCAAAGGCAGGCTACTAAAAAAAAAAAGAGTTCAGTGCGAAATTATTGAATTCGGAAACATCAGTTTGCTCCTTCTCATGCTGTGAGGCAGTGAGCAAAACTCCTTCACAAGCTTGTCCTTTTTCTGCAAAGATAAAGTAGCATTGCACCTGTGATTCAGGTTACAGTGAAGGGCAAATGACCCTTGAGGACAGGAGCGAGGTCTTTAGTAACTTCTGAGGCACCAGCCAAACATGAGTGTGTGAGTTTCATGAAAATTATCTGCTTTTAAATGTCCCTGTGTCTCTGGATAAACATCCTAGGAGTCCCAAAGAGGGGAAAGAAAGATCCACACTTGACAAGTTTCTTTCTACCCGGCCTGTCAGAGCCCTTTAAACCCACACTATCAGCAGTATGTAATGAATGTCAAGCATCTCTCAGTAGAACTGGTTTAACCTGAGGCTCCTGGAGGGCCCTATAGCGCCCTGAGAGCCCTGTGGGAATTGCTGCCTTCTGGTTGGATAGGGAGCACTTCATTCCTCAAGTAAACCTATTCCTTTCTTTACAATTTGCTGCAAATGAACAGTTATCGATAGAAGTAGAATATCCTACAACAAAGCACAGGAACCTGCAAAAATCTGCCATTTAGAGCCTAAATGGTAGCTCTACCATTCTGAGTTGGAGTAACCTAGGGTTTTTTTCCAGCCTCAGTGTTCCCATCTATAAAATGAATCTATAAAATGTGAAATGCATACAGCAACAACTACATACATTGTGGCAAAAATTAAATAAATGCGGTTAACACGGTGAATTTAATAAAGGTTGATTTTCCCCCCTCCATTTTTAGTTAAAAAAACATGGTTGAAAGAATGACCCTCCCCTAGGTCACACAGCAACTCGGTGACATTGTTACAAAGCAACCAGAATTTGGGAAGCTACTTGCTATTGTTTTAATCCAACCCTAGGAAGACTCTAGCACAGGTTAGTCAAGAGATGATTTGTTACAGGAAAAGCAATCACTGGGAAACAGTATTATTCCACTATGAATCAGTTGAGCTAAAATAAGGTCACTTTTCCTAGATGGTGCTACCTGATTGGTAGCTGGTGGAGATCCCAGATGCAAGAGAGATAACTTGAGCTATTTTGTTGATAAGATGGTTATAGGAGGATTATTCCATATGCCAACAAGGTGTATTTAGGAGAATAAAAAATCGTATGTGCAGAGTGATTGCTTTTTAAAACATTTATTAATTTGAAGGGCAGAGTTGCAGAGAGACACAGGGGGAGAGAGAGTGAGAGAGACCTTCCATTGGCTGGTTCACTATACAAATGGACAAGATGGTGACGGCTGGTTGAGGCTGAAGCCAGCAGCCTGGTGCTTTACCTGGTCTTCCACGCAGGCAGCAGGGACCTAAGCTCTCGGGCCCTTGTCTGCTGCTTGTCCAGGCACATTTTCAGGTAGCTGCGTCAGAAGTGGAGCAGCCAGGGTTTGAGTGGGTGCTCATGTGGGATACCAGCAACCTACGAGACGGCTTTACCTACAAGGCCACAACTCTGGGCAAGATTTTCTTTTTAAAAACAGCTTAAATGTATTTACTTTCATGTGCTTTCAAAGTAGAAGGACTTACTCAGTATTTATACCAGGGTCTCCTACCATATTCTCTCTTGATTAACAGTTTGATCAATGATTTGGAGGAAGCCATAGGAGGCCTGCAAAATACAGATTGGGAGGAAAAGCTCTGTTAGATGGCAAAAGTGACAAACCATAAAGGTTCTAGCAGCTAGAATGATGAGCAAAAGCCACAAACGCTTAAGGTAGAGAACTATGACATTTTACTTACGTTCTGGAAAATCAATTGGAGATTAAATTCCAGCTCTCTCACTTAGATAAGCCCAGTGATTTAACTGTCTCAGCCTATTTCATCATCTTAAAAATGTAGGCCATGATTACATCATTTAATTGGAAGAATTACATAATACAAAGGGTCTAGGGTAGGAGGCGCCCGATGCTGTGATTGGTCAGAACAGCAAGGCCTGCTTCTACTAGGACTAATAGAATAACTGTAGCATGCAGGAAGGTAACAAAAAAGTTATGCAGAAAAGAGCTGAGGGCATTTTAATTCACTCTAAATTCAGCATAGAGTGATAAGGCCGCCAATTGTTTACGTCAGTGCAGTTGGGGCACCCCATTTTCAGAAACACATGGGCAAACCGGATGTGTTTATGTGAGCATGGCCAGGTGGCATGTGAAAACTCAGTGACTTTGTGCCATGCACACAGAAAATTCTTTCTACATATGTCATTGCTTTCTTCCTGTCTGTAACCTATTAGGTAGAGATAATTACCATGGTTTTAAAGATGAAAACCAGCTCTCAGGTTAAGTGTTCACACACCTATAAAAAGGTAGTGCTGGCATATGAAAATACAGAAAAGGGAATACTGTTACTCATCCTAGTCATTCATTCCTGAACTATCTCTTCAATCTGACATCCAAGAGACAAATTAATGGATATCGGATTGAAGAGATAGTTCGTGCCCCACAGTCTGCAAAGCAACTGGCACGTGCTCCAAGAGAAAAAGAGATAAAGAAAACCGAGGAACTACTCTAGATCAAAGCAGAGCTACACAACTGAATGCAATGACCCAACTGTCCATTTTCTCTGCCGCAGAGGGCATTATTAGGACAATTGGCGAAATCAGTAACATCTTCAGATTAGATAGTGGCATTGTGTTGATGTTAATTTCCTGATTGGGATCTTCCCACTGCCCTTGTGTTAAGAGAATGTCTTCACTCTTAGAAAAGACTCATGAAAGGGAATCAAAATCTACAAAATACTCAGAAGTTTAAAAAAAAAAAATGGACCGAGAACTGGGAAAAGGGTAGGAAATGAACTAAATGCTAACATTTGAGGAATCCAGAGAAGGGTGAGTGAGAACTTGCATTATTCTTGCAACTCTTCCGTAACAATGAGTTTATGTCAAGTAAAAAGTTGGAAAAAAAGAGAAAAACATACTGGGAAAAGGAGAAAAAAAAAAACCAGAAAATGAAAGTGGAGCTAGGTTGCAGACGGCGGGTTAACGGGGGTTTGCAGTCAGAGACCTCAGGACTTGCAAAGGCTCCGAGGAAGATCCGAAAGTCATTCATGAGAATGATTGAGTAAGCTTGTGGATTCATCTCTTACCCATTCAGGAAAACAGTCATTACTTGGAACAGTAACAGAGTCAGCCATGAAGAACAGTGGTGCCATCTCTTGGAGCGCCCCGACATCTTTCTTTCCAAAGCAGTGAAAAACTTTTTGGTCAAAGAAAGTTAGTTTTTACTGACTGCTGGGAGGGACAAGCTTTGTATGTTTAAACAGAGACCAGAAAGAGGAGAAGCAAAACAGAGCTAGAGAGATCTCAACTGAAGATCAAATGGTGTTTACTGTTGTGACTTGTGAAAGACAAACAAACAGGCTCTATCTTCCCGGTCTGGTCTGACCACACCTGGGAAGAAGACAGAAATGGCAAGCATCTTACATACCCCACCCCCCTCTTTTTTTTCCCGCCTCTAATATTTATTCATTTCCGGGCCCTGTATGATGGCTCAGAGGCTAAATCCTCACCCAGATTGCACACAGGCACCAGTTGCTGTCCGAACTGCTCCACTTCCCATCCAGCTCCCATCCTGCTTGTAGCCTGGGAAAGTAGTAGAGGACGGCCTGAAGCCTTGAGCCCCTGTACCCATGTGGGAGACCTAAAAGAAGCTCCTGACTCCTTGATTCAAATTGGCTCATCTCTGGCCACTGAAGAGTAAGCCTGTGGGCTGAAGCTCTTTCTCTTTGTCTTTCTTTATCTATGTAAATCTGCCTTTCCAAAGCAGGAAGTTTCCTCTAAGTATCCCATGCTGTGCAAGATCCAGCGCTTTGGGCCATCTTCCTTTGCTTTCCCAGGCCATAGCAGAGAGCTGGAGAGGAAGTAGAGCAGTCAGGACACAAACTGATGTCCATATGGGATGACAGGTAGATGCTTGCAGGTAGATGATTAACCATTTGAGCCATTGCCCTGCACTCACACCCGCACCACTCCAACACACACTTCCAGGATAGCATTTACACAGATAAAACAGCAGACAAAAGCTTACAAACTTGAGAATCCAAGGTGGAGTGGGAATCCTGGGGAGGATTTTTTTTTTTTTTTTATGATTTATTTATTTGTATTGGAAAGTGAGATTTACAGAGTGAAGGAGAGACAGAGAGAAAGATCTTCCATCTGCTAATTCACTGCCCAAGAAGCTGCAATGGTTGGTACTGAGCCAATCTGAAGCCAGGAGACAGGAGCTTCTTCCAGGTCTCTATGCAGGTGCAGGATCCCAAGGCTTCGGGCCATCCTTGACTGCTTTCCCAGGCCACAAGCATAGAGCTGGAAGGGAAGTGGAGTAGCCAGGATCTGAACCAGCATCCATATGGGAGCCCAGGCGTGCAAAGCTACCGCTCCGGGCCTGGGAGGATGGTTTTAATGCCATGCTTGCATCAGGAAACAAATGTCGAGGGGTAGGTAGGAGTGAGGCAGCTCTGCACTTGCCCATCATTTGTTCCTTCTGTGTCCTGGGCCCTCCTTCTGTTTCTCACTCTGTGCTTCTTCTCTCCTCCCAGTCCCTGGGGCGGGCAGGTGGCCCGGCATGTTCTGTCTCTGAGCCAGGCCCCTGCTGATGTGCCTGGGAGAGTAGGGTAAGATGGCTCAGGTGCTGGAGTTCCTAAACTCAAGGGTGAGACACCTTGATGGGATACCCGACCCAGTGCTGACCCTGCAGCCTGTTGGGTGCTAAACCCAGGGTGGAAGATTTCCTTCCTGTCTCTCCCTCACTCTGCCTTTCAAATAAAATAAATCTTTCTTTTTCTTTTTCTTTTTTTTTTTTTTTTCAATAGGTTATGGGCCTGGTGTTATGGCTTGATTGTTTAATCCTTTCCCTTCAAGAGCTGGCATCCCGTATGGGTGCCAGTTCATATCCCAGTTGCTCTACTTCCCATCCAGCTCCCTGCTTGTGGCCTGGGAAAGCAGTCAAGGTGGCCCAAATCTTTGGGACCCTGTGTGGAAGACCTGGAAGAAGCTCCTGGCTCCTGGGTTTGGATTCACTCAGCTTGGGCTGTTGTGGCCACTTGGGGAGTGAACCAGCTGATGGAAGATCTTTTTGTGTCTCCTTCTTTCTGTAAATTTGCCTTTCCAATAATAAATAAATTAATTTTAAAAAATGGAGTTATGAGGCTGGCACCATGGCATAATATATTAGGCCTCCACCTTTGATGCCAGCATCCTATATGGCCTTGGGTTCAAGTCCTGGCTGCTCTGCTTCCTTCCCCTCCCATAATGGATTTATTTTATTTTTGATGATGTTTACATTATTGAGAAGGATGCATTCCCATGTGAACCACCAATTAAAATGCGAAGGTTCCAGGAATGGGGGAAAGTGGATGAGACAATTACCTCCAAACTTTTTAAATTCTTCCTGCTTCTGGGGGAAGAAGAGAGAGGAGGAGAGGGGTGCGTCCAGCAGCCCAACTTTATCAGTACTCAGGGATGGGGGACGGCCACTCGATATCATCCTAGGGTGTAGGAGGACATTGTGACCGTAGAAGGTCAGTGAGCACAGGATTACAGTTGGTTGGATAATATTTGGAGGAGAATAACCAAATGGCTACCTTTTGTATACCTTATTGGATATCATTTGCATAAGAACAGTTGGGTGAGTAGGGCTCGGCAGCATGGCCTAGTGGCTAAGGTGCTCGCCTTGATCCCATATGGCCGCTGGTTCTAATCCCGGCAGCTGCACTTCCTCTCTATCTCTCCTCCTCTCAGTATATCTGACTTTGTAATAAAAATAAAATAAAAAAAAAATAAAAAGAATAAATAAAAAAAAGAACATTTGAGTGGAGAGTATGTATATAAGAACATCTGGTGGAATATACAAGACAAAAGAGTTCCAAACAAAAGCATTGACAGTTTTGTTGATGGGCCTTATCCTGTATGGCCCTCAGTGTATAAAATTTGATGCCACTAATAAACTACGGCTTTTGACCATCAGTCAGGGTCCACGTGTGTTATTATCGGCTCCGTGCACCAAGTCCATCGCTGCGGGACAGCGACACTAGGGTCCCTAGTAAAGAGTGTGTTCCAAGGGTACTGCTTAAGTGGTTTTAATAGTTCTGAGATGCTGTTGATTTTGTTGCTACAAGGTTGAGGAAAGCCCTCCAAAGTCCAGTGGCTGACATCATCCTTCGAGCCTTGACTCACCCAGATACCTGCTATAGAAGCTCGGACGGGAGTTTTATCCATTTTGGGCTGCACTCCATGGTATTAGACATCCTTGGCAGGCCTCAGTGATCTGTCTGGTCCCCCAGGAGCATTTGTGTATGCCGTCCACTGCACAGGCTCCAGCAACTGAAGAGACCCAGTTCTGACACATGCACTACATGGTCAAACCACAGAATCTCTAATTTTCCCCATGCTTGGAGTTTTGAGTCCAGCAATCCAGTTGGGGGTAAGGAGGAGTGTCCTCAAAGAAACCTCATCTGAAGTGACCCCAGACCCGACTCCTGCGTGTGCCAGCGTGGGGGTCTGGCTTAGTCCATCATCCCATCAACCTACACACACACTGGTGGTTGCAGTTGCCTGGTCAGTTCTGTCCCCGGCCCCATTTCATACACAAACCATGGACTCTGTGGTCTATTCCAACCCTGCCCACCACACCCTCAACCCTCAAGTATGCCAGCAGAAACTGCAGCCTTGTCGGAGCAACCCTTAAAATCCCCCACTGGACCCGCCTTCAGTCCTGGTTCCTGCACATGCTGGTATGTGTAGCAGACTGGTCCCTTCTGTCCTGCGTCCCATTCAGCTCTTGTTCACATCAATGGCGGCTGCAGTCTAGCCCAGCTCAACCAACGCCACTACCCAGCCCATACTTCTACAGGTGGGTGCCACCACCTGTCCACTGGATGCTCTATTGCAATCCAGCTTTCTGCTTATGTGCCTGGGAAAGCAGAGGAGATTCCCCAAGTCCTTGGGATCTTGTACCAAATGGGAGACATGGATGATGTGCTTCATTGCCAGCTTAGGACCAGCCCAGTTCTGACAGTTGAAACCATTTTGGCAGTGATCAGAGGATGGAAGACCTCACTCTGTTTCTCCTCTCTCTGTAATTTGCATTTCAAGTAAAAATAAATCAATCTTGAAAAAAAAAACACTTCCTTGTCCCATCTGCATGAAAATTTTGCAACATGTACATAAAGAAGTTGTAATTAAGGATCCCCAATGGAGAAACATTATCTCCATACAAGTGTCTGCTTGCCCACTGGTTCACTGGGTTAGCAGTCTTGTATTGCATACTCACTGTTTTGGGTGAGGGGAACAGGAGTGGATGTGCCAGACATGATCTTTGCATCCTGTCGTTTGTCCTAGGGACACAGCATTAGCATCAGGTAAACATCTTCATTGTTTGTTCTGGGTCTAGGATCACAGTTTTGTTTTAGCTCCTGGTGAAAGCAGTTTGCAATCTATGTACACAGATGAGTAGAAGTGTTTGAATATACTATGCATATACACATAGATATGTTTATAGAAAATGCTGGAAGTAAAACAATTCAAGTGAGGTAATATTTCATAGGTAAACAATACATTCCTGTGACTGATGAATATACAGTCATATTAGTAACAATAAACCAAGATGACCAGACCAGAAAGGAGTGAAGGAACTTAAGTAAAAACAGCAGAAGACTATGGTTCTTTTTTTTTTTTTAATTGGAACATCAGCTATACAGAGAGGAGGAGAGACAGAGAGGAAGATCTTCCATTCATTGGTTTACTCCCCAAGCAGCCTCAATGGCTAGAGCTGTGCTAATCTGAAGCCAGGAGCTTCTTCCAAGTCTCCCACATGGGTGCAGGTTCCCAAAGCTTTGGGCTGTCTTCCACTGCTTTCCCAGGCCACAAGCAGGGAGCTGGAAGGGATGTGGAGCAGCCGGGATACAAACTGGAGCCTTTAAGGGATCTTTGCATACGCAAGGTAAGACTTTAGCCACCAGGCTAATTGCACTGGGCCCAAAGTACATTCTTTTTTAAGAACGATCACAATGAGAAAATCCCACCAACGGAATGAACAGAATATTGGTGTTATTGTCTGTAATACTTTTGCATTATATTACATGAACACTTTTTCCAGTGTTTACTACTGATGCCCACGTGATGTCAACTTCAAATGCTGATGAACACATTGCTTCGAGTTCATGTTCAAAAATGTTGATTTTGAAAAATGAGAAGTATAACTGAAGCCTCTGAAAATACATGGGCACAAACAAATGGTGAAGGATGATAATCTGTAGTTTTAATGATCTGTGTAAACTGTGTATGATTGAAACATCTTTTTATTTCATTTTCATGTATAGCCCTTTCCTATTAAACTATGGCATTTGATTTTCCTTCTAATCACCAAATGAAAAATTAAGATCTTGAGTGCAATGTAAATTTCAAACATGCTATTTCAAATGTCTAAGAAAGTATTAGGGGGAAAATTGAAGATATAAAAGAATTATCACATTCTTTTAAAATTATGTGTATCAGCTACATCGATTTTGTTTTTATGTTGAGGAAAGAAATAGCTGGGAAAAAAGAAAAAAATAATGTACTGAATTTAAAAAAAATAAAATAATGTATTCTGTAAGGTAAAAAACCAGCAAATCACACCCTGATAATAACACTGTGAACCAGGGCAGTGTGATCCGTATAGCTGGTAAGAGGCTAGAAGGAACCGTGTGAGGCATGTAAGAATTGTGTGGCGTGAGTGGATCTGGAAAGCGTCCTCTCCTGGGTTAGAGCAGAGAGCTGCGAAGGGACCTACCAGCAAGGCCCCAGGCTCGCAGGCCAGGACTAGACCGAATGAAGCAAAGGAAATTCTCCGCGTCTGAGACAATGTGGCAGTGACCGCGCCGGTCACGACAGCTCATCCCAAACCTGTAAAATCAGTCTTGAGGACAGCGCACATCCTAGTATTGTGTGCGGTGGTTTTAAAAGCTTGTTTTTGACCATGAACTACAATAAGAATTACATTTTCTTTACGGACTGGTGTTCTTGGCACTAAGTGTGCAGAATACAAGCCTAAGATGTGGGGGAGGGGAGGGTGGAGGAGGAGGAGGGGGAGGAAGCTCCTGGCTTTGGATCTGCTCAGCGTGGGCCATGTGGCCACTCGGGGAGGATCTTCCTCTCTGTTTCTACTTCTCTCCGTTAATCTGCCTTTCCAATAAAAAATAAATAAATCTTAAAAAAAAGTAAAAATCGGTCAGCTCTTACGGATGGCTTTCTATGCTTATAGCCAAGATTTCTAACTTAGTCCTTGTTTCTATTCCTCTGGAACCGTGGTCTTTCTACCTTTTACTCCTGAATATTATGGTTAGTGGTGAATTAGACCTGTGACTATAGAGGAGACTGAAATGATGTCTTTGCAAAAGTTTAAGAAAAAAAAGAAAGAAAGGGAGGGGAGTTGAGGGAGGGAGAAGGGATTTTCTTAGAACTGTAACTTTTTTTAAAGAAAGATTTATTTTTCTTGGAAAGTCAGATTCGTGGAGAGAATGAGAGACAGAGAAAAAGAGCTTCCATTTGCTGCTTCACTCCCTAAATGGCTGCAATGGCCAAACCGAGCTGATCCAAAACCAGGAGTCAGGTGCTTCTTCCAAGTCTCCCTGGTGGCGAGGACTATAGCCACTAGGCTACTGCTCCAGACATCCTTAGAATTGTTATCTTTAGGGTCTGGCACAATGACTTAATCGGCTACTCCTCCTCTCCCCTTTCCCTTTAAGAGCTGTGATCCTGTACAGGCACCAGTTTGTATTGTGGTTGCTCCACTTCCCATCTAGCTCCCTGCTTATGGCCTGAGGAAGCAGTGGAGGATGGTCCAATGCCTTGGACCCTGTACCTGCATGGGAGGCCTGGAAGAGGCTCCTGGCTCCTGGCTTCAGCCAGTGTAGCCATTTGGGAAGTGAACCAGTGGACGGAAGATGTTTCTGCCTCTTCTTCTCTCTAAATCTGCCTTTCCAATAAGAATAAATAAATCTTTAAAACAATGTATCTATACAGTACTTGAAACCAGTTGCCTCTATTATAATAAAAATTTTAAAAATTCCAACTTGTATTCTAAGTATGAAGAAATTGAATGATTTTTAACTTCTTAGGTGTTTACAATTGATCATGTTTTTTTAGATTTATTTCTTTTTATTGAAAGGCAGATATATAGAGAGGAGGAGAGACAGAAAGGAAGATCTTCTGTCCAATGATTCACTCCCCAAGTGGCTGCAACGGCTGGAGCTGTGCCAATCCGCAGCCAGGAGCCCGGAGCTTCTTCCAGGTCTCCCACGCGGGTGCAGGGTCCCAAGGCTTTGGGCCGTCCTCAACTGCTTTCCCAGGCCACAAGCAGGGAGCTGGATGGGAAGCAGGGCTGTTGGGATTAGAACCGGCGCCCATATGGGATCGCGGGCATGCAAGGCGAGGACTTTAACCACTACACTATCACGCTGGGCCCTGACCAAAAGTTTTGAGTGGAATTTAAACAGAAACCCATGACAAGCTGATGCACCTTCTGGGATGTGAAGGCTATATGCAATACATGCCATATGGGGTCCCATAGGAGCTCACGTGTTTGCAAGGTGAGGATTAGCCATTGACCATCGCGCTGGCACCCTAAATACTGATCGAAAAACAAAATTTTTATTTTATTTGAAAGGCCGAGAGACAGAAAGATTTTATCCATGGAAAGATTTCTTTGTAAGTCTGCCATTAAAGAAAACTTAAATCTTTTTAAAAAAAATAAGACTCTTTTCTTCCATATGTGAATGCCATGGAGTTCTTTTCTCCTCCCCAAATATTTGTTTATTTGAGTTATAGAGAGAAGGAGGCACAGAAAGGAATCTTCCACCTGCTGATTCATTCTGCAAATGGTACAATGGCTGGTGCTGAGCTGATCAAAAGCCAGGAGTCAGGAGCTTCTTCTGGGTCTCCCACGTGGGTGCAGGGTCCCAAGGACTGGAGCCATTGTTCTGCTTTTCCAAAGCATTACCAGGGAGCTGGACAGGAAGTAGAGCGGCTGGGGCATGGATCAGCACCCACGCATGATGCTGGCACTGCAGGTGAAGAATCAACCCACTGTACCAGGCTTCTGGGAAAAGGATGAACACAATTTAAACTTTGAACACTTTAGTTAGGTATTTTGCATTTTTTCACATTCTCTTGAATGACAGAATGCAGGATTCCATTGAAAGAATCCATGTCATTCAGTTAGTTCTGAAAGGCAGACTCTATCCTATTCTCCTAAGCCCCATCGGGAGGCATGGATTTCCTCGGTGGTAGAGGATTAATGAAACATTCCCATTTGTAGGAAGGCGGCCGACTCCCGTGAATTTTGCTCCATTCCACAGATGGTCCTTTCTCCAGAGAAATGGGACCACTGAGGAGTTTCCTCCCTTTTTTCGCTCCCAGCGGGGTGCAGGGTGCAGGGTGTGGAGTGGGGAGCAAGGACAGAGAAGTGGTGCAGTGTACTGCAGGGGGTGGCCCCTGCGGTCAGCCAGTGAAACGCCCTCTGGCAGAGGCCAGCAGCCAAGAACTCTACTCCAGGTTCCCACATGGGAGCGGAGGTCGGGGTCCTCAGGCCACCTTCCGTGGCCCTCCCGCACAGCCGCAGGGAGCAGGACCAGCAGCGGTGCAGCTGGAACTTGAATGGCTACGCCATGCCATCCCAGCTTTTTTCACTTTAAAACTGAAGGTAATGCTTTCTTGGCAGAATTACGGTGGGGCTAAGGAGGGGAAGTATGGAACGCAACTGGCGGATAGCACAAACTTGACAATGGCAGCTGTTGCTCTTACATTTGGGCAGCATTTCATAAAACCTTTACTGAGAAGAAAAAGAATGTGAACTTTCATTTTGTTTTTATTTACTCAAATTCATTTACTTATTTAGAAGTTAGAATTGCAGAAACAGAGAGTCAGGGAGATCTCCCTGCTCTACTCCCTAGAAGGCCTCGTGGCAAGTGCTGGGCAGGGCTGAGGCCAGGAGCCGGCAGCTTCATCCGGGCATGGCTTGCATCTTCCAGCTGCTTTCCTAGGCCCTTATAAAGGAGCTGGATCAAAAGTGCTTATTTTTTTTAAAGATTTATTCATTTTTTTTTAAAGATTTATTTTATTTTCATTACAAAGTCAGATATACTGAGAGGAGGAGAGATAGAGAGGAAGTGGAGCTGCCGGGATTAGAACCAGCGGCCATATGGGATCAAGGCGAGGACCTTAGCCACTAGGCCATGCTGCCGAGCCCAAGATTTATTCATTTTTATTGGAAAGGCATTTAAAGAGAGAAGGACAAGATCTTCCATCTGCTGGCTCACTCCCTACATGGCCAAAATCGCCATAGCTGGGCTGATATGAAGCTAGGAGGCAGGAGTTTCTTCTGGATCTCTCACCCGGGGACAGGGTCCTAAGGCTTTGGGCTGTCCTCTACTGCTTTCCCAAGCTGCAAGCAGCGAGCTGGATAGGAAGTTGGTCTGCCGGGACTAGAACTGGTGCCCATATGGGATGCCAGGGCATGCAAGGTAAGGACTTTAGCTGTTAGACTATTGCGCCAGGCCCAGAGACTGATTTCTTTCGCTCCAACTTGGCATGGGGCTACTGGTGCTACTAGTATGTGGTGGTGAAGTCAGGGATAGGTCCAGCTAAACATGCCATGAAGCACAGTACTGACCCCTAGCTCCCACCTCAACAGCAACGACCCAGCCCCAAACGGCAACGGTAGTTGAATACATTAAGTGAAAGTTATAGCGGGCCACTGTCTTAGACTAAGCTCCTGCATTTGGCTCCAATAGACGAGGCTGAAGGTCAAACTGCAGTCACCCAGCTTCAAGTGCCATGTCACCAAACTAAAGCTCAAAGTTGTTATCTGGCCTCCCCTCCAATCAGGATAGATAATAACAAAATTTCCCAAACAGACCAGTTTCAATCAGGATGATAATGAAATTCCTTTCAGTGTAATCCTTCCAAGAAACAAGCTGAAGTAACAGGATGTTAACCAATCAGTTGTTTTTCCATTGTTCTGTTCCCTGTTTCTACTACTTGTGAAGAACAGCCAGCAATGACCAGTTTGTATTCTTCATTCCTGTTCTCCCCTCCCGTTCCCTTCACAGCCAGCCTGTTCTGCTCACACTTTATGAAGTGCTGCCTGACTCCTCAGTCACAGAGCCAATCAACACCTTCTCTCTCTCCCAAATTCATTTTATTTGACAGGCAGAACCCCACCCCCCCCAGAAATTGAAATCTTCCATCCTACTGGCTCATTCCACCAATGCCTGCAACAGCCGGGTCTGGGCCAGTGTTCAGTTTGTTTAGTCTGAGTCTCACACATGGGCGACATCTTTGGTTTCTGCTTCCCAAGTAAGCACAACAGCAGGCAGCTGGATAATGCAGACAAGCTGGGGCTTGAACTAGGCCCTCAGACATGGCAGCAGGTGTCCTAGCCATTACGACCCACTCTCCTCGTACATGATAAAACTTTCATGAGAAAGATAAATTTTTCCATAACACAAATGCACAAATGAAATTAAAAAAAAAAAAAAGAAAGAAAGCAAGCCTAAAGAATGAATCAGCAATTCACGTCTAGTAACTGACTACCATCGGGTAGCTGGGGCATCTTCTAGTAGACTTAACAAATGATTCCTCAAGATGTAAGGTGTTTTACTATTTATGTCATGGCATTTAACCTTAGGATTCCTGTAGTCTAGAAAATATACTCACCAAAGAAAAGTTATGCTTTAAATGCATTAAACATTAATGAAAGTTCCAAAACGTAAATCACAGTGTATGAAATTTATTTTGTAACAAAATATAAAGTATATGATTGCTTGCACTTTTGATTATGTGGAATTTGGTTAATCAAACATTAGCTAAAATAAATATTAAATTAGCTATTCAAAAATATATCAACTACATGATTACAATGAACTTTTCTTTTCATGAGCTAAAGGACTTCAAGAGTGAAGAATGGACAGCAAGTTCTTTTCAGCCAAAACATTAGGTTTTCATCTTTGGTTTCTTAGACCACTCAGGAGCTTCTTTTTTAGTCTGTTGAAAGAAAAAGAAAAAATTCAAACAGAATGACAAGAAAGGTAGTAACTTAAGAGAACTAGTTCAATATCCATGTTTTTTTTCAAAATGCAAACTATAACAACTGTTTTTCATAATTCAGATATATATGTAAGGGAAAGGTCGTATATTCTGTTGAAAGTAATTCCTACCTGGTATATATGTAGAAAAAAACCCACATGTTTATATTTTCTTTTTTTTCCCCTCAATAAAGGATTTTTAGGGGCTGGCATGGTGGCTCAACAGGCTAATCTTCTACCTGCAAGAGCCTACATCTCACTTGGCTGCCGGGTGTTTCACTTCCCATCCAGCTCCCAGGGAAAGCAGTGGAGGATGGCCCAAAGCCTTGGGATCCTCCTGTACCCGTGTGGCAGACTTGGAAGAGCTGGTTACAGCCAGCTCAGGAGTGAACTTGTGGATGGAGAGGTTTCTCCTCTTTGTAAATCTGCCTTTCCAATAAAAATAAGTAAATCTTTCAAAAAATTATTTGAAAGGGGGAAGGAAAGAGAGAGCGAGAGCTATGGATCTTCCATATGCTGGTTCACTCTGCAAGCGTGAAGAACATGCGAAGAGCAGGGAGTGTGGAACCCCAGCCTGGCCTCCCACATGGGCAGCAGTGGCCCAGGTATTTGACTTAACTTCTGCTGCCTCCCAGGCACATTGGCAGGAAGCTTTATAGAAGCAGAGTAGCTGGGACTTGAACCAGGCACTCTGATATGGGTTGTAGACATTTCGAGTAGTGGCTTAACCAAACTTGCAGTGTTGTGACACCAGCTCCACATCTGTACTTTCGGACTTAGTCCATTTCTTTAAACGTATCCCACAGAGACCACTGTCTGATGAACTGCTTCTAGTTTTGCTGAGAGTGATACAGAATAAGGCTATGACTTCTTTTTATTCCATCCATGTAGATTTATGAACTCAAGACGTATTTACTGAAAAACATTTTAAACATCTATTTTTATTTGAAAGACAAATATCACAGAAAAAATATGGAGAGGCAGAGA
Organism: Ochotona princeps; assembly: GCF_030435755.1. NCBI lineage: Eukaryota > Metazoa > Chordata > Mammalia > Lagomorpha > Ochotonidae > Ochotona > Ochotona princeps. Next base: position 28,239,157 of record NC_080843.1, read on the forward strand.
GAAAGCGAGCGAGCGAGAGAGATCCTCCACCTGCTTATTCATTCTCCAAATGACTGCAATGGCTGGAATTGGGCTGGTGCTAAGCCCAGAGCCTGGAGCTTCCTTCTTTTGGGTCTCCCATGAATGATGGTGCAAGGGCCCAGAGACTTGGGATGTCTTTTGTTGCTTTCCTAGACATACTAGCAGGGAGCTGGATTGGAAGTGGAGCAGTCGGGGCTTGAACTGGTGTGCATATGGGATGCTGGCACCACAGGTGAAGGCTAGGCTTAACCTATGATGCCACAGCAACAGCCCCTATTGAAGAATTCTTACATATAAATTACTGCAGTTGGATCCTCTAAATTACCAAGGACTTCTCAGAGTTATTCTTGGGTTTGTTTCTTAGTCAGTTCAGCCTAAAACAAGCCATATTCCGGGACTGGCACAGTGGCCTAGCGGCTAAAGTTCTTGCCTGCAAATACCGGGATCCCAAATGGGCGACGGTTCAAATACATTTCCCATCCAGCTCCCTGCTTGTGGCCTGGGAAAGCAGTGGAGGACGGCCCAAAGCCTTGGGACCCTGCACCCACGTGGGAGACCCGGAAGAAGCTCCAGGCTTTGGATCAGCTCAGCTCTGGCTGCTGCGGCTGCTTGGGGAGTGAATCAATGAATGGAAGATCTCTCCCTCTGTATCTCCTCCTCTCTGTATACCTGACTTTACAATAAAAACAAATCTTAAAATAAAAAAACCATATTGCACAGAACACTAAGAAAAAAGCAGAGAAGGAAAATATTACAATAAAGCATTCAGAACTCCTTATTAAGGCACTGCTTCCAAGCAGAACATGCTATTTTATATAACATAGTAAGTTAGATATGCAGTTTATTCTTCAACCCTCATGTCTCTTTAAAATAATATAGGCCCATATTCCAAAACACATATGCTCATATACATGTAGGCAAGTTTGAGAGTTCCTCCTCTCATCTTCTTTTACTGTTTCATATGTTGAAGTGAAGCCATGGTCCTGTCGTGACCCTGTCTATAGTCTTGGCCAGCTTCTATCACCCTCAAAATAAGGCACTGGATTCTCACTGCTGCCCCAGCTCATTTGTATGCCAGTCCTCCAAGAAGTGTTAAAAATATTCATCTAGGGCCCGGCGCGATAGCGTAGTGGTTAAAGTCCTTGCCTTGCACGTGCCGGGATCCCATATGGGCGCCAGTTCTAATCCCTGCAACACCGCTTCCATCCAGCTCTCTGCTTGTGGCCTGGGAAAGCAGTCGAGGACGGCCCAAAGCTTTGGGACCCTGCACCCATGTGGGAGACCTGGTGGAGGCTCCGGGCTCCTGGCTTCAGCTTGGTGCAGCACCAGTCGCTGCAGCTACTTGGGGAGTGAACAGTGGATGGAGGGTCTTCCTCTCTGTCTCTCCTCCTCTCTGTACATCTGCCTTTCCAATAAAAAATAAATGTTTAAAAAAAAAGAAATATTATGCAAATATTACCCACATGCGCGCGCGCACACACACGGCAGAGAGAGAGTGACGGTGCCATCCACTGCCCCACCCAGTCCAGCTGGGCCCGGCCACAGCCAGGGATTTGGAAACTCAATCAGATCTCTGTGGGGGGAAGGGAGCCGGGTACTTGCGCCATCACCTGCTGCTTGATCAGGTGCACCAACACAGAGCTGGATCAGCGCAGCTGGGCCAAGAACCAGCACTGTCAGTGGATGCCATAGCTGCGAGCTTAATCTGCTATGCCACAATACCAGCCCTTACCTACATTTTACTTGTTTATTTATTTTAAAAGATTTATTTTATTGGAAAGGTAGATGTACAGAGAGGAGGAGACAGAGAGGAAGATCTTCATCCGATGATTCACTCCCCAAGTGACCGCAATGGCTGGTGCTGCGCCTGATCAGAAGCCAGGAGCCAGGAAATTCTTTCCGGGTCTCCCACGCGGGTGCAGGGTCCCAAGACCTTGGGCCGTCCTTGACTGCTTTCCCAGGCCACAAGCAGGGACTGAATGGGAAGTGGAGCTGCCGGGATTAGAACTGGTGCCCATATGGGATCCCAGGGCACGTTCAAGGCGAGGACCTTAACCATTATGCTATCACGCCAGGCCCTCTTACCTACATTTTAACATAATGGCTGTGGTACTATTGGCAGTTTACCATAGTTAATATTTTCAGGCACTTAATTTTAAATGTCTTTCTATGTAATCTCATTTCTTTATAGCTCTAGGAGATAAAACAAGAGGCAGGAGTATCAAGTGAAACACAGGTGTTCTTTTAACTCTGATACTTATCTCCTTCACTCTAAGCTGAGCAGCAAGGATTGCTGATCCTGTCTTCCCATTTTCTGCTCTTGTAGGGGTGTCTCTTGTCTTTCAATTTGTCCCTGCAGTTGTAACTTCTTTTCCTCTACTGCCACTTAGACCACTACGTAACTTTCTAGCTGAAAGTTTGTGGTGTCTTCTTTTCTTTCCTTGCAGTTCATCTTTTTTTTTAAAGATTTATTTATTTTTATTTTTTTAAGATTTATTTTATTTTTATTACAAAGTCAGATATACAGAGAGGAGGAGAGACAGAGAGGAAGATCTTCCGTCCGATGACTCACTCCCCACGTGAGTGCAATGGCTGGTGCTGCGCTGATCCGAAGCCGGGAACCTGGAACCTCTTCCGGGTCTCCCACGTGGGTGCAGGGTCCCAAATCTTTGCGCCGTCCTCGACTGCTTTCCCAGGCCACAAGCAGGGAGCTGGCTGGGAAGCAGGGCTGCCGGGACAAGAACCGGCGCCCATATGGGATCTCGGGGTGTTCAACGTGAGGACTTTAGCTGCTAGGCCACGCCGCCGGGCCCAGTTCATCCATCTTTTATCTCTGTTGTCAAGGTCTGAGAGCACAAGACTTTCTATTCAGTCTTCTCTAGCTGCTTCCTAGTTAGGGTTCATCACGCTGAATTATGATACATGGTTTGCTGCTAGGCTGGGGGGCACTTGAGCACAGAGACCTTGCGCTTGGAATAAGTTAAAGAAACGAGTACTTTTAAAAGAATGTGTCATTGATGCAAACAATTCCATAGGTGGAATTCAGAAAAATTTCAAGATGATACACAGGAAGGAAGGAAGGAAAGGAGAGAAAAGGAATTAAAAGAAAAAAACAAAATACAATGGAGACCATATGTGGCTCGCAACGTCTAAAATATTTATCATGTGCCCTTTACAGAAGGAGCTTACGGGAACAGTCACACAGCTCAACTCCCAACAGACTGCTTTTAGTCCGACAGTTCCAATCTACTAGCTAAATAGCAGGCTGTTTTCAACTATCTCAATAAAGCCATTTCCCCTTCATACTCACATGGGGGGATGCTTTATGCAACAAAAATTGATATGTCTCTTCAGTTACTGAGAAATTTTTTAGTTGAGAAGGGCTTGTCCACAGAAGAACCTTCAGAGGCTATTTTATGTGAAGTTCTTTCCAAATATGTTAATATTTCACCAGGCATATGAATTACTTAAAGGCAATCTTTTGTCTTTGGAATAATACCTTGACTTTTATATGCTGGTTTAAGTTCATTGTATTTATCAATTCTGTACAGAAACAGTATACATTAATAAAAACCTTGAAACGTTGGTGAGTCGCCACAGTGGCTCAGAAGGCTGTTGTGGAAGCCAATGACCAGGTGATAACTGGAAAACCACCACGAGTAATGTACTACGTTACAATGCAATTCTGAAGACAAATAACTGATAACACAGGCCCCTTGGTGTAATCTAGGTACAGCCAACCAAAACATTAATATATAACTAGGGGATTATAACATATTGAGAAAGTTTGTTAAAATTAGAAAGAACGAGGATTGATAAATGCAGACATGCTAAGCCTGGCGGATTACTTTTGGAATCTAGAAAAAGAGCTAGAGATTCAGAATCTATTAGTGTTTAACTAGCATCACCTCTCTAAGCAGAGAAAGACGATGTCTGGTAGACATAATTATGTTGTTTTCCAAAAGAGATATGAGGTTGGACTCAAATAAATACTGGTAAACATTTCTGGATCCTCCCAGGCTGGGATCAACTTCAGTGAGTCTAGGAGAGCTAAACCAGCCTTCTATCAAATGAATGGAAGACAGTGAGATCCTCCACCCTCATTTTGCCCTTGTGCCACACTTACTAAGATATTTTTTTTTTTTAAGTGTTGAATTTCATGTTACAGTTTCAAAGGGTCTGAGATTTCCCTAATCACTCCCCAGATTCTCACCTTCCGATGATAAGATAATCTTTATTTTTTAAAATCACACCAACAAATTACACCTGGAAGAATTTAGAGTTAGCATTTCTGACATCAGAAGTGAGAAAAAAAAATTAACAGTTAAAAACACGTTAAATGGGCCTGGTGCGGTGGCCTAGTGCCTAAAGTTCTCACCTTGCTTGCCTGGGATTTCATATGGGCACTAGTTCATATCTCGTTTGCTCCACTTCCCATCCACATCCCTGCTTGTGGCCTGGGAAAGCAGTCGAGGACGGCCCAAAGCCTGGGGACCCTGCACCCGTGTGGGAGACCAGGAAGAAGCTCCTGGCTTCAGATCAGCTCAGCTCTGGCTGCTGCGGCCACTTGAGGCGCTGAACCACAAGATGAAGGATCCTTCTCTTTCCTTCACTCTGTAAATCTGACTTTCCAATAAGAATAAATCTTTAAAAAAATATGTAAATATACAAAAGTGAGATGCCCTATAGTGCGGTCAGCTTGGCCTGGCGGTAAAGCTGCCCGTTGGGAGGCCCGTATGCCATACCAGGAGGCGAGGGTTCGATGCCCGGTTCCAGTCTTGCTCCCACCTTCCTGTTAGCACACACCTGGGACTATGGACTGAGTTCCCAGTGTGTGCCTTGGCCTTCAGCTCTGGCTGGTAAAGGCACGAGGGGAATCACCTAGCAGATGGGAGGCCTCCGTTTCTCTCTCTCCCTCTCTCTGAAACTCCGCCTCTCTCTCAAAAAAAAAAAAAAAAAAAAAGAAGAGAAAATAGTATCAGAAGTTTGGAACACAGATTTTACAAAAACGGTTTCAGCTGTGCTGAGCTATTAATGCCTTGAGTTTCTGGTGCCTCAGGTGATAGGAGTAACTTAACTTACCAGTGAAGTTCATTTGTCCTACTGTGCCCAAAGTGTGGGCTTTTCCGTGTGTCATGGCAGGAGCACAGGATTAGCCCAGTACAGAGTGCTGTGTCACTTTAACATGTCCAACAGCACCCGTTATGTTACACTACAACTGCCAAATCTGATGAAGCTACAAACTTCTCCTCATTAACAAATAATTAGAAAAACTTCAACACAGAAAGTCCGTGCTCAGACACTTAGCATTTGCCGTGTTTTGCACGCACTGACCACGGCATTCGTGCAGCCACATTATTTATTACCAGCACCCAGCCACAGAACTCGCTTCATCTTGCATACGGAAACTATTCCTTACACAAAAATATACCCCTCTTCCTTGCCTTTATTCCACTTTGCTTCTGCTCATTTGACTACTCTCAGTTTATCTATTTTAATTTCCCTTTTTGTCCTAGGGGAAAGTGTTAATTGGTGGTGAAATGACTAATGTAACACGTAAGAAAGGAGTAAGAGAGGAAAAAAATGATACAGGCAATACCTACAATAGGAATCCTACTCCTGACTAAGGAAAAGGAGCATAAATTAGAAAATATTTAGTGAATATAGTTTTGGGGTTTTTTGCCTTTATCAATTTTTAAAAAAAGATTTATTATTATTATTTTTTATTGGAAAGGCAGATATACAGAGAGAAGCAGAGACAGAGAGGAAGATCTTCTGTCTGATGATTCACTCTCCAAGTGACCACAAAGGTCGGTGCTGTGCCGATCTGAAGCCAGGAGCCAGGAACCTCTTCCGGGTCTCCCACACGGGTGCAGGGTCCCAAGGCTCTGGGCCGTCCTCAACTGCTTTCCCAGGCCACAGGCTGGGAGCTGGATAGGAAGTGGAGCTGCCGGGATTAGAACCGGCGCCCATATGGGATCCCGACGTTCAAGGCGAGGACTTTAGCAGTTAGGCCACGCCTCCGGGTCCTGTTTGCTATCTTTGATCTTAGTGGAGAAACACTGGGAAAGCTGAATCTTTGTTAATGGTTCCTCCTGAATATAGCACAACTCACCTGTGAGCTTAATTGTACTTGTGTAAATAACTTCCCTCCAAAAGACTGCACGCAGCTATCCAAAGCACTTTGAGAGGATCACTTGGTTCATGGAATGATTTATATATTAAGTACATAAGCTTAATTTACCCATCCGATATCTCTGAGTCAGTGAACTAACTAATACAAGCTAAGATTTGAGTATTATTAATTCATCACAATTAAGACATTTTATACGCCGTGGTACTGCATATTTTTACAATGTTCTCTTTCTTACTTACAGCCAAGGCTGTTTACTTTCATTTTTAAAACAATATGTGTTTATTTACTTTTTGTTTAAAAGGCAGAGTGACAGAGACAGAGGTCTTCATTCGCTGGTTCACTTCTGAAATGAGCATAAAGGCTGCGGCGAGGCCAGGCCAAAGCCAGCATCCTGAAACTCCATTCAAGTCTCCCGTGTGGGTAAGTAGGGCCCAAGCACTTGGACCAACTCCCCCAAGAGCATTATCAGGGAGTTGGATTGGCAATAGTGCAGCTGGGATTTGAGCTTGTGTCCATATAAGATGCTGGCATCAGTATCATAGGCAGTGGCTTCACCCACACTGCCACCATGCGGCCCCTCCCCCCTTTATTTTGAAGGCTCCCCCTTTATTTTAATGCTTACATTCTGTAGAGAAGATCGACAGTAGATTGCTAGCATCTGCTTTTTAAAGAAAGTATTGAGAAAATAGTGACAATGAGTACAAGTGGCATTGTGGAAAGGAATGGCAACAGAAAACAGCAAAATAGTCCCATGCTGTTAGGGAAGGAAAAAGGATAGAGGGGATTAAAATAGTTCTGGGGTTTTCTAGAAAGAAGATAGGCAAGGCTAGGACATTAGGAACACGTACAGCTTCTGTCCCCAAGCTGCTTACATCCTGTGGGTCCATCTAGTTTTCTTAATACACCGACTGCTTGCACAACTCTCCTATGTGTGATTTAAATGGCTAGAGTTTTTCTCCGAGACATACTTTTTGGTGTTGTCTCCATGAACAGATATCATGCACTCTGTAAAATGTTTTTTCTTTTTTTAAATAATAAATTCGTCTTATTTTTGATGATGTTTACAAGGTTGAGAGGGACACATGCCAATGTGGACCACCAATTAGGGCGGCGAGGGTCGAGGAATGGGAAAAAGTGGGTGAGAAACTGCCTCCATCCTTGTTCTTTTTGGTATCCGGGAAAAGCTGAGAGAAGAGGAGAGGGTCGCTCCCAGCAGCCCAAGCATGTCAGTACCCAGGAGCGGGGCCAGGCCACCCAGTGTCATCCCAGGGTCCCTGAAGTGCAGCATGCTCCAAGGACACTGCTTAAGCAGTTCTGTGATAGTTCTGAGATGCTGCTGATTTCCTGGCTCCAAGGTTGAGGAAATCCTTCCAAGGTCCACTGGCTGCCACTGGCTCATAAACACACGAGGAAACAAACATGTGGCATAAACACATGCCGAGTCACCCATCACTGAACTGAACGTCAATTAAAACGCCAACACTAAACAAAATTCAGCAATTGACTTGGAGGCAAATGAGAAGTGTTTTCATTTTAATATATTAATTTTAAAGTAATTATTTGTTTGAAGGCAGAGAGAGAGAGAGAGTGTGCGTGAAGAAAGTGAAAACTCCCCACGTGCTGGGTCACACCCCAGATGCCCAGAGCAGCTAGGGCTGAGCCAGGCCTGAAGTTAGGAGCTGGGAACTGAAACAGATCTCCCTTGTGAGTGACAGGGACCCAAACATTGCTGTCATCACCACCTGCTGCCTCCCAAGTAAACATTAACAAGAAACTGGAATTGGGATTGAACCCAGGCACTCGACCACGGGAGGCAGACATCCCAGCTGTGACCCTAACTGCCTCCCCTCAATGCTAACCACTAGAAAATGTTTCGATTTTATTGAAGAAACCACAAGATTATGAAATGACATTACTGGATCTTTTTTTTTTCAAAAACTTATAAGTTACTTATTAGCAAGTTCAGAGAAAATGTTAAGTGTTGTTAGGAAAAATTGAAAATCTTCAAAAGAAGAAAAAAATAATGACTTCATAGCATGCTGTGAATGCAGGAGTCCAGAACACACCTCATGTGACCTCTCTGCTCACTTTACAGGTAAGAACGGGCCAGGGGTTTTTAAGCAATCCGTCCCAGGTAACCCAGGCAGGCACATTAGCTCATAGACTTTGATACCTCAGTTTTCAAGAGGACACAGTTGAGCTCTTTTTGGAAAATGTCCCTTTGGGGCTTATGTTGTGCCAGAGCAGTTTAAACTGCCTTTTTTCCCCCTTTAAAGATTTATTTTATTGGAGAGTTAGATTTACAGAGAGAAGCAGAGACAGAGAGAAATATGCTGGTTCACTCCCCAAGTAGCCACAATGGCTGAAGCTGAGCCAATTTGAAGCCAAGAACCGGCAGCTTCTTCTGGGTCTCCTGTGTGTGTAAAGGGGCCTGAGGACTTGAGTCATCCTCTGCCTCTTTTCTAGGTCATAATCAGGGAGTTGGATGGGGACTGGAACAGCTGGGACATGAGCCACGACCTATACGGGATGCTGGCATTGCAGGTGGAAGCACAGTCTACCAAACCATGGCACTAGTCCCATGGAATCACCTTAGTTTTAACCACACTGTGTAACTTTATCTTGCGGTACTAGGAAAATTACTTATGTACTTACTGGCTATAGCTGAGATTTTAAGAAATCATAATCAGACTGTCAAGGTAAAATAAGAAATGGAAGAGCAGGTCCAGGTTCAGGAGTTCACTGCATGGAACAGAACAGGGTCAGAGAGGTCTGATAGCTCTAAGTATTTGGCTCTACCTTGTGTTTACTTTCCTGTTAATGTCTGTGCATTCAGTCTGCTTGTTTCCTTAGATTATAATACAAGGTACACAGCATAGCATCTTTCACAATCTGCCCCTGAGTATCTAAGAATATTTGCTCAGTCTCGGTCCCAAGTAAATAGCCTGAGGCAATTATATTTGGCACCACGTGACCCGAGCTCCCCAGGAAGAGCAGCCACTCTGTAGGCTGGCTAATGACTTGAGGAAGCTTTGTCATTTAAGGGGATGACCCAGATGATCTAAGAGGATGAGCCAGGTTGGAAGTGAAAGGATGCATACAAACATTCCTGCAGACAGAGGGTCAGAAGCAAGTTAATGAACAAGCAGAAACTTAGGGAAAAAGCAGCCATACTACAGAGGGAACGGGCCACGCCTTCGGTGCCTTGTGTCCAGGCTAGCCGACAGACTTCTGCATTCTCCACACTCCGCAGAGTTACTTACAATTCCTATGTTCCCTGCCTTTCATCCAAATTTGTCATTCTTTTCTTTCTTTCTTCCTTTCTTCCTCCCTCCCTCCCTCCCTTCCTAAGATTTATTTATTTTTACTGGGAAGACATTTATAAAGAGAGGGAGAGTCAGAGAGAAAGATCTTTCATCTGCTGGTTCACTCCCCATGTGGCTGCAACAGCTGGAGCTGAGCTGATCTGAAGCCAGGAGCCAGGAGCTTCCTCCAGGTCTCCCATGCGGGTGCAGGTTTGCAAGGCTTTTGGCTGTCCTCGACTCCTTCCCCAGGCTACAAGCAGGGAGTTGGATGAGAAGTAGAGCAGAATAGGAACTGGTGCCTATATGGGATCCCAGGGGTTGCAAGGCAAAGATTTAGCCACTGAGCATTGCACTGAGCACCATATATATTTTTTTTTGACAAATTTCTATGTGCATACATTTCTACCTGAGGCAAGTGCTAGATTTAGGATAATCTCTGGTCAAGTCTAGAAACAAAGCCTGTTACCTGAAACACAGATATAGCAAAGGGATTACTGCAGATTTGTTAAGGTCCTTTTATGAAACTAATAAATTTATAATAGATCTGAAAGAGAAGAAAAAATTTAAATAAAGCATACTTAGTCAAAATCAGCAAATAAAACTGTACTTACAAAGAGTGTTGGCTTGGGTATAAATACATTGTCTTCATGTTCCCTGGGCACATTCAAAGTCTGTGATTTCTGATTTTCTGGTTCATTTTTTGATTCTGTTTTAGTCAGAACTAAGCTGTTCTGAGCATGTTTACTACGCATATTAAGCAGAATCTGCTTCATGGCTGCCAATTCCTGTTGATACATGAAAACAGAAGAAAACGGCAAATGTGATTTTGGTAAGCAAGTTAATGATTGATGTTAAAATATTTATTTTTATTTAAGTACAAGAAATATTTGAGTTAATTATACTACACCAATAAATCAAACTGTGAAAATAATAAAGTATTAATGCACCCTGATCATGCACCTGCTCTTACACCCATCAATAAGCACCGTATCCCTTTAGTGTAACTGCCATACAGTGGCTTCCAAACTTATTTTTAAATTTCGTTTTTGATATTTATACAGCTGAGAACGACTGATGCCTGAGCAGACCACTGGTCAGGGTGGGAAGGGCTGAAATGAGGTAAAGTGGATGAGACAATTGTTCCCTATGTTTTTCTTCCTGTATCTGGAGGAAGGGAAGAGGAGAGGAGAGGCCTGCTCCCAGCAGCTTAATTGCGGGATTTTTGGGTTCACAGGGGTCACTGTGGTGCTTCAGAAACTACCAGCACTGCCTGTGTCCCACCCAAGGGCATGGCACACTCGGCATGGAGTGTATGGTCTGGGTTTTGGAATATTACAAGATCTCAGGCGATTTCAATGGGCAGACACATTGGGGAACTACTCCTGTAGAGGTAATGGAATTAAAAGATACAATTACTTTAATACCAAAAAAAAATTTTTTTTAAGAGGAAGAGGAATTTTGTGGCAGCTGACCTCTGAACCCCTTCTCTCTCTCATTTTTTAAGATTCATTTATTTTTTTATTAGAAAGTCAGATATACAGAGAGGAGAAGAGACAGTAAGATCTTCGATCCATTGATTCACTCCCCAAGTGACAATGGTTGGTGTTGAGCCAATCCGAAGCCAGGAGCCAGGAGATTCCTCCGGGTCTCCCACGTGGGTGCAGGGTCCCAAGGCTTTGGGTTGTCCTCAACTCTTTTCAGGCCAAAAGCAGGGAGCTGGATGGGAAGCGGGGCTGCCGGGTTAGAACTGGCGCCCATATGGGATCCAGGCACATTCAAGTTGAGGACTTGAGCTGCTACGCCATGGCACCAGGCCCTGGTTTGCCTTCAGTGTGACTACAGGAGCTGGGTCTGCTGAGCAGGGCTGAAGGCAGGAGCCTAGAATTCTATGCAAGTTTCCCATGTAGATGGCAGGAACCCAGTCACTGCACTATCCTCTGCTGCCTTTCAGCATACACTAGCAGCAAGTCAGGTGATCCATCACTAAGGCTGCGGGCACTTGAACCTAGGCACACTAAGATGCAGATGTGTCAAGTGGTGGCTTAACCTGCATGCCACAAACACTCATTCCTGGTGCAGAAACATGCACACAAGAGGCCTTCACAAATTAGCAGAAAATCTGTGTTGTGAAAAAATTATGTATGTATGTTAACAGTTTTTTGCACCAAATACACTTATCTTCTAATTTCACCTTTTTTCACATTTTTGGAGTACACTCATTTAGATAGATTATTTTTTTTCTCTTCTCCATCTTAAACTGCCCTATTATCTTTATGAAGTCTTATATAAAGATGGTGGAGAAAATGGATCCAAATCTTTTTTCTTGGCTACTAACACCGAGTCTAAAATAACTACAGAACCTCTTCGGGCATATTATCCCCTTATGCTTTTATGGATAGTAAGTGGAGTTGGATTCAGTTGCCTTTTGAGCAAACAATTAATTATGCTGAACTTTTTCTAAGAATTCAGATAAAATTTTTCATCCATTCCTCCTTCCAAGTCTATTTTGTCTGTTATTTTTTCCTATGACCAACTCCTAATATCTAACTAGCAGATATTTATGACTAATTATGAAACAGATTTACCAAACACAAGCACATGTAGAGCTGACAGACAAAGCATTCATTTACCTTATCTGTACAATTGTGGCAGGTTGGGCAACAGGTCATTTTTTTCCTGTTTATTTCATCCTCTTGTCAAGACTCAGAAGTTACAGAAAGATGTTTTGCTCTCCTCTGCTAATCTGTTTATAGACATCAGCTCTGTGTCAGAGCAAGTTCCTACAGGCCTTTCTTTTCTGGCTGTCATTAGTTCTATTTAGAACCATCTAGCCTGAGTGTGTATTTTAAAACGGAGCTGCTGAGTTGAAGCCACGTGGCTTTAACAGACTTCAGGAGCAGGAAAGGGGCTGTAAGAAATGGTGTCAGGATTCTGCGGGATGGGGTTGTCTTGGCTATTTACACACGAACACGTACCCTTTCAGACAACACCTATCTGACATATTGGCATGAAACCCTGTGTTGTATGAAACCCTCTTCCCTTTGATTTGGTTGGGCTCTGCCCTTTCCCGCCCCTTCACAGACGTCTCCTGAGCATGAATGTGTTGGTCGTACGGCTAGGATACTCTCTTCCTACCCCTGCCTCCCTTCACCTGTTCTATACTCTGATTATCTGTTTATCTTTGTTCCCTCACAAAAAAGGTCCTAGAAGAGCCAACGTTCCTCCCTAATGGCTAGGTTTCTGAGATAAAGTTCTAAATCTTAAAAAAAAAAAAAAAAAAAAAAGGCTTAAGATGGCTTTCCTATGGAAACAACATAATGTACTCAAATGAACTTTTTTCTTTCTGTATAGAAAATATCTTTATGATGTTCTAAATTCCCATTGTATATCATTTATTCTGGACTTTAAACTCTGTTCAACGGTCTGTCTATTCATGTGCCCATGTCACACTGTTTTAGTGTTTAATGATTGAGGTTTCTTTCCCCTAGCTACATGCTTGGAGGTAAGGCCAGGGGAATTGTGCTGAATTATAAAAACACAGTTAAGATCTGACTTGCTTGTGCAGTTGAATTTTCCCAGCTATCAAAGTATTTTTAATTTATCATTCATCTATATTTCTGGCATAGACTGTTGAGCCCTAGTTGATGAAATGACTACAATGAAATGAGCATGATTCATGAGATCTAAATCTAAAAACTGACAAAACCAACAATAAATAAACAAGAAAAATATGCAAGACACAGAAATCATCATTGTTGGGGCTGGCATGCTGGCTTAATGGGCTAATCCTCCACCTTTCAGCACCACTTCCCATCTAGTTCCCAGCTTGCGGCCTAGGAAAGCAGTAGAGCACGGCCAAAAGCCTTGGGATTCAGCACCCATGGGGGAGACCTGGAGGAAGGTACTGGCTCCTGGCTTTGGATTGGTGCAGCTCTGGCTGTTGTGGCTACTTGGGGCGTGAACCAGCGGAAGGAGGACCTTTCTGTGTCTGTAAATCTGTCCTTCCAATAAAAATAAATAAATAAATCTTAAAAAAAAAAAAAAGGAAAAGAAATCATTATTGTCACTTCAAAACTGATTTTAAGTAAAATGAACTCATCCTGAAATCGGGTTTGTTTGGAACTGGTTTCAGTTATCCTGTGTCTGGCTCCTGGTTGTTGACTCCCTCTATTATAAAAGATTCTAAATTTATTTTAAAATTGTCTTAATTGAATTATTTATGTAAAGGGGACAGATTTCATATGTAGTTATTTTTGAAGATTTATTTATTTTTATTACAAAGTCAGATATACAGAGAGGAGGAGAGACAGAGAGGAAGATCTTCCGTCCGATGATTCACTCCCCAAGTGAGCGCAACAGCCAGTGCTGCGCCAATCCGAAACTGGGAACCAGGAACCTCTTCCTGGTCTCCCACACGGGTGCAGGGTCCCAAGGCTTTGGGCCGTCCTCGACTGCTTTCCCAGGCTACAAGCAGGGAGCTGGATGGGAAGCAGGGCCGCTGGGATTAGAACCGGCGCCCATATGGGATCCCGGCGCGTTCAAGGTGAGGACTTTAGCCGCTAGGCCATGCCGCCAGGCCCTAGATTTCATATATAATTTTAAGGCCATAATGGTATTCCCTATCCACACTCCTTAACTTCTTTATCCTCTGATTCTGTTTCTTTTACAAGTGGCCTTGGATCACCAGTCTGTAAGTTTATTTATAATACTGTCTAATGATTTGTTGCTCATTGTAGAGAGGATTGACTAAATACAAAAACGAAACCAATCATGATCAAAGAATTTAATGTCCAAAGTATCAAGTTCAACTGGGTTGCTTTTCTTACAGTGTACTGATTGCTCAAAATCATGCCATTTACTTAGGCTCCTATTTGATTTTCAAATTAAAGGAAAATTCCCCCCTCTTCTCAGTTTTTTTCCTTTGTCATCGATAAAACAATGCATGTATGCCCTTTATAATCTAGCCACTTAAAAAAAAAACTAACTTGGGGTCAGCGTGGTGGCTCAACTAGCTAATTCTCCAAGTGCAGGCTCTGTCATCCCTTTGGCCACTGGTTTGTTTCAGCTGCTTCACTTCTGATGCAGCTCTCTGTTTTTGGTCTGGCACCCTGCACCTGCGTGGGAGACCTGAAACAGGCTATTGGCTCCTGGTTTCAGATCAGCTCAGCTCGAGCCATTGCAGCTGCTTAGGGAGTGAATCAAAGAATGGAAGATCTTCCTCTCTGTCTCTCCTCTCTGTATATCTAACTTTGTAATTAAAAACAAATAAATCTTAAAAAAAAAAAAAGAAAAATAGAAAATGAAGAGGGATGGAGGGATGGATTGAGGGAGAGAAGCGGATGGATCCTCCTTTTGCTGGTTCACTGCCCCAATTCCTGCAATAGCCTGGGTTGGGCCAGGCATGTGGGTTTCCCATATAGGAGCCAGGAATCCAAACCCTGGGGCCATGACTGCTACCTTCTATGTGTATCAACGGAAGTTGGATAGAAAGTAGAGGTCAGACTCAATCCCTGGCACTACATTATGGGATGTGGGTGTTCCATGTATGGGTTTTAACCCACTGTGCCACAATACCCATCTCTGTTTAGCTTCTTAATCATGGTGTTCGTTGGGATCAATTTTCTACTGTTTTCTCTTATGTTTCTTTTTATTGCACAACTTGGCACGTTGGATCTTTCTCTTTTCATCTTTTTGCTATTTGCTGGTGTATTCTTCAGTAATTTTCTGAGACAGTATTGTAAAACAAAGTATTGTTCTTTGGCATTATTATGTTTGTCTTTCAGAATAAAGTTTTAAGAATGATGAGGCCAATCCAATTTCCTTTTAAAAGTATTTTCTCTCTGGAATGTTCTACACAGTTTCATTTTCCTTGTATTCCACCCACCCCATCATTTTAGTTTCTGCTAAGTTTTAGGAGAGTTCCTTGATTTTTCTTACATCTTTCTATTGGCGTTTTTACTGTAATAACCTCATGATTTTGGCTTTGGCAGGTTTTGGAAATACCATGTCACTTTGCTCACTGATTTTTAATTTTATTGAAATATTACTTTCTCAAATATTTCTAGAGAAACAAATTGCTATATATATATATATATGATTTACTTTATTTTTATTGGAAAGTCAGATTTACAGAGAAGAGACAGACAGATCTTCTGTCTGCTCGTTCACTCCCCAAGTGGCCCTGAAGGCCAGAGCTGAGCCGATCCGAAGCCAGGAGCCAGTAGCTCCTTCTGGGTCCCCCAAGCGTGTGCAGGGTCCCAAGGTGTTGGGCCATCATCATCTGCTTTCCCAGGCCACATGCAGGGAGCTGGATGGAACTGGGGCTGCCGGGATTAGAACCAGTGTCCATATGGGATCCTGGCACATCCAAGACGAGGACTTTTTGCCGCTAGGCAATCACGCTGGGTCCCCCTCAATTTTTTTTTTTTAAATGCTTTGATGTTAAAAGCACAAAGAATCACCATTTGCTGATTATAAAATTCAAAAACTGTACAAGTAAACTTACTTCCATCTTTTTACCGATTGAGACATCTAAATCTTTTCTGTAACACAGTCTGATTTACAATAATCATTTGTTTGATTATGTTTTTACACTCATTTTCAAAAGGTAACAGTATAATTTTAGCATATTAAACATACAAACATTACCATATCTACTAGGATAAATGCACTATTACAATTAACAAGTGAAGCATAGCATACAGCTGAGATGATAGAACCAGAACAAAACAAACTGGGGTCCGGCGCGATAGTGTAATGGTTAAGGTCCTCGTCCTTGCCAGGATCCCATATGGGCAGCTCCACTTCCCATCCAGCTCCCTGCTTGTGGCCTGGGAAAGCAGTTGAGGACGGCCCAATGCCTTGGGACCCTGCACCCGTGTGGGAGACCTGGAGGAAGTTCCTGGCTCCTGGCTTCGGATTGGGGTGCACCAGCCTTTGTAGTCACTTGGGGAGTGAGTCATTAGATGGAAGATCTTCCTCTCTGTCTCTCCTGCTCTCTGTACATCTGCCATTCCAATAAAACAAATAAATCTTTAAACAAACAAACCAACCATACTCAGTGTAGTGACTCCTCTCCACAATGGAAGGCTTACAGGCAGGGATGGTTACATGAAGTCTGTAATGATGAAGATGGTGATTTTTAGTGCACAATCTCCATGAGACAGGCAAATTGCCTTCTTACTTGAAAAGCACATATCTTAGTCATTTAAGATTTACTATCCACACAGAGTGGTGGCATATTAAAACAGCTCAACTGCAGAGCAGCTGTTTAATAGTATTGCATAGTTCATGCCAATAAATTGCTGAAAGTTGTAAACTCTGCAGAGCTGTTGGCAAGGGGACACATAGATAGCATTTCTTGATGAAAATAGCTCTGACAAGCACAATGCAAACTATGCTCCACTGGAAGTGCTTTTATATCAGCATCACAATGTATCATTCTATCAAGGCGAATGATTTTTCCCATCTCTTTCCCTTGAAACAACATAAAGTAAAACTAATCTCATTTTAAAGCATGTAATGTGCAATCTGCATATTTAAATTTTACCTGAAGGAATATTTTCAAAAAGCATTAGGGAAATTTTCAAAGAGGTGTGGAGTATGCTGTTTCCAGTTTGCAACTTCAACTTTCGCCAACATCTTGTCAATACTGTTTTCCTTTTTTTTTAAAGTTTTATTTATTTATATGAGAGAGTGAGACAAGCAGGCCTATGTGTGCTCCCATTCACTTATGGGCTCATTCCTCAAATGCTTGTCATGGCCTAGACTGGTCCAGTGCAAAATTTCGAGGTAGGAATTCAACCCAGGTCTCCCACACGGGTGGTGGGCACCGACTGTCTGAGCTGTCACTTGCCACCTTTCAGTTTGTGCATTAGCAGCAGGTTGGAATTGGGATGAGAAACAAACCCAGGCCCTCTGGGATGGCATGTGAACCATCAGCCAACTACTTACTGCTAATATTTTAAAAAACAGTGTTACTGAGATAATTCACATACCATATGGTTCGTCCAATTCAAGTATCCAATTCAATGGTGTTTAGCACACGATCGGTCCTTGACTTCTGACAGTTCAAGTGAACAATCTGCTGACTGGTACGTTGCAGAAGCGACAGGCTCGGAGTAGAAATCCTACCTCTACCTGCGCAGCTGCATCATCTGCTGGGTGATGTGCGGGCTGATGCTCTCAGGGGATGCTCGCAGGAGCAGCTCCCCACCAGCTACTAGATTCCGAGGGGAAGGACTGATACTGCTACCCAGGATGCTTTCAGGAGTGTACTTTAAACTCAATTACTTTATGCCACATCTTCAATGAATTTCATGAACTAGTGAACATTTTATTATAAAATAAGCTTTATGTTAGATGATTCTGCTCGGCTGTGGGCGAATATGTTCTGAGCATGTTAAAAGTTGGCTAGGTTAAGCTATCATATTATTACATTAAATGTATTAAAAGCAGTTCAGATATTCTTCATTTGCTACTGAGTTTATTTGGATGTAGCTCCATCACAAGTCAAGGAGCAACATTCCTCACTGACATGTGCACTCATTTCAGAATTAATTTAAAAATATTTTCCAAGAGGGCCAGCACTGTGGCGTAGTAATTGCACCCTGGCATCCTATATGGGCATCGTGTCAAGTCCCAGCAGGTTCACTTCCAATCCAGTTCCCTGTTCATGGACTAGGAAAACAGCAAAATATGGCCAAAGTGTTTGGGCTTCTACCACCCATGTGGGGGACCCAAAGCTCCTGAAACCTGGCTTTGACCTAGCCTGTTCTGGCTGTGGGGCCATCTGGGGAACAAAACAGCGGACAGAAGAACTCTCTCTTTTTTGGTGTCCCCATCTCTGGATATGTTTCAATTTATCTTAGATATATCCCTAGGAGTGTAACTGCAGTGTCATTTGTAACGCTTTATCTTAGGATTGCATTGCTAACATAGCTTAATCTGTTTTATTACCTTTTTTCTTCTGTAACATTTTTTTTTAAAGATTTATTCATTTTATTACAGCCAGATATACACAGAGGAGGAGAGACAGAGAGGAAGATCTTCCGTCCGATGATTCACTCCCCAAGTGAGCCGCAACGGGCCGATGCGCGCAAATCCGAAGCAGGGAACCTGGAACCTCTTCCAGGTTTCCCATGCGGGTGCAGTGTCCCAATGCATTGGGCCGTCCTCAACTGCTTTCCCAGGCCACAAGCAGGGAGCTGGATGGGAAGTGGAGCTGCGGGGATTAGAACCGGCGCCCATATGGGATCCCGGGGCTTTCAAGGCGAGGACTTTAGCCGCTAGGCCACGGGGCCGGGCCCCTGTAATATTTTTTATACTGATTTATTTTATTTTTATTTGAAAGGCAGAGTTAGAGACAGATTTCCGTAATTTTATCTGCTAATGGCCATAATGGCTGGAGCTGGGCTAGTTCAAAGTCAGAAAACAGGAGTTTCTTTCTGGTCTTCCATGTGGGTGTAGGGGCCAAGCACTCCACTGCTTCTCCAGGCCATCAGCAGGGAGCTGGATCTCAAACAGAAATTCCACTGCTGCAGATAGCAGTGTTACCAGTTATGCCCTAGTGCCAGCCCCATTCTGAATTTTTTTTAAAAGATATATTTATGGCATGAAAACTAGGACGGGGGCTGGGATGGCTAGATAGAGAGGCACTCAACAACATCTGGGAGGGCTGGATGGTTGAGTTGGTTAGATAGAACTAAGCTCTAATACCCATTGACAAGTACCAGAGCCAAATGGGATGGGGGACAGACTGGCCTTCTGCTACACATACTGGCAAACCAGGGTAGGGGGCGGGCTTGGTGGGGGTTATTGTGGGTCACCCCTACTAGGCTGCAGCTCCCACTGGGTGATGTAAGGGCCGAACCAGACTGGACTGCAACACCCATTGGTTCCAGTGCAACTCGGGACTGAAAACAGAACCAACCCAGCAATTGCAACCACCAGCTGATCGGGGTGATGGACTGTGCCGGGCCCTGTGCTTGCTAGAACATACAAGAAACTAATCTGGGAATACCGCAAAGTATCTTTGGAGATCTCCCCAATCGAACTGCTGGACTCAGAACTCTAACCAAGAAAAGACAGAAGACAGAACAGGACAATCATTCATCTCAGCTATATGTTGGCAGCAAATTATGGGGCAAACGGAGACTTTATGATGGACCATATCAATTGGTGGACGACCTCATCGAGCGAAACTGGCAGCGATTCATAACTGCAGAACTATTAACACCACTCGAGCACATATCTCAGAGCATGCCCCACATCCGGGACTTAGGGTGGGCGGGAAACCGGGTGGGGCTTCTCCCTCAATATCCCCCTTTACCTCAGATACGTGATGGAAACAATATGGACATAATAGCATTACCCACTTTCCTATCCCCCTAAACCTTTTTTTCTTCCTTCTTTTTCCTTTAACTGTAATTAACTATGTAAAGATTGTCAACAACAATACAATAAAAAGAAAAAAAATTAAAAAAAAACAAAAACAAAAACAAACAAACAAAACAAAAACAAAAACAAAAAAAAAGATATATTTATGTTATTGGAAAGCCAGATTTACAGACAGAGGGAAAGAATGAGACATAGATAAAGTTCTCTCATTTGCTCCTTCACCACCCAAATGGCCACAAAGACTGGAGCGAAGCTGATCTGAAAGCCAGGAGCCAGGAGCTTCATCTGGGTCTCCCACATGGGTGCAAGGGCCATCCTTGCGTGCTGTCCCAGGCCATGAGCAGGGAGCTGGATAGGAAGTGGAACAGCTGTGAAACAAACCATCATCCAGTGTAGATACTGGCGCTTGCAGGCTGAGAATTAACCAGTGAAGCCATTGTGCTGGTCCCATTCTGAATTATTTTAAAACATGTATCAGGAGCTGACATTGTGGCACAACACATTAAGCCTTTGCCTGAAATTCTGGCATCCCTTATGAATGCTCTTTCAAGCACTGGTTACTTCTCTTTTGATCCAGCTTCCTGCTAATGCACCTAGGAACACAGAGGAAGGCGGCCCAAGTACCTGGGCCCCTGTTACTCACATGGACGCCTGGATGGAGTACTGGTCTCTCTCTGGACTTTGGCCTGGGATAGCCCTGGCTGCTGGGAAGTGAACCAGTGGATGGAAAACATATCTCTTTCTGTCTTTGTATCTCTGTCACTGACTTTAAAATAAATAAATATTCAAAAAAAAAAGCATATTTCAGATTTTAGATCTTTTTACTTGTATTTCAGAAAATATTTTTTTAAAGATTTATTTATTTTTATTGGAAAGGCTGGTGCTGCACCGATCCAAAGCCACGAGCCAGGAGCTCTTCAGGGTCTCCCATGAGGGTGCAGGGTCCCAAGGCTTTGGGCTGTCCTCGACTGCTTTCCCAGGCCACAAGCAGGGAGCTGGATGGGAAGTGGAGCTGCCAGGATTAGAACCAGCGCCCATATGGGATCCCAAGGCGAGGACTTTAACCACTATGCTATTGCGCCGGGCCCCAGAAAGTATTTTTTAACAGATATATGTATTTTAAAAGCAGCAAAACATCATTATCATATCTACCATAATTAAAATCAGTTGAAATTAGGTTACTGGTGTGGTAGCCTAGTGGCTACAGTCCTTGCCTTGCACATGCCGGGATGCCACATGGGCTCTGGTTCATGTCCTACATGCTCCACTTCCCTTTCAGCTCCCTGGGAAAGCAGTCAAGGACATCCCGGGGCCTTTGGGCCCTGCACCTGTGTGGGAGACCAGAGCAGGCTCTTGGCTCCTGGCTTCAGATCGGCTCAGCTCCGGCCACTGTAGCCACTTGGGGAGTGAAACAGCGGATGGAAGATCTTTCTCTCTTTATATCTGCCTTTCCAATAAAAATAATCTTAAAAAAAATCGCTGAAAAGAAAATGTAAACGTAAAATCATCCATCTCATATTCTAAAATGCTCAATACATTATAAAATTTCTTGCTAAAGCATAATTTGAAGCAGGGCTTAACATACAATTTATAAATAAGTTGTCTTGAATGCAGTGCCACAGCACTGTGAACAATGGACAAAATAGATTTTCTACGAAAAAACTATTACAGGATGGTATCAACCCCTCCAGCTGTAAACTGCTGTTTGCTGTAGTTCGTCAGTCTCGCCATCCAGAAGCTGCCCCAGCAGGAATGAGGTGCAGTGGCCGAGACCACACTTGTGACGTCAGCATCAACACCCGAGTGCCTGTGTTGGAGTCCCAGTTCTGTCCCCAGTTCCAGCTCCTTGTTAGAGTGCACCCTGCAGACAGCAGTGATGGCTCAGCTATCTGGGTCCCTGTCAGGATGTGGGAGACCCACAGCAAGTTCTGGTTCTTGGCTTCAGCTTGCCCCCCCCCCCACCCCGCTCTTACAGGCACGTGGGGAGTGAACCGTGGATAGGAGACCTCTCTTGCTGTCTTTCAAATAAATTACTAACTAAAACCAGCAACAACAAAAAAGTGTTCTTATTTTTGGGCTAACCTCACTCCAGTATTATCTCTGTCTTTGGTGAAGTATATAAAGATTTATAGATGTGAAGGAAGAGGAAGAGAGGGGACAGAAATTAATGTTCACTGCGTATCCATAACATGCCAGGCTTGTTCGAAGTGTTTTATGTAGAACTGTCTTTCAAAATGCCAAAAGGCAGGTACTATCTCAGGTTTGAAGATAAAGAAGGTGGGCTCAGAAGGTCCAACAAATGCAATCACATTCATTTAGCTACTAAGAAGTAAGACTAGTACGCAAAGGCAGGTCTTCTTGGGCTCAAAGCTATGGCATGTAGGGTATCATGCCAACATACGTCTGGGGCACATTGTTTCAGCATGGTGGGGATGTTTAAGTTATTTAATCAGCCTTTATAGATAGTTTAGAAATCCCCTCTGTGCACATACATTAAACTATCACATTGTACTCCATAATCATGCACAGTTCTAGTCAACTAAAACTAGAAAAAAAGAAAGAAATGCACTCTTTATGTTACTTAGCTCAGGTCTGAAAAATGACTACTTACCTATCAACACAGCTTTTCCTTACTGAGTTATAAAATCAAAACAGAGCCAAAAGAAGAAAAGGCAGAAACATCAAGAAAAACAGTACAGAGTGAACAATGTCCCTGGGTTATGGATCCTGTCTATCCTTTGTTTTAATTCTGATCTTTGGAGGCATGTAGAACAAGTCTCTCACTGCCTCTTGTACGTGCTATTTTGCATTTCTTATCATCCTTTAAGCCTTATCGTTTCTAAACATTCCCAGTATCTTCATCTCTCTTACAATTGAAAAGAATTCTTTCATCATCCTGATTGTTTCCTTTATCACCCAGCACTGAAAGTTTGGGGTCTACAACAGACTACAGAGATGTAAGTCTTAACTAGATCAAGTTTTTAATTCTAACTTGAGACGAAAAACGTTTTTGGTGTATTGAGTTCTAAGTGAGAAGTCAAGCATTTACACGAATGACTGCAAATGAAAGCCAATTTCAGCTGTCAAAGCCTCAGAGACATGACTAAAACCCAAAACATTCTTTCCTAAGCTTGGGGATGACCTTAGGGTCATTCCCAACGGCCATCCAGATAGAGGAAGGTATCATTAACACACTGAGATAAGCCCTGGTATTGATAGTTACTACCACTGCTGATTTAGAACACAAGTGTGGCCAACTTTACTTCTGTTCCGGCTTGGTCTCCCCAGACCCCTTAGCTCGTCTTGTTTCTGAATGACAGCTAGCATTCTCACGGCTTGTTCTGCATTGTCTTAGAGCATCCACATCCTCCTGATGCCTGCTTTCTTCGTCCTCTTTAAGGCTTACACCAGCCCTCTGACAGGGAAAGCTGCCGTTGCACATGGTGCCCTGGCCCTCTGTGCCAGGATGCGGGCTGGTATTTATTTACTTCCATGCACTTGAAAGGCAGAGGGAGAGGGATGTCTCCTCAGTGGGCTTACTGCTAGCATCATCACAGGCCTGCCATAGCCAGTGGTAGGCCAGGCTGCACTCAGGAGTCTGAACTCCATCCGGGTCTCCCACACAAGTGGCAGAGGCATAAATACTTTGGCCATTATCTGGTGTTTCCTAGGATGTATCAACAGGAAACTGCATCTGAGGTGGAGGAACCAGGACTTGAACTAATACTCTGATACAGGCTGTGGGCATCTCAAGTTATGGCTTAAACTAAGGGCCCCAATGTCTGATTATGTAGTTCATTTTTGACCAATTAGATTGATTTCATTTCCATAATAGTATTCATCTAAGTGTTACCTAATTTTTGATGTTTAGTATTTTTGCATAATCTGACAAGTTTTGATGAATATATTGCTCATTATCAGAACTGATTACCTTAAGATACTAAACGCTAGCCTCTGCTTTTTTCTTTTAGATTTATTTCTTTTTATTTGAAAAGCATATCAGATTTATGTAAAGAAGCAGAGATAGAAAGATTTTTCATCCACTGGTTCACTCCTCAAGCAGCTGTAATGACCACCGGTGAGCTGATCTGGAGTTAGGATCTTCTTCTGGGTCTCCCATGTGGTGCAGGGTCCCAAGGCTTTGGGCCATCCTTCACTGCTTTCCCAGGCCACAAGCAGGGAGTGGCATGGGAAGTGGACTGGCTGGGACATGAACTGGAGTCCATATAAGATCCTGGCACTTACAAGGTGGGGATTTACCCATTGAGGCATTGTGCTGCGTCTGTTCTGTCCTGTGCTTTAACCACTGGTTAACAAACTCTGAATTGCTCCGGTGCCTATGAGTGCTCCAAGCTGTATATCCAGCCTTCTCCTCTTAGTGCTAGCTCCTTGATACTGGATCAGTGACTTGTGAAGCCAGTATCAGTATTGGCAGTACTGGATGGGTGCTATGGCACACAGGAGTGAGCTGCAGCTTGGGATACCTGCACCCTGTAATGTAGTGCTTGAATTCAAGGTCCACCTCTGCTTTCAATTCAACGTCCTGCTAACATGCTTTCTGGAAAGCAGCAGACGAGGGAGGAAAATGTTGGGACTCTCCTGGCCTTGGCCTGGGCCAGTTTTGGGTGTTGTGGGAAGTTGGAGAGTGAGCCAGTGGGTGGAAGATCTCTTTCTGCTGCTCTTTCAAACAAAAAGAAAGAAACGTGAAAAAACCAAAAAACAAAAAACAGGGCCCAGCGGCATGGCCTAGCAGCTAAAGTCCTCGCCTTGAACGCACCAGGATCCCATATTTGCGCCGGTTCTAATCCCAGCAGCTCCACTTCCCATCCAGCTCCCTGCACCCCTGTGGGAGACCCAGAAGAGGTTCCTACTTCCTGGCTTCAGATCGGCGCAGCATCGGCCTTTGCGGCTCACTTGGGGAGTGAATCATCGGACGAAAGATCTTCCTCTCTGTCTCTCCTCTATGTATATCTGACTTTGAGTAAAAATAAAATAAATCTTTAAAAAAAACCCAAAAAACAAAAACCCAGTTCATATGGTGCCTAATACTTGCCAGCATACATTTTAGAGGGCTAACTTATAGCCCAGCAGTTTCTGTTTGTATACTCAAGTTCTACTCAGCTTTGTTTGGTTTCTTATAAGCTGCTACTCTGCTGAGAGTTAGAAAGGATAGCAAGAGGTCATTTACTTATACCTTACTGATTAAAAAGAATGAGAGAGAAATGTACTTGGTGTTTATAAAAGAAATTGTACCACAGACTTCTAAAATGTAGGGGGAAATGTACATTTCATCCTTTTACAAAAGCCCTAGGAAATGACAGGTTTGTATGACACACAATAGATGTGAAATGTGATACAGGAAGTTAAAAGGGCATTTATACACAGATAACATATTTTGATGATGAGATACTCCATTTTGCATAAGGCAAAGCTCTACCTGTAGGACACAACAAAGGTACTTGTAATTTTAAGGATGACAGAAAGATGAAAAGAATTCAAAATACCTACAAAAACAAAAACAATTTTGACCTAGTTATAGGAAGTTCTGAACACATCCATATAAATGCAGTCGTCTCCAGAGTGCAATGTAAAAGAAATCCAAGTGATTTACGTCTTGTACATAATTCAAAACTAAGGAGAGTTAACAATCTACAGAATGGGAAACAGACTCGGCTGCTGCGCTGTGAAATGGGCATAACTATAATAGGGTCACTAATGGAGTTCAAGTGCAATGAAAACACACAGACCAAGGCAGTAATCAATTAATCAATCTATCTATCTATCTATCTATCTATCTATCTACCTATCTATCTACTTGTTGAAAAGTGAGTATTTAGGAGAAAAACTTCATGTCTAGAATACTAGAAAGCCAAAGCAGGAAGCCCTTTTTCTTGGTACACAGGGATTATTTAAAGTTTTTCCTTTTTTCTTCCTCCACCCCCTTTTTTTAAAGATTCATTTATTTTTATTGCAAAGGCAGATTCACAAAGACAAGGAGAGACAGAGAGGAAGACCTTCTGTCCATTGGCGCAATGGCTGGAACTGAGCCGATCCAAAGTGGGGCAGTCGGGACATGAACAAGTGCCTAAAATGGGATCTCAGCACATATAAGGAGAAGACTTGACCCACTAGGCTACTGCGATGGGTCTGCTTTTCATTTTTCTAATTTCCACAGATAATTGCAAGAAACCAATCTAACTGTTCCCTAAACAGTAGTGTGACATCACTGGCCTCAAAGCATTTAAAGCACTTTGGAGGGCCTGGAGTGGTAACCTAGTGGCCAAGATTCTTTCCTTGCATGCATAGGGATCCCATATAGGCACCATTTTTAATCTTGGCTGCTCTGCTTCCCATCCAGCTCCCTGCTTGTGGTCTGGGAAAGCAGTGGAGGATGACCCAAAGCCTTGGGACTCTATACCCATGTGGGAGACCCAGAAGAAGCTCCTGGCTCCTGGCTTCGGATTGGCGCAGTGAGTCAGCAGATGGACGATCTTTCTGTCCATCTCTTTTCTCTGTAAATCTAACTTTCCAATCAAAACAAATAAGTCTTTGGGGAAAAAAAAAGCACTTTGAAAGATGTTGTAACAAGTGAAAATATCATTATTAGTGTTAGTAAGGGTAATTAAAAAAAAATGGAGGAGATGTACTTAAGTTATCCTTGGTACAGAATTTGTTTCCATGTAAAGCAGTGTTTAAAAATGTCATGGGAAGTGGAGGGTGGGCACTTGGCACACAGTGAGGGTGCAGCTTAGCATTTCTGCATTCCATATTAAGCGCCTAGCTCCAAGCCCTTTGCATTTTGCTTCTGGTACATCATCTGGCTTATGGCCGCTGTGGGAAGCAGCTGGTGCTGGCTCAAGCACTTTGGCCTCTACTACCCATGTGGCAAACCCAGACAGAGTTCCAGCATTCTGGGCTCAGCCTGGCTCCGCCCTGGCTGCTGTAGCCATTCGTGCACTAAACCAGTGGATGGAAGATAATGCTCTCTGTGTTCCTCAAATTAAAAAAGAAAGAAAAGAAACAAAGAGAAAAGAAAAAAAAAAAAGAAAAAGGTCATGGAAACTATGCACTATGGAAAAACTATGTACTTTTTTTGCTCTAAAATAAAGCCATCTTTGAAATCCACTTTCCATGATCTCTTTGAAGTGTTCTTGCACAAAAGGTTTGGTTGCAACATGCATTAAAGTATGTGTAAATAGGGGTGAGCATGTGGCAAAGCCACCTCCATGACAAAGGCATTCCAGAGGGCGGTGGCTGCAGTCCAAGCTCCGCTTTCCATCCAGCTCCCTGATAAAATGCCTGGGAGGCAGGGGAAGATGATGACTCAAGTTCCTGGACCCCTGCACCTGTGTACGCGACCAGAAGAAGCTCCTTGCTCCTGGATTTGGCCTGGCACAGCCCTGGCTGCTATGCATACTTGGGAAATGAGCCAGTGAGTGGAGGCACTCTTTTTCTGTAATTTTGCTTTTCAAAGAAATGAATTATTCGCTGTCCTGCAGCGATGCGACTTGGTTTACGGAACCTATAATAACACGCATGGACTACTGACTGATGGTCAATAGCCGAAGTTTATTAATGGCATCAGACTTTTATAGACTGAGGGTACCCATCCTAAGGATGGGATCCATTGCTTCCATACGTTTGTTTGGAACTCTTTTGTTTTGTATATCCCACCAAGTGTTTTCATTCAAACGCTATCCATTCAGCTGTTCTCACACAAATGTTCTCCTATCAATTGTAATTCTATGCTCGCTGACTTTCTAGAATCATAATATCCTTCTATAATGAATAAATGTTCAAAAATAAAGTATTAATATATTTGTAATTTGTATTGCTTTTTAAAAAAAGATTTATTATTTTTTATTTCAAAGTCAGATATACACGGAGGAGAAGAGACAGAGAGGAAGATCTTCTGTCTGATGATTCACTGTCCAAGTGACCCCAACAGCCGGAGCTGTGCTGATCCGAAGCCAGGAGCCAGGAGCTTCTTCAGGGTCTCCCACATGGGTGCAGGGTAACAAGGCTTTGGGCCGTCCTTGACTACTTTTCCAGGCCACAAGCAAGAAGCTGGATGGGAAGTGGGGCAGCCGGGATTAGAACCGGAGACCCATATAGGATCCCGACGTGTGCAAGGCAAGGACTTTAGCTGTTACACTCTTGCACCGGGCCCCTGTATTGGTTTTTAAAAGTATATCTTTTTGAAAGGGAGAAAGAGACAGACACAAAGAATTCTCCCTTCTTTTGATTTACTCCTTAAATACCTGCCGCAGTCAGGGCTGTACTGGGTCAAAGCTGGACTGAGGAACTCAATCTCTCACATGACTCCCAAATAGTTGAGCCACTGCCACCTGCTGCCTCTTAGATGTGAATTTACATACTCATATGCAGAAAAAACAAGTATTCATTAGAGATTTTTAAAATAAACTTCTTTGAAAAGCTTATAAGGACAGAAAGTAGCGTAAGCTCTCCTACGTGGTAATTCATTCCCTCCAAGCTGAGACAGACGGGCTGATGACAGAAGTCAAGAAATCAAGTCTCAAAAGTGGGTGGTAGAAATCCCACGACCTGAGCCATCAATATTGCTTCCAATGGTCTACATCATCAGGAAGCTGGAACTGGGGTTTGGCGCTAAGTATGCAACCCAAGTCCTCTAACAGACTCAGGGATCTTATCTGCTAGGTAGAACACTTGTCCTCAAAAAATAAGCATTTTAAAACATTGTAGGGAAAGTATAACTTACACTGTATATTCCTATTTTAGTTTTGGCTCTAATAGTTGTCCTTTATTGAAACACATTTGCATCCAGAAAACTGAAATAAAAAACTGTCTTGAAGAGTAGCATTTTGCTGGGAAATGCACAAGTTTTGGAAATTATGATCTTTACATTTAAGGAAAAATTAACTTTCTCAGTGGTTGTTTTCCTTTATAGCATGTTGATTGTAAAATTTAACCACATAGGTATATAAGAAAAACATGTAAAAAGGTATTCTTAAAGAAAATTTCCAAACAGTTAAGTATGAATCAAAGTCAGTGACACATATCTAGAAATATGCAATTTGTTGGAGCCTTTTATGAAGTAGATTGCCTAAGGGGCACTTGGGATGCTGAAATGTCCCTGAAATCTTCCGAGAAATCACAAAGAACACATGAATTAGAATCCGGGAACATAAACATACCTTAAAAGAATGATAATTACGCTGTGACTTCACTTTTAAGAAAGCTGGGTAACTGCAGGGTTTGTTTTTGCTGCAAGTTCTCCAGCACAGTAGGAATTAGGCCACTCTTGAGGCATGTGTGAGGCTTGCTCACTCTGAGAGCTTGGGAAGCACGAGCCGATTACTTCTGGTTAAACTCTAACTGAAATGATTGTGGGTCTTCAGTAATGATACTGGCAGAAACACTGAATGGAAAGGGAGAAAGTATCTTGGGTCTTCGAAGCGCATGTCTTGCTTTCCTTAGGGATGTATGAGAGTATTTTAGAAAGCTCCTGGGGAAAAACATGCTTATTTTGGTGCAAAAAGATCTGAACTCCATGCACACTTTTTTTTTTATAACAGTTAGCAATCTCTATGCACTTATGGAAGACCTCTCATATACATCTTTATATATCCCTCAAGGCTTAGACTTTTAGTAGTGTCTATCTCTCTGTATATAAAGATTTATTTTGTTTATTTGAAGGGCAGAGTTACACAGAAAGAAGCAGATGGACAGATAGAGATCTTCCATTTACTGGTTCATTCCCCAGATAGCTGCAATAGCTAGGGGTAAGCCAGGTCCAAGCCAGCAGGCAGGAGCTTCAGCCAGGTATTCCATGAGGGTGCCTGAGGACTGGGGTTATCTTCTGTAGCTTTCCTAGGCCATTAGCAGGAAACTAGATTGCAAGTAGAGCAGCTGGGACTTAAATAGGCTCCCAAATGGGATGCTGGCATTGCAGGTGGCTACCTGGTACGCCACAATACTAGGCCAAAGTTTCTGAGATGAGGAGACGTTCTGTAGCTCTTTTTTTTTTTTTTTCCCTTTCCCGCTGTTAAAATGTTACCTGGGTGAAATTATTTTCTTCACAGGAGGGGATTAATATATATTAAATGTCAGTTTCTAAAATTTCGTGTTTGACAGTTTCTAGTGCAAATACTGGTGAACACTACAAAGGACCATAATAATTTACCAAATATTCAAATGAGCAGCTATTATGGACTAAATATTGTGCAAAAGGTGAAGGTGCAAAGAGGAAACAGAGACTATCAGGAAGGTCAAGCACATGATTATGATATAGAATGATATGAGCATTAACAAGGTATTTTAAAAATTACGAAGTTAGGATGAACTGTGAAGGCTAAAATTTAAACCAATCCTTGAAACAGAAGAGAAAGAGGAAAGACTTTAGAAACATTAGCTGAGCTACTACTATATGCCAGGAATGTTACTGCATCATTTAATGGTCACACAACCCTACAAAGTACCATGTTAAGGTACTTAGTGAAGCATAGAGGGACTAAATTAGAGGGATGAAATTAAGGCTTCAGGGGTGGAGTCCAGTAACACTAGGCCAGGCTGTAGCACCCAACAGTAAGAACTGAAATGAGTGAGGGACAATCAGGAAAGGCTACTGTTCCTGCTAGGATGGGAGGTGGACTAAGTAGGGCTGGCCCATGGACCCACCAGTGTGCGTGAGATCTGGCACTGAGAGATGTTCTGATGGAGGAGCTTGGAGAACTCCTCTGTTGGGACACAGTCTCTGAAAGTGAGCACAAGTACCATGACAGGAAGCAGCCCAGACCAGGCCAGGCTACGGTATTCAAGAGCTTACCTTTGGCTCAGATCTGGGGCAAGCCAAGCTGGGCCAGTTTATATCGCCTGCCGGCAAATCGAAGAGCTAGAACAGAGTGTGGGTCATACCAGGTCGGGCACTATACTAGCCAGTTCACATTAGAGGCTGGGAC
Organism: Ochotona princeps; assembly: GCF_030435755.1. Lineage (NCBI taxonomy): Eukaryota > Metazoa > Chordata > Mammalia > Lagomorpha > Ochotonidae > Ochotona > Ochotona princeps. The sequence goes on from NC_080843.1 coordinate 28,269,957, forward strand.
TGGGGGCTGCCTGGGCTGGGACAGGCTGTAGTCCCCGCCAATGAGCTGGAACCTGGGGTGGGCAGGGCTTGGCCAGGCTACAGCACCCATTGGCAAATGCCAAGGTGAGGTGGGCCATGCCAGACTGGGCCACAGCACGCAACCAGCACACAAGAGATCCAGGGAAGAGCAGGTGAATCCATTGGAGGGAGTGCTGTGTGGGGCTCCCCTGCTGGGCCACTATTCTCACTGGTGAGTATGAGAGCGGGGATTGGGGGCAGACCAGGCCAGGCAAGGCTACAACATCTGTTGGCCTGTATGTAAGATGGATAGGAGACAAGCCAGGCTGGACGGACTGAACCTACTGGTACATTCATAAGTGAGTGGGTGAGGGTTGTTTGGGCTTTGCTGCAGCCATCAGCTAGCAGATGCTGGCACCGGAGGGTAGGGGGTTGCGGGTGGGGGCGGGAAACGGGACAGGAAACTTTGTCAAGCTAAAATGCAGTACACAGGAGAATGCAAGATCCAGGGGTGGGAGTGAGCCCATTAGGGAAACAGTATGCACCTCCCTCTGGTTGCCATGCCAACTGGTGAGCATAAAAACCAGGACTGGGACAGCCGCCAGCACATGTGTGGGCTAGATAGTGGGGCTGATTGGGTTGAACTAGGCTTCAATGCCCATTGACATGTACGAGAGCTGAATGGGATGTGGGACAGACTGGACCAGTCTGCTGTACATACTGGCAAGCATGGGAACCAGGGCAAGGGGCAGCCCTGGTGGAGGTTATTGCGGGTAGCTCTGACTAGGTTCCCACTGGTTTGCATGGGGGGGGGCGAGTGTGTTGTGGGCAGGATCAGGCTGGATTGCAATACCTATTAGTTTGTGTAGAAGACAGGGCTAGAGATGACTGACCCAGCAAATGCAAGTAACAGTGTGCGTGCAGACTGATTTGGACTCTGTATTGGCAAGCACACACAAGAATCAGTTCTGGGATCACCTCAGGTGAAGTTTCTTTGGGAATCCCCCCAACTGAACCACTGGCTTCAGAATTCCAACCATAGAGAGAATTGCAGGTTCTGTGGTCTGACCGAGGAATGCATGTGTCAGAGATGGGCCTCCTCAGTGGCTTTGACGGGGCAGTGGACAGCATATCTAGATGCACGGAGAATATGGCAGTACACTGGAGCCTGCAGAGGATGCTTGGTACCATAACAGAGGATGGAGGACAGAACAAATCGATCAACTACCCCAGCCAAGTGTTGGCACTGCATACCTGGGGAAATGGAGACTCTAAGATGGACTTTGTCAACTAGTATAGTCTGGAGAGATTTAATCGTAATTCGAGTGGCAATATCAGCACCAATACAGAACTGCTGAACTATCAATACCACTTGAGCGGGACCCTTGGAGCATTCCCCATGTTGGGGAGGCTGGGTGTAGCTTCTCCCTTTATCTCTCCCCTTTCTCCAGACACAGGAAGGGAAAAAGAGAATGTCAAAACAGTGGTCTCACTCACTTTCCTATAGCCCTTGATCCTTTGAACCATAATTAAATATGTAAAAATTATCAAAAGTAAAACTTATATAATTAAAAAAAATAACCCCATACTAAAAAAAAAAAAAAAAAAAAAAAAGAAATTATGGTCTTAGGAATCTATAGCACTTAAGTAGCAGAGCTGGAATATGTGTCCAAGTTTATCTATCTGGTCAACTGGTTTTTCCACAGTATTTCAAAATGTTGATGATGTAAGAAAGTAATTCCAGCCCCACAATACAATGAGAACTGAACATGTATGTGTATGGGAATATATGTAGAGACAAGACATATTTCTAGATCAATTTAACTGTCTATCCTCTGCTTCTCTGCTCCTTGGGTACTGAGTGCTGCTAAAGACTGCTACTGCTGTTGATGGTGTGACATTTCAACACAGCAATTGTTTTGCTTCTTTTATGTACATTAGTCATTTCCTGCACAGCTATTTCAAAATTCTATATTCCTCAAAAACTCTAATTCTATAGTATTCTTTGTGCTAAAGGAGAACTCTTTCAAGTTTTACCACCTAAATTCGCTATTTAAAAGGATTTGTTTATTTTTATTGGAAAGGCAGATTTACAGAGAGAGACAAGGAGAAAGAAGGTTGTCTGTCCATCCACTGGTTCACTCCCCAAATGGCTGCACTGGCCAAAGCAGAGCTGATAAAAAAAAGGCAGAAATCAGGAGCTTCTTCTGGGTCTCCCTTGTGGGTGTAGGGTCCCAAAGCTTTGGACCAAACTCTGCTGCTTTTCTAGGCCTTAAGTAGGGAGCTGAATAGGAAGTAGAGCAGCCAGGACACAAACCAGAACCCACGTGAGATGCTGGCGCCACAAGGTGGAGGACTGGCTTGCTGCACCACCACACCAGTGCCAACCACCTATATTCTTAGGAATTTACTTTCAGTTTCACATAATCTCTTTTTCTTACTCTTCAAAGTGGAACAGTTGCTACTCTTTCTCATCCTGTTGCTACAAAACTCCTTTCTTACCATTTACGCTGTTCATCCCCTCTCTTTCCTTCTTTTAATATTTGGTTTTCCCTAGCATTATCATTTAAACTGGATAATCTCCCATTTTAGGAGTTAAAAATTTCCTGATCTCATGGCCCCTCCTGGAACATTTAAACATCTTAAGAGTTGCTAAAGCTTCCTCTGACTACATTTCAGCTTCTACTTCCTTGTCAATTTACTGCAACCTATTTTTTAATTCTTCTAGACCCGCTTTGGCATCTTAGAGCCAAATGGGACTTTCAGTATTCTGGTGCTGACCGAGTCCTTCCCTTCTGGATGGTTCTTTGGGGCCTAACCTACTCTGCCCCGTGCTGACATCCTCTTACCTCAGGTTACTCTTCACGCTTTTTGGGTAAACACTTTTCCCTACCCATTTTTTAAATACTAGTTCCCTTCAAAATTGTGTACTGGGCCTTTTTCGGTTGTCACTAACCTCTCCTCCCAAGTTCACTTGCTCGACTTCCATGTACATAAAGCACCACTTCTATGCTTTGTCTTGCAAACCTCTTTTTCTAGATGAATTCTTTTTTTCAGGTCTATGTATTTCCATTTTTTGAGCTTTTCTTTCCCAAACCTATTCATCCTATGTTCTTTGTAGCACTTCTGCAGATAAAGAACACAAGTTAAAAACTCTGGCACTAATTCTTCACCCTTCTCTTCCTCAGCCCTTAAATTAAGCCAGTCACCACCATGACCAGTGATTCTGCTTCTTACAGAGATTTCAAATTAGTCCATTTTTGTCTCATCATCACCAGTCAAGTTCAAGATACCACCGTTACTGCTGAAGTAACAGAACAGATTCCCAGTAAGGTTCTTATCGCTACTCTTACTATCTGGCTGCAAACACCACAACAAAGGAGCTGTTGCATCAGTTTCTTAAGATTGAGCTCAGTAGTCTGTTGGACAATCGGCTGATTAAAAACAGCTTTTCTTGTCTCAAAACCTTATATTCCACAGACACATGTTAAAATATGAGGAACCCTTACAATGTTCTTAGAAAATGGAATTAAATGACAGGTACAGTTTGCTGCAAAAAAGCCCTGAAAATCAGGCATAATTTTTTTAATACACATTTTCCATAAACTTTTTGAATTCCCCCTCACACAAAGAAGATAAGAATTAAAACTGCCAAAAATTTATTAGCAAATCTTATTTCATTAAGGGACAACAGAGTGGATTAAAAAGTGCCTGCAGGACCTCAGGAAAGAAGTCATTCTAAGAAATCAGATTTCTTACTTATCAAAATCATTTCAAATTGAATGCGTGGTTTTAAGCTCTGCTACTGTTATCTGAGAGTGAGGTCATGCCAATTACTCATTTTCTTTTACTTCTTTCTTTAATTACTTAAAGTTTATATTTTATTTATACTTGCAGGTCTTAGCCCTAGTACAAGTGGATACACTTAACAGTAATATAAACTACAATACACTTGAAGGAAACAGTAAAATTATTATGAGGCATCAGAAATAAAAAAGCAAAGACAATAACACCCAGGTAAGACACTCAGCTTGAGTTTGCTGGAAACTAAGACAAAAAGGAAACATGTTAAATTACAAAGTTTTCACTTAGAAGGATGTAAGTTTATCTACAGATGCAAATGTTTTCCTGGAACTAATGTAGGCAATAATTCATCATCAGATTTTGGCTAAGAGGAAGAACATAAAATTCCTTTTTAAGGAAAAAAAAAGAGATTTTAGTTTTGATAGCATGCACTGCTGGTTAAGTTATTTAACTATTATCAATACTGCTCTTAGATAACAACCAGCATTTTGATGCAAGTTTTATCAGTGACTTTCCTAAAGGTTAACCTATGTAATGCTATCATATGTAGAAGCACTTAGATTAGCTTAGACAATTATGTGAAACAAATCAGATTTCATTTTGATCTTCTATAAAAATGGAGGATCTGACATTAAACTGAGGCTGGAAGGAATTCTGGGAGTGGAGACATTTTGCTCTTTTCTGTTATTCTGCATTATGAAGATTACACTAAATATGGGGCACGATTTAGAGAATTTTGAAGGAAGAGGTGTGGCCAGGTATGATACTTCAACTTCTGATCACATTTTGAAGATTCATTTATTTTTCTTGGAAAGGCAGATTTAAAGAGAGAAGGAGAGACAAAAATTTTCCATCTGCTGGTTCACCCTCAAGTGGCCGCAATGACCAGAGCTGACCTGATCTGAAGCCAAGAGCTTCTTCTAGGTCTCCTATGTGGGTGCAGGGTCCCAAGGCTTTGGGCCATACTTTACTGCTTTCCCAGGCCACAATCAAGGAGCTGAAGAGAAGTGGAGCAGCCAGGACAAAAACTGGTGCCCATATGGGATCCTGGAGGCACATGCAGGATGAGGACTTTTGTCACTAGGATACTATGCTGGCCCTCTGACCACTTTTTGCAGCTAATAATTGTAGCGCAGATCTCTTAACTTACTATATTTGTCTAATCCAGCTGAACTTTGTGGTCTGAAACTGCAACTTCAAATAAAGCACTTCTTTCTATACCCACTCTCTCTATTTTTACGTAATTTAAAAATTATGGGCCCGACGGCGTGGCCTAGCGGCTAAAGTCCTCGCCTTGAAAGCCCCGGGATCCCATATGGGCGCCGGTTCTAATCCCGGCAGCTCCACTTTCCAGCCAGCTCCCTGCTTGTGGCCTAGGAAGGCAGTTGAGGACGGCCCAATGCATTGGGACCCTGCACCCACGTGGGAGACCCGGAAGAGGTTCCAGGTTCCAGGTTCCCGGCTTCGGATTTGCGCGCATCGGCCCGTTGCAGCTCACTTGGGGAGTGAATCATCGGACGAAGATCTTCCTCTCTGGCTCTCCTCCTCTGTGTATATCTGGCTGTAATAAAATGAATAAATCTTTAAAAAAAATTATTAGACTAACATACTTTGAAAAAATATTTTCTTTACTTGAAAGCGTTATATATAGAGAGAGGTGGGGGGAAAGAAAGCTCTTCTATCGCTGGTTCATTCCCCAAATGGAAGCTGGCCAGGAGCCAGGAGCTTCTTCCAGGCGTCACACATGAATGGCAGGACCCATGTACTTGGGTCATTTTCTGCTGCCTTTCACAGGTATATTAGCAGGGAGCTGGACTGGAGCAGCTTGTACTTGAACTAACACCCATATGGGATATTGTTGTTGCAGGTAGCAGTGGTACTTGCCAAAAAATAATGCCAGCTTCCAGACTAATATATTTTCTCTAAGGAAAGGTTGATATGGAAAATCACCTACACCTTGCTCACTGCCAAATGCACTTAATCATTATTTTTCAAAGATTTATGTATTTGAAAGGTAGTGAGTGAGTGAGTGAGAGAGACACACACACAGAATTTTCCCCAAAAGTTTGCAACGGCCAAGGCTTGGTCAAGTTGAAGCCTGGAGCCAGGAACTTCATCCAATAACCAACATGGGTGACAGAGGCCCAAGAACTTGGGCTGTCTTCCGCAGGTGTAGTAACTGGGAGCTGAATCAGAAGCTGAGGTGGAGGGAACACTCCATCATTGGAAGTTGGCATCAAAGTCCACGGCTTCATCTACAGCACTGGCCTTGGGGCCTGCAAAACTATTTTTTGAATGTATCAGTATGAAAAATTTCTAGTACAGAGGTCCACTATCCATTCCTGGAAATCCTTAGACCACAACTTAACTAACATGAGGGAAGATAATTTTTCTGCTTCCATATTTGAGCCAGCACCAATACAGAAGATAATCTCTCCGTGGCCCTGCCCCAAATGATGCACAACTGTCAATCTGGAATTGTCCCCCTTGTTCTCTAGTTTTGCTTAACAGACTTAATGACTATGTAAATGAATTAATGACCTCATTTTATATTTCATAAATATTTATAGTCTTATCAGAACTAACACTGCCTAAAGAGAAGCCTGCATGAGAAAGAAAACAAGGAACTTTATAATGTTCATTTGATCTCATTTTGAATAACTAAGTTGTGCTGTCAAAATTTAGCTGATTATAATCATGACTCATATTAGATAATTTCCCCAGGGTTTTGACCAAAGTGAGGTAAGCCAGCTTCGGGTGCGATGAGTCGGGGGCAGGGGCTCAGGTGCCAGCCCACACTCCACACTGTTAGGGAATGGGCGTCTCCTTACCGTATGTGCCCAAAGTGCCTTTCTTTCCCAATCCTTTCCTCAGCCCTGACTCTCAATTTCAAAAAGTATTTATCAGAGTTATTCTGATCCAGGTGTTACCTACTGGCTATTCTGAGTGCCTGAGCCTAAGAGTCATACAGTGGATAAACTGATCCTGCCCACTGTTTCATTAGGTAAATGCTCAGGTGAGTGGCCAAGCATTTCTGGGGGTCATCAACAAATCTTTTTCCATATAAGCAGCTTGCTAAGGCTTTAGCATCTGCACACACTGCATAAGTTAGCATTACAAGGTTTCTTAGAAAGGGCTAAACAAAAAATTTGGATCAGATTTGTTTTTAGCTAAGCTTTAATTTTTACTTTGCTTTGAAAACAAAAAAAATCTTTCTTCAGATGATTGGCCATATAAAAAGCTCCAATGTTGCAATGTTAAGATGTAATTGTCTATATGCAGAAATATTATCAAATATACAAAACTGGCTGACATTTATTAATATACAACCATACAATTTTCATTGGTGCCCTGTGACAGTAGGCAATTTAGATAAACAGCTTCATTTTGTTAGTATTACTTTCTTCTCAATCCAAATATTGAGTGTTTTAGTTTTTGTTTTCCCAGTTTTGAAACAGATTAATCCGAAACAGTTATCTGAAAGAGAGGGAGAAAGAGAGAACAGGGGATATTCCACCTGCTGCTGCTGTTTGCACCACAACGGCTACACAGCTGGTGGTGGGCCAGGCTGAAGGCCAGGGACCAGAAGCTCCACTGGGTCTCCCACGTGAGTGGCAGGGACTCACACAACTGCTGGTTCCTATGCTTATTAGCAGAGAGCTAGATGCAAAGCAGAGTACCTGGGACCTGAATGGGTGACTTACCCTATCATTCCACAACACCTGTCCCAAGCATTCCAGTTTTCATTTGAATCCATGATCATTTAAAATCAAGTAATTGTTATTCTGGAAAACATATTTGTTATGCGGGTTTTTGGAAAAACAGCTGATATAACTAAGCAGTCATTTCTGGCTACTATCTCAAATAATTTTAAAAACATTTAAAATCCGGTGTTCACAGCAAGAAACAATTTTTTGAAGATGGTATTCCTAAGGACAGAGTGACAGTAGCAGTAACTGATAAGGCCTGGAATGTTGCAAGACAGATGAAAGAAAAAATATCTCCATTCATGCTTTTCCCAGCCCTGTCACTTATTGCCGGGCTGCCCTATCCACCTACAGCTCATCTCGAGAGTCTATTCCAGGACACCTTATTCTTTCCACCCATCGTGTAAATGATGCCTCTGAGGTGAAGTTGGGCCTTGTGGTCAAGAGGCTACTTGAAACACCTGTGCCCCTTACTGGAGTGCTTCGGGTTGAGCTCTCCCAATTCTAGCTTCCTGCAAATGTGCATGTGGGAAAGCAGCAGGTGATGCCTCAAGGTGGGTCCCTGCCAGCTGACTTCAGCTCCGGGTGTGCAGGTGGTGGTCACTGCAGGCATCTGGAAAGCAGGCCAGTAGAAAGAAGCTCTGTTTCTCACTCTACGCTCTCTCTGCCCGCAACACAGAAAAACCCTAATACGCATTAAACAATTCACTTCAAAGGGCATTTCAAACAGACAATCCTCCAATTCTGACACCATTTTTACTATATACAACTTTGAACTTCTTCCAGTAATAATTCCAAGTTCATCTCTCTCAATAATACTGTTCCAATAATTTCTTTCAAAAACATCTGGTATATCTTTTCCAGACTAGGAAACAACATCTTTGGAACCCTCATAAATCAATGATCTGTTTTAAACATCTCCTGCTCTTTTAGGATAACAAAATGGTTAAAAAAAAAAAAAAAAAAAAAAAAAAAAAGGCTGGTTAAGATGAGGTACTGGCATGATGGTTTAGCAGAATGTAGGCTTAGGACTGAAACACTAGGTTTCAAAGTATCAGCTGCTGATAAGGATGCACAGCTACTGGAACTCCCATCACTTAGGTGGGAAAAGCCAAAGTCACTCATTTTGGAAACGTCGGTGGTTTCCGATAGATTTAAACAAATATTTGCTATGCAGCCTGGCAATCTACTTTGGGTATTTACTAAGAGAAGTGGAAATTTACATTCACACAAAAACTGTGTAAAATTGTCCATATGTGTTATTTCATTTGTAGGTGCTTCAACAGGCAAATAGTTCAAATGTCTGTCAGCCGACCCAAAGATCAACTATGGTTCCAACATATAATGATTACTCAGAAAATGGAAAAAGGCACATTCAAAGGGTACATACAATGGTTTCATATGTTTAATATTTTATAAAAGGTAAAACTATAGGTACAGAAATTAGATCAGTGATTGTTGAGGCTTAGGGTTGAGGAAAAGATGAACTATAAAGGGAATAGGACAAACTACTTTGGGATGATGGAGCTATTCTAATATACTGATTGCGGTGGTAGTTACAGAGCTGTGTACATTTATCAAAAGTCACAAAATGTATGCTACAAGGGCGACTGTTACTCTGATTATCTTATACCTCACCTATTGGATTTAAAAAGCCCAACAAAGCTGGATTATTTTTAGTGACTGATCTTGTGTAATCTACTTAAAACTCATGTCTCGTTTCACAAAAACAGGAATTATATTTACTCTGAAAGATTTTTGTTGAGGAACAAATGAAAACAAAAACAACGAACTTTATACACTTTAAAGCTCCACAGAAATGTCACATTACAGGCCCTGGATACATAATGATAAATAAGACTGTGACGTACATGAGCCCACAATGATGGCCTGCTGGTTACATCTTCACTTTGCCTCGGCTGGGATCCGATATGGGTGTAGGATGGTGTCCGGCTGCTCCACTTCCCACCCAGCTCCCTGCCTGTGGCCTGGGAAAGCAGTAGAGAATGCCCCAAGGCCTTGGGACCCTGTACCCATGAGGGAGACCTAGATAAAGCTCCTGGCTCTGGATCAGCTCAGCTCCAGCCCTTGTGGCCACTTGGGAGTGAACCAGTGGACAGAAAATCTTTCTTTCTGTATCTCCTTCTCTATATATCTGCCTTTGCAATTAAAAAAATAATAATAAAATAAATCTTAAAAAAAAGACTGACACACACAAAAGCTGACTAATGGTGGAAAGAGAGAAAATGGCTAAGCATTACATGAAGCGGAAGGTTAGTGAGAGAAGTAGGAACAAAGTAACATTGGTCCACAATAAGAGGCATTGCATGAGGGAGAGTGAAGGGTAACGGGAGATGTCATGAATGAAAGTGTACAACTGGTATACAGCAATCTTAAAGACTAATTGTGACAAAGCTGAAAATAGCCCAAATTCTGACAGTTTGGAAAGAGTACCTCTCGGTGATTAAGAAGTTGTTCCAAATCTAATGCCATTTGGTTCTTCATCTGTAGCAAAGCAGACTTTTCTTTATTTAGATTACTGGAAAAAAAAGTTTAAAAAGTTATCACATGAATATATAGTTGATAAATAGTAAAAGAATAAACACAGATCTGATAGTATTAATTAAATACATTTTTTGTCCATAAAAATACAATTAATCACTGTAATGTTTTACTTATTGAATGGCCTAGCTATTTTGAAGAAATTATTAAAGCTGATTTTATTAATTATTTTTATTGGGAAGGCAGATTTATAGAGGAGAGACAGAGAGAAAGATATTTTATCTACTGGCTCACTCTCCAAGTGGCTACAACAGCTGGAGCTCAGCCAATCTGAAGCCAGGAGCCTATTCCGGGTCTCCCACGTGGGTGCAGCATCCCAAGGATTTGGGCCGTTCTTGACTGGTTTTCCAGGCCACAAGCAGGGAGCTGGATAGGAACTGGAGTAGCCAGGCTATAAACTGGTGCCCATATGGGATCTTGGCAGATGCAAAGCAAGGACTTTCGCTACTAGGCTATTGCGCCGGGTCCTTTTGAAGAAATTATTTGAAAATACTCAGGGCCAATATTGTGGCATAGCAAATGAAAATGCTGACTGCAAGAGTGGCATCTCATATGGTACTGTTCTGAGGCTGGGCTGATCCTCTTCTGATCTAGCTCACTGTAAAATCATCCAGAAGAGCAGAGGAAGACAGTCAAAGTGGCCTGGGACCCTGAAGCCATGTGGACGACCCATTAGAAGCTCCCAGGTTATGTCTGGTCCAGTCCTGGATGCTGCGGCCACCTGGGGAGTGAACCAGTGGATGGAAGATCTCTCTCCAATTCTGACTTTCAAATAGATAAATAAATTTTAAAAAATTTTACTTATCTTATTTTAAACAAACTTATTCATTAATTTGAAAGGCAGAGTGACAGAGAGAGATCTTCCATCCATGGGTTCTCTCCACACAAAACACAAGTCAGGGTTGGCGGGGCTGAGAGAGACCCAGGAGGGAAGTGGTGGGGTTCCCCCCTCTTGGGTCACTACTCCCACGGGAGGGCATGAAAACTAGGACGGGGGCTGGGGTGGCTAGAAGGAGAGGCACTCAGCAATATCCGTGAGGGCTGGATAGTTGAGTTGGTTGGAGGGAACTAAGCTTCAATGCCCATTGACAGGTACTGGAGCCAAATGGGAAGCGGGACAGACTGGACTAGTCTGCTATGCATACTGGCAGGCCAGGGTGGGGGGCGGGCCTGGTGGGGGTTATTGTGGGTCACCCCGACTGGGCTGCAGCCCCCACTGGTTGATGAAAGAGTCAAGTGCGTGCTGGGCAGAACCAGGCTGGACTGCAACACCCTTGGTTCCAGTGCAAGTCGGGACTGAGAACGGAGCCAGCCCAGCGATTGCAACCACCAACTGATCGTGGCGATGGACTGTGCCAGGCCCGGTGCTTGCTGGAACATGCAGGAATCTGATCTGGGAATACCTCAAAGTTTCTTTGGTGATCTCCCCAATCGAACTGCTGGACTCAGAGCCCTGGCTAGGAGAGGACGGAGGACGGAGCAGGTCAATCAACCACCTCAGCTAAACGGGCAGCGAAATACTGGGCAAATGAAGACTCTGATGGACTGTGACAATCAGTGGCTTCTTTAATGACCTAATCGAGCTGGGAGTGATGAGAGTGGCAGCGATCCATAGCTGGAGGACTATTAAGACCACTTGAGCAAGTATCTCAGAGCATGCCCCACATCCGGGACTTTGGGCGGGTGGGAGACTGGGTGGGGATTCTCCCTCAATATCCCCCTTCACCTCAGATACATAAATAGTATAATAAAATATATATTAAAAAAAATGTCAGGGTTGGAATCAGGAGCCAGGAGCTTCTGACAGCCAGATCTGGGTCTGGCTGAAACCAGGAGTTCAGAACTTCACCTGCGTTTCCCATATGGGTGGCAGGGTCATCATACTCGGGGTCATCTTCTGCTGTTTTCCTAGGCATATTAGTAAGGAGTTGGATCAGAAGTGCAGTAGCACCCATAAAGGCAGCAGCACCAGAAGCAACAGATTAAATCAGTATAGTATAAACTAGCCCCCATAATTTTATGAGATATTTTTTTCTTTGAAAATATTTGAGAGGCATAGAGAGGGAGAATGCAACAGGGAGCTCCCATCCTCAGTATTACTCTCCAAATAACTTCAAGGCCTGGGCTGAGGTGGGATGAAGTCTAAGTCAGAATTACAATCCAGGTCTCCCATGTGGGCAGCAGAGACCTAACAATGTGAGCTGTCATGGCTGCCTCCAGGGTCTGCATGAGTGCAAAGCTAGTCAAGAGCTCAAGCGGAGAATCACTTTTGGCGTAATGATGTGAAAAATGGACATCTTAACTGTAGGATAAATGCCTGTCTGCCTTTTCCTTTTAATAATCATTTGATAGTGTAACTGGGTTACATTTTGAGAAAACTTTTCTGCCTAGTAAGGACATAAAATTACCGCTGTAGGGCCTGGCACAGTAGCCCAGAGGCCAAAGTCCTTGCTTTACAGGTGCCAGGATCCTGTATGGGTACTGGTTTGTATCCTGGCAGCCCCACCTTCCATCCAGCTCCCTGCTTGTGGCCTGGGAAAGCAGTTGAGGACAGCCCAAAGCCTTGGGACCCGGCACCCATGTGGGAGACCTGGAGGAGGTTTCTGGTTCCTGATCAGCTCAGGTCCGTCAACTGTGGCTGCTTGGGGAGTGAATCAACGGTCGAAATCTCTTCCTCTTGGTCTCTCCTCCTCTCTGTATATCTGACTTTCCAATTAAAATAATCACTGCTGTAAAGATAACTATCCCTGAAATGTTAAAAAGATCAATTAGGACTTCCACAAAAGAATCATATATGGGTAGAATTTTAAAACACAGATATTGGAAGGCAAAATATTTATCTTTAAAATTCAAAGTAGCAATTTTTGATTCATAGCATGCTAAATTATAATGTATATAGTTGAGCTAAGTAAATAAATCTGATAGTTGGTCTGTGGTAAACTTGCAAAATAACTTCTGTCTTCAAATTCTTCAATATTCACTTTTGAAGTCTTCACAGTGATTTTCCCTTGGATATCACCCATTTTCTGAGAGGAAGGGTAAAAAAATATCTTATAGGCTAATAATATCTTAAAACAAATATTTGAAATATGCCATGTATTTGTATTCTTCCACACAGAGAAACTATTAAAACAATTAAACAAAATATTATAATGTCACTGCAATAAATCAGCATCATAACAGCTATTCACAAAGCAATAATGATTTGAAGTAATGATTTGCCAAGTGTTGAGACAAAATTTATAAGGGCAAATTTAATGAAAATTATTTTGCCGACCATGTGCTACACCTTTAAGCTATGCTATAAGAAAATGAAGAGTCACCAATCTTAAGAATACCAGGCAAAACTTTTTTAAATTCAAGGAATAGTTGTCAATATTCTGGAAGAATTGGTAATTCTAAGGATTGAGAGGGAAAAGTCTACATTTCTTCCTACTGAGAACTTGCCCAGGAAGCATCAGAATTGGTCCTCAAAAAAGAAAACCCAGATGCAATTCTGACATCCATTTCCTACTGTGCCACTGCTCTGACTGTATGGCAGAAAGCAGAATATTCACATGCCACTGAACTTGCTTCTACATCTGTAAAAGTGGAAAAGAGTGTTCCTGTATGCCAAAGGGATATGTAAATTAGCTAATGAATGATTACATAAAGTGAAGGACACATAAAACTCGATATAAATGCTACACGGTATTACTAATTTAGATGAAAAACAAGCATCAGAGGAAAACAGTAATTAAGTGCCAATAAAGGTAAGGCAGCTCAGCAGAAAAACAAACTGACTTTTGGAGTTAGGCGCCAGGGATCCTACGGAGCCGACGGGCTGAAAAGAACAAAACGGTATTGTGGAAACTGCCACATTCTGCTAGATTCCCTGAAGCACAGCTGTGTAACTCTAGAACTCTAATCCATCTTCGGCTCAATCATTTTGAAGATAAATTATTTTTCAAAATGAAAGTAAAAACCCAGTATAGAGAGCTAGGAACTTGCAAGGAACATACATGTGCTTCTTTTCATGTTCAGTACCTGCCCATGTTCATACATACTGCAGAGTATGTAAATACAGTGACAAGCAGTGCTTCCAAGTGTTCTCTGTGTGTGTCTCAAATGTCAACAGATCCATTAAATAAAATATAGTGTCATGGGAATGGAATGTAGAAGTAATTACAGGATTTTAACTGGATAATTCTTTATAAATGCTTTGTATGTAGTGCACAAGTTTTTAAGAAAAAAGATTAAGTCAATAGTGAAAGCACCATATTACATAGAATTGAAAGTAGGCGAATAAACTGCTTTACAGAACAACTCTGTCCTCTCTGTAGGACACTGATTTGCCACAAACAGTACACATCCCAGACACTATTTCTCTCATTTGCATATCTGGGTATATATTTTTCTTTGTTGTCTTTGTAACAGACACAAACCAGAGAGATCACCTTCAACATGCGGGTTTCTAAAACAGCATATGCTGATTATATTCACTGCTATACGTATGTAATTACTCAACAGAATTCTAGTCTTTGTAAGACATATTTCTTAACAGTGGAAACTTACCTTTAAAAATACAAAGCTATTCTCTGCGTGACTCATAAAGCTGCTACAAAACAAATCTCCTTATAAGCACATTTATCTTGAATGGTATATTACACCCATAATTGTTGAGTTCACTGTTAATTATTACTTAGAAAATTCCTGTTTATGACTGTTTCACCTGCTATATGAAAACATATTCCTGATATATTGTTCCTTAACTTCCTGGATCAATATACTCTGGCTTAGCCTTGCAAGCAAAGCTGACAATGTAGTCTTTTCTTCTTTAACCATTAGTTAAGAATAAACTAAGAACTGACAACAGGGAAAGAAAACTGATGCTAATGATTCCTTTGCAATGCTTCCTTCACCCCTGAGGAAGAAATCTACCTGTATTACCCAGATGTCCCCTGTGGCTTGGTAGAAGAGAGTTCACGGGACTTGTTTAAAACAGATTATTACTTTAATGATGGGGAAATTTGTAGTTAATAGTGACATTTCTTTTTTTTTTTTTTAAGATTTATTTTATTATTATTACAAAGTCAGATATACTGAGAGGAGGAGAGATAGAGAGGAAGTGGAGCTGCCGGGATTAGAACCAGCGGCCATATGGGATCAAGGCGAGGACCTTAGCCACTAGGCCACGCTGCCAAGCCCTAATAGTGACATTTCAAACGTTAGCTTTTAATATGTTCGTAATGGTCTTTAGTATATACTTACTCTAACCTTTCTAGAAATTGAGTATATTGTATAAATAGCTAAATTTGCCATGGGTGAGTGTGGCATGATGGAACTGTTTAATTTTCTAAGAAAAACATAACATTATTCAGTTTTTAAAGAGTTTATATTATGGGAGCTAAAGTTTCATAATTTATTGAGGTAAGAGAAGGGATAGTTAATGAGTTTTCCCTACAAGTCAGAAACTTTATATATGTACCTTCATTTAACTTTCACAACCTTCCTTTGAGGTTTATACCAAAAACTTCACAGAGACGTTTACCATAAGAAAAAAAAGCCCAGCTTGATCCTTTTCACTACACAATTTGACATGCCATTTTTTGCAAAGTAGGGGTAAAAAATTGCACATCTACAAAACTTTAGGCATATGATACTGGGCTTTACCCTTAGTTGTTGGTTGAACTGATTTAAAAAAAAATTTTTTTACATCACGGTCATATCACAGCATTTCATTCATGTAACCAGTACATCTATAGCAACATCTGAAAAACCTGTTAGACTACTGAAAAAAAGTGCCTGAATTCATTTTTGTTAGAAGACAGACACTTTAATTAAAATCAAGATTTCATATCCTATGAGATGGTCCAAAATTTAAGCAGATTATATACAATAAGTTTACAAAATAGCATCATTAAAGGAGGTACATATGTAGCAAAGCTTTTTGGGGGGCAGTAAATTCCACACTTGGCATAGCTTTTAAAATTATTATTGTTACCCCTCACTTAAAAAATTCTTTAAAAATTTTTATTATTTATTTACTTTCATATTCTTTGAAAGGCAGAGACAAAGGCAGAGAGATCCTCTCTTTTTGAGCCATACCAGCATCAGTCAGCATCAGCCAGTGATGGGTTAAGATGATCCAGAGGCATGGAACTCAATCCAGGTACCCTACTTGGATGGCTATAGCCTCCCGGGTGCACATTAGCAAGAAACTAGACTGGAAGTGGAACAGCTGGGATCAAAATCATACTCTGACAACAAAACGCCACCATCATGGTACTGAACACTTGCCCGTATTTTTCATTTTTAAGATAATTTTCAATGAAAAAAATCACTAATAATAGCAAATGTTTACTGAGTATAATGTCTACACATGCTGCTATGTATAAGTGCAAACCATTCAATGCTAAGTATAATCATATGAATTAGCAGCTGTTAGTGCCATACTCAATCTATAAGAAGGAACAGTGTCCCAGCAAATATGGCTGTTAGTCACAATGGCATTGACAGCACGAAACAAAACTTAAAATTCAGTTCTCAGTAATACTACCACACTGCAAATGCTCCCCAGCTGTAATTTGCTAGCAGCCACCATTCAGCCAGTACAAGTATGGAACATATGAAAATTCTGTAGGACAATGGCGATTTAGAATGTATACCGACTTGCCCCAAACTAAGTATTAAGTGGATTTGAACCCATGAAACTTAACTGCATAGTCTGTCCTTCCTTTGAAAAAATCATGAAAGAATATTTAAAAGAGAGAAAATACAACAAAATCCCACATGTCTGTCATTATACTTCAGGCATGATCAACACAGTTCTACACTAATTTTTGACTTTCTTCCTTAATCATATTAACTCATCCCTTATTCAGACTAGAACATACGGAGGCAGTATAACATAATATTTAAGAGTGCAGAATTCGACGGGCCTGGCGGCGTGGCCTAGCGGCTAAAGTCCTCGCCTTGAAAGCCCCGGGATCCCATATGGGCGCCGGTTCTAATCCCGGCAGCTCCACTTCCCATCCAGCTCCCTGCTTGTGGCCTGGGAAAGCAGTCGAGGACGGCCCAATGCATTGGGACACTGCACCCGTGTGGGAGACCTGGAAGAGGTTCCAGGTTCCCAGCTTCAGATCGGCGTGCATCAGCCCGTTGCGGCTCACTTGGGGAGTGAAACATCGGATGGAAGATCTTCCTCTCTGTCTCTCCTCCTCTGTGTATATCTGGCTGTAATAAAATGAATAAAATCTTAAAAAAAAAAAAAAAAGAAGCTCTTGGCTTCTAGCTTTAAAAAAAAAAAAAGAGTGCAGAATTCGAAAGCAGACAGACATGAATCTAAGGTTTGGCTCTCTCATGAGGGCCAAATCGCTTAATAACACTAGGACTGAGCTTTTTCATTTTTACAAAGTTCTTCTCAGCTAATTTTCCTCTCTATTGTAAATATTTTCAGTATCTTAACTTATAGTAAAATAAGTATTCAAATAAATTTACTTGAGCATTTGAAAGATGTCATTTTTTCCCTCAGGTTGGATATATCAACTCTGCAAAATAATAAAGGTAAAAACTATAGTTCTGTTCAGAGTTGCTTCCTCAATTACCCTAAGATAACCATGTGTCTCATGAATGACGAAAAAAATAATTTCTATTGTCCCCAATAGCTACATACAGAACAATTAATCGGGATTATTCATTAATGTTGGCTTTATATCCTATGCATATAATTTTTTAACTCTACAATTACTCAAAACAAATCATTGTTACTTACTCTCATGCCTAAGTTTTCCATTATTTATCTTTTTGAAAGGTTGAGAGACATGAAGGCAGAGACAGAGAGTGTGTTCTTATCTTCTGTTCACTATTGGGAAGCCAAAGACCAGAACTGGGAATTCCATCAAAGCGTCCTACATGAGTGGCAGAAGCCTAGCTGTTACTGACTCATCACTGCTGCCTCTCAGGGTATGCGTTAGCAGGAAGCTGGAAGAGGAGCCTGAGCTGGAGTGTCACCTAGGCATTCTCATGTGGGATACCAGTACCCTAAATGGTGTTGTAGCCACTAGGCCAAATGCCCACTTCTATTTCGATATTTCAGCACAAATACAATTTTATTTATTTTAAAGCTAGGCTATTTTTTCTTTCTTTTTGCTGTTAAAGATTTATTTTGTTTATTTGAAAGGCACCATTAAATACACACACAAAGTGACAGACAGACACAGAGAGGGAGATCTTCCATTTGCTGGTTCATTCCCCATAAGGCAGCAAAAGCTGGGGAAGGGCTGGACCAAAGCCAGGATCCAGGATCTTCTGGGTCTCCATGTGGGCCTAGAGGCCTAACCACTTGGACCACCTTCTTAGGCCATTAGCAGGGAGCTGGATTGGAAATGGAGCAATTGGGATTCAACTGGTGCCCATATTGGATGCTGGGATTGCAGGAGGCAGCTTTACCCATATACCTGGCTAAAATGCTGGCCCCATAAAAAAATTTTAAATTATTTTATCAAATCATTAAAAAATTGAGATCTCAAAGTTCTGGGTCAAATATTTTGGTGGAGTGGGAATGAGAGATGATAATCGCTCATTGATTAATCTAAAAGATAACTCCAACTTTGGAGTTAATTTCCAATAGTTTTATATTTTTAGTGGCATGCCTCTAGAAGCCTGTTTTTACTAACTACCCTCCTTATCATTTTCTAATTCCTTATTTAACAATTTCCTTTCTTAGCACATTTATATGGGTTGCAAGGATTTATCCATTGAGTGCAGCAATGTGGTACCGTGGATAAGCTGCTGCCCGTAGCACCAGCATCCCGTATCAGTTTGTTTCTAAGGTGCTCTGCATTCTATCTACCTCCCTAGTAATGCGCTTGGGAGAGCATACTTGGGCCTTTGTCACTCACGGGAGACCCAGATGGAGTTCTAGAATCTGGGACCAGACCCACCCATTGTGGCCATTTGGGAAAGAAATCAGCAGATGGAAGATTTCTTTCTGTCTCTCCTTCTCTCTGAGTCACTCTGCCTTCCTAAAATAAATACAATTGAGCCCTTAAAAAATTCATCTACAAAGCTTAAATTGCTCTCATAATCCTAAAAATGAATAATCAAGCCAACTAATCAATCACTGCTAAGTTGAAACTGTTTAATACATAACATCATTTAAATACATAAAACAGGGCTCAGTGTGGTAGCCTGCACCTTACATGCTCGGGATCTGATATGGGTGCTGGTTTGTGTCCCGGCAGTTCCACTTCCCTTCCAGCTCCCTGAGTGTGGCCTGGGAATGCAGTAGAGAACAGCCCAAAGCCTTGGGACGCTGCACCCATGTAGGGGACCTGGAGGAAGCTCCTGGCCCCTGGCTTCAGATCGGCTCAGCACTAATTGTTGTGGCTACTTGGAGAGTGAATCAGCAGATGGAAGATCTTTCTCTCTGTCTCTCCTTCACTCTGTTAATCTGACTTTCCAACAAAAATAAATAAATCTTTAAAAAATATAGAAAACAAAAAATATAAAGTATAATTATTTTATTTCAACTTGAAAGAATTAAAATGCCTGCATAGACGACAAGTAAATCATTGGAGTGACTAAGCAGAGCAAGCTTTTGGCTAACTTCTCAAGAAAATAACTTGAAACTAAGGAAGCAAAGGAATTTACTTATTTACATTGAGGTAATTCATATGTCACCTTATGTTAAAGGTTAGAGGAAAGTAAGCTTAAAAATTCCTTAGCAAAAATCAATACAAATCTAAGTAAATGTGCACATTATTTCTGTTTAAGGTTATTTTAGCTCTACAAAAGGCATCTGACCACATTCCTGCTTTCTGTTAACCAAGCTCCCCCTTAAAAAATGGATATCAATGTGTGATAGCACATGACCTAGTTTTTCTAAGAGAAGGCTAACACTCAAAATTCATTAAACATTTCCCTTCACAATTCTGAAGTCTTCCACAATAGCATTATGATTATAATGGTTTTGTTACTTAAAAAACTGAAAGATTCATAGATGATTTACCTGACATTTTTCTCAAGTTCTGCTATACACTTCGTCAGTGAATCGATCTTGGAATCTCTCTGTCGCACAGATTCAATGAGATATCTGTAAGGCTGCTGAGCCTGGTTCAGCAGCGAATTGGCCCTGTCAAGCTAAAGAAATACACGTCTCATTAAAATCCAGAAAATGTGTGATAACAACTAAAGACACGCAAAATGTCCTAGCACAAATACAGATATCAAAACTTTCTACATGAATTATTCTGAAAAGTGTTTTTTGGGGAAATTTGAAGATTTCAAAAATAATTAATCAATACAGTGATTCTTACTAAGAATGAGTCTAACCATAGAAGATGATTTATAAATATTCAGAGTTACAAATTTTGAGAATGGGCCTGGCGCGGGGGCCTAGTGGCTAAAGTCCTTGCCTTGAACACACCGGGATCCCAAATGGATACCAGTTCTAACGCCCGCAGCTCCACTTCCCATCCACCTCCCTGCTTGTGCCCTGGGAAAGCAGACGAGGACGGCTCAATGCTTTGGGATCCTGCACCTGGAGGAAGTTCCTGGCTCCTGGCTCCTGCCTTGGGGAGTGAATCATCGGATGGAAGATCTTCCTCTCTGTCTCTCCTTCTATCTGTATATCTGACTTTGTAATAAAAATAAATGAATCTTTTAAAAAAATTTTGAGAATGGACATCTAAATTTTTCTATGATTTGATGGCTTGAGAAGCTTTGTAACATGAAATATTTGCTGTTTAATAAAAACCTTGCAGTGATAAATGAAGTTTTATTTCTACCACAAATTATATAATCATAGCAAATTGTTTCTTCATAATTTTGTGCTAAGATACATAATTTATGACTCTGCATCATTGTGTATAATACGCTATTTTATTTTGTTCTTAATGTTGTTTATATAGTTGAGAGGGATGCAGGCCCACATAGGCCTCTGATAACAGTGGGAAGGGTTGAGGCATGGAGGAAGGTAACTGCGACAAACGTTTCAAAATTTTTTCCCTTCCTTTCTCCAAAGAAGGGGGAAAGAAGGGGTTACTCCTTACAGTCAAACTGCATTAGCACCTGGGGACGCAGGCATCATTTGATGACACGTTACAGACCCTGATATGGGGAAGGGGACTCCCATCGTGTTACTTCAGTGGTATTGATAGTTCAGGGACGTTTTCAGCTTAGTTGTAGAAGAGCTGAGAAAGTCTTTCCAAGCTCTATTGGCTGACCAAGTCCACTTTGGTGCATCCAGGAACATGTTGCAAAGCTCTGCCGGGAGATGGATCCAACCTATTGTTTCCATCCTCTGATGAAATACTCCATGTCCTCTGCTGGTTCACATGAGCTGGCTGTCATGTCCCATTAAGGACAACAAAAAATGAAGATGGACTGAAGAAATTGTAGTGTTGGGATTTTTGGCTTTGGAAGAGTGAAAAGGGGTATGTGGTGGCACACATTTGTGAACCAGCTCAACTCTATCCTTAATCACTGCCTGCAGGTTAGAATTCACCCCTTTTCCTCAGGAACCTACTGTGGAGCAGAGAAGATGGGGGTCTGAAAAACCCACTCCAACTTGGTGGTGCCCACTGCAGACACCTTTTGAATTGGAACAGGTGACGTGGCAGTGCTGGGTCGGACGGCACTTTTGCTTGCCCCTCATACTGCCTGCACAGCATTTTGGGGTCTGAAGGATCAAGTAACAGCACATCACAAGTGGCCAAAAAAGACTAGGCAGTAAGAGTCATCACAGGCAAAACTCACTGCTGCTGTCGCAGGGGTCTGTGTAACCTTGCCTTGGGGTCTGACACACAGTGATACAGCATGCTGTTTGCACACCACATACAGCACATGCTGTGGATGTCGGTTCTCCTGGTGGTTGAACATGTCCCCGCAGCATGCACACTGGGAGCACTCCCCATCCTTCTGTCTCTGTCGGGACCTGCGCTGGAAGGGCTGCATCTGGAACACGCTGACCCCTGCCCTTTGGGGTCTTCCCCCAGGCCAAAGCCCAAGGAGTCCATGCAAGGTTAGCTGCAGTCGTGCTTGGGGACCTGGTTTTTGGTGTAGTGCACGTACGAGTCCATGTCCTCCAGGGAGTCTGAGCATATATGTCCTTGACTGGCACACACACTGGTAGTCCTCGTGGCCTGCCATTCAAATCTGATCCACTTTTTAAAAGCAGGCTTATTTATTTTTCTTTGAAAGGCATATTTATACAAGAGAAGAGATGGAAAGGTCTTCCATCCTCTTGTTCACTTTCCAAACGGCTGCAACAGCCAGAGATGAGTTGATCAGAAGCCAGGACCCAGGAACTTCTTCCAGGTCTCCCATATGGGTGCAGAGCTCATGGACTTTAGCCATCCTCTGCTGCTTTCCAGGCAATTAACAGAGAGCAGCGCCCATGTAGGATGTAGGCACTGCAGGTGGAGGAGCCAGTTATCTCCACTGGCCCTCATACATGCTGTAAGATGGGTTCAACTTTATTTTGCATAGAGATCAATACTCAGTTGACTACCCTCCAGTATTGAAAACGTCGGCATTTCCCCCCCAACTGTGTTTATTTCCGGGCTCTCCATTCTGTGCCACTGGTATACATAATCTTATTTGTTAAACTAATGCCAGTAACACACTGTTTTGATGACTGCAGCTTGGTAGTAAGTGCTGAAATCAGGACGTGTGAGTTCCCAAATGGCTCTCTCCTTCTTAAAACTGTTTTCCCATTCAGGATCTCTTAAAATTCCATTTAAATTTTAGGATGTGGTTTTCTATTTCTGTAAAAATGTCACTGGCATTTTTTCCTTAGATTTTAAAATTTTTATTGGAAAGGCAGATTTATAAAGAGAAGGAAAGACAGAGAGGAAGATCTTCCATCTGCTGGTTCATGCCCAAAGTGGCCACAATGGCCAGAGCTGAGCCAATCTAAAGCTAGGAGCCAGGAGCTTCTTTTGGGTCTCCTACGTGGGTGTAGGGTCCCAAGGCTTTGGGCCATTCTCGACTGCTTTCCCAGGCCACAGGCAGGGAGCTGCATGGGAAGTGGAGTTGCTGGGATATGAACTAATGTCCATATGGGATCTGGCAGTGTGCAACACATGGATTTAACCACCGAGCCATTGTGCTGGGCCCACTGGTGTTTTGAAAGGGATTACACATATTATGTAGATTGGTTCATACAGTAATGACATTTCAACAATACTGAGTCCTATAATTTATGAACATGGAGTGTCTTTCATCTGAATATTTATTCGTAATTACTCTTCTGATGCTATTGTAAATAACATTTTCTTAACTTCCTTTTCAGACTGTTAATTGCTAGTGTACTATATGTAATTTTATATCATGCTTTTTCATATAATTGTATATCAGAATCATTTATTACTGGTTATTTGAGTACTTGAATTTATATTTTTCATGATTATAAAACGGTCTATAGCCAGCTAATGTGCCATCATCTTATTAAACAGCCAACAGTATCAGACAATTACAATTTTATCAATTTCTAGAGAATTTTTTGATAGTACGAACAATGCCACAAAAATTTCTGCATTACGTTTTTTCCTTTTCCTTTAAAGTTTTATTTCATCTGACAGGCAATCAGAGTGGGAGAGAAGGCCACTTCCTCCCTACCTATAATGGCCAGGGATTGGACCAGGCTGAAGCCTGGAACTCCAGCAGGTCTCCCAAGTGGGTGGCAGGGACCCTAGTGCTTGAGTCATTAACTTATCTCCTGGGTATATGGTATTAGCAAGAAGCTGGATTAGAAGTGGAGGAGCTGGTACTAAAACCAGATACTCCTATATGGGATGTAGGAGTCCCAATAGGCAAATCAGCTGTTGTGCCAAATGTCCACTCATCTTTTTCCTTGATATTTTCCTTGTTAAATTTTGTTAGGCAAATGACTATCTGATGCTCTTAACATTTAAGAACCAGAATTCCTTCCTAAGAATTTTGACAATTTATGTACCACTCATCTTTCATGATTTAAATTTTTTGCTTGTTTGTTTTGCTCCTTTTCTCCCTAAGCAAATGTAAAATGTATGTATGTATGTCCCTAAATCACTAAATGCCACACGATCAGCGTCAGTAGGTTTCTTTAGTACATAAGAGAGTTCTTTAAAAAGGTACTCTTAAGCTGGATTTGAAAAAGCTGAGCAGTCAGAAAAAAACTAATTGATATCAAAGTATGAAAGACACGAAGGTATTTAATTCCACAGAGCAAAATACCAAAATTTCAAACTTTGCCACGATCTTATATGGACTGGTGGCCACTCATTTCTAGCTTTTTATGGATGTTCAAAAATTTTCCTCTCTTTTCTTCATAACAGCTAATAAGCTCAACTGAGGCTAAAGATGTATTATTTTTCTGGGACAAAAAGTGATTTGTAGTTGATAAATTTGTAAAATGACAAAAATCAAATTTATCAGTAAATACATTTGAATTACATTTATGTGATCGATATACTTAAATAAAAAGGTAAGTCCTAAACACGTAATTCATTTTGGCATTCCCTCCGCCCCCTTAATACAACAATGTGAGGGGTCAGAAAACAGTGTAAAAAAAAAAAGAAAAGTGTGCCTGGTACAGTGGAGGGCCCAACGGGAGAAGCAGCAAGGGCAAAGGCGAAGACTATGTGCTCCAGGTAGGCAGGCAGGAAAACGAAGCCGTGGAAGTGGTGGTGGGGGGTGGATGTTAAAAAACAGGTAGAGAATTCCACTTGCATATGGAGGCCTATTTTGTGAAAGCATTTATTTATCTCAGTTACATTTGAAAGTTTTCTTCTGATTATGTTAATGCTAGTTCAAGGAAAAAAACTCTGGAAAAAAAAAAGGAAATAGTGAAAGGAAAGAAAATCTCTTTTCTTTTCCTTTCTCTTCTCTCTTGAGATACCACATGTACAGTAAAAGCAGAGTCAAAGAGAAAAAAAAAAACCCACGAATATTTCCCAAAGTTGGGGTTTCAGTGTGCCTTTTCTTTTCTTTGGAAATCATTCTCTAAAACCTACCACAATGTCACTGGAATCTTATTATTCTTCTAAGTTGCTTTATGAACAGTCAACTATGAAGCTGGACAAAAATAAAACTAAGTTCTAGTAACCTGAATAACCAGTTTCTCTAGTCAATTAAATCAAACAATTGCCTTGACTTTGTTTTCACAGAACTGACCCTAACTGAATAAACTGAACTGACAAGCTGCTTTGTGTTTTAAAGTGCAGAGTACTCCATGTGTGCGTTTTGGGTGGAGCAGCGGCAAGGGTGGCAAGGAGACTAACTGCATTTACAAACTGCACTTACTGGCAGTCTAGCATGAACTACTGAAAACGCATCGGATCAGTTTTCAATGGCACACACACTATCCCCTAACAGCAACAGTAATGATTTTAGTTTAATTTTCTTTCATGGCATTAATTTATGCAAACTAGGTTTTAGTATTATAAACAAAAATAAGGGTCAAAGTTTTATTTTCAGAATGGTAGTTTCTAGTACATAGCCTAGAACCTCCTCACTTTCAGTAACAAAGCTACTCTAGTGTTACAGCTTTTGGTAAGCTTGCTAATAGGCTTAATTCCACAAGTCTATTTTCATTTCTTAGAGAAAAAATTTATGTGTCTGTGTCTCAGTGAAAGGCATGATAAATTTTATTTTTGAAATAAATGTAACAGAAATTAATTCCACCAATACAGCTTTAAAAGGTTTTTCTGTAACTATTATAATAGTATTAAAAGAATTTCACAATCTCTCCTTATAGGAAAGCCTTAGTAATTAGTGAGTCAGCAACCATATACGTAACAAATGAGTCAGGGTTAAACCCATGACACATTTTATAGAATTGATATTCTTTTGTTTTAATAATTTGTATATATGATTCAGAGGGAAAAAAGCAATACTTAATTGAATCATAATTATATATTTTGAGTTAAGCACTAATTTAATTTTTACTTGAATGATAATATAAAATTACATGTTGTCCCTAAACCTTTTCTTCAAAGATTTATTAATTTCACTCTCCAAACGTACTTAGCAGTCAAGGCTAGACCAGGTGGAAGTTAGGAGCCAGGAACTCCACGCAGGTCTTCCACGCGGTTGGCAGGGAACCTGGTACTCCCACTGTGCCCTAGGTGCATTAGCAAGAAGCCCTTCCAGAAACAGCTGGGACGTAAACCATTCTTTTGACATAGGATTATGGGTATTTCAAGCAGGGACTTAACCTGTTGTGATGTAAAACCTGATTATCTCCCTTAGATGTATTTATTTGAAAGACTGAGTTACACAGAGAGATAGTGACAGGGAGAGAGAGAGAGAGGGAGAGGGAGATGGAGAGAGAGGGAGAGAGACCTTCCATCTGCTGGTTCACTCCCCAAATGGCTGCAATGGCAGGGGCGGGGACAAGCTGAAGCAAGGAGCCTGGAGCTTCACCCAGTTCTCTCACACTGACACGGGGACCCAAGCATCTGGGCCATCTTCCACTGCTTTCCCAGGCACAGGCTTATTCCTAGGCACACTAGCAAGTGCACTACCCTGGGTTAGAAGTAGAGTAGCCAGGACTCAAACCAGAGCCCGTATGGGATGTTGGGATTATGGCAGTAGCTTCATCTGCAATGCCACAATGCCAGTCTCAGCTCCTCTCTTAATATTAAATACACATGTGCGTATATATATATACATACAGTTTATTTTCACAGAAATAGAAGAAATGAAACTTTCTTACCAGTGTAAAAATATATTTGATTGAATGGAATTTAACATTAAGTTGCTTTCTATGTAGAAAACAAACATGTGATATCTCCCAATAGCGCTAACATTTAGTATCAAACCATTCATATGATTTTGCTTTGTCTTTCTGGTGATATTGTGAATGTCAAATGCTTAGCTAAGGTCCAATATGGTCCAATATGCTTTTCAGTAGTCTTGTATTACTTGTGCATCCTCAAACACTTCGGACACAAGTGCTAAAAACAGTAATCATCCCAGTCTTACTAAATCCAAACTTCTCAGGGTTAGCCTTGTGGTTCTGATGATCAATGTTATGGAGAGTACAGTCTTGGGACCTGCCGTAGGCCACTTCTTCCGACTGTATTAGCAGTTAATTTACCCTGTGGGGTGAACCCTCTATCCTATTAAAACCAGCTTCTTCATCCATAGGCTTACTAACAATATCACGTTTAAAGGGTAAGATTTAACTGACAACAATTCCATCAACTAGGATGTCAGAGAAACTGCTATGTCAGGTATGGCTTCTCTGCTGCTGAGTTGTACACAGGTCCAGGGGTTGGAAAAGAAAGGGGCCAGGACAGGGGTGCAAAATACCTCTGAGCTCAGAGCAGGAGCTTCCATCATTGTGTTGGAAGTGTTTTATTATTTTACAGCCAAAAGCAAGTGTGTGCTACCTGAGTATGAGTTATGGTCTTGCGATTTTCAAAGAGAGGAAATTCACAAGAGTAGGATGGTTGTATATTTGAGAGTAATCAGCTTGGAATTGATTGTAGATAGGATTATAGAGTATTATTTTTTCAAAGAATGGCCCAGAACACTTATCAGGACATGTTAAAAAGGCAGATTCCTGCACTTCGTTCCAGATCTATGTAATCCCTACCTCTGAGGGAAGGCCCCCAAAACACTTAATCTTTAAATTGATTAATTTAATTTATTTGAAAGGCAGAGAGAAAGGGGGAGGGACTACTAGTTCACTCTCCAAATGACTGCAATAGCTAGGGCTGGGCCAGGCTAAAGCCCAGAGCTCAAATTTCAATCTGACTCTCCCAGGTGTGCGGCAGAGACGCAAGTACTTGGCCCATCACTTGCTGCCTTCCATGCTGTGAATGAGCAGGAAGCTAAAACAAGGAACCGAGCTGATGGACCATTCCACATCAATGCTCTGGTCTGAGATGTGGGTATCCCAAGTGGCATCTTAACCAGTGTGGTAAGCAAATGTTTAAAAAAGAGTTATTTACTTATTTTGAAAGAAAGAACAGTAGAAAAAGAGAGGGAAAGTCAGAGAGTTTTCCATTCACTGGTTCATTCCCTAAATGGCTGCAATGGCCAGGGACGGGCCAGGCAAAGGTCAGGATCTTGGAACTCCATTTGGGTCTCCCATGTGAGTGGCAAGGACCTATGTAATTGGGACATAATGTGCTTTCCCAAGCATATTAGGAGGGAGCTGGACTGGAGTTGGAATATCTAGGACTAGAACCAGTACTTCAATACGGGATGTGGTGTTACAGGCAGTAGCTTAACAAGCTGTGCCACAACCCTGCCTGGTCACCAAAATGTACATTTTAAAACAAGAATTTGAGGGGCAGATGCAGTTGTGTATCAGGCTGATCCTCTGCCACAGCACTGGCATACCAGGGAGGGTCTAGTTCCAATGTGAGCTGTTCCAATGCTGATCAGGCAGCCTGCTAATGGCCTGGGAAAACAGTGGAGGGTGGCACAAAGTCTTGGGTCTCTGCACCCATGTGGGAGACCTGGAAGAGGTTCCTGGTTCCCAGCTTCAGATCGGCGCAGCACCGGCCATTGCGGCTCACTTAGGGAGTCAATCATTGGATGGAAGATCTTCCTCTCTGTCTCTCCTCCTCTCTGTATATCTGACTTTGTAATAAAAAATAAATAAATCTAAAAAAAAAAAAAAAGAACTGTTTACTTGAAAATCAAAGTTACATAGAGGAAGAGAGAGAGAGCTTCCAACCACTGATTCACTCCTCACAGCCACATGGCCAGAGCTGGACCAGTCCTAACTGGGATCCAGGAGCTTCTTTCAGGTTTCCCACATGGGTGTACGATCCCAAAGTCTTGGGCTGTCCTCGACTGCTTTCCCAGGCCACAAGCAGGGAGCTGGATGGGAAGTGGAGCTGCCGGGATTAGAAACGGCGCCCATATAGGATCCTGGCGCGTTCGGGGCGAGGAATTCAGCCACTAGGCCACGCCGCCGGGCCCAAGTAAACAGTTCTTAAAACCATACAACCATCACTCCCACCCCACCCCCTAAACCCCACCAGAAACCAGAATCTTAAGTGATTCTTGCATTCAAAAGCAGTACTGAGGTTTAAGAGCAGAGTCAAGGGCAGACACATGAGGGACTTAATGACAGTCTGATGATGAAGTTAGGGAGCAGGCTTCGGGAAGAAAAGTAGTGTGAAGCAAAAAGAGAGTGAGAGTTCTAGAATGTCTCTACATGCCATACATAGATCAAACTGGACAAACACTGAAAAGTTTGTCAATTAAAAAGTTATGAGTGACCACTGAGGAAGGGGACAGCTAACAAGGGAAGACAGAAGAAACAACCACCAAGTCAGGCTAACTGCTGAATGTTACCTATTAGTGCTCCATCCATATATACATATATTAAAGCACACATACACACTAAAAGGGGACCTTACTTAAGGGGAAAAAGAATATGGGACTGAAAAGTAGGTGAAGGATGTTTGAGGAAACCAAGGAAAGAAGACAGATGACAGAATCGTTTATTTAAAGAAGTGAAAGTAATCTACCATGGAGATAGTGGAACCAGGCTAGACCCTGTTCTCTGGGCAGCAGCAGTGAGGAAGTGACTGATGTTCAACAGCACCGACTGCAATGCGTCCAAGCAGCAACAGCCACAGTTCTCTTTAAGAACTTCTCAGCATGTTTCCACAAAACCATGGAATTCTCTTTCTCTTCCTTTTCTTAAATCCTTACAGAATAACTACTATATTACAAAATACTATGCTAAAGGCAGGCACTGTTAAGAATAGCCTGCGGATGAATTGGGCACAGAGCAGTTCAGAGTGCTAGCGCACGGCAGTACACAGACAGTTGAAAAGCCTATTCAGGACTGGTTAGGTATCAAAAGGGTGACTCCAGGGCCCGGCGCGGTGGCCCAGTGGCTAGGGTCATCGCCTTGAATGCGCGGGTCCGATATGGGCACCGGTTCTAATCCCAGCAGTCCTGCTTCCCATCCAATTCCCTGCTTCTGGCATGGGAAAGCAGACAAGGACGGCCCAAAGTCCTGGCACCATGCACCTGTGTGGGAGACCTGGAGCAAGCTCCAGGCTCCAGGCTCCAGGCTTTGGATTGGTGCAGCTCTGATTGTGCAGTCACTTGAGGAGTGACTCAAAAGTAAATCTTCACTTTTTTTTTTTTTATTTGAAAGGGAAAGACAGAAAGATTGAGATAAAAAGAACCTATCATCCACTGACTTACTCCACAACTGTTCACAGCTTGAGCTGAGCCAGGTTAAACCAGGGAGTTTAGTACTCAAACCTGGGTCTTGCATGTGAGTGGTAGGGGTCCAAATACTTGAGTCATAATATGCTATCTTGCAGGCGACCCACTGGCAGAAAGCTGGATTTGGAAGCAGGGACAGGGTTCAAACCCAGGCAAACCAACAGCAGATGAGGCGTCTTAAGCAGCATCCACTGCTCTTGGCCAAATGCCTGTTCTTGCCTGTTTTTAAAAGTTATCCCTAACCGTCCCTTTGTCATGCTTTTCACATTTTCTTGGATGTTTAAACATAATCTGTCTCAAAAAATAGAAGTAATTTACTCATTTGATCAGCAAATATTTCAGTGAACCTTGTTTTATTTGGAATCTATTAGTATTTTACAAGTAGAAACACACAGAAGTTAAGGAATTTATCCAAGGATGCACAGCTAGTAATTGCCAGAACTGAGTTTTGAACCCAGTGAATTCAGTCCCAGAATAATGTGCTTAGTCAAGATGCTATCCATCAAAAACAGGAAGGAAAGCAATACTGAGTAGCAACTACACAAACATGTAAAAACGCTCAATCAAAATAAGGAACATTGACTAACGGGACATGCACGTTCACATGTAATACAGAAATATGACCAACTCTCCATGAAGCAATACACTTCAGGCCGTTCTTCCAGAATAGATGCATGAATACGTTCATCTGGGCACCTGTATCTATGCTGCACCTACAGGCTCTTGTGCTCCTTTCCTTGCTAGTTTGGCACTCTATTCTTTTTTTTTTTTTTTTTAAAAGATTTTATTATTATTGGAAAGCCGGATATACAGAGAGGAGGAGAGACAGAGAGGAAGATCTTCCATCCGATGTTTCACTCCGCAATTGAGCTGCAACGGGTCGGTACGCGCCAATCCAATGCCGGGACCAGGAACCTCTTCTGGGTCTCCCACACAGGTGCAGGGTCCCAAAGCCTTGGGCCGTCCTCTCCTGCTTTCCCAGGCCACAAGCAGGGAGCTGGATGGGAAGTGGAGGCTGCCGGGATTAGAACCGGCACCCATATGGGATCCCGGGGCTTTCAAGGCGAGGACTTTAGGTGCTAGGCCACGCCGCCGGGCCCGGCACTCTACTCTTTTAAACCATGGACCACATTGGAGGCGGCAGCTTAAGCTACTACGCCATAGCACCCGTCCCTAGATTCTCTTTTTTTGAATTCTTTTTAAAATTCTCTCCATTTTAAAGCTTTCAATTACATATTTTATGATTCTAGGTGATTCTGGAATTTTCTTACAGTAAGTCCCTAATATGACATTCTGCAAAACTTTAACTTTTCCTTGAGATTTATTCATTACAATGAAACAGACAGAAGGAAGTGACACAGAGATAAAGCAAAGAGGAAAAATGGAAAGCCAAATACACAGGGTAAACAATGCAAACTATAGCAAGGCAATGTGCATTGGTCTGGTTTTCATTACTGTAGGAAAATATCTGAGGTCGACCACCTTATAAAAGCTTACACAGTTCACAGTGTTGAAAGCTGGAACAGCATGATGAAATTCTAATGAAGCTCTCACCTCCTCCCCCCAAGAACTGCATTATTTCATGGCAAATGTGGGATCCGTGGGAGAGACAGAGATCATAGCACAAAACAGGAAGCCAGGGGGCAGGAACCTGGGACTTGCAATTCTTTCTGATGGCATGTCCTCAATGAGTTAAGGGCCTGCTATCAGGCCCTACTACTTAAAAGTCCCCCAACATAGCAAGGACCAACCTTCCAACACACAAAAAACTTCAGGAGACACTGTGAACTAGAAGGATATCTCTTACTTGCTCTCAAGCCTCAGGGCCTCTTCCACAATAATAAACAGCATCAGTGACTGTTTCTGGTGTGTGTCATTCCAATGCAACATGTAAATATCCTAAGCTTGTATGTATGTATGTATGTATGTAAGTAAGTAAATCTGTGGATATATATGCATATACGTGCTTGGCAATGAAATTCTTGGTTTGAACAAAGATTACTGCTGGAATGTAAACCTTTGTAGATATAATTTTTAAAGAGATATTTTTGCTACTTATATCCATTAAGTAGGATTTTCAAAACCATGAAATTTATGCCTATTATGAGTTAGATATCATATTGGTTATCAAACTTGTATGGTGCTTCAAAAAATATATAGAAGTCTCTATAAATAACTAAGTAATATATGTGCACTGGAATAAATTAAGATAATAAAATGCCAGTGAAAAAATTAATTGTTCCTTGCTATACCATTCCCAACCCCAGAGGTGATTGCTACGCAACAGGCAAACGTGGGTGGTGCCCGACGTTATTTCCTATTCTAGTAAGATGCACTGATGCTTACTAGTAAGCCCCAAAGGCTCTTCCACGCTGATCAGCGTGCCCTGTCCTTCTCCTCTTTAAACATACAGAATGTAACAGGGTAGAACCTTCTGATTATAGCCCTTTCAGTGGGATATCTAAGCCATCTAAGCCAGACGTAAGCATAATTTTGTATGGGATGACAACTGGGCAGATGGTAAATACTGTGTCAACTGCTTGCAAAATCACTCAATGAAACTTATTTTAAGTGTAGGACTAGTGGTATTTGTATACACAGGGCATGGCACATTTTTTAGTTTAAGTTTCTTTGTTTAAACAGATATATAATCCCACTCCTTCTGTATATGTATAAGCAACCATGCACACATACATACACAGATATTAATACCAAGAAAAACAATACATATTATGTTTTTCTGAAAAATTATCAGCACAGTATGAACGTCTTTTTAATATACATTGTTACTACACAAAGTTACTATAGATACTTTATTCTAATCATGTGCCTTAGAGTGTCAAATCCTTTAAGTCTAGCAATGTGAAGTTTTTTTTCTTTTTTTTATTGTTATGTAATTTAATATTCACACAAATAAAGACAAGGAAGTAAAAGGCACAGAAATAAAAATATACTAAATTAGTATACTAAAAAAGATACTAAATTAGTTTTAATTGTAGATTTCATTTGTTTCCCCTGATTTTTTTTTTTTTTATTCATTAATTACATTATGTGACACAGTTTCATAGGTACTGGGATTCTCCCCACCCCTCCCCAAACCCTCCCACCATGGTGGATTCCTCCACCTTGTTGCATAACCACAGTTCAAGTTCAGTTGAGATTCCCTCATTGCAAGCATATACCAAACATAGAGTCCAGCATCTTATTGTCCAGTCAAGTTCAATGGTTTCTTAGGTATACCCTCTCTGGTTTGAAGACAGAGCCAGCAGAGTATCATCCCGATCAATTAAAAGCTCCAACATACCATCAGTAAAAATTTACATCGGGAACGGCCCATTTTCTAAACCAGCTTTCTCAAAATAAGTTAGTTGTAATAGAAATCTTTGAGTGTATGCAATAGAAAATAGGGCCTTTATGAAGACTGTGTATGTTAAGACTGTAAAGATTATGCCTAGGACCTGATGAGATAGCCTAGTGGCTAAAGTCCTTGCCTTGCATGCACTGGGATCCAATATGGGTGCTAGTTTGTATCCCAGTTGCTCCACTTTCCTTTCAGCTTCCTGCTTGTAGCATGGGAAAGCAATTGAAGACAGACCAAAATCTTGGGACCCTGTACCTGCGTGGGAAATCCAGAAGGAGCTCCTGGCTCCTAGCTTTGGATTGTTTCTGTAGTGGCCATTGTGGCCACTTGGGGAGTGAAACAGTGGATGGAAGATGTTTCCCTTTGTATCTCCTTCTCTCTGTGTATCTGCCTTTCCAATAAAAATAAATCAATCTTTAAAAAATATTGTGCCTATTGTGTCATTAATTGTTGAATTTACTGGGAGTTTTAGAAATGATTTCTGAACAACTAGAAACAGGAAGAACAAGTATGAGGGCTTAAGGCAGCAAAGCAGGAACAATTTTTTTTCTTCCCTTTTAAAGATTTATCTTATTTATTTGAAAGGCAGAGTTACAGGGGCGGGATGGGGTAAAGACAGACAGATCTTCCATGTGCTGGTTCATTCCCCATAAGGCTGAAACACCTGGGGTTGGAGGTCAGGAAGCGGGAGTTTCATCCAGGTCTACCATGTGGTTTTAGGGGCCCAAGGAGTTGGGCCATCCTCCGTGGCTCTCTCAGGTACATTAGTAGGGATCTGGTCTGTAAATGAAGCATCCAGGAACCAAACCAGCACCCATGTGGGATGCTGCCATCACAGATGGTGGCTTAACCTGCTACTGTATAATGCTGGTCCCAGAAGACCAATTGGTGGTATTAATGTGACAGGCTTTGTAATTCAGCCTGGATTTTCAACTGCTTAACAAATTACTCATCAGCACTCTAAAAATGATTTCTTGAGAATTACTGAGAGAGTAGATGTGCACACACACACACACACACACACCAAATTCAATTATTTGTCTTTTTTTTTTTTTTAATGCCAGATCTACTTCTGAAACAAGTTTACAGAGACTGGCTAACAAGTAACAAAGGACAGTGACCCCTGAGTCATAGAAAGCAAACAAGGCAAGCCCAGTGATGACCCATTTACTATGTAGCGAGAGTTGTGATGCAGGAAAAGAAATAAGGCAGAGGCTGCCAAATTCCCTGAGATAAGGAGGAAGGAGAAACAGAGGTGCCATAGCTTGTCTGGCAGAGTACTGACATCAAGGGAGCTGCGGAGGGAAAAATGCTGAAAATCTATACACAGCCCCCTTGAATGATTCACCTGGGACTGAACAGTGCTTGCATGGAAAGAAACTACCAGAGTCTGGAGACGGAACTACCGACAAG
Organism: Ochotona princeps; assembly: GCF_030435755.1. NCBI lineage: Eukaryota > Metazoa > Chordata > Mammalia > Lagomorpha > Ochotonidae > Ochotona > Ochotona princeps. Next base: position 28,304,978 of record NC_080843.1, read on the forward strand.
ATTAGCAAGAACAGTTTCTGATGTTGATGGAAGCCAGGGAAGCACCTACTGGGCTCAGTCAGGGGAGAACACTTCACCACACACAGGCCAGGGCATCTCAGAGTCACAAGGGTTTATTCACAGCACTGAGGGAAAACTAATCTGAAACTCTCTCTTTTTTCAAAAGACCTGAAAGCACTAAGCTGTCTTCAAAAAACTTAAACCATCTTCCAAAACAAAATCAGCACAAACTTCTATCTACCATCATGGTAAAATTCACAATGTCTGACATTCAGTAAAAAATTCCCATGTTTGCAAATGTAAAGCAATATGAAAACAGGTTATATAGCGCAAAAGAAAAGAAATCATGGACCTAACAGTGAAGAGAAATTTTTCAAAACAAAATGTAGAGAAAAACCTGAAAAAAATGAATAGAATCTCTACTATATTCTGTTTTAGGCCACCTTCAAGCAGTATAGTATGTGTCTAATTTGAGTCCCCCAAAAAAGAAGATGGAACAAAAAAAAAAACTTTTGATGAAACAAAAATTGTCTCAATTTAATAAACTTAAAACTACAATCTTTAACAAAACCCAAGCACCGAAAGCATACAGAAAACTACAGCAAGTCAGAAAATAAAATAGCTTAAACATAGTGACAAATCTTAAAAGCAGCTAACCAAGTAAGACGCAGATGAGAAGATGTGATGAGGATGACAACAGTATCTTGCAGGAACAATGAAACTACAGGACAGCAGAACAGTACCTTTCATGCATTAACAGAGAAAGAGAGAAGGAGAAAGAGAGGAGAGAATCTTCAATTTCTTTCCCCAGGAAGAAAGAAAGGTGAACCTAGCAATTCTTACACACTTACAAGAAGTGAAGATAGGTATATCAGTTACATGTTCCAGCAGCACGATGATTAATAATCAAACAGTGGAAAAACCCAAATGTTCATAAAAGAAATGAATGAACAAATTACAGTAAACATATACACGGAATGTCATTCAGCCACAGAAAAGAATAAAGTGCTGCACACGTGCCACGAGATGGACATAATTTGAAAGCAGAAAGCTCAATGAAAGATACCAGACATAATTCCATTTATATGAATGTCTAGAACAGGTAAGCTACAGGATAAACAGAAGAAAAAAATATACAATAACCTGCTAAGCTCTTTAAAAGATTTATTTATTTATTTGAAAGAGCTAAAGATAGGCGGACACACACACACACAAATACAGAGGTATCTTCTATCCCCCTGGTTCACTCCCCAGAAGGCTACCAATGGTCAGGACTAGGCCAAGATTAAGCCTGAAGCCAAGAGCTTCATCTGGATCTCATATGTGGTGTGCAGGGGCCAAAGTACTTGGGCCATCTGCCACTGCTTTTTCCATGCCTTCAGCAGGGAGACAAACTGGAAGTGGTAGAGCTGGGCACCCATATGGGAGGATGCTGTAACATTCTCTGGCTCTTTGCACTACACTGGCCCTCAAGCCCATTAATTTTTAATTGCTTTATGATTATCTGTGCTCTCAAGCTTGCATATGTATGTTGATATCTTTATGGCGTAAACATTATATAGTAGTGTGCTAGCTGAAGTTAGTCATGGTGGGAATATTTATACCGAAGAAACAGGCAAAGGCTACAAATCACTCTTCCTTATGCACTTACTGGAAAGTCGGCTGTTAACCTTTATCAGCACTCCACTATGTTTACTCTGATTATTAACTATGGACCTTGCAGTAATATGAAATATTTTTGGTTTTTTGAAACTATAGCATATTCTTCTAGTTGCAGTATTAAAAAGAGATTGTGGGCCTGGCGCAGTGTCTCAGTGGCTAAACCCTGTCTTGCAAGCACTCGGATCCCATATGGGCACAGCTTCATGTCTTGGCTGTGCTACTTCCCATCCAGCTTCCTGCTTGTGGCCTGGGAAAGAAGCAAAGACTCGCCCGAAGCCTTGGGATTCTGCATCCACATGGGAGACCTGGAGGAATCTCCTGGCTCCTGGCTTTGGATTGACTCATCTCCAGCCACTGTGCCCACTTGCGGAGTGAACCGGCGCATAAAGATCTTTCTGTTTCTCCTCTCTGTGAATCTCCCTTTCCAATAAAAATAAATTCTTAAAAAGAAAAAAAAAGAAACTGTAAGATGAATATAAACAAATTCTTCAGGAAACATACACAGGAAGAATACTTATTATATAGTAAGAGCATTTAAAAACACCTTTATTACAAGATAAACAGCTTTTGTAAATTTTAAAGTATCAAGTGAGAAAATCTGTCATGTCAGAGTGTAGGAAGCAGGGCCCAGGGCTGTGGTGCAGCCAGTGCAGCCACAGTCTGCAGCAACCCTGCTTCTTGCTGATGCAGCTTGGAAAGCAGTGAGAGACCGCCAAGTGGTTGGTCTCCTGCATGCATGCGGGAGGCCCACACAGCGTTCCAGGTTCCTGCTTTCAGCCTGGCCCAGCCTGGGCTGTTGTAGTCATTTGGAGTGTGAAACAAAGGATGCAAGTAGAAGATCTCTTTGTGTGTTTCTTTTGAACTTTGCTTTTCAAATAAATAAATCTTAATATACATAGGGCTGGCAATGTGGTGTTGCAAGTTAAACTGCTGCCTGAGACGACATCCCATATGGGTTTCCTTTTGAGTCTTGGCTGCCTCAGCTACGATCTAGCTCCCTGCTAATGGCCTTGCTCAGCTGTGGCCATTGTTAACAGCTGGAGAGTGAAACAACAGACTGAAGATATCCCTCTCTTTCTCCTTCTCTGTGTAATTCTGACTTTCAAAATAAAGCACAGGAATAAACAAAAATAAAGCACAGGCAATAAGAGGAACACTTGTGCAGTGATACCTTTAACTCTTGTTTTACAATTTGGATTTAAAAAGTACAGAAACATATAATTAAGAGGAAATTAAAAAAATAAATGGGGCCTGGTGGCGTGGCCTAGCGGCTAAAGTCCTCGCCTTGAACGCACCAGGATCCCATGTGGGCGCCGGTTCTAATCCCGGCAGCTCCTCTTCCCATCCAACTCCCTGCTTGTGGCCTGGGAAAGCAGTGGAGGACGGCCCAATGCATTGGGACACTGCACCCATGTGGGAGACCTGGAGGAGGTTTCTGGTTCCCGGCTTCGGATCAGCACAGCACTGGCCGTTGCACTCACTTGGGGAGTGGATCATTGGATGGAAGATCTTCCTCTCTGTCTCTCCTCCTCTCTGTATATCTGGCTTTCCAATAAAGAATAAAATAAATGTTTAAAAAAAAATAAATGGATTAAAAATGTTGTGTGAGGGAACAGGCACTTGTCCTGGTCTTTGAGAAGCCTGCATCCAATACTGGAATATCTGGGTTCAAATTCTAGCTCTGGCTCCTGAATCCTAATTGCTGCCAGTGTGGATGCCAGCACGGTTCCCTGCCATCTGTATGGGAAGACCCCGCTTGTGTTCATGGGCCCCCATTCTGGCAAAGTCCGGCCTGGTCAGCACAGACATTTAAGGATGGAATTAGCACATGGGGACTCTTTCTGTCTGTGTGGGTCTCTCTGTCCCTCAAACAAACGTTTTGTTTTTTGAATCTGTAAACAATGTGGACATATTCCTTTTTTTTTAAGATTTATTTATTTTTATTGGAAAGAGAGATTTACAGAGAGGAGGAGAGCTAGAAAGATCTTCCATATGCTGGTTCATTTCCGAAGTGGCCACAAAGACTGGAGCAGAGCTGATCCGACCCAAAGCCAGGAGCTTCTTCTGGGTCTCCCTTGTGGATGCAGTGTCCCAAGGCTTTGGGCCACCCTCTACTGTTTTCCCAGGCCACAAGCAGGCTGGGAAGTTCAACAGCCGGAAAATTAACCAGTGTCCATATGGGATCCCAGTGTTTGCAATGAAAGGATTTAGCCACTGAGTCCTTCCACTGGGTGCAATGTGGACATATTCTTTAAATGATCTAACATATGGTAAAAGGAAATAAATTTCAACCCAATTTTCTCAGTGTATAACAAGTTAAATGGTTTAACAGCTTAGTGATTTTTTTTTATCATATACAGACAAAAGAAATACTATTTTTAACATGAGGTATTTCTGAAAAAACTTAAAATGTTACCAAAATTTGCCAAACTTGTTTTGCCAGTTGATATTCTCAGAAATCAAAGCTTTTTCTGTCTGGTCTGCATTTATACTAAGTCTGGACATTTAATTCCCTTTTTGTTCTTAGTTTTGCCATGCTCTGTTAGTTGTTTTGTAAGTCCTTAACATTCAATCCATTCCATAAATTGTGAAATCATTTTGTGCCAGCAAACAGATTTAAGAATTGCTCAGAAAATAAAAGTTTTACAAAGAATTGAAGCGAACATTGTGACTCTTTATACGTGTTTCTTTTGTTTAAGTCACTTACCTCTTGTGAAAGCTGTATTACTTGGTCCTTTTGATGTTCTAGGTCTTTTAAAATCAACGAGTTCTGTTTTTCCAGCTGAAGTACTCTTCTTGCCAAGTGGACACTAGGCCAATGAAATGAGAAAATTAAGGCTTACAAAAGTGGAATGCTATCTAAAGTATTTAAAATGTGTTTGTGTGCTTGAAAATAGACTGTTTCCTAATAATACTTACATATTAACAGAAAAAAATACAAAGTCAAATAATAGCCAGTGGAAGACAAATAACACAACTAAGAATTCTGAAAGCAGCATAAAATCTCTGTAACGCTGACAGTAATATGCTATAGTCACTGCTACAGTAATGGTTTTTAGTCCTTGCTACAACCTATGACAGCTGCTTGACAAGACTAAAAAACAAAAAGTGTATATTTTCTTCATTTTAGTAAAAATTTCTCAGTTTCAAAGTAATAAATTAGTTAATACAACCAAAGTTTGCAGTTTGAGAAGCATTACCTTTCATCTTAGAAAACAATGCATACTTCCTGTAACTGGTGAGCATAAGAACTAGGGCTGGGGGCGGCTCAGGCTGGACAAGGCAGTGGACACCTGTCAGCATACGTGAGGTTGGGTCTGGGGGTGAGTCGGGCTGGATAAGGCAGTGGGTACCGACAGGCATATGTGAGGGTTGGGTCTGGGGATGGGTTGGGCTGAGCTAAGCTGTTGCACCCATAAGCACGCATGAGAGCCAGATGGGCTACAGGTCGGCCGGGCAAGGCCAAAGCACAGGTTGGCATGCACAAAAATTGTGACTGAGGCAGGCCTGGTGGGTGTTCTTGGGGGTCGCTCCAACTAGGCTGTGGCACCTGCTGGTATGCGTGAGGACTGAGTCTGTGGTGGGCTGGCTGGGCTGGGCAGCAGTACCTGTCAGTTTGAGATATGGGGCTAAGTACTTGCGCCATCAAGTCTCCCCAGGATGTAAATTAGTAGAAAAACTGATTAGAAGTGAAAAGAGGGACTTGATCCACTCACTCCAATACGGGATGCAGGCATCCTAAGCAACAACTTACCTGCCTGCAGGGCCAATTCCCACACCCAACCCAATTTTTAAGAAATTTGTGAAACTGCTTCAGCTAAAAAATCATTCCTTCTAATCATTTGGAGAAAAACTACTTTTCAAAGAACAGCTAATAAAACTGAAAAGACATATCAGTCCAAGAATCTCTGTGTTTCCACTAATTTATACTTTTCACATGTATCTCACACTCAACTTACATGTTAAAATCTACTAATCCACTAATTTGATCTGAAAATTACAGAATACACAGAATCCAGAAAGATAATATGCATTGCAATAAAAAAAGATCTTTGTTTTAAATAAAATTACAGAACAGATAAAATCCCATTTTTTTTCTTTTTTTGGCACTTCCTAACATCAGATAAAGGAATGTAGACAGACTTCTGGAAAAATTGCTATATGTTTTCTTACATATCTATTTTTAAGAACTGGTTATTCCAAGGGAAAAAGATTAGTTCTGACAAAAATCTACACAACGGCTTGTTGAGAACCAAAATTTTATTCCTTCAACTGTTGCAAGTTTATGCCTTAATAATCAATTACAGGGGACGGCACTGTGGGGCAGCAGTGAGGCCACTTGCGCACCCCACGTTGGTGCCAGCTGAGTCGTGGCTGCAGAATTTTCTATCCAGCCTCCGTTAGTATGTCTGGGAAAGCACAGATGTCAGTCCCAGCACGTGGGCCCAGCTCCTGGCTCCTGTCTGTAACCCAGGCCTGGCGGTTGTGGCCATTTGGGAAGTGAATTAGAATGGAAGGTTTTTCCCTATATTGTCCTCTCTCTCCCTAGAGCACTGCCTTTCAAATAAAATCAAATAAATCTTTAAAGAAATCAACTGCAGTTAGATGGAAAAGATACATACTCTTTTTCTGTGACAATCACTTAAGTAAAAATAAAAAGCTTTACTCACATACAACTTTACTGATAAGCAGCATATACTATAATGTTAACCTAGTTGTTTTTAGTTAAAAAAATTTTTTTTATTCATTAATTACATTGTATTATGTGTCACAGTTTCATAGGTACTGGGATTCTCCCCTCCCCTCCCTAAACCCTCCCACCATGGTGGATTCCTCCACCTTGTTGCATAACCACAGTTCAAGTTCAGTTGAGATTCCCTCATTGCAAGCATATACCAAACATAGAGTCCAGCATCTTATTGTCCAGTCAAGTTCAACGGCTTCTTAGGTATACCCTCTCTGGTTTGAAGACAGAGCCAGCAGAGTATCATCCCGATCAATTAAAAGCTCCAACATACCATCAGTAAAAATTTACATCATTATGGAATTAATTGACATAGTAATAAGTAGCCAATATGTTAAAAATAAATGCGAGTTCTTAACCACCTTCTGTGACCACCTCATTGACATTTCAATTTTAGTTTATACACAAATGTTAACCTATTTAAAGTATTTTAGTCAATATTTATTTATTTTTATTGGAAAGTCAGATATACAGAGAGGAGAGAGAGCGAGCAAGATATTCCGTGAAATGGTTCCCTCCCAAGTGACCACAATGGCCAGTGCTACACCGATCCGAAGTCAGGAGCCAGGAACCTCCTCCGGGTCTCCTATGCGGGTGCAGGGTCCCAAGGCTTTGGGCCGTCCTCCACTGCTTTCCCAGGCCACAAGCAGGGAGCTGGATGGGAAGCGGGGCTGCAGAGATTAGAACTGGCACCCATGTGGGATCCCAGCAAGTTCAAGGCAAGGACTCTAGCCACTAGGCCACTGTGCTGAGCCTGTCAATGGTTTTTAGTACTGAGTTGTGCAACTATCATTATAATTTTAGAAGTTTTTTCCTTCAAAAAGAGAACCTTGTCCCTGTGCAATCACTGCCTGTCCTCCTCTCCTCTTGACCATCTCCTATTCCATCCTACCACCAAGCCTCAGGGGAACCACTAATCTACCTCTTTCTGCCCAGAGTTTGAAGGTATTTATAGCTTGTAGAAATCCTGCAGTTTTTCATTCCCCAATGTACATATACTAAGTCCTCTCTAAACTGAATGTAAAATAACAAGGTCTTTACAAATAAAGTAAACCCTGCTACGGTTTAGTATTAGTTTGAATGTCCCACAAAGCCCGTAAGTTAAAGGTTTGGTCTTAAGGATAGAAACAATCTAATTATGGTGTTTAGTGCCGAGGTTTTGGGGATGTGCCCTTGGCAGGTAGTTCCTGTGAGAAGGCTGGTTAGAAAGGCCGAGGGCCTAGCCCCTCTGTTTCCTGGGTTGCCTTGGTGATTCTTGTATGGGCTTTGCCTTCGCCAGCCTCTAGCCGTCCCAAAGAGCTAAGCCAGCAGGCACTCCGTATCTTGAGCAGTGAGCCTTCAGAGCTGCAAGCTTTGAAATAACCTCCTCCTTCTCTAAGCAGCCTATGTCAGGTATTCAGTTATGGTGATAGAAAGTTGACTAACACAAGGGCTAATGTTAATTGTGTGCTATGTTCACATTTTACAACCTGTGAGCTCACTGCCTATTTACAAACCTCAGCATCTTACACCAGTGGCTCTATTTTTTTTTTTATTAAACTAATTTAAAAACCTTAAAGTTACCTCCATCTTTTCCTTCTCACCCTTTATGTACATTGGATGTAAGGTTTTTCATTTGTCTTCTACAGTACTCAGCATTAGTGTCTTTTGTACACAGATACTTGTCAGTAATTCTGTATTGAAGGATTAGATCATATTTGTTTAATACTTAGCAAAAAACAATGAAGAAACTAAATGGAACTATACAGAGAAATAGGTGCCAAAGAAGACAAATTAATCTAAGGAAATAATAACAAAAAGCAAAAGTCATCCATTACTAACATTCTGAATAGGATAATTACTTGCAGATAACGAACAATATCAAATTACTTGTTTTCTTTGAGCACTTTTTATTCTTTTTTGGGGGTGGTTTGAGAATTACACAATGCTGTAATGCAGATAGGGCGACACTACTTCCCAGTAAAAAAAATATCACGTGACAGAAAACACTGATGCAAGAGAGTCTTCCTGTGGTAGGCTGAAGCCCTTCCGCCAGGACCACCTCTTCCCACCAGGAATTCTTGTTAGTTTGCGGGGCGTTGAATCTTCTGATTTAGAAAGTCAATTCTAAATAGAAACAAGATACTGTATGATATTTTCTAGATATTCATAAATAGGCCCCACCATGCTGTGATTACTAGCTTGTACACTTCTATTGAGAAAATACACTTTACTGAGAAAAACAGGAATTGACACTAATAGGAAGATCTGAGACTTAGGAACACTGATGTCGTTTATGAAGCACACGGTTATAACACGGAAGAACATGGTCAGGTTGGTCTTTAACATACAAAAATATCACTTTGAAGTCAGTCATAGGAAGAACATATTTCTCCACAGATATATCAGAGTTTTAAAGTTCCCAGGGTGCAGTAAAAGACCTGTTTAGCCCATTAACCTAGTTTTTAAAAAATTGTGAAAATCTTCTATTAAGAGAATATATTGAGATTTATTAAGATTATAGTAATGTTACTAAGAAAATAAAGGATTATATTAAGATTTAATAACAAGAAATGGAAAATATGTTTAAGAAAAAGAATACAGCAAACAAGATTTTTTTGAATTGCTTAATGTTGAAAAACAATTCTCAACATTAAAATACTTACAAAATAAAAATAAAATTTTTTCTTGATCATAAATATTAGTGACAACAGCAAAGCAGACTGAACTGGAATAAACATACTCAGGGTTGGTGCAGTGGTGTGTAGGGTAACCACTTTTGGCACTAGCATCCAATATGGATGTTGTTCTGTTGCAGCAACTCTGCTTCAAATCCAGTTCCCTAGATGGCCTGGGAAAGCAGCAGAGGAAGGCCCAAACGTTTGGGCCCCTGCACCCATTTGGATACTTGGAAGAAGCTGTTGGCTCCCAGCTTTGGACCAGCCCAGCTCTGGCTGCTGCAGTCATTTGGGAAGGGAACCAGTGGATGGAAGATCTCTCTCTTCGCCCAGTCACTCCTCTCTCCCTCCCTCCCTCTCTGTCTCCTGTAACTTTGATTTTAAAGTAAAATAATTTTTTAAAAGAAAACATACTAAAATGTTTAAAAAATGCTCATGAATATTTGTTTGTTTTCCTTTTCTTTTTTTGGTTATATCTTTATTTTGAATTTTTGAATTTTGTGGTGTAATTTTGTATAGACCGGGATTCCCCACAAATTCCCACCCCCAACAGATTTTCCCCATGTCTCATGAATATTTTTTAAATGAACATTTACTAAAACCTTTTTAATAGGTACAGGCACTACGGAAACAAAGTTTCTTTGTTTTTTTTTAAACAAAATGTATTTACTTAAAAGGCAGAAAGTCAGGAAGGGAAAGAGAAAGAGGGAGAAAGGGAGAGAGACAGAGAGAGAGAGGGAGAGAAAGATCTTTTATCTACTGGCTCATTCCATAAATGCCTATGATAGCCTGGAGCTGAACCGGGACAAAGTCTGCAATTCCACTGGGTATTTGACATGGACGCATGGGCCCAGTGATTTGGGCCCTCCTGTGCTGCATTCCCAGATGCATTAGAGGGGAGGTGGATTAGAAGTGGGATGCCAGTGTTGTAGGAGATGGCTTAACCCATTGCACCAAAACTCTGTCTCCAATGGAAATAAAAATTTCTAACTGAAGTATCTAATAGTCTACTAAGAAAGACAGGCAGACTAAAACATCAATGCTTGGGAGGGCATTTTGGTGCAATGGGTTAAGAGATGCCCAAATCCTTTATGGGAGCACCTGGTTATTTTGCTTCCAATCAAGCTCCATGTTAATGCATGATGGTTCAAGCCCACAAGTCCCTGCTATCCACATGGGAGTCTAGGTGGGAATCTAAGTACTTGGTTTAGGCCTGGCCTAGCTCTAGCTGTTGTGGGCATCTACGGAGTGAACCAGTAGGTGGAAGATATCACTCTCTGTGTGTCTCTCCCTGTATCACTTTCAAATAAGTTAATCTTTAAAAATATCAATGTGGCATCCTAAATCCTAAGCAAGGGCTCAGTAAAGAATGAAAAACAATAATGGTTAATCTGGCAAGAAGCAAAGAAATAGAATCTAGTTATAAGTGAAAGCATATGTTAAGTATACTCTGACTTCAATCTTTCTTTAAATGTTTAAGTGCCAGTTCACTGTTTAGATGCCAACAACTAACTGTATGTTAATATAGAAGTTCTGACAACCTGAGAACATGGTTTCTAACTTTGTATTTATTTGGACAAAATTTACTTACAGTAAAATCAATCAAGAAGTATTTATTAAGTGCCTGATGTATTCAGTTCTGATGTAGATTCTACAGCCCCATTGTCCTAGGGAACATTCTAGGTAGTATGGTATGCGTACATAAAATATGGTATACGGTGAGGGCTGGATACAGGACAGGGCATCTGACCAAAGACTTTGGATGACATACTGAGTTTGGATTAGGTCTTGCAATAGGTTAGGCATGATCAGATCTGCACTTGAGAAAATATACTCTATCAATAGTGTGGAAGATGGCTTGTAGAGGAAAGAGGCCTGCAGCTATCAGAAGGCTATGGTTAGAAACTAGAAAGTTTTCAAAAGGAGTTATGTGAAAAATAACCTGTTGAAATGCAGCAACTTTGCATTTATTTTATTTTAAAGAGTTATTTACTTATTTGAAAGCCAGAGTGATAGCAATTGAGATACACTGAGAGAGAAAATCCATCATCTGCTGGTTCACTCCCTAAATGGTCCCAACAGCTGGGGCTGGGCCAGCCTGAAGCCTGGAATCAGGAACTTTATGCAGGTCTTCCACGTGGGTAGCAAAGGCCCAAGAATTTTGGTCATCTTCTGCTGCTTTTGCAGGTAAGGAACTGGAGTGGAAGTGGAGAAGCTGGGACTCAAACACTCCAATTTGGGATGTCAGCTTCATAAGTGGTGGCTTAACCCACTGTGCCATAATGTTGGCCTATATTTTCATTTATTTTAAAGTTTTATATATATATATGTTCAAAAACTACTTGGGGAGGGGGGAGAGAGAGAGAGATGAATGAGAACATTCTGATTTGTTTGCTGTCTCCAAATGCCCATGTCAAAGCCAGGAGCCAGAATGCAATCCAAGTTTGACAAAAGGGAGACATGAAAGCGATCTCTAGAGTCACCCCTGCTGCTCCCCAGGATGTGAACTGGCAGCAAAATGGAGCAATGAGCTGGAACCAGGAATAGAATCCAGAGACTCAGATGTGGGATAAAGGTGTCTTAACTGTTAAGACTAAATGCCCAGAACCTGGGGCCAGTGTTGTGGTGTCCCCCACACTGCAGCTAGTTCTAACACCAGCTGTTCCACTTCCGATCCACCTCGTTGCTGATGTACCTGGGAGAGTAGCAGAGGATGCTCCCTGCGTAGGATGGTGCTTGGTGTCCTGTGCTTGGGCCCCTGCCACTCACGTGGGAGGGCTGGAGGAAGCTCCTGGCTTTGGCCTGGCACACCTTTGGCCATTGTGGCCATTTGGGGAATGAACCAGTGGATGAAAGATCTCTCGCTCTTTGTAACTTAGCCTTTCAAACAAACAAAATATTGAATATTTTATTTCTTTATTTATAAAGACTTATTTATTTTTATTGGAAAGGCAGAGCCACAGAAAGAAGGAGAGACAGGGAGAAAGATCTATTCGCTACTTCACTCCTCAAGTGGTCACAATGACCAGAGCTGTGCAGATCTGAAGCCAGGAGCCAGGAGCTTCTTCTGGATCTCCAAAGAAATGCAGAGGCCCAAGCATTTGTACCATCCTCTATTGCTTTCTAAGAAGCATTAGCAGGGAGCTGGATCGGAAGCTGAGCAGCCAGGACCCAAACTGTAGCCCGTATAGGATACTGGCATTACAGATGACAACTTGACCCACTATGCCATAGCACTGGCCATCATTCCTAATTATTTAATCAATTGATAATACCTAAACCTCTTTTTTTACTCACATAAAATCTACCTACATTTAATTCTACTCTACATCTATATTATTTAAAACTATCAAGAGCCTCTATAATCTCACTGCACCAGTCTTATTTTCCATTAATGTGTCTACTATACATAATGTCACTGCAGTTTGTACATTTTTTCCACTGTTGTCCAGTGTGTAGATCAATTATCCTGCTGCTTATGAACTCAACTTTCTTTGAATGTTTCCTTCAAGTTTCACCTTGTTCATTTCTTACCATGTGGTTTTCACTGTTCTCTATTCCTCTGACAAATACAATCACAGACCATTAAATTACATAATTTTGTGTATCTTACGGTATTCTTTCTAGCGTTACAATCCTTTCTTGATTAGTATATGCAACTCCTATAACAATGGTGCTGATATCCTCTGTAGCATCTACAACACATCTACAGCCAATGAACACATCAGGCACTTAATAAATACTTCTTGATTGATTTTACTGTAAGTAAAATTTGTCCAAATAAATACAAAGTTAGAAACCATGTTCTCAGGTTGTCAGAACTTCTGTATTAACATACAGTTGGTTTTTGGTATCTAAACAGTGAACTGGCACTTAAACATTTAAAGAAAGATTGAAGTCAATAAGATAACAAGGCAAAAGTCAGACACCAAGTCACTTCTATAACATTTTGGACTCTGAAGTCTTTAAACGTTGCACATTGCTTTTGGTGAGTGATTTGCTATTATAGGAGGATCCTATTCAGAAATCTGCACTATTAACAAGCAGGAAGAAAGAACAGTTATCTAAAACTAAAGCAACACAAATAAAGAATTTCTCAGCTGGAGGTAAGCTTATATCTCTAATATAATGCACAAACACAAATTTCTTTCAGGTTCTTTATAAAAAGTAACTATAACTAATCTGGGAAAATGACTTTTACTAGATTGTTTTTGGTACAGAGGTACTGAACTTTACAAGGAAGCAATGCTTTAGTAAGTCCCTATATGTTGGGACAGTAAAGTAGTTACAACACATAATACTCCCTTGTAATTTTATTAACTGCCATGTGATTTTTATTTATACAAACATTAGATTTGACATCATGCAAAAACACCACAAATTTATAATTTACAAAAAATTAATTAAAGAGAGAGCTCTCTCATCTACTGGTTCACTCCTCAAATGTCTACAATGGTTGAGGCTGGGAAGGGCTGAAGTCATGAGCTGGGAACTTAATCCAGCCCTCACAGGTAGTGGCAAGGGCAAAACCCCGCGAGCCAGTATCATGTGCTGCCTCTCAGGGCTCAGATTAGCAGGAACCAGCACAAGCGGAGCTGGTACTTGAACTCTGGCACCCCAATATCGAATACAAGTATTCCAAACTGGCATCTTAACTGGTAGACCAAATACCTGCCTCCACAAACATGGGATTATATCTAAACAGTAAACCAAAATTTTTCCTGTTACTTGGTAAAATTATCCTCCAAGGGTAATCTTTTAGCCTCCCTGGTACTTCTTGAGCTTTGAAGGTTTCTTTTTTTTTATTTTTAAAAATATTTATTTAAATGTCAAAGAGAGAGAGGGGGAGAGGGAAAAAAATAAAGAGAGAGTTCATGCATTTACTGGTTTACCCACCAAATGGCTGCAACAGCCAGGGCTGGACCAGGCTAAAGCCACAACAAAAATTACAACTCACATCTATGAGAATAAAGGAGGGAAAACCAATTTTCATTCTGCACTGAAATTTACTACTTTCCTCTGCTTATCATAAAGCCTTACACTGTGAAAGTTTCAACTTACAGGTCTTTATATACAATTAGAAACTAACGCAAAAAATGCACAGCATGTAGTAAATCCTACAATTTAAAAGATCTGCAGACTTTCAGAAACCTCCATATTCGGATCAGTCAAAACAGAGAAAAACACTAAGACCATGTTATTGCCTGGGTGTCACCCATTTAGTGAGGCAGGTTAAAAAGCTCAACCAAAACACATAACCAGAAAATCTTGTTTGCTATTTTCAAAACAGTCACAACTGAAACAAAAACATTACTTCAGATTTTCAAGTTCAGTCAAGTCAAGAAGAGCCCATTTTAATCTACTTTAATTGTATAAGCCCTTTTAACTTTCCACAATTGTGTCCTGTAAGAGTGTTTAATGCAGTATTTAGTTACCTTTCATACCTCTATGAAATTTCAAAATGTTGAGTAATTTTATTTTATAATTACAATGTGTTCAACAGGTATTTTGAGAGTTATTTTCAAACTAAAACAAAAATCTGATTATGATACCACTTTAACCAGAATTGGCATTACAATATATTAAAAAATGTAGTATCAAAGAAACAGAATTTAAAAACTAGTTTCATGTCCAGAGGGTGTTCCTAGTAATTATTTCAGAGGCTTCATTAAAAGTCTAAAACAAAATCAGCTTAAAGGGAAACTCAAATGCTGTCTAGTGAAAGGTTCTGGAACCTGGCTTTTCCTGTAAAATTAATTATGCCATTTACTTTAAGAACATATTAGTTGGTGTGACAAATTAACATTTGTTGAATGTCTACTTTATACTATGCACCGTGCAGAGGACATCACATCCATTTTTTCTTTCTTTTTTTTCCATTTTCTTTTTCAAACCTTAATTTCATAGCATTCCTTGGGTAGTAACGGCAACCAATGAAATTTTTTAGTGGCTATTAAATTTAACAGCAATATAGACTTTTAAACCAGAAGTCCAAGAAACTGAAATTTTGGATAATCATTAAAATGATCTTTTTGAGAAATATATGATGCTAAGACAATGCTTAATACAGAATGTGAAAATGAAAAATTAAACTACTAATCTGCACATAAGAAACTCTGAGTATGTAACACACACACATACATATTTCTGAATAGTTATTTTAGGTGGTAAGATTACTAGTAGTTTCCTTAATTTTATGAAACATATTTTTACTTAGAAATTTCCTTCCAATTAAATATTACTCCAAAATATATAATTCCATTTGTCAAATATATGAAATTTTAAAACCCAACGAAGAGATGGGCATATTTTTTGTGATAGTTGAGAAAAAAGTACCTTTGACGTTTTTGAAGTATTTTTGTTAAAGACTGATATATATCGCAAACTTTTAGTATGGAAATATTTCATTTACTACTCCGAGTCATTTTCTAATTCACCTTAAGTTTCTATTGCTTTAATTTCAAATTTGAACGTTTAATTGTATATTCTTTGAAAGGCTGCTTTCCTTCCATCTTAAAAAGAACATTTATCCTTTTTATTCATATCTACTAAGAAATATGGATCTTGTACACTTCAGGAAGACATCCCACCCTAATTGGTCTTTGATACCACTGGTCAAGTTTATGAATACAGTAGGCACTCAATAAAAGCTCTTGAATGAATGGGTTTAGGAATGCATAAATGTCCCTTTTGGATATCTAGTCTCACTTTCTCTTCCCTCAGTTTAGATGACCTGAGAAGCACTTCCTCAAAATAACTCTCTGGCTCACCATGAGAAGAATGCCTGGCACCAGCTGGCAGGGCATATTAATAGCATACCCATTAGGCACTTGTTCAAGGCACATAGATAGCTTGGTGATAGAATCTTTAGAAATATTTGAACAGTTAAGATTATTCAGAATATGAATCAGATGTGGTTCCTTAAATCTTCACAGTAAATATTAAAGAAATCAATCTGTGCTTTCAGAAACTTTAAAAATAGTATGATGTAACAACAATAATTGCTTCCAATTTCAAAGAAACTCAGCATTTGGGGCTAACAAAAGACAATTTGCACAATGAAATTCATTTTTTCTTTAAAAAAGTTCACTAGATGGATTCAGATGTTAAAGTAGAGAAGAGAGTGAACTTTCCCCATTTACTTTTGATTTTCATGTTATCAATCATTTAGCACAGAAAAAGAATTCTCGTAGCCATTAAACCATCTTTCTCCCTATGCAAATTACACTCAAAAAATAGAGATAGGTTGACAATGATAAAATCTTCCAGGTCACCGACAGTGATCTTTGGAAAGAATGGTAAGAGTCCGGACTACAACTGATTGTTCAAATATGACATAATTTAGAAATACTTGAACCTTTACTAGGCAGATCTAATCAGTCCAGCTACAAATGGATATTTCCCATTCTTCTGTCCTTGATCCAAATTTGGCAGATAATTCCGTTAATCAGTAACAGGCTTAAGTTCTGAACACTGTTTTGTTACTTTCGGTAAGATATTCTATGTCCTACATCATTTTAGATAGCCATAAGGAAATTTTTTTTAAAAGATTTTATTATTATTATTGGAAAGCCGGATATACAGAGAGGAGGAGAGACAGAGAGGAAGATCTTCCATCCGATGTTTTCACTCCCCAAGTGAGCCGCAACGGGTTGGTGCGCGCCTATCCGATGCCGGGAACCAGGAACCTCTTCCAGGTCTTCCACACGGGTGCAGGGTCCCAAAGGCTTGGGCCATCCTCAACTGCTTTCCCAGGCCACAAGCAGGGAGCTGGATGGTAAGTGGAGCTGCTGGGATTAGAACCGGCGCCCATATAGGATCCTGGCGCGTTGAGGGCGAGGACTTTAGCCACTAGGCCACGCCGCCGGGCCCGCCATAAGGAAATTTTAATCTCAGAGATATCACTTCAAAGTTTTTACAAAAGTATGAGTTAAGAGATTTTTCTGTTGCCTAGGGTTGAGTGTCTCTAAACATTTATATTATCAATTCACATAAAAAAATGAACAAACAAGGAAGCAGATTTTTCAATTTTTTATTTTTATTTGTAAAATTGTTTAAACAGCTGAGAGAGATGCATGTCCATGTGGGCCTCTGATTAGGGTGGGAAGGGTCAGGTATGGGGCCCTTCCAGGTATGGGGGATGGTCATTTGATGATACCTTAGGAACCCTGAGATGGGAAACAGTGTTCTGAGGGTGTTACTTGAGTAGTTCTGATAATCGTGAGAAATTGTTGGTTTCATTGGTCCAGGGCTCAGAGAATCTTTCCAAGGACTGTTGGCTGATCAAGTTCACCTGAGTGTGTATTCACAAACCCAGTAACATGTTGCAAAGCTTGTCCTGGAGAACTGTCCAACCTGTTCTGCTTTCCATCGTTTGACAAGGCAGTTGATGTCCTTTGCTGGCCTAGATGAGCTAGATGTCCTGTCTCCTCTGTTTATCAGAGCATGGTGTCCACTGCACAGGCAACAGCAACTGAGGAGGCCCAGTCCCGACACATTCATTCCAAGGTCAGACTACACTTCCTGTGATTTTTCTTTGTGGCTGGGATCTCAGTCCAGTGGTCTAGTGGTGGAGCCCACCAAGAAACCTTGCCTGGGGTGATCTCAAGACTTAACTGTTGTGTGCACTAGCTAGTGCTGGGTGAGGTTTAGTCTGTCACTTGTACCAGGTTGTGTACATATTGGTGGAGTACCAGGGTGTGTACATATTGGTGGATAGAGCTGCCCAGTACAGCCTGTCACAGCCCCATGTCATGTGAACTGTTGGGTGCTGCTGTCCAGTTCAGCCAGCCGACCATGGTACCTGGTTCTCCTGTATAGCAGTAGACATCACAGCCTACTCGGGGTGACACCTAATAACTTCCCAACCAGGCCCCAGTTTCCACACATGCCAACCTCTGTTGCATCCTAGCACAGCCCAGTCTGTACCCCATCTGTCTCTTATGTATACTCCTGGGTTCTGCAGCTTAGCACAGACCAATCCAACCTCAGACTCGCCCTGACAGGTGCCTCTGCCTTGTCCAACCTGGTCCATCACCAGCCCAGGTTCTCATGTTCACCAGGGGTAGGTAAAGCTTAACAGGGGAGTGTCCACAGTTTCCCTGACAGGCATTCTCCCCGCCACTGGTCTTTTACCTGCCAGGGGGTATTGCGGTCCAGCCCAGCACGACTTGCATCCAGTCCTGAAACTTGCCTGCAGGTGCTGCAGCCTAGCTTGGCTGAACTGCATGCATTTTGGTGCTCATACATGCCAGCAGATGTCACAGCCAAGCCCAGGTTGGCCCGTTCCCAGTTCCAGCTCTCACTCTCACCAGTGGAAGAAGTGGGCCAGTAACGGAGTCCCTGAAGTTCTCCTGCTAGTCTGCTCCAAGCACCAAGTCTTGTGCATGCCAGCTGGTGCTGTGGCCTAGTCTGAAATGTCTTGATCCCAGTCTTGGCATTAGCTAGCAGGTGCTATTGCCTGGCTTAGCCCAATCCACTTTCAGTCCTAACTCTCACTGGTGGGTACAGAAGACTAGCCCAACTTGGCCCAGGCCCAGGCACCATGTGAACTCACAGGTGCTGCAGCCTGGCTTACACTCTGTCCTTGCTCTAACTTGTGCCAGTGCGTACTGCTCACTGACCCTGCCAAGCCTGCTATCAGACCTGGCTCCCAAGTATCTCAAAGGGTGTTGCAACTCAGCCTTATCTGGCCTGCTCCCAGCCCCAGCTCTCATGCTTCATGCTTACCAGTGGAAGCTATGGCCTAGCAGGAAAGTTCCCTAAGTTCCCCTGTTAGGCCCACTCCCAACAAAGGATCTCACATGGGCTGGTGAGTGCTGCTGTCCAGACTGTCACGGGTGGTCCCCAATCTTGACACTCATCAGTGGGTATTATGGCCTAGTCTAACTGGCTTACACCCATTTTAGTTCTCACTGATGGGTGCTATAGCCTAGCCCAGGCTGGCAAGGAGGAAGCTTTAAATCCTTAATCTTCATATACTTAGTGAAGAAATAATTTTACTAATTATCTCTCAGTGAGCTAGGTTGAGAGAACTGAGAAAAAAAGAGACTAAGATATGGTCTATAATCCTGCAGAACCTTGCACTAGGTTGGGAAAATCACTTGGGAAACCACAGCTAATGAATTAACAGATATATTCTGCTGTGTGACATGAATAAACAGATATTCACAGGCAAAGAGTTAGACCTACCCTCATATCAAGTAGAGAAGTTAAAAAGGCTGGAGAAATGGGACTTAACTACAGAGGGCTTTGGAAGTCAGGTGGAGACATTCCCATCTGATGCAATAGCAGACGGGGACAGAGTGTGATTTATTTTCATAGTACAATGAATTAGGAAAATTAGGAAACTATCAGATAGGTCAACTAAAAAACTGACCAATACAGGTAAATTTCCTGTTATGGTAATTTAAAGAAGTATCCCCAAAGATCACTACTAAATCTAATTATATGAAAGTTCTGATATATATATCTTTTTTAAAAATCATTATAGTCACTTAAATATATATGAAATGTATGATTATTACTTGCTGTTTAATTAGTGAGGCATTTCATCTTTATGCAATCCAAGAATAAAGTAACTTCATTACCAACTCAGCATATTATCAAAAATCACAATGTAATTACATTTAGTCTGAGTAGATAATTAAAATAAATACACATTGATTTTACCTTTGTTTTAGTCGTCTTCTGGCTGTTGTGGGAACATTAGCACCATAGCCGTAGGAAAACAGAACCCTTTCAGCCTCATCTTCATTTTCAACTGGAAAACATTAGAAAGTTTATGATGTGGGCCCGGCGCTGTGGCCTAGTGGCTAAAGTCCTCGCCCTGAACATGCTTGCATCCCATATGGTGTCGGTTCTAATCCCGGCAGCTCCACTTCCCACCCAGCTCCCTCCTTGTGGCCTGGGAAAGCAGTGGAGGACGGCCCAAAGCCTTGGGACTCTGCACCTTCATGGGAGACCTGGAAGAAGTTCCGGGCTCCTGGCTTCGGATCGGCATAGCAGTTGTTGCGGTCACTTGGGGAGTGAAACATCAGATGGAAGATCTTCCTCTCTGTCTCTCCTCCTCTCTGTATATCTGACTTTCCAATAAAAATAAATGAATCTTACAAAAAGAAAAAGAAAATTTATGATGCAAAATGTAAAAGATGATGCATGCTATAGCCAGGACTGTTATCAGCTATCAGACAAATCCAGATTCAAGATGACTTCTTCAACTCAATCCAGCAAAACTGGAGATGGTATTTACATAAATGTCTGATTCTCATTTTTACTAAATAGTTAAAAAAATCAGAGGGGAGAGAGTAAATATTGTTAATGTCTCAAAAATCCATCAGTTAGATACTAATGGACGCACTAACACATAAGGTTAACTATTATACAAGTGATTTACTTACAGACACAATATACTGTACAGTGCTGTAAATGGTATCAGAATGTTCTGAACACGTTTTAGGAGCAAATCATATAAAAACTATAGGAAGGAATAAGGTAATCCACAAAATAGGTTACACATTTGGTAAGTATCTAAGAAGTGAAGAGAACTAGAGAAAACCTGCTGGACACTGTTTTCTGGAGCAGACAGTGGTAGAGACAGGTAGAGCAGACAAGATCAACAGAGGAAAAACCATCAAGCCAAGGTGATTCCAAAGCAGAACAGAGTTCTAACAAATACCTGACAAGGGTTACAAACAGGACGGGGATGGCTAGGCAAGTCCCTGAATTTGACAACCGGAAATACAGATGAACAGTCTTTTAAATCTATTTGGCATTTAGACAATACGTAGAATTTTAACAACCTTTAAACTAAACTGAAATATTCTAATAATACATCTACTTGGTTCAAAGAAAACAATTCTGACAAGAAAACAAGTGTTGACAGGATTCTGTAATTTCAGATGGCTATGTCTTAGTAAATGAAACCTAATGATTTTCATGTCTGCTGACATTAGCTGAATTGGATGGTTAACCTTTGAAAATTGTGTATGCTTTATTCTGAAAAATGTAATTTTGGTTAATCAAGAAGTATTCATTAAGAATAGGATATAATTTCTAGGGGGAGCTGATAATGAAAAACCTAATTACTGATCCTCCAGTACAAGTACATTTCATTCCAAAGAAAGTTAAAGCAACATAACAAAAATTAGTGTCTACATTTTCCTAAAGATTTTATGAAATGTTTACATATATAGAAATGCTGGAAGAACTGTACAATATACATTCTTATACCCAATGTTTGGCTTTAATTTAAACATTGCACTATACATGATTTCACACATCCATCCATCCTTTTATTCAGCATTTAATGTATTTCAAAGTAAGTTGCAGACCTCTGCAAATTTCACTCTCAGAACACAGCTCAGCAGTTAACTATAGCTCACTGTTCACCTTCAATTTTTTTCTCCTTCTTTTTTTAAATATTTATTTATTTTTATTCGAAAGGCAGAGTCACAGAGAGTGACAGAAACCGAGAGGGAGAAAGATCTTCAGTTTGCTGGTTCACTCATACAGGATGCCAATAATGCAGGTGAAGTCTTACCCTAATACACCATGGTGCTGGCTCCAATTATTTTCATAACAGAAAACTTAGGTATGGTGAAAAATAAAAATCTTAAATCTATCATTCAGCCAAGTTTTGAAGCTAATGAAAGTTCTGAAAGGTAAACACACATGTAACATAGGATATACAGAAAGCACTGAACATTCTGGAAAGTTCCCTCCCAACTCTTTGCCTAGTTAACTATGGTGACAGCCATATTTAGAGATAAGTACTGTTCTAGTTTTTTTTTACCAAACATTGTTTGTCTATTCTAAAACTTGAAAGAAATTTAATTATACTGCATGGACCTTTTCAGGAAAGGCTTTAAGATCAAGCAAAACATTTGCAGATTCACCCATATTATGGAGTAAATCAGCTGTTTCTACTGAGAAGTCTTATTCTCCTCTATGAATGCACGAAGGTTTGTTTGATCCTGTAATAAACACCAGAACTGTTACTAGATTTTTGCCATTTTGAACAAAGCAACTATGAACAGCTCAGCAGTTCATCAATTACAGCTCATCATCCACCTTAACACACCTGACACACTAGTGCCAGCCCCTGTACAAAACCTTGTTGTATACATGCTTTCATCTACCCTGGGTAAATATTAGGAATGGAATTGTTGGATCACTGAATCCTTTGGTTATTTCATAAGAATTTTTCAGTTGCTTCATATTCTCATCAGCATTTGTAACAGGCAATTTGAACTTTTTTTCAAAGATTCATTTTATTTTTATTAGAAAGTTATACAGGGAAAGGGAAGAGACAGAGAGACAAAGAGAGAGAGAGAACGCAAAGAGAAGAGAAAGAAAGACAATTTTTCATCCGTTGATTCACTCCCAGGATGGCTGCAACTGTCAGGGCTGAATTGAGATGAAGTAAGGAGCCAAGAGCTTCATCCAGGTCTCCCAGGTACCTGTGTGGCAGGGGTCGAAGTACTTGGAACACTTTCTACTACTTTTTCAGGCTATTAGCAGTGAGCTGGATGAGAAGTAGATCATCTGGGACTTGGAATAGTGTACATATATACTTTGAGGATGCCAATGTTAAAGGTGGCAGTTTAACTTGCTATGTCACAATGGTGATTGTCACAGGGCTTTTAATTGGCATTTGCTTCATGACTAACAATGCTGAATACTTCTATTCTGCTTATTGGCCAGGCATAAATCTTTTTTGCAAAATGTTTGGCTTTAGGTTAGTGAACATTCAGTACACAGGCTCAGGAAATCATCTCTGGCTCTACTATGGCAAAAGCACACAGTCCTCTAAATTAAAGAAATCTACAGCACACTCATTTTGAAGCTGATAATTTTGTATGGTTCACGAATGATCTTACAAATATCCAAATGATCCTTGGCAGAAAAAGGCCTCCCACACCTGAACTTTTGACTGGTGTTTTTTAAATTGGGCAATTTTCTTTTTTCATTGGGCTATAGTGTGCCATAAGTAAACGCAAATTTATTATCTTATAGTTCTAGAGGTCAGAAGTCCAAACGCAGTCAGTCTCACTGGGCTAAAGTTCTGTCTCAAGGCTACCGTGGAGAGTCCATTTCCTCATCTCCTTGTTTCTTGAGACTGGTTGAACGCCTTAGTTTAACACCTTGCTCCATCTGCAAAGCCAACAGTATAGCACCTTCAAATTCTCCCTGACCTCCTACCATATCACATTTCCTTTGACTATATATTTCTTCAAAGTGAACACTTGCAGGGGCTGAAAAGGTCTGAGCTGATTCCTAGCCGCAAAGTTACTCAAGTATGACTTCTGTTAAAGTTTTCTTTTTTTTAGCTACTACATTTAGACATCATTGCAAACTAATATTGGTATACTGAAGTTCATTTTCATAAAGATGTCCAATTTTTGTTAATATTGAACAACTTTTTAAGAAACCTGATTGCATGTGTGTGTGTATTTTTTCCTTGTTAAAACAGTTTGTGTCCCAGAAGCTCCACTTCTGATCCAGCTTCCTGCCAATGTGCCTGGGAAAGTGGCAGAACATGACCTCGGCACGTAAATCTTGCCCCCATCCGCGAGACTGGGCTAAAACTCCTGGCTCTCCATTTGGCCTGGTCAGCCCTGGCCACTGAAGCTGTTTCCCTGGAAAGTAAACTGGTAGATGGAAGATTCTCTCTGGTTCTCCTGTCTCTGTTAACTCTGCCTCTCAAAAAACCAAACTAAAATAAAAAATCTGTGTCTACTAACTTTGCCTCTCAAACAAAGCAGTACATAATTTTTAACAAACCAAATCATGATTTAAAGAAGTGTCAATATTTGAGTTCCTTATACCAGATTATACTATACCAGTCAGACAGAGCAGCTTTATGGTAAGTCTTAAATCTGGGCAGTTTAGACCATACAACCTTCTTCTTTTCTCAAAACTGCTTTGGCTATTCAGGTCCATATAAATTGAATACAGAAAAGTCTGCTGGCATGGTTGAGACCACACTAAATTTACAGATTTTATGATTTATTTCTTGATTTTGAAGGAGTTTTAATTTTGTTTAACAGTGAGCACTTTGTGTTTCAAAATTATTTTGAATTATCAAATTGTCTTTCATATTTACTTTCCCAAGTGAACATTTCTAGGATATTTTCATGTAATGCTCTTACACTGTACTAGACATCAATATACAGTGGGTTTTGTAATCTGAAAGTATAACCATTATCTTCTTTTCTGATCTTTGTATTTTATTTTTTCCTTTTTTCTCCATTGATTAGTAGCTAGAATTTAACAGAGGTAATGAAATAGAAATCAGTGCCTTATTCTCTATTTTAATGGGAAAAACATTCAATAGTCAACCATAATTTTATTGGCTAGGTTTTTTTTTTCTGTAAACGGGCTTCACTGTATTTTGTTTATACAAAGGAATAAATGCAAAACTTTAGAATTCAGAAACTAAAGTACAGAATTTTCAAAATAATATGGCATTATAAGAATGCTAAGACATGAAAAGCAGAAAGGTATAACAAGTGTCTGATCACAAAAAGTCACCCTAAGGATTACGACTTCATGCAGTCTTAACAATGACAATATACAGGCATGAAAGCAGATAGAGATGACAGAATCAAACCTGCATTTTATAAAGATTACAATGACTTCAGAGAAGAAACAGGACAGATCTGGATTCTGTTGTAGTCACAGACACTGACTTTGGAAGTGGAAAATAAGACAATAGTAACGAAATTTTACTTAAATAGACCTATAAATATAATCATTACATAAATACCCCAAATCATTTAACCATCACTTAGACTCATATTCTATTGCAAGGCCCAAAGTGATGACTCAATGACTAAATACTTGTCTTGCATCCACTGGGATCCCATACAGGTACCGGTTCATGTACCAGCTGCTCTGCTTCCCATCCAGCTCCCTGTTTCTGGCCTGGGAAAGCTGTCGAGGACGGCCCAAAGCCTTGGAACCCTGTACGCACGTGGGAGACCCGGAAGAAGCTCCTGGCTCCTGACTTTGGATCAGCTCAGCTCCGGCTGATAAGGCTAGTAGGGGAGTGAACCAGTGGACGGAAGAACTTTCTTTCAGCTCTCCTCTCTATAAATCTGCCTTTCCAACAAAATTAAGTCTTTAAAAAAATTATATTGCAGCATAAGAATGTCACTGTTACTTCCAATTTTAAACACAAATAATGTAATATAGCAAAAAAATCAGTTAGTGGTGAAATTTTCATTGAAAGTACTGCCTGGAACTAGGACCAGGGCAGGAAGATAGCAGTACAAGAGGAGAAAAAGAAAGAACTATAAAGGTATATCTAATGAAATCCTACTCATCTGTGAAGACACAATTTAAGTGCCATCTTTCTTGATCCAATGTGGAGTTAAATCTTGATCTCTTCTGTATTTTCACTGAGAACTGCCTATGTCTTGCTTACGGCTTATAGTAATGCTTGTTTCTCCCAGGAGAATACACAAATTCCTATGAGATTAAAATTTTCTGTATGAAATCCTTATCCCCAATTTTTTTGAATGAACTAAATAAAAAGTGAAATATATCATATTTAACCCATTCTTCTTTTCTAAAAAAATTAACTATATTTTTTGATAGGCAGAAGGACAGTGAAAGAATTCCCATCCAATGGTTCCCTTTTCAAAAGGCTGAAATGGTTTTGGAATATGGCCGAAATTGGGAGCACAGGAGCTCAATCCAGATGTCACATACATGTGGCAGGAAGTCAATCAATTGAGTCATCATTGCTGCCTCCCAGGGTTTGTGTTAGTGTGAGGCTGCAGCCATGAGAAAGTGCTGAGTCAACCCTAGGCACTCCAACACAGTACAGGTGTCTTCAGTAAGTGTTTTGACTTAGAGGCCAGATACCCACCTCCTTATTTCTTCTTTGATTGTAACAGTTATAATAAAGATGAACTACTTTTTAAAATATAGAATATTGAAAATATTCTAATATCTAATAATATAAAATATCTAAAAAAATCATCACCAACTATTCTTAAAAGAATTATATACCAACACAGAGTTAGAAATGATGTCAGATTTCTTGCACTGGCCAGAAGTGTGTGTGTGTGCGCGTGCGTGTGTGCAGGCATGTGCACGTATGTGCACTGGAAGTCCGGGGGAGACTTACTTTCTGCAGTTTGCATTATTATTTCATCAAGTTCTTTTTCCAGTTTCTCATAAATGTCCAGTCTTGCCTGATGCTCAGAGTTTTGTGCTTTAAGTTCAGTAATGTGTTTTTCAGAAGAGGCTTGGAGACTATAAAATTCTTTAGTTAAAACCTAAAAATGAAAGAAAAGAATTATACAGCTATGACAAAAACAAGATGTATGACTTTTCTCTTTTTAAATAACTCTTAAGAGAAAGTAGCATAATTGAGTTAACTAATAAAGCAAAACATTTATCTCTTAGGTGAATAATTCAGTTGTTTTTAACTGAAAAGTATTTACTAAATTGGTGAGCTGAATAAAATGAATTTAAAACTTAGAAACAGTTAACAGGAGTAAGATTAGCATTTGCTTATTAGAATTACAAAAAAAACCCCTCAACAATGCCCACATGTGTGGAAGTCATTTATCTGGCAATCACAGCTTTTTGAGAAAGGCTTACAACACTGTGTATAAAAATACACTCATAAAGAGACCTTGAGCTTTCTATGAGAACTTATTTAATCTAACTTTTCCATAATTTTAGTGATATTTCAGGTTTTCTGAAAAGTCATAACTTCAAGTGAGCAAATCAAAAGGTAAAGTTAAGTATTGCATGGGGTCAGTATAATAAAAGTCTTTGCAAAGAAAGGACAAATTTTTTTTGTAACAAAAGGAATACAGAAAACCTAGTATTGAGTCATTCTGTGCAGAGTAAAGCAACTCGCGCTCTTCATGGAAGCAAGCTCAATCATAACAATAAGACAGCAGATGCTTCAAGTAGCAAAGGAATGTTTTAACATTCAAAGTCAACTCCAATTTAGGAAGTTCACTTACTGTACTTGGTATTTTACCTTCTAGAACTAGACTAACTATGCCTGATTCGTTAAGCAGCAGAAGGAAAGTGCTGTTTCCTGAGAGGGAACAAAATATTACGGTTAAGAATATGGTTGGTGCCAGAAATATTTGGTTTTCAATATGACTGTGACACTTCATAGCTGTGATCCTACGCAATTCCTTAGGCCTGTCTTCCAACACTGTGGGAAGAATTAAATGTGTTGATAAATTCAGAATGCTAGCAGAGTGTCTAGAATATAGTGCTGAGAAAAACTGTGACTTTCGTAAATGCAATTATGAAACTTTGCATTAAATCATCTCTTGGAAATAAAGCTCCACTGGTATAATCACCCTAAGATCTCTATAATTAAATATTTTCAAAGACAACTGATTTCCTCTAGGACTTGAAGTTCACCTTAACAAAAGTGTGCAAGTGTGGGTTTTCTGTGATGGCGAAAAACGATAACATACAAAAAATAAAGAAGTCTTATTTACAGTTCTTAACGAGCAGAAACTTTCATTTTTTTTTCCTGGACTTATTCCATGTCACTTTCTTCAATTTTCATCAAAATTTCCCCTAAAAGCAGACAAAATATTATCCCCATACATTTGTTTGGATGGTGGAGGAGCAGTAACATAGAAATAGTATTTTAAGATAATTTTTAGTGCTTCTGACTGGATCAGAAAAACAAAATTCATACTTCAACATTATTTCTCTTTCATTCTTGATGACTAGGAATGTGTTCTATAAAAATGTATTAATTGATAATAAAAATGCTGCTAGGTGAATCGGTATGAGGTTTTCATGGAGTTCATTATGTCAGGATATGATTAAGAACCTGGTAGCCAGGGCAGGCATGTGGCACAGCTGTTAAGGCATTTATTGCTTTAAGACACTTGCAACTTAGATCTTAGGGTCTGGGTTTCAGTCTCAGCTCCAATTCCAAGCCCAGCTTCCTGCTGATGAGCACCCTGGAAGACTGCAGGTAACGCTTCCCAGACTTAGGTCCTTGCCACTCAGGTGTGAGATACTGGGTTTCTGGCTCCTGTGTGGCTTCAAGCCTCGACTGTGATGGTTATCTGGGGAGTGACCAAGGGCTGGAAGATTTCTATCTGTTCTTCTTTTTCTCCTCTTAAAAATAGAGGTAAATAATCTGTTGGCTGATGGCATCAATTCAACTGCTACAAGAGAAAATCAATAAAGGTAGTACCAAACGACTTATCCCACTCAAAACACTGAAGATGAGATACTTCATGAAGTGCTGTTTTGAAAAGAGATTAGGGTCCAGCACAATGGCTTAACTGGTAATCTCCGTCTGCAAGTTATGGTATCCCATATGGACGCCAGTTTCTGTCGCGGCAGCCCCACTTCCCATCCAGCTCCCTGCTTACAGCCTGGGATAGCAGCAGAGGACAGCCCAAGCCCTTGGGCCTTTTGCATCCTTGTTGGAGACCCAGAGGAAGCTCCTAGTTCTGGCTGTTGGATTCAGCTTTAGGGGCTAGCCACATTCAGCTCAGCTCTACAGAGGTATGTGAATGCATCTATTGAGAAGTAGTTTTCAAACTGCAAATCCCAACCTTTAGGAGGTCAGAAATTCAGATCAGTTTGCAAGTAACTGAAGACTACAGAATACTCTGGTTTTGAATATAACACACCCTATATCCTAAAGGTGTGTGAAACATTTGATATTATAGGGGGAAATTATTCTCTATTTTTAAATACCTTCTCCCATCAATCCATTCCCACCTCAGCTCCAGTGTTCTCAAGCACATAGATTCAGTATGTAAAGGAACAGGAAAGGCAGTTGGCTGGGATTGAGGAAGAGTACACCATGAGAAACACAGCTTACAAAGGGCAAATTCTAAATCAGAGCTCAACTGAATGCCCCAAAATGTGCGGCACAAGCAGCTGCAACAGATGTGAGACGAGCAGTTTTCAGAAGAAGGCATTTGAAGCGGTTTTAAAAGCAGAATATTGATTTACTTGAGAAGCAGACATCATCTATAATTTTTGCTTACATGTCTTTACACACTGTTAACATATTTTTTATGCTTTATATTATGGCTGTGTTTTCTGAGATCCTTCACACTGCTATGCTTAATTTTATGAACCAGAGTTCTTCTCAGAAATGTAATTTTTGAGAAATTATCATAATAAATACTTAATGTAAAGTTCACGCTAAAATGGAAATAAAAATTCAGTAATTCTGGTACTAAATTTTTCTTTGGTGCAAATTTCTTTTGGATAATATATGAGAGATAACTATACATGGATTCCATGTATTGTGCTTTTGGCACCAAAATAAGTCATTTTTTGGGTTCCATCTCCCACAAAGTTTTCCAAGTACCTTGGCATTGCTTATGTGAATATCACTCTTTTGAAAAGCCTGGGATTGGACTAAGGCTGGGGAGATGTGATTCTTAATCATAGCTTAGTCACTTACTAGTTCTGTGATTAAATAGTTTAATTTCCTCTATGAACAAAAAAGTAGAAATAAAACATAAAACAAACTTGTGACCTATTTGATAATTAGTCTTAACCACTATTAACATGGATAATAGTTTAACTACAGATTTCTTCTAAATATTTCCTCTATCATGCATTTTTAGACATTCAGTACTTTCAGGGTAAGGGATTTTATCATCTAATATGAC
This sequence comes from Ochotona princeps, assembly GCF_030435755.1. NCBI lineage: Eukaryota > Metazoa > Chordata > Mammalia > Lagomorpha > Ochotonidae > Ochotona > Ochotona princeps. The sequence goes on from NC_080843.1 coordinate 28,334,686, forward strand.
AATACAATGTATTTTCTAAATTATGTGGTCTTAAAATACCAATTGGATACTATTCTATTAAACACACCTCTATTACATTTAAGCCAAAAATTAACAAATAAAAATGCAACAATAAGCACATATCTTGTAATGTGACCAACAACTTTCTAGTGAAGGGATTTTATAATTTTTAAATTCTTTTTGTTCTATTACTGCAATAAGAATCCGTAAATGATATTTTATATTGTTAAGATATACTTACATTGCCAAATTATTGTTAAAAAGACAGCACTAAGAATATACAGATATTTTCAAGTAGCTTTGAGAGGATAGTCCAACAAAAATTGTTAAAATATTCTTCATGATTACAAACAGTTGCATTTTATGATACTTTGTAAAGTCTAATTTTCTTACATTATAAGTCTGGAACAATGCTTTACTTTCTGATTAATTTTCCCTTGGGAGATGTGTCCGATTGGCTTTGTTCCTTTGCTGCTTAACTTCTGCTTACATTGACTACACTGCACATTTTCAATACTATGAAAGAAACTTTCATATACAGGAAGGAAAATCGGAGAAACAAAATGCTTGAGTTTACTAGACGATGTATTATTATATCTGAAAGGGGAAAGGTAAGTTCCCATTTATCTTTTTATCTATTATTGTTGGGAAGGAATACTTCAATTTCTTCAGTATTTCCTAACTTTAGCTAAAAAAAATTCTTTAGTACTGAAACAAAATATTTTGAGAACTTCCAATGTGTGCTAGGAAAAACTGGGTGCTCTGACATGTGCTAAGTAGACTCTATAACAATGTCAGGAAACAGTTACCAAAGACAATAAGTAACTTATCTAGAAATCGGTAACTAAAATTGTAATGCCAATTTTAGGTCTGTTGACCATAGTCCAGAGGCATAACTTCCATCAAGTACTTCTATAAGTACTTCTTATTGTCTGAAGAGCAGCAATTTTTCTTTTATGATGGAAGTTAAAAAAAGGTCTGATCCTCACCACTGCCTAATGGTAAGAATGTGTGTTATCTGGTTAAATGTCCAGAATGTGCAACCCAATAGCACGCCCATTAGCCACTTGTGGTTAATTAAATTTAATTAAGATTAACTAAAATAAATTTAGTTCTTCAATTCACTAAACACATTCCAAGTATAAAAATACTGGCTACTGATAGAACATTTTAATCATTCCAGGAAGTGCTATTGAAGTCCTGTTCAAAACTGTTTAGTGCGGATAGGAGTGATTTCTTGCTAAAAGTTGTGTGCATAATCAGGCCCAATTACAATTCACACTAAGAGACGCTCAGTTGCTAAGCACTGAATACTACTGATTTAACTACTTGCCAGACTGTGGCTAGGGCCTGGGAATACACTGGAAGTTTTTTTTTTTTTTTTTTTTTTTTTTTTTTTTTTTTTTGTTTGGTTTGGTTTTTGTAAGATTTATTTCAAAGGTAGACTTACAGAGAATGCAAAGAGAGAGGATAAAGCCAGGACCCAGGAACTTCTTCCAGGTCTCCCACGTGGATGCAGGAGTCCACACATTTGGACCACCTTCCACTGCTTTGCCCAGTGCGTAAGCAGGGAGCTGGATGGGAAGTGGAGTCAGGACTCAAAGGGTGCTCCTATGGGATGCTGGTGATGCAAGGAACTGCTTGTTTTGCTGCACCACAGCGCTGGCACTGACTGTATTGCAACCTTTCCCATCCAAACCTCAACTGCCTTTGTTCTTGGCCTGTATTGTGAGGGGGATATATATACGACCAGCTGAAGAGCAAACCGAACATCTACACTGAGAGAACAAGTCAGTCTTTGCAATGATTTAGTATTCATCAAGGCCCTGACAGAGCCCTCATGTAAACACGTTCGATCCGTGTGAAAATGGCATGTGATAGCTATGTCAGCCCTGCTGTCCACAGAGGGCACACTGCAGATACCAAAATCCACCAACATTAGCTTCCCTTACATAGGATGACAAACTGAGGCACAGTGAAATGAATTCACTTGCCCAGAGACACACAGGAGAGATTGTAAGTGTGCCGAGAGAGCCTAGAAATGCAGAGAAGTAATTTAATCACATGGAATGTGCACACATTTCTCTCCTGGTGCCCTACAAAGTAGTCTGAAAGCCTCTCTCCAGCCACGACATCAAAATGTACCTGGAAATTCAAATCTGCACTCCTCCAGCAGCTTCTTAGCTGACATGGAGCAGGTGCCAGATTTGCCCCCTTCAAGCCGCACAGCGGAGCACTGCCACCGGCGCCTCACATGGGCTTCTGTCTGATGCAAGCTTGCTACTGCCTGGGCCGCCCCTCCTCCCCGCCTCCTTCCCAGACCTGGGCTCTATGAAAATCCTGAAGCTGACTTTTCTGGGCCTCATTTATTGACTGTTCCAAAGTCCAGTCGTTTCTCTGTACTTTTAACATCACGAGAATGATCACAGAGAAGAGAGACAGTAAGAAGCGGTGAGTGGGGGCACCTCAAACATACTCCAACAGAGCCTGGCTGTGGCTGCAGCATTCCATGTTGCAGTCCTGGTCTGAGTGCCAGCTGCTCCAGTTCCAATTCAGCTTCCTGCTAATGCACCCAGAAAGACAGCAGACAGAGCCCAAGAGTCTGGGGCCCTGCCAGCCACGTGGAAGACCTGGATGGCATTTCAAGCTCCTGGCTTCAACATGGCCCAGATCCAGTTCTTGCTGGGGAACAACAATAGGTAGAAGATCTCTCTACGTCTCTACCTCCTCTCTCTCTGTCACTGGCTTTTAAATGCATCAATAATCCACGTTTTAACCGGGTCTTTGTGTTTCCTGCGTTCCTTCTCTGGATTTCTTCCGAACCATGTGTTTCTTCTTGGATGCTCGATGTCCAGGGAGCTTCTGGCACTCCTTCCTGTGGTTCCTCAGTCCGCAGATCTCTCTCCAGCCGCGCCCTGTCTCTCCTTCAGCGCCTCCCTTTCTATGCCCGTCCTCCCAGGTCGGCCATCTTCTCTCCCTCCCGAGTTTCTCAGTGGAAGTTTTAAAACAGGGATAGGCTTTGCTATTACTGAATTTAAAGGATGTAATACAAATGTTATTTTTCGCTTTCCATTTTCCTTTAATATTTTGGAACTTCTTAAAGAATACAGGTTTTTTTCCATCCTGCATTTCTTTCCTTGTTTTAATTAACAGATGAGCAGATTAATTCCTAAACTGATAAGGTCAAATTTCTGCTGTGTTTACTCCTAACAGTTTTCATAGTTCCATGTATACAATCAGTTTAGTGATGAGTTTTATTTTGGTACATTGTATGAAACATGGGTTCAGTTTTTACTTGAGTACCTAAGTGATTATCACAACAGCATGCATTATCTAAAAGAAAGAGAGAGTAGGTCTTCCATCCACTGGTTCACTCCCCAAATGGAGGCAATGGTCAGGGAAGAGCCAGGTTGAAGCCAGGAGCCAGAAGCTTATTTGGGTTTTCTGTGTGGGTAGCAGGGACTCAAGTATTATGGCCATATTTTGCTGCTTTCCCAGGTACATCAATAGGGAGTTGGATGGGAAGTGAAGCAACCAGGATTTGAAGAGGTGCCCATATAGGATGCTAGCACCACAGTCAGAGGTTTAAAATATTATGCCATGGTGTTGGCTCCACTGTTTGTGTTTTTTAATTACTCTTGCCTCAGAGTGCATTCAAAATGTGCTATGTATTTCCTCTCATTAAGATATGAACTATGGGTCCGGCACTATAGCATAGCGGTTAAAGTCCTCTCCTTGAATGTGCCAGGATCCCGTATGGGCGCCAGTTCTAATCCCAGCAGCTCTGCTTCCCATCCAGCTCCCTGCTTGTGTCCTGGAAAGCAGCTGAGGACAGCCCAAAGTCTTGGGACCCTGCACCCGTGTGGGAGATCCAGAAGAACTTCCTGGTCTCCTGGCTTCAGATTGGCTCAGCTCCAGCCGCTGAGGCCGCTTGGGGAGTGAGCCATCGGATGGAAGACTTTCCTTTCTGTCTCTCCTCCTCTTTATGTATCTGCCTTTCCAACAAAAATAAAATAAATCTTTTAAAAAAAGATATTAACTATTACCTACTGGTGGTTTTGCTCTAGCTGGACGACACAATTACTTGAGTAGATTAATATGTGTGCCAGCATTTGATTAGAAATTAATAAATACAGTATTAAAATGAAAACTGAAACATGTATAATGTGAGTATTCTCTTGGAAATTTGGCATTTCTTGTTACAGACACAATCAAAGTTTTATAACGTCTTGATATTTATCCTATACTGTATTTAATAAAATTATTCTAAGTAATTACAAACTTTTGGTTACTACTGTGAACAAGATCCTTCTTCATCTTTCCAGCTATTGGTTTTAGTATCTACCTTTCTGAGATAGTTATTTCCTCTTGTGTTTATGGTTCCAGTGTAAAACCCGATATAAATATTGTAATCAGGGAGTTTACATGCCTTATGCTAATGTTGATTATTGTATACATACCTCCAATTTTTTCTGATATTTTTCACATTCCAATTGACACTGCGTGAGATTTCTTGTAGTTTCTTCTTGTAGAAGTTGAATACGTTCATTTTCAAAGCACTTTAACTTATTTTGATGGAGAAATTCTGTTACTTTGCTTTCTGTAGTAAGCTGTAGCTCTCGATACCTGAAAGAAACAGAATGGTTAGTAATTCAAAGAGAGCAGTCTCAATGAGTTATATAAACCTTTTCTTTTCATATCCTCTTATATATGCAGTTAGAAATTCTGATTTATTCAGCAAAGGTTTTATAAGTAATTTAGATGGGCATATGTACAGAAATTTAGTCCTGAGAAGTAACTTCCCCTATTTCACCCTTCTTTTCAACCCTTTCACTCAGAAATACTTGATTATTCTTATCTGTAAGAAATTTATAATAAAAATGGAAAGACCAAGTTTTGTTACTTAATTCTGTATTTGTAATAGATCTTAAATTTATAGCACTGAACACGTTATCTTGAGTCTAAATAATGTCAGATGGAGAAAAATGGCATAAAATACGCACATTTTTTTTTTTTTTAAAGATTTATTCATTTTATTACAGCCAGATATATACAGAGGAGAGACAGAGAGGAAGATCTTCCGTCCGATGTTTCACTCCCCAAGTGAGCCGCAACGGGCCGATGCGCGCCGATCCGAAGCCGGGAACCTGGAACCTCCTCCGGGTCTCCCACGCGGGTGCAGTGTCCCAATGCATTGGGCCGTCCTCAACTGCCTTCCCAGGCCACAGGCAGGGAGCTGGATGGGAAGTGGAGCTGCCGGGATTAGAACCGGCGCCCATATGGGATCCCGGGGCTTTCAAGGCGAGGACTTTAGCCGCTAGACCACGCCGCCGGGCCCTAGTTCTCTGGACATGTGTAAAATAAAGTTTAAGTTAACAAATCATTTTTTCATATGAAAAAATAAGGTGCATAAATTAGGCAGATAAATATAGAACTACAAGTCATCTATTACAATACAGATAGAGAAGGATTTTTTCTTCATTTTACATACATATCAAGAAGTGCTCAGAGGAGCAGGTGTCTGAATCTCCCAGCCATGTGGCTGTGGCTGAGAACCTGTGCTGCACCAGGCTTCTTGCTGGAGATCCTAGCTCCCCATCCACCTCTGCCAAGCAGTGGGCAAATCCTGGGCTTGCCCAAGCCCAAGGTCTGAGAGTTTCCTCCTTCCAGAGATATCAGGGATGGCTCTGGGCATGTTCAGAATCATGGCCCTATCCACTGCCACCACACTGGTGGGCGGAGTCCAGCTACGTCTGCTCAGACATGCTGTGTGTCAATCTCCCAGTCAGGTGGCTGTGGCTGGGAGAACCATTGCTGGGCCAAGCTTCCTGCTGGCAATTATAGCTCCTGGTCCACTGCTGCCAAGTGGTGGGTGAACTCTGGGCTTGTGGAAGGCCAGAATGACAACAGAACTGGGCTTTGCCTGATGGCCGCCTGGAGGCGAGCTCTGGGGTCTTGTGGGTCTGGAATTACTGCCTAAGGACATTGATGGATAAGGCCACAATATGTGTAGGTGATGAATGAATCTTGAGGGACACTCAATGACAGGGCCACTGTACTTGCAGGTAAGCGAGGGGACTAAGACCTGGTGGTTTGAAGGGGAGAGACTGGAAGATCTGTATGGGTCAGACTCACACACCAGCCCACATGAGAATCTGGAGTCGGGCCTGTTAGCATGGAACATTGCTGACCACCACACGCTAGTCCATGCAAAAGCTAGGGTTGGGAGCCTGTCAAGCAGGGCTAGATCCTAGTACCTGACTCAATTTCGGAACAGGGGACGGGTCACATTGGGCAGGGCCATTATGTTAACCAGCATGCAAGAGAATCAGGTCTGGGGGTAGATTGTGTGGGAGGATTTGTGGGCCAAATCCTGTGAAAATTCAAGTCCTGCTGATTAACTCAAGAACTGGGGTGGTGATGGGCTGAGCTAGGTGTGACCATGGAACCTGCCAACACTCATGGGTACAGGGACCAAGAATATTCCGGACAGGTTCAGACTGCAGTACCTGCATGTGCATCCTAAAATAGGGTGTGGGGTGGGTTGCACCCCAATAATCACCAGTTTATACTAGGCTGAGACGGAGAGGCAGGCTATGCCAGGCAAGGGCCTAACACCCGCTGGCATGTGTGAGATTTGGGTCTGGGAGTGGCCTCAGTGGGGGAACTTGGGTAGCTCTCCTAGTGGTCATAGTTCCCACTGGTGAGCATGTGGTCTAGACCTGGGAACTGGGCAAGCTGGGCAAGGTAATTCCAACTGTTGGTTAGTGTGTGGGTTGATTTTTGAAGGGGGTAGATGGGGCAAGACCAAACAAACCTTAGCTTACCGAGAAATGCAGAAAACAGGCTGAAGTGCAAGTCATGCTGGGCTAGGCTGTCACGCCTACCGACATGTATGAGAACCGAATGGGACGTAGGAAAGACTGGACCAGTATGCTGTACATACCGGCAAGCATGGGAACCAGGGCAGGGGGCAGGCCCGGTGGGGGTTATTGAGGGTTGCTCTGACTAGGCTGCAGCTCCCACTAGTGGAAGCCAAGTGTGTGGTGGGCAGATTGGGCTGGGCTGCAACATTCATTGGTTTGTGCAAAAGATAGGACTGGAAGCAAAACCGACCCAGCAATTGCAACCACCAGCATGTGCATAAGCTGGCTGGGGTGATGGACTATGCTAGACCCTCCGCTGGCAAGCACACACAAGAGCCAGGTCTGGGATCACCTCAGATGAGGTTTCTATGGGGATCCCCCCGAACTGAACCACTGCACTCAGAACCCCAAACATGGAGAGAATTGTAGGTTACATGGTTTGACCATGGAGTGCATGTGTAAGAGCTGGGCCTCCTCAGTGGCTTAGACAGAGCAGTGGACAGCATATCCAGGTGCACATGGAGGAGATGGCAGTACACTGGAGTCTGTAGAGGACACTTGGTACCACAATAGAAGATGGAGGACAGAACAAATTGATCAACTACCCCAGCCCAGTTTTGGCAGTGAGTCTCCCGGGCAAATGAAGACTCTAAGATGAACTATGTCAACCAGTGGATTCTGAAGAGATTTCATCATGTCTAGAGTGGCGAGATCAGCAGTAACTAGAAACTGCTGAATTACTGAAACCTCATGAGCAGGATCCCCTCAGCAGGTCTCACATCAGGAACCCTGGGGTGGTGTCAGGTGGCTGTTCTCCATTCCAGGGTGCAGAGGCATTTGGGAGGTTGGGTGTGGCTTTTCTCCTTGTCTCTCCCTTTCCCCCAGATACAGGAAGGAAAAAAAGAGAATGTGGACATGATGATCTCACCCACCTTCCTGCAGCCCTTGACCCTAATCACCCTAATCAACTATTCATCAAAAACAAAAATAAGAAGTAAAAACACATACATATCCCCACATTTCATCTTATATTATAAATCCGAAAATATTTTAAGTTGATTGTGTTCTAACAGAAAACAAAACACAGGAGCATTATATCATCTCATGGAGCTACTATGAACTCAATATAGTGCTAGATACGTTATGTCAATTTATCCAAACATTTATTAAGCTGGTCAAAATGCTAGGCAATGAGCATATACTGGTGGATAAAGTAGTGCTTTTTGCCTCCCTAAATAACTTAGACTTTCCTGGGAAAGACAGATAAATACAAAACAAATCTGAAATTTCAAACAGTTTGGCAAATGCTTCAATAGGATAATCCTCGACTTTGATGGCACCATACGTAGAAAGGCCAGCTAACTGAGCTGGTGTAGGGTGCATTATGAGTTTATGTGTAACACAGGAAGCGGTACGAAATGGGATATGTGTTAGGGAGAAAACCAGATGATGTGCAGCTCCATGGCTTCGCAGTGAGCCCTCCCAACAGCCCTGCTTGGGGCTTGATGAGTCTAAGGTTCACAGGTCACATACTTTCACAGAAACAATCTACTAGGAAAATTTAGGTTGGGTCTTTACATTGAACTGCGTAGGAACGCTTCTTTCAGTATTAGAATTAGCTAGTGGTAAAGTAAATTTGAAAAAATTTAAAGATATACTTATGAATTTGAAAAGCATAGTGACAGAGAGAGAGAGAGAGATGGGGGAGGGAAGGGATGGAGGAAGGAGGGAGGGGGAGGGAGGGGAGGGGAGAAGAGAGAGAGAGAAAGAGAAAGAGAAAGAGAGAGAGAGAGAGAGAGAGAGAAACACAGATGAACAGAGAGAAGCCAGGAGCCTAAATGCTACTCACGCCTCCCTTGTGAGTGGCAGGCCACACGCACTTAGGCCACGCTCTGCTGCCTTTCTTGGTGAAACAGCAGGCAGCAGGAGCAGAGGGGAACAGCTGAGTACAAACCAGGACAAAACCTGTGTGAACGTGGATACAAGCATTCTGAGTGGCTTAACCTGCTATGCTCCTAAAAGCTTTGTCAAAGTCACGTCATTACTGGGAGTGGTAATATCTTTCATAGTATAATCAGAGAAGATAGGTGTTATACATCTGTCATATGCTACAATTTAATTCTTGACTCTTTAATCTTTGCTGAAAGTGGCTCTCATTCAGACTAGTGGAAGTTCCACACAGTGTATGCCATTTTTTCACGTTTAATCCTTTGCAAAGGTTTTGAACTAGTTATGAAAAGAATTTATAATTTTATTTCAAAATGTTTTTATATGAGAAAACCAATATTCTTTTTTGCTGAGACATAATTCATTCACTATAAAGTTTATTTTACTAACGCACAATAGCTTTTAATATATTCGCAAAATTGTTCAACAACAATATTTAATTGAAAAACTTTCATTACCTAAAACCCAACCCCCTACTTCCATGCTTACCTGTGGTTGCTAACTTCTGACTTGTTTTCTGCCTTGGAAGATTTGCTTACTCTAAACATTTTATATAAATCATTTAGTTTGTGAACTTTGGTGTTATCAAGGTTCATTCATTTTGTAGCATGAATCACTACTTCCTTCCTCCTTTTCTATGGTTGAATAATACGCCATTATGTGGATGTACTACATTTTATCTATTCATTGGTTGATGGACATTTGGGTTATTTTGGTTATAATGAATATATGTTGCTAATGAGCATTTCTGTATGAGATTTTGAGTAAACATGCTTTTTCATTTCTGTTAACTATATATGACATGTTTATATGGCCACATTTTTAACTTATTGAGAAACCCTCAAGTAGTTTTCAAATTCTCATCTATCTTACATTCCCATCATAAATAATCTACCAATTTCTCCACATTTTTTTTTTTTACTGGTCTGCCTCAGTCCAAGTTCTCACACTCGGCAACAGGGGAGTCCCGTTAATCCCCTACTGGGCTTGCACCCTCCCCGCCCCAAATCACATGTGCTCGTGGGTGCCGTGGCAAGGCCCATTTCACCTCGGCATTTACCAGCAGGTGCTGTAGCTAAGTCCAGCCCAGTCAGCCCCCAGTCCCAGCCCTAATGTGAGCTGGCTGGTGATGTGGCCCGACTTGGCCTGTCCTGCACCCCATTCTAATTCTCAGATCTGCAGTGGATATTATGAACTGCCCCAGCCTGGCTCGTCGTCAGACCTGAGCCACATGTACACCTGCCGTGACTGCAACCTGGCCTGTTCTGGGTTGCTCCTTGTTTTGGTTCCTGTGTTCACCTACAGAGACTACATCGACAAGAGTTCCTGAAGGTCTTCTCTCAGGTCTCCTCCCAGTGGCAGATCTCACACACTCCAGTGGGTCCTTGGTCCACGCTGACTTAGTCCACCTCCCGTCCTGACAGGAACAGTGGTCTTGACCAACTGGCCCACACCTGCTCCTTGCCCTGACGCAGATCTCATGTGACCCAGTGGGAGCCAAGACCTAGCTCAACTCGATCCACACTCACTCTGGCTCTCACGAGCACCAGTGGGTGCTGCAGTCTAGTCGTGTCTAGCCCCAAACCCAGTCCACACCCATGCTGAAGGACACTGCAGCGTCCGGCTCTCGCTCTCACCAGAGGGACCCACAATCTAGTTGGAAGTGTTCTTCACATCTTTACCAATAGCTTTCTTTTTAAAAATTTTTCCCTGAGACCCTCAACAAGGATTTTTTTAAAAAAAAATGTATTCATTTTTCTTGGAAAGGTGGGTTTACAGACAGAAGGAGAGACACAGAGGAAGATCTCTGTCTGCTGGCTTATTCCTCAAGTAGCTGCAATGGCTAGAGTTGAGTCAATCTGAAGCCAGGAGCCAGAAGCTTCTGTTGGGTCTCCCATGCAGGTGCAGGGCCCATGGGCCATTCTTCACTGCTTTCCCAGGCACAAGCAGGGAGCTGAATAGGAAGAAGAGCAGTTGGGACATGAACTGGAGCCCATATGGTATTCCAGTAATCACAAGGTGAGGATATTAGCCAGTAGGCTAGTACACCAGGCCCCAATAGTTTTCAGTGTCTGTTTTTCTCACAAGAGTCATCCTTGTGGATATTAACTGGCAAAGAAAATTCTTTCACTGAAACACTGCATTCTACATAATTACTACATTCTACTAAAACCAGAATGTCCTTACACTCTATGCAAATCATCTTACAAATATAAATGCATATAGCATAATGTGTGAAATCATTATTTTCTTTTATGGCATCTTGTGGACACCTATAGACCACATCACTAGAAGAAATTCTGGACAGGTCATTTAAAATTTTGATAATGGGGCCTGGTGCCTAGGCCTAGTGGCTAAAGTCCTCGCCTTGAACGCCCCGGGATCCCATATGGGCGCCGGTTCTAATCCCGGCAGCTCCACTTCCCATCCAGCTCCCTGCTTGTGGCCTGGGAAAGCAGTTGAGGACAGCCCAAAGCTTTGGGATCCTGCACCTGCGTGGGAGACCTGGAAGAGGTTCCTGGCTCCTGGCATCAGATTGGTGCAGCACCGGCAGTTGCACTCACTTGGGGAGTGAATCCTTGGATGAAGATCTTCCTCTCTTTCTCTCCTTCTCTCTGTATATCTGACTTCGCAATAAAAATAAAAAAATAAATCTTTAAAAAAAATTTGATAATGATCTTTAAGACACTTTGTTTTGAAAAGATCAAACTGTAAATTTTACCTTTTCATACGTTCAAGATTTTTGGATATTCTGATATCAATGCCAACTTCATACAGATACTTGGGGACATTAGGCCTTACTTATTCTCATCTGTTACATGGTACTTCAAGTACTTACAGCACTAACATTACCTGACTATGATAAATAATTAAACAGTAAAACAGACTATTTCATACAAGTTAAGCAATAAACTAGCTAGGAAATAACTGTTATTATCTGAGTATACTTAGTAGAAGCCTAAATGTGCTAAGTTTAATAAATTGAAGGCTCTGTAACACCAAATGATAATCCTAAAGGAGTAAAATAGTCTCATGCTACTATGGAAATGCAACAAGGTGGAGCAATCCACCGTGGGGGGAGGGTTTTGGGAGGGAGGGGGAATCCCAGTGCATAAAAAAAAAATGTATCACAGAATGCAATGTAATTAGTTTAAAAAAAAAAGGAAGTGCAATAAAAATATATGTTAAAAAAAAAATAGTCCCATGCTGTTCATACAGTAAAAGGATCTGTCCAGACCACTACATTGTTTTAAAAATTTTTAGTTTTCAAAATCAGCAATAAATATGCTGAGCTAAGGGCTGGTGTGATACTTCAACTGGTTAATTCTCAGCCCACAAGTACCTGTGTTGCCCCACTTTTCTGTAGCATGTTCCGGTTGCTCCACTTCTCATCTAGCTTCTTGCTCATGGGCTGAGAAGCAGTGGAGGATGGCCCAGGGCCTTGGAACCCTGCATCCGCGTTCCTGACTCCAGACTTTGGATCTGCTCTGCTCTGGCTGTTGTGCAGATATTGGGGGAGTGAAACAAACAATGCATGGAAGATCTTTCTGTAAATGTGTCTTTTTAATAAAAATAAATCTTTAAAAAATGTTGAACAAACATATGGCCTCAAAAGTAGCTGCAGCAGTGAGGAACCAATGGTACCAAGTGGGTAATTCCCACTTGATTGGTTTCGCTTCAAGAACCTGTTAAATTTGCTTTGTTGACTCAGACTTCTCATCTCATCCTCTCAATCTGAACTTCTTATCTGAACTAAGTAAATATTACTTCACACACTAACAACTTCATGCTTTACATTCTAATTTGTGACAGTAACCTTAAGAGGTCAAATTTCCCATAAAGGTAAAGTATAAATGGAATCTCCAAGTATCCTCCTAACAACTAAAAATTCCAAACCAGAAATTTTGCTACATTGTAACTTTTTTTTCTTTTAGTTTTCATATACCCACCCCAGTATCTATCTATCAAAACAAAAGAAAGTTCTAGAATGCATTAACAGTTTGCGCTCAAGAAATATTCATAAGAATCTGAATCCGGGGGATGGAGATACAAGAAAAAAAAATCAGGTTGCTATATAGGGAGCTACAAAGGCTTTAACCCATAAAAACATTCCAAGTGGCATAGCATTTTCTGTGATGCTGAAAAATAGCCAGAGCAGAGACATCAATATGACGATGGATGCTCAGAAATACAAGAAGAAATTTCAACAAAAATGCTGGATAGAACATCAAATAGTAATAGTTTTTCCTAATAATAATTACGTAGGCAGTCTTCATATTGCCCAAAAGGAAAGTTTTATTCATTATATTTTTATGTAGAAAGCCAACCATATAGGTGAATTATTCCTCATTCTATCAACAAGGTTATTATTTACAAAATAATTTGAAAGATCAATATTTAACCCATTATCTACCTTTCACTTAATCTGCTGTTTTCTTTATTTTTAATCTATTTTTATACCAATGAGAAATAAGTGATTTCTGAATCTCGTCCATAAAATGTTCCTGGATTCTACTATTCTAACTGGCCATTTTTTTTCTAAAACCAATTATCTAATCTTATTTGACAGACAAGGAGGTCTAAAGTAAAGCAGTTAAAAAGTATTGTTGTACTCAGTGGGACTAGGAGAAATCCCATAGCCTATGGAACTGTATCATAATATGATAATAATAATAAAAAATAAACAGAATACAATAAAAAAGCATTGTACTCAGTGGTAAGGTTCCCAGGGTCATCAGGACAAAAAAATGGTCCTTCCAGTAAGAATTTAGGAGCTGCTGTAGCACCTGTTAGTGAAGGCTGAGACTAGGGTAGGCCATCTCAGACTGGGTTACAGCACCTATAAGCACATACCAGGACCAGGAACTGAGAACAGGCTTGGTAGAAGAACTTTGGGGATTCTCTTGATGGGTCTCTGCTTCCACTTGTCAGAGTGAGAGATGGGAGTGAGGGCGGATCAGGTTAGGCTAGGCAACTGTGCCTGGTGGCAAGTCCAGGACTTGGTGTAAGTCATGTCAGATTGGAATGCAGTACCTCCTGGCTGGTGCAAGATCCAGGGCTGGGAGTAGACCTGGTAGGGGAACTGTATGCATTCCCCTGCTGGGCTGCAGCTCCAACTTTTAAGTATGGGATCCAGGACTGGGGGCAGGCCAGGCTGCTAAGGGTGGTAGCACTCATTGGCATAAATGTGGGGCAGGTCTGGAGGTGAGTCAGGCTGAACCAAGCTATAGCCTCCATGAATGTGCATGAGAGCCATATTTGGAATGCAAGATGGACTGGGCTAGACTATAACACACACCCTATTACACAGCATATGTAATAACCAAGGCTGGTGGTGGGACTGATGGTTATTGGGGATTACCTTACTGGACTGCTATATCTGTTGGTGTGCAAAAGACCAGGAGAGCGGTGGGTTGGTGTGGACTGGGATGGACTGGGTGGGCTGAGCTGCAGCACCAGTTGGTTAGATGGGGCTGCAGGTGGAACTGATCAGGCAGCTGCATCCACCAGTATGTGTGTTGGCTGGTATGGGTGACAGACTAAGACTCACCCGGCACTGGCTGGCATACACGAGAGTTAAGTCTGAGGTTATCCCAGGAAAGGTTTCTGAGGACTCCCCAAGAGATTCAAACCCTAGCCACAGGGAATCTCACAGGATGAGCAGTCTGACCATGCAGTGCATGTGTTGGGATTAGGCATCAATTGTTGATACCTGTGTGGTGGACAGTATCCTGTGATGTACATGGTTAACATGACTGCCAGCTCATGTAGGCCTGCAAGGGACAGCAACTGCCTTGTCAGAGGATGGAAAGCAGAACAGGTTGGACAACTCTCCTGGCCAAGCTTTCCAACATGTTCCTGGGCCTGTAGATGCACACTAAGGTGGGCTTGGTTAGCCAAAAGACCTTGGAAAGCTTTTCCTAACAGTGGTGCAACAGCTGACAACATCTCAGAACTATCAAATCAGTCAAGCAACACTAGCAGAACATTTCCCATATCGGGGTCTCTAGGGCGTCATCAAATGACTGCTATCTCCAGGTGCTGATGTAGTTTGTTAAGCAAGGAGTGGTTCCCTCTTCTTCTACTTCAGACACTTGGTGAAAAAAATGTAAACATTTGTCTCACTCACCTTCCTCCATGTCTTGACCCTCTCCACTTTAAACAGAGACCTACACAAGCATGTATCCCACTCAACTATGTAATCAATATGTAAAAAAGGAAAAAAGAATTTAGCAGCTGGTCCAGAACTGGAAGTAAGATATGTAGCAGCTGAAGCCTGACAATTGTCTGTACACAGCAGGTGAGCTCTGTGTAGGTAAATAGTACAGAAATAAAAGTTTGTTCAAAGATAGACTGGCAGAAGCAGCAAAGCCAAATGACAGGATCT
This sequence comes from Ochotona princeps, assembly GCF_030435755.1. Lineage (NCBI taxonomy): Eukaryota > Metazoa > Chordata > Mammalia > Lagomorpha > Ochotonidae > Ochotona > Ochotona princeps. Next base: position 28,349,887 of record NC_080843.1, read on the forward strand.
AAAGTACTGGTAAAAACTCAGGGAAGGATTTTTAGCAGTCATCTAGGAAACAGAGTTACTGGACTCAAATTATTGACAGATGTTTCAGTGCTGAAAAGAGATGGGTTAGTAATGGGAGAGCACTGTGACTGAGAATGCTTGGAGCAGATAATCATGGCCAGATCACAAAACCACGTGAGTGAGCAGATAATGATTTTTTTAAGACTTGTTTATTTGACTTGAATGTCAGAATTACAGAGACAGATCTCCCATCTGCTGGCTCACTCCCCAAATGGCCTGAGTTGAGCCAATCCAAAACCAGGAGCCAGGAGCCATGTCTCCCATGGCAGTGTAGGAGCCCACGGCCTTGAGCATCCTTTGTGCTTTCCCAGGCCATAAGCAGGAAGCTGGATCAGAAGTGGAACAAGCAGGACTCAAACTGCACCCATACGGGATTCTGATGTTGCAGGCAGAGGCTTAGTTTACAGTACCAGAGTGCAGCCCTACTTTTTTTTCTTCTTAAGCATTCATGTTATTTACTTGAAAGGGAAAAATACAGACAGAAAGAGAGGGAGGCACAGACATTTGCTGTCTTCTGGTTCATTCCCCAAATGACCACATAGGCCAGGGCTGGGCCACACAGAGCAAGGAACCAGGAGAAGATTCTGGGTAACCCATGTTGGTGCAGGGGCTCAAGGACTTGAGATACTATTTCCCACTGGTTTCCCAGGATCATTAACAGGGAGCCAGATTAGAAATGGAACAGCTGGGTCTTGAAGAGCTGCCCATATGGAATACCAGCGTCTCAGGAAGAGGCTTAATGTGCTATACCACTGTGCTGGCCGCAGGAGAATTCTAAATTGACAAGCAAGAGAGAAAGCGTCTGCTGATGCTTTTCCTATACTTGAAAGAGTGCTCTTAAACAGAAGTGGGCTTCAATTTCCACGTACCATGGGGGGAGGGCACGGGGAGGGGTTGAGGGAATCTGAGAGCCTATGAAACTGTGTCACATAATGCAATGTAATTAATTTAAAAATATATTAAAATTTTTTTAAAAAATCAATTTCCATGTAAGGAGACTTTGGTCGTTTTGCCATATGGGGTCCAACTGCATGCAAGTGAGGACTTTAGCCACGAGACTACAGTGCTGGGCCTGGTTACATCAGTTTAAAATGCAATTACAAGTGTATGAAATACTTTTATCAATATCCTTACTGATATTTGTTTGATATTATCATATATAAAAATGTTTGCTTTACACATTATGTTAATTACAACTTCATATAAAATTTGTTACCATTTCCTACCTGATACTATAAATTAAAAATCTTCCTATGTTATCCAACTCCCTTGATAAATATTTTCATTGGTTTCATAATAATCTTCTCAATAATTCTACTGTCATACATTTCGCCTCTCCTCAATTTCTCATCTCATTTTACACACATGACAATTTTTTCCTTTTTTCTTACAAAGGTATGTATTTGTTTATCTATTCATTTAAATTCTTATGATAATAATTAGCTTATATATGCACCCAACAAAGGACTTTACCATGAATCTGGATTTAATTTTCCCAAAACAAAAAATACCTTTGAGGGAAGAAGGCCATTGCAATGTGAGGCTGTTCCCAGGGCTGTGAAGAGCGCATACTCAGCCACACCAGTACTGGAGGGAAGAGGGTAAAGGCTCCTAAAAGTGCTACACGTGGTAGAAGATATTCTTAGCTGCCTGTAGCTTCTGATGTGTTTCTTATTAATCTGACAGATGCAGTTACACAGAGGAAAAGGAAGGGGCAGAGGCAGTGGCAAAGACTGACAGCTGCCACTTGGTGCTTCACTCCCCAAATGGCTACAATGGCCCTGTCAGAGGCAGGCCAAAGCCAGGAGCCCGGGGCTTCATCTGAGTCTGCTACATGGGTCTAGGGGGCCAAGGACTTGGTTCACCTTCTGCTCTGCCAGGTGCATTGACAGGCAGCTGGAACTCAGATGGGAAGCTGGCACTGTACATGGTGGCTTTATGTGCTACGCCACAGAATTTTGACTCAATGTTAACATGTATACTTGGACATGCATTATGAATGTATCTCAAAACCACACATGGATATTTACAATCTGACAAAAAGAAAAGCCTGACGAAATGATATGCCTTGTAGAGAAGGATATCTGGAAGAAGGGAGATGACAAAAGAAACTTAGTTACTTTCATATTACATACTCAACTTAAGAGTAATTTTACTAAAGGAAATTGAAAAATTTTGAAATACGAGATTCAAGCAATAAAATATTAAGTAATTTTGGCTCTGATCCACCATTTACATCTCACAAGTTAATATCAGGGCAGGTAATGAATGGTAAAGTACTTACTATATCATTATAAATTTTTGGTTGGTTAGTTTTTTTGTGTGTCCAATAAATATTTGGAAGATTTCAGAATACAGAAATACCCACTTCTGCTTTAATACAGTCATCATAATTTCTAATCTTTTACATGCCAAGAAAATTCACATTTTGAGGGCCTGGAATTGTGGCATAACAGATGAAGCTGCAGCCAGAAGTGACAGGTAGTCCAATTCCGACCCAGTTCCTGCTAACAGCCTGGGAAAAGCAGCGGAAGACGGCCCCACTCCCAGACGGGAGATCTGGAGAGGTTTCAGCGTGGATCAGCCCCTGGCCTTTGTGGCCAGCTGAGGAGGGAACCGGCAGACGCAGAATTGTTGTAACTCTGACTTTCAAGCAGTAAGTAAAAATAAAGCTCTTTCTTTAAATACATACTTTGATACAGTTGTAAATACTTCAAAATACAAATCATCTACATACTTGTATATATTTATATAATTTAACACCACAGTTTAGAATTGAGTGTTCAAAAGCAGACAACTTTTTAAAGTCACTGTATCTTTAATATTCAAAAATTTTAGCTATTTTCTACAATTATATTTATTTACACAGTAGATGGCAAAAAGGGCACCTTAGCATCTTGTTAATCAGGTTTCATACCAAATTGTTACATTATTTTATGAATTCACCCTCTGGTTGAGAACCACTCAATGTAATGAATACGGAAGTATGCTACATACATGAAAATTCTGGGTGTAGAAAACATGTTAGTGAGTATTGTATATTTAAGAATATATCTCAAATTGTTTTCATGTTGACATTAAAAATATTCTTTTTGAGATTGCTTTTGTGCATTGCTACTGTCTACTATTTTACCTGTTTTCTTTCACTCTTTCATATTTCTATGTTAAAAAATTTAGATCTGTACTTAGATACAGAAAATTATTTTCAATGAGAATTAGGGGAGCAGTTACAAAAGTACAGATATAAAATTAAACAGAAATAGAATTCTGGTAACTCAAGTCTTCCCTTGCAATTGTGAAATTCTCCAAATGGGAAAGCCAACAAAGGGGCAAAACTTATAAAAATCACCATTAGTGTTGCAACAATGATTACTACCGGACATGAGAAAGACATTCAAAAGACATGTGGGTATTTGTTCAAACGTTTCTGCCACTTAGACTTCTTCAACCAGTGCACTTCTCAGCTGTAATATTACATCTGTCACTCCTGGCTTACAAGCTAATTCTTAAATGAATGTGAGAGATCTTTTTTTGCTGAGTTAAATACGCTGAGTATGTTTAACAACTGTAGAAAGGATTTATAAGAATTTCAAGCATGTAATAAGAGTAATTCAGTACATCATATTATCAAATAAATATATAACATCATTACTAAAATAAATAATATGCAGTAATATTTGGCAAAAAAAGGTCCACAGTTACGCAAAGATAAAAATATTTAAATGAAACAAATACAATGAAAGGAATGTTGTCTTAAAATAAATCAAAGCTAGCAGGGGTTAAAATTAGAGAAAAACACTTTATAGTGATGATAAAATGGGTTGCTATTTTCCTTTTGGTAACATGAAAACACTCTTAAAATTCGGTTTAAATCATCCTTGGAATCAAAAGTACCGGGTCTATCAGCATGCTTCACAGTGCTCAACGCTTGATTCCCTGATGGTTTCAATAGATATTTCAGAATGGAAGGTTATATTTGAGAAAAAACAAGGATATATAAATGGAAGGTTAAAGTCACTATAAAAAGCACTCTAGGAGATGGCGGAAGATGCAGTGGGTAAGGCTGGCACCTGCAGCAGTGGCATTCCATATGCTCTGCTCCCAGCACTCCTACATCCTGGCTGCTCTACTTCCAGCACGGCTCTCTGCTATTATGTCTGAGAGAACAGTGAAGCATGAGTAACTGTTTGGGCCCCTGCATCCAGAGAAAGTTGCTGGCTCCTGGCTTTTGACTGGCCCAGCTCTGGTTGTTGCAGCCATTTGGGGAGTGAACAAGCAAATGGAAGCTCTCTGTCTCTCCCTCTCTCGCTGTAACTGCTTTTCGCATATACAGATTAATAAATAAATCTTAAAAAAAGAAATGAAAACAAGAAACAGTGTCTTTTTTTTTAAAGGGGGGGATGCTTTTATAACCAACAGTGTAAACCGTTAATAGTAGGAAGACAGCAGTTTGTGGTATTGTTGTGTCTGTGTGTGTGTGTGTGCATGTGTGTGTATTATAGAGTTACAGAATTAGGGAAAGGAAAGTGAGAAAGAATCTTCAAACCACTAGTTCACTCTCCAAATGGTCATGAAAAATGAAGCTGGGCCAATCTGAAGCCAGGAGTCAGCAGCTTCTGGGTCTCTCACGTGGGTACAGGGGCCCAGGAATGTGAGCTGCTTTCCTAGACCATAAGCAGGCAGCTGCACTGGAAGTGGAACAGCTGGGTGTTGAACTGGCATCCACATAGAATGCAGGTATTTCAGGTGTTGCTTAGCCAGCAGCAATAGCACGGCCCCAGGCTCAGTTCTGTATTATTTTTTATAATATGTAGCACAAAGGACTGGTATTCAAAGTACTATGAAAGGAAAGAAAGGATGTAAAAGGCATTTATCTAGAACAAATTACATTTAGCAGGCAAGACCTATTAATTTTAACTAATAAAAATCACCATTCTGAAAATGGGGTGTAAAATTCCACAAAAACTCTAGGATACTCCCAAGTAGGGATACAGAATCTAGATTCCTAGACCTTTGCACCCAAGTGGTTTGGGAGTACAGCTGGATCATTAGTGACACGTTTGCATTTTCCAATAGGAGGAGTCTTTATTTTCTCCGGCTTAGCCAGAGAAGACCATCAGAACCACTCGTGGAACTTCTAGAATTCTAATTACCATAGCTTTACTTTAGACTTAGGGAATGGAAACTGCAGAAGCAGTCTATGAGATACAGACATTGGAAAAGACTTTAGAAAAGTCACTAAAAGCACAGGCAGTCAACAACAAAATAAACAGATGGGACTACATCAAGCTGAGAAGCTTCTGAACAGCAAACGATCAATAAAGTGAAGAAGCAACCAACAGAATGGGAGAAAAATCTGTACACTACTAAACTGATATGGGACTAAAATCCAGGATTTACGAAGAACTTAAGAAACTCAATGACAGCAAAATAAACAACCCTGTGAAGAAATGAGAGAGAAAGAAATGGACATTTTTCAAATGGCTAGCAGACATGAAAAAAGGCTCAAGCTCCCTGGTTATCAGGCAAATACAAATTAAAAACACACTGAGGTTCCAGCTAACTCCCGAGAGACTGGTCTATATTCACAACTCTTACTAACAACACCTGCTGGCATGGATGCAGGAGTGTAGACTAGTACAACCACTATGAGAGTCAGCATGGAGAGTGCTAAGAGAACTGAATATTGGTATGCCATATGACCCAACTATCACGCTTGTGGGAATATAGTCAAAGGAAACGAAACCGCGTGTGAGAAAACGACCTTCAAACCTATACTCGCAGCAGCACTATCTACAATAGCAAAGACATGGCAACACCACAGATGCCCGTCAAACAAGCAGTGAATAAAGAAACTGTGGTGCATCTACCATATGGAATATTACTCAGTCATTAAAATGAAAGAAATCCTACCATTTGCAACAGAACAGTCCCAACTAGAGATCATTAGGCTCAGTGAAATAAGCCAATCCCCAAAGGATATATATCATATGTTCTCTGATATAAGGTAACTTTCATGCAAAATACAAGATCAATGGATATATAGGTAAACATGCATGTACATAAAGTCATTTAGAGGAACAGTATAACAGAGACTATCCTATTGAGAATGTGAAGATACATGGCAGTATGCATCTCTACTTCCAGACGAAAGATGGACTCCCAATGAAACTGTTTACTATATCACGACAATAGGATGCTGGACTCTGCCATTGTCCATACCTACACTGCCAGGATCCACTTAAATAACAGAATGATGGATGTATGACAGTGTTTGAAGGACTATACTATTGTAACAATATAGGGCAATCCCAGAGCCTGTTGCACTATATAATAAAATAAACAAGCAAATGAAGTAAAGGGGAAAAGAGAAACCCAGAATATTGTTGGCCAAGGCCAAAAAAAAAGATAATAATAATAATCTGCTTGATAAATTTCATCATCTTAAAAAAAATCATGCTGATATTTGGGTGATTAAACAAGCAAGTACAACTAAATGCTTGCCACAGTGTTTTGTATTATCTAAAATAAAAGTTACCTACCTGAGTGAGGGGATCTTGCATAATCCATTGGGATACCCAGTATCTAGGATTTAATATGCTCTTAACAAATCTTTTCGGAATATAAGAAGAGAGTCTTATTAACTGTGAGATTTTCTTTGGTATAATAAACTGTAAATTGCTTAATAAATTCAACTCACAATAGTAAATGCTTAAGTATCAAAACAACTTGATGGGGGGCAATACCTTCTGAGATGTGACAAAACTAGTAGATTAAGATTATTATTTCCAGGTTTCAATATCAGCATAAGGTGAAAAGAACTCACAGGCAGTGAAGAAAAGAGAAACCACAGGGATGATAGGACAGCTTTGACCGAACTACAGCAGCTTTCACTATGGTTAAGGTGGTAGAAAGAGGCCTGACAACATTCTAAAAACATTTTAAAAACAGAAGTGCAAAACAGGGAGAAACGCTACCATGATAGAAAGTTCTGTAATTTGTTGAAATCATTACAAAATTTACACACAATTTTAGGAAGTTAAGTGTGGCTCACTAGCCTATGCAGAGATTATTGTAATAAAGCCTTTCATGAGGGCATGTAAAACAGAAGGAAAGAAGAAAAACACCATAATGAAAAGAAGTCAGTCACTTTGTGAAGCCTATTTCCTCATCTCTTAATTTCTCTCATTAGACTTAATGGATAAAATAACTACTTACCATCAGTAGTTTTAAAACTACTACCTTGGGATTTTCCAACAAGTAAATATTAAGCATAGTGTTATGCCAGGTAGAATTAAGTAAACTTATTTCACGTTATGATCATAGTGTTATTTTCTACAGTCGTCTATAAAACGAGAAAGCTAGTAAAACACCAGAAAATATTTATATATCTATCTAAATGTTTATGTCCATAAACATTTCAAGACAAAAATGAAGTAATAAAGTATCCAATTTAACCAGAGAAATACAATAAGTATTCATTGAATAAAACATTCATACATCTTACATAATTATTTAAAAAAATATTTTCTTGGGGCTGACTTTTTTCTCATACTTCTCCAATGCGTTATTCCTTTTTTCCTTTTGTTCAGCTTCTATTCCTATTCTCTCACTTGGGATGATAATCATGACCCAAGTGGGTTGGCAGAGGCTTTGGATAAAAAGCTAGTGATCAATTCCAAAGGCATTTACCAAGAGGAAATCTGAATTGGCAGTGTGTCCTGAGCAACACAAAACAAGAGCCTAACATCTGAGTGCTTTGTGTTTCAGTTGTTTTATTAATACACACACACACACACACACACACACACACACACACACACACACACACAGAGTTCCATTTTTATCATCTCTAAAATCCTACCATAGCATTCAAAATCATTCTTCTTAAAGATAAAGGATAAAAATCCAGAGACTGAGAAGTGAGTAACTTGCCCAAACAAGCAGGAAAGCCAGAATTTACATCCAGATCTGCATCAAATTCTTTATACTATAACAATACGTGCTTATACTGTAATAACATGTATCCAAGAGAGAAAAAAAAATATGTACATAAAAATAAAAAGCAAGAATGTAATCAAAACACATGGATAATTTCTAGCAATTCACCAGTTGCTCCAACAAATGTGGACAGACTCAAGTAAAGAAGGAACAAAGTAAGGACGGAGGGTATGCTCGAAAGGTCGCAAAGGAAACAAGGACTCACCGTGAAAACAAAACACACAAAGGAAACAAGGACTCACCGTGAAAACAAAACACACAAAGGCTCTCCAGGGCAAGACGGAGAGAAAAGTTATTTCCTCTGCTTTGGACAAAGATGGCTCTGCCTTACCAATATTTACTGTCCATGAAGGGACATAGAAAAGGCCTTTCTGCTCAAACTATTCTTCAGGGAAAAAGAAAATTAAAAGAAAGGATGGGTCTTTTATTTGAGTCCTTGTAAAGTTTTTCCAATTGAGTATTCACTCATTATTCTAAAAGGCAAAGAAAGACACATTGATTTACAAAGGCCACAGCAGCTCAAATTCTGAATTTTCATATTGCTCTTTTTGAAAGAATGAGTAAAAATCAAAGTAAGGACATATAATACAGATTTAATAACTATTTCTAGGATACAGCCTCACAACTACACTGAAAATGGGTTTCAAAGACTATTTAAAGGGACTTGTGTTATGATGTAGAGGGATATGCCACCACCTGCAGTGCTAGCATTCCATATGAGCACCAGTTTGAGGCCTGGCAGTTCCACTTCCATTTAGCACCCTGCTCAAGTGCCTGGGAAAGCAGGAGTTCTTGGGCCCAGCACCTAGAACAAGTTTCTGGCTCCTGACTTTGGCCTGGCTTAGTCCTGGCTAATTTAGGGAGTAAACCAACAGATGGCAGATCTTTTTCTGACTTTCCTCTCTATAACTCTGCCTTCAATTAAAATAAATATTAAAGAAACAAAACCGAAATCTAAGTAACCACATTTTGGAGATCAGAAGCACACACAAAGAACAAACAAAAGCTGATTTGAAAGGACGCAGCTAGCAATGAAACATCTAGTGCCAATTAGAGAATCAATATTGACAAAATAAAAAAGAAATGAAGATGACATGTTTTGGGAAAATCATTAGAAGACTCAAAATAGGTTTAAGTGATCCTGAAGGTCCATGAGACAAACATTCTCCATGTAATAAAATTTCAAGTATTTATATTTCACTATAAAAAGCAAGGATTCTAAAGCCACACAGTGCGAGCTCAAAATCCACAGCTGTACTTTACTACCTAAGGGTCCTGGGTTCCATATTTACAAAGAATGATAGAAGATACACTCTTAAAGTAATTAGGATGGTTTAAACTGTTAATATTAGCAAAATATTATGAACCATGAGATGTTCTATGTTTTGGAAGCATATAAAGTTTGATTTTTTCTTTCAGTTAGTAGAATGTTTCTTACCAACAAACAGAACTACATGTTCAAAGTCATAATTTTCCTTCTACTTAGTTAATGATATGCATGAGAAAAACAACTGCTGATATGCAAGACACAAGGACAAATAGTGACCTATTCAAACTTGTGAATGGCTGGGAGAAGGATGGACAATGGCCAGTGCCATTTAATTGGTGCTGCTGAAAACCTGGCATAAATGTTTTACATAAGGATTACCAAACGTCTGTAAAGGGCCAAAGAGTAAATATTGTGAGCTCCGTTGACCTTGAAAGCTGAGTTGTAACAATTCAATTGTGTAACTGTATCAAAAAGCAACCACAAGCAACATGTGAATGTGCTCTAATAAAATTTTGTTTATAAACCCCAACATTCACATTTCACATAATTTCAATGTGACATGAAATATTCGCCATGCTTCTCTTGGCTTTTTTTTCGTATTCATTATAAATTTAAAAACCACTGTTATCTTGAAAGATATACAACAAAAAAGAGTGGTTTGGGATACCTGTAGCCAAAATTGGAGCGCCTGTGTTTGACTGCTAGCTCCATTTCAGATTTCAGCTTCCTACCAAGGCACCTTCTAGAAAGCAGCAGTGACAGCCCAAGGACTAGCTCACAGTCACCCATGCAGGAGGCCTTGGCCTGATCTGGCATTTTCTGGGCATTTGGGGAGAGAAGCAGAGGATGTCTGATCACTTGTTCTCCTTACATCTCTGTCATCATGTCTTTCAAAATAAACATATAAATTTAAAAAAATTAAATAGAGAAAAATACAACCTATAACATAAATCTTAAGAAAGTGATAGTAGTTATATTAATTTCAGACAGATCAGACTTCAGAGCAAGAAAAGTTAACAGTGAGAAAACAGGGCACTACATAATGACAAAGGAGTCAACTGTCTGGTATAACAGTATTTAACATTTATGTGCCCTGCCCCCCACAGCATCCAAACCTACGAAGAAAGCTGAAAGAACCGCAAGGAGATAGATGGATCCACTACTATAACTGCAGACCTCAACACCCCTCTTTCAAATATAGGACATATCCAGCATATCTTAAAAAATTGATATGGACACAGCTCAACATCACCACTATCATTATTGTATATAATAAATACCTATGTTATACTTCACCCAATAATAACAGAACATGTAACCTTCTAAAGTTCATATATAATATCCAAAAGGCATTTTGGGCCATAAACGCACTTGAACATGTTTGAAAGAATAAAAACATACCATTTCTAGTCTCTGATCACAATGGAATTAAACTATAAATCAATTAGAACAGTTGGAAATTTCTACAGTATTTAGGGAGTAACATATTTCCAAACAACACACTGATCAAAAAAAAGGAAAAATTAGAAATATCTTAAATGAAGTGAAAATAAAATACAAATTATGAAAATTTGGATGATGCAATAAGCATGTGCCTAGTGGGAAATTTACAGCTTGGATACACATAGCAAAAAAGGAAACAGATTTGAAATCATTAAGTGTATATCATAGGAAACAGGAAAAAGAGTAAATATAAATCCAAATTAAGCTTGAGGAAAAAAAATATAAAAATGACAGCATAAACCAAAACACTGAAAGTTGGCAATTAAGAGAAAAATCAATGAGATCTGAAGTGTTTTTGAAACAAATCAATGAGATTAGTAATACTTCAGTTAGCCTAACCAAGAAAGAAAGAGAGGGGAAAAAAAAGGATACTAATTTCCAGCATCAGAAATGATGTAGCCAGCACTGTGGTGCAGTGTGGTAAGTCTCTGTGGCGCCAACATCTAATATGAGTGCTGGTTTGAGTCCTGGATGTTCCCCTTCTAATCCAGCCTCCTGTTCATGGCCTGGGAAAGCAGCAGAGGATGGCCCAAGGCCTCCATGGGAGACCCAGAAGAACCTCCTGGCTCCTGGCTTTAGATCAGCTCAATTCTAGCTGCTGTGGCCATCTGGTGATTGAACTAGCAGGTGGAAGATCTTTTTCTTTCTGTATCTCCTTTTCCCTCTATAAATCTACCTTCCCAATAAAAGTACATAAATCTTTAAAGAAAAAATGAAATAGCAAACATCACTACAAATTTCATGCAGCCTAAAAAGACAAAAAATAAATACTATGAACAACTTTTTATGTCTATAAATCTGATAACCTGGATTAAAAAAAAAAGAACCAATTCCTTGAAAGACACAATCTACCCTAATAGAGGAAACAGGGTCTGAACAGTCTTATGAGGCTGATTAAGCAATAATTAACCTTCTAGTGTTGAAAACATCAGGCACAGAAGGGCTCTCGGTGGCCTAGCAGCTACAGTCCTCACCTTGAAATCACAGGTATCCCATATGGGCACCAACCACTTCCTGGCTCCTGGCTTTGGACTGGCACAGCACCGGCTGTTGCAGTCATTTGGGGAGTGAATCATCGGACGGAAGATCTTCCTCTGGTTCTCCTCTCTGTATATCTGACTTTGCAATAAAAAAAAAATAAATCTTAAAAAAAAAAAAAAAGAAGGGCTCACTGGTGAATTCTGCCAAATAGGTATTTTTTAGGCTTATTTTTTCTGAAAGGTAGAATGACGCAAAGAGGGACAGAGATTTTCCATTTCCATTTCCTGGTTTACTCTTCAAATGTTCACAACAGCCATGCCAGGTCTCCCATGCGGGTGGCAGGTACTCAGGTCGCTGGACCATTCTCCACTGCCTTCTTAGGAGCATTAGCAGGAAGCTGCATCAGAAGCAGGCGAGGACTGTAGGTGCTAGGCCATCATGCCAGGCCCTAAAAAACTTTTAAAAAATGGTGATGGGACAACTAGGCACCCAGAGGCAAAAACAGTTATCTAGACACAAATATCCTACACAATAATTAATATAAAATGGGTCACAGATTTTTATTAAAAGGTATACTTATTTTATTTGAAAGGCAGGTTCAGAGGTGCAGGGGGAGAGGGAAGCAGAAAGAGGCAGAGCAAAGGAGAGAAAGGCAGAGAGAAATAGAGAGATCTTCCATTTACTGCTTCAACACCCAAAATAGTCCGAGTGAGCAGGGATGGGTGAGGCCAAAACCAAGGGCCTAGAACTCTCTCCAGGTCTCCATGTGGGAGGCAAAGACCCAGGCTATCAGGTTCTGATACTTTCTGGGATATATCAGTAATTACTTAACAACATTTTTTTGTTCTTGTTTCTCGATCAGCATTATAGCTCAGTAGCTAAATCATCACCCTTCAAACACTGGGATTCCATATGTATACCAGTTTGTATCCTGGATGTTCTACTTCCCACCCAGCTTCCTTGGGACCATGCACTGCATGGGAGAGCCAGAGAAGGCTCCTGGCTCCTGGCTTCGGATCAACTTACCTCCGGCCTTTGTGGCCATTTGGGGAGTGAAGCACCAGATGGAAAATCTTTCCCTCTGTTATTCCTATTCTGTAAATCTGCTTTTCTTTCTTTCTTTTTTTAAATAAAATCAGCATTTAAAAAATATTTATTTATTTTTATTGGAAAGGCAGATATACAGAGAAGAAAGAAAGATCTTCCATCTGCTGGTTCGCTCCCCAAGTGGTTACAATGGCTAGAGCTGAGACAATCCAAAGCCAGGAGCCAGGAGCTTCTCTTTTGTCTCCCACACGAGTGCAGGGTCCCAAGGCTTTGAGCCATCCTCGACAGCTTTCCCAGGCCACAAACAGGGAGTTGGATGGAAAGAGGAGCAGTCAGTACATGCACTTGTGCCCATATGGGATCCCAGCATGTGCAAGGCGAGGACTTTAGCCACTAGGCTACAACGCTGGGCTGAAATCGGCTTTTCCAATGAAAAATAAAACTTATTTGAAAAGTAGAGTTCAGAAGGAAAGATAAAGATCTCTTCAATCTGCTGGCTCACTCCCCAAATGGCTGCAATTGCCAGGGTTGGGCCAGGCAGAAGTTAGGAGCCCAGAGCTCCTCCTGCGCACATACTGGATGCCAGAGCTGCAGGTGCTGTCCTACTCCAATACGCCGTACTGTCAGCCCTCTAGCATTGAACAGTAAGCATTCAGATACATGATCATAACATATCTTTCCACTTACTTAGGTTTTACTATTGCTTTGCAATATTCACTACCCTTTTGTATATGATTATTACACTCTGCATATTTTTCTTATATTATTCTTAAGTAGTTATTTGATGTAACTGTGAATGGCAATTCTGTTGATACACAGGAACAGAATTACATTTAATAATCTGCATCCTATAATATTGCTAAATCTAGCAATATTTTTAATAGTTGATTTGTAGTTTCCAGCCATGATATGTTAAGAAAACATTAAGACCTAATCACCTCACGTATTTCTTTTTTTATGATAATTATTTTCATTTTGATGATTTTTTACACAGTTGATTAGGGTAATAAGGGTCAAGGCCTAAACGAATGTGGGTGAGACCATTATTTCCACATTCTCTTTTTCTATTTGCTGTATCTGGGGGTAAGGAGGAAATAAGGGGAAAAGCCACAGAAAGTCCTTCTAGTTAGCTTAAGAGTTGGGGTGGTTATACGATGGATGTTAATGTTGATCCTTTCACTGTTCCTGTACCACTCTGATTTAGGTTAAACTCAAAAACATGTTAGCTTGGGAGGAAAAAAAAAAAGGTCCTGGCTGTGTATGTACTAAAATTGAGATGTCAAGGAAATAGTTACAGGATGTGGTTAAGAACCTGCATTTTCTAACATATTGGTCACTTAATACCATGTTAATTAACTTCACGATGTTGTTAATTTCGACGTTTCTTCCTGTTATTGAAGTTGTATAGTGACATCTCATTGAAGGGATGATATTCTGCCAGCTCTACTTTCAGACCAAGGATGGTCTCCTAATGAAACTGTTGAATTTATCTGGACAATAAGATGCTGGACTCTCTGCGTGGTCCATGCCCGCAATGAAGGAATCATGACTGGATATGAACTGTACTACTGTAACAAGATGGAGGAATTCAATATGGGGGGAGGGAGGGCTTGTGGAGGGGTTCAGGGAATCCCAGAGGCTATGAAACTGTGTCATAAAACGATACAAAAAATAATGGAAAAAAAGTGATAGGTCAAGATAGGCATGACCATGGAACCTGCCAACACTCGTGGCTACTGGGGCTAGGAACAGGCTGCAGCACCCACATGGGCACCCACAAACATGGGGTAGGTCAGGCCGGGTTGCAACATCCATTAGCTCATACAAAGACCAGACAGAGGCGGCAGACTACGCCAGGCAAGGACCTAGCACTGGTTGGCATGCATAATAACTGGGTTTGGGAGTGGGTCGAGTGGGGAAACTTCGGTAATTCCCCTAGTGGGTCATACTTCCCGCTGGTATGTACGAGGTCCAGACTTGGGGGTCAGGCAGGTTGGCTACTGTGTGGGCTGGTTTTGGAAGGCTGCAGGTTTGGCACAGCTGAGCAAACCTTAGCTCACTGGCAAGTGTAGAAACCAGGCTGGAGTGCAGGTCATGCCAGGGTAGGCTGTCACACCTACTGGTTTACATGAGCTAGCCCTGGGAGCAGACTGAGCAGGGCCAGGTACCAGCACCTGCCAGTAAGAGCTGGGGCTGGGGTGAACCAAGTCAGGTCAGACTACAGTAACCAAAGGCAAAGGCCAAGACAGGGGGAGGGACTATGCCAAGCTGGGTAAGAGCAACCACTGGCATGCGCAAGATTTATAGTTGGGAATAGGCCTGGTTAGGGAGCAAAAGCGATGCCCTGGCTGGATTGTGATTCCCACTGGTGAGTGCGAGGGCCAGAGTGGGGCTGTGATCTGGTCTGGACATGGCTGCAGTGTCCCTCAGCAAAAGTGTGGATTGGGTTCTGGGATGTGCCAGATTAGACTAAACTCTAGCACCCACTGGTGCTCACAAGAATTAGGGTGGGTATAGAATTGCTGGGCTAGGTCTCTGCCCTGGCTAAGCCATGTGTGAGCTGTGTCTGGGTGTGGACTAGGATTGGCTAGGCTACAACACCCGACAGTAAAAACAGGAATGGATAAAGGCTGGACAGAAGAGGCCACTGTTTCTGTTAGGACAGGAGGTAGACTAAGGAGGGTTGGCCCTGAATCCACTGATGGGTGTAAGATGTAGCATTGGGAAAGGTTCGGATGGAGGAGCTTGGGCAGCTCCTCTGTTGGGACACAGTCTCTGCATGTGAGCGCAAGGACCAAAACAGGGAGTAACCGAGAACAGGTCAGGAAATGGTTCCCACCAGCATATATCTGGTGCAAGTTGGGGGCGAACCAGGCTGGGACAGTTCACGTCACCCACCAGCAATTCTGAGAACCAGAATAGAGTGTGGGTCAAGTCAGGTTGGGCCACCGCACAAGCCAGTTCACATGAGGGCCAGGACTGGGGACTAGCTGGGCTGGGCTATGCTGTAGCCCTCACCAGTATGAGCTGGAATTGGGGGTGAGCCGGGCCTGGTCAGGCCACAGCATCCACTGGCAAAAGCTGAGGTAGGTTAGTCCATACCAGACTGAGACACAGCAGCCAACCAGCACACGTGAGACACAGTGGGGGAAGGGGCGAACCCGATGGGGGGGCTGCATGGGGCTCCCCATCTGGACCACCATTCCCACTGGTGAGTGTGAGAGTTGGAATGGGGGCAGATCAGGCTAGGCAGGGCTACAACATTTGTGGCCTGCATGTGGGCCGGGTCAGGGGAAAGTCAGGCAGGGCTGACTGTTCCTACTGGTGCATGCATATAAGTCAGAGTGGGTGTCGGTTGGTGGGGCTTTGCCGCAGCATCAGCTGGCAGATGCTTGCACGGGGGACCAATTCTGTCAAGTCAAAACCTGGAAAGTGCAAGATCTAGGAGTGGGAGTGGGGTCAGTAAGGAAACAATGGGCACCTCCCTCTTTGGCTGCCACTCCCAGTGGTAAGCATGGGAACCAGGACTGGGACAGGCATGGCTAGACAGAGAGTGGCAGCCGCCAGCACAAGTGTGGGTTGGATAGTGGGGCTGGTTGGGTTGAACTAGGCTTCAGCGCCCATTGACATGTATCAGAGCTGAATGGGATGTGGGACAGACAGGAACAGTCTGCCGTCCATACTGACAAGCACCACACTTATTTTTACCTTTAATGTATTAACATTTCAAGTATAAGTTGTAAACCAAAATGATCATGGTTCATTTACAAATTAATTCTGTCTACCAAATTTGTGTTCTGATAATCAAATCAATGTCATCTAATGTATGTAGACAATTTTATAAATCCAAGACGTTTTGAAATCAAGTCAGTTACTGCATCCTGTAATAACTGAAATAATAGTAAATATTTTTTGACAAATACTATGCCTAATATTATTTCTTATACAAAATTATTTATTAGTTACTATTACAGTTTATAAGATATGGGGCTATGGAGGCTAAATAACTTTCTCAATGTAACATGTGCAACTAGTATAATAACCTGGGTAATCCATCTCCACACATAGCACCATTCAACATAAAACATATTGCCTGTATTATGCAGGCTGCGGGTTTCACTTACGCATGGTGATGGTGGGATCAGGTGTTAACAGGTGATTTTAGTTGGGGGTGGGGTGGTGATGGGCAAGGAATACCTAAATCCTCCTTTATAGTAAACAACTTTCCCTGTGAGGTTCTTAAAAGAAAGGGAGGTAGTACTAAAACAAAACTAATACTGTGCTATTAGCTGATTTGTAGTTAAACACACTAATGCAGAGGTTTCTGGGACCGAATAATGTGATATGTTTAAGGTCTCAGAGAATCTGGTAAGCCACAAATGCATCCTAACAATGGCTGCCTCCTGGATGCTAAATGCATTAGTGTTAATCTGGGTAGAAGATTGAACAGAGGTACCAGTGAGCTTCAATCATGTTTCTCCAGGCCCGTAAGACAGAGATGATGAAGTAGAAGAGGGAGGTGTGTTCATCGCTATGACCATTTATCTAGAGACCACTGTAGAAACATGGCGCAACCTGTAGCTTGGAATAGAATCTCAACATATTAAAAATGTCTTTGGAAAAATAATGAGTAGACAACAGGGTAGAGATCTCTGCTATCCATTATACCTCAGCAATATTTCTAAGACCAATTTTCATGTTTCTCTTCTTCATGCTATCAACCTAACTTAGGCCATTAAAACCAATCACCTGGGGCCCGGCGGCGTGGCCTAGCGCCTTGAATGTCCCGAGATCCCATACGGGCGCCGGTTCTAATTCCGGCAGCTCCACTTCCCATCCAGCTCCCTGCTTGTGGCCTGGGAAAGCAGTCGAGGACGGCCCAAAGCCTCGGGACCCTGCAACCATATGGGAGACCTGGAAGAGTTCCTGGCTCCTGGCTTCGGATTGGCACAGCACCAGCTGTTGCACTCACTTGGGGAGTGAATCATCAGATGGAAGATATTTCTGTCTCTCCTCCCGTCTCTCTATATATCTGACTTAGTAATAAAAATAAATAAATCATTTAAAAAAAAGAAAATACATTTTGGGGGCCTTGTATTATGGGGTAACAAGTTAAATTGTTGCCTGCAATGGCAGTATCCTATACGGGAATCAGTTTGAGTTCTGGCTGCACCACTTCCAACCCAGCATTCCTATAAATTGAAAGCAGCTGAAGATGGCCAAAATGGTTGGGCTGCTGCCAACTCACTGGAGACCCAGGTGAAGCTCGTGGCTCCTGGTTTTGGCCTGGCACAGCCTTGGCCAACGCAGCCATTTGGAGAGTGAACCAGAGACAGTTTCTCTCTCTCTTCCAAATAAAGTTCAAGAAAAAAAATGTAATTTTCATCAGGTCAGCCCTAACAGCTCACAGAAGTAAATTATTTTTTCCCCTGACATTTCAAGAGTACCAGAAATTGAAACTGTTTATTCTTATCTTTTATCTACCTTTTACACTCCTGATCAGTTAAATGAATTACCTATTGTTTTATTGGCAATCCTTTAAATTTGTTACCTATATGTCTAGGTTTATGAAACTTGGAATGCCCTTCTTTCGTAACTGCACATCACATTTCACCAGTAAAATGCTTGATTCAGATGTTATTTTTTCTCAAAGGAACCCTCAAAATCTCCACCAAATAGATGGGAACCTGTAGCCCCATCATAGATTCCTTATTATATATATTACCCTAAGTTAAAAATATGTATACACATTACATTTTAACTCCTCAAGAAACCATGTCAATTTAGAAAAATTTTAAATTTCAGCAGAAATGAATGCTGAGCTAAAAAATTTCCAGCTGAGCATAACGAAAGCCTAGAGACAGTTTAGCTCTTTCTTGTTAGGTTACAGTTTAAACTCCGAATGCAAGAAACATGAACCCGACATTGACATCCCTCTCCACATTCTCCTCGGAAACCATCGTTGCAGATGTTTCTCTTTTGCTTTCTGATGTACTGAGATGCGGAGCTGATAATGGTGACTCTCCTCTAAAATAAGAGGACACAAGAAAGCAGTGTGGAACAGTAGGAGTTGGCATGCAAGAAAGTTTAGGTTCAATATATGTTTATGAATTGAAGGGAGCAGAGAACAGTTCATGGGCAATGGAGATTAAATTTTCAGAGGAAAAGAGGCAGTGATTAATTTGTATTAGGCTCTGCTATAAAATAGTAATGGAAATTGAGTTTAGGCACAAGGAATTTTATTTCATACACAACTAGATGGAAAGTGTTTAAAATTAAATTGAAATTTTTACAAATAAAATTCACAGGATGAAGTCAATCTGCTTCACAACCTATTCCAAATGAACTCTAAGAACTACTGTTTCTGTTCTTTTCATTGGAAGTCCTTACTGCCCAACTGCTATCATCAAAAATGTAGTTAAGAATTCAAGACTAGATTGGAGCAGTGGCATAGTGGGTAAAGTTGCCGCATGCAATGTGGGCATCCCATATTGCAGCCAGTTTATGTTATGGCTGCTTCACTTCCCATTGCCTCCTGCTAATGGTCTGACAAAAGCATAAGATGGCCTAAGTGCGTGGGACCCCACATTCATGTGTGAGACGCTGATGAAGTTCCTGGTTCCTGGCTCCTATATGGCTCAGCCATGGCCACTGAGGACATTTGGGGAGTGAACCAGTGGATGAAACATCTCTCTCTCTCTTCTGTAACTCTGCTTGTGAAGCAAATAAATCCTTTTCATTTTTCTTTAAAAAAAATATATTCAAGACATTAGCTGTACATTGGCATAAGTTCATGCTTTGTACATAAAGTACTAACATATTTTAAAAAGTATGCATTTTTGGGCCCGGCGGCGTGGCCTAGTGGCTAAAGTCCTCACCTTGAACACGCCGGGATTCCATATGGGCGCCGGTTCTAATCCCAGAAGCTCCACTTCCCATCCAGCTCCCTGCTTGTGGCCTGGGAAAGCAGTCGAGGACGGCCCAATGCGTTGGGACCCTGCACCCACGTGGGAGACCCAGAAGAGGTTCCTGGTTCCCAGCATCGGATCGGCGCGCACCGTCCCGTTGTGGCTCACTTGGGGAGTGAATCATCGGATGGAAGATCTTCCTCTCTGTCTCTCCTCCTCTCTGTATATCTGGCTTTCCAATAATAATAAAAATCTTAAAAAAAAAAAAGTATGCATTTTTGCTTTGAAAGACAGATTTTTTTTTTCACAGAGATAGAGAGACAGAGAAAGAAGGCTCTTTTATCTGATTTACCCTTCAAATTAGTGCCAATGCCAGAGTGGAGCCAACCTCAGGCCAGGAAGCAGGAGCTTTTTTCTGGGTCTCTCATGCAGGTGCAGAGGACGAAGTTCATGTGTCATCTTCTGCTGCCTTCCCAGGTCATAAGCAAGGAGCAGATTGGAAGTGGAGCAGCTGGGACATGAGCTGGTGCCCACATGGGAATGCTGGTACCACATAAGGAAGAGAAATGTGCTATGCCACTGCACCAGCCCCTTGTCTAACATTTGGGGGATGAAAATTAGTACATAAGAACACAGAAAAACAATGAAGATGAATAAATTTCTAAGAGAAGTTGTTTAATGCTTAAGTGGGATATGGGTAAATATGGAGAATAGGTAGTTTCTAGAGATAAAAAGAATTGTTTGGTATATTGGATACTAATTTAAGTATACAGTACTGACTACATGGAAAACTGGCTGATAAGTAACTTCCCCTTAGAAGTCTGTAGTACATAGTTCTAACTTTCAGAAATTAGAGACCACTGCTTTGTTTAAAAAAAAACCCCAACTTATGCCTTGTGATTGCTCAGAAGTTGTTTACAACATACAAATGACTGGATTTCACAACATGCATTTCTTATTTAAACATCTGTTGACTTACTTTTGGATCAAATGCATGGTTTCACCAATGGCAAAAGATGATGAATAAGAACAGACATGCTTTGTGGCATTAGCATACAGAACATTCCATTCTCATAAATGACAGACTATTTACTCTAGCTTGACTTTCCTGTAAGCTGCTTCTATGAATTATTGCAAAGCTAACATTTCATTGTCATTTACAGGTAGATTAGTATGGACAGCCTATCCGACTACAGTGATCTGGGTTTACTCTTGCATGGGAGAAAGGAGACAAGTTTTGAAAGGCATTCTGTGATTCTGCCAGAAAATGTTAAAGAAATGGTGGGCATTATTACATTCAGAAAATCTGAATGATTAGGTTAACAAACCTTACATTTGGGTTTTAGTGAATTCAAAGAAAACCATTTAATTCTACTAGTTGATATATATATCATTTCATTTTTCTTGATCTTTTAAAAATTTATTTTTTTGGGCCCGGCGGCGTGGCCTAGCGGCTAAAGTCCTCGCCTTGAAAGCCCCGGGATCCCATATGGGCGCCGGTTCTAATCCCGGCTGCTCCACTTCCCATCCAGCTCCCTGCTTGTGGCCTGGGAAAGCAGTTGAGGACGACCCAATGCTTTGGGACACTGCACCCGCGTGGGAGACCAGGAAGAGGTTCCAGGTTCCCGGCTTCGGATCGGCGCGCATCGGCCCGTTGCGGCTCACTTGGGGAGTGAATCATCGGACGGAAGATCTTCCTCTCTGTCTCTCCTCTGTATATATCTGGCTGTAATAAAATGAATAAATCTTTAAAAAAAAAAAAAAAATTATTTTTTTGAAAGCAGAGTGACCAAGAGAAGGTTTGTGAGTGAGAAAGAGAGAAAGAAAGAAAAAGAGAGAAGCCTTTACCCACAGATGTCTTCAACAGCTAGGGCCGGACTAGGATGAGGCCAGTAGCCAGGCACTCCAGCTGGGGCTCCCACGTAGAGGCCAGCAGCCCAAGTACTGGTCAATGCTGTTTTCCATTAGCAAAAAGTATGGACCAGCTGGGACTAGAATTAGGCTCTCCATTATGGGTTGTCAGCGTTCTTATAGGGTTTTATCCTGATATGCCACGAGGCCCACCCCTGTCTCTTCAGCTTTGCTGTCTGAGGATGTATTTACTCATTTATCTTTTTTTTTTTTTAAACAAATTAAGGTAGAAATAAAAACACATTTGCTAGAAGCTATTAACAAAGACACTGATTTTAAAGCACATGGATATGATTTTCATAAAATAAAAAGATGCAATGAAAAGCTAAAAAGCATAAATTGCTAACATTTAGAACATATTGTAAGCCGAAGAAACGGATTTTGTTCCATGGAGAACTTTGTAACAGTGAAGGTTATCCACTTTCAAGAAATAGTTTCACCAGGTCTACTCAGAGATTGCTTTCCCTTTATGGTAATGAACAGAGAATACAGAGATATCTTACTTTAAAAATCAACTCTTAGTATGATAACAATAAATATTAGTGAACATTACAGTGAAAACTTAAAATTGTACAGAATATTTTTAAAGATTTTTTTTTCTTGGAAAGTCAGACAGAGAGGAAGATCTTCCATCATTGATTCACTCCCCAAGCAGCTGCAACAGCTGGAGCTGCACCGAGCCATACCCAGGAGCCACGAGTCTCTTCAGATCTCCCATGTGGGTGTAGGGTCCCAAGGCTTTGGGCCGTCTTTGACTGCTGTCCCAGGCCACAAGCAGGGAGCTGGATAGCAAGTGGGGCTGCCAGGATTAGAACCGGTGCCCATAAGGGATTCCAGTGTGTGCAAGGCAAGGACTACTTGCTACGAGGCTACTGTGCCGGGCCCAACTTTACATAAACCTTAATTATAATTCATGAAGCATAGAAATATATTCGATACCTTTCTGTTTTTATTTAGAGGAAGGCCCAAAAAAGTTTTTTGGAAGACTGATACAGACATCTTCCATTTGCCATATATTCCCCTAAAACCCTGCAGCAGTAGAGCTAGGCCAGGCTGAGGTCGGGAAGCAGGAATTCATGTGAGTGGCAGGGCTTATCAGCTGCTGCCTGCCAGGCTGTGCACTGGCAGGAATCTGAACTCCAAGTACTGAGCTTCTGCAGCATGTGAGAGAAAGGGAAGAAGCTTCTGGATCCTGGATTCGGATTGGATCAGCTGCAGTCACTGCAGCCATTTGGGGAGTGAATCAGTGAACAAAGATCTCTGTCTCTCCTCTCTCTACAGCTCTGCCTTTCGAATAAATGAATGAATGAATGAATCTTTTAGAAAGGAAAAAAGCAGAATGCAAAAAGAAATGGAATAGTCTTATTATTGAAGCTTTAAAGACACAAATTTAATAAAATCATACATGAATAAAAATTTAATTGATATACAGAAAACAATTAAATTAGGTCTCAATGAAGTTAATATGACTAACCTTAAAGCTATATTTTTATATTGTGTTAAAAACATCCAATTCTGTTTCTTTAACTCTTAATGTCACTCACTGTCAAGCAGGCTTCAAGAATGCTATTATGAGTCATACAGTGCTTGGGGGTGGTTTAGGCTTCCACTAAGACACCATGCATGCTGGCATACCTGGGTCTGATTCTGAGTGAGTCAGGGGTTAGAAAGCACTCCCTTCATTTCTTCGCCTCTCAAAAAGTAAATTTAAAAGTCACACAGGATTCAAGATGGCTTTTGAGTCAAAATAAATATGTGCCATAATCATAAGATACAGCCCAGCACAACCAAGACACCATTTCATTCGAAAGCTAATTAATTTGCTGACACATTAAGGTTGAAAAATTAACTCACAGATACATGATATAGTATTAGTAATTTCTTACATTAGCTAACACCTTATAAAATTCTGGTTGAATAAGCTAAAATAAGTATTACTCCTACTGAAAGGCATATATAAATATAATTAGTGTGATTTACGTGTTCATGCAGTGAATTGAAATGGTAGTTGTCCCAAAACATATAACACCATTCCAGTCCCCAGCCTTTACGATATTACCTTTTTCGAAAAAATGGTCTTGGCAGGAATGCTTAAGCTCCCTAAGATGAGACTCCACCCTGGATTATCTGGCTAGGTCATAAATATCATCACTTGCATGTTTCAGAGGCACAAAAAAAAAGTGAAGAACATGTGAAGACGAAGGCAAAGACTGAAATGAGGAAGGGAGTCCCAAGTCAAAAGAAGCCAAAAAAAAAAAAAAAAAAAAAAAAAAAAAAAAAAAAAAAAAAAAAAACCCACCAAAAAACCAGGGAGCCTTCAGCAGGTGCCGCAGGCAAAGAAAGCAGCTCTCTAGAGACTTTCAAGAGAGTACAGCCACGTCAGCATTCTGATTTCAGGTTACTGGCCTACAGGACCAGGAGAATACATTTGTACTGCTTTAACACCATATTCATGGTGCACTTCTATATAAAGTGAACACAGTATGGTTATGAAGACTAATTTTTGATGTATATATATGTCAGAGTAATAATATGTATTGCTATCATTCAACATCGGATACATTATGCTTCATACACTGGTTACTAATAAGAAAGACATAATGGTGTGGCAGAATGACAACTGGGGCAGAAATGAAGCAAGCAGATGTCTAACTCGTTCTGCTTCTTACAGCAGCAGTGTGTCTGAGAGGTCACACACCGCGTTAGACATGCTTCTGCATTTGCAAAGTGAGTGCAAAGTTTTCAATGATTTGCTTTTTTTCAAATCTTAAGCTTTGGTGAACTTCTTAAAGTGCTAAAAATAACAACATACAATGCAAAAATAATAGTAATAAACATGAAGTAGATTTAACAAGTCACAGTACAGAGTTAGCTACCAGAAATGTGCCAGAAGA
Organism: Ochotona princeps; assembly: GCF_030435755.1. Taxonomy (NCBI): domain Eukaryota; kingdom Metazoa; phylum Chordata; class Mammalia; order Lagomorpha; family Ochotonidae; genus Ochotona; species Ochotona princeps. The sequence continues at coordinate 28,374,462 of NC_080843.1, forward strand.
TTCATAGGATCACACACATTTTTTTTTTTTTAAAGATTTATTCATTTTATTACAGGCAGATATACATAGAGGAGGAGAGACAGAGAGGAAGATCTTCCATCCGATGTTTCACTCCCCAAGTGAGCCGCAACGGACCGATGCGCGCCGATCCGATGCCGGGAACCTGGAACCTCTTCCTGGTCTCCCACGCGGGTGCAGTGTCCCAAAGCTTTGGGTCGTCCTCAACTGCTTTCCCAGGCCACAAGCAGGGAGCTGGATGGGAAGTGGAGCTGCCGGGATTAGAACCGGCGCCCATATGGGATCCCGGGGCTTTCAAGGCGAGGACTTTAGCCGCTAGGCCACGCCGCCGGGCCCCAAGGATCACACACATTTTTAAGTGGTGATTACTGAACACTTTTTGAGGGTTGGCAATAAGTGAAATTCTCTGTATAGTCATTAGCTTTTACAACCATTCATGTAGCTCTAGTTCTATGTCTAGAACTATGCCAGGTTCTGTGTTCTATAATACAAATGAGGCCTGAAGTAGCTTATGGAAAATAAACCAGTATCTACTATGTATGCATTTTAAAAGTTCACCCATACATACAGGACTTATATGTACACATATACCACAGTGTAAGCAGCGCAGTGATAATTTAGCAAATACCAAATTACTATCCATGATAACTGTATCTTTTCTTAAGCATCGTCTATGAATAAAAAGTATCTCACAATTTCAAGTTTTTAAGATGTTAAAAGGGTTTATATAAAGTCACAAGATTTAAAAATGGTAACCATTTTCTTTCTCCTCCAAAACATACACTTCCAATCAATGCTGCTTCCTTTTTACTGAAAGAACTTTTCATGATGACTGCAAGACTGAAATATAACTTAGAAACAGTCCCTAAAACTGGAAATAATGTTCATCTAACTATGCCTGCCAAGTTTAAAAATGTATTAGGAGTTAAATTGAAACATGCTGAAAATGACTCATTGTGGACCAGAATATACACTGTAGGAAATAAGAGCTCATTTACAAGTGGGAGAAATACACTCACACTTCATCTGTGGTAATTCTCTGGACTTTCCTTCCAGTAAACATATTTTAGAATAATCGTGGAAAATATCTTGCTTTTAACTTTGCTTTTTATGAGTTGATTTAGTTAGCCGGCATTCCGATTTTTTAGGCATCTCTTTTTTGGATGTGAGTATATTTACCAAATGTAAATCTATGAAAATTTCTCCCCAAAGCAACACAGCATAATCCTGTAAAGCAAGCTGTACAAACCTTGCTTCAGTTCACATGTATAATTAATCCCAAACCGTAGATTTCCAAGAACACTTAAAAAGTGGGCACACATGCTAATGTGTTCTCCCTTATGTACAAACATGATGGTATTGATAAGTGGTCAAAATAGTAGGTACTTGGGTTTTTATTTTCCTACTAGTACTTCTGTATTTGCATGGATGCAATCTTTCTCGACTGTGACCCAGCATTACACTTGGGAGGCAGCTGGCTAACGTCGACAGGACTACAGAACACTCTGTCCTCTCCCACCTCCATTGAAAGGTCTGTAAGATGAATGAATCTTAAGCTTCAGTCCCAGTATCAACATATTCGTTTAAAGCTAAAACACGAGCCACACATTTAAATATGTAATTATAGTAATTATACTTTTATGAAGGATTATTTATTTGAAAGGTAGTGCTGTATATATGGACGTACAAGCCAGAGTGAGAGACACCTTGTATATCCACTGGCTCATTTTTCAAATGACCAGCACAGCTTGGACAGAGCCTGGCTGAGGTGTTGGTATCTTTTTCTTATAAGGACTATGAGCACTTATTTTTTTCCCTCTGGTAATACACAAAATATAAAGTCTGTTTCATGAATGATTCCATTCATTACTTTGAAATGCTTAAGCACATGTTTCTTACTGAAAGAATTCTCTCATGAGATTTGAGGATATTATATATATTATGCATCTTACATATAAACAGAATTTCTCCTTATCTCTCTCTAGTTTCATTTGCAAGTTTGTTATTTTTATCTTTATTTCTGTGCTAATTTTTATGACTTAAGTGGGAAGCTTACTGTTAGACTTTTTATACCTTCTAAAATGATAAGATTGATTTATCTTACTTTGTTGCTTATTTTTATTTGTTTTAAATTATATCAGAGGAACAAATTTCCATTCAGAGGGAGAACCTTTCATCATGTTTAATTCTCAAACTCAGTGTGCAGAAATAGAGCTTGGTACCAAGTACCCTGTGCACGACTATTGCTGAGGAATGAAGTACAGCTGCAGAGGAAAAAGCCAAGCTCTAAGAGATTTATTTATTTACTTATTTCTCGATAGTAAAAGACTACACTTATCAAGCTCGCATGCTTCGAACAGTGTTTCTTTAATGTTCACGCTCAGTAGCTTGGATTTTTGACATTGCTGTTTTCCATTTGCTCCCACCCCCAGAAATGTGGCAAATTCCTGTAAAGTGCAGATTCCTTATTTCAGAAAAATAACTTCATCTGCTCTGTTACTAAATTTTCTTCTCTCTTGCACGGAGTGTTTTCTTCCCTTTGGCACTCCAAGTGTCTAACTGAATACGCGGTGGCTGTGCTCCGTTTTCGTGATTGCCTCTTTGCTGTTATCACTTTAGTTCCCTCATTGCCTTCCAGATTCCTGACGCCCACTCCACTACTACTTTTCCATGTTAATCTTGGTATTTTCATTTTTCTATGAAAATGCTCTTACCTGCTTTCAGTTCTTTCCATCTTATTCTCCTGCTCCATTGTTGGCTTTAGAGAATCTGTGCTTTCTTAACTTTTCTTGGTTGTGAACAGACTATAATCTAAATTTCTTTAGAGACCTGGAGTAAATCTTTCTCATTCTTTTCATCTTTTTCAGCTTTTATACTAGACCTATTACCTCCATTAAAAAAAAAATCTTTACTTGAGGCTGGTACTGTGGCACTGTAAGCTAATCCTCTGCCTGCAGCACTGGCATCCCATACAGCCATCAGCTGGTACCCCAGCTGTTCTCTCTCCCATCCAGCTCCCTACTTATGGCCTGGTAAAGCAGTGGAGGATGGCTGTTGCGGCCATTTGGGGAGCGAACCGGCAGATGGGAGATCTTTATCCCTGTCTCTCCTTCTCTCTGTAAATTTGCCTTTCAAATAAAAATAGATAAATCTTTAAAAGAAACAAATAAAACAAATAACAAAAAAGAAACTAGTGACGACTACACTAGAAGTAGGGAGACAGTTCGGAGACTATTACAGGAGGTAAGGCAAGATAAAATAAACTCAACTAAAACAGTGGCACCTGGGACTCAGAGCAGGCACGGCTTAGATATAACCACACTACAAACAACATGACACTGAGAAAACTCAAGTGCTAGAGAGATCTTTCTTCACTCCTCTGTCACGGTCCTCCCTGTCAATGTTCTTCCTTATGCAACTTAATTCACAATAATCATCAAAATACACAATTATAACATAATAATTATCTATAGTTATTAATTTTATCTTCATCAAAGGATTCCAAGCAGGCACCACCTCTAGCTTCTTAGCTAAGGTACATCTCTGTAATGTACTGCCTTAGCCGAAGTGCCTCGCATATGGTAGGTATCAATAAATATTTGTAGCTAAACAACTGGGAAGGTAGATGAGAGGAAAGTAATGAATTGTGTGCTGTATTGTTTAAGTGCTTGGGCACAGATGCTGCTAGAACGCAAAGTTATGAGAATAGGTCTGGGCAAGAGGATTACCTACATGGGCAGCGATGAGCAACCAGTTAAGAGGCGATTGTCCACAATCACAATCTGACACTAGTCAAGAAGCAATGAGAAGCTAATCCAAAACGATACAACAGGACTTCGAGGGATTTTGGAGCCCTAACAGAAGTAGAACACATGACGGTCTTTCAAAAACTTTACATTATTAGTTAACATAATTTTTATCAGAAAAGTTTTAGAGCCCCCCCTTGTACTGAATTCCAGAGATGATTACACATAACAACAATGAGGAAGAATGATTATTCTAAAGATTCAAACAGAAAGAGTGGGACAATTTACACAAGTGAAGTCAGCTGAAGTCAATTTGTGTTTCTCAAAGGGTGAACATGAAAAGTTGCTTTGGAAAATACTGAGCTAAAGGTTCCACAGAAACATTCAGGTAAAAACGTCAGTTATGCAGCTAGAAATCTGAATTTATAAGGCACAAAACAAGGTATGTCTTGAGTTTTAAAACGCTGTCAGTCATTTCCTACTTAGAAATTTGAAACTAAGTAGACCCGAAACTACTGATTATCAGAAGAAAACACAGGATAAACACTTTAAAATACTGGCATAGGCAATGATTTGGGGGAGGGTGCTAAGATCATAAGAGCACAAGGAACAAAATTTTAAAAAGTAGACAATGGGATTACATCATACCAACAGGCTCCTGACAGCAAAGGCAGCAGGCAACAGTAAAGAGACACCTGACAGAAGGGGAGACGGTGTCTGCAAGCTCTTCATCTGTCGGATTAGCACCCAGAACAGCTAAGGAGCTGAAAGACTACAACAGCACACAATGCGCAATCCAGTTAAGAAGTGGGCAAAGGATCGGAATATTCCTCAAAATAAACAATAAAAATGGTCAATAAATACATGAAAAAAACTCTGTTTCATGACTTCATCTGGGAAATGTGAATCAAGACCCCAGTGAGGGGAGACCCCAGAGCAGAGCAGGGGGACAGGAGGAGGCTTGTACCCCAACCCTGAAGACTCCCAGTTCCTCACCAAGGACTATTAGTACGAGCACCGAGGACTACATCCCAACTGCCAACGAGACCACGGGGAAATGGAGTGCCTTCGGAGGCTAAGAACTCTGAGGTCACCCAGCCCCATTTGGATCTACCACATGGGATGGAACAAGCCCAAATCCTGCCTTGTAGGATCCGAGGTCATCAGAACGACAACCAGGAGCACTGAGCGGTCCGCAGAAACAGAAGAACAGTAAACTTCCTTCGGGACTATGCAGGGGAGCTTTCTCTGGTCCTTGCCTGGTTCCGACTTTGGGTCCCCACCCTCTGTTGTAATGACCATCAGGATCGCTCCAGAAACCCCTCAAAACAAACAAGCAAACAATAGAGAACAACAAGGAAAGCTTAGAAACAGACAGGAAACGGTCAGCGGGGATGCACTTATAACTCACTGAATGGAACACAAAGATTAGTCACTCCTCACTGGGGTATTGAAGATTTCTCTGCACACCCCTCCTAAAACTGTTCACCTAAACTGTTGACATATGTCTTGTTAGAGTTATAGAGTTAGACTACCCGAAAAACAGCCAGGTTCAGCAAAATCATGCTTCAACGCTATGAACTGCTAAATACTAAAATTAAAATTGACATGAGACAGCTGAATAGTAATCTATAGCCATTTTAAGGTGTATAGCACCCAGTTGTATTTAAACTAATAATTGAAATGTCAATGTAGAAGTCAGAGGATGTGGTTCAGAACCTGCATTCTTTTTTTTTTCTCTGTTAACACATTGGTTACTCAATACCATGTCAACTAATTCCATAACGTTATAAATTGTTACTGAAGTAATGTCGGGGTTTTTAATTGATCGGGATGATACTCTGCCAGCTCTAGCTTCAGACCAGAGATGCTCTCCCCAAGAAACCATTGAACTTATCTGGACCATAAGATGCTGGACTTTATGCTTGGTAGATGCTTGCAATGAAAGAATCTCAACTGAACTTGAACTGTAGTAATGCAACAAGGTGGAGGAATCCACCATGGGGGGGGGGGGTGGTTGGGGAGGGGTGGGGAGAATCCCAGTGCCTATAAAACTGTGTCACATAATGCAATGTAATCAATAATAATAATAAAAAAAACACAATCTAAACAACAAGAACAAAAAAGACCCCAATGAGGTTTAATCACTCCAACAAGAATATCTACTATCCAAAAGATAAATAGCACAGGCTGACATGGATATAGACAAAACGGAACCTTGTATACTGCTGATAGGAATAAACATTAGTGCAACCATTAAGGAAGTGCCTCAAAAAAACTAAAACAGATCATTTGACTAAGCCAACCCACCTCTGAGTATGTATCCAAAGCAAATGAAATTGGCATGGAAACAGATAGCTACATTCCCACATTCAGTGTGGCATTAGTTAAAAACAGACAAGATATGGAATCAATATGAGTATTCACTGATTAAATATATATGATCTATACACAAAGCAGAAGAGTCATTAAAAGAATGAAATTGTGACGTCTACAACAAAACTGGATGGGATTACAGATTGTTATGTTATGTAAAATAAGCAAGAAGCAGAAAAGAAATTGTGCGTGTTCTTTCCTACATGTGGCAATGATCACGAACAGTAGATCCGAAAGCAGCATACATGACCAGGGTTGACAAGCGCAGAAGAGCGTGTGAGGAAGGTCGCCTAATGGGTACCAAAACAGTCACAGATAAGGAATCAATTTGTTGCACAGCACAATGGGGCAGCCAGGGTTCACAACCATGTAATACGCTGCAAAAAGAACTGGAAGGGAAAAGCTGGGAGGCTCCAAACAGAAGGAAAGGAATAAGGAAATGAGAGGTTAGCCTCCTGGTTTGACTGGTTTATGCTGTGTATGTGTGTTGAAATGCTGCACTACACCCCATAAAAATGTACAAGCATTAGACGTTAATCAAACTTTTAAATAAAATAACTGAAAAGAACGATAAAGCAAATCTAGAAAAAAATATTAAAATAAATGAATTTAGATAAAACCTATGCAGAAATTTCTTGTGCTATTCTGTAAATTTTGACATACCTGACAGCTTTAAATAAAAGTTTAAAAATAACACAGACTGGATAGAATATTGAGACACAGCCTAGAAGTCATAAGTGAAACATAAATTCATTTACTGCGAGTGATGGTCACTCAATAATTTAGGACTGAGAAGTTTATATCAGTAGGCATGGAAATAGCATTTTCTTATATCAAATACTCTATATACACAACAAAAATGCTCATAATAACAATCCATTTCCCCAAAAAATGTTGTTCCAGAGAATTTCAGGCTAACAACTATCTCAGCCACTATGAATTTTCCTGATACAGAGTAGATATTTGCTGATAGATTCCCTCACCTCCCTCCATCTTAATAAAGAATAATGTCCCAAGGAAAACATCATCAAGCTGCCGGTGGTGGTTGTGCTGTGTGTATATGTGCATCCTGATTTGTTGCACAGAAATATTCAAGATACATTCTTTTGTAGCGCGAGAGAAGAGGTGTGTCAGTTCAGAACCACTGCCACTGGCACACTTAGAAGTGATGCATTATCCCTTTCCTTGGGCTACTGATCTTGGAGCGACTATGGATTTCAGATCTGACCAAAGCTTAATAAAGAAAAAGGAAGATATATGAGAGATGACATAAAACAAAATCCATATACCGGATCTTAATATGGGACTTTCTTATCAGTTTCTCTGAGAATATCATGTCAGACTTAAAGAAAAAGATATTTGTCATCTCTGCACTACATTTCATAATGCTTTCATGTCTACCGTATTATCACTAATTCTAAAGTCTTTACTGGAAAGGAGTGGAATCACTTGTGATTTAGGAAGCAATGAATCCAGTTTGACATATGCACCTATCCAAATAAATAAATGTCAAAGACAATAGCTGCTTAAAGCCATGAGAAAATTTCAGAAAAACATGGAGCTAGATTTTCAACATAAACAAATCAAACCTATGGAAAAATAGCAGACTGCAACAAAGATTTTTACCAACACTGAGAAACTCATGAGTTGTTCACTAGTGAACAGTACTATACAAAGGTTTTTTTTAAGAAATGATCAAACTCCGGAAAAGTTCAGGTAATGAAATATTTAAGAAATATAAATTTGTTAAATATTCTTTCATTCACTAAGAAAATGACAAAAAAAAAAAGCAATTCAGTGCACGATTGAGGATTAGGGATTTCTAATGTAAAGTAGGAATAATGCGCATGAAACAATCAAAGATCTTTTTTTTTTAAGACTTATTTACTTTAAAGTTAGAATTACAGAGAGAGAGAGAGAGAGATCTTCCATCCACTGGATTCCTCCCCAAATGGCCACTATGGCCATAGCTGGGCTTGTCTGAAGCCAGGAGCCAGGAACTTCTTCCCGATCTCCAGGGTATGGTGCAGAGACCCGAGGCCTTGCGCCACCCTCCGTCACTTTCCCAGGTCATTAGCAGGGAGCTGGACTGGAAATGGGGCAGCCAGTGGAGACATGAACAGCACCTATATGGCTTCCAACAGTAATTAAGTAAAACAAGACTTGTATGATATTATAGCTCTTAATTAAAATATCAATACCCTTTATTCAACTGAATTGCTCTTGCAAGACACAAATACTTCCTTACCTACTGAAGAAGAAGGCAGAAGCAGACAACAAACAGAAATTCAGGGCAGCTGGTTACCATATCAAGCCTCTAAACTAGCCCAGGACGACATACAAATCACTGATCCTATTCATCTACTCTCCTGTGCCATCTTTCGTCTTACTAGTAAAAAATAAGGACAAAAATTATACAATTACCAGGCAGGTTGTGCGTTTGAAAATGTAATTTCTAATAACAGTCACTTAAAAATATTTATAGACTAAAAGGACAGGATATATATTTTAAAAACAAACCATAATTTAAAGAATTTACTAGTAAAATTAACTTTGTATTGCAAGCTCACACTTTAGATTTAAATACAGCCCTGTCTTGTTGGATGCCACAGATGTAACAACGTATTCAACTTACTCTATCACTCACAGAGACTGAGTCTTAAGATTTCTTCTTTTTGGCTGAAAGAATACTTAGAGTGTGTGCAGCAACTCAAAGCAAAAGAACTCAAATAAAAATGTTCATGTTTATAAATCTTGAGTATTTGTTATCTATTTTTAGAGACACTGTTAAGCTTGAACTGGGACACATACATCTTTCATACGCCCAAGAAAAGTCCTTCCTTTTGTAGCAAATTCAAGTCTTCAGTAAAAAAGCTTTTTCTACTCACACCTGAAACGGGCACATGACCTCTATATTTTTCTTAAAAACATGCCAATTGGGCCCGGCGGCGTGGCCTAGCGGCTAAAGTCCTCGCCTTGAAAGCCCCGGGATCCCATATGGGCGCCGGTTCTAATCCCGGCAGCTCCACTTCCCATCCAGCTCCCTGCTTGTGGCCTGGGAAAGCAGTTGAGGACGGCCCAAAGCTTTGGGACCCTGCACCCGCGTGGGAGACCTGGAAGAAGTTCCTGGTCCCGGCATCGGATTGGCGCGTACCGGCCCGTTGCAGCTCACTTGGGGAGTGGATCATCGGATGGAAGATCTTCCTCTCTGTCTCTCCTCCTCTCTGTATATCCGGCTTTCCAATAATAATAATAAAAAAAAAAAAAAAAAAAAAAAAAAAAAAAAAACATGCCAATTAAAAATAAGAAATATAAAATAAAAAAATTTAAAAAGACAATCACAGAATAAGAGATATTTGATAGGGAAAAATTAAAAAATAAAACAGGCCCAGTGCAGTAGTCTATCTAATGGCCGAAGTCCTGGCCTTCCATGCCTGGGATCTGAAATGAGCACTGGTTCATGTGCTGGCTGTTCCACTTCCCATCCAGCTCCCTACCCGTGGCCTGGGAAAGCAGTCGAGGACGGCCCAAAGCCTTAGGACCCTGCACCCATGTGGGAGACCCGGAAGAGCTCCTGGCTCCTTGCTTCAGATTGGCTAAGCTCCGGCTGTTGCAGCTGCTTGGGGAGTGATGGAAGATCTTCCTCTCTGTCTCTCCTCCTTTCTGTATATCCGCCTTTCCAATAATAACTAAACAAAAAATAAATCTTCTTTAAAAAAAAGTGTGTTTGGACAAGCATTATCCAGGCAAATCTCATCTCATGTAAAGATTAAAACTGTTTATGCTGATTTTGATACAAAGCAAGCCAGAATCATGACTGTACGCTAAAAGCTCAATTTCTGGGACCAGTGCTATGGGTTAAGCTGTAGCCTGCAGTGCTGGCAGCCCATCGGGCCTGGTTCAAGTCATGGCTTCTCCACTTCCAATATAGCTTGCTGCTGATGGCCTGTGAGAGCAGTGAAGAGGGTGCAAGGCCCCGGGCTCCTGCTACCCATGTGGGAGATCGAGAAGATGACCCTGGCTTTGATTTGGCCTATTGTGCTTGTTGTGGCCATTTTGAGAGAAAACCAGCAAACACAAGACATTTCTTTTCTCTCTCTGTAACTCTACTTTTTAAATAAATGAATGAATCTTAAAAAAAAAGTTTTTAAATATGAAAAGCTCAACCTCTAAAAACATGAGACACGTAACTTTTTTTCCATGAGTTTCACACAAACAAACAAAGATCCGCAAGATACGCTGAAATTATGTATTCCAACCTACAGGCAATCTTGAGAAGAATGTGGGTGGAGGGCACAGTACTGCGGCACAGGAGGAGCACCTCATGATCAATCTCATAGTTTCATTCTTTCTCTAATGCATGAGGACACCATGAGACTACAGCCCAACTTCGCGGAGCTCTGCCACCGATGAGGGAGACCCACCCACACGGCTCCCGGCTTTGCTCTCCCTAGCCCACAGCTGCAGACACAGTGGACTGAACCAGTAGCTGGAGTATCTTTGCCAATAGCTTTCAAATAAATAAACCATTTCGAATAATAGTCCTAACACCTAAGCTTTTGCAATGAAAAACTAAACAAAACCAAACCAGGAAACGTAACTATAGAGTTTTGTTAACTAATACCTTCCAAATGAGCTTGGCTTCAACATCTCTTTTTCATGGTGACTTTAGTAGTTTATTTATTTTATGTAAGGATTTTTATTTTTTTTTTAAGATTTATTATTATTGGAAAGCCGGATATACAGACAGGAGGAGAGACAGAGAGGAAGATCTTCCATCCGATGTTTCACTCCCCAAGTGAGCCGTAACGGGCCGGTGCGCGCCAATCTGATGCCGGGAACCTGGAACCTCCTCCAGGTCTCCCATGAGGGTGCAGGGTCCCAACGCATTGGGCCGTCCTCTCCTGCTTTCCCAGGCTACAAGCAGGGAGCTGGATGGGAAGTGGAGCTGCCAGGACTAGAACTGGCGCCCACATGGGATCCCAGGGCGTTCAAGGCAAGGACTTTAGCCGCTAGGCTATGCCTTCGGGCCCAGGATTTTTATTTTTTTAAAGATGACTATTTTTATTTTGATGATTTTTACATAGTGATTAGAGTGATAAGGATCAAGGACTACAGGAAGGTGTGTGAGATCATTATTTCCACGTTTCTTTTTTTCCTTCCTGCATCTGGGGGAAGTGTGAAGATAAGGGCAGAAGCCACACCAAGCCTCTGGACCACCTCCGAATCCTGGGATGGAGGACAGTCACCTGAGACCACCACCCCAGGGGCAGTGTGGGGCAAGCGCCGAGGGTCCTGCTCGTGAGGCTTTAATAGCTCAACAGTTCTGAATTATTGCCAGTTTTGCCACTCCAAGCACAGTGAAATCTTTCCAGAATCCATTGGCTGACATGGTCCATCTTGGCGTCTCTGTTTGCCTAGATATTCACTGCCAACACTTGGCATGGTACTTGATCAATCTGTCTGTTCTCTGTCCTCTGTAATGGTACCAGGTGAGTTATTTATTTTTTAAAAAGATTTATTCATTTATTTGAAAGTGAGTGAGTGTGTGTAAGAGAGAGAGAGAGATACAGAGAGATATTTTCCATTTGCTGGTTCACTTCTCAAATGGCCTAAACAGCTGGAGCTGGGATGGTCTGAAGCCAGGTGCCGGGAGAATCTTCCAGATCTCCCATGTGGGTGCAGGAGCTCAAGGGTTTGGGTCTTCTTTCATTGCCTTGCCAGCTACATTAGCAGGGAGCTGGACTGCAAGTGGAATACTTGAGACTCCAACTACCCATACGGAACTCTGGCATTCCACCATTAGGCCACAACACTGGCTCCAGCTTATTTTTTAAGCTATTATTACAGATAATGTAGAGAATCAAAGGGACTTCAAACTCATCAAGCTGATGTTTTAATCATTACAAACACACTCTGATGGAAAACTTGAGCAGGTTATGCCTAAACAATTTAACTGATAGAGAATGTATCGAATGGTAAGACATTTTTAAAAGCTCTATTAGGAGGCTTATCTTTACCTTTTTTTCCCACAGTGTTTGTCCAAATTAGAAATGACTGCAATAAACACATATGGATGAACATAAAAATAGGTATCTTTAGAATCAGGAATGAACTAGTGACACAACAAAATGAGAAAAAACATACAATGTTGAGTGGAAGATGTTAGAGAGTACATATTGTTTATCATTTTTATTCTATGAAATGAAAAACTAAACTGTGTGATAGAAATCAGAAACCGGTTGCCTCTGAGGGATGGTGACCAACATGGGCTGTAAGGGGTATATGCAAACTGAAGTTACTGAACTGTTCCATATCATGTTTTCAATATATGTGCTAAATACACATTGTAAGAGTAACACATATAAATTATATTTCAACTGAAAATTGTGCTTGAATTAGAATAATTTTAAAAGAAAAACTAACAAGAACACAGTAGAAAAGTTTAATGTTTCTGTTTTCAGCATGCTTACCTGTCCAAAAGCTGGTCATGTTTTTCCAAAGCATCCTTTTCAGCCATCACGGCTCTGTCCTTTTCAGCAACAGCATTATCCCTTGCTTCTCGAAGATTCCTAAAATTTAAACATATATCACAGTTGTCTCCAATGCATAAGTATAATTATCTTTTAAAGATGCATGAATGTGCTTCTACTCAGAGCTGGACTGACAAAGTGCCTACTGTGTGAATGGAGAGCCTGGCTTGGGGAGGCCCACTGATGGCAGGCGGCGGTGCAGGTGCAGTCTCTTCCAAATGTCACTACTGCATTGCTAGCAGAACATGGTTTTCTATTATTCATAAGGAGTCTCAGGGAAATCCACAGTTTGAAAAGTTTCTCCACATTTATCCCTGGGTTGAAAAGTAGGCTAAATAATTTGCATGTACAGTAACTCATTTAATCCTTATCATAATCAGTACGGAAGTTAAGGTACAGCCATTCGGGTGGCTGAGCAAAGCAGAGCTGACATACAGGCTCAGGTAGGGCTCCCAGAACTGAGAGACGAGGGTATTAGACCCTTTATCCATCTAGAATGGTGAGTACAGCATGAATGGAAATGGACTGGGAGATGAGATCTGGAGGTTTAGAGCAGTTCAAGGGGTGTTCCCCAAACAGAAGGCGATAGTGAGTAATTAGGAGACTCGGCAGTCATGAAGGAAGCTACAAAAATCAGATTCTGTTTTTGCTTTAATCAAGATAAAACCACGAATCAAGAAAAATATCAACAGCGTATTTAAAAAAAAGGAAAAGAAAAACTCCTTCTAACAGATTATAACACAAATGCGGAATTTTATGAACATAAGGGTAAAGGACCTTGCTGGCTTCACTACTACAAGTCCCCGTAGGCCGCATTTCCTACTCTTTTTCCTTCAGATGAATACACGGAAGTTAGTTTACACAGTTTATGGACCTAGTCTCAAATCATCCAGCTTAGGTGTTAAAGATACATAATTTAAATCCAGCTATGTTTTCCTCAAAAGCCAATGACTTGGGCCCAGCGGCGTGGCCTAGTGGCTAAAGTCCTCGCCTTGAATGCCCCGGGATCCCATGTGGGCACCGGTTCTAATCCCAGCAGCTCCACTTCCCATCCAGCTTCCTGCTTGTGGCCTGGGAAAGCAGCCGAGGACGGCCCAAGGCTTTGGGACCCTGCACCCGTGTGGGAGACCCGGAAGAGGTTCCTGGTTCCCGGCATCGGATTGGCGCTCACCGGCCCGTTGCGGCTCACTTGGGGAGTGATCATTGGACGGAAGATCTTCCTCTCTGTCTCTCCTCCTCTCTGTATATCTGACTTTATAATAAAATAAATAAATCTTTAAAAAAAAAAGCCAATGACTTTCACATTATACAACACTTTATTCCATAAAGGACTGGAATAGATGATTAAGTTTTAGTTTATCATTATTCATGGAGGAGCCAGTAGGGAATAATGAAGGTCCATACAGTTTGAGTGAACCCATTTGTCAAATATTGGCTAGAAATGTCCAGTGGTCATACTCGCTGTGCCAGGATGGAATGTATTGTTTTGCATGGTTATGCTAAACAACAAACTTTAAAGTTTAAAACATGTCAGACATTAATGATCTGTCAGGAAAACATTTTTAAGAACAAAAAAAAAATGTTTCTTCTTTTCTAATTGGAATGCAGGTAACTTATTAAAAAGGAACAGCATTTTTGTGTGTTATTATCTAAGTGGAAGTGTGTTCTAAAGTAAATGTGACAAAATTCATGTTATTTTCAGATGTCTACTGATGACAATGAGCTTCAAAAATACTCTATCATCAAAGCAACTGAAACATGAAAAACTAATTTAAAGACAATAAAACTATCAAAATATTATAAACATGTATATTATTATTGGATAACCTAAATATTTCAGTTAGCAAACCATCACAAAATGGTTTTAATTTTCACTTCTCATATACAGCCTCATTATTCTATGCTTTATTTCAGTAGCAGAATTCCAAATAGGTCACATTTACAGTGCTAATCAATTATGAATGGTATGGTAATGGTAATGGAATGGTTGGTAGATGCAGAAACTTGCGTCCCTAACTATATTTCCTTGCTAACAACAATGCACATTAGAAGTGAAAGCACCAGGGAGTGATTTAAAAGCCTGAAGAAACTACTATTGGCACCTGCGAGAGAAGGTGTAATTAGAAGGCCACAAAATAGAGGAATTGATTAATTTTAATAAGAGAAGTAAATAAAGGAAGATATCTCTAAAAAGTGATATCTAACATGGACTTAAAAAAAACAAATAGGTAAGATAATTCAGAAAGAGACAAATGAAACTGGTGGGTCATCTTGCACTAAGGTGTCTGTCGATAAGATTTCTGTGTAAATCCACTCTCCTTAAAGGTACCACACTGTGCACACCTGTATACTTTCTATAGGAAGCAACCCAGTTCCTTCCATGAGAATACTTCCTTTAACAGTCTAGTATGCGAGAGAAACTGAGTGCATTCTTCCACTGACAACAGAAGCAGCAGGCAGTGTTTACCATGAGCCAGGAGCCATCAAGGCACTTCACCAGATGACAACTCGTAACTGTCACAAAGTGTAGCTTTTCTCAATACTTGTATATTACAGATGAGAAGACTGCACTTTAGAGAGATCACGCATTAGTAACAGGTCATTGGGAGGAAGCTATGGAATCTAAATGTGAAACCAGTCTGGCTCCAGAATTCTTAGGCTAAACCACTCTCTCCTGCCTCTTAAGATTTCCTTTGCTTGGGCCCAGCGCTGTAGGCTAGCAGCTAAAGTTCCCGCCTACACATGCCGGGATCCCATACGGGTGCCAGTTATAATCCTTGGGCGGTCCTGCTTCCCATCCAGCTCCCTGCTTGTGGCCTTGGGACCCTGCACCCACATGGGAGACCTGGAGGAGGTTCCTGGCTCCTGGCTTCGGATCGGCGCAGCACCGGCCTTTGTGCTCACTTGGGGAGTGAAACACTGGACGTAAGATCTTCCTCTCTGTTTCTCTTCCTCTCTGTATATCTGACTTTGCAATAAAAATAAATAAATCCTAAAAAAAAAAGATCTTTGTTTCATAGAGGGCTTCTCCTCAGGAAATTCTGAAATTCTGAGGTTTATATTACATGACAATCCCAAAGCACAAATGAGTGTTAAATGCAAATTAATTCTGAAAAAACTGTGAGCATATTATACATCTGCTATTATGGCCCACAGTGCGAATGTGCTTTTCCAAAATTAGGCTGTTTTGATAAAACATCAGATGGACTGCATTCCTGCTGCGGATAAAACAATAACTTCCATAACTAGCAAATAATCCATTTCTCCGTTAAGTGCATTGGAAAATGAAACAGAAATACAACTAATGGCCAAGTAGCAGGCATTCAAATGTCTTCCAAAGAGAGAACTTGCGGCTACTACGATGGCTCCAACAGACTAATCCTCCACCTTCAAGCGCCAGCACCCCATATGGGCGTCAGTTCATGTCCCAGCTGCTCCACTTTCCATCCAGCTCCCTGCTTGTGGCCTGGGAAAGCAACAGAGGATGGCTCAAGTCTTTGGGCCCCTTCTCCCACATGGGAGACCCAGAGCAAGCTCCAGATTCCTAGCTCTGGATTGGCTCAGTTCCAGCTGCTGCAGTCATCTGGGGAGTGAACCAGTGGAAGATCTTTCCTTCCCTCTAGCTCTCTCCTCTCTGTAAAAATAAATAAATCTTAAAAAAAAAAAAAAGAGAAAACTTGAAAAATGGATAGAAGTATCAGAGGCATGAATAAGCTAATGTATAAACTGAGTGTATAAGCAAACATAACTATAAAGAGAGATGCCGGGAGTTGGCCAAGCACCTAACATGATAACAGATGTTTCACAATATGAAACTTGGGGACAGCCACTCCTGGGACTGCACTGGAGCCTGAGTCAGGACCTGACACCAAGACACCAACAGCCCAGTTCTCAGAACATCAGGGGGCAGGTGCTTGGCAGGAACTACTTAGAACAGCATGGGCGGGGGCAGAGATACTTTTTTTTTTAATGACGATAAAGTCAATATATAAAATTCTTTGTAGGAATATGGCTACAAAGGGAAGTAAGGAAATAGGCTGATAGCTAGAGGCGGAATTGGCAACAAAAAAGGCTTTTAAAATTGAGAAACTGAGTTGGTATCATGGCATAGCAGGTAGACACTTTTGACCCAGCTCTCTGCATGCGTTTGGGAAAAGCAGGGGATGGCCCAAGTGCATGGGCCCATTCTGCACCCATAAGGGAGACCTGGATGAAGCTCCTGTTTCCTGGTTTTGGTCTGACCTCCTCCCACTCTCTGTAACTCTGTCTTTCAAATTCTGCCTTTCTACATAAAACAACTCTTACAAAAAATGGAGAACACGTTTGTACATGATTGGGAATTCCTGGGCAGCCGAGGTGGGAGGCACCAATGGCGCTGGAGATCCAGGGAGAGGTGCTGGAGTTGGTCCTTGAGCACTGAGAGGCCTGGGGAGAGGCTGGGCTTTAGGTTCGAGTTACCAGAGAGACAGGCTCTATCCTTATATCACAGCATTTTATAGAAACATAAAGCCCTCTTTACTAACTTCCTGACTGTGAATGCTTTACTAAGTTGTAAACATCCCTACTTAGCCCTCAAGTATGGAGTGGGTTAGTAAATGCTCTTTGAAGATCGAGTGTCTCATGGTTGGCCTTGTGGCACAGCAAGTCAGCCGTGACCTGCATCCCATGGGGGTGGCACTTTGAGCCCTCAAAGTTCTACTTCAGATCCAGCCTGCATCTGCAGTCTGGGACTCACAGCCATCCCGTATCACCCACGGTCACTCTGACACTACTGAAGTGGAGAAGGTGGAGTCATTCCTGATTTCCATTTCCTGTCAATCATTAGGTCTTGCCAAATTCCAGAACTACATATCCTATAAATCCACCTGTTGGTGCTGGCGCTATGGCACAGTACATTAAGCTGCTGCCTGCGGTGCCAGCATTCCATTTGGGTGCTGGTTTGAGTTTGTGCTGCTCCATTTCTGACCCAGCTTCCTGCTAATATGTCTGAAACAGCAGCATCAGATGGCCCAGGTCCTGGATCCCTGCTCCATGCGGGAGACCTGGAGGAAGCTCCTGGTTCCTGCCTCCAGCCTAACCTAGTTCATGACACTGTGGCTATTGTGGGAGTGAAGCAGTGGAAAGGAAATCTGTCTCTCCTACTCTCTGTAACCCTGTAAATAAACAAATAAATCTTAAAAAAAATTCACCTGTTATGTTCTGCCCAATTCTGATAGTTACCTGAACTTTGAAGTAGCTTCCTACAATCCCCTTGCCTCTAGGCTCTCTGTAACTGTAATCCATCCCATACTGCAACTCCAGTTACCAATCAATCAATCAATAAAAGGCACTTTATGACAAAAAAGGACAAATACCATATGTTCTGATATAAGAAAGCCATCATGCAAACTGTAGATCAATAACCCTTCCCATACTGTTTTTGCTGCATCCCATGTGTTTTGATATTTTTTATTTCCCTTTCATTTCTTTTAAATAATTTCTCTTGTTGAATTCATCACTGGCTCATGGATCGCACAGTAGCATCATTTTACCCAAGAGGCTTTTGTTTTCTTTTTGTCACCCATGCGCTGGTTATTCAGTCGCCTGTTTTTCTCAACTCCACGGTGCTGTAATTTTTTTTGTTTAACTTCATACCTGTTGTTGACTTTGTTTTGTGGCTTCTCATTTAAGGGAATGTATAATGATGGCATAATAATGATCATATCCAGATGTGAGGATACAATGCAGTATGCATCTCTACTTCCAGATCAAAGATGGACTCCCAATGAAACTGTCAGACATATGTAGACAACGGGACGCTGGACTATCTGACATTGCCTGTACCAGCAATGTTGGGGCACACTTAAATAACTGACTGATGAACTTAAAACTGCTTCTGAAGGACTATATACTGTAACAATATGGGGAAAATCAGTCAGGGGACGGTAACTTGTGGGGGAGGGAAACCCAGACCCTATGGAATTGTATCATAAAATTCAACAACAACAACAACAACAACGAGTTTAATTGAAAAAACAAATCTGTTGGCAACTGCCTAGGTTGTCTTGTACCAAGGCAAGTGTTACACTGCTGGGAGAAAACCAGCCAGTAGCTGGCAGGCATTCTGGGCCTGATTAATGCCAACTCTAAGTTCACTATACCAATGTGCCAGCCTATTCTACATTTTCTAATTCTTCAAGACTACATAGAATTTTAAAAAATCAGTTCACTTTGGTGCAACTTTTTATAAAATTCATGCAGAGGGCCCGGTGGCATGGCCTAGCGGCTAAAGTCCTCGCCTTGAAAGCCCCGGGATCCCATATGTGAGCCGGTTCTAATCCCGGCAGCTCCACTTCCCATCCAGCTCCCTGCTTGTGGCCTGGGAAAGCAGTTGAGGATGGCCCAATGCATTGGGACACTGCACCCGTGTGGGAGACCTGGAAGAGGTTCCTGGTTCCCAGCATCGGATCGGCACAGCACTGGCCCATTGTGGCTCACTTGGGGAGTGAATCATCGGACGGAGGATCTTCCTCTCTGTCTCTCCTCCTCTCTCTGTATATCTGACTTTGCATTAAAAATAAATAAATCTTTAAAAAAAAATTCATGCAGAGTCTCTTTTATACCATGTATTTCTGTGGAGTTCTTGGAAACCATACGTTCTTTCAATATAGTCTAAATGAAAAGAAAAACTAAAATACTCAAGTTTTTCCATAAAAATAGAAAAATTATGTGTTAAGATATAAAAAGTTTACTTATATGCTAATGAGACACAAACTTCAATATGAATGAAACTTCTATAAACTATTTCTACTTCGCCTACTATTATTAAACTTTGTAAATAAACATATTCATGGTTTAAAGTTATTTAATATCATGCCTAGATTCTGCACAAATTTAAAGTTTATGTAATTAAAGAAAACTTTTTGAATACTTTAGAAAATAACAAAATTGTGGTCAACACTTTCTTTGTGTAATAGAAAATCAGAGTAATACTAATCTTTACATTTAAAAGCATCTTTTTGATCTCCTTTTTGTCTGCTGTGTACCCTTCTGAGGCGACTGGAAAGCCGTTAGACTCTGCAGATTCTCCTGCAGAGCACTGAAAGCACAATGAACGCCGCTAACAAACTGATTCTTGCCTTTTTTATGGCATCATTAAAAACCATTCCGTGTTTCCATAAAGGTAGTTTTACTTTCTGAAAGAACTTCAAAAAAAAATCAAATATATCACTCTTTCTGGTATCTTACAGTATTAATTTCCAAGGAACAAGCAAATTAAGTCATTTCCTGCAGATATTTAGACAGAAATAAATGGCAAGCAGATACTCTATATCTATGTTATGTCACTTGAAAAATATGGTTAAATGGTATGAAGACAAACACTTCAGAATAAAATATTTTTCATAGTATCTTTTAACAATACCAAATAATACAATCAGTTAATCTTCTATTTTTTAAAGATTTATTGATTTCTGGGCCTGGAACAATGGCTAAACGGCTAACTCTGTACCTTGCAAGCACCTGCACCCCATATGGGCGTTGGTTTGTGTCCTGGCTGTTCTACTTCCCAGCCAGCTCCCTGCCTGTGGCCTGGGAAAGCAGTCGAGGATGGCCCAAAGCCTTGGGACCCTGCACATGTGTGGGAGACCCAGAGGAGCTCCTGGCTCCTGGCTCCTGGCTTCGGATCAGCTCAGCTGTTGCCATTGTGGCCATTTAGGGAGTGAAATTGTGGATGGAAGATCTTTCTCTTTGTCTCTCCTTCTCTCCATAAGACTAACTAATCTGTTGTTCCAATAAAAACAAGTAATTTTTTAAAAAAAGTTTACTTACTTTTGTTTGAAAGGCAGAAATACAGTGAGGAAGGGAGAGAGAAAACCAATCTTCCAACAGCCAGTTCATTCCCCAGATGGCCCAGTGGCCAGAGCTGCCCGGTACTTCTCTGGGTCTCCCTGAGAGGCGGCAGGGGGCCCAAACACTTTGTCTTCCACTGACTGCTTTCTTTCAGGCCATTATGTGGAAGCAGAAATAGAACTGAATCAGAAGTTTGCTGCTGGGACTGGAACCAGTGCCACATGAGAGGCCAGCATCGCAGGTGGAGGATTTGCCTGACACACAGCAAAGGCCCTTATTAACATTGTACACATGAAATGACCCTTTTCACATGTCAACAGTGATCGAAAGAATTTAAAAAACTTTTCGTTTCTTGGAAGGAGAGAGAGACAGAAAGCTCTTCCATCTCCTGGTTCTAAATACCCACATTAGCCAGTTTGGGCAAGGCCGACGCAAGGAGCCCACACTCAATGTGGGCCACCCACAGGAGCGGCAGGGACCCCAGCCCTGAGCCGTGGCCTGCTGCTTCGTGGGACGAGCATTAGCAGGTGGCTGCAACTGGACAGAGGTGCAGCCTGAACTCCATTCTGGAAAGTACGTGTCCCTCCTACCAACATGGCGCCTTAAGCTGCTGACTGAAAATCTTGCCCCACAGAATTTAAAAAAATTATTTTACCTAGGTAATAAGTATGAAATATATTTATATATAGCTTTATCATTTAGTGTACTTTTCATATACATGAGAATTTATTAAATAAAAAATCTATTGATGAATTTAATGAGGAAGAAAGTGTTTTGAAGAGATGATACTAAAAACAAAAATACCAAAATCCATGAGGTGTAAGTAAAAAATACATTAAAAAAATAAAAAAACCATACATCATGGATTTTGATGTTGTTTTTAGTGTCATCTCTTCAAAACACTTTCTTCTGATTAAATTCTTCAATGACTCAGATCATAGAGTAGCATCATTTTCTTCAAGAAGGCTCCTAATTTTATTTTTCATTTCTTCAGCGACACATTAGTCATTCAGTAGCATGTTATTTAACTTCATGAAGTTGTAAATTTCTATTTTTCTTCCTGTTATTTATTTTGGATTGTGGTTTTTTATTTAAGGGGATGTACAGTAACTGTATAATGGAGACTGTCATATCCAGATGTGAGGATACAATGCAGTATGCATCTCTACTTCCAGACAAAGATGGACTCCCAATGAAACTGTTAACTGTATCTTGAGGATAGAATGCTAGACTCTTTGCCATTGTCCATGCCTGCAATGATGGACATGACTCTGTATGAAGAATTTTACTATAGTAATGATACAGGGAATTCAGTGAGGGGGGGGGAATTACAGAGAGGATAAGGGAAATCCCAGGGCCTATGGAACTGGGATTATGATAATAATAATGATAATAATAATAATGATAATAATAATAATAAAAAGAAGTAAAATTAAAACAAAAAACATGCAAAAGCAGATATTATAAGAAAATTAAACATAATCTTAAAAAGCTTTTGTACCACAAAAGTTATCTTTAAATCAATTTTCATTTTTCAATTATTATATTACCTTATTTAGATTTCACATTCAGCTCTGAAATATTAGTATTAATGCATCTTATAAAAGAGGAAATTCAATTCAGGGATATTGAGTGACTCTAAGTATCTTTCATAATCCTCCCACCCGCTGAATGTCTTATTTCCAAAGATGACAGAGTCTGCAACACTCCAGTCACCTAATACCCCGCAAGCAGTGAGTTATTTATATAATAAATCTCAGCCGTGGAGTGACTCTTACTCACTAGTTTCTAAAGCTGAATAACCCTAACACAGGAAACACGGCCAACTGCCGTCCCCACGAACACGCTCAGCTCCCGACTTGGCTTGTCTCTCAGCCCTTCACACCATTGGAATTGTCTTTCTCTCTCAACCCCTTCACTTTAGAAACGACTGGAATGACTTAAGGGGCAGATAGCCACCTGGAGAGCAAAAGTTCCACATATTGCTTCATTTTATTTCAGTTTATCATAGAAACGTTTATTCTGGAAGAGCTAAGGAGATTAAGTACAAATGTATAAGCATGTTTACTTCTTCACATATTTTAACTCACATTGTAAAAGCTTTTGATAAAATATAAGAAATTGATACAGTATGTCCAAGCCCAATGCAACAAATTAAGCTACCCATATATCTACATAAATCTATTCTCAAGTTCCTGCTTTATAACATGGAAGACTAAGATGCTTTCCTTAACGTCTTTAGATTTTTTAAGATTTCCAAAGAAATAATTTACAATTTATTTTTACCTGTTCATTGAATGACTGGTGGTATATAATTCCTAAGTACAGTTAACTCTGTGATAATGAAGATATGATGGCCGAAAAGAACTTAACTGGACAAAATTCAGGGCTGGATTACTGTCAATTGAAAATGATACTGGCAGGCTCGCTGGGTGTCCCTGTACAACCAAAACCCACCTACACTTAGGCTGCCGTTTGGCGCCATCTGGTGGCAGCTGTCTTCACTAGGCACGGGGTGGTAGCCGGCTAGGGGTAAGCAAGGCAGCCCCAATTCAAACTAACTTCTGGCTAGATGGTATCTGTATTGTGGTAGAGAGAGAGTTACAACACCCTTTGGGACAAGCTGATTGGCTTTACAGATTGTCTGCTTCCAGAAATTTCTCTTTGGCTCTTTCTCCACATGGCTTCAACAACTCATCTTGATCAGAAGTCAGTGTGGCTACATTTCTGTTATGGAACGCATTACTATTTTTTCTTTTCAAGAACAAAAACTAAAAAAAAAAAAACCTAGCCAATTCAATTTGATCACCCAGCAAAGCTAATGTGACAGTGTGAACTGTATAGAAATAACCATGTACTTTACAGAAAAAAAAATCTACACATTTTAAGATTATTAGGTGAAACCACATAATCTACAGCACAGGCACCATTGACACGGGCCTGGCCCCCGAGCGAGTCAGGGGACAGTCAGCAAACATTTGCTGACGCAATACTTGGAGTTTATATCATTCATGTTAATTTACCATTCATGAAAATATACTTCCATGTGGACTTTTAAGAGTAGATGAAATAGGCAGATAAAAGCCAATGCATGCTACATTTGTTGGGAAGGAAAACATGATTTCATTTTTCATTTAATTCATAGATACCCAGTTAGACCAAGAAAATATGTTAAAAAGTGTTCTTTTATAAATTTTGCATCTACTCCTATATCACCATCAACAGCAGTTACAAGAAAGAAACTCAAGAGGAAAAACGTATCACTCAAAAATGTTAATACATTAAAAAGTCTCATAATATCTGTATTAACATATCTTAACAGTAACTTAAAAATATCTTTGCCAGTTGGCCACTCAAATCATAATTCCACAAATGCAGATTTTACAATAGAGGCCTTTAATAATTACAGCAGCTTTTTTATGCTCTGGAACTGAACAATTGGAACTTCAAATTTTCTGGTACTATACTCTTTAGTAGAAACGACATGTTACAATGCTAATTACAGATTGCTTAAGTCTGATTTAAAGTCTTGCTGACAACAATCAAATATCATACACTCAAATCGGTGCTGATAATCTACTATGGCAATTAAGCCAATTTCAAAACAATTTTGCTGCTAAAATACAAACTTACAAAACCCACATGAAGTATAACGACGGAATGTAGATCGCAGTGTCACTGGGAGCAGCATTTACTTCGCTCGAATGCAGACAATTACTAACGAGGGGAACCAGACCCAGTGTGGAGTGACCTAAGAGTAACTGCGTGAGTAAAAATATTTCTCCAGCATTATCTAATATAATTATCTCTCAGGGCCAATAGTTGAGTGAGGCATATTAAGTATCTCAAAGCACTATTTCATCTTTTGAAAGTTTTTAGCAGGAATTCAGGGCATGTTACAGGAAGAAGCCCCGCTCTCTCAGCACCTCTGATTTCGTTTTCATTCCGTTTACATGAGGTGAAAGAGAAAGGACAATTCAGGGGCACAAAGGGAGTGGGAGTGTCAGGATGAGAAGGCATGCGTCCCACAAACCCTGTTACCGAGCTCCGAGCTGCTAACCAAGCGGCCTAGAACCTCAATATTCCTACTTCAATGATACCTTTGCAAGTTTTCTTTACCACCTTAAAAAAATTTATTATCTCTTAAAATGACATTCACTTTCAATAAAACTCCTGCCACACAGATGCAAACACATACCTGTTTTCCCGTTCATACATCTCCCTAGAGGCACTTCGAAGCTGATCAATCTCTTGGTTAGTTTTCAATCTGATTTGTTCCAGCTCACCATGTAGTTTATTTTCATATTCTGCTTTATAATGGTCTCTACAAGTATTAAAAAAGAATATTCATTAATTTTTCTGTGTGTACAAAAGAAATAGGCTTTTGTCCTCCACTTAAGGTTTTATCCGCTTGTTAAGAATATTTTACATACTATTACTTGGAAAAAGTTAACTACTAAATATGAAGTTCCATAATTCTTTCTTTTAAAGTGTTTTTTTTTTTTTTTCCAAATTGGAAAGACAGATTTACAGAAAGGAGGAGAGACAGAGACAGATCTTCCATCGGCTGGTTTGCTCCCCAAGTAGCCAATAGCTAGAGCTGAGCCAATCAAAAGCCAGAAGCCAGGAGCGTCTTCTGGGTCTCCCAAACAGGTGCACGGTCCCAAGACTTTGGGCCATCATTACCTGCTTCCCAGGCCACAGGCAGTGACCTAGACAGGAAGTGGAGCAGCAGGGACATGAACCAAGGCCATTTTGAGATCCTGGTGGATGTCAAGGCAAGGACTTTGGCAACTAGGGTACTATGCTGGGCCCAAGTCCCATAATCCTTAAAAATAACTGTTCCAAATTAGTTTCATCCAAGATTTCAACCTGTTAAATGCTGCTCCAGAAGCTTAGCAATGATACAGAATGTTAATCATTCATGCTGGATAATTATTCTTCCTTAAAAATATTTTACAAATAGTTCTAACGGGCCCGGTGGCATGGCCTAGCGGCTAAAGTCCTCGCCTTGAACGCCCCGGGATCCCATATGGACGCCGGTTCTAATCCCCGCGGCTCCACTTCCCATCCAGCTCCCTGCTTGTGGCCTGGGAAAGCAGTTGAGGACGGCCCAATGCATTGGACCCTGCACCTGTGTGGGAGACCCGGAAGAGGTTCCTGGTTCCCGGCTTCGGATCAGCGCGCACCGGCCCGTTGCAGCTCACTTGGGGAGTGAAACATCGGATGGAAGATCTTCCTCTCTGTCTCTCCTCCTCTGTATATCTGACTCTGTAATAAAATAAATAAATCTTTAAAAACAAAACAAAACAAACAAAAAACAAATAGTTCTAACACAGTTGATCTTAGCCAAAAAGCTGAGAAGCAAATAGTTCTAACGCATGTGACCAAAGTTTCAATACTGACACATACAGAATGGCCTTCATTTAAAAGTAATAATCTTCTTGTGTGGTACATGCTGAAACATAAACACGCTGCTAACAAAAATATAAAGGCAAAATGACTTTGCCTTTCCACAAAACTTTTCTTTGCTAGGTCTCTAAGCATAGCCACATGGCGTTCTTTTAGCAAAGACAAGGCACACGTAAGATATTAGCAAGAAAGGCACAAAATGATAAAAAATGCTACACGCTAGGGGAAAGATTATGAGTGTGTGAGCTGTCCAGAAGTACATCACTACAGCTCTTCTACACACTTAACAGGAGAAAGAAGACAGGAGCAAAATGCAGGAATGTAGAACTACACAATACTGTCGCCTGGTTCTTGCCCAATGTAACCAGTCAGGAAACATTCGGCACATCTACTTCAATCAAAATGGTTACACTGAAATTTTGGTAAGAGGGAATTAAAAAGATGTCATCACAAACAAGTAGTTATATGCCTCTAAAGAAACAGTCTTTTGGGAAACTACCATGCCTTCTAAAACACTAAGTAGAAGAAATATTTCAAAAGGAAATGAAATGAAGGATCATCTTATCGTTCCATAGTCTCCTTAAAAAAATCTCCTCGAAACCAAAAGTTCCTTCAAAGATAACAATGTTAATTTTCATCTGTGTTTGTGAAAAATAACGTAAATCTTGCCTGGACGTTACGTATTTTTCATACATCTCTTCTCTAGCCTTCTTGGTTTCCTCCAATTGAGCCTGCAGTCGCTCAAGGCGATCCTCTTCGTGGGCACAGCGGACACTGAGCTCCATGTTTTGGCGGTTGAGGTATTCTTTATCCTTCTGCAGTAAAGTCACCGTCTGCTGTAAGGTGACCACCTAGCAGACACAGAGGCAGATGGTGAGCAGTGCCCCGAGCAGTGCTGACTCCTCTTCCAGGCTGACTGTACTCATTTCTTTCATCTTGCTTTCATTCACCACATAAAATTTTTTTCTTTAAGCAAGGGCTAATTCCTACCCTGCAATTTTGCACCCAAAAGGAGCTACTGAAACTTTTCGCCTTTTTGGCAACTGCATCAAAAAGGAAGAGTCCCTCCCACAATTTCACCCTGGGCTATTTTCCACTAATATTAGTGTACAATAGAATCCTCCGGATTCTGTTTATAAGCTTACCTCTTTTGATAGTTCACTTCTTTCTTTAGCTTGAGTTATGTGAGAGGCTTCAAGTATTTCATGTTTCCTCCTAACCTCCATCACCTCCTGTTCAAGCGCATCACGTTCACTATTAAAACACAAGTGAAATCCACATATAAATTTTCCAGCTCCTATTCCGGGGAGGACACTAGAATGCTGGACTCCACATCAGGAGCCTCAGCAGTCACCAGCCCTGGGGATGTGTTGTGGGCTGTGGAGCTGATTTACATTGCTTTAGCTGAGCACTCAGTAATAAGGCCTAAGGCAGTAGCACCTGGCCTTTGCAGACTCATTGGCGTCCTATTGTCCTGTTAATGGACTTGGGGGGAAGAGGAGATAATATGTAACAAAGAGGCTTAGGAGCAGCCGGCTCCCAGCACTTCTACCACCACCATGGTCTCCGTGTGTCACTGCTTTTCACTTGGACATTCGCCGTGCCTACTATGCCAGCTCAGCGGAAGAATTCTAATCTGTCCAGGCATTTTCGTTATTGTGAGACTGGCTTTTTTACTCAATGTGAACTTGGAGGTTAATGTCAATGATAATGTCTTACAAAAGGGCCTTCTATTATTCCTACTGTTTTGGGTGTCCCCATTGACCTTATGCTAATCAAGGGACCTGTGTTTAGGGTTTCATCCTTTCCTTAATCTTTAGGTTCTCCTTTTTCTTTGTGATACAAGATTAGGTTGTAGGATAAGAATTGTAGCAGGAATTTCTATTGTTTTTGGATAAAGCAGATGGCATGGTTGTCCTTAGAAACACCCACTTAACCATGACGTGGAAAGTATGAGCCAGATTTTGACTGGTTCTGTATAAATAAAGCGGACAGCTTTGCTGCGTCGTCCACTATCATCATGGAAACCTAGTGGTCAGTCTCTTTCTTTCTGCGCCTCATCCACGCACCCTTCCCGAGTTCCGAAACCCAGGCTGGAGCTGGACTCCGGCAGGGATGCAGTCTTCAGCACCGAATATCTGCTAGTCAAACTTAGAAGGACTTCTCTCTTGAGATACTGTTTAATAAATATCAATTTACTTTTAAAACTGAAACCAGTAAATGTGAATGCTTTCTAAAGGGTTTTTATTTTTTGGTATTTTTTTCACTACTCATCCTCAATCTTATCTCTAAGCCAAACTTTTCCAGAACGGAACCATAGCTGCAGGCTTTTGGTTCAAGTAGGGTCAAGGATCCGTCCCAGTTTAATGTCAAGATTACAGAGTAAATACACAGGCAGGTACGCTTGTGCATACTTCATTCACAAACTGCTTCTGGTGACTCTGGTTTTAACCTGCACTTTCAGACTAGCTCTCATGCTACAACAGTACAACCAAAACTGGACAAACACCTACACAGACATCTTAAACAGCAGAAAAGCAGATTTGCTAACTTAATTTTTGCAGTCAGAAGCACTGCCTTTGTGCTGTAGTTCAATGACCAAAGTGGTATTAAAAGTTGCTTTTCCGTAAGATTTTCAATAACTCATTTACAAAGTTTGTTTTCTTTTTTCCTGTTAACAAAGTGTTACATTTATTAAATAAAACTGAGCAAAATACAAGATAAAAAATAGTAGCCACCCATAATTAACTAAACACAGCTGATTAATACTTGAAACATCTCACTGAAAGTACTTTGTGTTTTCATTCTCGTAATTATCCCGTTCCTTTGCTATGTTTATGTATTAAAAAGTAAAATGCACAAGAATTTATAATTAACCTACAATTTACATTTGTCTACACTTGTATTAAAATTTTTTTTCTTTTTCAAGATTTATTTTATCATTGTTTTTTGAAACTGGAAAGGCAGATATACAGAGAAGGAGAAACAGAAAGATTTTCAGCCTGCTGGTTCACTCCTTAAGTGGCCACAATGAGCAGAGCTGAAGTGATCCAAAGCCATGAGCCTGGAGTCAGGAGCCATGGGCTTCTTATGGGTCTGTCACACTGGTGCAGGGTTCCAAGGCCTTGGGTCATCCTCTACTGCTTTCCCAGGCCACAAGCAGGGAGCTGGATGGGAAGTGGGACAGCCGGGATTAGAACCGGTGCCCATATGGTATCCCAGTGGATGCAAGGCAAGGATTTAGCCACTAGGCTATCATGCTGGGCCCCCTTTTCTTTTCAAGATGTATTTATTTATTTAAAAGTCAGAATTACACAGAGAGAAACAAAGATATTTTATCCACTGTTACTTTCCAAATGGCCATAAGAGCTGGAGTCAAGAGCTTCTTCCATGTCTCTCCCATGTGCGTACAGGAGCCCAGGCACTTGGCCATCTCCTGCTGCTTTCCCCAGGCTGTGAGCAGGAAGCTGGATCCGGAGTAGAGCAGCCAGGACTCACACGGGTGCTCATATGGGACCCCAGCATTGCAGGCTGTCACTTTATCCACTACACCACAATGCTCCAGCCCCATGGTTTGA
This sequence comes from Ochotona princeps, assembly GCF_030435755.1. NCBI lineage: Eukaryota > Metazoa > Chordata > Mammalia > Lagomorpha > Ochotonidae > Ochotona > Ochotona princeps. The sequence continues at coordinate 28,403,955 of NC_080843.1, forward strand.
TTGTTAAGATAAAACATGCAAACTTGATGTCCTTTCTATTTTCCCTCTCTATTCCTCTACTCTCTAGTTACAAAAATGAATTTAGCATGTTTTCATAGTCTGATTTTAAAAACACTTCATGCATAAATTGTGAACACTATCATTTACTCTGTAATATTTGCTAAATATTACAATATTTTGTCTTCCTTATGGTGATACACATGAATGAACATGTGTACACACGCACATATACAGACATTAATACTACATGCACTCCAATTCAATCATGTGCACTCTTCCTCCTCGATTTAAGGCTTACATGCACATCTGAGGTCAATTCATCAATAAATACCTGTGTGAAGATCCTAAGATGAAAGATATCTTCTAAATCCACAGTGTAACTACCAAATCAGGAGATTTATTACTCAGATTGTTACCTAACACAGTTTTACTTTGTCAATTGTTCCAAAAATGTTCCTTGTGACGATGTTTCCTTGACATAGGGTCTGTTTTTTCTGTGCTGCGTCGCGATGCCACGTCTGAGTCTCCTTTGCCTTGGAGAGGCCCCTGAGCGCTTCCCTGGCTACCAAGGCACTGACTTCAGATACAGCACAGGCCAACTATACTATGGAACAGCTGTAAGTCTCATGAGTGACGGTTCCTGATGACTGGAACTGAAACACACTGGGCAGGGATGCTGTAGAAGTGATACACCTGTAGAACATCATATGAATATTCAGCTCAGCTCTGGCCGTTGTGGGAAGTGAGCTAGTGTTTACTCAATCTTTCTGTGTCTCTCCTCAGTAAAGTTGCCTTTCCAATTAAAAAAAAATTAAATATTTTTATTTTACTTTTATTGGAAAGTCAGATATACAGAGAGGAGGAGAGACGGAGAGGAAGATCTGTCTGCTGATTCACTCCCAGGAGCTGGGCGTCTCTTCCTGGTCTCCCACACGGGTGCAGGGTCCCAAGGCTTTGTGCCATCCCTGACTGCTTTCTCAGGCCACAAACAGGGAGCTGGATGGGAGCAGGGCATGCAAGACGAGGACTTTAGCCAACAGGCTACCATGCCAGGCCCCCCAAAATTGCTTTTTAAAAATTACAATTTACATTTCATTTTGCTGCTGAAAAGCACTTGAATTCTTTTTAATACTAATTAACACTTATAATCACCTCACATTTGGAGTGTCTTTTCTCCCTTAGTTTACTTAGTATTCTTGTTTCCTACATATTTTTTTCTTAATACACTCTAATGAGCCAAGCATAGGGGTCACAACCGGCCTTTCCTGGCCCACTGCTAGAACATGAAGCTGCGTACCATGCATTTGGATCAAGCCCGTTGTTCTTGCTCGGTTACTATTACAGAAAATGAAAATATGCAAGTATATAAAAATAGGGATGACACAATGAACACCCACTCTCCTACTACCCCCACTTCAATCATTTTTAACTCCTGAGTCATCTTCCTTTCTCCTTCATTCATGGCCTCTCTGGATTACTTTAGTGACTAAGTTTTTTAATTTTCTCCTTTCATATTTTATCTTACCATTTTACAGCTGTATAGTAGAAGGTTAGGCATCAAAATACCATCTTACCATCACAAACTACTTCATTTTATGTGCTTTTTGTTTGTAAAGATTTATTTGTTTTTATTAAAAAGGCAGGTTTACAGAGAGAAGGAGAAACAGAGAGAAAGATATTTCATCTGCTGGTTCACTCCCCAAATATCCAAATGGCGAATCCAAAGCCTGGAACTTTTCGGGTCTCCCACGGGGTACAGGAGTCCAAGGCTTTGGGCTGTCCTCAACTGCCTTCCCAGGCCACAAGCAGGGAGCTGGATGGGAACTGGAGCAGCTGGCACATGAACTGGCACTTACATTAGATCTAGGCACTTGCAAGGTGAGAATTCACCAATTGAGCCATGTAGCCAAACGCTCAATTTTCTGTTTATTTGAAAGGCAGAGTGACAAAGAGAGCAGCTGAAGAGAAAGAGAGAGATCTTTCACCTGTTGATTCATTCCCCAGATGGCCAGGTGAGGGCCACAGGAAACGGTCTATGTGGACTCAAAGGTATCCAGCATTTCAGCTACCTCCTGTATCCCTTCCAGTCACACTCGCAGGTGGCTGCATGGAAAGCAGAACAGTGGAGGACCAGTGGAAGAATTTTTTGAAGTACTGTAAAATACAAACTGTATGTGTGTGTGTGTGTGTGTGTGTGTGTACGTGAAGACTTCCACAAATATTTCGCTATCTGATCTTAGCATATATAATGCAGTTATTTGTATTTGCACCATCTCACAGAGGAAAAAACAGGCTCAGAATGAAGAGTTATCTAGGGATATAAAGCTAAGTAGTGGTTCACTAAATTACTGTATAAATAACAGACAAGTATATTCCAGTTAAATAAATATACTTGGCATGGTTATTCAACAGTAACATACTGAGAAATATACAGTCTCAGATTCTTTTCAATGCTTTTTGCAAGAAAGTGACAGCTGGGGTCAGTTTTTGTGGTCTATTGGACTGAGCGGCCCTCTGTGACGTTAGCAACCCACAGAGGTGCCAGTCCAAGTCCCAGCTCTCTAATACATCTGGAAGCAGCAGTAGATGGCCCAACCCTGGCTGTGGTGGCCATTTGGAGAGTCAACCAACAGACCGACGATGTTGCTGTCTCTCCCTCTCTATAACTTCAAATAAATAATAAATAAAAAAAAAAAAAACCCACAAGATTTCAAGTGACTTTCCTGAATGCTACATGTCAGAACAACTGCTGTGCCATTCTACCCACTCACCTCTTGACTTTCTCATAGTTCTCCTGCCGGTAGTCACCCGGCTGAATTAGCTGTTTGGTGTCTGCTAATTCCAAGGCTAAACGTTGACATCTAATCTGAAGTTCAGAATAGTTTTTCCGATCTTCCTCACAAGTCTATAAATTAAAGAAATAACAGAGTTAACTCAATTGTGCTTAGTCGCGAATGGCCTCGAAATTGAACCAACCAAAAAAATCTTCAATGTTTCTATTCAATAATTTTTCTCTACTCAAAGAGAATATTAATTTCTATTTATTAATTTACTCAAAGATGATTTGAAATGTACATAGTGTTTTGTAAATTTCTCTTATTGCTAACTCTGTTGTTCTGGTTATTACGCTACAATGTAAGATGACAATTTTAAATGACACTATCAACACTGAGTTACCAACGACAGAAATGAATACACAGTTGTTGTTCTTCAGGAACTAACAATGCAGAGATAAGGCGCCAGATGAATACCAGTACTCAGAATGAAAGAACACAGTAAATACAATAGAGATTAACCAGACAGTTGTAAAGGCGGTGTTCAGTCAATACGAGTTGTGTGATCCGCCAAGCGTTATCCACCTCCCCCTCTCCTTCCCTGTCCCCACATGAGCAGCACAGGAAAAAAGACTGCTGACATCCAGAAAGACATCGAACGCTTTAGTTTCCTTCTGTATATTTCAGTATTTACCTCATGGGTTCTTGTGTAGGTCATATCAAATAATCCACTGTAAAGTGCTTATCAACATAGCTGACATGGAGTAAATGCTCATTAATTCTAACAGGGTTACAATGCTTCCTCTTTTGTTTGGTTCGCACAGACTGTAGTCACACTGACAGCTCACTGTTGCCAGGAGTGCTCAGTAAGAAACCATAAGAGCTGAGATTCTGCCAGTCAAGTTTGATAAAAACAAAACTAGGGGAGGTGTCTAGAAGACATTGGTGAGAGAAAGATTTAAGAGTGACAACTAAGGGACTGGCATTGGTACTGGAGTGGGATAAACCACAGCCTACCATGCAGGCACCTCATATGAGAACCAGCTGGAGTCTTGGCTGCTCCACTTCCAACCCAGCTCCCTGCTGACGTTCCTGGGAACACAGCAGACGGGACAGTCCCAGAGCCTGGGCCTCTGTCCCCATGGTGGAGTTCCGGGCTCTAGACTTTAGCCTGATCCAGTCCCAGCTGTGGCAGCCAGTGGGGAATAAACCAACAGATGAAACACCTTGTCACCCTCACCATCTCCTTAACTTTTTCCAAACAAATCAAATAAGTATTTTTTTAAAAAGAGCGACAATATGATGGAAGAGGAAGTAAATGAGCTTGGAAAGAAGCAGCTAACAGAATAAATTGTATGGAATGATTTTTTAAAAATACCAGAAGCAGATGATCGAGAAACATGGAAATAAAGTAAGTAGTACATTCTGTAGATTTAACTGAACTGATAACTTCCCGAGTGAACAGGCTCTAGGTAACAAGGTGGGTGGTCCATGACAGAGTGTAGAGGGGCAATCACCAGACATGAGAATGCTGTACATGAACAACCCAGGCAGCAGGTGAAGCGGAAAAGAAACTGAAATCTAGAGCAGGGATTCCACTAAACAAAAAGAATGTCATCAGGCCATCCAAATGATGGTTGTAAGGCAGCTGACATGCATGCTCAAAAGCAGGGATTCTGTGTAAGGGTGTAAGTGCCAAGACCTAAAACACAAAGATTGGTGCCAGCGTGGTGGCTCAACAAGCTAGCTCTCTGCCTGCAATGCTGACTTCGCGTACTGGTGCTGGTTCTAGTCCTGTGTGCTTCATTTCCCACCTGGCTCCTTTATGGCCTGGGAGAGCAGCAGAGGACAGCTCAAGTCCTTGGGCCTCTGACCCACGTGGGAGACCTAGGGGAAGTTCCTGGCTGCTTGTCCAGCTGTTGCGGCCATTTGGGGACTGTCCCAACGGATGCAAGATCTCTCTGTAAATTTATGTTTCCAATAAAAACAAATCTTTAAAAATAAAAAAGTACATGTGTTTATACATATTTACGCACATTTGATATGTGTATCTATGTTTGCATATATCATGTGTGCAGATAAATTTTAGGTGTATAAACAACACATGTGCAAGTATGAATGTAAGCAGATATTTAGCTCAGGAGTACATATATTCTACCAGCAGATTCTGTATGACTTCTCAATGGAAAAATCTCTCCTTAAAAAATAAAAAAAAAACTCTTGCTTTTATGTTTTGAAAACCAAAAACCTTCTTACAACTACTGAAGTAGAGGAAGATATAGCAATAAACAGGAAAAGCAGCCTCCTCTCTCAATAAGACAAATCCTATGAATGAATAAAACTTCGTAGTTAAGCGTAAAGGTAGCAGAAGACTGTTGTATCTTTTCTCTGGGAGGACTCGCAGGGTTAGACGCCCATCTTGTATTTTCTCATTCCACCTGTTTGGTAATCTTAGGAAATATATGGCACACATTATGAGCAGACATTACGTGCCTCCCATAGCATGCAAAAAAATAGGGGTATTTTCGACAATCCTAGGACTTAGTACTGTGCCTGTAACGTAAAAGGTTTACAATTAGTGTCCATGGAAATGGAGGCGGAGAAGATGACATTAACTACCCTGAAGCAAATGAAGCAAACATCTACCCTTTCAAAAGAAAGCAGACAAATTTCCAGTCACCAGTGCTAACAGAACATTTCTACCTAATGGTAAATGGGTTAATAAACCAAGTCTCAATTTCCTTTTCCTATTAAAAAAATCAAAACAAAACAAAGTCACACTGGGAAATGAAGGTGATCCGAGCCACTGAGAAGGTTTCAGTTGTTGCCTGTCTTCCAGAATGTGGGATGGAAGTCACTGTTTGGACTGTCACAGCGAACGTTGTCTCTTCACTCCCCTAAGTTATTTATATGAAGAAATCACACATTTGTGAGTACAATGGCATGTTTCCTCGTCTATAACCATTTTCCCTATACTCACACACAACTTAGCAGCTGCTTAAAAACAGGTCCTATCTCTGTGCCCTCAGGAACACGTAATGTGCGTTACAACGACAAGTCTGCAGGATGGGCCGACGGTGAGTAAGGGGCACATCGTACACCAAAATTAATAAGTACTTTACAAATTATTACTTTCTAATTGAAATTAAAGATTATCCTTATCTACAAATGAAACATGACCTCTGAAACACCACCATCTTATGCCGAATTTCCTTAGAGATTTTGAGGAAGTCAGCACGTGGGGGGCCTTCTCTTTCTTGACCTGGGTGGTCACTCACTGGAGGGAGGGGCACACTTGGGGAAAAACCCACCAAGCTACACAGCGACAACTTCTTCATACAAAATACTTTTCTTAAACACCAAAATCAAGGGGCTCTTGTTAGTCCTTGTTCACAACTAAGCTCTTTTCAGGATAAGTCTGCCGCAATACGCCAAAATACCAGACACAGCAAGGCACCTAGGAAGTCCTCTATTCCAGCAGGATAGGGACAGGAGTAGAGGCAGAGGGGGAGAGAAGGGGGCTTCTGCCACGGTGGCAGGAGGGGGCTGCGAGGGAGAGGGGGAGGAGAGGCAAGCCAAAGGAGGACAGAGGACAGTTGGGCAGGGAAAGAGCAGCTCATGGAGGGAACAGGCACGGCCGGAGGGCGCCTTCATTGTGGCGGGGGCGGGCATCAGGGGGCTGTGAGAGACTGGTGGAGAGGAATGTTAGGGCTGCATGGGATCAGGGGAGGGGCCATGAGAGGCTGGTGGAGAGGGCTGTCATTTACAGTGCCATGAGGCTACAGTGCATTGGTGGGAACAGGGTTACAAAGTTACAGCACATTGGCAGACAACAAAACGAACCTGAAGACACATGCAGACCTAAGGGAAGCAGATATTTAAAATAGCATGGAGGGCCCGGCGGCGTGGTCTAGCGGCTAATGTCCTCGCCTTGAACGCCCCGGGATCCCATATGGGCGCCGGTTCTAATCCCAGCAGCTCCACTTCCCATCCAGCTCCCTGCTTGTGGCCTGGGAAAGCAGTCGAGGACGGCCCAATGCATTAGGACCCTGCACCCGCGTGGGAGACCTGGAGGAGGTTCCTGGTTCCCGGCATCTGATTGGTGCGCACCGGCCCGTTGCGGCTCACTTGGGGAGTGAATCATCAGACGGAGGATCTTCCTCTCTGTCTCTCCTCCTCTCTGTATATCTGACTCTGTAATAAAATAAATAAATCTTTAAAAAAACAAAAAATAGCATGGAGTCCCAGATGGCAGGGGCCTTCAGGCAGGATGGTCAAGTCACTCCTCACAGCTTGCTAGCATTGCAGTGCAGGGGTTATAATTGACACTGGTGACATCAGCGTCTCACATGGGTGCCGCTTCCTGTCTCAGCTGCTCCATTTCCGATCCAGCTCCCTGCTAATGGCCTGGGAAAGCAGTGGAAGACAGCCTAAGTGACTGGGTTCCTGTCAGTCACGCATGGGAGAACTTAATGAAGGTCTTGGCTCCTGGCTTCAGACTGGCCCAGCTCCGGCCACTGAGGACATCTGGGGAATAAACTAATGGATGGCAGCGCTCGCGCGCTCGCTCGCTCGCTCTCTCTCTCTCTCTCTCTCACACACAAGTGCGTGTGAGACTCCCTCTCTCACTGAATTTCTTTCAAATGAATAAACCCACAAATCTTTGAAAAAACAAAACAAGAGGTTTAGATATGGGAAATATTAGGAACACAACCATGTGTATTAGGAGGGGGCAGAGTCCACGCGTGCCACAGCAAGCAGGAACTCAGCAGGCAGGGGGTGGGGGGCAGTGCGGTAAATGGAGTGACACCTGTACACATCGTCTGGCAGACCACGGGGCAGTAAGGCCTCAGTTACACAACCTCTTAGCTAAGTCACCAACCACCAGCCCTTTCCTTTTGTAATGAGAGGAGAGACTTCTTTCCACTCGCTTCCCAACAACAGAGCATTTCAAGAGATAAAAGATGCCCTGGAGATAAGCTACTACATCTCTTTGTTTTCAAGATAAGACAATAACATAGAAAGCTTAAATGATTTGTCAGGAGTCCACAGAGCTGGCAGACAGAGCTAGAACAGAGGTCCAAGTTCTTACATAGGTCCTGTCTTTTGTAATTTAAGTTCTTGTTCTGAGGATCTGTTTTGTGAGAAATGTACCACAATTGATCAGAGCTGAATACTCTTCTTTACTGCTCAAGCCCCGAGCCTTAAAGAACTTTACCTATCAATTTCACAGATTTAGAAACAGTATACGTATAAATCAAAGTTAATTTTGGGTTCTCCGCCTTTAAAACAATTATTATAATTATCCCCTAAACACATATTTTTAAAAAATCATGACAAGGTAATATTGAATCTGTTTCCACAAGACATAAAAAGTATTTAAAGATACAATTAGGTACTTTTTTAAAAAGTCGGCAGCTGCCTAATGTATTTTTAACTATCATTTAAACTTTTGTCTCTCAAACCATGTAAACTGAGAAGAAAATGGCAACTTGTGAAAACAAATGTTTACTCAGTGAAGTCTCTCCTGCCCCTGGAGAGCGAACAGCTAAGGCAGTCAGGAGCTGGGTAGTTCTCATCAGCAGTTGACACTGGTTAGTAAGGCAGATCAGGAGGGATAGGAAATGGCCTGGCTAGCTGTGCTGGGAAAGTGAGAACTCAAGCCTCAGAATTCCCCAAAGTCACATGATCAATAATCCAGTCACTGTGGGTAAATGTGAAAAGAGAGCGCTAATTACGTTCAGTGGCTACAGTCCGTCCCATTTGTCTGCGGCCAGACACTGTTCTCTGTCCTGAAGATTGCCCAAAGTCAATTATTATTCTAAATTCTGGCTTCTAACGACACCGCAAGTCTTAACAGTCAGCTATGGGTTAGAATGAAAACAAAGAAATTGTTATCTTCGACAGCATGCTAATTTCTCAGTTATATCTACTTGAATAAATGTGAGTTCAAAATATCTTAGGAGAAAAGGGAAAAACGGGGGAAAATGCTTAAATAATGGACGGGATGAATGGCAGTGTTCACCCCTCACGGTGGAGTCTAACCTACAAGATGGGGGTCAAATGGTGCTCTGCCACGCAGCGCTCTGCAAGCCGGCCCACTGCACTTAGCGCTCCTCCAGAAAGTGAGCACATGAACTGATTCACTGGCTCCTGTATTTTTATGCATCAAAAATCATGCTAAGCATTAGACTGTTATTTTACTTAGTCGGGTGAATAGCAGAGCAACAGAGACTTCACTCCCCAAATGGCTGAAACCTTCAGGGCTGGGGTGTCTTCCGCTGCTTGCTCAGTTGCATTAGCAAGAAGCTGGAAGGGAGTCGAGCGGCTGGAACTGAACAGGCACTGTAAAATCCTATGTGGGTGTCCCAAGCCGCAGCTTAACTGGCTGAGCCGTAACAGAATTCCTTGCTCCTGTTTCAAGCAGATCCCACTGTTACAAAACGCTGTTGCTGTGTGAAGAGGCCATTCTTACAGTGAAATGATTTGGCAAACAAATTGGGAGTGTTGGCCTTTCAAAAAATACTGACTCAAATATGGCTCAGCCAATAAATTCAAACCATAATATTTACAAGACAAAGTTGCTAAATTATCTCAAGGTTTCAAAGAAAGAATTTAAACGAGTCAAGGCAAAAAAAGTAGGAAGATAAGGACTGAAAGTATAAACAAATGTGAACTGGAAGGTACAAAAGAATTAGGCTGATCAATCAGAGGCAAAATCAAACGATTTTCCTGCTCTTTTAAGCAAGGGGACTGCACACTGATAACAGTCTTCCCATGACTGAATCATCTCCTTTCCTGGGTCTCCTTGGGGGCTTGGGCCTAGGACCCTACAGAGACAGAACCGGCTTAGCGTCCTAAATCCCCACAGCAAATGGGCAAGGCCAGTTCTAACTTTTGGGTATCAACAGCTAGACAGGATAAAAAGAAATCTCTGGAAACAATATTCCTTGAAATTTGTAAAAACCTACCTAACAGATATGCTCACTAGTAAAACATCTCCTTTTCCTGCAAATAAAATTAACTGGATCCCTAGTATCTGCATATTTAAGATAAGCCCCAGGGTAATCTTGCCCAAGTTTTCTCACTACAGGCATTTCTAAACAAGGAAGTTACCTTGAACAAAACAATGTCACTGCTTCCTAGTTACCAAAGTTCTTGTCAGAGAAAAATATTTCACCACATCCTCACGAAATTTTAGTTAACAGCAAACTCACTAGTGGCTTACACAGGTATTATCATATACATAGGTTAACATTTCTTTTTTCTTTGAAATTTAAGAAGCAACTGAGCTAGTCTGAGCACAGGTTAACAGCTGCGCAGGGCTTAGCTGATGATCTGGATCTGACACTACCCTGCTGCAAGGAAAATTTGCAAGTAAGAAAGGAAGTATCTGTCACACACTTTACGGAGGTCAAAGAAAACGGAAGATTCAGTCATCCTGGTGCAAAACCTTCTTGAAATGCACCCAAATGCAGGTCTTCAAAAATTCATGGACATACATATTATGAAAATTATGTATGGATTTCAATTTTTTGCAAGAAAATGAATTTATTTTTTTAATTCAAGTTTTCTACAAAGTTTCTGAGGAAGCCTCACAGAAAACAGTTCAATATAGGCTATAACTTGACTTTTTAGCTCTGCTTTCCACTGCTAGTAGTATCTAGATATTACTGCCATATAATTAAGGATCAAGAAAAAATTATAAAAGAAAAACTGCAGGAATCCATTAAAATTAGCTCTTGGAAAAGTGACTTTTTTAAAGGTCAAGAACCATATTCGATTAAGTTTCTGAAGCTGCTCTACATTACACCTGCATGAACAACATGAACAAAATCAGAGTCAAATTAACTACAGCTGTGTGGGTTTGATATCACTGAATGCTTCTGAGTGGGCATAATTCTGAATTATAAAAATTGAGACTTGATATTAATATTAAACTATCAGAGAAAAATGTGTTTTTGTAATTTTTCTCCCATAGATCTATTGAATTTTACTAGCAAAGACAGTGTTTGATTAGTTGTAGCCAGATGATTCGAAATAATAAATAAAAATAGGGTAATGACACAAAGTCAAATACAGAGTAGAAAAATAGATGGTCATATACTGCCACCATGTGGTTAAAGAAATCATGACATTTTAGCTAAGAGTCGGCCATAAGCCCGGAAGCAGCAGAGGGCCCTGGCCCTGGGTCCCTGCATCCATGCCCCAGGCCAGGAGACGCACTCTGCTGCCGGCACTGAGTCAGCTCAGGGCTGGCCTTGGGGGTCAATCAGTGCATTGCAGACCTTTCTCTCCTTTCCTCCTCTTTTCTTTCTAAAAGTCTGCCTTTCAAACGAAAATAAATTGTTTTTAACAAATCTCATATGTAAATAACAAATATTTTGGTTTTTATAAAATCTCTTGGAGTTCTCACTATTACTGTCAGTTTTCAGCCACGTACATCTATTGGCTACTGCTTCTATATTTCCATTAGTTTGCTCTGTTTTAGGAAACAGTACCGTACTCTATCTGTCCTGAGTTTTTCTTTTTTAATTCAGTGCTCAGCCTAAATGTACTATGCTCAATTTCATTTTTCTGAGCTGTTCCTTTGAAATCCTCATCTTTTTTGGTATGAATACAAGTAATAATTTTCATTTTATTACGTCCAGAAGCAACTTTGAAGTTACTATTATTATAATGTTGTTTAGGACCTAAGTTGACATCCAAAAAATTCTATTTCCTCTGTTGGCAAAATTGTCTCCTCAACTATGAAATTTTAGTTTTATACCTGGACTTTCTAGTGTTATCACCAATTCAATAATTACTATTTACTAAGAACTGAAAGTAATGACAGTTTTCTGAAAACTACACTTTCTTTAAAGTCTGGTAATTTGCCTTGTTATGTTTTCCTTCACAGATTAACAGGCCATGTGTATCAGCACTGCTACAGATACACTTTTGTTAGAGTTCCTTTAAACCTCTGTCAGACTAATGGGTAAGAACACTATACTACTAGGGCCTGTTGCAGTAGCCTAGTGGCTAAAGTCCTCACTTAGTACAAGCCAGGATCCCATATGGACACCAGTTCTAATCTGACTGGTCCCTCTTCCCACCCAGCTCCCGTCTTGTGGCGTGGCAAGGCAGTAGAGGACAGCCCAAAGCCTTGGGACCCTGCACCCAAATGGAGACCTAGAATCGGCTCTTGGCTCCTGGCTTCAGGTCAGCTCAGTTCCCGCCATTGTGGCCAGTTGGGGAGTGAATTGGCAGACAGAAGATCTAAGTTTCCATAAAAAGAATGAGATACATATTTTTAAAATATTTTTTATGTAGCAACTTTTTTTCACTTTTTCATTTTTTCTGATACAGTTCCGTAGGCTCAGGGATTTCCCCTGCTCTACAGGAGCTTTACTGGGCTGTGATTACTCTGACATCTGCTGCGAATGGGAGAAAAGGCCAGTGGATGGACTGTTTTATCGCTTGTTTATATTTCTGCAAATGAAAGTCTTCTGCTTTTCACTTCTCGAAGTTTATTTAGTGGAGCATTAAGCCCTAACTGTAACATAAATTAAAGATATGTTATCTCAAAAGTGAAAGCAAGAATGAGGCAGAGACCAAGGGAAAAGGAGAGGGAGGATGGGAGAGTGAGAAGTGGAGAAGTGGGGCCCGGTGCAATAGCATAATGGTGAAAGTCCTTGCCTTGCACGTGCCGGGATCCCATATGGGCACCTGTTCTAATCCCGGCAGCTCCACTTCCCATCCAGCTCCCTGCTTGTGGCCTGGGAAGGCAGTCAAAGACGGCCCAAAGCCTTGGGACCCTGCACCCGTGTGGGAGACCTAGAAGAAGCTCCTGGCTCCTGGCTTCAGATTGACGCAGCACTGGCTGTGGCAGTCACTTGGGGAGTGAGTCATCAGACAGAAGATCTTCCTCTCTGTCTCTCCTCCTCTCTGTATATCCGCCTTTCCAATAAAAATAAATCTTAAAAAAAAGAACAAGTGGGGAAGTGGGAGGGCAAAAGGAGGAGAACATCACATTCCTTAACTGTTTCTATGAACTATAGTAAACCTGTGAAAAACTAAAATTAAGATGAAAGGCCCAGAGCAGTAGCCTAGTGTTAAATCCTCTCCTGATATATGCTGGGATCCCATATGCGTGCCGGTTTGTATCCTGGCTACTGGACTTCCACCCAGCTCCCTGCTTGTGTCCTGGGAAAGCAGTCGAGGATAGCCCAAAGCCTTGGGACCCTGCACCTGCATGGGAGACCCAGAAGAGGCTCCTGGCTTCAAATGAGCTGAGCTCTGGCTGTTGTGGCCACCTGGGGAGTGAACCAGCAGACGGAAGATCTTTCTGTTTCTCCTCCTATGTATCTGTCTTTCCAATAAAAAAAAAAATAAATCTTTAAATTTTTTCTTAAAATTCAAATTTTTAAAAAATTTCTTTCTATTGGAAAGTCAGATATACAGAGAGGAAGTGAGACAGGGAGAAAGATCTCCCATTCATTGATTCACCCCCCTAAGCGACCGCAGTGCCTGGAGCTGAGCCAATCTGAAGCCAGGAGCCCAGAGCCTCTACCAGGTCTCCCACGCGGGTGCTGGGTCCCAAGGCCTTGGGCTGTCCTCGACTGCTTTCCCAGGATACCAGCTAGATGGGAAGTGGGGCTGCCGGGACTAGAACCAGCACCCATGTGGGATCCCTGAGCGTTCAAGACAAGGACTTTAGCTGCTAGTCTATTGCATCGGGGCCCAAAATTAACAAATTCTTTAAAAATTTAAGATGGAAATGCTTAAGAGATGTGTTGCATAATGGTGTAAACATACTGACCACCGGGCCCGGCGGCATGGCCTAGCGGCTAAAGTCCTCGCCTTGAAAGCCCCGGGATCCCATATGGGCGCCGGTTCTAATCCCGGCAGCTCCACTTCCCATCCAGCTCCCTGCTTGTGGCCTGGGAAAGCAGTCGAGGACAGCCCAAAGCCTTGGGACCCTGCACCCGTGTGGGAGACCCGGAAGAAGTTCCTGGTTCCCGGCATCGGATTGGCGCGTACCGGCCCGTTGCGGCTCACTTGGGGAGTGACACATCGGATGGAAGATCTTCCTCTCTGTCTCTCCTTCTCTCTGTATATCCGGCTTTCCAATAATAATAAAATCTTTAAAAAAAAAAAAAAAAAAAACATACTGACCACCACCAAACTTTTATACTTAAAAATGACTGAAATGGGATTAATGTTATAGTTTTTACCATAATAAAAAAAGTCTGCCAATTTTTTAAAAGATTGATTTGTTTTTATTGGAAGGTTAGATACACAGAGAGGAGAAGAGAGAGAGGAAGATCTTCCGTCCGATGATTCACTCCCCAAGTGGCCATATTGGCTGGTGCCAAGCTAATCTGAACTCAGGAACCTTTTCCAGGGTTCCCACATGGGTGCAGGGTCCCAAGGCCTTGGGCCATCCTCTACTGCTTTCCCAGGCCACAAGCAGGGAGCTGGATGGGAAGTGGAGAAGCTGGGATACATACTAGTGCCCATACTGGATCCCAGCAGTTGCATGGCAAGGATTTAGTCCCTAGGCTACTGTGCTGGATCCTATAATCAACTTTGGATTCCAGTATTCTACCAGAACTATTTTTATTCTCAATGACTCTGTTAAAATACATGGTCAATTCTCAATCTTCAGCTAAGCAGACTCACCAAAAACATCCGAAACGGCTGAGCACCATTCCCTGACACACCTCTTCTTCTTGACTTACAGGAATGAAAGGCTCTGGTTCCCCTCTCACTGGTGATTCTCCCTCTTGGCTTCTCTCTAGTCTCCACACTCTCTACTTCAGTCAGCTCTTTATTTTTATGCTTAAGATTCCCAGGTGTGTATCTAGTTCAGATTTGCACATCCATAAAATTTACTGTATATCTAACAGATCTCTCAAGCAAAACATATCTAACACATGAATACTCTTTCGCACTAAAGCTATTACTATTTTTTCAAGATTTATCTGAAAGGGAGAGAAAAAAAAGAAATCTTCCATTTGCTGGTTTACTCTCCAAATGGCTGAAACCAGGAGCCAGCTTTGTTAGGGGCCTTCTTGTGGGTATCAGGGCCCAAGGATTTGGACCATCCTCGACTACTTTCCCAGGTACATTAGCAGGGAGCTGGATCCGAAATGGAGGAGCCACGATTCCAACTGGCATCCATATGGGACGCTGACACTACAGTCAGTGGCTCAACCTGTACAGCACAGTCCCTGCCAGCCCCACAATAAAGTCTTTTGTCTCATGACATAACTATCTCAATTCAGCGCAATTCCATCCGTCCAGTTATTCAGGCGCAAATCCCTGGAGGTCCTAGGCTTCTGCCTTTCTAAGTCCATCAGTTCATGAGGAACTTCTACTGGCCAGGTACCTAAAATCATGCCTGTCACATAACAGATACACAATCTGTATTTTATCAAACACATTTCATTCTTTGAATTACCGTGTAAGTAGGTGTTATCTATTATCATCCCCATTTTACTGATGGAGAACTTTTGAGACAGAAGCTTTTATTTTTTTCCTAAATCTCAGCTTATCAGATGGTTGTCAAGTTTCAGAGATGGTACTCAAACCCGAACCACTGAATTAGTATATACTATCACAACCGTACATTTAAGAAATCATTAAAACGTTAAATAAACCTCTATTATCAATATGCAACAAAATCTCTCAGAATGTTAAATATTACATTTATCATCACATCCTTACATAAAAGGTCTTTTAATGAAGCTACTGACTAGTGTTGGCTTGACTGGGTGAGACCTACTACTCTGCTTCTAACTCAGCTCCCTGTTACGGTGCATGGGAAAGCAGCTGAGGATGATACAAGTGCCTTGGCCCCTGACGCCCAGGTGGATGATACAGATGGAAGGCCACTCCTGGCTCTGTCCTGGCCCAGTCCTGGCTGCTGCACGCCTTGGGGAGCGAACCAGCAGATGGAGATTTCTCTGTCCTATGCCCCACACGGATTTGCTTTTCAAACAAAGAAAAAACTTTAAAAATACTGTTTACTTTTCCAGTATTTGAAAAGTTAACCTTGTTCTACATGCTTGAGAGAGCAAAAGAACCAGACGCGAACGGTGGCCCTAAGATAAAGGTAATCCTAATCTAAGCCATATCTTCTGAATTTGTACTTTCTGTTAGAGAAGACATTGCTTAAATTCTCTGTGATGTAATTCTTTGTTTATATCCCATTACTAAGTGCTCCATGATAGCACGAGTCAATCTACTATCTTTTTTTCTTAGCAGGCTAAAATTATAGGATAGAATTCTGGGATATTTGGTGAATGTTACAACCTACTTTTCTGTAAATGAGTTACAAGTATGATGACCATATAATTTATCATGTAGGTTGGGACACCTCTGAAAATTGTGCCGGGCCCTGTACTTGCTAGAACATACAAGAATCTGGTCTGAGAACACCTCAAAGTTTCTTTGGAGATCTCCCCAATCGAAATGCTCGACTCAGAACCCTAACCAAGACAAGACAGAAGATAGAACAGGTCAATCAACCATCTCAGCTATATGTTGGCAGTGAAATACTGGGCAAACGGAGACTCTATGATGGACTATGTCAATCAGTGGATTCTTCAAAGACCTCATTGTGCTTGGAGTGGCAAGACTGGCAGCGATTCATCAGTTATGAACTGGTGAACTATCGAAACCACTTGAGCAAGGACCTCGGAGCATGCCCTACATCCGGGACCTGGGGAGGGTGGGAAATTGGGTGGGCCTTCTCCCTTAATACCCTTGAAGGAAACAATTTGGAAATAATAGTCTTACCCACTTTCCTATAGCCCTTGAACATTTTTACCCTAATTAACTATGTAAAGATTGTCAAAAATAAAAGAAATAAAAAAAGGGAGTGTTGCTACTACTTATATATTGGGAACAATGGGGGCTGTTCAAAATAAATCAGAAACCTATCAGTCACCCCTAGCTAAAAGCCAAAGGGATTTTCCTTTTTATTCATGGCACCTGACAAAGAGACTCAGCAGATCCTGCCCTACATTTCTTACCTAAATTTCTTGAGAGACTAACACTACAAGTAGAGGCTTCAATTACTAAACAAACTCTGACACACAAATGGGTCATTTCAGTAGTTTCAAAGCAATTTTTAGAGGTCGCTATTATGAACTAAATAAAAGCAATGAATTATGAAAAACAAGGTATAAAAAATGCTCAACAATGGTTTATAACTCTGGATTCTAGACCTGCCAATTTTTAAGATGACAACTTTCAATTTAATCTTTCTTACTATTTATGAAAAATGGAAGCAGTCAGTACCCCTCAGTTACAATTTTCCAACCTTTCATTAAGTTGGAAACAGCAAGCACTATGAGTCCAACCTTCAGTGAGTTCCTAAGACCCTACCGTACTACCCATGGTTTCAAGGTTGACAAATCCATGGGAACGCTACGTACGCACTGAATGCTACACAGAAGAAATCATCTACTGCTCTTTTTTCTATTTCTCCTCACAAATCCTGAACTCCCCAGAGAAAAACAGTGGAGAGCCCTTCTCAGCAGTGATCAGAACCACACACCTCTGTGAGCTGTTTCAGTCGGCCCTGGCTTGTGCTGAGTTCTTCTGACAGCTCATTCTTCTTCATCTGTAGTTCAAGTATTTCGTTTCTTAGTGGAGTCACTAGTTCATAGAACCGAACCTCAAAAAACAAGTCAGGAAATCAAAGTTATAATTAAAATTTGCCAGTTTGCAGTATTTACTTATCACAATACAAGGAAGTACCTAGAAAACTAAAACAAAACAGTCATTAATTAACCCTAACCATTAGTAATTTATTAATGCTCTATTAATGCTGTTAGGTTACCTCAAAGGCCAGATGATCAGTAACTCGGAGAGCAACCCTTGACAGTCCAGCACCCCTCTCACTTCCTACTGCTCATTCCACAGTGTCTGTAAGTTTCCTAAACACATCAAGTGTGCCACTGTTTCGCCTGGTCCTGCGAAGTCCTCCCCCTACAGAGCCAACCCACACATCTGCTGACAAATGAAGCAGCCCTGCCTGGCCTGACCAACACACAGCCCTGACTCATGTGCTCACCAGCAGAAGCAATGGCCCTCCAGGGGAGTTGCCCAAATTCCCCCACCAGGCTCACTCCCAGACCCAGATCTCATAAGTGCCAATGGGTGCTAGGTCCTTACCTGGCCGTCTGCCTGCCAGTGTTGGCCGCTGTGGTGCTGATGGATGCGATGGCCTGGCCCATCCCATACCCAATTCTTAGATGTATCTGCGGGTGCTACAGCCTAGACCAGCCTGGTCTATTCCCAACCCCAGTACCCATGAGTGTTGTTGAGTTCCATGGTCATACCTAGCTCAGCCCAACACCAGCCAAGCCCTTGAACCAACCAGCTGGTGACAGTTCCACAGAGGTAAGCCTGCAGCGATTCTCCACAGAATCTGCTCCCAGATTGTTTTCTCATGAACTGGTTAGTGTTAGGGCCCAGAATAAGATCCACCCTCGGCCCCAACACTCACTAACAGATACTAAGGTCAAGCCCTACCAGGCTGGCTCCCTCTTCCCTGCCATGGCTTTCGTGTATGCTGGTAAGCAGTGGCTGATACCAACAAGCTCAGCGCGGGTCTCCCATGTGGCAGGGTGTATTGGTTTGGTTCCAAAAGGTTCTCCGGTTTTCCTCCTCTAAACCATCCTGTCTCAGTCCCCCTGCTTACCCACAAGTGCAGCAGCTGGGTCGGTGGAAGTCCCCCAGAAGTCACTCCTCACTTGTCACGTCCTCCTTCCAAACCTGCTTCCCTGAGCAATCCACAACCCCTCCATGCCTGGCAAGGTTCTCTGGCAGTGTGCTGTGCAGTCTGGGACCCTGCCTGTCTACCCAGGGCCCATGAACACTCAGGTGTAGGCCTCTAGACCTTATCTGTTGGTATTCTGGCATAAGCCCCCCACATATCTTCAAAAAAATTAAACAGATGACTATGTTGGTACACTGGTGTAGTTAACACAAATTTGGCATTAACCAGTTCTAGTATGCCCACCAATTATTAGCTGTGTTTCTCCTAGCAGTGTAACATTTGCCTAGGTCAATGCAAACTAAGCCACTGCCTACAGCTTGGGGGAATAAATCTTTAAAAAATATATCATTTTTGCCCCTATTCATTCTCTAATGACTAATGGCTACATGATATGTGATGACATCATTGGTCCTCATCATAATGAAATGTGCTTTTATGCATTCTGTTGTTTAGAAATTTGCTTTAATTTCTAATATAGTTGATATTGACAGAGCACTTTAGAGTCCTGAATAACTTTTAGAGTGTATAAGGATGCCTACACCAAATATTTGAGAACTCTGCCAAGATAAATCCCAAGTGTACGTTTACATAACCACCATTGCAATCCAGACTCTGACACATCATACTGTGCCTCTTCCACATGTACAAGGTGAAGCCGAGCCAGTGCCTTCCCACAAAGCTCTCCATCATTGCGTCCCTTTAATAATCACACCAGCTTCACTCTCCTTCACTATCTCCAACACATCCCAGCAAACAACTAATGCTTTTTATCTGCAAAAGCTTTCAGTTTGAGAGTGTTACTAATCACTAGTTCATGATATAATCATCCATGAAGTTCGGAGTCCTATTTATAGCTAGATTTTGGAGATGAAAGGTCAAGGCCGTTTAAAAGCTGGATTTCTGCATACTGCCATCATCTTTAGATTGCAGCTACAGTTTTTTCAGTTGGTATTTAAAAAGGACTGGTCACTACATACACGGCAATTTTTAGTCCAAAATACACATGGCTTTCCCTTTTATGTTGTTAGTAATACAAGACACTTACAGATACATATTCTGGAATAGAAAGCTGATCTTCAGGAAAAGATTTTAGTTTCATATATTGCTCATCTGTTAACTCGATATCACGCAAGTTCCGACGAATATCTCCAGCTTTCTCTCGTAACTGAATATTGGTCTCTTCCAGCTGTTTCTGTCTCACTAAAATGGTCTCCATTTCTTGTTTCATTAGCTCTTGGTATTTTCTATTAGGAGAGAATTCATGACAACCATTAAAAATCTTTTCTCACGGATCCTGTTGATAGTTAATAACATTAGGAAATGAGAAGTCCAAAAGTATTTTTTGGCTCAACTTAAATGTTTATTTAATTAACCAATTAAATACCAAATAACAACTTTATACAAATGATCAAATGTATAGGCACAAAACATAATATTTATCTTCACGAATAATTTTAGAAAAGCAAATTATGAAACTATACATTTCTTCTACATAAGGTTTAAGTTTTATGCATCTAGTTCCAGACCCTACCTTATAATTTTTATTTCTCTCTGATTAATGTACTTCAAGAAATATCTCTTTGGGGCCTGGCGCAATAGTGTAGTGGTTAAGGTCCTCGCCCTGCACACCCGGGATCCCATACGGGCGCCGGTTCTTATCCCGGCAGCCTTGCTCCACTTCCCATCCAGCTCCCTGCTGTGGCCTGAGAAAGCAGTCAAGGATGGCCCAAAGCTTTGGGACCTTGAACCCGCGTGGGAGACCCGGAAGAAGCTCCAGGCTCCTGGTTTTGGATCGGCGCAGCTCTAGCCGTTGCGGCTGCTTGGGCAGTGAATCATCGGATGGAAGATCTTCCTCTCTCTCTCCTCCTCTCTGCACATCTGACTTTCCAATAAAAATAAATAAATCTTTTTTTTTTTTTTTAAAAAAAAAAAGAGGAATATTTCTTTGAATTGGCAATACTGAATTACCACAATTATCTGTTATGGCTTCAGCAGGATTTGCCTATAGAAACTCATGCAGTTGTTTATAGCAAAGCCTTATGTTAATAATGGTTAATGGAAGAATGCTAGTGGATTACTGGTTGGAGACTTTACCTAATTTGGTATCAGGGAGATGGGCCTCATGGGAATCTTCACCACACACCTGCCCTCAGGACAGTGAAGGGGCTCGCTTTCAAGCACAGGTGTGTTCCTGTGCCCTTCTCCACTTCCCACCTTTCTCCTGGGATTTCTCCACACAGCTGTCACCACTTCCTGCTGTCACTAGTAAAGCTAACTAAGTCACCAGATTGTGGCCCATGAGCCTCTAAACTATAAACCAAGTAACCCTTCTTGTCGAAGTAGCACCTCTCAGGTATGCATGTGTTTGAAAGCTAGAGCCAGGGGAGAGACACACAGAGAGAAACTCCATCCTCTGCCCCACTCCTCAAATGGCTGTAATGGCTGCGGCAGGGCCAGGATGAAGCTAGGCACCTGGTGTCCTCAGAGTCTCCCGTGGGGGTACTGGAACCCAAGCACCTGGGACAGCCTCTGCTGCTTCTCTCAGGTGCACCAGCAGGGAGCAGGACGAGAACTGGAGCAGCTGGGAATTGAACTAGCACCCATTTGTGCTGCTGATGCCACAGGTGGGGGCTTACCGTGCTATGTCACAGTGCTGGCACAGAGATATTTTAGTTACAACGAAAAGCTGCCTTACACAGTATTCATCTGACCAATGAGGCTTTGAAATAGCAATCTCCATATAGTCATCACTCTCAAAAGCATGTTTATTGCTGATCCTGTTATTGTTAGTTGCCTACCCAAAGATGTTGAGCAGGAAGGGCTAATCTCCCTGGGGTATCACATGGCCCATTAACAGATAAGCGTGCTATTACTACTATAAACTAAAGTACAGCTCTTGACCCTTCATTTGCTTCCTCCCAGAGAAGCACAGCTCACAAGAGGTATCCAATTTGCTCCTACACTCATGCCCACCAAGTTTCCACTCTTTATGGGAATCCAAAGGTTACAAATACTATCTAGAATGCTAAGGATCAATATTTTTATTTGAAAGGCAGAGTTACAGACTGTAGAAGGAGAGAGAGAGAGAGAATCTTTCTTCTGCTGATTCATTGCCAAAATGGCTGTAATGGCTGGAGCTGAGCCACACAAAGCCAGGAGCCAGGAGCTACTTTGGGGTGTCCCAAGTAGGGGTGCAGGGTCCCAAGGCTTTGGGCCACCCTCCATTGCTTTCCCAGGCCAAGAGCAGGGAGCTGGATGGGAATTAGAGCAGCTGGGACATGAACCAGTCCCCTATGGGATACTGGCACTGCAGGTAGAATTAATTGAGAGACTATAGGTGCCCGGCTAGCTCAGTCGGTAGAGCATGAGACTCTTAATGGAGAGACTATGCCAGCGCCCCAATGATCAGTTCTCAATTTCTTCACTGATGACAGAACAATAGCACTTCTCAGAGCTGATCTTTCCTTTCTTTGATTCACCTGCCTTCCAGGATATCAAACTCCTCGCTTTATTATTTTGCCATGACAACTTTGCAGTCTCCTTTGTGTCAATGTTGGAGTATTTGTTGTTCTTCTCTGTCTATATTCATTTCTTTAGGAAATTCACCCAGTCTTATGACCTAAATATTGTCCACATCCTAATGATCCCCAGATTTGTACTTCCAGATGCAACTTTTCATGGGTCAAAACAGATTTCTAATAAGACAATTCACCTCAAAAGCAATCCGTTTTTTTTAAGACTTACTTATCTTTCTTTGAAAGGAAAATTTTACAGACAGAGATCTTCCATCTATTTCACTCTCCAGACAGTCACAATGACCACAGCCGAGTGGATCCAAAGCCAGGAAGCCGGAGCTTCTTCTGGGTCCTCCACTGCTTTCCCAGGCCATCAGCAGGGAGCAGGACCGGAAGGGGAGCAGCTGGTGCTCACACCGGTGCCCACGTGGGACACGGGTGCTGACTGCAGAGGAACAGAAGTCATGCCACTGTACCAGGCCGGAAACGCTGGTCTTGACTCAGAAGCTCTTTCTACTCTGGCTTCTTCTACCTTACCTAGTCAGGCTCCACCTTCTAATTATTCAGGCCAAAGCATTAGTGCAATCCTTGTTAAATCTCATATCTAATCCATCAACATACACTATCAAGTCTACTCTCAATAAAGAAAGAGTAAAGGAAGGGAAAATGTGGAATCCCTATACTTAACAACTGTGCTATGGAAACAATAACAATAAAAAACTAACAAAATATATACTCAGAATCCAACACTTTTTACCAGCATCATCCAGTGAAAACATTGCAGCTCCATCAATCTGATAGTATCTAGTGCAGCACACCTAAACAGAGGTTCTTATGCTATTGTCCTAGACTAACAACATCTACAGAGATGTTAATTTCAGAACACACTCAAAATCAGAACTTCTGAAAGTGGGACCCAGTAATCATGTTAAATAAGCCCTTCATGTGTTTCTGATAGATGCTAAAGTTTGAGATCCACTGATTCAGTGGCTAATAGGTGGCCAACTAATATTTTTTGGATTTATTTTATTTTTATGGAAGGGCAGATATACAGAGAGGAGACAAAGATCTTCCATCCGCTGATTCACTCCCAAGTGGCTGCAACAGCCAGAGTTAAGCTGATCTGAAGCCAGTAGCCAGAAACTTCCTCCAGGTCTCACAGGGTCCCAAGCCTTTGGACCATCCTTTACTTGTTTCCCAGGCCCTAAGCAGGGAGCTGGATGGGAAGTAAAGCAGCTGGGACATAAATTGATGCCCATACGGGATCCTGGTGCATGTAACACGAAGATGTAGCTACTAGACTATCATGCCAGGCCTCAATTAAAAAATATATCATTTTTTAAAACATTTTATTCATTTATGAGAAAGGCAGAGTTACAGAGAAGAGTGAGAGGGAGAAACTGAGAAACAGGAATCATGCATCCATCAGTTCACACACAAATGGCTGCAACTGTCAGGGCTGCAATAGGCTTGAGACAGACCAATGCCAAGAGCCTGGATCTCTACTGGGTTCCCTCACAAGGGTGGCAGGGGGCTAAGTACCTGCGCCATCCCCAACTGTGTTCCAGGTATATTGGCAGGGAGTTGGATCGAAGGTGGAGCAGACGGGACTTGAACTAGGCTCACGTGGGATTCTGACATTACAGGTGGCAGCTGAATCAATCCATGATGCCTTACCAGAGAAAAAGATACCCACGTTACACAATTACTGCTAAAACACAGAAATAAACATTCTTTTTTAAAAAGGATTTATTTATATTGGAAAGACAGACCAGATTTATGGAGAGAAGCAAAATCAGAGAAAGATCTTCCATCCAAAGGTTCACTCCCAAATGGCCACAACGGATATAACTGAGCCGATCCAAATCCAGGAGCGAGGAGCCTCTTCCGGGTCTCCCACACAGGTGCAGGGCCCAAGGCTTTGTGCTGTCCTCTACTGCTTTCTCAGGCCACAAACAGGGAGCTGGATGGGAAGTGGAGCAGCCAGGACATGAAATGGCACTCACATGGGATCCTGACGCTTGCAAGGTGAGGATTTAGCCACTGAGCCATCACACTGGGCCAAGAAATAAACATTCTCGACACATTTTTTTATAGTCTGGGTTTTTAACTTACAGAGAAGTAAGCCTTCTTTTTCAGTGTAAATGATCGCTATGGTTTGGATATTATGTGGCTCTCAAACTCATGCAGATGGTTAAGCCCCAAAGTCAAGAACAGATGGTACTAAGCAAGTAGAGGCTTGATCCAGTTAGAGAACTTACAAATGGTTCTAGTGGGAGGGTCTTAGATCACTGGGGGTATATTTTAGAAAGAAGGTTCTCTAGAGAGGGTTAGTTATAAGCCCCTCTCTCAGGATGGGTTGCTATTCTCTGCTTCCTGGCCTGCCAAGCGATTCCTACTTTGCACATACTCCACTGCTGCCACGCTCTGGTCTCACTAGGTGGTCTATGTGGCTCACTCGGTCTTGCACCGTGATTCATGAACTGAAATAAATCTCCTTCCCTTAAGTACCCGTGTTAATTATTATGTCACAGGAGGGGCTAGCATCATGGACTGGCAGGTAAAGACACTACATGCAATGCTGGCATCCCACATCGGATCCAGTTAGTGTTGTAGCTGCACCATTCTAATCCAGCTCCTGCTAAGGCCCTGGGAAGAGCAGGAGGAGATGGCCCCAGTGTCTGAGGATTTGGTATCTATGGAGAAGACACACAAGAAGTTTCTGGCTCCTGGATTTGGCCCAGCTTCAATGTTGCAGCCATCTAGGGAGTGAACCAACAGATAGAAGATTTCTCTTTTTCTTTCTCTGTAACTCTGGGTTTCAAATAAATAATACCTTAAAAAAATGTCATAGTGATGAAATACTAATACAATTATTGCTCATAATTGCCAAGCATAAATTTTCTAATACGGCAGGGAACTTGAGACAAATTGGAAGAAATCTGAGAATATGTAAATAGTAGATATGATTTTTTTGTCCACAATCTTCAAATTTTTTTAAAAAGATTTATTTTATTTTTATTGCAAAGTCAGATATACATAGAGCAGGAGAGACAGAAAGGAAGATCTTCTGTCCAATGATTCACTCCCCAAGTGACCGTCACAGCCGGAGCTGCGCCAATCCAAAGCTTCCTCCGGGTCTCCCACGTGGGTGCTGGGTCCCAAGGCCTTGGGCCGTCCTCGACTGCTTTCCCAGGCCACAAGCAGGGAGCCGGATGGGAAGCAGGGCTGCTAGGATTAGAACCAGCGCCCACATGGGATCTTGGTGTGTTCAAGGCAAGGACTTTAGCCACTAGGTCACCACTCTGGGTCCCCCAATCTTCAAATCTTGTTACATTTAGTTTGATAATTTTTTTAGTCAATCATTTTTCTTGAATCCTTTTTTTTTTTAAAGGCAGATCAGACTTACAGACAGGAGACAGAAATATCCTCCATCCTCTGGCCCACTCCCCAAATGACCACAACAGCTGCAAGGGTAATGATGTGAAGCGAGCAGCCAAGAGCCTCCTCTGGGGCTGCTGCGAGGGTGCAGGACCCCAAGACCCTGGGCCATTTTCCACTACCCTTCCAGGGGCAAACTGGCACCTACATGGTATCCTAGCATCCGCAAGGTAAGAACTTAGCTATTGAGCCTGATCCATTTTTTTTTAATCTTTCTTGAACGATCCATTGACAGTTTTTATAAAACAACACATTGTTTTCTATTCACAATTGTTTACTAAGTTTTAATTACACCACAGAGATATAATAAGGACAAATGACATAGGCGTATTTGAAGGTAAACAATGGACTCCAGATGAGCTGGGCAAAACAGTCATAACACAGAGAGTACTTGAAGGTAAAAGAAAGACGAGCGCACCATGAGCCAGAGCTTGTGTCTACAGTAAATGAACAGAGCATGTGTCCACAGTAAATGAACAGAGCATGTGTCTACAGTAAATGAAGAAAGGTTAATCCAGACAGCAATTCAAGTGGTGGTGAGCTTAAAGAGCTTCCTTTGTCACTTTCTGGTTTATTTCTACTCATCAAAGTTTGCTTTCTCTACACACTAATTATACTCTGTGTACTGTTAACAAGTAATCTATTTTATGTAGTGTGATTGTGAAAATTATTTTTTATACTTAACACTTGTCTATTTTAATTTACAATCACATGCACAAACGAGAAATGAAACTACTTTTAACTGCTGAATAAACAGTGTTGCTTTTTTAAGCTTTTCTTACCTGGCATCCTTCTGTTGAAAAGTCAGTTGGTTGTCTAACCTCAGTGTTAGCAGCTGCTTCTGGTGAAGGGCATCATTAAGTTTTTCCTCCAATTCTTCAATCTTAAAGAGAAAGGGACAAATTATGTACTTAATTTTCCAAGGTATCATAAGGAAAAATCTGATTTTAAAAATAAATGTGGCAGTGGTTAGTGTTGTTGGGCAGGTTAACCCACCACTAGCAACACGGGCCTGCCCAGGGGCACTGGAAGCAGTCGCAGCTGGCCCAAGAACCTGGGCTCCTGCCACTGCTCAAGCAAGACGCAGACGCGTTTCCAGGGTCTGATTTTGGCCGGCCTGGCTTGGCTGCTGCAGCCATTCGGAGAGTGAGACAGTGGACAAAAGCTCTCCGTTTCTCCTCCTCTGCAGCTCTTTCAAAGTAATATTTTTAAGACGGTTGCTTAAAACATTTTTCTAAAGACAGTTTTTTCTCTTTTGTAATAGTGTTCTCTAAGTACACAGAGTGTTTCTACTTTGATTTGAAATTACTGCCTCACAAATGATTTTTACATATATTTTTTGTCCTTATCCCATAATTGAGAACCTATAGGCAACTGGCATCACATGCTGGTGGCTTGCTCATTTAATTATCTCCAGACCAGACCCTTGATTGTATTTCAGATCCATGAATCTAACTACTTACAACTTCAACTATCACACATGTAATGCCACAAACACTCGAAATGAAAAAGCAAGCACACATATTTTTGTATTCTTCGCATCTTCTGCCACTCAGAGTAGAACAAAACAAAAGCCTGAATCAAGTTTGGTATGCTCAGTTCTCCCGTGCTGCTTTTTGCAATTGGACGCTGACCACTTCGTGAAGTTCATTTCCTAAGCAGCTATCAAAGCAGGACCACGCTCTTGAGTATCCACTGACTTCAGTCACACCTCTACCATCTCCTGCCCAGTCTCGCAGGAGACTGTCCTCCCTGGTCTCCCTGCCTACTGTTTTGCGAATCTCTGTATCCATCTTTATCTTACCTTTAGAACATGCTATCAAAAGCTTAGCTTCTCAGCTTTAACCCCATCAGAGAATTTTCAACGCCTTGAGAATAAAGTCTGAATTTTGTGGCACAATGCATTAGTTCTTGATCTGCCCCCATATCATCACTTTTTTTTTCACAATAATTCTTATTTGTGATGATTTTTACATGATTGATTAGGGTGATAAGAGTCGAAGGCTACAGGAAGGTGGGTGAGACCATTATTCCCCCATCCTCCTTTTTTTCTTTCCTGTATCTGGGGAAAGGGCAGGAGGTAAGAGAAGCCACACCTAGCCTCCCAAATGTCTCTGTCCCCTGGGATGGAGAACAGCCACCTGACAGACCCCAGGTCCCCGCTGTGGGGCATGCTCCGAGGGTCCTGCTCGAGCGGTTTCGATAGTTCAGCAGTTCTGAATCACTACCAGTCTCGCCACTCCAAGCGTGATGCCATCTCTCCAGAATGCACTGGCTCACATTGCACTGGCTTCAGAGCAAACTCAGTTCTAGTTGCAAACACATCCTGTTTTGCTTTAAACCTCTTACACACTTGATTCTTCTTCTAGTTGAGAAAAATTCTTTTGATCTGCCTTTTTTTAAAAAAAAATTTATTC
Organism: Ochotona princeps; assembly: GCF_030435755.1. Classification (NCBI taxonomy): domain Eukaryota; kingdom Metazoa; phylum Chordata; class Mammalia; order Lagomorpha; family Ochotonidae; genus Ochotona; species Ochotona princeps. Next base: position 28,431,877 of record NC_080843.1, read on the forward strand.
ATTATTCTTACAAAGTCAGATATACAGAGAAGAGGAGAGATAGAGAGGAAGATTCTCCGTCTGATGACTCACTCCCCAAGTGAGCGCAACGGCCGGTGTTTAGCCGATCTTAGCCGATCCGGAGCCAGGAGCTTCCTCCAGGTCTCCCCCGTGTGTGCAGGGTCCCAAAGCATTGGGCCGTCCTCGACTGCTTTCCTAGGCCACAAGCAGGAAGCTGGATGGGAAGTGAGCTGCCGGGACTAGAACCGGCGACCATACGGGATTCCAGCACGTTCAAGGTGAGGACTTTAGTCGCTAGGCCACACCGCCGGGCCTTGATCTTCCCTTCCAATCCAGGAGATTCTTATTAGTCTTTCATGTAAATTTAATAACCAAAACTTAATACTTAGTATTTCACAGATAAATAGACATGGATTCTACCACTGAACTCTAGTAGACAATTTAATTTAGGAATCTCAAAGGAATCCCAAATCTAACATACTTAAAAAAAAGTTATATTTTATCTTCCAGATGAGTTTTCTCCTATCCTTCCACTTCCAAATAAATGGTTCCAGTTGATAAAGCTATGTAAGGCATTAGCTTAGTAAGCTCTACCAGAAAATAGACTAAGAAGTGTCTCCTGCTTCTGCGTTATCTGCCATTCATGTGTTACTTCTCTGCCATTTCAACACAAAAATCCTGATCTGTAACTCAGATTGCCTGACAATGACTTCTCGTACTATGTAAATCAAAGCCAGGGTTAACACTGGTGATGGGCCAAATGCAAGCCCATGTGCTGATTCTACAGTTCACAGGCTAAGAATAAGTTTATATATTTAAAAATCCATTAAAGAAATAAGAATAATTGACAGGCTATTATGTGGGGGGAAAAGCATAAATACTGACTACCTAGTCCTTTAGAGAAAAGGTTTACTGATTCTTTTTTTTCCCTAAGATTTATTTTATATATATATATATATATATATATATTTTTTTTTTTTTTGCAAAGTCAGATATACAGAGAGGAGGTGAGACAGAGAGGAAAAGCTTCTGTCTGATGACTCACTCCCCAAGTGACCAACACGGCTGGTGCTATGCCAATCCGGAGCCAATAGCCAGGAACTTCCAGCTGGCGGATATCAATGGGTTGAGTTTCTGAGAAAATTCTTTATAGGGGATTGCCTCATTTTGTATGTGGCCCCTTTCCCAATACCTTCTTCTTACTATTGTTTGGAAGTAGACCAGTCATTTTATAATACTGAGGGTAAAAGCACATATTACACAGTTGAGGAGAAGATTTAAAGAAGCTTGGACTTACTATCAAAGAGTAACTCATCATGTCTGAACCATCTATTTCAGATTCTTATTATATCAGAAAAAAAATCTTATCTCATTTATGCTGCTCCCACATCTGTGTGACCAGCAACCAGCATTTTCTAAGTCTCTGGTACCAACTGCTTAGTACCCAAACCTAAACAGTTACTTCAACTTCTCTTCATGGAGGAAATATCTATAATATTCATGACACTTAACTTGAATGCTTCCAATGCAAGGGAGCTCAGTCTCTTAAAACAAAGCTATTTAAATGTTAACAGCAATAATTTACCTCTCCGTGACTTCTAACCATTATGCTATTGGTCTGGTAACAGAAATTAATTTTTCATAATGTCAACACCCATCAGCATACATATGGGCTGGTTCAGGGGGAGGGCTGGGCTAAGGCAGCCTGAAGCACACACTGGCATGAGCAAGAACCAGGATGGGATACAGGACAGCATGGGTTGGGCTGCAACATCTGTCAGTTCACATGAGGGCCAGGGTTGGGTGTGGGCCAGGCTGGACTAGGCTGATACACGTTGCAGCGAGAGCTAGGACTAGGAGCAGACTGGGCTGAGCCAGGTTGCAGTACCAGCTGGCAAATGCTGAGACTGGGGCAGGCCATGCCAGAGTGGCCACAGCACTTGCAAGACCTTGGGCAGGGAGCTGGGCCTGGCAGGGATCTCTTCTGTGGGGTTGCTGCTTCTACTGCTTCCACTGGTGAGCCTGAGAGCAGGGACTGGGCAGGGCTGTAGCATCAGTTTGCTGGCATGTGGGTTGGGCCTCGGGGTGGGTCAGGGTGGGCTAAGCTGCTGCACCCACTGGTGTGTGTTTTGAGAGCCACAATGCATGCAGGCCAGCTGGACTGGGCCACAGCACCCACTGGCTAGTGCTGGGACTGGTATGAGTCATGTCATACTAGACTGTAGTACATCCTGGCAAGTGCCAGATCTGGGGCTGGTAGTAGGCCTCACAGAAGAACTATAGGCACTCCCCTGCTAGGCTGTAGCTCCTGCTGGTTAGTGGGAGAACCAGGGGGTGAGGTCAGGTTGGATAAGGTAACCCCACCCATTGGCATATGTATGGGTCAGGTCTGGGGGCAGGTCAGGTTGAGATAAGCTGCAGCACCCATGGGTGTTCATGAGAGCTGGATGGGATGTGGGCTGGGCTGGGCTGGTCCAGGATGGGCTAGGCTGCAGCACAAAATTGGCACTGTGTGGAAACTAGGGCTGGGGGAGGGTATGGTGGGAGCTATAGAGGGTTCCCCAGACTGGACACACACTGGTGTGCATGAGAAGCAGAAATGTGGTGGCCTGGGATAGGCTAGGCCACAGAACCTGTCAGTTAGCATTAGAGATAGTGCTGGGGCAGAACTGACCAGGTGGCTGTAGCCATCAGTATATGCACTGGCTAGTGCAGGTGACAAACTGAATCTGACCCTGAACTAGCTGGTGCATGTAAGAGTTAAAACTGAGTCACCTGGGGTAAGGACTCCTCCACTAGATCACTGCACTCAAGGCCCCAGTCACAGGGAAGATCACAGTATTTGTTTTCCAACCTTGGAGTGCAGGTATCAGGCCCGGGTCTCCTCAATTGCTGATGTCTGTGCAGTGAGCAGCATGCCCAGATGCACACAGGGAACATTACAGCCAGCTCATCTAGGCCAACAGAGGATACCAAATGCCTCGTCAGAAGATAGAAAGCAGAACGGGTTGGACAACTCCTGGCCAACCTTTGCAACATGTTCCTGGGTCTGCAGGTGCATTAAGTGAATAGACCTTGGAAAGATTTTTTTCATTCTGAGTGTAACAAAGCTGACAATATCTCACAACTATCTCACAACTATCAAAACCACTCAGGTAACATCCTCAGGGCATTCTTCCCCACATCCAGGTACCAAAGGTGTCATCAAATGATTGTCCTCCATCCCTGGATGCTACTGTTGTTTGATAGCAAGGAACAGACTTCCTCTTCCCCACTGCAGGCGTGGGAGGAAAAAAATCTCTTGAAACATTTATCCTACCCATGTTCCTCCACACCTCAACCCTTCCCACCTTCTCAACTAGGTAAACAATATTAAAAATAAAACAAAAATTTTATAAAAGAAGCTGGGGACTGGGGAGTTAACCTGAGTCTCCTATGAGGGTGGCAGGAATGCTTACTATTTGAGTACTAGTCATGGCCTTCCAGGGCCTGCATCAGTAGGAAGCTGTGGCCAAGAGCTAGATGCTGGGTATCAAACCTGTGCACTCCTATCACTACCAAATGCTTGCTCCCAGTCAACCAGCATTTTACAATCTTAGCAGTTATGTGATAGTCCATGTAACAACTGAACTGCTTTAGAGTTAATGAATTATGAAAGACTAATACTTCATATATTTGCCAGCAAACAGATTGCTAATAAGGAGTAGGTAATTAGAACAATCCTAGTACTTATGTAATAGGCAAAAACTCCCCCTTGGAATGTGAGTAGGGAGGTTATTCTGGAAAAAAATATGGAAGCGCATGCACAAACACACAGATCAAATAAGTGTTCATGGTGGAAAGCACTTGTAAGTCACTGCTTGGCAACACCTGGACTCCATTTTAGAGCACCTGGTTTGAGCACTGGCTTCTCCAATTCTAATCCAGTTTCCTGTTAACGCACAACCTGGGAGACAGCAAATGATCACTGAATACCCGAGTCTCCCATCCAAATGGGAAAGCTAGATGCAGTTTTAGGCTCCAGACTTCAACCTGCCCAACACACCCAGAAAAAGGAAATGTTCATGAGGTCTAGGGACCCCATCCACAATGGTGATAAAGTTACAGGCAGCTAGGATGTGAGAGTGGATGGATGTGTCACTGGAGATTTCAAGGTGAAGTAAAGGACTAGAGGTACACAGATTTCAAAATTAACACTGAGAAGAAAAAAAAAGACAAGATCCAAAACAGTTTACATTTACATAAAAAATGCATTCTAAAGACTACATGTAAGCCAAAGGATAAACATGAAAATGGTTGTATAAAGAGTGGGGAAATGGACAAGAATGAGGGAATAAAAAGCATACATATGTGTGCATGTATGTATACAGATTTATACTATGTATACACACATATATATAAAAGACATAATCAGTCTTACAAAAATCAAGAATTTTGTGCCATAAACCCAGGAATATTCAATCTTCTTTGCTTGTAATACAACTAGAACACCATGCAACAAATTATACTAAGCCTCAAAGGGGCAAAAAAACAGGACAATGTTGATAAGTTCAGCCATGAACAAGTATGTTACAATAAATGATGCATTAATAAGTGTATTTTTATTACATAACAGGTTATAAGAGTTCACATGCACTGATTAATTAAATCCTCAGGAATTTCATGAAGTAAATATTATTATTTTATAAAAGACCAGGGAGTAAAAGAAATTAAGAGATTTATGCAAGGTACTGAAAAAGCTGGTATTAACCCAAACTCTTTCTGGACTTTGAACTGTAGCTGCGATCCATTGCACTAGCGAACCTCAAGGCAGCCACCATGTCTATAGCTAAAGCTCACACTGAAAAAAGAGAAGTCTTAATAATCAAGCACAATGTCAAGTTGAAAACAAAGAGTTAAAAAGCAAAATTTAAGTGTCAGTATGGCACACAATGAGATATTGTTGAATGAATGGGTGAACTAATGAATGGGAGAGCACCTCAGCCTTTCGCAAGCACTTGTATTAAAGCAGATCCGCAGAGGTGGAAATACTCAGATGGTAACACTGTAGGCGTCCATTGGAGCAGAAGGGACTTGGGTAAAGGGGCGGGGACAGGACGCCACTGAATGTACTGATAAACTATCAAGTGGGATTATACAGTGCACCTGAAAGAAAGCATGGGGAGGCTCACGTGCAGACAGTATCTGACTTCCTAGGTCCACATCCCACTTATCTCCTGCCCTCCATTTGTTCTGAATGGACCTGGGTGTACTAGCAAACCACCTGTTGGCTTTGTTCTATCAAAAGCAAAATGGGTTGCAGCCATTTATTTCGTAAATAGCTGAGCCCATAAAACATGCTAGACACTTTCACGTGCTGGAGATACAAAGTAAATACAAACACATTCCTGTCCTCATGGATTTCACAGTCTATTAACAGAGATAAATATCAAACAAAGCCAGTCCTATGGACAGAGAGAGATCTTCCTTCTAATTTCACTTCACAGAGGGTCACAATGGCTAGGGTTGGGCCAGGCTGAAGCCAAGAGCCCAAGCACTTGAGCAATCTGCTTTTTCCAGACCATGAGCAGAGAGCTGAACTGGAAGTGGAGTAGCCAGGATATCAACTGGTGCCCATGAGATGCCAGCATTGCAGGTAGAGGCTTTACTCACTATGCCATAATACTGGACCCCTGATGCATGCTTACATGTTTCTGTCCTCAAATTTCTACATTGAACTGTAATCACCAATGTGATGTAACAGGAAGAAGGGGCCTCTGGGAGAGTGATTAAATACATTGGTGAAACCTTATCAGTGGTTAACAGCTGTACCTTAGTGACCCCATGTCAGGGCACAGCAAGCCGCCTGCAGACCCAGAGGGCCTCACCAGAACCTGACCGTGCTGGTACCCTGATCGGAGACCTCCTAGCCTCCCAAACAGGACAAAATAATGTCCTTTTTTAAACTAAGCTACTCATTTTGTCCCATGTTGTTATAGTAGCCCAAAAAAACACCAAGGAGCAGTTGGTAACCTATTCTATTAGGCTGCTGGAATACACTGGCTCAGGGAAGCCTCCTCTCCCAGCAGCACCAGGGGGACCAGGGAGCTGCTACTTAGAGTCACGATGAGGCTTAAATGCCCCTGCACACACAGAGCTCTTCAAACAGCATCCTGTACAGCAGAAGCACTCCTCAATGTCAGTAAGTCATAGACATTTAGAAACTTGCCTAAGAAACTTTTAAAATTTTATCCAGACCTATCGGGGTCCCCTGGGGTCTCCCGTACCTGAGGAAGAAATCACCCGACATTCCAGGCTCTGTTTCAAGAGCCACTTTACTTCCAACCAGTCTTTCTTCGTCTTCGTTGTTGTTGTCTGTCCCGTCCGTCCGTCCGTCCGTCCGTCCTCTGTAGCTCCCTGTAGCTCTCTCTCTAGCTTGCCTACAGCTGGCTGCTTATATATCCTTTTTTCCCGTGGGTCCACTGGGTGCTACCTGATTGGCCAGGCCCTGGAGAGGAGGCAAATCTGCCTCACCTGCTGGCAAGACCAGCTCTCGTCTCTCCACTTTGCAGAGCAGCTGCCGGTCCTGGGTTATTGGCCACAGCTGCCACCGCAGGGCTTTCTTCAGCAACCCGCTCCCCACACAGACCCTGAAGTTTCAGACACTTACTGTCCTGGAGAGAAAAGGGTATTTTCTCAATTTTTTTTTGTTTGTTTCCTTACAGCAGAACTCTGAAGTATGTTAACATATACAGAACAGGCAAGGGATGAAACGCAAGATGGAAGAACTGGGACAAGAAAAAAGACGGAGGGCTTACCATTGCACACAACAGAGTTTCTCAGAAGCACTGTGTATTAATATTCAACAACTGTCTCCTGTCTTTGGCAAATGGCTGTATTTTCTTGTAGCTACTGACAGCTCTAACAGGTCTTACACAGAACTCTCTGTAAACAACCACACAAGGCAGAAAAACAAGGGCCAGGATATCTCATTTGCATAGCAGACACCACCTGCTACAGAAAACTGGAATTTGTTGTTTACGCAATAACTTTCAAATAGTCAAGACAAAGTAACTAGCAAGCAGAAAGGTATCCAAGAAAGCAAATCTCCACAACAAAGTACAGTATAATTATGATCTTCATTCTCCCTATCAAACGAGTCACCATCAGGTTTAGTTCTAATGAAGCAGGAAATAAAGTGGGCAGAAATACATTTAAGAAAAACATCTCACACAGGCTAGATTTTTTTAAATGGAGCTTACAGAAGTGACTCACCTCTGCTCACCTCTAAATCACTCCATCTTTCAACACTCAAATTATTTAAAGGTCAGCCTAGACGAGAAACATAACAGTCTCACTTCAAGTTCACACTCTACAGCTAAATTTAACCTTTACCAGTCTGTACCTTGAAGGCAGTAGAGCGTACAGAAAACAACAAAACAGCCGCATCCGCGCTCACCTTTGTAAGGTAATCCACTTTCAAATTGTCGATCATCATGTTCTTCTGGGACAGCTCTATCTTCAGCAGCTGGATGTTATGCAGCAGTTCCTTCCGCTCAATGAGCTGCCTGGTGATCTTGATTTTACCCTCTCGCTCTTCTGATGAGGAAATGTCATCTGTGGGGACCGTTGTTTCTAAACTAATGTCTTCAGATTCCAGAGAACTGGAGATATTCACTTTTTTGGGCTCCTTAGAAATCTTCCGAGACATTTTTTTTTCTCTTATTACAGGTCCGCTTTCTTCTCAAACTCTATTTTACTCTTCTGTGGAGAAAAAAGAAATCAAGTAAGGAGTACTGAAACATTAAGTCTATAAACCATACAGTGTATTAAGGAGACACCATTTAAGATCCCGTCAATGATTGCGAGCCAAGTTGGAGGACTTCAAATCTAGGACAGATGATCACTGTACATTACTGCTCAAGTCAGCCTAGACTCACTCAGTCCTGCCACAAACTGAGTCCTTTCACACTACAAAACAAGACACAAACACAAACAAAACAAAGAACACTGCCCAGTTCCTGGCAGCAGGAATCTTATTTTTGAGGAGGCGGAGAAACGTAGGAGAAAAGGGTCAGACAGAGCAGCATTTGATAAGGTCACTCCTAAAAGCGATGCATATCATAACCCACCGGAAGTCCCTTCTCCTGGGTCACGGGGAGGGAGCCCCGAGGCAGGCCTGGGCCGGCACAGCCACCGGGTAGACGGAGGTGGAGCAGGTGTTGGGGAGCCCAGAGCAGCAAGCGTGCACACACACACACACATACACACACACGTACGTGTCAAGTCTGCGTGTGAACAGTGAGTCCCCCACCCCCAAACGCACACACATTTAAACAGCACGAATGAGCTGCAACTAAAACGGGCCTGGTTTACTCTACAGGCAAGGAGGCAGCACTGGAGATTTCTAAAACAGCAATGTACGTAGACTAAAGAGGCCACAGGATGCAAGCCAGAGGGTGGAAGAGAAAAACCTACACATTCTAAAGAGAACTTCTCCCTCTTTTCACAGGAATTTGAATACTTTTTTTTTTTTAATTCTTCACGATGGAGTAAAATTCTCAGGATAAGGAATGATGCATGTGAAGAGGATTTAAAAGCTACAGTAAGAGAACAGGGTGAGCCGGGAAGGTGAAATGAACACACATCCTCTTTTGCAGCACAAAGACCAGAGACTGGCCCTCGCGGTGGGCGCGAGGCGTAACCCCCAAACTTGGAGGCCGATGGGACGGTCAGGGAGACCTCGGGCTGCAAGGTACCTGCAGAGCTCCGGTCGGCCCAGCCCGCCGCGGACACGAGGAGGGCACCCGGCCGTCTAGGGACAGCAGCCCGGTCCACCGCAGACCGTTAGGATCCGTAACCAAGACAACCGCTTCCGCACTCGGACGAGGACGGAAACCAGTCGTCGCCGCCGGAACTCAGCCTCGCGCCTGCTCTCCGGGGTGCGGGCAGCGGGGCATGCTGGGAGCTGGAGTCAGACGTCGGGCGGAAATGGCACCGCGTTCCGCCCCTCTGCCCCGAGCTGTCGGCCAATCCTGGCGGACAACCGCTGTCAAGTCTCGCGAGAGGGGAGGTATTCCGGTCCAGGAGCGGGAAGGGAGGCACCGGCGGAAGCGGGGTGGACCAAGGCTTCTCCGGGGTGTCGCTCTTCTCTCCCGCGAGGCAAGATGCTCAAGTCCAAGACGTTCCTAAAGAAGACCCGCGCCGGCGGCGTGATGAAGATCGTGCGCGAGCACTACCTGCGGGACGACATCGGCTGCGGCGTCCCTGGATGCGCGGCGTGCGGCGCGGCGCACGAGGGGCCGGTGCTGGAGCCGCGGCCCCGGGACCCGGCCAGCAGCCTCTGCCCGCAGCCGCACTACCTGCTGCCCGACACCAACGTGCTGCTGCACCAGGTGCGTCGGCCGCGCCTGCAGCGGGGGAGGGCAGGGACGGACAGGGACGCCGAAGGCCAGGGGAGCAGGGGCAGCAGGCTCCAGGGTGACCCCCCCCCGCCCCGGGGCTTGGCCCTGGGCGGCGGTGTTTCCTTTTTGTTTCTTAGTTCTTGTAGTCAGCTTTTACGCAGGCCAAGTTTCTAACTCCTGGTGTCTCTTCTGCCTTAGATTGTAAGTGCTTGGAGGCCGGGGACCCGGGCTTCTGTGGCCTCCAGCTTGCGACCCCCAGGCAGCTTGTAAGTGCCTACAAACGAGAACTCTGTGGGCCGGCGTGTTTTCTTTTTCCTTTATTTTTTTTTAAGTGGCCTTATTTTATCTCTGGGAAGTTTGGGGAATGGTCTGTTGATTCTGAAAGACCTGAAGGTTGGAGTGACTGTTGTCACTTTCCGGGAGCAAAGTAGTTCCTTGGGATACTGTGTAAACTGACAGCGTGTTGTTTGACGATTGCAGTCTACAGTTGATAGAGGAAAAATGTAACTTTTCTTTTTCGCTTCTCCAAGATTGATGTCCTGGAGGACCCGGTCATCCGCAACGTGATTGTGCTGCAAACGGTCCTGCAAGAAGTGAGGAATCGGAGTGCCCCGGTGTATAAGCGAATCCGAGATGTGACCAGTAACCAAGAGAAGCACTTCTATACCTTTACGAACGAGCACCACAGGTAGGAGCAAAATCAGACTACATATCAGAACAACAGGGTTAGCTAAACTCGGGAAAGGGTTCCTGGGAGGGATTTGTGAGAAGTTAACCAGTATGTTTCCTAAGATGCTTCGTTCTAAGGTAGCTGTGCAGCAAACAGTACTAAGTGGCTCTCTAAAGTCCCCTGAGCATGGATGGGGTGGAACATTGAATAGCCATCTACTACTGCTAGGGTGTAGAGCAGGGACTGTTCCCCCGAAATGTTTCCGTTTTGAATTGGATTTCAGCACTAGTTGAACAACAGACTCTTAAAAGATGAAAATTTTCTACGTTCCTGGAGTAAATAAAATATGTAGGTGATTCCTTTTTCAGGAGCATTTCAAAGATTACTATCTTAAAACATGTTGAGGAAGATTGCATTAAGAAATTGCTTTATGTATAGGCTTATGAAATGATGTTGTCTGTTGTCTCAGATTAGTATGTGTTAGTGATATTTCACCGTTTCTCGATGTTGGCACTGTTGATACACATCAGACTGGATGTTCAAGGCTGCCTTATTCCTGTAGGACCCTTAGTAGCTTCGCTGAGCTCTACCAACTAGATGTGCAAGCAGCCCTCCCTGCTGAGTTTTAGCAACTTAAAGCGTGTCTAGACTTGGACAGGTGTGCCTGTGGAGTTCATTCCCTGATTAAGAACTACTGTTGAGGCACCTTGGCTCAACAGGCTAATCCTCCACCTACAGGGACTGGCATCTCATGTGGGTGCCAGTTCAAGTCTCAGTCCATTTCCATGCAGCTCTCTACCTGTGGCCTGAGAAAGCAGCAGGAGAAAGTGCTTGGGTCCCTAAATCCACATGGGAGACCTAGAGTTAGCTCTTGGCTTTGGATCAGCTCAGCTTTGGCCGTTTGGGAAGTGAACCATTTTGGAGGTGAACCAACGGATGGAAGATCTCTATCCTCTCTGTAAATCTGCCTTTTAAATTAACAAACAGACAAAAATAAACCTGTGTTAGAGTAGAGAGTTCTGGTAATGAAAATCCATCAGCTTGTGCAAATTTTAAAAGCTTGTACTAACTAAAAATCACTAATTAATAATAACTAATTTCTCTATTACAAATAAGATTCATTTATTTGAAAGGCTTATGGAGCTGGTGCCATGGCCCAACTGGCTAATCTTCCACCTCTAAGCACTTGGATCCCTGATTGGTTTCCACTTCTGATTTAGCTCTCTGTTAATATCCTGGGAAAGCAGTGAGGATGCCCCAAGGCCTTGGGATGCTGCACACGCATGGAAGGCCCATAAGCAGCTCCTGGCTCCTGGCTCCGGATCTGCTCAGCTTTGGCCTTGCAGCCACTTGGGGAGTAAACCAGTGGATGGAAGATCTTTTTGTAGCTCCTTCTTTCAGAAAATCTGACTTCCCAATAAAAACAAATAAATCTTTAAAAAAAAAAAAAAAGAAGGAAGAGTCGGCAGGAATGACATCTTCATCTTGCATGTACTGGTTCATTCCCCAGTGACCACCAACAGTAAGGACAAAGCCAGGTGCCGTCAGCATTGTACGCCACATGGATGTCAAGCCATCTGGGCTTGCTTCACTGCCTTCCCAGGGACGTTAGCAGGGAGCTGAATTGGAGTGGAGCAGCAGGAACTCGGAACTGGCGCCCATAGAAGAAGTCAGTGTTGCAGACAGCAGCTTTAGCAGCTGCGCCACGATGCCTGCCCCTCCAGTTTTTCATTTTTATTCTTGTATCACACATTTCAGTATTGTTCTTCTGAAGAACATAATCAGTAAAGAACTCACAGTCTTATTTCTAGCATCTACTTGAAATCCCAAAGCAGAGGAGGAGAGACAGAGGAAGATCTTCCATTGGATGATTTACTCCTCAAGTGGCTGCAACTGAACTGATCGGAAGCCAGGAGCCAGGAAGTTCCTCCAGGTCTCCCACGCAGATGCAGGGTCCTAAGTCTTTGGGCCGTCCTCGACTGCTTTCCCAGGACACAAATAGAGAGCTGAGTGGCAAGCGGAGCTGCTGGGATTAGAACCTGTGCCCATATGGGATCCTGGCGCTCACAAGGTGAGGAATTTAGCTGCTAGGCTACTGTGCTGACCCCCACATTCTAGGTAGCTTTTAGGAATTAGCTTTTGTTCTACAGTTCAAATGAAATCTCGTCAGTCCTGTAGTACATTATAGCTTGATTCAGCAAACACCCTATTTAATATCACAACCTAAAGAATAAAGTCTAATCTCACATTTTTCATTTTATGCAATAAAATGTTACTAGCCTTTTTACCATCCCATTAGTTTTATTCTTTCCTAGCAGCTTGTTGTCTTAAAAGTTTAAGTAGTGATCCCATTTATTTTTTTCTCTAGCATGAATCTCAATCCAGTCAAAAAAGGATTTAATGTTGACTTTTCACTTCAGTGATTGTTGAATATTTATGTTCTAAAATTCTTATGTGTCATTTTAAGAAAATGTCTTTCCTTTTAGAGAAACCTACGTAGAGCAAGAGCAGGGAGAGAATGCAAATGACAGGAATGACAGAGCGATTCGAGTTGCAGCAAAATGGTACAACGAACACTTAAAGAAATTGTCAGCCGACAATCAGCTACAAGTTATCTTTATAACCAATGACAGGAAGAACAAAGAGAAAGCTGTAGAGGAAGGGATACCAGCTTTCACTTGTAAGTGTCAAGGTCGAAGTAATTAATGCATGTTAACAAATACATATAGAATTTATTATCCGGATGTCAGTATTCACCTAACACTTTCATAGTCTAATATGACTATGTGATTCTCTTTTATTTTGCACTAACGTCGCAGTGTTTTCCAGCTGGAGTTTCCTAGTAAAGCTTGGCTTTCCCTTATCATTTGCAATTGACATTGGGAGTAAAAGTTCATAATTAAAGTGGACCAACTGCCTCTTACCACAGGAGCACATCAACAACTTTTTTTTCCTCAAAAAAAGAAAAAAAAATACTGTCAGAGAATATTATGCATATTTGTTCATTTCTAGGAAAGAAACTACTTGCCAGAATGATGTAAACTTATTTTTCAGGTGAAGAATATATAAAAAGCTTAACTGCTAACCCTGAGCTCGTAGACCGTCTTGCTTGTCTGTCCGATGAAGGGGTATGTTTCAGTTTCTTTATTTTTGAAAAGTGAAAACACCTTTGAAATATTAGGCTATAGTTATCATTTTTAAAAGAGCATTTTTGGTAAGCTAACAATAGAATAGCTGTTGGATTTTACATATATATGTGCATATAGGTATATACATGTATATATGTACACATGTATGTGTGTGTGTGTGTGTATATATATATATATATAAAAATGGCTATAACAGGCTTATTGCTGAATGAACTGGCTTTCTAAAATAGCTATATTCCCAGAAATCTGAGTAGGGCCTGGCCCTTTGATGATGTCCTATTTGTGTGGTGAGAAAACAAATGGAACTCGTGACTTATTTGTGAATGAGGAGCGTCTCAAGTAAAGATGCAAACAGGAAGCAGGGAGTCCCAGGATGAGGTAGCACCGAAGGGGAGGAGCCAGAAAAATGGTGACCTGGCAGTCATTCTGTGCTCAGCAACTTTTCAAGCATCTTACAAAATATCACCCTAAAGAACTGCCCACTAGTGTTGAGCCACACTGAGGAGGAGGAGTTCAGGGTGTATGAGAGTATGGATGTGGGGAGCATGATCAGAATGGTGTGTGTAACACCACTCTGCTGTCAGTGTGCTACACGGTGCAGGATGAGAGGCGTGAGGTGAATGATGGGGTCACTGCAGTAGCTGGTCTGAGAAGGAATGCACCCCGATGATTGTGTTGATAATTCTGAACCTTCATTTCCTCACAGGAGTTTATAAACTGTGTAGCCATAATAAGGTGCTAGGATGAGATCATGTCGCTACGTTAGCAGAATTCCCCTCTGCAGATGGCCGTGGTGACCGGGAAGAGCAGCTGGTGTTGCACAAGCTGAGTGTTAGGCTGTCATATGCGTATTCCATCTCTAGAACATTTCTCTCATCCCTGCTTGATTTTAACTAGCCATTTACAAAACTAAAAGGAAATGAGAAGATTTAAAAATTGAGATGGTTTTTGGAATACAGATTTAGGTTTATAGTAGCTAGTTACGTATGACAATTTTACGGAAATTAAAATTCAGTTCATCAATTATATATTCACCTTGCAAATGTTCAAGAGATACTTGTGCCCAAATCCTGTCATATTTGACATGACAGGAAGCTCTAACACTGGTTTACAAGACGGGCTGTATTCTCTGACATTGGTACTTGTGTGTAATGTGGCTGTGATGTTGACGGCTAAAAGCTAAACAAATAACAGGCTTAACTCATCTGTTTATTTCCTAGAATGAAATAGAAAGTGGGAAAATAATATTTTCTGAACATCTTCCGTTAAGTAAGCTACAACAAGGTATAAAATCTGGGCTTTACCTCCAAGGAACATTTAGAGCCAGCAGGGAGAATTACTTAGAAGCTACAGTGTGGATTCATGGAGACACTGAAGAAAATAAAGAGGCAAGTGTGGGAAAAAAACAGATTACGCGTGGATAGTGTTGTGTTCGTTATGTTCTTTAACAGTGTTTTAAAGTCTGAGATTTAAACTTGCTGGTTTATTAACTTGAAGGCAGTTGTATGGGAATTCATTATAGCTAATAGAATTAATTACTCTGTTTAGGAAATTGCTATGGTAGAAAACAATTTCTGTTAACTGAGTTCCAGAGAATGCAGTGTTGAAGATGCCGTGGCCACTTGCGTCCCCGTGTCAAAGCACCCTCGGCACTGCTGATTGACCTGCTTGTCACGCACACGTGGCAGCCTGGCTCCACCTGTTAGAGCAGTGAACCAGCAATAGAAGATCTCGGCTTCTACTACCCCCATAGAAAACTGAAAAGAAGTATAGTCCTCAAGTAGTGAGAAATGTTAAAAAGAGAAGAAATAGAGATTGCATGATGTCCAAGTATAGCTAAGCTGTGTTAGATAACCTTTCCCTGTTGCCATTAAAAATACTTGTGCACATGCTGTTTGCTGCTTTAAACAGATAATCTTGCAAGGACTTAAACATTTAAACCGAGCTGTTCATGAAGACGTTGTGGCTGTGGAGCTTTTGCCCAAGAGCCAGTGGGTGGCGCCGTCCTCTGTGGTTTTACATGATGAAGGTCAGAATGAAGATGATATGGAGAAAGAAGAGGAGAGAGAACGCATGGTATGAAGCCAGGCAGGCTTTTTAATTTTATGCAAGTTTGCATTATTATTTAACATGTCAGCTTCTTGAGAGTTAAATAAGTTTCATTGCTTTCATATTGACTAAATGAAATTAAAGCTCTATAGGCTTAATATGAATCATACATATTTGATTTTTTTCCCATTAAGTAGTTTTTTTTTTTTTTTTAGGCTTGGTTCCTCACCTTTTTTTTTTTTTTTAATTATTTATTATTTAACTTCAGTAATTACATTGTATTATGTGACACAGTTACATAGATACTTGGGTTCTCCCACCCCTCCCCAAACCCTCCCACCATGGTGGATTCCTCCACCTTGTTGCATAACCACAGCTCAAGTTCAGTTGAGCCATTAAGTAGTTTTAATTTCTGATTTGTTTAAATAGTTTAAATACAAAAAGATTTGAATTGACTATGGAATTAGAAATCCATGACATTCACATGTGATCAGAAACAGTGGGGTTTCCGTACGTAAAAATTAAAAGTTTTCTGACATGCTTTTATGAAATGCTAGAATTCCTTTAGGATAATATACTTCTGGACCCTTATATTTGACAGTTTTTAGTTATTCTGTACTGTAAAATTTATTATAAAAAATGCTTTCAGTTATTTCTTGCAACCTAAGCCATTAGAATATGCCCTTTATGTCCTTATTTGATGATGATGCTAAGTATTACATTGAGTGCATGGGGTGCTGGCTTGAATTTTGGAGGAGCGAGTCCTTTGAGAATGTTAGAGAGAAAATACGAAGAAGTCTTTTTTGCTGCTTCTAATCATAAACGTTTCTTTGGGGTAAGAAAGAACTTTGAATGAACGAATAAAGGGCCCCAGGCAGTAGTGGCCATAACCCCTTAGTGCAGAATGGTGCTAAAACCCACCTCTGCTCTATCTCAGAGCTAGGTGTGTCCTGCAACCGGAACCCGGGAAAACTTGGGTTCTGGTTACAATTAATTATTTTTGTTTGTTTTCGTTATTTTTGTAATGGCTTTTTTAAAAATGTGGAACAGTTTCCATAGCTTGGTTTGGTATATTCTTTGCTTGGAATTTTGAAGCATCAAGATTCTGTAGTTTTCATCACAATTTGCTTCTTGCATGTGTTTGCACGTATTCTAATTTTGAAGAGTGATTACCTCAATATACTTACAAGGAAAGTAAATAAGTGGGGTTTTTTTTCTTTTTCTATTTCTCAGCTTAAGACTGCTGTCAGTGAAAAAATGTTAAAGCCTACAGGTAGAGTTGTAGGAATAATAAAAAGGAATTGGAGACCGTATTGTGGTATGCTTTCCAAGTCTGACATTAAGGAGGTGAGTGAAGAGTATGTTACTGTGTCATAAGAAGTGAACAACATTTCCTTGAAGGGAAAGCAGCCTCTTTGCTGCCAGCCTTAGGTCTTTATGTCTAACATATTTTTCATGTAATTCCCTCTAGTCAAGAAGACATCTCTTTACCCCTGCTGATAAGAGAATCCCTCGCATTCGGATAGAAACCAGACAGGCGTCTACATTAGAAGGACGAAGAATTATTGTTGCTATTGATGGGTGGCCTAGAAATTCCAGATATCCAAATGTAAGCTGAAAGTATTAATTAAGTTTAGAATATTAATAATTTATGGGTGACATTGCTACTTAAATGGGAATGGGATCTATTTTTACATAGGGTTTATACCAAAATTTAGGGTTACTTCATAGTTACCTGAAAAATAGCATATATAATTTGAAAAGTTTTTGAAATATTACTGTAAATATTTTGTGATTTTGCCAAAAATTTCAGGGAAGTACCTTTGAGTGATCAAGACTGTGAAAGGAGTAGTTGACTCCTAAACTGATAATACATTCTATTTAACAAACTTTGAGCCATGTGAAGCATATTTTAAATTTCAAACTTAATGGAAAGTGATTCTTTGTGCTGCAGGATCTGGGCCTTTGTGAGGTGTTATAAGTCACTTGAGAAATTTTTTGATTTTCAGCTTTAATTTACTAAATAATAAATACAATTTTTAAGGATTTACTTGTTTTACTTGGTGGAGTTAAGGGGGGTGGGAAATAGAGTGAAAGAATTCTTCCCATCTCTTGGTTCACTCCCCAAATGGTTGCAGTGGCCAAAGGAGAGCCAGTCTGAAGCCAGGAGTCAGGAGCTGGTTCTGGGTATCATATGTGGGTTCCAGGGCTCAGGCCTTGAGCTGTCTGCCACTGCAGTCCCAGGCCATAATAAGCACAGAGCTGGATCAGAAATGGAGCAGCTGGGACTTGAACTGGCTGGCGTCCACATAGGATGGTGGCACCACAGGTTGAGGAATACCAGGCTAAACCACCACACCAGCCCCCAAAGAATTATTTTTAAGAAGCCAATAGAGTAACTTCTAGAAATACTGGGTTGGTATGTAATTTCTGGAGAAAGTAGTATATACTATAGTGTCGACTAGCTGTAAGTATTGCCTTTCTAATATTTGTTTTTAGGGACACTTCGTAAAAAACTTAGGAGATGTTGGCGAGAAAGAGACTGAAACAGAAGTCCTGCTGCTTGAACATGACGTGCCCCATCAGCCCTTCTCCCAGGCTGTGCTCAGCTTCCTGCCCAAAATGCCTTGGAGCATCACTGAAAAGGTGAGTTCACCTTGTGGAGCCTCCATACCTCCTCCTGACTGCAGAAAGCCACAGTCCCTTCTCCCCAGAAGCGTAGTTAGGCACAATACTCTGGTTTTTTGAAAAAAACATTTGCTTCTTCACTGAAGCATAAATTGTTCTAGGGGAAAGACATTGGAAAACCTGAATGTCAGATGTTTCTAGGACCTCTGGTTACGTATGATTGTGTGTGAGTGTCATTAAGAAAAGCTGCCATCAGAAGAATATGTCGCAGTTGTCCTGTTTGAGTGATAGTGAATTTCTTGGTGATGGGGCATCTTCCCAGGACATGAAGCACCGGGAAGACCTGCGGCACCTGTGTGTGTGCAGCGTGGACCCCCCAGGCTGCACGGACATCGACGACGCCCTGCACTGCCGAGAACTGGGAAATGGAAACCTGGAGGTACGCAGAGGAGGATGTCTTACCTGAATGCAATTCTGTTTGTGAGTTCATTCTGGCAGCCTAGTGCAGAAATTGGGAGTTTTTAATTTATGGGAAGAGCAGTTAAAGCTGTAGAAACGAATGTGTATGTGACAGGGGTTGAAATGCATGTGTCAGTTTAGCTGACTTTGTTACTAAAACTTCAGTGGCACATCTGCCTAATGAAGCGTACTTACATCCTTTTCTTTTGATCTTTGCAAGGTAGGGGTTCACATTGCCGATGTTAGCCATTTTATTAGACCAGGAAATGCGTTAGATCAAGAATCTGCCAGAAGAGGAACAACTGTATACCTTTGTGAAAAGGTAATGGATTTTAAACACTTTCTTTCTTTTTTTCTTTTTTAAAGATTTATTTGTTTGAAAGAGAGAGAAAGGGACACTTTTATCTGCTGGCTCCCTCCCCAGTAGGCACAACAGCAGGGGGCTAGTTCAAGCCAAGCAGGAGCCCAAAACTCCTTCTGGATCTCACAGTGGATATTAGGGGCCCAAGAATTTGAGCCATCTCTACTTCCTCCTGTTTCAGAAATTGAGCAGCCAGGACAGTGCTCCAGTGGAGGGTGCCCAACAATGCAGGTAGTGGCTTAACACACTGCACTACGAGACTGCCCCCAGCTTTGGAATTCTTTTTATTTATAGTCCTGATAAGAAGTCCATGTAGCTAATATAAATCACCTAGCATTTATTTAGGTGAGGTCCCCACGAACTTAGTGGTGAAAGGGAAAGCAGAACTCAGTCTCCTAGATTCACTGTTAGAGGTCTTCTTTGTAGTTCTTTTCCATAAAGCTTCCTCTCTGAAGTATTTTTCGAGCACCCTGCTATTTGTGTTAAGCAGAGGGCTCAAGTCTCCTTCAGTGGAGCTCAGCTTTATTTGATTATTTCCTTCTGTTACAATCTCTTGTAAACACTACTAAAATCAGACATTTTTTTAATTTATTTTTATTTATATGTTGTCATTATCTTAGTCACAAAAATCGCTTCCCCCCTTGTTTGATCAGTGCTGTTTCAGAATAGACCCGGAGGTAGATTAATGGATATGGCTGAGTAATCTGGGACTCCACCTGTATTTATGTCTTTTGCAGAGAATCGACATGGTTCCAGAGTTGCTTAGCTCCAACTTATGTTCCCTGAGATGTGACGTTGACAGGTATTTATGCACATTTTTCATAAGGACATCACAGTCTTTTTTTAAACAATCCTTGTAACAGATCCTGTCTCTCTCCCACCATAGGCTGGCGTTTTCATGTATCTGGGAAATGAACCATAATGCCGAAATCTTAAAAACAAAGTTTACCAAAAGTGTCATTAATTCAAAGGTTAGTTTTTATGTTCATGTCTAATGTTTAAAATCTGTGGTGCTTTTAACAGTTTCTGAGATTGTCTTGAAAAAGTTAAACTTGACTTACACCAGAATATTTCTGCAGTGCAAAATCTTGGGTTTTTCTGTTGTCTGTTTAGTTTTTTGATCTTATCAGAAACTAGTTCTTGTAACATTTGTTGTGTATATGAGCAGACCAAGCAGAGGGTTTCATACCCTGTGTCACTGAGTCCCTGTAGCTCAGCTTGTTTGTGTGAGTGTCCTTCGTCTTCACCTTTACTCAAGTGATGTTACGTATCCTAGTTGGTTCCAGCACAGCTAGATGAAATCCAGACAAAGAGAAAATATATTGTCTTTCTCATCCTTATCCATTTTTTGGTCCTGTTCTCCAGGTCCCCTTAAAGACTCCCTCAGTTGTTTTTTGTTTTGTTTTGCTTTGTCCCATTTCTAGGGATTCCTTGTGGACATTCAGTAGATGTCCTATACGACACGCCATTTGGCCCCTCCAGTCTTCCTTCCCAAGTGTTTGCCAGTGAGTCAGGGGTGGTGATCAGCTGAAAAGGATTTCACTTGATAGGTTGTCAAATTCTAACCTGTCCTCCTGTTTTATTTTAGCATGAGCTTAATAGTGCAGATTTCAACCGAAATGTGAAAGCAATTAAAATGTAAACCACTCATTTAACTGTTTGAAGTTTATAGCACCTCAGAGAAGAGATAATCATGTGTGGCAAGAATAGTATAGCCAAGAGTTTCTCTTCTGTTACTGCTTTGGGTTTTCTGAAATGGTGGATTTTGTGTAGAGGTAAAACTAGTAAGCCGAATTTAGCATTTGAACTCTTTTCTTTCTTAGGCTTCTCTTACATATGCCGAGGCGCAGATGAGAATTGATTCAGCAACCATGAATGATGATATTACCACTAGTCTTCGTGGACTGAACAAACTAGCTAAAATCCTGAAAAGAAGAAGAATCGAAAATGGGCACGTTTCAAAAATTGTTTTAAAATTTGTGTTAGGATGTGTCTTGACTCGTGAATCGTAATATTAAAATAACCTGTGAATTCTACCAAATGTTAGGTCAAGGGTGGCAATTTATTTTTTCTTAAGAAGATTGATTTTTTTTGTTTGAAAGGCAGAGTGATAGGGAGAGTGAGACATCTTTCATCTGCTTGTTTACTCCCCAAATCACTGCCGTGGCCATGGCTGGACCAGAGCGAGGCCAGCAGTCCAGAACCCCGTGGAAACAGGACTGTAGCTGCAATGCCATGATACAGTTTTAATATTGTAAGTTCTAAATTGGTCTGGAGCTGTCTGAAAGTAGTGTTACGGTAGCAAGAAACATTAGCTTTGTTACATGGTGGAATTTATTTCTCAAATGAGAACATAAAACTTGAAATCACTTAGCATTATGTTACCCGACACAGTACTTTAATGCTAATAGTCCTTATGACATGTTAATGGTACTGGTTTGCCCGTCTGCTCTCTTGCTTGGGTTTGTGCGGAATATACTTTTGAACTCTGCATTTCCTGCTGCAACTAGCCTCCCCAAGCAGCTCCTTTTGCCCCCTCTCCATTGTCCCCCACAACTGTTTAGTTTCTGTAGTAAATAAAAATCTGTTAGTTGTCTCTTTGTGGAAGTAAATAATAGTGATTTAAAAAGATGTATGTCACTCATTAAAATTTATGCTTTGAGAACAGAAAATACTGCAATCCCTAGAAGCACAAGAATTTAGATTTGCTTCTGCAGCGAATGCTTTCTTGTCAAATGCTTTGTTTTTATTTTTAGTTTAGTTTAATAAGCTTTATTTAGATTTATTTTATTAAGATTTATTTATTTGAAAGGGATAGACACAGAATGAAATATTTCTTTTGCTAATTGACTCCCTGAACGACTGCAAGAGCCAGGAACTCCATCCAGCTCTCCTGTGTGGGTGGCAGGAGCTCCAGCACTTGGGCCATCCTCCACTGCTTTTCCAGATGTATTGGTAGCGAGCTGGGAGCTGAGAAACCCAGACTCGAACTGGCCATATTTTGGGATGCTGGTGCCAGAGGTGACAGCCTAACCTACTGTACCACAATGCCAACCCTTAAATGCATTTTTGTTTAGTGTTTCTCCCCTCACTCTCAAGATTTATTTGTTTATATTAAAGGCAGAATTAGAGAGAGAGGGAGAAACACAACTTCTGCCTGCTGGTTTTTCAGCCCAGTAGCTGCAGCAACCTGAGCTGGGCAAGTCTGGAGTCAGGAGCTTCTTTCAGATCTCTAAAATGGGTGACAGGCCAAGGACTATCTCTCACTCATGGTGACAGGGGCCAAGGGCTATCGTCCACTACTTTCCTGTGCTCATCACTGGGGAGCTGGATCAGAAGTAGAGTAGGTCAACTGAAGTCGGCTCCCATAAGGAATGGTGGCGTCTTAGGTGATGGCTTTACCCACTGTGCCACAGTACTGACCCTGTATTTTTAGGTTTTGTAGAATGCTGAACTGTTTGTGGGGACTGGTGTGGTGGTATAGCGATAGTGGTAGTATAGTGCTCTCTGTGACACTGGCATCCCATATGGTCCATATTGGTGCCAGTTCAAGTTTCAGCTGTTCCAGTTAAGTTTCCTGCTGATGCACCTGGGAAAGCAGCTGGGCTCCTGGCTTCAGACTGACCCAGCACTATTTATTGAGGCTATCTAGAACCACACCAGTGGATGGAAGATTTTTCTGTTTGTCCTTTCTCTGTAACTCTGCCTTTCAGATAAAAAATAATCTTAAACAGAAATCCAGCAATTTGTAAAGATAATACAAAATGAGCAGATTGTGCTAAAGCCTGCAGAACAACTGCTCTCCTCTTGTTGGGTCGTGTTCGCCTTTGAATGACTCGTAGAATTTTGTGTCTGTTACTGGCTCACTTGACTGATTCATTTGTCTCTTTTTGTTCAGGGCTTTGACTCTTTCTTCTCCAGAAGTTCGATTCCACATGGACAGTGAAACTCACGATCCTATAGATCTACAGACCAAGGAGCTCAAGTATGCATTTTGTGAATAACCAATATCCAAGAGTTGTATTAAGATTTATAGTTTCTAGATATTTTCTTGATTTATTAAATACATGAAAAACATCTTTAAGTGGGGAGTTTTATGTATTTATATATAGCATATATATATATATGCTATTTGAATTTATTATTGAATGCTATTGAATTTGTTATATATAGCATATATATATATATATATATGCTATTGAATTTATTTCCTTTATGTAAATTAGAACTTTAATTTACTGTTTATGGTAAGTAAATAATCTGCCCTGGTAAATTCCTTAAGTATTAACTAATTTTTTAAGCCAAAATTATATGACTCTAAATAGGTTTCATTTCTTGTAAGTAAAGGTTATTTTTATGGTTTTATAGTTTAAAAAAAAATACTCTTTAGACTGAATCAATATGGTGTTATTTTAGGTATTAATGGAGTTGGTAAAGCCTCTTGATTTTCTTGAGTGTAAAGTAAAAGTGTGTTGTAGCCTGTAAGATTTACTTACACAGTAGATGTATGATAATGTTGTTAACAGTGAAGCAGGAAATGAAAGGGAATGAGCATGAATGAGCGATTAGAAATAGTTATGTTCTTAGAAGCATGCATGTGCACATGCATTGATATCTACACAGGAGACGCTTCACTTATCTCGTTGGGTAGAGAAGGTAACCTGTGAATAAATGGGATGTGTAACAGGACCACATTTTCTTTCCTTGATTAATATATTATTTTCCCATTTTTAGAGAAACAAATTCCATGGTGGAGGAATTTATGTTACTTGCCAATATCTCTGTCGCAAAAAAAATTCATGAAGAATTTTCTGAACATGCTCTTCTTCGGAAGCATCCTGCCCCACCCCCATCGAATTATGAAATCCTTGTTAAGGCAGCTAAATCCAAGGTAAATTCCTGTAGTTTGGAAAGTCATCTGTATTGGTGTGGTGACCTGGCCATTGCACTGAACATTCTGTATTCACATCTCCGTAAAAGTTACATTGTTTTGATGAAAAATATGCCAGTAACTTCTGACGGGAAAAAAAGATCTACAGTCACCTGTTCCTGCACGGAAGTCCTCTGCTTGGTCGAGTCTGGGACTGCCTTTGCTAGCACGTGTGCTGAAGCATGCTGCTCTAGCCTGAGTCACTGTAGCATCTGCAACGTGCAGAGCTCTTCCATGCTTTTGTCCTTTTGTACTTACGAGGCTACTTCAGAAAGTTCACGGAAAAAATGGAATCAAAGGATATTTTGGTGCAAAAAAGTTGAAATTTATGTGTAGTTTTTAAAACAATGCATTTTCCATAACTTTGAAGTTTCTCCTGTTTTTTTCTGTCTTCTTGATTTCTACCAGCTGCCTTACTTTAAGAGATTTGCACATACCTTTTTGTTTTTCAATTATAAACTCCTCTTTATGTCACATCTATAAAAGAAAGTTTATTTACTGTACTGATGGAAAAACAAACTTTGGAAAAGACACCATACCCCTGTATATGGATAGTAGATTTTATTTTTATTTTTGAAAGATTTATTATTTTTATTGGAAAGTAAGATTTACAGAGAGAATGTGAGACAGAAAGATCTTCAAGCCACTGGTTCACTCTCTTAAGTGGCCACAACAGCCTGAGCTGATCCGAAGCCAGGGGCCTCTTCTGTGTCTCGCACACAGGTGCAGGGTCCCAAGGCTTTGGGCCATCTTCAGCTGCTTTCCCAGGCCACCAGCAGGGAGCTAGAAGGGAAGTGGAGCTGCCAGGGTACGAACTGGCACCCATATGAGATCCTGGCGTATGCAAGGCAAAGATTTTAGCCCTAGTGGCTACTGCACTGGGCCCAATAGTAGGCTTTTGAAAAAATATTTTATTTTTATTTGAAAGGCAAGTTAGAGAGAAAGACAAAGACCTTTAATTCACTGGTTCATTCCCCAGGTGGCCACAATGTCCAGAGCCAAACCAGATTGAAGCAAGGAGCCAGGAGCTTTCTCTAAGTGTCCCACATGGATGCAGGGGCCCTGGGATCTGAGTGTGCTCTGTTGCTTTCCCAGGCACATTAGCAGGGAGCTGGATCAGAAGTGGAGCAGCAAGGACATGAACCAGCTCCCATATGGGTTGTCAGTACCATAGGCACAGGCTTAGCCTAGTATGCCACAGTGCCAGCCCCAGGTTAGTGGACGTTTCCTTTGGGGTAATTGTGTCTTAAGCTGCTTTTCCCTGGATCACCTGGCCAGACTCCATCTTGCACATTGAGGAGTAGCCTTAGCTGTCAAGGCCATCATTCCTCTAGGATGTCGTTGGTTTCTAATGTGCAGACTTTTGTAGCATGCCTACCTCTGTCACATGTGTCAGAACCAAATCAACTTCTCGGCCTCTGGAATTACCTCATCTGTTGGGGATTTGCTCTTGTTCTCTGTTGTCTTATGAGGAACCAGGTAGAGAACTGAGGGTTTAAGACTGTTGGTTTTACGTTTTCTGGTAAAGAAATGGTTTATCAGACCCCGGTTCTGACTGAGCTGTAGTGACCTGTAGTTGGGCCTTTCTGTCTGCTTTGAATGGATGGGAGGTGCCTGCAGATGAAACCCAGACGGTGTCGTGGGGTGTCCAGGTCTGCTTTGATCTTCTGCACCCCCTCAAAGGTTAGGCAAAGAAAAAACAGCCTCAGGAAGTAACACTGGTGTGCCTACACTCCTTCCGTCGTAGAACCCTCATTCACAGTCTTGAGGCCTCCTTATTTTGATGTACAATCAGAAAATTTAAGCTTTGCTGCACGGAACAGTAATTACTTTTCCTCAGTGTACTTCCAGTTTTCCTGTATTTAGAATAGAAGCCTAGAATATGGGGGGTCAAAAACACTATTAGTAGTTCCATCAGCTAGTCATGTTTTAGAGACCTGATGGATGATTCTGATTTAGAAAAGGTTAATGTGATGCTCTTTCCCTCCTCTTGGTTCACAGAATTTGGAAATCAACACCGATACGGCCAAATCTTTGGCTGACTCTTTGGACCGGGCTGAGTCTTCTGTCTTCCCCTATCTAAACACCCTGCTAAGAATATTGGCCACTCGCTGCATGATGCAAGCTGTGTATTTCTGTTCTGGAATGGATAATGATTTTCATCACTATGGCTTAGCATCTCCAATATATACACATTTCACTTCTCCTATCCGAAGGTATTTTTCCCTTTTGAAATGAAAGAAGATAGAACATTTCAAAGGACGTATAGTATTATTGTACCATGATTCTTCTCTGCACACCTAGATACGCAGACATCATTGTCCATCGGCTGTTGGCCGTGGCTATTGGAGCTGACTGTACGTACCCAGAGCTGACAGACAAACACAAGCTTGCAGATATCTGTAAAAATCTGAATTTCCGGCACAAAATGGCTCAGTATGCCCAGCGTGCATCAGTGGCTTTTCATACCCAGGTATTTACCTATCAGTAAATCTAGAAGGGACTGAAATTTTTTTTGCTTTTTATTTAAAAAATTGTGAATTTTGAAATGGTAAAGACTACTTTAAAGATTTGCATGCTATTTTGCAGTTATTTTTCAAAAGCAAAGGAATAGTAAGTGAAGAAGCCTATATTCTGTTTGTAAGAAAGAATGCCATCGTGGTGTTAATTCCAAAGTATGGTTTAGAAGGTACAGTGTTTTTTGAAGAAAAGGATAAACCAAAGCCACGGCTTGTTTATGACGATGAGGTACAGTATTTCTCATGCCTTTCCTTTTTGGGGAGAAGACACTTTGAAACTTTATAAATGATACTTAGAAAGGATAAAGTTAAATATATCATACATGTATGTATGATACATACATACATGAATACAGGCCAGAAAATCTGCATTTAATTACTGAATTATGGTGGTTTTCATAATTTCTCGCCTCAGGATATCTCCCCACAGTTCAGCGTTGTATTTGTGTACCATCCTGCCCCTTCTACTCGCTAACCTTGGTGGAAGCTCTTAGAGAATATGTAAATATTAAACTGGCCAGTTTTCTTGTTCTTTACTAGACAGGCAGGCAGTTTGCCATTTGAAAGGGAGAGAATCCAAAGGTTAATAAGTTCTATTGAAATCACCTTAATTAAGGAAGTGTACACAAAAAGAGGTCTTATTATGTGAGACTACTAGTATTGCAATCCGTGTGGCATGGACAGGGTTGGGGAGGGAAGTGGTACCCGGTTATTAAGAGTGAGCTAAGAGATTAGAGCGGGTGGCCAGAGGAAAGCTGCCTCTGATGAGGAAGGAAGGATAACTCTGCAGGCTCTGCAGCAGTGTATAATTTGAGCTGCTTAGGAAGTCAAATGACTGGAATTGATGTGGCACAAACATTAACAGTTATAACCCATATTCTTGTTAATTGGCTAATGTTTGATGACTCGAAAGCAGCAGCGGGACCCAAGTATAGATGTCAGTGTGACTGTCTCAAGGATATCATGTTTCTATGGCTTTGGACTGTTGCCCAACTGCAGACTGTTGCCTGCAGGCTTGACCTTGGCCCCAGAGTTGTCCAACATTGGACCATTGCCCACAAGGTTTGATCTTGGTCTCCAGTGCCAAGAGGCTGTGAACTCAGGACCCAGACCCAGTCCATCCTGCTCTTTGTTTAAAGTCAAGGTGCGTCTCGTAAGCAGTCTGCAGCAGCTGGTATAGTGGAGCTTGTTATATGGAATAGCTAGATGCTTATTAACTTTTAAATTAAATTTTTACTGTGAATGATAAATTGTGAAGAATTAGGACAGTTTCACTTATGCACTTAAAAGTAATAAATGTGTTTTATTTAGATACCTTCACTCAAAGTAGAAGATACAGTGTTCCATGTATTTGATAAAGTTAAAGTGAGAATCATGTTAGATGCATCAAATCTTCAACATCAGAAAATCCGAATGGCCCTGGTAGAGCCTCAGGTACGGCCAAACTTCAAATTTCCAGACTGTGGTGGTACAAATGGTACAGACTTAGGAACGACAGGAATGTAACTATTTTAGTTTCATGTTTGAGGGAATTCTGTATGTGTGGAAGTCAAATAATTGCATAGGAAATCCTGTTTTTTCCCTGATTTCCCTAGGCCATGATTCATGGAAATCCTAAGATTCTTCTGAAGTTCTCAAAAAATCTTCCCATTCTCCTGACTAATCCTGTTTCCCTTTGAGTGTTAAAATCTGTACCACTGAAGACAAAGTATGTTTCACCTGAAACATCGGTTCTTCATTTCCTTCCTTCCTACCTGGTCCCCTGAAGCTCTGTCAAACACGCTCTCCTTGTGTAAACCGGACCCCGGGGAGGCTGTTACAAACAATGCCTCCCACCTCTTGAGAGCAGGTCTACTGTCAGAATCATTATGATTT
This sequence comes from Ochotona princeps, assembly GCF_030435755.1. Classification (NCBI taxonomy): domain Eukaryota; kingdom Metazoa; phylum Chordata; class Mammalia; order Lagomorpha; family Ochotonidae; genus Ochotona; species Ochotona princeps. Next base: position 28,459,900 of record NC_080843.1, read on the forward strand.
CATGTGGGAAACCTTTATTAATCCCTATTATGTATCTCCATTCCTACGTCATTTTAAACTTCAAAGTGGCAATGGGAAGGGAAGGAATATTTCTTATATTACACTTTAAAATCACTTGATTTCCACATTTACTTTAGATACCAGGAGTCAGCGTTCCCATGGATATTTCAAATGTGGACTGTGAACCAGGGAGAAAGAAGAGGAAGCTTGAAAAATAGCTACATTCAAGAAAAACTGGTTTTCTTTTAAAAAAGAAAAAAAAAGTTGAGAGAACACTTCTAAGCCTAAGTGTGTGTGATAAAGTATTTTAATTTTAGAAATTTGCATTTTTATTGAACTGTTGACTGTCCTATCATACCACTTTGTTTCTAGATTGAACAGAGCTATTTATGCAGAAAAATTCAATTGACTATGCATCACTTAAATAGTGACAGGAGAAGCAACGTCAGGGATCTGTACAGAACATTCACATGGAGTATTCATCTGCTCATTGAGGAACAGATTAATTTTGCATTACTTTAATATTGGTTAGGGGGAAAAGTCCTTTCTTAACAGGAAAACAGCACTTTGAGAAGGAACAGTCTTTTTAAATCTTGAAGCCACAGTGCTTGATACGTCGTCTTTGCCATCTTTACCTTACCCTCTACTGTGTTAAAGTTTAGCCTCCTGGTTTTGAATGAATCTTTAGGAGCTAGCAGGAAACCATAATGGGATATTTCGAACTGATTGGGAAAATACTTGTTATTATTACCAGGTAATAAGTGTGATCATTCCTCTTTGACTTTCAGCTCTAATTTCTCCCTAAAATAGGGAATCTACAGGTAGTACAGTAAATGTCTGCATTTTTTTTTAATTTGTAAAAATGTAACGGGTTCCATGTGTATGGATCATATAGGTGAGGGGGAATTGTATTAAGCACATAATAAAAGGAACACATTAAAATTAAAGTTTTATAATTTGGTGTGTCAGATTGACTACTTCCCTTTATTAATAATCAGGGATTACTGATGACCAAATGTGGTTACAGCATCTTGGGAACCTGTTTCAGTGGAAGGAAGATAGCCTTGTTTGGAACTGTGGCTAACATGCTCAGGCAATAGTCTGCAAACCTTCTCTGCTTTGGCCTAGGGTCGTTGTTGCAGCTCTAGTCCTCAACTGTAGCTGCAGTGCATTAAGCGGCCACACACAATATGTAGACAAGTGACCATGCTAGCTCTTTCACTATAGATACAATTTAGGTTTCAAAGAATGTTCACAAAATGTCATACCTCTGATTTCTTCCTTACCAGCCAGCAAATTAAAGGTTCTTTGGCTAGAGGCCAGTTTACCTGCAGAAAGGGAAAAGGTGACTTCCTGACAGTGTGGCCCTCCATGTTTTACCTTCCCAGATTTAACTTCCCATGTCCAGTTACAAGGAAGGCCTAACTCGGGCATTAGTCAGTTGAGCAGTTGATCGGGGGCCTCTCTCCTGCTCATCTAGAATGCTGTTTCTACTGCTAGGTCTAAGATTAAGCAGGTGACATGGAATACAAACGCCCTCCATATACATGGGTTCCACATCATTGTCTCAACTAACCTTGCATGAAAATACTTGGAAAACAAAAGCTGTGTTGTTATTGAACGTGTACATTATTTTATGGGTTATTGCAAGCAATTTGTGGGAAGCCCATGCACTTTTTATCTTCCACAAACTTTACGTCATGTGAGGCGTTGTAAGTGATCTAGAGAGGACTAAGTAGATGGAACGGTGTGTATGTTCTCGGCTGACCCTTGAACATCTGCAGCCATTTGTACCAGTGCAGGATGCACCCTTAAGTCAGCTCCCTGCAAGTACTGAAGGCTGCTTATCTACACATGAACTCTAAAGCCCTAGTGAGTGGGCAGAGTATGATTACTTTTTCTAAATTTCACTTATTTAGTTGAAACGCAGAGTGACCGGGAGACCTAGTTAACTCCCCAGATCCTGCAACAGCCTGGCTGTCAGCAGGAACTCTATCCAAAAGCCCACTGTGGGTAGCAGGAACCCAGGTATACTTTATCATCTTCTGCTTTCTTAAGCATGTTACCAGGGATTTGGATCAGAAGCAGAGCAGCCTGGAGCTAAACTGGCTGGTTCCAACATGGGGTGCTGGCATTGCAGTTGCTGTACCATAAATGCCAGCCCCAGAAGGATCCTCTTTTTTAAAAATTTTTATTTATTTTTATTACAAAGTCAGATATACAGAGGAGAAACAGAGGAAGAGCTTCCGCCCGATGAGTCACTCCCCAAGTGACCGCAACGGCCGGTGCTGTGACGATCCAGAGCCAGGAGCCAGGAACTTCCTCCAGGTCTCCAACACAGGTGCAGGATCCCAAAGCATTGGGCCGTCCCTGACTGCTTTCCCAGGCCACAAGCAGGGAGTTGGATGGGAAGTGGAGCGGCTGGGATTAGAACCGGGGCCCATATGGAATTCCGGTGCGTTCAAAGCTAGGGTTTTAGCTGCTAGGCCACAGTGCTGGGCCCAAAATCCACTGAGGTTTATGGCCCATATCAAAGAGTGACAGTGGGGAAGGATTAGATGCAGATTATAATCACTGCTTATTCTTGTTATTACAGCATGGCAGCGAGGCTCCTACCAGGTCAGTTTATTGCTACTGCCAATAGGAGTAAAGACTTCCTAAAGCAGTAGCTTTAGCCATGGAGCTCAGGGCTCTCGTGGTCAGTGTGTATGGGATACACAAGGAAGCTTTGTAGACTTCCAAGGTAAGGGTAAGGATGAGGTCAGGCTGACAATGGTTGCATTTATTTCATGGCCAACATAAGAAAAAATCCTTCTTGAGAGAGGTGATAAGTACTCAAAGTATGTTCTCCAGTGACACTTCTAAGCATGATACAGCCACCTATTTGCTGGAGTTGGCCCAGTGCATAGTTGGTCTGAGCTAGAAAGGATTCCCCTGGCCAGAAATGGAGGTATAACTGGACACAGCATCCCACATTTACCCAATAGTTAGACATTCAGCACTACCTTTCTCAAGTTTACATTTTAAAAAAGCAGTTAACTAGTGCACTTAGCACTGGAATGAGGAATTAAGATTTCTTTCATCCAGGTTATACTTTAAATGCACCTTTGTGCCAGCAAGCCTTTATGTGAAAGTACACAGTGCCCTCTGTGACACATTCTAACCTGTGGCATCAGTGCTGTTGGTGAAGGTTCCTAGCAGTGGGCTTGCCCCGGGGGACAGGCACACGGCAGCAGCCCTGTTAATTTCTATTGTGAAACACATCATTCAAGGAAGTACAAAAATATTTATTGATAAAAATAAACTTGTAACCCAGCAACGTAGAGTTCCAGAGTAGTTCTGTGTCATCAAGTTAAGCCCTTCATTCTTCACATTAAGGAGGGAGAGCAAAAAATCTAAGCATGTTACTTGGAGCAGTTTTTCTCAGTCACCATCACATTTTGATTTTGTGTGTAAAATACATGAGGAGCTATTCAACGACAGTCTTTGGTTCTGACAGGTGTTCTACGGGCTGCCGCACTGAGAGGGACTTGCTGTTTTCATCCAGCACCTTTGTGTTGTGTGCTCTTGCTGTGAAGAAAGAAGAGAATGCTTTGTTTTTAAAATAGCAACTATCAGGGAAATTGTTTTTAAAATTTGAAAGCAAATTTCTTTAGCTGGACTCTTAAAGGGACAGTAAAGACTAAAGACTTGTATTTTAATGCCTACTATCGAAATCAACTTTGTTCAAGGCTATTTTGAGACCTGTTGACACTGCAGCAGAAAGGCAAAATGGAGGAAAGGAAAACGGGGGATCTTCTATCCAATTCCATTGAAAGAGTTGTGTTCGTTTATGTATTTGCTAATGTTTATAGTGTTTATTAATAAACTGGCATATAAAACCAAAGAATTTCTTGACTGTTACCTAATACTATGATGGGTTTCTTCCAGTATGAACAACAGCAAATGACCATCAGCCTTCATTCCTATAAGGTCGAGTAGATGTTTGCTCCAAAGTACGCCTCCTTTGTACAGACACGAGTCACTAATGTGCCCTTTCAGAGCAAGACAATCTTCAAAGGCTGCTTGCTGGATTTTGAAGATAGGCAGCCCTTTTAGTGTTTTTAATTTGGTAGATAGTCTGTTTTAATATTAACCTTATTATCAAAATTCTTTCATACATTTAGCTTTCAGATGTCTGGGGCAATGCCAGGGGCAAAAATTTTTTCCCTTAAAAAGAACTGATGTTTTCCAAAGTGTAACTGGTCCTCACCTCTATAGCCTCTGTACCCTGCAGTGTGTACATGTTTAAAATCTACCTTTTGCTAAATCAAGATGGGGTGTAAACATGGTAATTAGCTTAATTTAGGAAATAGTGTAAAAGTCTGCATTTAGTAAGTACTTCTAATTTATAGCCATATTACGATATTTGTTTGCTGCATACCTTTATACTAAAAGCTTGAGACTTGTTTTCAATATCCAAGGACTGCACGTCACTTTCTGCTCCAACTGCATCCATGATGTTGCTTCCACAAGTGTGTGTATTATAGCCACTATCCATCTAATAGGAGGGAGAAAAAGTAAAACAAAAGCTTAAGTTCACAAGTTAAAGAGTAGATACATGCTGTCATTTATATCTGACAAAATATATGTATTTTTAATGTAACGTCATTTTTTTCCAATTCTTCAAATGTCTTCAAATGTCTTAGTTGCATTTCAGAGCATTCCAAATTGTGGGTTATATTAATCTCACACCCAACTGTTACATAATCATACTACAAACAGAATGAATGGATCCAGATGAATGTTCAACTTTTCATGTTAAAAGTAGCCTTCTACAACACACTGTTCTAGCCCAAAATAGCAAAAGAAAACATTTCTAGCTGACTTTTAGCCTAGCATGTCAAGTAAATGGGGACATTTATCTGCAGGGCATGTGTTTGAAGACCCCCCCAATGGAAGCCTGGTATACTTAAGTACCAGAATATCTATGCTATTTTTGCTTTTCATATCAGGAGGTTACAAAATGTGGATAACATGCAAAAGATACATTTTCATAATCCCTTGAATCTCCTCTAATGTGCATATTATAATTTACAAATTGGACACAGTGAGATACTAAGTCACAGGAAAAGTCCTTTAGTCTCAGATTGTAGCAGGGTCGGGGAAGAAGCTACAGGGAAGAAGAGGCTTTACACATTGGCACTGCTTATAACAGTTTATCCTTTCAATAAGCATTATGCATGAGGTAGCAGAGGCTGTCAGAATGTCATACAGAGATAAGGTGACTGACACCTGAGGCTCCAAACAGTTTACTGGGAAGTAAACTTCACCAATAATAGGAAGAAAAATTTGCCAGTTTTCTTGGGTGGATGTATATTTGCTCACCACTTAAAGTCACGTGCCATTAGTATAAAAAAAGTCTTGTGACATGTAAAATAGAGTACCATCAATTATATCTCAGAGCAAATATTTTCTTTGTCAACAGTATTTGACTAAAAATATAAATATCTGTAGGTTCCAGAAAATCTATCAATCACTCTTTCAGTATTCATCCCTGTCAGCTAACTGGCTCCTTACTCAGGGCTATTACGTAGAGTTACATGGCCAGGAAACTGAGCTTGTGGCACTCCAGCACTGGTAAGGTGGGAGCCAGTGGGGCCAGCACCCCATATTCAAGTGCTCGTTGAAATTCTGAGTCCTGCTTCTGATCCAGCTTTCTGCTGATGTGCCTGGGGAAGCAGGAGATGGTCCTTAAGAACCTGGGCTCCTGGCACTCGCATTGGACATGTGGATGGAGATAAATGAAAGCTCACTCCTTCTGCTCTGTGACTCTGCCATGTATGTATGTACAGTTGACCTCATGGACTCATCTAGACCATCACTGATGTCAGTGCCTGCTGTGTGACAACTAGGCTTCACCCATCTTCCTACAGATGTAGTGGTAGTCCTCAGTTTCATGTTACAGCTGAGTAAGAGTGAAAACCGTCACGCTCCAGGCACTGTCAAGGTAATCTTGCCTTAAGATCCCACAGCATTGGAAAAGAAGAACTCAAATTCAAACTTAGCTCTGACTGCCAAATTTCTGTTCTTTCAACTGAGAGTGTCCTACACACAGCATAAATCAAAAGCCACTGTAATAAAAAGCTTAACAGTGTACACTTAGCAACAGTTGTTTCTTAAAATGTTGATTATCTGGGATCCATTTCAGCTATTACCTCCTTATTCTCAGCCTACCTTGTTCTACCATTCAGAGGATCCTGTCTCCCCTTTGTATCTGCCAAGGAAAAGCCAGCGGTGTTCAGGCACTGTTCCCTGTGACCCCACTACTCTGAAACTGACAGAGCTGGGCTCTATAGCTCATGTCTGCCTTTATGCTCCCATGAGTCCCTGTTGTTCACTGCTGTGCTCACAGGTGTGACGATAACCCTTGCTGAGCCTACCAGGGTTCTAGATTCTATCCATATTGCATGCCTCAATCCCCTCATCCATAAAATGGATGTCTACTCCATCGAAAAATTATCATAATTAGAGTAAAGTGCTGGGCGGACTCTTGGGTATTTGAACACATAACAGATACCTACTTTAAAAAAAAAAGGACTCATTTCTTTACCTGAAAGAGTTACAGAAAGAAGAAACAACTCTCTGATCCCCTGGTTCACTCCCCAAATGGTCACAGGAACCAGGCCGGACCACACTGAAGCCAGGATCCAGGAACCTTCTGCTTCCTTCCGAGGTGCATAAGCAGGGGGCTGGGTTGGAAGTGGCATAGCTGGGATTCAAACCAGTGCCTGCTATGGGATATGAGATGCCAGCAGCTTAACCAGCTGCACTGGAATGTCCGCCCACAGATAGCAACTACCCTAAAAATTCCTACTTTTTAAAAATCTCTTCCTCGTTTAAGTATGCTATTTCTCCCATCTCAAGTAAAAGACAAATCATCTTGGATTCTGGTCTTCTATCATTCTATTTTGCTTCACAACTTAGCTTCAGGTAATTATTTCATTAATTCACCTTCCCCAGCCTTCTTTCCGATACTTTTTGCCTCCTTCCCTCAAGCCTGTTCAGTTACCGCTCACTTTTATTTCCAATCTAACAGTGCTGACGGATGCTCTGTTGACAGTCCTACCCCTTCTTTACACGATGAGCTGCTCTGGGACACCATGCTTTCCTAGTATCTTTCTCCTCTGGGTGGCTCATCTCAGTCTCCTTCAACAGTTCTGCTTCCTTTACGTACCAGGGTGGTACACAATCACTGGAACTAAGCACTGGGGATAGCAATAGCATACCTGATTGCTGGATAATGGTCTGATTGGATAGAATGCAAAATATTCCTGGGAGTCAGGAAAGCATTTAGTGAGGCCTAGCCTGGCTAGTGTGATCAGGGAAGGTTTCTTTGCTAATTAGGACAAGTTGTGAAGGGATTCTACACAATCTGCAAAGGCCTTTGCTAGACTTCACAAAGCCTTGCTTGGGACACCCACATCCAACTGAGTGCCTGTGTGGGTCGCAGCCACTCTGTTTCCAACCAAGCTCCTGCTAATGCATCTTAGGACTCAGAGATGATGGCTCACGTGCTTGGGCCCTGCCACCTAGTAAGAGAACCAGCTGGAATTCACATGTCTTCACTTTGGCCTGGTCTAGGTTATCAGGGGTTTTTGGGAGTGAACCAGTCAACGGAAGCTCTCCCACTCTCTCAGTGGTTCTACCTTTCAACACATGGAAATAAGTAACAGAATGAATATTATGTAACCTTGAGGAAATCACCCAAAAAATTGAAAATAAAAAATACATAGCGAATATATCTCTTCCAAAATTGGAAAATCAAAATGAGTTCCAATGATAAAAATTATAGAACAGAAAGAGGCAGAGGGTTCAAGTTTACAGACTATCAGGGCATTCTGAGTGCTCCACACAAAGGATGAGAAGAAGCCCACGCCAGAGAGCTCCCTGAACCTGCAACACCTGTGGACAAACGACATCTGTACCAGTGCACGGGAGACAGAGACCACGCACACATGTATAGCAACAGAACAGTTCCAGATCTCAGCAGTAAATGAAGCAACACCTTCAAAGTATGCAAGGCAATTATCTCTCAACTCTTCAAAAAGGAAACTGATCAACCTGCAGGGTCTTAAAAAAAAAAATCACAATGCATGAGAACAGTGTTAAACTAGAGAGCTGTGTAGAAGGCAAGCACTAAGATGCTGCAGTCAAAAAGTTAAAGCCGAGACTATTCTAGGTACTGTGGAGAGTGAATGACAATTTAGTAATGACTGCAGTTACAAAATCCAATACGAAGTTGAATTTGATGATTATATTTTAAAAAAAGCGCCTTGTAATTTCTGATTCTTTGTGCTATTTAGGAAAACACCTTCAGAAGCTAAAATTTATAAGTGTAATTTTATGTATTCATTTTGTGTAGGATCACAAAAGGGTAGGTAATTTAGGCATAAAAATCTGAGCAAACGATATTTAATTTTGAGTCATTTATAATACTTCTAAGAGCTACAAACTTTGGCAAGCCAAAATTCACAACACTGAAATATTACTAGCTGTTGTAGTAAGAATTCAATGAATTGATTTGTATGGAATTTAAAATAAAAAGTTGTTAGCAAAACACCTTGCATATCAAGACACTATGCAAGTGTTACTTATATCAGCACAAACTTGGATTAGAAAGCACAGGTTCCACAGCCAGACTGTCAGGCTCAAACCTCCACTACTTACCACTGACATAAAGCTTTAATTTTGTTATCTGTAAAATGGCTATGAAAGTCACCTATTCCACAGGACTATTGTGAAACAACAGTGAAGTAACAAATGTAAACAACTCAAAATTAGTGCCTAGCGAACACAAGGGTCCTTCAAAAAGCTTATGAAAACAGATTTAAAAGTTCAGCGGAGAGAGGTGTGTGGTGCTTTAGTGGGTAAAGCTGCAGCCTCCGACTCCAGCATCCCCAGTGGGTGCTGCTTCAAGACCCAGCTGTTCCGGTTTCAGTCCAGCTGTTCATGGCATGCGAAGAGTGGCAGAGAATGGCAAGTGTTTGGGCCCCTGCCACCCACATGGGAGACTTGGATGAAGCTCCTGGCTCTCAGTGGAATTTTCAAAATAAATAAAGCATTTTTTTTTTTTTAAAGCAAGTAGGGACAGGAGTTGTGGCACAATGCTTAATACTTATACATGCCATATCACTGACTTCATCTTTTCCTACTCCAAATAAAGTATCAGTTAAGGTGAATATATATATTTAAATATATATAATCATTCCTAATGAAAAGGAATTAGCCATTCTAGAATTAGTATTGATATTTTACAAACTGTGTAATGCTACCGTTGCACTTAAACCCTTTTCCCTCTTACCTTAGAAGATGAACGATATGGCGTAAGTAAGGCCCGTGGGGTACTGAAATGTTTTACCTGAACGTTGCTGCTCTCGCCAGGAATGACACTGCTTTCCGCCAGTGGAGACATGCACATCTCAGAGTTTTCAATGCTGAAGGTCATTCCGGTCACAGAATCCGTCATGGGCAAGCTCTCACTATCCACTGGCTCCTTAACCCAGGTGTTGTCATCCGCTGGCTCTACAGGCTCAGCCATGTCCACCGTGTCGTTCTTCTCCTGGTAAGCGTCCCGCAGAAGCGCCAGCTCCTTCTCAGCAGCGCTGAACCGACTCTGAGCAACAGACACGGCAGTCACACGGTTAGTGCCATCCGCCCAAGTGCAGTGGTTCGCCTGCGGCAGGTGGAGCATGCCAGTATCCCCCAGGGCTGGCGAGGAGACATCCCCGCAGGGAACAGTCTCTTTATCTTCTTCGTCTTCACTATGAGCCTCCAGAGTAAAGGGCATCTGGATCAGGGAAGTTTGATACTTGGTCCCGCCTCTGCACGACTCGAGTCTCACGGGAGACCGGTTTTTAATGGGTGAGCAGCCTTCTATGTAAGGGCTTCGGATACATGCATTAGATATTCCGTGAGAATGAGTTGCAGAAGAAGCTTCAGGAGAATGAAAAATAAACTTCCTTTGTTCTAAAAGATCGGGAAGAAAGTCACATCATAAAAACAGGGACATGGAAAGGCCATTACTACATGGTCATCTGCCTGGTGCTACAAGCCAAGAAACCTGCAATCTCCATTGCACTTGCGCCGTTTGCTGGAGTAACATTTTGGTGGTAAAAACAGCACAAATAAACAGCTCAGTAAAGACGAAGGACTTCAAAAATGATCTCACTGCTCTTTTTTTAAACATTTTACTCCTTGAGAGTTAACTTTTTTCTTTTTATAAAGATAAGTTTTTATTCCAAAGGCAGAGATACAGAGTGACAGAGAGAAAAGAGATCTTCCATCTGCTAGTTCACAACTCAAATGGTTCTAACGGCCAAAGCTGAGCCGATCTGAAGCCAGGAGCCAGGAGCATCCTCTGGGTCTCCCATGTGGGTGCAGGTCCCAAGGACTTGAGCCATCCTCCACTGCTTTCCCAGGTCATAAGCAGGTGGTTGGGTCAGAAGTGGAGCAGCTGGGACATGAACTGGTGCCCATATAGTTTGCTGGCACTGCCAATACCTCAGGCAAATTACCCAGCTAAACCCACATTCCAGCCCTTCATTACTTTCTTTACTGGCTGTATCTGGTAATTGAAACAAATGAAAAATCTATGTGTTTATATAAAACACAATAAACAGCAATGAGGCAAAATCACCCCTCCCCCCGAAAAAAAACTCTGAAAAATAATATTTTAATACTTGCAATAATAAAGACTCCCAACATAATCAAAGCAATGAAAATTTAAAATACTTTAATGACCTCATTAGATTATCAAAAAGGGATTTTTAAAAATGGTTTAAACACATAAATTATCTTCCTAGTGCAAAATAAATATAAGGTTGTTTTTTAGCAAAAATTAAATATATTAAAGACAAAACAATGAGAAACCATTAACTTAATACCAACACTACAGTCTGAACAAACTCTCCCCACAAAAAAACAAATGGCCATCAAATATAAACAGATCAGTATCATCAATGATGAAAGATAAAAAAATTAAAGCAGGTCAAATTCTTTCTGTAATAAACAAATGTCAGAAAACAATAAAGCCAATTCTTCTGAAAATCTGTATTGGTAAAACCTTCTTGGAGGAAATTAGGCAAAATTCATCAAGATCTTCAGTGAAATACTTCATTTCTGACAATTTTACCTAGGCTATAAATACAAAAGAACATATATATGGGGTTGTGCCCATGGTGTGGTAGATTAAGTGTCAGTCTGTAGTGCCAGCATCCCCAGTGGGCATCTACTTCCGATCAGCTCCCTGATGATAAGCCTGGGAAAAGCAGGAGGAGGCTGCTTCCTGCACCCAAATGGGACAACTTGAGGAAGCTCCAGGCTCTTGGCTTGAGACTGGCCCAACTCAGGCCACTGAAGCCAAGTTAAAAGTGAACCAGCAGATGGAAGATTTCTCTGTTAATCTGCATTTCAAATAAAAATAAACCTGTTCAAAAGAAAAATGTGATGAACAAAAATTATCAGCCACTTAGAGACTTATCAGTGGTTTAAAAAAAAAAAAGCAGTGGAGGGTCCTGCCCGGTAGCCTAGCAGCTAAAGTCCTCGCCTTGAACAAGCTGGGATCCCATATGGGCGTAGGTTTTAATCCTGGAAGCCCCGCTTCCCATCCAGCTCCCTGCTTGTGGCCTGGGAAAGCAGTTGAGGATGGCCCAAGGGCTTGGGACCCTGCACCTGCATGGGAGACCCGGAAGAGGCTCCTGGCTTCTAGCTTCGGATGGGTACAGCTCCGATCTTTGCAGCTACTTGGGGAATAAATCATCGGATGGATGATCTTCCTGTCTCCTCCTCTAAGTATATCTGACTTTCCAATAGAAATAAATAAATCATTTTTTTAAATAAATAAATCTTTAAAGAAAAAATGCAATGGAATATGACACTGCAGTTCAGAACTATGCCCTGAGACAGGAAGAAATGACTTGAATGGCCTATGAAAATACTCAAAATAAAATGCTCTGTGAAAAAAAAACCGGATACAGTATATGCAAAGGTGTATCTACAACAATATAACCATATAGTCACCTCTACACACATGAAAGACTGACAAAATAGTCAATTTCAATCACTCTGAACAGGCATTTTTAATTGAAAAAGGTACTGTCATTATTTTCAAAGAAAAGTCTGTGATAGTTTATGCTTTTACCTTAAAAATCTTGGCCAAACATATTTTTATAAAATATGAATGTCTAGCTGTCAAAGCCTACACAGAAAGCATAAAAACATCACCCCTAAATTTGTGAACTTTGAGAGCATTTGATTTTATATTGCTAAACCATTTATATTCCATTTAACAGTAGAATGTAACTTCACTTAGTAGTCTAGTCTTTGAAGATAAACAATCCCTGTAGGAAACAAAAAAACCCCAAAAAGCCAAAAACTTAAGGTTATCCAAATGCTTGTTAAATGGCCTCCTAAGAATTCTGTCAAACTAAATAATTTCTTCAATAACAAATAATAAAGCTAAGTATTTTTCACTGATGATTTTATTATGAGACATACCTGAGAGTGGTGTCTTTCCTATCTGAAATGCAACTGGTGAGAAAGTGGGCGAAGAAATGGGTGAAGGACTAGCCAGGCTCCCCAAACTGTATTTCTTCCCACTTTCCTGAATAGGGCTAGATGAAAACTGCCCCTGGAATAAAAATAAACAAACAATGAACTGACACGAATCTCCTCATCAGCTATCAAGCCACATGCTACTTGTCCGCATTTTCAGAACACTTTCCTAAAGCAGGGCCCCTTCACAAGAAGCACCGCCAGGCATCTTAGAACAAAGACAACCGGACAGCGACAAACATGCAGCAACAGAGCACGTTACAGAATATGCAAATACATTCTGTTTAAACAAACTATTAAACAAGCAGTCATCTAAATAACTTACTCCATTGATGCCAACCCACTAGTGTATACTGCTAACCTTCGGTGGTTCAGGTACTGATCTACACTGTGATTCCTTGAGACCCATGTTGAGTCTAGTCCTCTCTTATAAATACAACTCAGCCTGGCCCAAAACAAGCCCATGACTAACGTCAAGACATGAATGAGGTACAGTGTCATGAAGTGTAATACTCAAAAGACAAGCATCTTCCTGAGTGGAGTATGACCACCCTGGTCCAGGCTCATCCACAATGAACTAAGCAGACACGTTTCAGTCTACTTCTTACCGAGCCTGGTGTCTGTGCAGGGCTCCTACACGGCACAGGAGATAAATCTATTGAGTAGAAAACCTCCAGGGACGTCTGAACAGCGCTATGCGAACCACTCGGAGAACCTGGAGCTAAGGAGTCAGAGACGCTTCCGTTCCCATCTAAGAACAGCTTTCTTCTGAGAGAGGAGGAGCTCAGGTTTCCGGGAGACTGATCGGCCAATTCATCAGCTCTGAAATAGTCACCTAATGATAACAGAATAAAAGGTACAAACCAATCATCCTGAGAAACCATTGTAATTGTTGCTTATTAAGAAAAAACTTCAATTAATCTTTAAAAATTTCTACACTTATTTTTTAATCTATTTTTTTTAAAAGATTCATTTTTGTTGGAAAGGTGAACTCATTGAAAGAAGGAAGAGACAGAAAGACCTATCTTCTGATTAACTCCCAAAATGGCCCCAAGAACTGGAGCTGAGACAACCTGACACCATGAGTCCGGAGTCTCTTCCTGGTCTCCCACGCGGGTGCAGGGTCCCAAGGCTTTGGGGCCATCCTTGACTGCCTTCCCAGACCACAAGCAGGTAACGGGATGGGAAGCAGGGCCACTGGGATTAGAACTAGTGCTCATATGGGATCCCAGCACATGCAAGGTGAGGACTTTAACCACTACTCCATCACGCTGGGCCCTACCTCCTACTTTTTAAAAAACCAGTATGTATTCTGAATTAAAAAAAAAAAAAAAAGATCAGGTTTAATTTTAAATGTGATGCTTATTCCTTAATTTAGGGGAGCTTTGTTAGTACTATCAATAATAAGATGTTCATAGTTAATGCCCATAGTAAAGTTCATTACGATAAAAAAAAAATCAAACTTTGCTCAAGAAAAAGATAAATTTCAGGTTTCCCCACTTATTTAGCAAAAAGGCATTGATGGGAGAGGCATTAGGTGAGCAACGAAGATAGCTGCATAAGAGCCCCAGGCTTCAAGTGTAGGCTCTGGCTCCTGACTCCAGTTTCTTGCTAACGCAGACCCTGAGAGGCACACAGGTGATGGGACAAGTGACTGGCCTCCTGCCAGCCACATGAAAGACCCGGACTGAGTTCCTGGCCCAGCCTCGGGCCACTACAAGCTTTTGGAAAGTGAGCCAGTAGATGAGAGGCAGCTCATTCTGCCTGTTAATAAAAAAAAGGAGAGGCATGGCACAAATTCCCACTTACACAGACCACCAAACAGATCCTTTGATTTAAGTTATTGAAGGTTTAAACAAATATGTATTTACCTAATATACTTTCTAAATTAAAGTCCACAGGAAGAGACAGCAATGTCTGGCAAGCGGCTGAAAGCAAGCAAATAAATACATAAATACATAAGTACAAACATGGATAAGTCAAAGAAAACATGACAAGCAGCTGAGCAGTTGGCTCCCTCGGGGGCACCCATCTGCTCATACCCCAGGAAGCCCAGATCAGGGCAGTCACGCACCCCATCACATGTACACCACGTTTCTGTAACCAATCCGCAACTTTCCACCACCGAGGTAAACATGGTCATCATAAAAGATGACCCCTGGCCGTGATGCTGACACTCAAATCAAAAAGGAAACCAGCCTCTATTTGTGGATAAAAATACCCCACATTAACACATTTTTAACAGGGAGCTTTTCAAAATCAGAAATCAATTCACACGCTTTCAGCAAGAAACCAGCACGCTGCTGCTGTTTCTAAGTCATGCCAAGTGCATCTATTTCAGTATATTTGCTTTTAAAACAAATATATAAAAACAACTCATTCATAAAATAGTAAAAAGATGTAATTCCAGAGCAAAGTGCTACTACCATAAATAGATGTAGAATCCAACGTGCCTGATTACGGAACACACTGTTTGGACCATGTTTATACTCACCATTGCTTTTTTCAGAAAGAACGGTCAACTTTCTTCCAACTGGAGAGTCACTATTTATATTAGGGCCTGCAAAACATTTTAAATTGAAAGTCCTATATTTTATATTCTTTATATAATTTTACCATTACATTTTCCACAGTAAAGTCATTAACCAAATGGCACCAACTACACAGGCCAGAGACAGGCCAAAGCTGGGACGAGGGAACTCAATCCCGCAAGCCAAGTCTCCACCTCCTTGGCTAGGATGCGAGTAGACTCATCTCCTGCTGGCCCCAGAGCAAACAGCAGGAAGACAGATTCACAACACATCCAGGCCCCAAACTTGGGCAGTGCAATGTGGGAGGCAGTCTATGGCCATACCACCCTGAACACGCCCAATCTCGTCTAATGTGGGAGGCAGACATCCTACATCTTAACTGCTATGCCAAATGCCAGCCCCTTGATTAATTTCTTAACATGAAGGAAGTGTAAGAATAAAACTAACAGAAACCAAACTGAAGAGTCACATTGTTTTTCCCATTTCCTAAAAACGACAATGAACAATCCACCCCGACAATAAGTAATTTAATCATTAATATTCATTAATAAGCCAAGAATGAATATTTATAAGTAATGCAATAATTAGTATTTATGGGGTACCAGGAAATATTGTGATAAAAACTGTTCATTGTAGAATGAGCACTTTGGCTAATTTGCATATTCATCACTTCACATGCTTGTCTCCGGTGAGAAAATGTCTCCCAATTTTGAAGTATACACCATTGTTAAATATAGTCACTGTACTCTGCAACATGCCATGAAAAGTGCTCACCATGTCTGACTGAAACACTGACCTTGTTCTAGTGCCCCTGGCTCCTGGCTACCACTCTACTGCTTCTCTAGGTCTGGCTCTCTGATTCCACATGAGTGATGGCAGGTAGCATGTCTGCCTATGTCTGGCTTATTTCATTTAACATAACATTCTCCAGTCTCACTCGGGCTGTCACTAATGACAGAATTCCTTTCCATCTAGGGGTATGCCATTGCGTACATGCACAACATTTTGTAATTCATTCATATGCTGATGGACATATTTTGGCTGTGGTGACCAGTGCTACAGTATATAACACGTGATTATAATTCCTTTGGATACAGACCCACAAGTGGGATTGCTGGACCCCGAGTAATCCTTCTTAAGAAAGATTTACTTATTTTGAAAGTTAAACTTTAGAGACAGAGATCTATCAGCTGGTTTAGTTCCCAGAAGGCTGTCACGGCCACGGCTAGAGCAGGCCAAGGCTAGGAGCCAGAAGCTTCTTCAGGTCTCCCATGTGGGTACCCAGGAGTTTCTGCTGCTGCTGCTTTCCCCGGAGTGTTAGCAGAAAGCTGGATCAGAAGTAGAGTGGCCAGGAACTGAATCAGCATCCAAACAGGTAGAGGCTTAACCGTGTGCCATGACAATGGTGCAGGAAATCCTTTCCTTTAATAATGAGCTACAAGCAAATGTGCTCCTCTGAGACATAGCATCTTTATTACACTAGAAACAAACAAAAAAACAAAACAAAACAAAACAAAAAAACCTCCACCCTGTGTTCTGGAAGGACATATTACTTCTGTTTTCCCAGGATGCTCACTACACAAATATCCTTGTAAAGATCTGATCAGACCACTGCTTGCAAGGCTGCAGAAATGTGGTCTCATGGAGAACCATCTCTCAGCACCGCACTGTACGGTACATCTCTGGCGCCCACTCCGTCAGCCACTGCATGACATCCACAGACCCAATTAGCTTAGCAAAGAAATCTCTAGAATATTTGGCCTCTTCCAGATCCTGTATCACTTTAAATAAAACAGCACAAAGACAAAATGATGTGTTATACAAATGACCAGGTAGGGCCTGGTGCCGTAGCCTAGCAGCTAAGGTCCTTGCCTTGCAAGTGCCAGGATCCCATGTGGACACAGGCTCTAATCCTGGCGGCCCCGCTTCCCATCCAGCTCCCTGCTTGTGGCCTGGGAAAGCAGTCGAGGATGGCCCAAAGCCTTTGGACCCTGCACTTGCATGGAAGACCTGGAGTAGGCTCCAGGCTCCTAGTTTCGGACTGACTCAGCACCAGCCGTTGTGGCCGCTTGGGGAGTGAATCAACGGACAGAAGATCTTCCTCTCTGTATATCTGACTTTGCAACAAAAATAAATAAATCTTAAAAAAAAGAAAGACCAAGTAATAAAGCTGGTTTATCTGTGGGGGGAAAAAAAAGAAAAAAACAAAATCTTAAAGAATCTGGTGGGAAAGAAACTTTGTATGAACATGTCACATCAGAGAGGTGGAAGGGATGGACGTTAGCAGACAATCCTCTAGTTCAGTCCTTTTCCTTTACAAGCAAAACTGTGAGGTCCAATGAGATGAACTAAGGAGACCAGAGAAACCCTCCGGCTTATACAAATGATGGCTTACTGCCCAGGACTCCATCAGCGACGTCCTCCTGGGAGCTTGCACTGCTGGCCTACAGGATCCCATCTGACAATGGCCACTCTGCGACCAGGTTCTCCTATTCGTATCACCTCATCTATCGCAGACAAGGGCTCTAACTTCTCAGACTAGGTTTCCTCATCTACAAAATGGAACAAATTACTAAAAGCACTCTGTATTGGCTGGGTACTAAGAACATGCTCAACCCATTCTACCTGGCACGACTGTATTTTTTATTAAAAATGGAAACAAATATTTTCTCTCAACCTGAGAGTATATTTCCGGGATGCTAAACAGAAAAGTGGGTAATTCCAACAGCAGGAGACATGAACACATGGGCAGTGGCATTTGAGCATGGCCCACAACTTACAGGGCAATGAAGGCGAGTGTGAAGGAAACTGCTGCTGGAGGCAGAAAGACACTTGAAAAGCACTCAGTTGCCCTTTAATCTCTTTATTTTCAGGTGATCAACTGTAACATAAGTTATCTCAGGTTACCTTAGTTCCCTTCCTTCCATTGTACAGGAAGTCAGCAAATTAGCAAAAAACAGGAAAGCACATTCAGACTTTTAAAATATAAGCATCATAACTGATATTCATAATGGGAAAATGAAATTCAAACAGAATGGTCAAGGTTTGACTTGTAATCCTAAAGGGAGCTAACTCCCGTTACCCAGAAATGTAATACTGAGCAAGACCCTGACCCAAGCCCATAAACCAGCGGGTCACTCTATGCTGCTTCATGGTCACTGATCTGAAAGTGCTTTGATGCTACAATTTTTATGAATATGATTTTTCAGGACACTCACATTTTTTGGCATGATACTCTGAGAGCTGCTTTCCTTCATGATCAGTCCATGGAGAGGGAACAATCACATCTTTGGTGAAAAACTAGGAAAATTAAAGTCACATAATTAGGCGTAAATTCCTCCAAGAATAGGAAAAAGTACCCATCTTATTCTCAAGTAACAGTCACTATCATCATTTACTGACTTATGGTTGTATTTAAAATGATCAGTACTTAAAAGGACAACCAACCAAAGATAAATCAAAGAAATTTCAAGGGTCTGTACAGACAAACTGGAACATTTGAAATCAATCACCTAAATTAGAAATCTGTAAATTAAGCTCAGGGCTGCCATCAGGGGGAGACACGGTTTCTCCCTGAATACTCTTGGGGGTGTGGGGCTGATCAGAGAGTGGCGGTGAGGGAAGGCAGCCAGCAGCACAAAGCATGCTGCTGCTTATGCGGCCTGGCACTCGAGATCAGAGTGTTGCATTTTTCGGGAATTTTGAGCCATTCCAGCCAACATTAAAAATAAATTTAATGGGGAGGGAGAGCAGAGAAATCTTCCATCTCCCTAGAATGTGTGAGGCAGACGTAAAGCATAACCTATCAAGAACATAATAGGTAACTTATAGACAACAGGCTCGAATCAGCATTAGACAATAAAACCACAAAGACACAGGGGGTATCAAGAGTGATCCTGACAACCTCTTAACAGGAGGTCATATGCACAGAGCAGGGGGGATGCCAGAGTGGAGCAGGGGGACAAGAGGAGACTTGTATCCCAACCCTGGAGACTCCCGGATCCTCAACAAGGACTGTCAGTATGGGCACCAAGGACAACATCCCAACTGCCAAGGAGACCACGGGGAATTGGAGTGCGTTCGAGGGCTAAGTACTCTGAGGTCCTCCACTCCCATTTGAATCTCCCACATGGGATAGAAGAAGTCCAAATCCATCCTTGCAGAGCCCAATGTCACCAGAACAGCCAGGAGCCCTGAGCAGTCTACAGAAACAAAAGAACAATAAACTCCCTTCGGGACTGGGGAGAGGAGCTTTCTCTGGTCCTTACTTAGTTCCAACACTGGATCCCCACCCTCTCTTGCAATGACCATCAGGGTCGCCCTGGAGGCCCCCCCCACCAAACAAAACAAAACAACCAACCAAAAATTAGAATAGAGAAAAAGAAAAGCTTAGAACTAGACAGGAAACGATCAGCGGGGACTCACACATACCTTACTAGGTAGGACACGAAAATAAATTACTCGTAACTAGGGTACGGAGGATTTCTCTGCACACCCCTCCCAACAGTGTTCTGTGCCTCAACTGGTGTCATATGCCTTGTTAAAGCTATAAGCCAGTTTAGACTACCCTAAAACCTGCCAAGTTCAGTAAAAATTATGCTTCAACACAATAAACTGCTAAATACTAAAATGAAAATAGACATGAGACAGCTGAATAGTATCCTATAGCCATTTTAAGGTAGATAGAAGCCAGTTGTATACAAACTATAATTGAAATGTTAATGAAGTAGTCACAGAATGTGGTTAAGAACTCATATTTTCTAACATATCAGTCACTCAACACAATGTCAATTAACCCCATAATGTTGGAAACTGTTGTTGATGTTATGTTATGGCTTTTAATTGGTCGGAATGATGTTCTGCCAGCTATGCCTTTAGACCAGAGTTGATCTCCCCAAGAAACTGTTGATTTGATCTGGACAAGAAGATGCTGGACTCTATGCATGGCACATGCTTGCAATGAAAGAAACAAGACTGGAGTTGAACTGCAATACTGCAATAAGGTGGAGCAATCCACCATAGGGGGAGGACACGGGGAGGGGATGGGGGAAGATCAGAGCCTATGAAATGATGTTATAAAATGAAATGCAATAAAAATATATACATAAATTAAAAAATAATAATAAAAAAGAAAACAAAAAAAAATTAAAAAGGCGGAAAAATAGTTATCTCAAAAAAAAAAAAAAAGAACCTTAAAATCAAATATGAAACATAAAGGTAACAAAAATTCACAATGCATCCCTTGGTGACCAACTTACTGAATTTCTCAATATCTATTCCACTGAGGTTCACCCATGTTTTACATGTGTGTGGTGGAGCTCTAACTCACACTGTACTGGTACGCCACTGCATGTCTTTCCCAGCGCTACCATGTGGCGAGGTTGGCTGTGGACGGCAGCAATCACTATAAAACATGCGCTCTCTAAAGCCCCAAGGCCCGGCCTTGAACATCTACCTGCATGCTGTGGGCTGGCATACCCAAATGCAATAACAGCAGGCGGATACATTTCTGCCCTCTTTCATTCTCACTGGTTTTGGGGGCAAGTCTTACCATTTCCTTTCTATCTTGTTACACATATGACAAAGTAAGCCATTTCTGAACTACCCTGCCTACGAAGTTCAGAGGAAAAGATATAAGAAGGGATGCGGGAGACAGGTAACTATGACAAAGACAATTTCCAGAAAAAAAAGATAAAGGCCCCATAAATTTAGAAGTGATGAATATGTGTACCCTGAATGTTAAAAATTCAAACAGAGATAACAAGTTGTCATTTTGAAAGTATTAAGGGTAGCTCAACTTAAGAAGTTTGAAAAAAGTAATGCAGGTGTAAAAAAAAAAAAGTATCATAAACAGAAGTATGAATTGGTACAACCTTTTAGAAAGCAAAAACTACCAAAACTGAAAATTTACAAAGCCTCTGACATAGTAATTTCAGAGACATAAAATATATGTATAAATCATCATAGCATTATTTGTGATATAAAGAAAATGAACACAATTAAAACATCTATCAATCTAGGTTTGGATATTATGCTTTTACTAAAACTTTGTGTTGATCATAAAAAAATCAGAGAAATTAAGCAAAATAAAAGATGTAAAATATTATAAGAATGATATGCGTATTTGTCAAAAACATTTAAAATATGCTATTTAATGTCTAAGTACAAAACAAGAAACATTAATCACCTTCAAGGAGCGGGATAACAGGGGAGCAAGAGTCTTTCCATTTGAATGTTTTTTGGCTTTACTACGTGCATATACTTAATTTAATTTCAAAAATAAATAGTAAAAATAAAAATTCAGTTGGTGGGCCCAGCACAGTGGCCTAACAGCTAAAGTCCTTGCCTTGAACGCGCTGGGATCCCATATGGGCGCCGCTTCTGGTCCCGGCAGCTCCACTTCCCATCCAGCTCCCTGCTTGTGGCCTGGGAAAGCAGTCGAGGACGGCCCAAAGCCTTGGGATCCTGCACCCGCGTGGGAGACCTGGAGGAAGTTCCTGTCTCCTGGCTTTGGGTCGGCGCAGCACCAGCCATTGCGCTCACTTGGGGAGTGAATCATCGGATGGAAGATCTTCTTCTCTGTCTCTCCTCCTCTCTGTATATCTGACTTCATAATAAAAATAAATAAATCTTACAAAAAAAATTCAGTTGGTGTCTGATGATAGTCCTCATCTTAACACTGACAACATCTTCTTTCGTTTGATCCACTCAATTTCCCTTTCAAGTCAGCAATTCGAAGGGAACAAATTTTTCAAACAGTTAACAGTTCAAAAGAAATTAAGAACTTTCAGCTTCAGAGGGCAGGGTAGCTGAAATGACTGAATCAAAGAAAAATGTTGAGCTTCTTAGATTAACAAGTAAGTAATGTTTGGTGTGCGTAAACACATGAAACCGTCTTCTAAAAACCAGGCTGGATCTAAAACAAGGGATAACCTTTACTTGCACTGGAAAACTAAGGGCGAAAATAGCAGAAGTGTGTGCGCCGGGCCAGAGCACTGCGCACTCCGTGAACATGCTGCAGTGGTGCTGGGATGCGCAGGGCAGTCGGTGGCCAAGAAACAAGGGTAACGGGCTACGCAGAAATGCTGCCACGACAGAACGACTTTCTGAGAAGATTCAGATGGATAACCTTTAACCTCTAAGAAAAGTTCAGCAGACAAGCAAAACACAAAAAAATTATTTTTATTGGAAAAAATATTAAATTTGTGATACACGTTTTCTGCTTAGAAGCATGATGCTTTACGCTTTGCTTCATGCACCATACGGCATGTCAGAAAAACCCTAAATATTAGCGACAGACCAATCTTTTTTTTATCAATGTCAAAATCTAGATTTCAAAACCTGAGAAGCATTCAACTTCCTTTTTAGAAATTTCTAACTTCAAACAGGATTGGGCTAATCAATATTTGGCAGGCACAAAGAACAATTGCTATGGGGGTCTGAGAATGAAAAGGTAACCCAAACACACGACTGGCCAAAAAAGAATTCAGAGTAGCTGGGAGGCTGAGAACACATCATCATGCTGGCATACAGTCCTGTGAACAGGGGACCAGGCATTGTCAAACTTCATGGTGTTAGCAGAGCAAGTGGGTGCTTCACTTAGGGAGAGGGGAAAGTTGTAAGAGACACACACAGTGAAAGGTTTGAGGAAAGGCTTCCTGGGGGAGGTGACACACACAGAGTTAATCACCAACAGTTTTCAGTTACCTCTTCAATGGCTTTTTGTCTTTTGTCTTCCACATCTTTATCTATTCTATACAGAGAAAAGAAGAAAAATAACCACGCCATTACTTCACCTTATTGAACACTGACAACAATAACCTTTCAAAGAAATACTTTTTCCTCCATTGAAAACTGGCAAGTGAGCTCATTTTAAAAGAAAAATGGGTTTCTTACAACATTTTATAGATGGCAATATTCCGACATCCAGCATTCAACCATTAAGCTTACCCCACCCCTTCCATTTACAGTTTGAATCAAAGGTTTTTCTTTCAAAAGGTTTACGTCAATATAAATTTATACACATTAGGACATTCAAAAAACCATTTGTCCTTTAACCACCACAAATTACAATATTTTGTTCAACAGAAATCTAAAAAGTGCCCGAATCTTTTCTCATTAATTACAACTAGCTCATCACAGAAGCCATTTCAGAATTAACTCTTACTCTTGTAAGAGAAGATAACATCCACACAGTTCTGAATCAACAGGTTAGAATATTCTGAAATCAAACACCAACAATATGATACTTTGTATAATTCTCTTTTTTACATTTTGACCCACTACATAGTTTCACCAACATATGTTTATTCATTGTAAGACAGTGTAAAGTGTCAGGTCTCAAGTACAAGCTATATTCACGTCCAGGATACAGCAGGCAGCACTGCAGGACTTTCTTTATTCCATACCAGAAGTAATGCCTTGTTTGCATCAATAAACTGGTAGGACTTTTTTTTTTTTAAAGATTTATTTTATTTTTTTTTATTACAAAGTCAGATATACTGAGAGGAGGAGAGATAGAGAGGAAGTGGAGCTGCCGGGATTAGAACCAGCGGCCATATGGGATCAAGGCGAGGACCTTAGCCACTAGGCCACACTGCCGAGCCCCAGGACTTTTTTTTTTTAACAACAACCTAAGATATTTTCCTCTCAGGCAATTTTCTCATACACACACACATCTTTTTGTAACTTAAAGCTTACATGAGAAGTCATACATTTAAATTAAATGCATTTTTTAAATAAAGGAATTATGGGAAAATGTGCTACACAGTGATACCCCACCTATTCTTAAACCACAGTAACTGTGAGGACAGTAATTCTGTGGCCTTCATGTTTCAGTGGTAGTCAGTCAAGGTGACAGATCTCAGCCTGGCTTTCCCTCCTTCATGTTCATCGAGGGAAACTTCAAGAACCTCCAATATTCAGGCAAGTGTTGGATGCAGTGAAAGTCAGAATGGCCAAATACCCCAACATGGCATCAGAGCAGGTTCTAGGAGGTCATGCTGGCAAACGATCCCGACCACCACACCACTGCACATGGGTATAACCACGCACGGTAACGGGGTGCCCTGCATGGCGCCCCCTCCTGCAGGGCAGAGACCTCCTGCAGGACAGGGAAGCGCCTCACACCGGCAGGCCTCTAAGCGTTCTATGCATAAGCAGATCGCGAAGAATTCAGACAGCTCAGCAGAAGCTACTGCTGCTAAGACTGTACTCACTCCCCCTGGCAAAATCCCTCACCACTCACTACATACAAACTAAAGAGGGCTGTCCACTCCTTTCTCCCTCCACCTTCTATATCACAGACCAATCAGCTGAAACAAACCTCCCCCGACAGCACACCATTGATTACTAAATACAAATTCACTGTGTTGCAACTTTCATCTAACTGTACTAGGCAACTTCAAAAAGTATGTGGAAATAACTCTATTAAAACATGCTTATTTTGGTGCAATGCTATTTTTAAATGTATGCATTTTATTCACGATTAAATTTTAGGCAAACTTTTTGAAGACCTTTCCTACACATGGCATGGGGGCACCAGTTTGTGTCCCAGATGCTCTACTTCCGATCCAGTTTCCTGATGCTGTGCCTGAGCAAGCCGTGGAGGGTACCCAGGTGCTTGGGCCCTGCATCTGTGCGGGAGACCCAGGAGAAGCTCCTGGCTCCAGGCTTTGTACCAGCCTAGCTCCAGCCAGAGCAGTCATTTGGGGAGCAGATGAAAGATCTCTTGTTTCTCCCTCTTTCTCTAACTCTGCCACTTGAATAAACAAATACATCTTTAAAACAAACAAAAATGGTTTCAAAAATGAACCTATCTTGTAATGTCACTACCCAGCAACTTTTTGAAGTTAAAGCTGACTCCGAGGGCAGGAACACCCCCTGAATTTCTTTACTGTCCCTTGGCTTGGAGTGCTTCAGTCAATACAATAATTGACTCAATATACTGATCAGGTGAGCATTATATACATTGACAAGGTGAGCAGAAAACAATAAAGCATATGGTTTGTGCAAAGCCAAAAAGCGTGTCAGTCACTGTGACTCATTTACTAGGAGGAATATTCTTTTCATCTTCTCTTTCCAAAGCATTACTTAAACTCAATACTAAAATTCTTGTATGCATTATCCCCATTCTATTCCTTCCCCGTGACCCATGACAGGTATTAACTGGCAGGTGAATGTCACCAAACGATCATGGGGAGGACACAGCAGATGAGCTAAGAGTGAATCAACGTGTATGCATCCTGTCCGACGGAAGTTTGAAGTTGAAGGGCAAAGGGTCATTTCTTGTTCTTTTCCAGGACAGAAACTTAAAACTCATCATATCATAGTTATGACTTTTTTTTCTCCATAAATTAAACAATCTGACTATAAGACAAAAAATCCCTCAAAATACAAAGTATGGGTGTGTTTCTCCTAAAGAAGTGCCATGTTTGCACTACATCAAGTATCATTAAGCAAACTAAAGCCTTAAAACCTACATCACGCATGAGCAAAGGAGCTAAGACTGCTTGGGTTCACAGAATTCAAGCCAACTTAATTCAGATCACCCAAGAGAACTGTTAAAGTGGGATGACATCTAGAAAATCTTTCTGATGCTAATAAATATCCTCTCAGTGTGTCTTACCTTGAGATTTTAGGAAGTAAGAAGCTTTTTGCTTTACCTTAACACACCAACAAAACAAAGCAAAACATCAAACTTCAAAATGCCCTTCTCCCTACCAAGTGCTGGGAAGGCAGAGCTGTTCCATAATAACACAGCAACAAGAGTAAACGAATCCTTCTGGATATAGTTCTCTGAACTCACTCAGAATATAAAAATTTGTTCTTGCTAATACCCTTTCATTGTAAAAATACACGACCTATAGAACTTTCTCTCTCTCTTTTTTCAGTCAGTAGCTTCCTCCAGGTCTCCCACGCGGGTCACAAGCAGGGAGCTGGATAGGAAGTGGAGCAGCTGGGATTAGAAGGTGTATTCAAGGTGAGGACTTTAACCACTAGGCCACCACGCCCCTTCCTCTCTCTCTCTTAACAGCATGTTGTTATACTTATATACAAGAAAAGAAAACTCATTTCAAAAATAAAGAAAACTCACCGCGAATGACTTAAGTATGATGCTTGACGATGAATATCTTCTGGGTCTATTTCTACAGGATTTATTACAGCTAGTTGATCAATAGACCATCTAAATTTCCCTGGAGTCTTAATGAAATAAAGTGAGCTTATGAGTGAAAGCAAACCAAAAGAGTTCATCAAAATGCTAACAATGTCACTATCAAAAATACTGTGAATGGCTCCAATATAAAAATATTTAAAAGCTTACATGTTAAAATTTGTACCACTAAATTAAATGGCAAATAATAGTCAAATCACACTGCATTAGCTGGATTATAGCTCTACAAAGACACAAAAGTGCACATTTTTAAATCTTAATATCAATTATGCAAAAAGAGCAAAACCACAAAAAGAGTTATAAAGGTACAGAAATTCCACAGCTAACACCAGTAACACACATTATGAGTGTATAAATATAAAAACCCTAGTATTATCAAAGGACTTAAGCTTTAAGAATGAACTGGAATTAAGCAAAGTTTTAACTAAAAAGCATTTGAAAAGCTCATAAAGTAGCTGATCCTTGAAATAATTATGAATGGTAACCAGTGCTGCCTTTAAATATTCAACTATCGAGCTGAATCAAAACTTATCCAAACAGTAACCTGAAATTAGAAACATATTTTTGATAGATTTAGAACAAAATATCTGGGATGCCTCATATCCATCCCAGTTTTGTGGGTTAAGTTAGTTGTCCCACCACTTTATTTGCTTAATATTTATTTATTTATTTATTTATTTGGAAGACAGTTACAGAGGGCAAGGGAGATGAGATCTTCTATCTACTGGTCCTTTCCAGAGAGCAACAATGGCCAGCGCTAGTCCAGGCTGAAGCCAGGAGCCAAGAGCTTCCTCCAAGTCTCCCACACGGCTGCAGGAGACCCGGTATTGCAATCACCTTCCGTTGCTTTTCTCAGGCGCATTAGGGGCCGGATCAGAAGCAGAGCAGCTAGGACATGAACTGGGAAACTGGCGTCACAGGTGCAGGGTTGATCTGCCACTCCACAATGCCAGCCCCAGAATTAATGTTTATAGAACAGATAGTTACGTGTTAATACAATTCAAGTCAAAAGTAAAAACAAAAACAAACAAATGAATGGACACAAGTGAAGTTCCAAAAATTCATGGCAAATGACAGTAATAGACGGGATCAGTAACGGGCATTCGGCGCAGCAGTTAAGAGAGGCCTTGGGAAGCCTGCATCTCGTCTGTTCAACAGGTCCTGAATCTCAGGTCTGCCCCCATTGTGGCTTCCTGCTGATGCACATCCTGGGGACGGAGTGGCAATGGCTCAAGGAGTTAAATTCCTCAGAGGCCAGGACTGAGTTCCAGCACTTGGCTTGGCCTGGCCCTGGGCCAGATGTTGTAGACATTTGAGGAATTTAACCAAAGGCTGGAAGATCTCTCTTGCTCTCTGCCTTCCAAATAAACAAATATATCTTTTAAAGTTCATTTTGACAGACAGCATTGCGGCACAGCAGGTTAGAAAGCACTGTTTTGATACCATAGCAGCACTCCAACATTTGTTGAAGAAATGAGAAAGACAGTTTCTTCTTTAATGTGGTACTAGCAGTTACATCAAGATCCATGGTACATAGCTACACCTGAAACTGTGAAGCCTAACATTTTTTAATATTTATTTTTATTGCAAAGGCAGATTTATAGAGAGGAGAGATAGCGAGAAAAGATCTTCCATCCTCTGGTTCACTCCCCAAGTGGTCCCAATGGCCAGGAATCAGGAGCCTCTTCTGGGTTCCCCACACAGGCACAGGGTCCCAAGACTTTGGGCCATCTTCCACTATTTTCCCAGGCCACAAGCTGGCAGCTGGATGGGAAGTGGAGCAGCCAAGATATTAACTGGTGTGTCCATATGGGATCCTGGTAATTGCAAGGCAAGGATTTAAACACTAGGCTATTGTGCCAGGCCCCATATTATCTTTTTTGAGTTAGGACAAAAAAAGGGGGGGGGGGATAAATAATAACTTTAAAATTCGGCTAATTGAATGCTTGGCCAATTACTAGATTTTAGTGAACACTGTAATACAGTGAACTCTCTCTATGCTGGGGAGCAAATATTTAGCCCAGCATTAAGCACCCTGTGATACACTGGAGTGTTGGGTTTGATGCCTGGCTCAGGCCAACTCCTGGTTTCTGACAGTGCACGCCCTGGAGGCAGCACTGGGCTGCCACCCCTGTGGGATGCCTGGTCTGCATTCCTGATTTCTGGCATCCACTGAAGCCCACCCTGCCCCGGGCCAACTCAGGCATTTGGGGAGTGAACACTACATGGGATTTCTCTCCAAGCCGCTTAAGCCAACAAGAACAAAAAGCACACGGCGATATATATACTCCAGGATCTAGTTCCCCCACCTTTACCTGATAGACAAAGATATTTCCATTGAAAGTTATTTGGAGTTATTTACACTGAAAACTCATCATAAACACTAGCCGAGAAAAACTTACTGGTAATTTTGCTGATTTAAAAACAGATGGACTGGCCAATGTTTGCTCGTGGAGATTAGAATAATCACTAGGACTTTCAAAAGGATTTAGAACACGGATTCTTCCAGGAGTTTCTGGCGATATTTGCATTTTTAATTCTTTCACTTCTCCCATAGCACGCAGTGAAAGCTAAAACAATGGAAAGCAGCAGTATGAAAACTCCACACTTCCATAGGCACTGTGACAGGATGTGCTGAAGAGCAACAGGCAGCATTTCCCCAAGCCTTAATCTGAGTTGACAATTCCTCACGTGATCCTCCCAATGAGCTTGAGAGCAGGACAGCTACCATTAACTCAGAGCAGCTAACAAGCTTCTAAGTAGCAGTCAATCAACTAAGAATGCATTCAGGTCTGCCTTGGAGGCAAGGAACCAATAAACTCTTTCTCCCTACAGCATTAAGATCTCTGCTGTCTCGTGCATTACTTCCAGACTGCCCAACACAGGACAAGCTCACGGTACTCCGGCAATCACCCGGCCAACCCCAGTCACTAGGAAACACTGCTGTGTAGCACGCATGCACAAGTCTGCTGCGCGAACAAGAGACCCTCGCCGGCTAAGTAGGACCTGCCGGGTGGCCGGGGACCTCGGATAACCTCCCCGCAAGCATGGCCTTCCGGCCGCCAAGCCGCTGCCCGAGACCGTACCCGTTCACGGGGTCGCCCCCAGAGACACATCCGAGTCCAGCCCCTGGAAGCGTGCAGGGTGCAGCCGGCCGGCTCGGTGAGGAGTCGAGGACATGTCACACCGCCCCGGCCCGGAGCGATCACTCCTGCGCGCAGCACCCCCGGTCCCCACCTCGCAGCTCACCCTCACCCCCAGACCTGCCCAAAAGTGAGCTCTCCAGTCGAGAGAAGGAAAGGCCGGGAACGACCAGGAACGTACCTACCGCCTGGCAGGGAACCGCAGCTGCCGACATGCACCCCAGGGCGCAGCCAGGCGGGCCGCGGCCGGCTCCCACGAGAGGCCGACTCTTTAACTCCCCGCTTCCGTGCTGCCGCAGGCCAACCAGAGCACGGGGCCCTGGGACGGCCGGCCAATGGCGTCGCGCCGCTGTCCGCGAACCAGCCAATGGCGCGGAGGCCGCGAGGTGAATTCGAACGGCAACTCCTCGCTCCACGTTCCGCGCAGAACAACAAGGCTCCAAATTCAAACCAACGCAGCCGCACACGCCGGCGACGGGCGCGCGGGGGCGGAGCCTGCCCGGCGTGAGCGGGGCGTGGGGCGGACGCGCGGCGTGTGGTTGCCCGGGAAAAGAAAGGCAGGCGCTCCAGTTCCGGGTCAGGCCCCTCTGCCGCCTCCCTGGGCCTCCGCCATGGCGAGCGGCAGCGGCGCCGGGGCGGCGGGGGCGGCCGCGGCGGCCAATCTGAACGCGGTGAGGGAGACCATGGACGGTGAGTGGCCCCCATGGCGGCGCCGGACCTTGCCTCCAAGGCCACCGGGCGGTGTGGCGAGCCCAGGGAGGACTTGTGGTGGCCGTGCTGCCGGGAGGGGCATCTCCGAGGGTCTGAGGGAGGGCGCTGCCGGGGCCTCCAGGCTGATGGGCGCGTCCCCGGAGGGTTGTCCCTCAGGCCCCCCGCACGCCTGCCCGTTGCCCGCGCGCGCCGGACGCCACCCGCCCCCGTGGACCCGCGCCCAGGCCAGTTCCCGCACAGATCCAGTGCCCGCGGGACGCTGCGGATGACCTCCTTGGCGACCCCGGGGACTCCAAGGTGCCCCCTGCCCTGGGCGCCTCGGGAGGCGCTTTGTGGATTCCAGTGGACCGGGTGTTAGGATCCCCTATAGGTTAGGGAAGTCCTTGCCTGTTTTGCACCCCGAGGCGGGGGCGGTAAAGCCTAAACGTGGTTCCTGTCGGTTATTCCCATCCTTGTTGATGTCTCCTAGCATATTAATTTCATAGCTGGATTTATGTTTGTGGAAATTGCTGTGTAATGAGCATTATCTTGTAAGTCTGTTTTTTGAGCTGGCCGGGGGAGACGGGGGCCTCGGGGGGTCTAATCTGTGTTGGCTGCCCTTGGATCCCGAAGGCTTTAGTGTAGTACAGCTTTATATGCCAGGCAGTAAGTTTGACAGTTGCAGCATAGAGAAAATGTATTCATTCCATTTGCTTACCCCTGCAAAGCTCTGTCAGCCAGACAAACCAACAGCCCCTATCACCACCATCAATCCAGTTCATTATGGCTTTTCCAGTCTTGGATTTGACTGTTTGTCTCAGTCCCTCCTGTTACTAGCCAGTCTTTCAGTAACTGGATTTCCTTGCCAGTGGTGTGCTACTCTTCCAAATCCCATTGTATATTCAACCAGAGTCTCTAAAATGTTGGTTTCATCTTTATATACTTCTCAATTTAAAATTTCTAAAAATCATTATGTTTTGTTTTAATTGGAAAGGCAGATTTGTAGGAAGGAGAGGCAGACAAAGATCTTCCCTTCACTGCTTCACTCCCCAAGCGGCTGCAACAGTTGGAGCTGAGCTGATCCAAAGCCAGGAGCCTGGAGCCTCCTCCAGGTCTCCCACACTGGTGCAGGGGCCCAAGGTTTTGGGCCATTCTCCACTGCTTTCCCAGGCCACAAGCAGAAAGCTGGATGGGAAGTGGAGCAGCTGGGACATGAACTGATGCCCATATGGGATGCCAGCACTTGCAGGTGGAGGGTTAGCCAGTTAGCTATAGTGTCAGACCCTCTATAGCTTCGCCAAGTACTAAAAAAAAAGAGTTAAAGATTTATTTATTTACTTACTTATTTATTTGAAAGGCAGAGAGAGAGAAGTCTGCTTTTTAAAATGGCCACAACTAGACCAGATCCATTAAAAGCCAGAAGCTGAACACTCCATCTTGACTTCTCATATGAGTGGCAGGGGCCCAAATACTTGATGCCATTGCCTCTTTCACTGGTGTATTAGCAGGGAGTTTGAATAATATTTCAGAAACAGTTTTAAGAAAAATATCTCAAAAACACTTTTAAGGATATAGCCTTGATGGGATAAAGGCTTGGACAATAAATGGTTGTTTATTTATAAACAAGAACAAGTGGTTATCAGGGGAAAGGGGTAGAAGGGAATTAAAAATCCAGAATGTAATCATTGAGATACATTCCACAGATACAACTGAAGAACGAACTGTTAGTGAATTGGAATTTCGAAATTGAAGGCATGAAAAATGTCACCTGTCAGACAAGCCAGATTAGCAGGGATAAAGGTTACTCTTCAACTTTTTTTTTCTTTAAAGATTTATTTTATTACAAAGTCAGATATACAGAGAGAGGAGGAGGAGAGACAGAGAGGAAGATCTTCCATCCGATGATTCACTCCCCAAGTGAGCCGCAACGGGCCGGTGCACGCCGATCCGATGCCGGGAACCAGGAACCTCTTCCGGGTCTCCCATGCAGGTGCAGTGTCCCAATGCATTGGGCCGTCCTCAACTGCTTTCCCAGGCCACAAGCAGGGAGCTGGATGGAAAGTGGAGCTGCTGGGATTAGAACCGGCGCCCATATGGGATCCCGGGGCTTTCAAGGCGAGGACTTTAGCCGCTAGGCCACACCGCCGGGCCCTACTCTTCAACTTGAAGCAACTAGTTAAATCCAGGTAAAATATATAGAACTGGTTTTCAAGACACCAGTACTCAGGCATCAAAGGGCAGCCATCCTGGAGAGTGGAAATGAAGTGAGCTGTGTGGTCATTCCCACTCACTGCTCTCAGTGTTCTCAAGCCATGGTGCAGCATGGGATGCCAAGGACAACGCAGACGACAGTGCGAAGTATGCACAGCTTCCCAGGCTGGGGAACCGGGGCAAGCAGTATACAGAGGGAGGAGCCTCAGAGAATTTTGGAGCTCTCTAGATGAGTCCCTCAACAGCATTCAGCAGAGTAGAGTATTGGTTAACAGGTGTACGAGAGAAGTACCCAGAAAGCTGGATAAAAACCTTCCACAAGGATTAGAAGGAACAGTACACCATGCTCACACAAAGAATAGAGCTAATAGCAACCAGCCAGAGTGACTGAATGCCATCATTGGGGCCAGCATGGTGGCTTAGCAGTTAATACTCTGCCTGCAGTGCCAGCAGCTCACAAAGGCACCCTTCAAGCCCTGGCTGCTACACTACCAATCCAGCTCCCTACTTATAGCCTGGGAAAGCAGCGAAGGGTGGCTCAAGTCCTCATGCCTGCGCACCCATGTGGGAGACCCAGAAGAAGCTCCTGATTCCTAGCTTTGGACCAGTTCAGCTCTGGCTGTTGCTGTCATTTGGATGTTAAACTAGCAAGTAGATTTCTCTCTGTGTATGTCTCTCCTTTTTTTCTCTGTAAAATCTGCCTCTCTTATCAAGATAAAGAAATCTTTTTAAAAAAGGAAAAATTCCATAATTAACAAGATACTTGTAGAATACAGAGCTTTCCTTGGTAGTGGAGAGCACTTTACCTTGCATTAAACAGGGCTCTGGGTCTGTGTAGTAAGTCTGAGAAGTAAGACCCAAAAGGATTAAACTCTTTACAGATACCACAGCTTTTTACAAACCGCAAGAATATAGAAACACAAAACATCTGGAACAGGTGTTTAGCACAGCGGAATAAGTGACAGCTTGGGGCCTGCAATCCGTGTTGGAGTGACTGGTTTAAGTGCTGGCTGCTTGGTGCTTCCCACCCAGCTTCTTCCTGCTCTTGGGCAGCAGATCTTTTTGTGGCCCAAGTACCTAGATTTCTGCCCCATGACTGGAAGACTTATCTAACCGATATCTTTCTTCCCCGTAACCCCATTATTCTGCCATTAAAATGCACAAATCTCTTAAAAGAAGGAACACAAAAATGTCTAGCACCAAACCAAATAAAATGAACACCCTTTAGCATCTAATTTAAGCTTACTAGGTATGCAAAGCAGTTAAAGAAATGACTTTTGATAATAAAGGAAAAAGTCAGTTAAAACAGATAATAAAGATAACACCCATGATAGAATTGGACAAAAGCATTGGAACTGTATTCCACATGTTCAAAAAATGTACTGGCAGCCTAGATGAACAATACGTTTTAAAGACTCTGAACTCTTGGAGATGAAAATGAATGTCTAGTGTCACAGTAGAAAGCATCACATTATAAACATGATGATTGTTACAAAAATCACTTTGTACTTCTAGATTCTCAATGCTAGTGCTGCTTGTGCCAAAGATAAGGTTAATAAACCACAATGATGTACAGTGCTGTAAGACTGAAGGTAGGAAATGTTAGCTTTCATATTTATGATTAGATTTAACAAGTGTGGTTACTTTGTGAAATTGTTATAAAGGTTTCTAAACACTCTTAGTGACTTGGCAGTTCTTCCAATAATAGAACTTAATGAAATAAATTGCACAGGTACTTAATGATAATATTATTTTAATGGTGGAAACGTAAGCACCTTAAATCCTAAAGTAGCAGAGTGGCTAAGAAACTTCTGTAAAATAGACATTGAGCAACAAGTGAGGGAAGACAGTGTTGCCTGCTGATTCCCAACCCCCGAAATCCTGTGCTAAATGCTTGGTATTACAGTCATACACGAATTTTAAAAATTACCAAGTACAAATTTTAAATGTTTCAAGTTCTTTTTTTTTTAACTTTCCTAATTGTTTTTCAGTTCTGCTTGAGATTTCAAGAATTTTGAATACTGGCTTAGATATGGAAACCCTGTCTATATGTGTGCGACTTTGTGAGCAAGGGATTAACCCAGAAGCTCTGTCGTCGGTTATTAAGGAGCTTCGCAAGGCCACCGAAGCACTGAAGGTCAGATACTTCTTTCTTACTTTTTTTTTTTTTTTTAAAGATTTTATTATTATTGGAAAGCCGGATATACAGAGAGAAAGAGAGACAGAGAGGAAGATCTTCCATCCGATGTTTCACTCCCCAAGTGAGCCACAACGGGCCAATACGCAACAATCCGATGCCGGGAACCAGGAATCTCTTCCGGGTCTCCCCTGCGGGTGCAGGGTCCCAAGGCTTTGGGCCGTCCTCGACTGCTTTCCCAGGCCATGAGCAGGGAGCTGGATGGGAAGTGGAGCTGCCGGGACCAGAACCGGTGCCCATATGGGATCCCGGGGCTTTCAAGGCAAGGACTTCAGCCGCTAGGCCATGCCGCCGGGCCCTTCTTTCTTACTTCTAAACAAAGCTGTTTGGGGTTAGAAAATAGTTGACAGTTATATGGAAAGTCTCAGTTGAAGAGTGTTAGAATAGCTATCAGCTCCATCAGGGCACATTATAAAAACCGAGCTTAATAGTTTTATGTTCAAATCACAACAATGACTACTATCATGGTTCCTGTTATCTTTCTCAAAGACCTTAACTGTGTTTAGAATTTTCCTGAGTATTAAGTAGTTGTGTCTGCTCCTTAATAAGATATATTCTTGTTCTAAGAATATTAGGACTGATGTTTGCAGATATGATCAAATTAGGATGAGGTATACTGTATTCCAGTAGGTCTGATCCAATAATTGGATGTCCTTGTAAGTCAAGGGACAGGATGAGACAAAGTTGAAGGCCGTGTGACGGTGGAGGCAGGGATTAGCAGTGAGGCATGCCACATAGAAGAAAAGTGAGGATTGTTAGCAGCCGTCGGAAACTAGGAAGAGGGAGGGAGGATCTGCTCTTAGAGCCTTCAGAGTAGGGTCTAGCTGCCGCCTTGACTGTGGACTTCTGGCTTCCAGTACTGTTGAAGAATGTGTACCCACTCTATGGTACTCTAGTATGGCACTCTTCTAAATATCATACCAGTTTTAGTCCTGAGAAGTAAGATACCGAAATAGAAATACTTGAAAATGTGGAAATGGCTTTGGAATCGGGTAATGGATAGGCTGGAAAGCCTTTCAGGTACTTGATAGAAAAGTTAAGACTGCCCTAAGAGCTTGTTGGAGGACCTGTGATTGCCAAAGTCAGTTCTGATGAATGCTCAAAAAGAAGACAGAGAAAGTTTGAATATTTAACTGGGGAAACTTCTAAGCAGAAGTTGGAAGGTACAGTCAGTTTTCTCCTTGCTGTTTCTTTACTTGTACTTACTTTTTTGTTTTCTTTTTAATATTTGTTTATACAGTTGAAAGGGATGCAGGCCCATGTAGTGTCAGGAGGGTTAAGGCACGGAGGAAGGTGGGTAGAATAGCTGTTCCTTGCTGTCAAACGACATCAGCACCCAGGGACAGCGTTTGATGACACCTTAGAGACCCTGATGTTGGGAAAATTACTCTGAGGGTGTTGCGGAATGGCTCTGATAGTTCTAAGGTGGTGTCAGCTTTGTTGCATCAGTGTTGGGAAAATCTTTCCAAGGTCTGTTGGGTGACCAAGCCAAGAGAGGCTCATGCATGGACCCAAGAGCTTAGCCAGGAGAGTGGTGTAACGTGTTCTGCTTTCCATCTTCTGACGAGACAGTCGATGTCCTCTGCTAGCCTAGATGAGCTGGCTGTCACGTCTCCTGCGTGCATCTCGGCATGCTGTCCACTGCACAGGCATCAGCAGCTGAGGAGGCCCAGTCCCAAGACATGCACTCCAAGGTTGTATAACATATATTGTGATTTTCCCTGTGGCCGGGGTCTGAGTGCAGCAGTCTAGTTGGAGAGTCCCCCAACAAACTTCACCTAGGGTGACCTCCGAGTTGACTCATGTGTGCCAGCAGCACAGGATCAAATGTGGCTCGTTACTGCGCCAGCCGACACAGATGCTGGTGGGTGCAGCTGCCTGGTCAGTTTCACCTGCATCACTATGTCTACTGTGAACTGATGGGTACTGTGGCCTAGCCCAGCCCAGACCTCCACAGGCCTGGTCCTCCTGCACACCAGTGGCCGCAGTGGCCTGGTTGAGTCAATCCCCAGTAACCTGCAACAGGCCCACCTCCCCACCCCCTGGTTTTTGCATGTGCCAGCATGTGCTGCAGCCTAGCCCATCCCTTATCCCATTTGGCTCTCAAGCACACGCATGAATGCTATGGCATAGCTCAGCCCAGCCTGCCCCCAGCCCTCGCTCTAATGCTCACCAGCAGGAGCTACGGCCTAGCAGAGGAGTACCCACCAGGCCTGCTCCCAGCACTGGATCTGGTGCCTGCCAGGGTGTACTGTAGTCTCAGGGTTTAAAACTGCCACTGAAGGCCACTGAAGGTGAGGAGATATTGTTCTTTGGCTTGAAGAACCACCAGAGACAAGCTGGTGGGGAATGTCTGTTTATTCAGTGCAAATTCCAGGGTTTTAAAGGTTAAGGAAGGGAAGGGTAGGAGGGTATTTTCAGGCAGTCTCTCTTACCCTTCCCCCCACACCAGTAATAAAATTGTGATTGGCTAAAAGGCAGGCCTATTCCCTTTGACCTTCTAGTTATGTCAGAGGTGTTCTGCATGGAAGCTGTGCCTCAGGCCGGGGCAGGTAAGCTGTAAGCCATGCCCACCAGATAGCAGGTAGAGACCCGGCAGCAATTGCCCACACTGCAGTCCAGCCTGACGTGGCTTACACTCAGTCCTAGCACTTGCTAGTTGGAGCTGCACCCATTCTGGCTTTCTCTTAGTCTAGTGGGTTCAGTAGCTTAGCCCAGCCAACCCTATACCCAGACCCAGGCACATGCTGGCCTACAGTTGCCATAGCCTCCCCTCCCCCCACCGCCCGGCCACCCCTGTCTCTGCTCTCAAGCTTACCAGTGGAAGCAGTGGTCCAGAAGTTTCTCTGAAGTTTCCTACCAGGCCAGCTCCAAGTGCTGGTTCCTGTGCATGCCAGCTGGTACAGCAGCCTGGCTCGGCCCTAGTCCTCATGTGAACTGGTGGGTGTTAAGTTCCAGCCCAGCCTGGATGGCACCCTTTTCTGGCTCTTGCTCATGTAGTGTATGCTGTAACCCTGTAACCTAACCTGTAACCTAACCTGACTTAACCACCTTCCCTCCCTCCCCCTCCGCTCCTAGCCACCCCTGGTTATTGTACTCCCCAGTGGGAGCTGTGGCCTCGCACAGGAGTTCCCCAAGTGCCCCTACCAGGCCTGCTCCCAGCCCCAGATCTCACATGTGCCAGCAGGTGCTGTGGCCCTGCTTGGCATGGTCTGTCTTCAGTCCTGGCCTTTGCTTGTGCCAGTGGGTGTTACAGTCTGCCCAACCCAGTCTCCTCCCAGCCCCAGCCTCCAGGTGTCAGTTGAGTTCTGTGGTCCAGCCTGGCTCAGCCCACCACTACCCCCAGCTCTCCATGTAAATTTGTGGGTGCTGCAATACCACAGAGGCAAGCCCACAAGTCCCTTACAAAATCTGCCCCCAGATTGGGTTCTCTTGCATTCTGATAGGTGCTGTGGCCTAGCCTGTTGAGGCCTAATCCCTGCTCCAATGCTCACAGGTTGTTACCGCAGGCAAACCCAGCCAGGCAAGCCCCAAGCCCCAGCTTTTATGTATGCCAGTGGGCCTTGAGTGAAGCTACGTAGCCCAGCCCAGGTCTCCCACATGTGCGGGTGCATTGGCTTGACTCAGATGTGTCCTCCGTTTTCCGCCCTCTAAACCACTCCATCTCAGCTCCCTCACCTACCTGCCAGTGCTGTGGCCTGGTCCATAGAATCCCACAGAAGTCATTCCTCCCTGACAATCATGCCCTCAGCTGCTCCCCTCCAGCTTGTGCCAGATCCCCCTCCCTGGGTAATCTGCAGCCCCACTCCCACCCGGTGCCTGAGGGCTAGGGTGGTGTAGCTCAGCCAGGCCCAGCATTCCCTGCCTTCCCCACATACCTTAAAAAAGAAGAAGAAAAAGAAAAAATAAGCAACTATACTGGCACACTGGTATAGTTAGCACGAATTTGGTATTAAACAGGCCCAGAATGCCTGCCAGTTACTGGCTGGTTTTCTTCCAGCAGTGTAACATTTGCCTAGGTACAGTGCAACCTGGGCAGTTGCCTGCAACTAGGGTGTGCTGTTTTCAATGTGAGAAAAATAGGGAATGAGGGAAGAACTACTAAGAGATAAAAAGAACCAGCTGGAAAAATTCCAGCCTATCAGGACTTTTAACCTCCAGAACTGTTAAAGAATAGTTTGTTTTGGCCCAGTGCGGTAGCCTAATGGCTAAAGTCCTCCCTTTGCCTGCACCGGGATCCCATCTGGGCGCCAGTTTGTATCCTGGCTGCTGCACTTCCCTTCCAGCTCCTTGTTTGTGGCCTGGGAAAGCAATAGAGCATGGTCCAAACCCCTGGGACCCTGCACCTGCATGGGAGACCCGAAAAAGCTCCTGGCTGCTGTTGGGCTCTGCTGTGGCCATTGCAGCCACTTGGGGAGTGAATCAGTGAACAGAAGATCTTTCTGTCGGTCTCTTCTTCTCCCTGTAAATCTGCTTTTCCAATAAAAGTCTTTTTTTTTAAAAAAAAGCTTTGTTTTATTTTAAGCCATGCAGTTTATGGTATTTTATGGTGGGGGCCCAGGTATCTGGCACCAATTTTAGTACTGAGAAGTGGGGTGCTGCCATGACAAAGCATTTAAAATGTGGAAGTGGCTGGAGGCTGGGTGAGGAATGCGTGAGAGACTCAGCTGTCTTAACACAAACACTGCCAGCTTATATAAGATTACAGGTGGCTGTGGGCAGGAAGCAGCTGTGAGTATATGTAATCCTGCAAGAACAGGGAAATGAGGAGCTCAGACCAGAGGAACAGCTTTCTGCTGCCTTGATCCAGAAGGGCTGCTTGTTTTCCTGTCCAGAGAAGGCACCACCTTTCAGCTGCCAAGGTTGAA
Organism: Ochotona princeps; assembly: GCF_030435755.1. Taxonomy (NCBI): domain Eukaryota; kingdom Metazoa; phylum Chordata; class Mammalia; order Lagomorpha; family Ochotonidae; genus Ochotona; species Ochotona princeps. The sequence goes on from NC_080843.1 coordinate 28,499,307, forward strand.
AACAGGAGTGCGTCCCTGTCCCTCGGCCTTGCACATCTTTCTCTGCTTTCCGCATGTACGTTGACTTAACTGAGGCTTCAGGAAACTCTGTGAAAAGTGTTCCAACACAGTGATTTCTTTTATTCCTAAGAAAATGGAACTATAGTAAGTTATTTTCCTTTAAAAAAAAAAAGATTTATTTTTATTGGAAAGTAGGATATACAAAGGGGAAGATCTTGTGGCCGATAATTCACACCCCAAGTAGCTATGACGGCCAGAGCTTTGCCGATCCAAAGCCAGGAGCCCAGAGCCTCTTCTAGGTCTCCCCCATGGGTGCAGGGTCCAAAAGTTTTGGGTCGTCCTCCACTGCTTTCCCAGGCCACAAGCAGGGAGCTGGATGGGAAGGGGGGCTTCCGGGATTAGAACTGCTGCCCATATGGGATCCCTGCACTTTCAAGGCAAGGACTTTAGCCACTAGGTTACCACACCAGGCCCAGTTATTTTCCTTTTTTAAGATTTTTGGGAGGGGTGGAAAGTCAGATTTATGGAGAGGAAGAGTTTCCATCTACTGGTTCATGCCCCGAGTGACTGCAACGGCTGGAACTGAGCTGAACCAAAGCCAAGAACCAGGAGCCTCTTCTGAGTCCCCTATGTGGGTGCAGGGTCCCAAGGCTTTGGGCTGTCCTCGACTGCTTTCGCAGGACACAAGTAGGGAGCTGGATGGGAAGCGGGGCTGTGGGGATTAGAACTGGCGCCCATATTGGATCCCAGCGCATTCCAAGCTTAGCCACTAGGCCACGACACCAGCCCCTTAATTCATTTTTCATACCATAATAAAACACATGGAAATTGACAAACTCATAAAGACTATGCTAAGAAGGTTAATGGGTTGATTTTTCAAGTGGAAGTACATTTTCATATGTACCTTTATTTAAAAATGATGGTTGCTTTTTACTTTCCGCCTAATGGATAATCCTGATATGCAGTAGAAAATGAAAATGACAGGAGTATTCAGTTTATTTAGAAAAGGAAGGAAGCAGGGAAAAGGAAAGGGAAGGGAAGGAAACTGGTTCCGGGCAAGCTAGTGAGGATGCTTGTGTCCCCATGTTGGATGCCCAAATTCCAATCCTCCTGGCTTTGGCTCCAGCTCCTGTCTGAGCTTTCTGCTGATTCTCTCTAGGAAGCGGCCTGTGGCAGCTGGGTCGCTGCTGCTCAGTAGGATATGTAGCTTACACCTCCACGGGCTCTTGCAGGCCTTCGGGGAGCAAATCGACAGGGGAGCTCTCTCTTCAGTGGTATGTGTTTTTCTCTGTGTCTTTCTCTTCCTTTCCCAAAAAGAAAAGAAAAAAAATGGTCCCCCCAACTTGTAGGATTGTTTTCAGGCATATGGATTACAAGATTGTTTTAGGAATGGTTGTTGATGACAGTACGCTGTTAGCTCCTTGATATCTCCTTTTCTGCAGTTTTAATGAACTTTTCCTTTCTTGTTTTAGACTGCTGATAATATGACTAGCTGACTTTCTGGAGAAATCCTGATGACGTATGTCAAGCTCTGCGAGAGGATTTGAAGGTTGCATTGTAGTCAAGAGTGAACAGTGAAATTACTGCATGCAGCAGCGTAGGAAAATGTTCTTTTAAAGAATTACAAAACCATAGCTTTATAAATCAGTGAAAAGTGACTCACAGGAAGAACCATCAGATATGTTTACATATTATCTCATTCACTTTTTTTTTTAGACTATCATAATGCTTTGGCATTGCAATGTTCACATTTATGTATTCCTTATTTATAACTCTGATGGCTTTAATTTTCTGAGCAGTCTGTGTGTCAGATGTGCACATGTGCCGCGCCTGCTTGAGTGCAGTGGAGCCCATCAGTACTGAGGCTATGACTCGTTGACATTTCCATTATAAACTTTAATTTGAATTGTTTATGTGTAATAGCTGTGGATTTGTGTCGGATTGGGCTGAAAGTTGACAGGATTTCAGCCACCATTTGAATTTTCATTTAGATTCATTATGTATATCAGAATGTTGTTTTGTAAAAGAAGAGCATAGAAAACATTTCTTGTAATGTGTGCTCTTTAACAATGAATACTTACTTTTTCAAACAGGTTTTGGCAGGTGATAAAGTGAAAAGGTCATTTTTTTATATTGGTTGAAAAGTAAAATTTTTAGAGACATAGGTTTACAAAATGCTGACAGTACTTAGCTTAGTATTATAGTTTGAGTCATTTAATAAGAATTTTAGTTAGGAGTGTTTCTCTTTCTAAATTTTTTTACCCATAAAACTGGAGTTATCCTATAAATTAACACCTAAAGAAATGTAAAACAGTTCATATGCACAATTCAGTTTTGCTTTTATCATATGAAAGTAATTGGAATGTTTACTTTCCACTAAATCTTGAGTGGTTACTTAATCACTAGATGGGTGGTGTGTGAACAGATACTTAGTATTTTCTGAAGATTAAGGAGTTCTAGTAATAAAACAAAAATTAAATGTTCTGCATCAGGAGTTACAAATACTACATTCTAAAGTCATTTTATGTGATTATGTTTACCCTTAAAGTTATAACCAAAATTGTGACTCAAAGGTAAATTTTAGAAAATTTTTGAATGTGTTGATTCTTTCCATGTAACAGAATCTGAATGGAAATTTCTTTTTTGCAAGACTAGTAAAAATTGAGTTTGATTTTATTATTTCCCAAATTTTATATTCTGTTAATACCATCTAAATGATAATAAAAGCATTCATCCTTTATTTGCATTTCCTGTTTTACAGATAAGCTGATGAATTTCAAAGGCTTAATATTTGAATAATAACTTTTTCTTTTTTTAATTTATGCTTTTGATCATTTTGACTTTTTAAATGCATACTATCTTACACTGGATATAGTCTGTCATTGACAGAAAAGTTGGGTAGACAGTAAGAACTTGTGACAAATCGTTTAGATAATTAACACTGCAAATAACAGAACAGCAGGTTATTTAAAAAAAATCAGAGACCACTTTTGTCCTACTAGAGAATTTGTATATATTTCTAGGCTTTAAAAATGATTTTATTTATGACTGTATATTAAGCTATTTATGTATGAAATAATTAGGAAAATATATTGAGGGATTATGTTTACAGAAGACTTCATTAGTGTGTCACATTTCTTAAATGTAAACATATATTTTTAATGCATACTTAAGGAATGTTTAAGAAACTGAACAAAATTATACAGTTGCAGTGTTGTGTACATTGTCAGTGAAAAAATAAAACCATTTTGTGGATATTGGCATTTACTTCTGGTTTAGTATGTTTCTGTGAATTCAGTTACAGTTCTATAGGTAACCTATAAATATTCAAATGCTTATTACGTGTGGTTGAAGACTATCTAAAGGCAGGTTGTATAATTTACAGCCTGTGTTAGGCTTGACCTGAAAAATGGAAACTTTTCCCCTGACAGTGAAAGGAGATAGCTCTATTAACACTGGCAAAGCTGTAAGACAAAGTTAGTAGTTCAAGTAAGTGTGAGGTTGTGTGATAACAGAAAAGCAAATTTCAAAGATGCTTATTTTGCTGTAGAATTTTTCCATGCATAATTTTCTTTTAAGGATTTATTTGTTTTCATTGGAAAGATTTACAGGGAGAAGGAGGGACAGAAAGATCCTCCATCCACTGTTTTTTCCCCAAGTGGCTACAACTTATCTGAAGCCAGGAGCCAGGAGCTTCTGGGTCTCCCACGTGGGTGCAGGGTCCCAAGACGTTGTGTCATCATCTACTGCTTTCCCAAGCCATAAGAAGGGAGCTGAATGGGAATTGGAGCATCTGGGGCATGAATCAGTGCCCATATGGGATGCCAGCACTTAGAGGTGGAGGATTAACCAATTGAGCCTTTGTGCCAGCCTCCCTAACCCCCATTGCATAAATTTCTTCATCATCATTTTCAGTGAATTTTTAGAAGATCCCAGACTGTATTTTCCTATACATTATAAAAGAGCTTAACAGTATGAAATTTGGATAGAAATTGTTCTAAACCTTTTTTTTTTTTTTTTTTTTAAAAAAGATTTATTATTATTGGAAGGCCGGATATACAGAGAGGAGGAGAGTCAGAGAGGAAGATCTTCCATCCGATGTTTCACTCCCCAAGTGAGCCGCAACAGGCCGGTGCGTGCCAATCGGAAGCCGGGAACCAGGAACCTCTTCCAGGTCTCCCACGCGGATGCAGCGTCCCAATGCATTGGGCCGTCCTCGACTGCTTTCCCAGGCCACAAGCAAGGAGCTGGATGGGAAGTGGAGCTGCCGGGACCAGAACCGGCGGCCATATGGGATCCCGGGGCCCCCAAGGCGAGGACTTCAGCCGCTAGGCCACGCCGCCGGGCCCTATGTGTGATTATCTTTACATGAGGTTCCTATAATAGTCAAATTCATAAGGTAGAAAAACATAAAGGCTGGAGGAAAGAGCGAGTACAGCTCAACAGGTACACCATTTTAGTTTGGGACAGAGACAAAGTTCTAGAGAACAGCGATGAAGACAGCAAACAACGTGATTATCACTCTCTAACTTATGCAATTTCAAAATGGTTGAAATGAGAAATCCTATGTTGTCTTTTCCTTCATTAAAAATTTAATGGAATGTTTAAAAAAAGGTTTAGAGGGCCCGGCGGCGTGGCCTAGCGGCTAAAGTCCTCGCCTTGAACGCCCCGGGATCCCATATGGGCGCTGGTTCTAATCCCGGCAGCTCCACTTCCCATCCAGCTCCCTGCTTGTGGCCTGGGAAAGCAGTCGAGGACAGCCCAATGCATTGGGACCCTGCACCTGCGTGGGAGACCCGGAAGAGGTTCCGGGTTCCCGGCATCGGATCGGCGCGCACCGGCCCGTTGCGGCTCACTTGGGGAGTGAATCATCGGACGGAGGATCTTCCTCTCTGTCTCTCCTCCTCTGTGTATGTCTGGCTGTGATAAAATGAATAAATCTTTAAAAAAAAAAAAAGATAATCACACATATGTCCCTTTCTTTGTTTTATTACAACAGGATAGTTTCCCTCAGGATTCACCCGTGTTATAGCATATATCAGAATTTAAATTTCCCTGAAACATTTATTTCAGAAATTGTGTATTTAATGCCAACACTCCAAAGACTATAGTCTTTCCTTCTAAAAGTATATGGTTTCCCCAGTTATAGTTATTGATCGTTTTCTACCTATACCTTAAAAAAAAAAAAAGCTGTAAGTGGGCCTGGCGTGATAGCCTAGTGAGTACAAACCTTGCCTTTCACGTGCCGGGATCCTGCATGGGCACCAGTTCTAACCGTGGCAGCCCTGCTTCCCATCCAGCTCCCTGCTGTGGCCTGGGAAAGCAGTTGAAGATGGCTCAAAGGCTTGGGACCCTGCACCCCTGTGGAAGACCTGGAAGAAGCTTCTGGCTTCGACGCAGCTCCAACCATTGTGGCCACTTGGGGAGTGAATTCAGTAGATGGAAGATCTTCCATGGAAGATCTTCTTGTGTCTCTTCTCTATATATCTGATTTTCAAATAAAAATCTTTTAAAAAATCATAAGAGTGGGAGCTTTTCTTGGTTTTGTTATTGATATAGCTGAATATAATGGTAGCTGAGTTAATATATAGACTGGACATGCAACAGAAAAATAAAAGCTGACATTGTACATACAAGGCACTGATTGGATGCTACGCACAGAAGAAATAGTTTAATCTTTGGGGACACTGTAAGAAGATAGTATCACCCATGCAGGTGGTAAAAGCTGAGGCCGTGCTAAAGCAATAACTTGATCATGGAAGTGCTAGAACCAAGATTTGAAATGTGTAAACTGACCCTAGACCCTTTATTCACAACTTTGTTATCTCACTAGCCATCACCACCTCATGGAAAGAAGAGAGAGTGGGAACTGAAGGAGAGTGAGAATCAGACACTTGAAGGGGGAGTTGAGGCGGACAGGATGCTAAGGACAAGTTTTTTAAACTTACCCCATTCTTAGTATGCTGTTGCTGATGACAGTGGCCTGATGAGTTTTTATACCAAATTGGGTGTATTACAACCTTCTAATTGGGACACTGTAAGAAATAAGGCCATTTATTTTCTACAAATGTACTTAGGTAACCAGTTGTAACAAAAGAGTTCCCTTTTTGTAAAACTAAGGTAAGTGTTGTATCTGACAGCCCTAAATAGCCCTCAAGAAGTCTGGTCTTCTTAAGAATAAAGCTCACCTGAGCACAGAGCAGTGGTCTAAGTGGCTTAAATTCTCGCTTTGCGAGCACCAGCGTCCCTTATGGGCTCCAGCTCATGTCTGCTGTTCCACTTATGCAGTTTCCTGGTTGTGGTTTGGGAGGGCAGATAAAGATAGCTTAAAGCCTTGGGACTCTGCACCCGTGTGGGAAACCATGAAGAAGCTCCTGGCTCCTGGCTTTGGATTGGCTCCGTTCCAGACATTGTGGCCACTTGGGGAGTGATTCAGTGGATGGAAGATCTTTCTTGTCTCCATCTTTTTTTTTTAATTTAATTTTATTATTATTATTATCATCATTTTATGATACAGTTCCATAGGCTCCTGGTATATTTCCCTTATCCCAGCCCCAATCCCCCCCCACCTAGTTTCCCTCTATTATTACTAAAGTATAGTTCTTCATACACAGTCATATGTCCATCATTGCGGGCATGGACAATGGCAGAGAGTCCAGCATCCTATTGTCAAGATACAGTGAACAGTTTCATTGTTAGTCCATCTTTGTCTGGAAGTAGAATGCATACTACATTGTAGCCTCACCTCTGGATATGTTAGTCTCCATTACACAGCTACTATACATCCCGTTAAATGAAAAGCCATAAAACAAAATCAGCATCAAGAAGAAGAAAAAAAACACCATGAAGTTAAATAATATGCTACTAAATGACTAATGTGTAGCTGAGGAAATGAAAATCAAGAACCTTCTTGAAGAAAATGATGCTACTGTATAATCTATGAGTCATTGAAGAATTTAATCAGAAGTGTTTTGAAGAGATGAAACTAACAGAAAGCATCAAAACCCATGCAATATAGTTTCCGCTGATTTTTGTTGGTGAAATGTGTCTCTTCTAGACAATAAATAGATGGGTTTTGTTTTTTAATCCAGCATACTAATCTATGATGTTTGAGCTTAAGCCGTTTACATTCTGAGTTTAATATGTATGGATGGTACTTTGGTCCTGTCATGTTAGGAATGGGTTGTTCATTGATTTAGTCTTCTGTTGTCATCTTACTGGGATGTTCTTCCCATTTGCCCTTTGGTTTTTTTTGGTGTTATTCCTCTTCTCTGTCAAGAGAACATCTTGAAGTATCATTTGTAGGGCAGATTTGGAAGAGGCAAATTCTTTTAACTTTACTGTGGAAGAATTTTATTTCATTTTCAAAGACAAAAGAAAACTTTGCTGGATATGTTATCCTAGGCCGACAATTTTTTTCTTTTAGAATCTGGAATATGTCACTCCATTCTTGACACATTCTTCTTGAGTTTCCTGTGAGAGATCTCCTGTGAGTTTAATTGGCATTCCTTTATATGTCAATTGATTTTTTTCACGTGCACATGTAAGGATCTTTTCCTTATGTTCGATTGAAGAGAGCTTGATGATCATGTGTCTTGGTCAAGATCGCTTTTGATCAGGCCTATTGGGAGTTCTGTGCCCCTCCTGGATGTTGTTTACCAATTCTTTCTCTAGATTAGGGAAATTTTCCTTTATTACTTCATTAAACATATTTGTAAACCCAGTTTCTCTTTCTGCACCTTCTGGGACTCCCATAACTCTTTTTTTTTTTTAAGGTTTATTCATTTTTTTATTACAAAGCCAGATATACAGAGAAGAGGAGAAACAGAGAGAAAGGTCTTCTGTCCGATGATTCACTCCCCAAGTGAGCGCAACGGCCGGTGCTGTGCTGATCTGGAGCTAGGAGCCAGGAACTTCCTCCAGGTTTCCCACATGGGTGCAGGGTCCCAAAGCTTTGGGCCATTCTTGACTGCTTTCCCGGGGCACAAGCAGGGAGCTGGATGGGAAGTGGAGCTGCCGGGATTAGAACCGGCGCCCATATGGGATCCTGGTGCGTTCAAGGCTAGGACTTTAGCCACTAAGCCACGGTACTGGGCCCAACTCCCATAACTCTTACATTAGGCCTCCTAATAGTGTCTTTCAATTCTTGAATACTTTTTTTGGCCTGATCCAGCTCTGCTTCCAGCTTTTTGTTTGCTTGTCCCTAATGACAGGAAATATCTTCCAATTCTGAGATTCTTTCTTCTGCTTGCTTCATTCTATTTTTGAGACTCTCCACTGTACTTTTAATTTGCTCTACTGTGTACTTAATTTCTGATATATCAGCCTTGATTTGCTTTATTGCTGCTATTGCTTGTGTAAAATGTTCCTTAAATTCTTGGAACTCTTGTATGTGCTCCTCATTGTTGATCAGAAGCTTTATAATGAGTTTTCTGAATTTTATGTGCCCCATTTTCTCTATGTCTTTCTCAGTTAACTCTGAGATTGGCAGAAGGTTTTGCTCCTTTGTAGGGGAGTTTTCAGTAATATTCATTGTGCCTTTGTCTCTTCTTTTGCTCTTGGTCATTGTACTTCTGGTTAGCAGAATCTTCTGCTTGGGGCAGGTTTCTAAGCTGTGTCATCCACAGTTCTACAGTTTGATTTTACTTATTGCAGTTGGTACACAGCTCTTTGCTTGCAGCCAACTGTGCCACTCCCTCCAGCAAGTTCCAGGTCTGGATTCTTATGTTAGATTTCCACAAAGAACTCCATAGCCCCAGCTCCTGGCTCACCAATCTCCACCTCCTGTGATACCGTGCTGAGGCTGCACTGTTGTCTGTACAACTTTTCTCCCACTTTCAGTTGGAGCAGGTGCCAGGATTAGGGAGATAGCAGGTGTCCTATATAGCTAAGTTGTTGGTGGCACTGATCTTGCAGGAACCTGTTGGACGTCAGGTCTGGGTGCCACACGGACCTATTTTGACCCATACGAATCCACAGTCGGTATTATTTTCCTATAGGAAAAGTGCAATCCACTGAACTCAGTGAGTTCTCGCTAGCTCAGCACATGCGCAGTTCAAAAAGGTTTTGCCACAGTGTACAAAATGGCACCTGATGTACCACTACTAGAGTTCTTGATTTGCTGGATGTCAGGTCTGAGGGCTACCCAGACCTGTCTTGGGTGGAACCTGTAGAATGCCGTGTTGATGCAGTTCACTGAGTCAGAAATGAGTTCACTCCCAGCTCAACGTATGCTCAGTCCTTTCACTTGCCTTTGCTTCTTTAAGCAATATGGTGCCCAATTCGGCTCCAGGGGGCAGACTGGGTTGTGAAATCTACCCTGTTCTGGCACTGTCCGTCTGGGATCTGCTGCTCTGTCTCTGCTCCTGGTCAAATCAAACGGACCAGCAGGACGGACAGTTCTTTGTCTGGGCTCACCTCCCAAACTCCCAGTGAAAGTCCCTTCGCACCTGGTTGCTGGTGGAGTTCCGGCTGCTGGTGGAGTTCCGTCAGCGGAATGCCGCTGGAGTATCAGTCACTGTATAACACCACACCGTTGTTTTCCCTGCTTTTTGTGTCTGTCAGTCTCCAGGTACCCCTCTGCTGTTGTTCTGTCCTCTCCTATTTCCTGGAATGTGTCCTCTCTGCTTCATCCTGATTAAATGTTTCTCCGTCTGCTTAAACGTGTTCTTACCCTATTCCGCCATCTTGATTCTCCTTTTTTGTCTCCTCCCTGTAAATCTGACTTTCCAATAAAAATAAATAAATCTTACATAGAGCAGGCTTGAAGTATTTTATTTGCCACAATAGCTAAGTGGAAATGCAGGCATGTTATATCAAATGCCCAGTGAATCACCTGTAACTACTGAAGGCAGTAGAATGCCTGCTGTGTTCTTGGGAGAGTTAGATGCAAAGCCTTGGAAGTTGTTCTGGCATGCTTTCAAGAGGTGCTGTGGAGGAAACTGTTTTCAACTGTTAGACTTACTTTTAGAGGAACATCTACCTATCTTTCTATCAGCAAATAGCCTTTTTATTCTCCTAGCCACCGCTTAGACTTGAATTTGCTCAGCAGTATACATTGATATATCTAATGGAAGTTTTATAAAAATATTAACTTCTAAGATTTATTTTTATTGGGCAGTCAGATATACAGAGGGAAGGAAAGACAGAGAGGAAGATCTTCCGTACGCTGGTTCACTCCCCAAGTGGCCACAATGGCCAGAGCTGAGCCAGTCAGGAGCCAGGAGCCTCTTCTGGGTCTCCCACATGGGTGCAGGGTCCTGAAGCCTTGGGCCATCCTTAACTGCATTCCCAGGCCATAAGCTGGATGGGAAGTGGGGCTGGCAGGATTAAAACCAGCGCCCATATGGGATCCCGGGGCGTTCAAGGCGAGGACTTTAGCCACTAGGCTATGCGCCAGGCCCAGAAATATTAACTTCAGATTTAACTTCAATATCCATGTTATCAAAATAGTCTAAAATAGCTTCCATTTAGATGACCAACACTGTGGTGTAGCAGGTAAAGCCACTGCTGACAACTCTGGCATCCCATATGGACGCTGGTTTGTGTCCTGGCTATTCCATTACTAATCCAGCTACCCGCTCATGGCCTGGGACGGCAGTGGAAGGTGGCCTAAGTGCTTGGGCCCCTGTACCTATGTTGGAAATCCAGATGAAGCTCCTGGCTCCTGGCTCCTGAAGACAAAATGAACTTATAGTTTTTAAAAATTTATTTATTCAAATGGAAGAGGGAGAGACAAATCTTCAGTCCACTGGCTCACTCCCAAATGGTTGCAATGGCTAAGGTCAGTTTGAAGTCAGGAACCTCTTTCCGGTCTCCCACATGGGTGGTAGGGTTCCAAGGACTTGGGCCTTTGGCTGTCTTCCACTGCTTTCCCAAGCACATTAGCAGGGAGCTGGATCAGAAATAGGGCAGCCAGGGCACAAAATGAAACCCAGATGGGGTGCAGACACCACAGACAGAGGCTTAATGTTCTACACCGCCATGCCAGCCCCAACAAAATGGATTTAAATCTAAGCATATACAGTGCTTGCGTGGGGAGGCACATAAAAACACCATACTAAACAACAACAACAACAAATAGTAGTTGAATTTTAATGTTAAGACTTGCATAACTAGGAAAGAAGCTAAAGGGATTGAGAATGTGTTGGGAGAAATAAAGATGATGAATACATTTTACATCTATCTTCAACGTGAGAAGAACTGATTGTTCTCTGTTGCTGCTACTAAACACAATGGGAATATCAGTGATCTTTGCTCCTGTTGAACCCTGAGAATCATCACGTAAAACAGGAACAAGCAGCTAGCTAAACTTAAGCTTTTTTTGGAAGGCTGCTCATAAAAAAATGGAGGTGGAGGAAGGCTCTATGAGGTTTAATTTAAACCTTTGGTAAATACCATGCCTGCTTCCACCAAGTTGACCTAATAGAAATGGAAACGATTTTACCAATCCAGACCAAATTTCAGATATTTTACATAGGACACAGACTCAAGAGCATTAATTTCACAGGAAGTTGTGCTGTCTCCTAAGCTGTGACTGCCAGGACCTGGGGGTGGGGGGTCCCACAGTCAGGGGAAGCTGGTGTGGACCTAGCCAATCATGGAGTGGCACTGGCATGGCTCAGTCATAGAGGGAGCGGTGGTGATGGAGTGTGACAATGCAGGCACTGCCATCCTCACAGACAGGTTTGACAATCTGCACTAGGATTTAGTACGAAATGTGGCTAACCTCGGAGCCCCTAGGGGAATCAGCTGGTACTGGAGAGGGTACTCTCCCATTTGGAATTTCTCAAGTCTTTGCTCTTACTTTTGACTTTTTGTACCAAGCTTTCTGTTTCTCTCCCAAGCTGAAATCAATCCAGTAGAATCTGTGGGAAAATGTTTGTAATGATGCAGCTCCCTTCTCTGGGGAGAAGCAAGCCCTGGAATTCCGATTGAAAATGAAGCATGCAGCCAAACAGGTAAGGTAGCCCAGGATGCTAGGGGAGAATGCAAGATTGGCAGGTGGAGAGGGGTTTTTTCCTTTGTTTTTTAAAAGGTCCTTCTGTCATTTGATGGCTGAACCCAGTAGTCCCTTAAGCCATCCAACGTAAGACCAATACAAAGACCCTCATGATCTGTGAATAATAGAAACTACAGATGGAGGGATCCTCTCTTGGGCTTTGCTTACATATCCTTGCTTTCAGGCTTCCATTTCAAATATAACCCACCCTCCTCCTAGTTAGCCCCCATCACTCAGCTGTCACAAAGGTTTTGCTGTTTATGACAACCTGGCCCAGCAGACAGATTGTAGACAAGTAGCTGATGTCTGTATTGCTTTGGAAGTGAGAGAAACAAAGCACCATGATCATAATACTTCCAGAGAAAACAGCAAGAGCTACCTTCTCATCTGCTATTCTAAGGCACCTAACTGAACACAGTGGTTAGATTAGCAAATTCCACTCCTAATGTAGGGATCACTTAGACAGTTTTCTTCTCACCCCCAAATTATTGCATTATCATTATAAAGTGCTTCAGTCACAAATTTAGTCCATAATACAACAAATGATCGTGTACTCCCTTCATTGATAAAGAAAATGTTAAGAATTTTCTTAGGCCCAACAAAATACTTCAGTGGCTAAACCTTTACTTTGCAAGTGTCAGTGTCCCAGCTGCTCTACCTCCCATCCAGCTCCCTGCCTGTGGACTGGGAAAGCAGTAGACGATGTCCCAAAGCCTTAGGACCTAGCACCCACATGGGAGATGGCGAAGAAGCTACTGGCTCCAGGCTAAGGATGAGTGATGAAAAATCATACACATATGGCATTGCAGGCTTACCTTCTTCCTGTGGCACTGACATCCCATAGGTAGGCCAGTTCCAGTTCCAGATGCTTCACTTCCAATTCAGTTCTGCTGATGGCCTGGGAGAGGAGTGCAGAGGAGCTGTTGCACCCGAAAGGGAGACCTAAAAGAAGCTCCTGGCTCCCAACTTCACACCAGCCCAGCTTTGGAGGCTATTTGGAAAGTGAATCAGTGGATGGAAAATATCTATCACTCTCTTCTCTGTAACTCTTGCAAGTAGACCAAATCTTAAGAAAAAAAGTATGCATTGGTGGTGCTGTGGTCTGGATGTGGGCTGAGTGGAAGCTTGCTCTCTGTTGTGTTGTTGGAGGTGGTGTGACCTTTAAAAGATGAACCCGGGCCCAGTGCCTGGCCTAGTGGCTAAAGTCCTCGCCTTAAACGCGCCAGGATCCCATATGGGCGCCGGTTCTAATCCCGGCAGGTCCACTTCCCATCCAGCTCCCTGCTTGTGGTCTGGGAAAGCAGTTGAGGATGGCCCAATGCTTTGGGACCCTGCACCCGCGTGGGAGACCCGGAGGAGGTTCCTGGCTCCTGGCTCCAGATCAGCACAGCACCGGCCATGGTGCTCACTTGGGGAGTGAATCATCGGACGGAAGATCTTCCTCTCTGTCTCTTCTTCTCTCTATATATCTGACTTTGTAATAAAAAATAAATAAATCTTTAAAAAAAATAAAATAAAAGATGAACCCTAGTGGGAGGTTCCATTACTAGCTCCTCCCCATACTCTGACTTCCTGACTTGTTGTCATCTTTCTCTACTGTCTGTATTCCTGCCTCCATGTTGCCACCTACCAAAAAGTGATGCTACTACAGGAGCTTTGCCAGGGCTAGGATTATGCTATGTGGACATCGAGTTAAGTATACTTCTTACAAGTGGTCAAGACTCTGGTGTTTTGTTATTATGGAAAACAGACTTGCATATATGGCAATATTTATGTAAGATCTTCCTGCTACAATTACTGCTATCTTTTTTTTTCAGTGTGACCCAGGCAAGCATGTTGACTGGAACATTCTCTTCTTCTTTTAGGGATATGTTACTGTTCAGTCTCCATGATTTCCTAGCTTCCTGGCCACGTGGAACTGCCACAAAACTTTGGAGGTATGCTCTCTGCAAGTTTCTGCTCTGTTTTCAAGAGGGCAGTCATGGGGCTCAGCCTGCCACCCAGCACATAGTAGATGCTCAATAAATAGTAGACTTGCCTTGTATCCTCCTCTCCCCCACACACTTTTTTTAGACTTATTTTTTGTTTGAAAAGCAGAGTTACACATGAAGAAGGAGAGACAGAGAAAGATCTGGGTATGGTCTGAGTGTTTACTCCCCAGATAGTTGCAATGGCCAGAACTGAGCCAATCTGAAGCCAGGAGCTTCTTCTGGGTCTCCCACGTGGGCAGAGGAGCTCAAGGACTGAGCCATCCTCCACTGCTCTCCCAGACCATAAGCAAGGAGCTGGATGAGAAGTGGAGCAGCCTGGACACGAACCAGTGCCCACATGGGCTGTCAGAGCCCCAGGCTGAGGATTAGCCTGTATGCCACTATGCCACCTCCTCCTTTCTAATATCAGAAAAGAGGACAAAGTTATATTTTACACGTTCAAAAAAAAAAAAAAGAGAAGTTAACAGTTCAGTACTCAATACACACCAGACACTGAGCTGGATGCCAAGCCTACATTACTCTGTGGTTTTCCAAACACCTGATATAGTAGGTATTGATATTCCAGTGTTACAGGTGAAGAAACAGGGGTCCCGACTGATCTGACATCAATACGTGCATGTAACATGCCCTCCCCTTACAATATCCTTCTCATTCTCTTGCTTGACAAAGTCACACTCAGCCTTTACAAACCAAAGCAACAGCATGGGGAGGAAGCTCTCTCTGTCTCTAGTGTGTTGCTGTTTTCTGAGAAAGGGATCGGCAGCTTTTGTCCTGGACTGTCTTCTCGATCGTGCTTGGGTTGGCAAAGGAGCCAGAAATACAGAGAAGGTGTCTCCCAGCAGGGAATGAGGCAGGTTTGTCTTCTGAATAGGGTGAAGAAGGAAAATGGTTCCTTCCAGGCGAGGTTCACTGTCACCTCTCGTAGAGAACGGGGATTTCTTTAAATTAGGGTTCCTCTACTGAGATACAGAGACATCTGATTGTTCTTCATCCTTAAAACTGCAAGGAGGGGAAAAAAAGTGTGAAGGTGATACACTCGTGGTGCCTGCTGTGCTGTGACTATAACATCCCCCTCTGCGACTCAGGCAGCTCCCTGTTCTTTGACAGACTTTTTGCAGTTTCTGACGGACGCCTTTGGGAATTCCCTGGGGATCCCCACCAGCTGATGGTGGTGTGCCTGAGACACGAAGGGCAGCAAATCCGACCTGCTGAGTCATGGAAGCATGTGCAAACATTTTTGTTGCTTCATATCTGATCACACCCTCCTAAGGGATGGACACAGTCCCTTGTACTTCTTGTTTAACATTTTCCTGGAAATTACTTTGCATTTCCTTAAGACAAAAATGCACTTGGTATCTATTAAGTATAGGACATTATGGACAAAATTTTTAGATAAGTATTCCCCTGGTGTGCCAGCTCTTTGAAGATGCACACACTCCCATAAACTTAAAAAAAAAGAGAGAGAACTCTGCATTTTTCTTTCGTGTGTATGTGCGTTGTGTGACATTAGAGGGCTAGATGCTAGATATCTGGGGTTAATGTGACCCCCTTGAGAGTCATGTATTCTTCATTTTTTTAAGTCTGCTTTTTTTTCCTAAAGATTTATTTATTTTTATTGGAAAGGCAGATATACAGAGAGGAAAGAAGAGACAGAGAGGAAGATCTTCCGTCTGATGGTTCACTACTCAAGCAGCCACAACGGCTGGAGCTGAGCTAATCCGAAGCCAGGAGCCAGGAACTCTTCTGGGTCTCCCACATGGGTGCAGAGTCCCAAGGATTTGTGCAGTCTTCTACTGCTTTCCCAGGCCACAAACAGGGAGCTGGATGGGAAGTAGGGCCTCCGGGATTAGAACCGGCACCCATTTGGGATCCCAGAGTGTGCAAGGTGAGGACTTTTAACCACTACGCTACTGTGCCAGGCCCATAAGCTTACTTTTTTAAAGTCTTTTTAAAAAAAGATTTATTTTTATCACAAAGTCAGATATACAGAGAAGAGGAGAGACAGAGAGGAAGATCTTTCATCTGATGATTCACTCCCTAAGTGACCACAGCTGCCAGAGCTGCGCCCATCCAAAGCCAGGAGCCAGGGACTTTCTTCCAGATCTCCCAAGTGGGTGCAGGATCCCAAGGCTTTGAGCCGTCCTCGACTGCTTTTCCAGGCCACAGTTAGGGAGCTGGATGGGAAGTGGACCTGCTGGGATTAGAACTGGCACCCATATGGGATCCCAGCACGTTCCAGGTGAGGGAGGACGTTAGCCGCTAGGCCACCGTGCCAGGCTGGCTGGCTTTCTTTCTTTCTTTCTTTCTTTCTTTCTTTCTTTCTTTCTTGCTTCTTTCTCTCTTTCTCTCTTTCTTTCTTTCTCTCTTTCAGTGATTGTTAAGCTTTAGGGCCCATACTGAGTTACAAAGTCAATTTAAAATGTAAAATGTTACCAAAGAAGTGCAATTGAATGCAACCAAACAGAATGTAAAATATAGTGATGCTTACACGAGCGTGACTACTTTGTGTCCTAGTATACACGGGCGTACTGGGTCCCAATGTCAAATGCCATGTTTTCATATGAGTTGGAGGTTTAAGGGTTTCAGAGTCACTGATGCAGATGGAGCCCACCCAGTCCTCTCCCCAGTTAATCCCTCCCCCACAAGTTTACAGGGTTAGTGTACGTACAGGGCCAGAAAAGAGGAAGCAGACTGAGGCATCTTTCATCACTTTGACAATGAACGACAGCCGAATTATAGAAACCATTGGCTACTGATACCTTGTTTCAGAGTTGATGTCTTTGGTAAATTATATAGGAAGTGGGAAGTATCGTCTGGGTTTTTCCGTGTAGTGAAGTGATAGCACTGAGAGGGTGTAGGCTCACACACGTCTGGTCTACCTGTACGCCATGTGAGAACTGAAGAGAAAATATATTGTTTTGATTTCTTAAGATATTGAGTAAGACTTCGCTAAATATCTTGAGCTATTAGAATTTTAGAAATGTAGATTATGTATCTTCTTAGGTTTCATTTTTCCACTAGATGGCAGAAAAGGTACTTACAATGGAAATGACATCGTCATGTATTTAATCAATTCTGCAGCCTTTTAAAATATATTTAATTTCAGTTTGAACAGTAGAATAAGACAACTGATTATTCTATAACAAGTTTAATCATATTAAGCTTAAGATTAAAAAGAAAACTTTAGTTTGTATTTGTTTAAGTACACGTTCATCCACACATTTCAGTTTAGGCATAAAGGGTAGAATTCCCTTAGCTTTAGAATACTGCATGTTCTTTTTAAATCTACGTCATTAAATACAAGGTAGTACTTAAACACACTTCTAAATGAATGCGGAAACGTTTTTGTTACTTTGTATATAATCAGGTGTTTAAGACACAGTTAATTATGATATATTGAAGGTATTGATAATATATAAGTAAAAATGAGGCTGATACAACCATGATTATGTGCTTTTTCTTTAAAAAATTGTGGAGTCGATGATTTTTCTAAAAATTTAGCATGCTTTAGATATTCACCGAATGTTGATTTATTTGTTTTTATTACAAAAGCAAATCTGCTGAGAGAAGGAGAGACAGAGAGAAAGATCTTCCATCTGCTGATTTACTCCTCAAATGGCTGGAGCTGAGCCAATCTGAAACCAGGTGCCAGGAGCCTCCTCAAGTTCTCCCACACGGGTGCAGGGTCCCAAGGCTTTGGGCTGTCCTTGACTGCTTTCCCAGGCCACAAGCAGGAAGCTGGATGGGAAGCGGGGTCACTGGGATTAGAACTAGCACTCATATGGGATCCTGGCACACTTGCAAGCTAAGGAATTAGCTATTAAGCCATCATGCCAAGTCTGAGTAGATAAATTTAACACAAAAAGTGGCATATATATTTTTTTCTGACTGTACTAATAATTATAATGTGACTTTTTTGTACCCATGCTATTTTGCCATTTATCAAGAGTAATTGCTCAGGAACATCTGTAATTAGAACACTCTGCTAATCACTTGAGTTGCATAACCAACCATACCCTCACTCTGACTTATTTACAACCAGAAAGAAATTATTTTATGGACATACAAAGACCAAAATAGTTCATAAGTGAGTAATACACTGATAAAATTTTGCTATATATTATCAAATTATAAAATAAAGCCCTGTTCAAAGAAAACCAAGTATTTTGTCCCTATTTCAGCCAAGGGCTTTGCTGATTATCTTAGAATTGCCTTTTAAAAAGTTAAAGACTGTGCAAAAAAAAAAAAGGAAAAGTGATGGGAAACAAGAGATGATGAAATAGAGTAAAATCCAATCACTCACGCAGGCCACAAACCTTCGCTGAGTGTTTCTTCTAGGTCAGGTAGGGAGAGTACAGAGCCAGGGCTTCTTCCCTCAAAGGAGAGAGTGAGAGCGAGAGTGAGAGCCAGAGAGAGAGGGAGGAGAGAGAGAGAAACGGGAGCCTCAGGTGGGCAAAGGGGAAGATGTGAGAGAGCAAATTAAACGACATGATTTTCATCATGGTTTTGTTGCTATTCTTTCCTCTCCTCCCTGACCTTGGCTGGCCACAGCCTCTAAACAAAATAAAAACAGAGCTGGAGCATACTGGTAATGTGCTCAGTTCTCAGGGACTCAGGGAGGGTCTCCTTGGGGCACAGGGACAGAGGTAGACATCTCATCTTATAATAACCTCTGGCTGGTTTGCGATTTCTGCAAACAAAGTTTTTCCCAGGCCCAGCTCTAGCCTGGAAAACTCATGGATGTGGTAAGGATGCCTGGATGCCTGATCTTGTTTTGACTCAAGCTGAGTCCATAACTTTGCAGGAAGAAGCCATTCATACAGGTAGTAAATTAGTTTCCAGGACAGCAGAATTTTTGAGCAAATTCTCTTCCCTTGATATATTGACCAGAAGACTAATTTTAATGCCTATTTCTGGGCAAATACACCTGTGGGTTATAAATAATCCAAATATATTTTGAAATGAGACGGGAATCTGATCAAGGAGCTTTTGATCATTGGATCTGCTGGAGCAGTTCGTTGCAGAGCCATGTTCTACCAAGTCCCACTTGGGTGCCTGGAGTTCTGCTGCTGGCCCTGTATGTGGCCTGATCAATCACTTTGCCTCTCTGTGCCAAAGTTTCTTGACTACCCATGACTGAAGGATCAAAGTTCCTGCTTCAACACTCTGAATGAGAAGAACACACACCTCACAGTTCAGCATTTGACTGAAACAGATGGAAAACAACATTGCTTCAAGTTTCAGTGTGTGTCAGTCCCTCACCCCAACTTTATAGGTTTCCAGTTTCCTTTTTTAAATGTTTGTTAAGAGCTCATTGAAAATCAGAGAGGCAGAGGGAAAGCAGCAAAAGCAGAGAGAAAGAGAGATCATGTCTACTGGTTCATTCCAAAATGCCCACAATAGCCAGGGCTGGACCCACCTGCAGCAGCGAGCTGGGACCTGTGTCAGGGTCTCCCACATGGGTGGCAAGGACCTGCTGCCTTCCAGCGTGTGCATTAGCAGAAAGCTGGAATGAGGAGCCAGGACACAGTCCCAGCACTCTCTTCTGAACTATTGGTCCCAAGTGGCATCTTCACCAACCATTCAAACCTCTTTTACTTTCCAATTAAACAAAACAAACAAAAATGGAAGCAGAGCTTTCTTAGTGAACTCTGTCTCCTGCATTTCCCAATGGCATCACTAAGGTGTCTGTAGAAACCAACAACCTGAGCCCTGCCCTGGGGTGGTATGAATGACTCTCTTGCCCTCACTCAGTGTTGAGCAGATTCTGCCCCAACACAGAGTGATTTTGTCTTCCTGCAGAACCTTGGAAGGATGGGCAGGGAGGTTCCTCGGGGCACACCCAATGCCACGGACCCACACTCAACACAACCTGAGTGGCCTCTGCACACTGACACCTGTGACACACCATGACAATGTGCCAGGTCCGGGTAGGTCTGTGGAGGGGCTGCATTTCCTTCAGAGATGCAGAAGTTATTATTGCCTGGAGAGTAATGTTGAGGATGAAATAGCTGATTCAAGTGCCTGCTGTCTATTTCTAAATAGTGCTATAATCATGTGGAAAACTATGCAGTACTTTGAAATTCAGGGTTTTGGTGGGGTTTGTTTTGTTTCATTTTGCCCTCTCTCATTCATCAGTTGAGATCACTCCTTTAGTCCCATTTAGTTAATCAAGTGCATACAGATTGCTGCACTCTAAGGCCCTCCTTAGTTTTAGTTTTAGTTTGGGGAAATATTACGGTTCATGTTCTGGCTCCTTAGTCATCTCCTGTGACCTTTTAACCTCCCAGATTCTTTTTTTAAAAAGCTGTATTTATTTTTATTGGAAGGCAGATTTACAAAGAGGAAAGACAGAAAGATACTCCATTCTCTGGTTCACTCTCCCGAGTGGCTGCAATGGATGGAGCTGAGCTGATCTGAAGTCTGGAACAAGGAGCCTCTTCCAGGTCACCCAAATAGGTGTGCAAGGTCTCAATGCTTTGGACCATCTTCCACTGCTTTCCAAGGCCATAAGCAGGGAGCTGGATAGGAACAGGAATAGCTGGGACATAAACTGGCACCCATGGGGGATCCTAGCCTTGGGGGTAGAATTAGCCATTGGAGCCATAGCAATGGGGCCCCCTCTCATACTTTTCTGAGAAATATGCATAGTTCAGAGACAGCAACATCAATTCACCTGTGTAGTGTAGTTCACTTCTTCAGTAAGTCCTTCTGAGTCCATTATTTTTCCACATACAACAAAGCAGGAGTAGGAGAGGCTAGCAAGTGGTTGGACATGCAGGTGTAGAATTCTACTGAAAAGCAAGCCAAGAGATGCAGGGTTAGGATCTGTCCTAACAGAACAAGAGGCAGGAACCATAAAGTCACAGGAGCATTTATCCTGAGTGGATGCCCATGCCTGAGGACCACAGCAGGGGAGAGGTTTGCTGTAAATACATACTTCTGAACCCTCCTCACTCTTATTTTATCAGCATTTACGGTGAGAATTAAGGCTCCCGACTTTGTGCAGGCTGTCAGCATTTCTCTTATTTTTACTAAAGTTTGAAACTGTCTGCTTCAGGGCACGGTGAAGGTGTGAGAAAGGAGCAGATGAAGCAGGAAGGGGAATTATGAGGAGTGGGCATCAGATTGTTAAATGAACCAAGGGAGAAACGAGAGGAGGCTTTTGATTTGGTTAGGAGGTGTTAGATGCCTTCTTTCCATGATTTGTTCACTCTGCTGTGACTAAAATAACACAAACCAGGTGGTTTATCAGCAACAGAAAGGTATTTCTCCCCATCTAGGAGATAGAGTACCCTACCCAGGTCCTGCAGATTCAGGTGTCTGGAGGGTCTCCCTTCTTACCCTGTCCCCAGGCCATGGAAAGAGTTGGACAGCCTTCTCCTGGCCTCTTGTATAGGGAGATATATATATATATATATATATATATATATATAGTATCTATTTTCTACTACACAGTTTTGTAGGTATAGGGACTCCTCCACCCCTCTCCTCGCCCTGTTCTCCCCTCCCACCATTTTCCCCCACGTTGCAGAAGTATAGTCCTTTAATAATAGCTACAAGTTCAACATTCTGCTATTTAAATATATCATGGCATTGTAGATATAGGCAAAGGTGGAAAATCTTACAACAGTTCGTCTATAAGAATATATGTATATACTTGATTACCTATAGCTATTTATTTTGTACTTTGCATAAAGGTTGTCTTACATTAGAGAAAACATAAGATACTTGTCATTTGGGACTAATTTATCACAGCAAGTCTCAAGTTGGAACTAATTTGTTAAAATGGTAGGATTTCATTCTTTTAAAGGTTGGGTAGTATTCCATAGAGTGGATGCACCACAGTCTCTTTATCCATTCATCTGTTGATGAGTACCTGCATTGCTTCCATGTCTTAGTAATTGTAAATTGTGCTGTTATAAATATAAGAGTTGGGGCACGGCACGGTAGCCTAGTGACCAAAGTCCTCAACTTGCATGCACCGGGATCCCATATGGGTGCTGGTTCAAATACTGGTTGCTCCACTTTCTTTCCAGCTCCCTGCTTGTAGACTGGGAAAGCCATGAAGGAAGAACAGCTCGAAGCTTTGGGACCCATCACCCAAGTGGAGACCCAGAGAAGCTCCTGGCTCTTGGCTTCAGATGGGCTCAGCTCTGGCAGTTGTGACCACTTGTGGTGTGAACTAGTAGATAGAAGATCTTTCTCTGGGTCTCTCTTTCTCTATATAAATCTGCCTTTCCAATAAATAAATAAATAATTCTTAAATGAATAAGTAAATAAAGGGTTGAGGTCACTTTCTTGTATGCAGATTTCATTTCATTTGGATATATACCCAGGAGTGGGATTTAGCTTCCTTTTTTTGTTCTCCACTAGTTGCCTTGGTATGCTCATCGCCTCTCCATTCTCCACAGAAATCTACAGCTACAGGTTAGATCGATGCTTCTAGGTTCAATAACTTACAGGTGAAGAAAAAATAAGTTGTGAGCTGACCCACTATCGGGGGACTTTTGCTCCTCACACTTCCTGCTTCTCATGCTTAGTGCCTCTGGGTCTCTAACTGAGGAGGATGCTTTGGCCAATGTTGTCCTATCCATCAGAGTAGGCTGCAGGAAGGCACCAAACAAGCGTGACCAGCACTGCGCTAAAAACACCACCTGGAAACCTTGAACCCCATGTCAGAATGTCTGAGTTTAAGCATCAGTTGCACTGTCTATTTTAACTTCTTACTAACATCTACCCTGGAAAGCAACAGATGATGGCTCAACCAGTTCCATCCTGCCCACCTACGTGGGAGACCGGGATGCCGTTTCTAACCTTATTCCCAGTCCTTGCTGCTGTGGGCACATATATCAGCAGGTGGGAGTTCTCTGTCTCTCTCTGCCTTTTAAATAAATAACCTAAATAAATAAAGCCATGATAGACATTTTGAAGTCTCATTCAGAAATTAAATAGAGGCTTCATTGAAATTTCTTAATTTTGTAACTTTCTATCTTTTGTATTTTCTATCTATCTTGAAACAAAGATCTCATTGGGCTAAAATAAAGATGTTCACAGAACTCCATCGCCTGTAGAAGCTCTGGGAGAAAGTTTCCCTGTCTTTCTCAGCTCAACAGGCCACCTGCCTAATAGCTGCTTTCATCTTCAAAAGTCAACACTCTGATTTCTCCTGTTTTCACACCACTTTTCCTCTGGCTCCTCTCATAATAAATTATGAGTGCAGGAAGATCTTCTCATCTTGTGATTCCTCACTTGATTGCCATGAAATGCCTTTTTCCATGTTTGAATAGTGATAGTTAATTTCGCATGTCAGCTTTACTGGGTCATGGGGCTCCAGATGAAAGAATATTTCTGAGTAGGTCTGTGGAGGTGCTACCAGGTGAGACTAATATTTGAATTGGTTGACTCAGTAAAGTCAATTACACTTCCCCATGGTGGGTGATATCATCCAATTCTTGAGGGCCTGCAGAGAACAAAAAGGGAAAGAGAGGAGGATTTGTCCCTAGTTTTCTGCCAAGTTCTGGAGCTGCCATATTGCATCTCATCTTCTGTCTTCTAACTGGGATTTACACCATCAGTTAGTTCTCTTGGTTCTCAGACTGAACTCCGCTGCTGACTTGGCTGGATCTGCGGCATGCAGACAGGTGCAGGTGGGCTTTGTCAGCCTTCTTCTTGATGTGAACCAATCTGTCTCTACCTATATATCTATCTCCCTACAACCTTTGTCCCATTTCCCTACAGACCCTGAATATTGTACAATGTGAGGAAATACACTCACAGATTCCACATGGCAATAAGGAATACTTTTGGGGGGTATTATTTGGTCTACCATAAGTACACTGTGACAAGGTAGACTTGAGAACAAGGCCTCAGCTGTGAGAGTCCCAGGCCCTTCAAATTCCCCCTCTTCTTCTCATAGCAGGACATGGTACATCTCATAAGTGGACTGCCCTGAGTATCAGTATCGTTCTGTGCATTGTATATTAGTGAGAGAAAATTTGGGGATAAATAAATGTTGAAAGAGGATCTATTTTCTTCTATTCTTTCACATGTCATTTGGTCATCTGGAACATCTCCTGGAACACAGTCTTCTTGCTTGATGATAATAAGGAAATGATGGTTAATTTTATGTGTCACCTTGCCTTAGTTGTGTAACCACGTTATTTAGTCAAAAGGCAAATCAAGACAGACTGAGGTTTGCTTCAACAGAATTCTCTCTCCAGATTTTCTTCAGAGTGAAGACTCCAGTATCAGCTCCCGCAACAACGACCAACCTGCCAGTCTGATCTGAGAATTAAAAAAAAAAAAAAAAAAAACCTTAAAAAAATTATTTACTTGAGAGACAAAGAGATGTCTAGAAGGCAGAAAGATAGCCCCCCTTACTCGCTCCCTTCCCAAATGCCTGTAGTAGCTAAAGGGGTGATACTAGAAATTGGGAACCCAATCCAGGTCTTCCATGGAGATAGCAGGAAGCCAACCACTTGTTCCATTGCCACTGCTTCCCGTGATGTGCAGGCACCTGCAGTCAGGAGCCAACGCCTGGTACTGAACATAGGGATCCTGATACAAAATGCAGATGTGTTAACCATCGTCTCAACAGGCCAAACACTGGCCCTAAATTGAAGATTTTGGAATTTCCTTCTAATTGTTTGTGCCAGTTGATTCAAAAATCCCTCTAGGTCTTTCTGAATTTCTACGCGCACACACACTCACACACCCTTTTGACACTGTTTAGCAAACCCTGACTAGTACAATGAGAAAGAGAAGTACTTTCAATCTGTTAGTGAACATGACTTATGGTATTAAATACCAAGTTTAAATGTGATAGTACCAAATTTGGAATCCAAAAGTAAAATAAAATCTAATCACATTCATTCTTACTCTAAACTGTTTTTTTTTTAAATTAAGAAAATGTGAAACATGGATTTAGAAGTAAGGCTAGCAGAGGCACGCCTCAATTCTGGCAAAAGCTACCTGAGCTACCATAAATATTAGGATTGAAAGAGAGATTTTTCTAATTTATCTCTCTTAATAATCTTATTGGCTCCAGGAATTGTAAGATCAGCTGATATCAGTGTTGCAAATACCATATTTCCTTTCATTTGATTGCTTCGTGGTGATTAGTTAATTAAGATTCTGAAAGCCCTGGTATTAGGAAAAGAGAAACCATGGCTCACTGACTTTGGGAATTGAATTAGGCATTCACAGGAGCATCACATTGTATCAAGGAAGAAAGCAAGAAGAATGACATTTGAAATTATGGGAGGAGCACGAACAGGTATGATATAATTGCTTGGTTTGGAATTTTGCCAAAGGACAAGTGCTAATAATTTTTGCCATAAAAAAAGTGCCAAAGATGCTCTTTTACTGAGAGCCACTATTGTGAATTTGATTATTTAATCCCTTTGGAAGTGATGTTGCTATCAAAAGTCATCCACTTGCATGTAGGTATTTGTTAAATAACTGGTTTTCTGAATCATTCCAGCTAGGAGAAATATTTCCATAAGTATTCTGTAATATTTTTAAATGAAAGATGAGAAAAATATACCTGAAACAGCTACTTTCAGGATTTTTTGTTGTCTTTTTCAAAAGATAACAATGCATGCTCATTTTATTTGAAAGAGAGACAGAGGGAGAAAGAGAGGGCTAGGTCTTTCACCCACTTGTTCTCTCCTCAAATGCCTGAGACAGCCAGAGCTGGGCCAAAAGGCAATTAAGCTCAGAAGGCAATTGGGCCCAGAAGGGGTCTCACACCTGTGTGTCAGGGACTGAGCTCCTGGGCCATCACCTGCTGCCTTCTTACCAGGAGGAAGCTGGATCAGAAAGTGAAGGCGTTTGAAGACCAAGGCACAGGTCAGTTTGATTCCTGGTGAGGCTGCTTCTTGGTTGGCAAATGCGTGTATCCTCACGTGGGAGTAACGGAGAGGCCATTCCTCTCGCATGTTTCCTAACAAGTGCATCAATCCCATGGATGAAGGCTTCATTCAGCTTCCTGATTTAATGAACTCCCAACAACACATGAATTTCAGGGGGAAGCATGTGCTTTGTTGACGACAAACAATACTGCTTGGTTTTCTTGGTTATAGGTCTACAAGTCCAAGGCAACTTAGCTCAACTAGGCTTCAGGTTCTAGGACCAAAGGTTGGGTTTTCTAATACAGGCATCAGCAACTTCCTCAAGCAAAGGCTCTGACCCAGGTGTTTCATTATAAGACTCAGGCTGAAAGACCAGTATCCGAAGCATGATTTTTTTGTGGTGTATCACATGAATGTAAGACACAAACTGAATCCGTGAAGCACATTTAAGGCCTCTGTCCAGGACATATGCATTAACACTCTGTAGACCCAAGGAAATCCAATGACCAAGTCCAAAATGCAAGTAATCAATAATAGGATGCCAGATTTTCTGCCGTTGTCCATACCTACAATGCCATGGTGCATGTGGGTAGCAGAATGTTGAACTTGTAATTGTTGCTAGAGGACTATACTACTGTAACAATCAAAGAAAGGGAGAATGGTGAGAAGGGCAGAGGGGAGCAGGGGGAGGGAAAAGGGAAATCCCCAAACCTACAATACTTTATCAAGACAAATAATAGAAACACATTTTTAAAAGTGCAGGTAAATCTGCTTTGTAATCAGTGAGAAATTGAGAGAATATTTGCTGAACAATCAGCCACTTGCTCTAACCTGTATGAATTTCTTTATTAGTTTAGTCTCAGGCTCAGTGCTCTTAAGCACTGTGTATAGATAATAATAATAGCAGCTGCATTAAAGGGTTATTGAGGGACCCAGCGTGATTGGCTCAATGGCTCAATCCTTACCTTGCAAGTGCTAGGCTCCCATATAGGCACTAATTCATGTCCCAGCTGGTCCACTTCCTAATCAGCTCCCTGCTTGTGGCCTTGGAAAGCAGTAGAGGATAGCCCAAAGCCTAGGGAACCTGCACATACATGTGGGAGACATGGAAGTGCTCCTTGTTCCTGGTTTTGGATCAGCTCAGCTCTGGCTGTTGTGGCCATTTGAAAAGTGAATCAGTGGATGCAAGGTCTTTCTCTGTGTCTGTTTATCTCTGCAAATCTGATCTTCCTTTCCAATAAAAGTAAATAAATCTGTAAAAGGTGGGGTTATTAGAAAAAAATGTGGTTTATTAAGAAAATGACACATTTTCTAAAGCATGAAGACCACTCAATATATATGCTCAAAATGAGTGTTAGCTCATATGAATTTCATTTGCTTGCAAGTAAGGAAGTGAGAAAATGGGAAAACTATGATGAGGGGAAACAAGGAAGCATTAAGACTTGATTTCAAAAGTAGTAATATTTATTTAAATTATAAATTCATAGAAGGGACAGGCAGGGGGATAGTTTGTGTTTATTTAACTGATCAATCCACAATGAAACTGATTAGCATGTTGATGTTGGAAACCTTCTCCTACAATGAAGCTTTGGTAAGTACTCTGTGTTCATCAAGCCATAAGAAAGGCAGGCAAAATGTAGCCCAAACCCAACATCTTGCTTGATAGGCCAGTTGAAAAACAGAATTAAACAATACACTGGAAGAAGAATATGCAACAATCGAAAATGCTAGTAAGTTAACAGGTGGACCATAATGAAAATATTTAACCATTTCAAGTAGGCATCTGTTTTTGGCAGAAATTCTATATTTTAAATAACTCTGTATCTTCAAAAGAAGACCTGACCATCTTGACTAAACTGTGCTATGGAGCTTTAAAGGAAGACCAGAGAGTATGACGAAGATCACTGAATTGCTGCAGGGTGGTAGATGGTTTCTAAGAGACTGGATTACAAGCCAGGTGACAGGGCTAATCACCACACAACTCCATCACGGAGGCCACAAACTGAATTGGCTTCACTTCACTTTGGCTGATTTGATTGTTGTATGTAGATATGAACTTAGCCTTGACATTTAATCTTCCCATTCTCCAATATTACTTCCTCCCATCTGATAACACCAAGTTTAAAAGCTAAGACTTCCTTGGTTCTATTGAGCTAGAAAAATTGTCTCATAGTGGCAGTTAACTGCTCGACTCCGATCTCCGTAACTGCAGTATAGAGGTGTTTGCTTATTTCTAATTGGGGACCAACCCTTTCCATAAGTCTGCTCAGTAATGGGAAGCTACGTTGAACAACAGCCACAGTGATAAGGAGGGATGGACCACTTGTCTTTCAGTCGGCCTGCCTGGTCTTGTAAATGGGTCTTAGAGATGACTGCTTCTCAGGTAAGAAGAGGAATGACTGAAGAGCATCCAGCTTTCTTTCCAGTTTCAGCGTCTGTCCTTGTTCCCAGTCCACATTTATCCAATGTGGCAGAACAGGGCATATCTGTCCTTTCTGGAAATGAGCTTGAATTGTTTCCACCCTGTGGTTTCCATTTGCCTCTTAGATCTACACCTGTTCCTCAGCTGTCTCTGCTCAGGCTGCTGTCACGGAAGGCCGTGGGCTAGGCGGCTTTAAAAGCAACACAATTCCACACCCATTCTGGAGGCTGGGAAACAGATCCAGGGCCTGCATGGCTGGGTGTGTGTAAGGGACCTCTTGTGGGCTCATTGATGCTGACTTCCCATGGCAAAAGGGCTGAGTGAGCACTCTGGGGTCTTTTTGTGATGGAACTAATCTCATCCAGGAGAGCTCCATTCATCTGCCCTGATGACTGTCTACTGCCATCCTTTTGGGGGCTAAGGTTTAAATAGATAAGTTTTGAGGAGATAAAAACTTTCACCCATATCTTCCTAGCCCTGTACTTGCTTTCTTTAAATGACAAATTCAGACCTGCTTGGTCTGTTAGAGATATTTGTTCTGACACTGTTTCTGATTTCCTGATTCTGTCAATTTTCCTGGATTACATCCAAGCTTCAAGGCTTTCTTGATCTCTCCTTTTAAAATCTGGACCAGAGCTGTTAGCAGCCAACTTTTTGTATGTTCTTGTTCTCGTCCACACCATTCGCTCTAAAAGCATGAAGAATCTGGGTGCACTCAGTTCCAAGATGAAGCAATGCAAACAGAGGAGGAAAGGACTGGCAAACATCTCTCTATCTTGCTGAAGTCTCTGCTGTTGCTCATTAATTCACATAAATGGTGTTTATTGGTTACTTCCTATGGGCAAGTTGTGGCCTGTGGCACTGCAAATAGACGAATGAGTAGGATGTGTTTTCTACCCTCGAGGAACTCACAAAATAACACACACACACACACACACCTTTCTGATCAGTTTGTAACAGTTGAGATGAACATATGTCCAATTAAGTTGGGTGTGGAATGTTGTTCTATGGGGTTTGTTATTCCTAAAGAATGAAGAAGTTTGATCTGAAAACAAGAGCACAGATGGAAGAGAAAGCAGGTGCAAAGGCCCAGAGGCTCTTCCAGCTCCAAGCTTTAGTGTGGGTCCCTTGGTCCTTTCAGGCTCCTTCCTCAAAAGATCCAAAAGAAATGGAGGAGGCAAAGGTGCAAATAAAGAACATGTAAGTCTGGCCTCTATGTAGACAACATGCAAAAACCAGAAGCTTCTAAACTCTTCCTCCTTTTTTTCTACTCAAATCCTTGATGCTATCAGAGAAAAACATGCTTTTCCCACCACTGATCCACAGACCCATCTTTTCCCACAATAGAAAATCATTCACAGAAGGCCTTTTAGTACTTAAAAAATAAGTATTTTCTACTAGAGAGACAGAGAAAGAGTGAAACAGAAGAGGACAGGCCCAAAAAGAGTTTCTACTGGTTCACTCTCCATATGCTGTGAGGGCTGGCTTGGGCTAGCCTGAGCCTTCAGCTAGGAGTAGGGAAGTCAACAGGCTCTCCAATACAAGTGGCAGATTCCCAATAAGCTGAGACATCATTACCACTTCTTAGGATGGAAGCTAGGATCAGGAGCAGAGCCAAGACTTGAACACAGCCACTTGATATAGAATACAGGTGCAGTGAGTAGTATCTTAATAACTAAGCTAGCATCCACCACAGGACTTCTGCTTTGAGAACTATAATGATGATGCAGAGTTTAGCAAAGTGTATTTAAAAATCATTAAATATCTTACCATATTTAGGACCTGGAATCTTTCTTTGTGTTTGACATCCTCAGAATCTTGGGCCCTTGATCTTTTGTCAAATTGGCACTAAGAATGCTGCCACTGCTTGTGTTGGAGACACATTGGACCCCTCACAATCTCCATCTCCACCTTGCCCATAACCTCTTGGTGCACCTGCTGCAGCTGCTGACACTTTGGAGTTCGCTTTGCTTCTCCCAGAATTCAGAAACACTCAGACAGTGCAGGGACTGGAAGTAGAAATATTAGTATTTCAGCCACATCGTGGGCACAATGTGTTTTGGGGACTTCTGTCTCTCTCTTTTAAAAATTTGCTTATTTTTATTGAAAGTCAGATTTACAGAGAGGAGGAGAGACAGAGAGAAAGATGTTTTGTCTGTTGATTCATTTCCCAAGTGGCTGCAACGGTCGGAGCTAAGCCAATCCGGAGCCAGGAGCCAGGAACTTCCTCCAGGTCTCCCACGAGGGTGCAGGGTCCCAAGGCTTTGGGCCATCCTCGACTGCTTTCCCAGGCCACAAACAGGGAGCTGGCTGGGAAGTGGAGTAGCTGGGATATGAACCAGGTCCTGTATGAAATCCTGCCACTTCAAGGTGAGGATTTAGCCACTGAGCCATTGTGCCAGGCTCTTCTCTGGTTTCTTATCTGCCATTGGAAATACTGTTTCTTTTGGCACAACACATGTTAATTTGTAAATACAAAAGCAAAAACGAAAACAAAGCAAAAATTGTTCTCAGGTTACAAGTGCTTATGTTAATCTTACTTGTTAGCTGAATATAAAGATTAACCATAATGATAATGTCTGATAACCTTTGAGTGATTACTCTGTGCCAGCCTTTTTCTTCAAAGGGTTTTGTGAGGGTTAAATTATCTAATTCCTACAAAATTAGAAATTAGAAATTACATACTATTATTCTAACCATCTCCATGTTGTGAGTGAAAAAATGGCTGCAGGCAGGTTAACTAACTTGTACGCGGGTGCATGGGATGTAATCCCTCCCCAGTGGCTCCAGAGTCAATGCTCTCAGCATCACCCTGTCTGTCTCTCAAGAAAAGCTAGTCTATTAATCTAACAGAATATTATGTCAAATTAATCAGATACCTACTCATCAGTAGATACAGGGAAGATTAAACAGTAACTGTTTCTAAGTTCCCAGAAAAAATGAAAACTAATATTTTTGTGCAATTATAATCCTCATAATAATCACTAATGCTACTATAAATTTCTTGCAGTGGTTAAAATGATTAAAAATTCTCTCCTGGATTGATTTATGCATGTATATCACTCATTACTTACTAGGTGCTCATTCATCTCCATTTGCCCTGGAGGAATGGAAAGTGATTACTAAAAATATTATCAATCTAACTACCCAAAATATCTGCACAACATATGTTTTAATTGGTGTCAAAAATTTTAAGGTACTATTTATATATATAAAAGATTATAAGTAGATGTGTCATACATATGCCTGATGTTGACCTTCTGTATCCCAGGATTTTACATCTGTGCATACAACCAACCACGGATTGGAAATATTTAGGAAGAAAATTTGCATTGGTACTGAACATGTACACACTTTTTGTCCTTGACATTATTCGCTGAACAAAGTGGTGTAACAGCTATTTACATACCATTTACATTGCATTAGGTATTATAAGCAACCTCAAGGTGATTTAAAGCATACTAGAGGATGTGCAAATTCTATGCTATCTTATATAATAGATTTCAGAATCTGTAGATTTCGGTATCTGCAGTTAAATGTGCTTGTGTTAACCTTATCCATAAACTGGATAGGAAGGTTAACTATAATGACAATGTTTGATAGATATTGAGTAATTATTGAGTGCCAGGTATTGTTTTAAGAGTATTATGAGGGTTAAATAGCTTGATTTCTACAAAAACCTTAGATATCATATACCATTATCCTAATAATCTCCATGTTATGGATGAGAAAATGGATACAAAAAGGTAAACTAACTTTTTAAAAAGATATACTAATTTTTAATGGAAAGATTTACAGAGAGGAGAGACAGAAAGAGAGAGTGACAGAAAGGGAGAGACAGAGAGATGTCATCCACCCACTGGTTTGCTTCCTAAATCACTGCAACTGCCAGGGCAATGGCCGGAGCCAAATTGATCCAAATCCAGGATGCAGGAGCTTCTTCCGGGTCTCCCACATGGGTGCAGAGGCCTAAGGATGTAAGCCATTCTTCACTGCTTTCCCAGGCCATAAACAAGGAGCTGGATGGGAAGTGGAGTACCCGGGAATAGAACCAGTGCCCCTGTGGGATGCTGACACTGTAAAGCAGAAGATTAGCCTGTGAGCCATCATGCTGGCTCCTAAATAATTTATTAATGGTTGCGCCAGAATCTAATCTCACCCAACTGGAATCAATCCTCACAGATACTAAGAGCCAACTATTTGTCCCACTAGTTGGTCACATAATTGCAAAGTTAAAGAGCTATACATATGCATTGCATTTAATTCAGCAAATTCAGTTAAAAGTATATGCTCATGTGAAAACCCACATGCAGACATTAGTAACAGCTATGTTTTCATAATTTCCGCAAGTTAGAAGCAAACGGTCGATCCTTCAGTAGCTAAAGAGTTAAACGCATAGACAAGTACTGTTGAGGGTTAAAAAGAAATGAGCTATCAAATCATGAAATGACACGAAGGAAACCTAAAGGCACCTAAGCGAAAGAAACCTCACTGAAAAAACTGCATGCTACGTGGTCCCAAGTGCATGCTGTTCTGGAGGAGGCTGTATTATGGAGACAGCATAGAGATCGTGGGTTCCAGGGGTTTAGGGGTGATGCAGGGCACCAGTGGTTTTTAAAACAGTGAAACTTCTCTGTTGGATATACATCTGTCTAAAGGTGCAACTCTAAGAGTGAACCCTAATATAAATGATGGACTCTGGACAATGATACTGTGACAAAGTTGATTCATTCTTTAAAACAAATGCTTCACTCTGGTGAGGGGTACTATAAGGGAAGTGGCTGTGCATGTGCTGGGCCAAGACTACGTTGGAAATCTTTTCAATTCCCTTTCACCTTTTCATTGAACTTAAAGCTGCTCCTAAAAATTTTTTTTAATTTGTTTATTGTAACTGGAAAGGCAGATTTACAGAGAGGAGAAACAAACTTTCATCTGCTGGTTCACTTCCTAAATGGCCACAATGACCGGAGCTGATCCAATCTGAACCTATGAGCACGGAGCTATTTCTAGGTCTCCCACATGGGTGCAGGGTCCCAAAGATTTTGAACATCCTCCACTGCTTTCCCCGAACACAAGCAGCCAGCTGGATGGGAAGTGGAGCAGCTAGGACATAAACTGGCATCCAAATGGAATCCTGATAGTTGCAAGTTGAAGATTAGCTGTTTGAACCATCGTGCCAGGTCCCCCAAAATAAAGTCTTTAATGAAAGGAGTTTTAAAGGAAGTCTTGGCTATCCTTATTGGGGTCCTTATTGGGCATGAATGTCCTGGAAGATGAGGAACCACATGCAGCATTCAGGCAGCTCTGGAGAATGAATGCGTGTATGAGTTGGTGAGTATACCTGTTACTCTGACTGGACATTGCATAATGTGTATGTGTATTGAACTATCCCATTGTACAATTACAATGATGTATCAAGTGAAAATAAAACAGAAAAGGTTGTGGTCTTCTGGAACTCATGGACAGTGGTCCCTGCCTGAGATGAGCCTCAAGGTGTCAGCCAACACCTTACTCTGTGGGAAGTTTTGGCCAGCACCACTCATCTCGGTGTTCCCTTGGTTTCTGATCCACAGAAACTGTGCGATAACGAATGCTTGCTGTTTGCAGTAATTTGTTTACAGCAAGAGATAGCTAATGCACTCTCCAATTTCAATCCCCAGAGATCATCAGTGTGAACAAGCAAGTGCTTATCATTCTGCTCTTGTGCCTATCTTTCTGTCATAATTAAACATATGTATCCGTAGACTAGACACACACTGTTGTTTTCTTTTTTTCTTACAAAAATAGGATCAACAGATGCATTTTATGGAGCCAATTGTGTTTCATCACCAAATAGGTCATAGCTATCTCTCCATGACAATGAGCATATTTCTAACTTATCATTTCTAAACAACTCTCCAATGTTGTACCCATTTGGATGATCATTTGGGATCATCCCATTTTTTTCTGCATTCTACACTGGATCTTAGCCAAAAGAGAGAGAAGCGATTTTTTCCCCTACGTTCTAAACAATGCTATGTTAAATATTGTGGTAACTAACACTTTGGGGGCACTTTCTGGTTTCAGTTTGTACATCAATCAACATTACTTTTTCTTTTGTCATCTAATAATTTATCATTGATTTTTTTTTACTGAATGAAATGTGAACAAAAAATTTGGAGATTGAAAAAAAAATAGGAATGGCAAATGGCATTGTATTGTTTCATTCACTGTCACTCCTGTTGGTACCTATGGATTTGTTGTCTGATTGTGATTGGGGGTGATTTTTGTGAGATGAAAGTTACTAGGTGAATTTTCCAGTCTTTCATGTTTTGAAGTCCTCTGAGTCATTTTGGGGTTTTATTCATTTTCATTGTGTGACTGATTCTTCTTTCTTTTCTTTAAATGCATAAATTTAATTTTTGATAATTTTTACATATTTGATTAGGGTTCAAAGGGTCAAGGGCTAGAGGAAAATGGGTGAGACCATTGTTTTGACATTCTCTTCTTTTCCTGTACCTGGAGGAAGAGGAGAGATAAGGGGAGAAGCCACACCAAGCCTCCCAACCAACCCAGGGTCCCCATGTGGGGCATGCTCCAAGGGTCCTGCTCAAGTGGTTTTGATAGTTCTGTATTGCTGCCAATCTTTCCATTCCATTCAACGATGAAGTCTCTCCAGACTCCACTGGTTGACATAGTCCACCTTAGAAACTCTGTTTTCCCAAGTATTCACTGCAACTCTTTGCTGGGATGGTTGATGATTTTGTTCTGTCCTCTCTCCTCTGTTATGGTACCATGTGTCCTGTGTAGGCTCCAGTGTATTGCCATATCCTCCATGTGTTTCTGAATATGCTGTCCACTGCTCTGTCAAAGTCACTGAGGATGCCCAGCTCTGACACATGCAATCCACGGTCAGATCATGGAACCCGCAATTTTCTCCATGGTTGGAGTTATAAATCCAGCAATTCAGTTGGGGGGATTCCCAAAGAAACTTCATCTGAGGTGATCCCAGATCTGATTCTTGTGCATGCATACAATTACAGGGTCTGGCACAGTCTGTTGCCCAAATCGGCCTTTGCACACACTGTTAGTTGCAATTGAGGGTCAGTTGTCTCCAGCCCTGTCTTCTACGCAAACTAATGTGTGTTGCAACTCAGCCTGTCCTGCCACTGCACACTTATCCCCCATGTAAACCAGTGGGGGTTGTAGCCTAGTTGGAGCAATCCACAATAACCCCCACCAGGTCCCCTGCCCTAGTTCCAGCACTTACCAGGATGTACAACAGACTGGACCTATCTGTCCCGCATCCCATTCAACTCTCATATACGTCAATGGGCATTGAAGCCTAGTTCAACCCAACCATCCCCACTATCCAACCATACACCTGCCGGTGGGTACCACTGTCTATCTAGCCATGCCTTTCCCAGTACTGGTTCTCATGCTCACCAATGGGAGTGGTAACCCAAGAGGGAGGTGCCCACTGTTTCCCTAATGAGCCCACTCCTGGATATTGTACTCTCCATGGAGGGATCTTAGCTTCCTGCCCAGGGTGGTACTCCAGTTTAGCTTGAAAGAGTTTTCCCCTAGTGCCAACATCTGACAACTGATGCTGCAGCAAAGCCCAATCAACTCACACCTACTTTGGTTTATGCATGTACCAGTAGGTACAGTCCACCAGGTCTGGCTTGTCCCTGATCCAGCTTACATGCAGGCCAATAGGTGTTGAAGCTCTGCCCCCAATCCCAGCTCTCACGCTCACCAGTGGGAGTGGTGGTCCAGTAGGGGAGCCTCGTGCAACCCCCTACCATGTTTGTCCCCTTCCCCCACTGTGCCTCACGTGTGCTGGTTGGGTGTTTTGGCCCAGTTTGGCATGGTCTGCCTCACCTTGGCATTTGCCAGTGGGTGTTGTAGCCTGGCTGGGCCTGGTCCACACCCAGTTCCAGCTCACACTGGTGGGGGCTACAGCCTAGCCCAGCTCAGCTGGCCCCTACTCCTGGCCCTCATGTGAACTGGCTTGTGTTGTGGCCCAACGAGGACTGACCCACACCCCATTCTGGTCCTCAGATTCACCAGTGGGTAATATGAACTGGCTCAGCCTGGCTAGCCCTAGACATGTGCCAAAGGTAAGCCCATGGGTACCTTTCCCTGGCTTTGTATGGGCTGCTCCCTATCGTGGTTCTTGCACTCACCTGCAGGGACTGTGCCCTGACTAAAGAGTTCCCAGGCTCCTCCATCAGAACCTCTCCCAATAAAAGATCCTGTGCACATTGATGGGTCCATGGGCCAACCCTGCCTAGTCCACCTCCCATCCTAGCAGGAACAGTAGCCTTTCCTGACTGTCCTTCATCCATTCCGATTCTTACTATTGGGTGCTTCAACCCAGCCAAGCCTAGTCCACACCCAGACAAAGTTCATGCATGGTTCTGCAGGGGCAGAAATCTAGCCCACCCTGTCCTACACCCATCCTGATTCTCATGAGGACCAGTTGGTGCTGGAGTCTAGCCCAGTCTGGCACACCCCAGACCCAGTCCACATGTGTGTCAAGGGAGGCTGTGGTCATATCTAGATCAGACCGCAGGTCCCACTCCTGTCCCTGCACTCACCAGTGGGACCCACAGCTCAGCCAGTGCGTCCCCTTAGCTCCCCAACCAGGCCTGATCCTAGCCACAGATCTCGTGTGTGCCAGTGTTTGCTCTGACCCAGCTTAGTATAACCCCTCACCTGTCCTGGTGTTTTCAACTTCAGATGCTGTAGCCTGGCCTGGCCCAGCTGGCCCCAGTTCTAACTCCTGCTGGGGGCGGGTGCTGGAACCTGGCCCTGCTCAGTCTGCTCTCATTGCTGGCTCATGCAAACCAGTAAGTGTAACAGCCTAGCCCTGTATGACCTGCACACCCTCCTGGTTTCTGCACTTGCTATGTGCAGAATATGGGCTATGGTTTACTCGGTCCTGCCTGTTTACCCTTCCAAAACCAATCCACACACTTGCCAACGGATGGAACTACCCTGCCCAGCCTGTCCAACACCCAGGCTTGAAACATGTGCTCATTAGTGGATGTTATGACCCACTAGGGGAGTTTCCCAGGTTGCCCCATTTGGGCCATTCCCAGACCCAGATCTCAAGCATGCCAGCGGGTGCTTGACCCTTACCTGGCATGGCCTGCCTCATCCGTCCCGGGCTTTGTATGAGTTGGTGAAACCCAGCCCACCCCACACCCTGTTTTAGGGTGCTCATGCGGGTGCTTCAGCCTGGCTCTGCCCCACTTATTCCCAGCCCCAGTACCACCGAGCATTGGTGAGTTCCATGGTCATGCCTAGCTCAGCCCATCACCATCCCAACTCTTAAGTTAGCCAGTGGGACTTGTATGTAGTTCCATAAGTTTGGGCTCGCATATTCCCCACAGCATCCATGCATGGACCTGGTTCTTTTGCATGCTGGTTGGCATCATGGCCCAGTCTAATATGACCCATCACCTGATCTGATACTCATTGTCAGGTACTGGGTTATAGCCCTGCCAGACAGGCCCCCAGCCATAGCTTGTTTGTGCACTGGCGTGTGGTGGTCAGCCATATTCCATGCTAACAAGCCCAACCAAGGACTCCCATGTGGGCTGGTGTATCAGTCTGACCCATGAAAATCTTCAGGTCTCTCCCCTCCAAACCTCCAGTTCTCAGTTCCCTCACTTACTTGCAAGTACAGTGGCCCTGTCATTGTGTGTCCCTCAGGATTCATTCCTCACCTACATGTGTAGCCTTATCCATGAATGTCCTTATGCAGTAATTCCACACCCCTAAGACCCTAAAGCTTGCTACCGGGCAGTCAGTGGGTGAATTCTGGCTCCATTGTCGCTCTGACTGCCCACAAGCCCAGGATCTGTCCACTGCTTGGCAGTGGTGGACAGGGAACTAGGATCCCCAGCAGGGATCCTGGCTCAGCATGGGTTGTCCCAAACACAGCCATGTGGCCAGGAGAGTAAGGTAACTGCACCGCTGCTTAGACTTACCCAGACTCCACTGATTCTTCTTTCTTTATAGAACTTTGCAATTGGCTCCGGCCCAGTAGACTAGAGGTTCAAGTCCTCCCCTTGCATGCACCGAATTCCACATGGGCGCCGGTTTCTATCTTGGCTGTTCCACTTCCCAGCTCCCTGCCTGTGGCCTGGGAAAGCAGTCGGTCGAGGATGGCCCAAAGCCTTGGGACTCTGAGCCCATTTGGAAGACCTGGAAGAAGCTCCTGGCTGCTGACTTTGGCTCCGCTTGGCTTAGTTCAGCTCAGGCCATTGTGACTGCTTGGGAAGTGAACCGGTGGATGTGAGATCTTTCTCTGTCTCTCCTTCTCTCTGTAGATCTAACTTTCCAATAGGAAGAAAATAAATCTTAAAAAAATTTTTTTTGCAATCACATGTATTTTTTCTGAAATTTGCTCATTCTCATTTTGCTTATTTTGTCTTTCATATATGTTACATATTTTATCCAATACTATAATCTATTAAATTTTTAGGAATATCTTTCGCTAAGCGAAATCTTTTAGTTTTATGTGGTAGAATCAACAACACACACTCTTTCTTTCCTCTCATCTTATAGGTTTTTGTGTTCATGCTATTTCCTTATAATTTATGTTTACAGATTCTGATTTTTAATATCACATTTGGTTTCATTTCTCCTTAAGAAATAAACATGCCAAGGATTTGTTTTATTGACGTTTTCCAAGTATCCTTTTATGGCTGCAGTGATTAATTGTGAAGTCTTCTGCTTCTATTTTATTAAATTGTTTAGTAGTTCCCTTTTACTTTCTGTGGATACTTTTGTTTTTCCTGTAACTTCTTTAGTCAAGTATTCATCTGTGTCCAGAGTTTTTTGGGCTATGACATTGTTTTGAAAATTCTTCCTCAGAAATCTCTTGGGGGTTTTGACGCACGATGTCGTGCTGGTTCTTATCTGAGACAGGTTTCACTGAGGGTATGTCCTGCAATTTCCTCTTTATTGATTGCTTATAGAAATCTTTTGACTTTATTGTACCTGAGCAGAATATATATACTCATGTTTTCCTGTTTTTAAAACCTCAGGGGTTCACTGCATTGTCTAATTCATGAATAGTATTTTAAATTGCAAAAACAGTTTATTTTTCGTTTTCAGAGTTTAAACATTGATCCTGAAATAACTCCTGTTAGAGATGCTATTTTAGTTTTATATACATTTTTGTTTGCTTTTGAGATTATACAAGATTTTGAGTAAATAGAAAATGAAAGATTAGCTTTGATAAACACAAATATTAGCATTTTGTATAGCAGAAAATGCCAAAACTAACTCATTTCTTGATTATATTTTAATCAAAAGTACATATGCTGGAAATACTTTATAAATTAAACCCTGAAGTTTACAATTAAATAGATCTCACGATGCTTCAATTTATAACTTTAAAAATATGTATGCTCTGCACACAGATTTCTAAACTGAACTCCAGAAGGAGTTTATTTGGCTAAGTCAAAGTTCATCTTTGTTTAAGTTTGTGCACAATCCTCTTTTGTTTCTCTAGAATTTCACATACTACATTCTGCCAGTTCTCTGCTGTTTTTCACATGCTACATCCAGGGTGTCCTGGAGAACTAACAGATTAGAGACTAAGTCCATTTGCAAGCACTTCTTCTGATGTGGCCAGTCACGCAGTGTTCCAAGAGGGTGGGTTGCATTTATTCCTTTTTTTGGGGTGGGGGGCTAGAAACCACTAGAATGAACTTAAGGCACTTTGTACTTCAAAATGTTAGTAGATGGGCGTGGCACGGTAGCTGAGAGGCTGGTTCTAATCCCAGCAGCCCCGCTTCCCATCCAGCTTCCTGCTTGTGGCCTGGGAAAGCAGTTGAGGACAGCCCAAGGCCTTGGGACCCTGCACCCATGTGGGAGACCTGGAAGAGGCTTGGGGATCCTGGCTTCAGATCAGCTCAGCTCCAGCCGTTGTGGCCACCTGGGGAGTGAATCATCGGACGGAAGATCTTCCTCTCTGTCTCTCCTCCTCTCTGTATATCTGACTTTGTAATAAAAATAAATAAATCTTTTTTAAAAAGTTAGTAGGTGTCATAAAGTGGAGAATCGCTATAAAAGGCTATCATCTTTCGTGTTACATTAAAATGTTGTGTAAGGACAGGCATTATGGTGCAGTGCATTAAACCACCGTCTTGTTGCTGGCTCCTGTACAGGAGTGCATGAGTCCAGGCTGCTCTGTGCTTGTGATCCAGCTTCTAACTGGGACACTGGGGAGGCAACAGATGTTGATCCCAATGCTTGGATCCCAGCTGCTCATATGGAAAACTAGCTGGTATCCCTGTCTCCTGGCTTAATGGTTTTAGGCATTTGTGCAGTGAACCAGTGAATGGAAGATGACTCTCTTCGCTGTCTCTTTCTCTGTCTCTCTTTCCCTCTGTTTGTCTTTCAAATCAATTAATTGATTAAAAAATGAAAAACTATCTTGTGAAGATGCATTATTCATAAATATTCATTTCAAAATAGACATTGTTTTATAGTTCTGGAAAGTTTATCCATCAAAAATGAAGGAACAAAAACTGATATATTTACAGTGATGGCACCTGAAAATTTACTTCTTGTGATCACCACACATTGAGGTCTTTCAAATGTTTCTGAAGAGTTGGATTACAGTTCCCATAAAAACGAAAACCATGAATGTAGCCAATAACTTAGAATTGGAGCCATGTAGACTGTAAGGGAAACATCACTAAAACTCAATTTGCTTTTTCTGGATTTTTTCCCAGTTTTATTTTGTGTGAGAGGAAATAGCTCTTTTCTTAATACTGACAAAACCACTTTTTAAAAAAAATGAACACAGATAATAATAAAGAAAATGTCAGAACACTTTGTTGACTTAAAAAATCTCATGGATGGGAAACATGTGGTTTCCTCTGAAAGCTATTTTGTATTCCATATGCATCTAGCAACTTAAAATTTTCTGTAACAACCATCCTTACAAAAATTCATATTTAAGAAAATTTCAGTTTATAGAGTTAAATTTAGTTCAGTTCTATTGTCTGTATTTGTGTATCATTCTTGAAGTGGAAAAAGAAAACCTTGTGCTTTTCTCCTCAAATAAAAGTATACTTACAAATTATAAGCACTAAGTAGCCCTAGAATTTTCCTCATAAAATGTCTCATTTGGAAATAATTAGAGAAAAATTATAAATTAAAACAAAACGGGGCTGGTATTCCGGTGCAGTAAATTAAACCACTGCCTGAAATTTAGACAACGTCTGTGGGCTCCAGTTTGAGTCTTGGCTACTCTATGTCTAACTCAGCTTCCTGCTAAAGACCTGTGAAATTAGCAGAAGATGGGCCAAGTGCTTGGGTCCCTGCATCCATGTGGGAGGCTGATGAAACTTCTGGCTCCTGTCCATGTCCTGACCTGACTTGGCCATAGTGGCCATCTGGGGAGTGAACCAATGGATGAGAAATAACTGACTGTCCCACCCTCTTCCTGTCACTCTGCCTTTCAAATAAATAAAACAAATCTCTAAATGAAAACAAATAAAAGGGGCTGATGCTGTGGACAGGGTGTTAAGCCCCACTTGTCCAGCCACCATTGCATGTGGGTGCTGTGTTCAATCCTGTCTGTCCCATTGAGCTCTCTGTTAATGGTCCGTGAAAAGCAACAGATGATTATTCAAGTCCTTGGACCTCTGTACTCAAGATGGAGTACCTGACCCCTGACTTTGGCCTGGTCTAGTCCTAATTGTTGTGGCAATTCGGGCATAAGCCAGTGGATGAAAGATCTCTCCCTCTCTTTTTCTCTCTGTGTAACTCTGCCTTTCAAGTAAAACTTTTAAAAAATCTTTAAGAAAATCCTGTTCACATAAAAAAAGGAAGTAAAAACCCTTAAATGACCTTATCATTTGGTCTAATGTTCCAAGTAAAATTAAATATATGCTGAGAAATAGAATGTGGGTAAAAGTGCCTGGTAAGGCAATTTCAAGATGAGAAAAATGGAAACCATTCTTAGCTGTTGGCTTTGCTTCTGAGCGTTGCAGGGAGTTCCATAACTGTTTCCCTACCTTTCTTCCCTTCCTCTGATCTTTGAAGTGTGTCACTCTTTCATTTTGCTTTTCACCAGTCTGACATGCGAAAGCTTTGTTCAGACAGTTTAATTTAATCACGGCCACTGGTTCAACAAGATAAAATCCCCTGTGCTGTACAGCATCCAACATTGCAGCACATTGTTATCTGATACTATTTGAAGCTTCTTTCATGACTGCATGCTGATAACACAAGAACTCCAAACATGTCATAAACAATATATGATTGCCCCAGTTGGAATTCCATTAGAATAGGAACTAGATGAAGTTTAGGCCATTAAAGCGGGCCCAGGTAATAAAACATAATTTGGACTAATCTTCCCGAAGAATGTCCTGTGTTTGAAGCAGACAGTCTCCTATGGTATGCAAAAGTAATTGCTTGTTGACTGCACTGCAGACTCTGGGAATGAAGGCTTTGTGGTGCCCGCACCTTCCAGGAGTCTCAGCTAGAAGACAGTCTCCCTCTTTGTTGAACGGGAAGGCATTGAAACTGTAAATAAGATAACAACAAGTGGGTTCTTTAGTAAATGTTGTTCCTCTAGACTGGA
Organism: Ochotona princeps; assembly: GCF_030435755.1. Lineage (NCBI taxonomy): Eukaryota > Metazoa > Chordata > Mammalia > Lagomorpha > Ochotonidae > Ochotona > Ochotona princeps. The sequence continues at coordinate 28,542,175 of NC_080843.1, forward strand.
ATTTGTGGCAGTCTGAGACAGAAGCTGTTTAAAGCCCAAACACAAGAAAACACATTGTTTGAAGTGCTAGTTTAGCTAGTGTCTTTGGTTTTGCAATTTTAAAGTACGTGTGAATGTGGTTTCTCCTCTTGTATCCTCTGCTCCCCCTCATATGGGAAGAAGAAAAAGAAAATGTGTCAACAGTGGTCTCACCCATTATCCCCTGCTTCTTGACCCTTCTCATCCTGATCAACTATGTACACATCATCACTGATAAAATTTAAAAGACACATGAGAATGTCACAGACATGTAAGCATAAAATGCTTATTCCATTTAGAGAATTCAAGACTATTGAAAGAAAGATTAAACTGAAGATCTGTAATTTAACAAAATAGCTGTGAAATGTTTTCCTGCTCTTTGTATTAAAGCCTATCCAGTATCTGCGAGAGAACTTCCGTTCAGCTGAAATCTTTCTGCTTAAAAAAACTTGAGAAAGTAAAACTTCACTCATAATCACCACACAATAACACAATAAAAACTTATCCAATACTTTTCGCATCTAGGTACTGTTCCAAATGTTACTCAGATTCTTTAAACATCCCATTTACAGATGAGAGGCTGAACAATTTACTGAAGTCCCAGTGCTATGGCAGGAGGCATGTTTAAACTGGGCACACTGTCCCACAGTCTGGGTTCAAAGCAATTATAATTTATTGAATTAGGAAGAGTTGTGACAACATAAAAACTCCTTTTTACATGTCATCTTTGGCAGGGGCATGCTAATCTCTGTATTGTTCCAATCTTGATATATGTGCTGCCAAAGGGAGTGCAACACAAAATCTATTTTTTAAAAGGTTTGCTTATTTATTTGAAGGTTGTAGAGAAAGAAGACAAGGCAGAGACAGTGTAAGCCAGAGAGAGGGTATACGTGAGAGATCTTCCATTTACTGGTTCATCCCTCATGGCCACAATGAGCAGAGCTGCACTAAGCCAAAGCCAGGAGTCGGGAGCTCCTTTTGGGTCTCCCATGTGGTTGGCTGGGGCCCAAACACTTGAGTCTTCTGCTGCTTTCCCCATACCCTTAGTAGCAAATGGACCAGAAGTAAGCAACAAGGACACGTGATGCTGGCATTGCAGGAGGTGGCTGGCTTTACCCTACGTGCTACAACACTCATAAAAACTACTGTTTGAAATTTATGTTGGTCAACATAAAGTTGGAGTTAGCTAATGCACGCTAGGGCAATCTAATATGGAGATATGATTGTATACGTCCCATGTATAAGTCTCATTTTTTAAAAAAGATTTATTTTCATTGGAAAGGTAGATATACCGAGAGGAGGAAAGACAGAGAGGAAGATCTTCCATCCAGTGATTCACTCCCCAAGCAGCCGAAGTGTCTGGAGCTGAGCCAATCCGAAGCCAATCCGAAGCCAGGAGCTTCTTCAGGGTATCCCACAGGTGTGCAGGGTCCCAAGGCTTCTGGCTGTCCTCAACTGCTTTCCCAGGCCACAAGGAGGAAGCTGGATGGGAAGTTGGTCTGCCGGGATTAGAACCGGTGCCCATATGGAATTTTGGCGTGTTCAAGGCAAGGATTTTAACCACTACGCTATTGCGCCAGGCCCCCATGTAGAAGTCTCATTAATGGTACACTACTGGTTGACACTCTTGCAAGACATGGAAGGACTCTACAGATTTTTTAGTGGCTCTCTTTTTTTAGTTTTAGCTTCATTTGAAGTCAAGTTTTTGTATGTAATGAAAAGATTTACAGCTTTGGATTTTCCTTCCTCAAGAAATTACTATGACACCAGAAGGGGTTAAACCGTGCCTTTACAATAACATTGTTGAACAAATGAGTTGATTCTAGGAGGGTTTTTTTTGTTGTTGTTATTGTTTTTGTTTTGTTTTGTTTAAGAATTTATTTTTATTTGAAAGGCAGAGTTACAGAGAGGAGAGACAAAGAGAAAGAGAAAAATCCATTTGTTGTTTCACTACCCAAATTACTGCAATGACTGAAGCTGAGCAGATCCTGTGCTAGGAGCAAGGAGCTTCCTTTGGGTATCCCACATGAGTGCAGAGCCCAGGGCCATCCTCCACTGCCTTCCCCGGTCGTAGCTGGGCAGTTGGATCAGAAGTGGGGCAGCCGGAACATTCAGTGGTGCTCACGTGGGATCGGGGTGTTTCAGAGGCATAGTCTACTTGATATTGGCATTGGCCCAGGAGTCTGGTAGTTTTTAACAACTGACTACTCACCTAAATTATCACTCTGACATTTCAGCTCTGTGCTTATCATGACCAAACTTACACTGTGATCAAACAAGATTTTCTGCAGAGAATGCCTGCCTCAGAGGAATTCTTGCTCAAGTCACTCCTATGTTGAACATTTTTGGGGGTTAAGTCAAACTCTGTTAGTTTAATGACTGTACCATAATCTAAATGGATTATGTGTGTCTTGAGTTAATGTGATTGTCTAAGAATTCAAGTAAGGATTAAGGAATAATAGACACTAAGGAGAATCCAGTTCAAATTTCTTGTAAAAAGAGCAAAGTTTAGTTGCTTATTTTCATCTCTCTAAAAGGGACGGAGGCAAAAAGAGAAGAGGAAGGAATGAAGGTAGGGAGAGAAAGAGCTCTTCCCTCTGTTGGTTCTCCTAAAAACCTGCAGCAGGGTGGGGAGGGGGATTGGCCAGGCTGAAGACAGGATCCCAGACTTCCGCTTGAGTTTCTCATGTGAGTTTCAGGAACCTTTAAAACTGGGACAATCATTGGCTTTCTCCTCAGATGCAGTAGTAGGAAGCTGGACCAGAAGTGGAGCAGCCAGCAATTGAACCGGCATATGACATACTGGTGCTGCAAACAGTGGCTTAGCTAGCCATGCCATAAACTCCTCAAATTTATTTTCTTAAGACACATTGTTTGTATTTTCCCTGCCGAAAATCAGTTACCAAAAATCACATTTATATACTGAGCAAACCCAAGTCATTAGTTCATTGCATCCCTAGAATAGATGAGCGTCGACGTTGGATTAGATGGAAACTGATTGTTATTTACTCTCTGTTTTTCCTGAATCTGAGGATTCACTGTCTCACAGTTCAGTTACTCTTTTCATGTAGTAATATCCCTTGAGTACAAGAAAACAGTGTTAGTATTACTAATTTAGCAATTTTGAGAATATAGAAGTAATGGTGCCACATTTAGTCATTATAATGCTATTGTTTGCATGTATTTAGTTTCCTTGGATTTTATTTGCAACGGTATTACTCTATTACATCTTAGGGAACAAAACAAACTGCCTAATATATGTGGCTTCCGTCCTCTGAAATTCATAACATATATCAACAGCTATAAAAATACTTTTCTGCAAAGAATTCCAAGAGATTGATTGTTTCACTTTCTCTCTCAGGAAAGTGACCCAAAAAAATCAATCACAATTGTTTTATAAATATGCCTACTATGCACCAGATTTTTGCTTCCTCTTTTAACAAAATTTATCCATCCATTAAGTTATAGACCAGTAAACAAAAATGAATTGTCATTTACCTTATTTTATTAGTGTCATATGAAATTATGGCATATTATTGACTTCTTCCAGAATATGTTACTTGAGGAGGCACAGTTTAACATGCACAAATCAAGATCAATATTGAATATGCATTAATTTTTTCAAAAATGCTGCAAGGCAATTTTTCTCTACACATCCCCCGTTGGTATTTATAGTTCTATAAAAATTATCATTGTGACCAAATGATAGTTTAGCTAAGCTTTAATTATAAAAAATGGATTGTTATTTACAACGCTGTTCTGCATCCCTGATGTATTTACCGACCGTTTAATTTATTTGCTCACCCTTTGCCAAAATAATTCTGTAAAATTTGAAGCATTTTCGCTGACTCAATTTCTTTTTAATATCACCCATTTTTTTCCCATTGGGGATCTGTATTAGTTTAGGGGTTGTTACTTTTTACTTCTAGTGGATAAGTGAGACTCATTAACACATTCTAATACCCAGTCAATTGTGTGATATGAATAGCTACTAGCTTTAGGCTATTTAAATTGTTTACCAAAGACTATCCTTTAAATATAGAGATGCTAACTTTCTCAAATCATATTTTGGGTTTAATGGTTCTGTGCAACCTAATGTTCACTTAATTAGTTCCCATGTCATAGATATCAATTGCTCTCGTGACATTGGGTACTCCTGCTACTGTTTTTGCTGTTGATGAAAATGTGAGAACACATTAATTCCAGCTAATGTAGCATACACTTCTTTTAAAATCCCTTTATGTATTCCATCTGGCTCAGGTTACCCTTTATTCCCTTTAAAGGGGCTTGCCTTTATCTTTCCCTCAAATGTGTTCTTTAATTTGCTTTGATGGTAATGTATTTTTTTCTAGATTTATTTGTTTTTTGATTCATTTTTGCTATCAATTTAAAGTTCCTTAAACTTATTAAAAGGCCTCTTATTTTTTTCATTATAAACATATTCTTTCTCTAATTGGATAATGAGTCCTTCAAGGAAAGAGACCATTTTTTATTCTAATTTGTATCAGTTATGTCCTACATGTACTAATCATTCAATAAATGTCTGCTGAAGCAATGAATTCCTTCTTCCCTTTTTCTTTTAAAAATATTGCTCACAGAGCCAGTGAAGCAGTTGGACCTCTACCTGCAATATCAGCATCCAGTATGGACACCAGTTCCTGTTCCAGCTACTTCACTTCCAACCCAGCCTGGGAAAGTTGGGGTGGATGGCTAAAGCCCTTGGGCCTCTGCACATGTGGGTGACCCAGCAGGAGCTCCTGTCTTGCAGCCTTCTGAGGAGTGATCTAGGACTCTCTGTTTCTCCTCTCTCTCTGTAACTCTGCCTTTCAAGTTGAAAAAAAATCATTCATACTCATACTCATTTCTTAGTCTTTATTTTGAACTTCTCTGTTTCTGTACTTTGGTCTTTTATTCAGGGACATGAATTGGAGAAGAATACTATGGAGGAGTCTGATTACATTCTTAAGCATCCTAAAAACTTCAATGATTTTCCATTTTAAAGGAATTCCAGGTGACTTTGAGCTGGGTATTCAAATTCTGTGTAATGGGCATGAAGCACATCGTCTCCTGCTTTCCATCTTCCCACAGCCTCCTGCAGGGTCCCAAGGCTTCAGGCTATCCCCTACTGCTTTCCCAGGCCCAAGCAGGGAGCTGGATGGGAAGCAGGGCAGCTGGGACATGAATTGGCACACATGTGGGATCCTGGTACGTGCAAGGTGAAGATTTAGCTACTGAACCATCATACCAGGTTGTAATTTTTTTTCATTTTTTAAAATATTTTTATTTTTGATGATGTTTACATAATTGAGAAGATACCCATGTAGACCACTGATCAGGGTGGGAAGGGTCAAGGAATGTGAGAAAGTGGATAAGACAGTTGTTTCCATTTTTACTTTTTTTCCTGTATCTGGGCCAAAAGGGGAAGATGAGAGGAGAGGGCTGTTGCAGCATCCTAATTGCATCAGTACCAGGGATGGAGGATGGTCACTTGATGTCATGCCAGGGTCCTTGATGTGGAGCATCTTCCAAGGGTACTGCATAAGTGGTTTCCATAGTTCTGAGATGCTGTGGATTTCATTGCTCCAAGGTTGAGGAAATCTTTCCAAGGTCCATTGGCTGACACAGTCCACCTTACTCTCTCCACTTGCCCAGATACTGGCTGTCAAAGCTTGTCTAGGAGACTTGTCCAATTTGTTCTGCCTTCCATCTTCTGCCAAGGTACTAGACCTCCTGTGAAGGTCTCAAGGAGCTATTATGTCCCCTGTGTACATTTGGGCATGCTCTCTATTGTCCAGGCCTCAGCAACTGAGGTGGCCCAGTTTTAGCATGTGCATTCCACGGTCAAACCACAGATTTGACGATTTCCGTGTGGTTGGAGTTTTGAGCTCAGTGGTCCAGTTGGAAGGGTCCCCAAAGAAACTGCCAGAGATGCCCCCAGAACCTGTGTGCCAGCTCAGTCTGTCACCCATATCAGCCAGCTCACATACTGGTGGTTGCAGTTGCTGGGTCAGTTTTGTCCCTAGCCCCATCTCATATGCAAACCAGTGGGTGCTGTGGCCCACCCAAATATACCCATCCCTCACACATACCAGCAGGAAATGCAGCCTAGTCAGAATGACTCCCAAAAGCCTCTAGTTAGGTCCATCCCCAGCCCTAATTCTGATGCTTACCAGTGGGAACATCAGAGCATGAGAGGGATGCCCATAGTTTTCTCACTAGGCCCATTCCAAGCCATGGATCTTGTACTTATTAGGTGATTTTGCAGTTTAACCTGATGGGACTTGCCCGCCCCCCCCACCCCCCGCCATCGTGGCACTTGCTGTAGAATTCTGACCAGCCTCCACTTACTCTAGCTCATGAATACACCAGTGCATATGGTCACTTAACCCAGCTTGGATCTCCCCCTAACCCAGCTTACATGCAGGCCAATGGGTGTTGCAACCCTGCTCAGTCTGGTCTGGGCAATCCAGTTCTCATGTTTGCTGTAGGAGCACTGGCCCAGCAGGTGGGTCCCCACAACTACCTTACTGGGCTTACCAACCTCTACCCCCAGGGTCATGTGTACGCTAGTGGGTGCTGCAGCCCAGTGGCATGGCCTGTCTCACCTCGGCACATGCCAGTGGATGTTATAGCCTGCCCCACGACCTGACCCACATACATGCCAGCATGTACTGTAATCTGGTCTCGTCTGGGCTGCTCTCATTCTTGATTTTTGTGCTCACCTGCAGGAACTATGCCCTGAAAGAGGAGTTCCCTAAGTTCTGTCAGGTCATCTCCCGATGGCAGATCTTGTCCACACACTCCAGTGGATTCTTGGCCCAGCCTGATTTGGCCCAGCTCCCAGCAGGAACAGCAACCTTGCTCAACCAGCCCACATCCATTCCGGCTCTTACCGTTGAGTGCTGCTGCCCATTCCCAACTGCTCCACAGCCGGATCTGACTCAGGTGAGATTCAGCGGGTGCTGAGACTTAGCCCAGCTTGTCTTACACCCTCTTTGGCCTGGGACTCTACCCCTTCACCCATCTGGGACCCAAGCACTTATTTGGGTTCCCAGGCCCATACCACTCTCCCAGCCTGGGACTCTGGTGCTTGCACCCATCCCCAAGCCTGGTCCACCAGCACACCACACCACTATGCTAGTCTGGGGTTCTACACCTCCCCCTCGTTAACCTGCCCACTTGGCATCCAAGCATGTGTGCAAGTCCCTAGGCCCACTCTGCCAACTCTGGCTCCGGACATGAATTCCACAGCCCCAGGAATGCAAGTTGCCTGTGCGTCTTATTAGAAGGAGTAAGAAGCCACCCCACAAAGCTTTTAAAAAAGAAATTAGAGCAATAGTTAAAGAGATTATGTATACGGTGGGGGACTGAATGGATATGGTAAATGAATAAGAGGAAGCTACTGAAAATTTACTTTATGCAACAGGGTACTATCGAGATAAGGTAAACTGTTACAGGAATAAAGAAATCCTGAAACATCATTGATTTGCCCATAGAATTATTTTTCCCTCCTGTAAATTTCAAAGCCATTCAGGTGTCTTGAGCAGCTCTGCTCCATGCAGTGACCCCGGAACCCACATTCTTTCATCTTATGGCTCTCCCATCTAAGCTGTGGCTTCTCAGGTCACTGTTGATGGGCAATGGCAGCATGGAGACATGAGACCTGCTGTTCCTGCCTCCAGCTGGAAATAACACATGTCTATTAGATTCATTCTGCTCGTAATTTTAAAACCCAGCAATGGAGCTAGCAGTAGACAAAAAAGGACAGAACTATGTATAACACCTACTGAAATATTAAAATGTAATTTTCATCTGTTTGAAAGCAATTTTCAGAAAGTTAGATTTTGTTGGTAGGTGTTGTGGATTAAGTTACTGCTACGGACACTCACACCTCCCATCAGAGTGCCTGGAATGGAGTTTTGCCTTTGCTTTCAATCTAACTTTACACTGTGTGCATTCTGGGGAGCAGTACATGATGCCCTAAGTACTTGGGGTCCTGTCACCTACTTGGGGACTTGGATGGAGGTTTTGGCTCCTGGCTTTGCTCTAGCCCAGATCTGGCTGCTGTGGGAATTTATGGAATGATCCAATGGCTAACTATCTCTTTCTCTCTCAAAGAAATAAGCCTTCTTATAAAAAATTCGATTTGGTAATTCCTTAGTTTTTCTCCTTTCCAAAGACATCTGAAGACAGCTATAATATTTGCACAATTACGAACCTTAGAAATTTCTTCCCTCTGGGCATGTTTCTCATATTTTCTTGGGTGTCAGGGAATGGTTTTACTTGTTACTTCTCTGCTTTAATGGACTAAATATTTTTAAATTTTTATTGGTCATCTTCAGGGTGATGGAGAACTAACAATCAAAAGTCATAGTATGGGCCCAACATAAAGGCTCAGTGGCTCACCTTGAACATGCCAGGGTTCCGTGTGGGCACCAGTTTGTGTCCTGTATATTCCACTTTCCATCCAGATCCCTGCTTGTGACCTGGGAAAGCAGTAGAGGATGGTCTAAAGCCTTGGGACCCTGCACCCATGTGGGAGTCTCTGAAGAAGCTCCTGGCTCCTGGCTTCGGATCAGCTCAGCTCTAGTCGTTGAAGCCACTTGGGAGTGAACCAGCAGAAGGAAGATCTTTTTCTCTGTCTCTCCTTCTCTCTGTATATCTGCCTTTCCAATAACAATAAACAAATAAATCTTTTTTAAAATGTCATATAATATAGACTTTGGCAATTTAATAAATCTCTGTTAATTTAGAATATATAAAAGCAGAGTAAGTTTGCTGCAATGAATGGTTTTTAGTTTGGTTTACCAGAAAGGCAGCTTTAATATCTTCTGGATATCGCATATATAATAAACTACGAATTTAAGATACATAAAGTTATGTAAGTTAAGGAACAGATAGTTTTTCAGTGTACCATATTGCATTGTATAAAAAATATCCTTCAATATTTTCTGAAGGAAAAAAATGTTATAAGATTTGTGAGGTTTTTGTCTAAAATTTATAGTGCTAGATATTTAAACAATTATTTTAAAATGTTGCTAAATTAGAATCATATGCTTCATACAAGAAACTTACAGATTATTTTAAAAAGCGGAAATTTTTTACAATATTTGATCATTCTTTTTGCTATAAGCAAGATATTAAATTATAACTCATGTTGACAAATCTAATGTTTGGGTCTTTCTGTATTGAAACAATTCTGAAATAAGGAAGTAATTCTTTATTAAAGCAAACAGATGAATTATGAGTAGCATATATGGCACAGATATTTTATTTCAGCTTTTTGGAGTGTGCCACTGATGGTTAATGTTGGGGAGGGCACAGAGATTATTACTAGTGAGTATGAGGTGTAAGGATTATTAGGCCTAATCTTTGTTTCTTGTTTTCAGCCACTTACTGCTGTAGTCACTATGTTAATTTGTGACTACTATAGAACCAGTGTATGCCTGTGGAGAGTTTGTATGCTATACCCTTATCCAACACCACCTTATTTTCCATTTTTTATACACTTCAATTCTTTGCTAAATTATGTTTAGAGTAAGATATCAACAGATGGAAACTGGGGCTCTGTGTGAATCCTCTAGGAAATCAGCCAACAAGAACAGGGTCTACACATCCCAAACAATGTGTGATTTAAGGCACTACTTCCAGATAATTTAAGCTGCACACACTATCCTGAAATCTAACCTAAATCACCCACATTGGTTTCTTATATATTGATTGCATTCATTGAATTTTGCTCTACTTTCTTTTTAACATTTAGAGGAATCAAAGTGACTTTTGGAAGCATGTTAAGTTTTAGACAATCTTGGAGAATCAAGGTGAGCCATAAGGAATTGAAGATGTCAGCTATTTTGACTTTAAAAAACATGGCAACTTCATTTGGATGAATTGAGTGCTCTAAGAAGTAAATTTGTCTTCTTTATTGGGTGCAAGTTAGCATGTGGACTCAAAATTCCCAAGGGAACAGCCAAAGTGAATTTTTGTTCATTATCTTAATGGGACAGATGGCAATAGTGGTTCTGCAGTCCACCAAGACAACACTGCAATTAAAGCAGTAAGTGCTAGACAGCATTAAAAAGGAGGGATTGAGGCACAGTGATCTTGCACACACTCTATTTGCTAACAGCAATCTATGGCTCCTCCCTAACATGGACACTGAGTTTAGGTAGGAGGGAGTCTGTTAGGCCAGCTCACTCCTCTCTTGCGGGAAGGCTGGTGAGTGCTAATCAGGTGTGGGTGGGGTGGGTGCGAGGACAAGCTTCTCCTCATTGTTTGGGCTCATCTAGAAAGGGAGCCCAGCAGTTCCAACCTGATTCCTTTTAATGTCACAGTTCATTTACAGAACCATAACTGGAATCAAGAATTAAAAAGCCTTGTATAAAAGTCAGTAACATTAAACCTTTAAGACTCATGTTTCATGTGTCATAAAAAGTCTATGAAAGGGTTTTATATTCTGTACAGTGTTTTAGCACTTTCAATCACTTTTTTTTCAACATAACTTTTGTGAACACTTTTATAGCCTCTAAATGAAAAACTAAACTATGTGTCATTCAAAAAAATGTTTTATGGATCACAGAATTTAATAAAAATTCTGCACCATAACAAGCGCCTGATAAACCTTTATTAAAATTCATTAAAAATATTGGAAAAATATTTTAACAGAAATTAGACCTCACGTTTTGCTAAACATGCCAAATTACTCTTCAAAGAGTCTACTTGTTTATCACATATGCAGATTCCTTAGTGTTAAAGCAGGAATAAATAATCAGCTCTTTGACGTTTGGAAAGTATTTCTTCATGTATGTTAAGAATAATCTTGTTTTCCTTTCTGAAAAAAAAAGTTTCAATAATTATGAACTATATAACAGAGTTTGCTATAAACTGAAAGTGAAGAATGGAAAATATCTCTGAAGATTTATTACCTATAACTTGCTGTTTCCCATATTATAACCGTACCAGTGTGATTGTTTTATTATGTTTCTCAGGGTCCAGAGAGAGCAGAGTAGATGAGGTCTTTCTAATATACTCAGGAATCCAGGTTCTTAGATGTAATTTTTTTGTATCATTTTGCTTTTGCAAAGAAAATTAGTGAGATGTATTTTATGTATATATGTATTTATGCCTATTTATACAGAATGACATTTAAATAAGAACTTGAGAATCTAGAAATGTTGTATATATACACACATATATTACATATATACACATATATATTTCTTTTTCAATATGGACATGAATATGTAAAATTTCTGAAATATTAGTGAACGTTGGTTAGTATATATGTGGTTACCTATTTATTGAGTAAAATCTCAAGAATCTAAAAAATCATATATATTCTTATATCTGCATTCATAGCAATATATATGTAGGTATACACACATAGTGTGTGTGTGTATTTTATGGATCTTAAAAAAATTATTTGAAAGACAAAGAAAGAAAGAGAGCGCGAGACAGAGAGATATCCCACCAGTTGGTTCACTCCCCAGATTCAGCAGCCGTGGCTGGACCAGGCTGAGACCAGGAGCTCAGAACTCCAGCTGGGTCTCCCAGGTGAGAGTTAGGAACGCAACTACTAGAGGCTTATCTCCATGCCTCCGAGGGTGTGCATTGGGAGGAAGCTGGAATTGCAGGCAGACCTGAGATTTAAACACAAGCACTCCACTCTATACTATGAGGATATCCCTGGAGCTGTACTAAGTGTGCCCATCCCCAATTTCTGTAGCTCTGGAAACCTCTAAGAAATATGTAATGTCAGAGCTCATCAGTTGTATGTTCTGGAATTGATCATGGATTTCCTCTGCAATACTTTCCATGAGGATTCCAGGCACCCTGCAATTATACTTAAGCCTTTGCTCTAGATCTCTACTTAAGCAGCTCATCAATCCAGCCAGAAACATGCCTACTGAAGATTCCCTGAACCACAACTGTATCCAAGTGAAGATTGCTACTTAGCGGGTGACCGTCACACCATCATTTTTTTCAGATGTTGGATGCTTCCTTGAACTTCATACACATTGCAAGATTTCTGTTGATATGTTAGGAATGCATATATTCCTAATGCCTTTTTTGTAAATGCCATATAGTTTATTCTAGTATCTCTCTCGGTGGCCTATAATGTGTTCTCAAACCATCTTTTAATAGGAGTGTAGCTCGTAACTGGAGGAGAAAAAAAAAATAGAAAAGCAGCAAGATAGGGTGAGTTACCTGGCTTTCTTTGTTGTAAAAGATGAAGTAACTTTTAGGTGGATTATTTGTAGAGATAACACTCAAGGTTGACAATGATTTCACATAGCATAAGCCTAGTCTGTTTCTGCATCATGTTCTAAGTTTCACTGCTAATGTCTGTTGTTTTGACAACAGCTGTAATTTATGCTTTTAATTATACCTTTTTCAGCTGTAAACCCCTATTATTTCTTTGCAGTAATGAAGTCTCTGCAGCAATGTCATTGTCATAAAGAGATTGGACATAATGAGAGCATAACTGGAAAAAAATCCTGGACAGAGAATGATAGCATATTAAAATGTGAATAGGGAAAAGTATCCAGGTAAAATAAAACCAATGTAAAAAGTTATGAAGGGACAGCATGTTTAGCCACTGTTTGCAGTGCCAACAACTAGTCTGAGTTCCAGCTGCTCCACTGCCTATACAGTTCCCTGCTGATGCACTTGGAAAAACAGTGGATACGGATACAAGAACACTTGTCCCTACTACCATTTTCCAAACCCTCACGAAGTCCCTGGCTCCTGGCTTCAGCCTGGACCAATTCTATCTGCTGTTGCCATTTTGGATGTGAGCATCCCAAACAGTGGCTCATACTGATATACCATGATACCTGCCCCTCCATCTCATTTTTAAAGGTTGTCAGTAAAGTAGATTGTGTGAATTTTCGTGGTAAATGTTTTCTACATATAGTTGCAAAAAATCTGTTAAACCTAAGTTAGCCATGGTATATATAGTTCCCTTTTGCTCCGTTCTTCTTTATTTTATACTTTTACTTTTGGTATTATTTACATAGTTGAAAGGGTATATGTGCCCATGTGGGCCTCTGAGTAGGGTGGGGAGAGTTCTGCTATGGAGGCCCCGAGGAGCCTTCCTTCCGTTTTGGCCTACAAAGACATAAAGTCAAGGACTAGGTATCAGGTCCCTTCTTAGCTTTTCCAACTCGCTCCCTCCAACCCCCCAGCTCCCCGATCAAGACTCTTCGCACCTGCAAGTTAACCCCCAAGTCAGCTTCTCAAGCAAACAGTCCACCCATTGACCACACCTGCTGAGATCACCCTGGTTAGAGTTCCTGGCTTCATGCAACATTTTTGTTAGTTTACTGGTTTCTCCTACTAGACTGAATTCCTTGAGGGAGGAGGGGTACATGTTCCCCTCTCGAATCCCACATCCTACTACAGCTCTCTCCCTTAGCTCTCTCCTCTTCTTTTTCTTCCTTTTTTTAATTCATTTACCCTATTTGATGGTTGATTTTATGTATAAACTTGATGTGATTATGGTAACCCAGATCTTCAGCCAAACACCTGTCTAGATGTTGTTGAGATTTCTTTTTTTGTGTGGAATTAATATATATTTATAAATTATTATTATTATTATTATTTTGCTGGAAAGGTAAATTTGCAGAGAGAAGGACAGAGACCAACATCTTTCAACTGCTGGTTTACTCCTCAAATGGCTGCAGCTGTTGGAGCTAAGTCTATCTGAAGCCTGGAATCAGGAGCTTTTTCTGGCACTCTCACGTGGGTGTAGGGCCCCAAGGCTTTGAACCATTGTTTAGCGCTTTTCCAGCCACAATCAGGGAGCTGGATGGAAAGGGGAGTAGCTGGGCTATGAACCAGCACCCATATGGGATGCCAGCACTTGAAGGTAGAGGATTAGCCTTTGAGCTATGATGCCATTCATGGAATTAACATTTATATCAATAGAGTTTGATTAAAGCAGAGTGCCGCATATACTGACATGGGTCTTATTCAAACAGTTGACAGTCTTAAGAGAAAAACAAAAAGAAAAACTTGAGGTCCCTTAAGGGAGCTCTACTTTCAGACTGGCTCTGAACTTGATGCATTAGCTCTAACCTGGTTTTCCAGTCTGCCTGCATATCCTGTAAACTTTGTCCTTGACCACAGTGTCTACAATCATGTGAGCCAATTCTGGAAATAAATCTTTCCATTTTCCCATATATCTATTCGATTGGTTCCTTTTCCCTGGAGAACCATATTGCTTTTCATGACCTAGCTTTGTAAAAGTCCCCATAACTAAATATTCAACCTATGCCATACCTTAATTTTTTTCTGCTTCCCACTCGTTTCTTCCCACTTTTGGTCTCTGCCAAAGTTTTTGAACTTAGCTGATAACTGGGGAAAACTCATGGCTACTACAAAGAACATTTTCCTCATGAGAAGGGGATGCAAGAATAAAAGTCATAAGAATCCATTTAGAACTTGGAGTCTGCATGCTATTTCCGTGCTGCTCCCATATGTGTGTGTGTGTGTGTGTGTGCACGTTGACTTAATTTCTTTGTCTTTTAGTTTCCTCATTTGAGAAAAATGATACCAATTATTGTCTTATAGAATGATTATGAAGCGAGTGTAAGGCCTGGCTAGGGTCATGGAGGGGCGGCCCACAGGAAGAAGACAGATGGGAGGGAGGAATGGCTGAGGCAACCAGGCAAGGGACTACAATATACAGATGCCCCTGCATGCACCGGAAGTGATGTGTGGGCCCAATCAGGCCAGAGCGAACCTATTAGCACTCACGTTACTATATAAGGAAAACTTCTTTCCTCTTCTAGACTCCACCCCACTCCCTGTATTGACCTGAGTATAAAAGCATTCATGATTCTTGGGTGCGACTTTCCTGGCCCTCTGTGCTGGACCAGTGAAACTCACCTGAGAGCACTCCCAATGAAGCTTGCTTTCAATGAAGCAAGCTTTCAATTAGTGTGGATTTTCTCAGTTTCGGCTCGACTTAGACATTACAGATAAAAGGAGCTTGTAGTTGCAAGTCACTTAGAGCAGTGTCTGACACGCAGTAAGTGCTAACAACAAATGTTTTTTTGACATAAATAGTAATTTTACAAACCCCATTATAAGCTGCTTACTCGTAGCTCAGGACCAAAACAGGATTTGATAGTAGCTGTTTATCATTTTGTAGTATAATCTCAGAACAATGGAAAAGAACAAAATCCTTTATTTGAGTTTCTTTCTTTCTGAGTATAAATACCCTGTATCTTTATCTTCAAAGAAGATGAAAAATAGAGAGCCATACAGAGAAAATTGAAACAGTTGAGATTCAGATGAATTGACTAGGAAACCATGACTGGGAAACATCAAGGGCCAGATAGTTGATGTTTTAAGCTTGTAGGCTCTGCAGTCTCGATTGCAGCTACTCAACTTTGCTGCAGTATAAAAGCAGCCACATGAATGGTTATGGGAGTTTCCCAATCAAACTTTATGTACAAAAACAGGCTACAGTTGAATCTTGTACCTTGAGCTACAGTTCGTTGATCCTTATGCCATTCTTACTGCTGACATACTATTGAAATTCTCTTTTGGGGCTGGCATTGTGGCAGAGTGGGTTAAGCTACTGCCTTTGATGTTGGCATTCAACCTGGGACCCAATTTGTGTCCCAGATTTTCCACTTTTGATGCAGCTCTACATTAATGGCCTTGGAAATTCAGGTAATCAGGCCTTTGCACCCACATGTGAGACCTGGCCCCTGGCTTCTGCTTGGTCCAGCCCTCTATGTTGTGGCTATGTGGGAAAGGAACCAGTGGATAGAGATCTGTCTTTCCCTTTCTCTTGCTGTAATTTGACTTTTCAAATAAATACTTTTCAAAAATAAATTTTCTTTTTTTTTCTTTGTATGAGCTGTGTGTGCATATATGTGTATGTGTGTGTATGTTTTAATCCCAGCTGCTCAGCTTCCCATCCAGCTCCCTGCTTGTGGCCTTGGAAAGCAGTCGAGGATGGCCCAAAGCCTTGGGACCGTGCACCCGCATGGGAGAACCAGGAGAAGCTCCTGGCTGCTGGGTTTGGATCGACTCAGCTCCAAAAGTTGCAGCCACTTGTGCTATGAATTAATGGATGGAAGATCTTCCTCTCTGTCTCTTCTCTCTGTATATCTGACTTTCCAATTACAAAAATCTTTTTAAAAAATAGGAATGTAAATTGTTACAATTATTATGGACAACAGGAAGGTTCCTCAAATAATTAAAGATAGAACTACCATGGAATCTTACAGTCACATAACCAGGTATGTCTCCTCTCCTGGTTCTTCTCCCATGCGGGTGCAGGGTCCCAAAGTTTTGGGCTGTCCTAGGCTGCTTTCCCAGGCCACAAGCAGGGAGCTGGATGGAAAGTGGAGCAGCTGGGACATGAACCGGTGCCCATTTGGGATCTAGGCACATGCAAGCAAGAGTTTAGCTACTGAACCGTCACGCCAGGTCCACAGTTTACATTCCTAACAACAGAGTATAAGAATTTCTGTTGAATGGTGGACTTATGACTGCTTATGAAGGACTATACTATTGTAATAATATAGGGGAAATCAGTTGGGGGAAGGGAATTTGGGGAAGAGGTAAGAGAAATCTCAGAGCCTATGAAATTGTATCATAAAATAAAAAATAAAATAATAATAATGAAAAAGAATTTCCACTTTGATACACCTGCATTAGCATGTTACTGCTTTGCCTTTTTGGTGATAATCACTCTAACTGGGGTGATGTGATGCCACACCGTGGTTTTGATTTCCGTTTCCTGATGATCAAACATCTTTCCTATACTGTTTGGTCATTTGTGTGCCTTTCGGATGCTATTTAAACAAAACATATTTGGTTTGGATTTCTGCTTTGTTCTTTAGGATAGAAGAACACTAATGTGAGTTCTCTCAAGGGAACTCCGAGCCGGGCTAGGCACAGGAAAGGGAGGCTGAGTTCTCACAGGGGGTGTAGGTAGCCCTTTTTGTGCCCAGAGACAGGCCCCGATTAAGCACTCAAAAACCTTTGCTGAATGATAAAACGGCTCACATCACCAAACTATTTACCAGAAAAATAAAGAGATATGCATTTCCATAAGTAGATTATGAACATGTGCTTTTTACTATATTACATGGTCTGAGGCATGTTTGAGGGATTGATCGATTTTCAGTTTTTTCGCTCTGACTACTAGACATACCTGTTCTTTAAATTGTTTCTTCATCCCTTGCCTCCCCTGAGAGCATCCCTCTGGAGTGCCTTACTTGCTGCCGACTGACAAGGAGCTCCAGGCTGAATGGACCAAGCTGAGGGGCCAGCAGGTGCTCAGCTGTGTGTCGGTTAGGCTTTTATGTCAATACTGTTTTCCCATCTTAGAAAGTCCATTGTAGAGCTGGCTATAAATGTGAATATTTTGTGTATACACACACACGAAATTTTGGTAATTTTCCAGAAATTTCAAATGCCAAACTGTACTGGTTTCAATTTTTTTCCTGCTGGGGGGCCTCCTAATGACCTGGGCAGTATTGCCATTGGACTTTATGACTTCTGCTTGATAACACATATATGTGTTAACAAAGCCACTATCAAATACACTGGGGAAAAAATGAAACAAGTGATTGTTTAATTAATTTATTAAACATGTTCAATTTGAAAACACAAATATCATTTCAACTGATAAATACATTCAATTGTTTTTCTAATAAATTTCAAACCGTGTCTGGAAATTCAATGCTAAGCTAAAAGGACCCATTGCATGTATATTTTTAAAGGAAAACATTTAAAAGCATTAAAAAATACCATGTCAAAGACCCATTTGGGCCTATCAGGTCTAATGGTAAGCATTCCAAATTACATGTTCATTTCGCTTGATGCTAATGTGGCTTTGCATTTTGTTTTATTCCCCTAAAATCTGCTTTTTTTTGGTAGGCAAAGTTATTTTCCTTCTCTTGTTAATAGACATAATCCTACAGTAGAGATTTGCAATTGAAGCATATAAATAGTGCTATAAAAGAAATAAGTGCTTGTTTTCATAGCAACTATCAAATTTTTGTAACTCAAATACAGTTAGTATTGTCTCATTCATTCATCCATGCCAAGTTGCATTTCCATGCCTGTTGAATTTTTCCTTGAAGAAATAAAATAAGGCTCTTTGCTATTCCATACATTAGCCTGTGTCTAATTAAGATCGTCTTATCTTATATTCTAGACTAATACCAGGAGATGATTTCAGTCAAGTACTAACGTGTAGGTTTTTTTGTTTGTTTAACCACAAAATATCATATGGAAAACTACTTCTAATCTGAACATTACTTCTAAAGTGACTTGTACACACACCAGTTTTTCTGCATGTTTTGACAAATGACACGTTTCCTTTGGCGCTTCCTTGTGGGCAGCAGTGTGTGAGGATGTGGTGTTGGAGAAATTTATTACAGTTATTTTGTAGTTGATATTAAAGAATGTGATGTATTATACCAGGTGTCTGACCTTTAAAGATCTTAGGACCTAATTCATTACAACATAAAATTTACATATTATTCAACTTTGCTGCAGAGCTTTTATGAACAAGTCATGGTATGTATGTATATCAGGACGGAGAAGCAAAGTCAGCACAGCAGGAAAAATCAAGGTCTGACTCCAAGTTTGTATCTGTTTGTGTTTTTTGGATGGAATCTCCAACTGTCGAAATTAAACAAGGAGGAGGCAGGAGTGTTTAACACAAGGCAAAAATCTTGTGAGTTAGTGAAGCACATCTTTCCACTTTTAAAAAACTGGTCTGCTTCATCTAAAGCATGATAAAAGCCAAATCTAAAATAGTTTGAAGAAAGATGTGACCCAATGAGAGTATTTTTGAGTAAAAACCATGATGCATTCAAGCAAGTGAAATTTACATAATGGCTTTTCATGTCTGGTTCAAAAATACAAAATGAGAAATTAAAGTGAAAACTAACAATGAAATCCCTTAGAGAAAACTAAGTACATTTGAAATGCATTTTTAAAAGAACAATAATTGGCTGCATATTTTTTATCTAATCAGAGCTGATTATTACGAGGTTATGTGCTATTGGAAATCAGATAATGTTATTTTGATTCCTTTAAATATTTCCTTGTCAATAACTCCTGGACTATCTTTTTCTCATAATTTGCTTTCAACTTATTGAAGTTTTAGATCAAATAAGCATCTACTACATGACAGAAGCCTACTTAAGGAATGCATACACAACATTGTACCTGGTGGCAGGAAGAATGTTTTTTTGGCATCATGTCTCTTGAAGATTCACAAATCCTTGATTGATAAAAACCTTTTCCCGAGGAAACCATGATGCTATGTTAGAAAAGTAAAGCTATATCTTTCTCTTTAGAGAGACTATGAAATTGTTTGAGCAAATGCAGATGGGTTACGAATATCAAAATAATCCGAACACTACTTACAGATTCGGATTGCTATCAAAGATAGTGTTCCCTTATTCTGCAGTTTAATTAGCAAGGAGGAAGCATTTAATCTCAAATACTGATTTTTCTAAATTAGTCTGCTGGAAGGCATAGAAATATGCTTGAAGTTATTATTTTTTCGGGGGCATTTTACTGATTTTGAATAAATGTGTGGAGGCAATTGAAACAGGCTAAATTAAAAAGCCATTATTATAAGGGTGAGTTGCTAGTAGCAAGTGTAAACCAATGAGTCGGAGTTAACGGCACAGTCCGAGGAAGTGCTGTGTGCTCGCGGCAGAGGGCGCTGTCTTCTAGTTGTATCCCCAGCTAAAGCAGAAGGTCACTCAGTCTATTGATAAATCACACTGCCGTGATTCCTAACTGACAGCTCAAACTAACATCAAGCTGTATGAGGGAGAACAAAAGGCCATCAAGCAGCCATTTTCTTGACACTTTTATTCAATCACCAGCAGATTGCTTACGACAGCAATAGCAGCTGTTTTGTCTTCATCTTTCCACATTTGATAAAAGGTGTCAACTCAAATTTTTGTAAATAATTCACTTACCCCTACTGCACGCACCAGCACTGTTCAGCATATGTATTTTGCGCGAGTAGATTACTGAGGCAGGTCAGGGGTCAATGATATCAACTGAAGGTCATCTGTGATCTAAAAGGAAAACCTCCGGAAGGCTACGGAGTCCCACAAGGTCGGTGATAAAACTACACGTAGGTATTTGTGATGGGAACAAAGGGTTCAACAGTCAGGAAAAAAAGTATGAAAATGCTCCCTTAGGTATGAATACTTATCATTGTTTTAGAAACCCCATTTGCAGCTCTTTGGTCAATTACCGATGTGAGGTATTTATAAATCGGCCTGAGAGATTAAAAATCTAAATTGTTCTTTCAAAAGTTTGGAAAAAAAATATTATTTGTAACATGCTATTCATCGTGACTGTACAGTAACCAGAGCTGCGATTCATTTCTATGTTCTTTTTAAAAGAATCATAAAAAGAATGTCAAAAACTAATATAGTTAGATAGAGTTTCATTTCTCTAGTTCATGTAAAATGCTACCCTGAAATGCATTTAGGCTTGAGATGAGAAAAAAAAAAATAGAGAAAAAAAGGTGTTTTATATCATAAGAGCTTCATTTGCTTTAAGGGTTTAGAGAAACTAATAGAGAAATCCTTGAATCATTGCAATAAGATACTCCATCTGCTGTTGGCAGTAGCTGTAAGTGTTGAGATTAAAAATGTTCATCCTTCAATGCTGGGTTTTTTTTTTCAGTTACATTACTAACAGAATAAATCTAAACAACAAATAGTCACTGTTGGGTTTATAGTTCCTAACACGAAAACCCCACGTGCTTCTGAGATTCTGTTTCAGCTCTGACTGCAGGGAATTTACGGCCTGTAATTGATGTAGATGGAGATCAAAGAGCAGCTTCCTTCCATCTGCTCCTGGTCTCACCACCTCAGGAGCATGTGCTCCTGGTCTCACCACCTCAGGAGCATGTGCTCCTGGTTTCACCACATCAGGAGCATGGGGGGGGGTGGGCACTAAGCTTTGCAGTCCCACTGGAATAGATGTGGAGTACAAAATCAACCCCATTATGTCAGGTTTTCAACCCAAATAGGGTATCCAAGCTAGTTGACAAATATTGTTCATGAGAACAGTGAATATCTTTGCACTTTAAACATGAATAAACTTGGGGGGTGGTCAAACTGAGATTTGGAATAATGTTTTAATTTTCTGCTTGCAAAGCCAAGTCGTGACTTTTTGTGTTCCAAGTCCCCTGTGTGTGCATTCTGCCACGAAGCCTGTCATTTATATTGGAATTTGTCCTCTTCCTCTCAGCTGGATTATGGACCACACTGGCAAGAACCATGTCTTCATTCTTGTCTAATACTGGGACACTTCTGTTTCCATAAAGCATAGGCGGCACTTGCCTTTCTTTTTTGATCTTCCCAAGTCTTGTGAGAGGATCAGATTAGAAACTATTATCTCCATGTTGTACATGAAGGAAAGTTCAAGATCTCACTGGGTAACTAATGTGTGTACTAGCAGAGGCCAGACTTGGGTCTGGATCTCTCGGCAAGTGACACAGCACTCGTTCACATAACCTGAACGTAGGTGTACAAACAAGGCAGACAAACCCAGTGCTTAGCACACAGCTCACATTCAAAATACTCTTAAATAGATAAGTAAACAACAGCGAAGTCTTTAGTTCAAGATAGGCAGAAGGCAGTAGTAAGCTTACCCTTTATATTGATCACAAAGACTTGGGTGTGCAAAAGTTCCAAGGATCTTCCAAAAGTTTTATGTAAAGTGTGTATTATAAAAAAATTATGCATGGCTTCAATTTTTTTTGCATTGATATGAACTTATCTTTGAACTCTATTTCCTTCCTTTTTCCTTCCTTCCTTCCTTCCTTCCTTCCTTCCTTCCTTCCTTCCTTCCTTTCTTCCTTCATTTACAGACTTATTTCCCACTTCATTTTAGTGGAGAGGCAAGTGGAGAAAGCCAGATACACAGAGAGAAGGACATACAGCAAGAAAGATCATTGTCACTGGTTCACTCCACAAGTGGCTGCAATGGCCGTCCATGGACCGATACCCATAAGGGATTCCAGCAGATGCAAGGTGAGGATTTAGCCACCACATTCGGACCTAAGATTTTTAAATTTGTTTTTCATGTCCCGCAGAAATGAGCAGAGACTTAAGCCAAGAGACAGTGGAATCTGGTGAGTATAAGAGGAAGGGCGGAACCATGGAGTCCTCCAGTTTTAAAACAGATGAAACCGGAAACTCTGGACATGTGACCTTAGCTAAACTATGTGAACTCATTGTTTCTTGAGAACCAGACCCATAAAACAGACTAACAGGGCATCTCCTGTACCACGTGGACACTCTATTGGACTTGAAGTGCTTCAGATAAGCAAATATGTCTACTGGCTCAGGCTATGTAAGAGGTAATGCAATTGCCTGCCAAAGGTGCTTAAAGGCTCATCTTGGTTTTTTCTCTCAATTTTTCTTTGCTATCCATGAAGCCACCTTACAGTTTATTACCATGTTTTTAGTAGGTTGGGAAGCTGGTTATAATAATAATAAACACTGACATTTTTCTTTCAGTAGATAAGAGCAAAGGGCAAAACATGTTTTCTAAATTATAACTTTTATGGTGCTTTTCTTTGTTGGGAAACAAATAGTTCTTCAGACATGATACTGAGTCTTCTGTTTGTTTTAAAATATACCAGCAGTTGTGTTTTCTTGCTTAACATCGCTCGCATTACTGACTCCCAGAAAATGAATGGCATATTCAGAAAAATACAGACTTACAGGGGTTGAAGTTAAATTCTAGAAAATTCCAGAATATATCATTTAAAAATGGCTTTTGGGCAATCCAAAAACAAATAGTTTCTAGTGACCTTTAGAAATCAGCAGGAACTCTGAAGGCTAAGACATTGGAGAGAAATGCGTATCCAAGAAATGTAACTATTCTCACCTTAATGACCTCTCCTGATGACCCTATTGAACACGTTCACTTTCCCTGGTTTCTCCCTCCCTGTTTCACGTTGTCCTTAGCAGTTACTGTAAACCTCCTGCATCTGCTCGCTTCCTCTGGACCCTGAGCCAGGTGAGGATGGGTTAACTCCCTCGCCTCATGCCTTTCTCCAAACTGCTGTATCCTCAGTACGCAGCACATTCTAGGGTCTGCAAGAAGCAGTGACTTTCTGCAGCTACGGATATACAGACCCAATGGTAGCATGTGCTATTGGCGTTGAACCTTCACAACCCAAGCGGAGTCTCAGGTGGGAAGAGAACTTCAGGATTCCAACTGTTCACTATAATGCCTCGTTGATCACACAAAAGATAGACTTAGGGGATTTTGTAATGAACTTCAGCTGTGAATAATAACCACATGATAGTCATTGTAATAAATAAGCTTTATTATGATTTTTGAGGGTGCTAAAATCTTGGTTTCCAGCGAGAAACATATACAAAAGAAAAATACATAGTCATACTTATTTGATTGGAAGAGTTTTCTACCAATGAATGGTTTATTCAATTTTCCCAGAATTGAATTTTTTCTTTTCGATGTCAAATGGATCTGACTAGACTCAAATCTCTTGTAGGTAATGAGATTACTTAAATTCTGAAGTGAAGTGAAGTGACTGTGTGTTCAAATTGGCAGTTAAAAACGGGAAGTCATGGCAGTTGAGAATTGAAGGGAAAAGGGGTAGAGATGATTGTGATGGGAGCTGTCAGGACTCAAATCAGCAGCATTTAGTGGAGGCCAAATAGTCAGTTGTGGCTGAGAAGTTAGTTGTGGCTGAATAGCCTGAGTGGGAAGGGAGCAGGGACAGAGAGGAAAAAAGGGAAGTGGAGATGCCTCTTGCCCGGGTCCCTGTGCCATGCGGACGTGAATTCCTACTCTCTGATCATTCACTTCTGCACTGATAGTCAATGTTATTTAGGGAGAATAAAGTAACCTTCCCTCCAAATCAGAAATAAAGGCGAGAATGGGCTTCCAGAAGCAGGCTGAACCTATTGCTCTAGGAAACCTTGTGCTAGTGTTTTAAGATGTGTGTGACAGAACCCACTGGCCAAGGGAGCTGGCTTTTCTGTATATGATAAAAACCATCTCTCAGATGGGACGACCTCAGATTGCATGAAGATAACCAGGGTACTGGATGTGATGATCAGCGGTCCTTCAACTTCAGTGTGTATCTGAGGCACCTTTCAGGCTCGTTGAACCATAGTTCGCTTGGGGTTTTACTCTCAGAGCTTCTTGCTCAGTGAATGCATGGTAGGTCCCCTGAGTGTGTATAGTTCATGCTGTGATGTTTAGACGTTAATCCCCGTGTTGACTCCAACAAGTTATGTAGTCTTAGGTAAGCCACTTAATCCCAGCTTCTATCTTTTCATCAGAAAACCAAGACTATCAGCTAGATGATGTTTAAGATACTTTTCTTGCTCTAATATCCTTTCTAAAATCAGAAGCATTGATAACTTAAAGGTGAATACCCCAGTTTGTCTCTGGGGCAGCTGAATTGTCTTGGACAGTTGTCCTTTGTTGGTGAAGAGGTTGCAGGGGTTCAGACTTTCTTCTGATTTAAATACCAGGCTTCTAATGGTAGCATATAACATTCAATAGTAGATTGTCATTTCACTTACTTTCTTTATCCCCAAAGGTAATGATTCTTTAATCAAATTTAATTGATTTCTGTTTAGTTCAGATGAAAAAGTCAGTGGTTATTTTTATTTACTTGCTCCAAAGGCAGAGTTATGGGTAGAGAGGAATAGGTACATTGACAGACAGATAAAGATTTTGCATCTGATGGTTTACTCTCTGAATGGCTGTAATAGCTATGATTGGTTCAGGCTGAAGTTACAGGCTAGAAACTTCTTTTGGGTCTCCCACTTGAGAGGCAGGGGCCCAAGGACGTGGGCCATTTTTTACTGCTTTCCCAGGAGCATTATCAGGGAGCTGGATTGGAAGTGGTGCAGCCATACTTGAACTGGCGTCCGTATGGGATGCTGGTGCCCACATAGAATATTGACATTTCAGGCAGTTGCTTCATGCGTTATGCCACAATGACTGCTCCAGAAATCAGTCATTCTTAAGGAATGCAATAAAAATCCAGACCAATTCTTCATTATTTCATCCTTTGCTCTTGTTGTTTATGTGTTTTGCCACCAGATAGCAGAATTACTCTTGTTATAATATTTTATGACTTGCAAAGTTTACTTATTGGAAGCTCTTTGAGAAATGCAGACAATGAAGTCTCCTTTACCTAGTTATCTGAGGATAATTGGAACATTGTTTGTGTCCTGATGAAAAACTCTGAAATTGGAAATGCTGCAAAATCTGAAATGTTGTGACCACTGACATGACAGCAACGTGGGAAATTCCAATCCTGACCTCACATGGTAAGTCACAGTTAAAACACAGACACACTGAGTTCAGCGCAATGGCTCAGTAACTAAATCCTCGCCTTGTATGTGCTGGAATCCCACATGCGTGCTGGTTCATGACCTGGCTGCTCCACTTCTCATCTAGCTCCCTGCTTGTGGCTTCTTACAACAAATCCAGGGTGGGAGTTTGGCACAAAAGTTGCCACTTTGGAAACTCTAATCCCATATTGGAGTCTTGGATTTCAGTCCAGCTTTGCTTCCCACCCAGCCGCTTGCTAATGCTCACCTGGGAGACAGGTGACTCAAGTACCTGGGTCTCTGCCACTTATGTGGGAGACCTGTGGACCATCCCAGACTTCTTGCTTGGTCTGGCCTTATTCTAGCTATTATGGGCATTTGGGAAGTAAATCAACAAATGGAAAGGTCGCTCTATCTGCTTTTCCATTACATGTGTGTATATATATACATATACATATATGTATGTCACATATGCACACACAGATGAACACACTTACACATGCTGACCAAAACATGAAGATGAAAAAATGGTTGTAAGTGGGACTTTGGTTTAATCAATAAATTGAGGATTATAAAAATTTGTTCAATCACTCATATTTAGCCAAATTTAGACTTTGTTTTCAACCATGATTCCAAAAGTGAGTCAAGTGCTTCCCACCCACCCACCCCTCCCCCATTTTGGGTAGCATGCCCAGCATTCTGCTAGCTCAGCTCTGCCCCCGGGCGAGTAGTTGCTGACTTGCCTTCTCTACATAGCACGTATCATGAAAGACTGCTTTGTGAAGTGATTCAAGGAGGTTTTTGCAGTGGTATTCTTTGGCATCTGAGCCTCTCTCTTTGGGTACATTTGTGCCATCACACTGCTGTTTCTCTTCTTCAATAGATGACTGACTTGAATCCTTTGTTTCTTTGTTTTAAGATTTATTTATTTGAAAGGCAGAGTTAGAAAAAGAAAGGGAGAGACAGAGAGAGATCTTCCACCTGCTAGGTCACTCCCAAATAGCTGCAACTACTAGAGTTGAGCTGATCTGAAGCCAGGAGCCAGAAGAGTTCTCTGGCCCTTCTGTATGTGTGGAGGGACCCAAGTACTTGGGCCATTTTTGGCTGCCCTTTCAGCACATTAGCAGGAGCTGGATTAGAAGTGTAACAACTGGGACTTGAATCAATCCAAATAGGATGCTGGTGGCACAGGAGAGGGTTTTGCCTGGTACACTACAGCACCGTCTCTTAACTGTGTTTTGGTAATAAGAAGTGTCACGGCAGCTCTTTCTTTGTGGAAACCTGAGTCTTCCCTATAAAAATTCAAAATTTTTTTGCGAATCATTAAAAAACACACTACCTAGAATGTGGGGACAGGCTTAGCGTTAAGAGAGAAAAAGATGATTTATTAGCAGAAGCTTTATTTATATTGCATTTAAATGAGTAGTCTAAAATTTGTGTGTGTATGTGTATGTGTAGGCAGAGCAAATATATAGGCTCTCTATGTTTCTTTGTTTCAAATTTGCTTTTGCCCTCATTTACTGCAAGCATTCCAAAAACTTGTGTTTGTGAGTTTTTGCTATAAGCTTCCTGTAAAAGAAGCTACCTTCCAACTCTGTGGCTGAGAGCAACAATCATTCATTCTCATAGGTGTGTAGGGCGTCTGGGTGTTAGTTGGCCTACAGTGAGCTTGACTGCTATGGGAGGAAATTTCACTTGAGGGTTAATTTTACGATGTTTATTTATTAGTATGACTCAATTCGTCTCTATGAGACAAATCTGCTATCTTAGCAAGCCATTGTCTTTTGTGGAGCAGTGGTCATTTTGCTTGTTAGATATTATGGTTAGTGGTGTATTCAGCCTGTGATTATAAAGTAAATAGAAATTAGATTATTGCAGAAACTAAGGGAAAAAATGGAAGAACGGGAGCTTGGGGGAGGGAAGGAAGAACAGGTAGTTTCTTAGGATAGTATCTATGACATATGTGCAATCTGCTCCTTTATATTAATACAAATAAAAAAATCTCAATGCCTCTTTCAAGTCTTGGTTCTGCTCCATTAACACTGTTACTTGGGACAATTTACTTAATCTCCGAGAGACTCCATTTCTTCATCTGTCGAAGTAGGATAAAAGCCTTTAATTCATAGTATTTCTTGAGGACTGAGTGAATAAATTACCTGGCACACATATAATGCTTGCTAAATGTCAGCTTTGCACTGAGAGAAAAACATTTTGCTGATTGTGACATGAGCTGGGGAGAGAGGAAAAGAAAAAATCAAGGACGTGGACAAAGGTAGGGTTTGGCTTTCTTTCCAGTTCTCTGATGAAATAAATCAAGGAAGCCAACAAAAGCAGTATTTTACTTTATTTGAGCAATACAGTGTCATTAACTATGTGCCAGACTTTCTCCAACAGCTTAATGAGTATTAACTCATTCACTTCTCATCTTAACCCAAAGAGATAGAAGTGATTGTAGTCTTCCTTCTGTAGCAGAGGAAACTTGGGCACAGAGAAGTTATGGAGTGTCTTAAGTTCACCTAACAAGCACATGACAGAGCCAAGATCCACGTGGAAGTCTGGCCGCAGAGTTTGTGCTCTTAGGCAATAGTGCTTTCTTTTTTAAAACTGTTTTAGTTTATTTTATTCATATAAAGCTAACAGATTTCATTTTATTTCCCAATACAATTTTAGGAGCCATAGTTAGTCTATTTTTTTTTAAATTTTCATTTTATTTAAAAATCAGAGAGAAAGTGACTCAGAGAGACAATCTTCCACCTACTAGTTTATATTCCAAATTCCTACAACAACTGGGGCTGGACCAGGCCAAAGACAGGAGCCCAGAACTCCAGCCACATCTCCCACCTGTGTGGTAGGGACCAAAGCACTTGAGCCACCATCTCTTTCCTCCCAGACAGCTCATTAACACGAATCTGAATGGGAAGTGTTGTAGTCAGAACTTGGACTAAGCACTCCAACTTGGGATGCGAGTGTCTCAAGCAGCAACTTAACTTCTGTGTCTGCTGCCCGTGTGGCATTACACAAGTTCTGTGTAATGGAGGTGAGACCAAAATTTTGTGCTTTTTAAAATTTGTGCTATAATTTTGAGGATTTTAGTCTTTCCTTGAACTTGAAAGTTGGAAGCAATCTTCCTTTTTGTGCTCCTTTTGTCTTGTATTCTTTCCTCCGAACAGCTTATTCCAGAAGAAGAACGCTAACCACAGGCAGCTGGAGAATCATTCCATGAATATGCGAGGGTCCCCGTTGCTGGGACTGCTGATTTGGTCTTCTCTTTTAGATCAGGTTTTTTTTGCTCTTCAATAGTGTTGTTGAATATCGAATGAGTGAAAACAAACTTGCTTTTTACATCTAAATCTATTCTGTACAGAGAAAACACACACACACACACACACAAATACAATCATGCTGATAAATCTCCCAGGCTGTGTCCACACAAAGCAAAGAATGATGTTTGTAAATCTAATTGAAACGAATTTCCCTTTTGTGCCTTTTGGGGCATAGTTCAGGCACAAGGAGCAGGCAGCTCTGAAATGCTATCCTGTGGGTCAGCTTTACAGGTGCAGGTAATTGCACATTTTAGCTCTAAGATGAAGGCTTACAATAAAGGCTGGAGAAACTCTGAAATGCTCGGCCCAACAGACTGTAACTATTGCAGGCAGGCTGGTCAACCTGCGTGGGCATGCTCGGTATTTGGCGGGATGTGTTTTTATTTGGTTTTGTTTGTATCTCAGCTGAAGCAGCTCTCTTTGATCCAACAGAGATAGGGTGGTTTTTATTAAAAATTTAACACATATCTCATAGCAATATTTACTTTAATGTGGGGAATCAAGAAATTCTCCTTTTTTTT
This sequence comes from Ochotona princeps, assembly GCF_030435755.1. Classification (NCBI taxonomy): domain Eukaryota; kingdom Metazoa; phylum Chordata; class Mammalia; order Lagomorpha; family Ochotonidae; genus Ochotona; species Ochotona princeps. The sequence continues at coordinate 28,571,383 of NC_080843.1, forward strand.
CTGAACGAGATATGTTGGTAAGATAAACTCAATGTTGTAAGATAAATATTAACTTTATAATGAAAACTCCTGGAAGCCTTATCTGGTGTATCTATATTTCTCTAAGGGGATGAGAAACCATCGTGCTTCTGGCTCTGCCTTGCATGAGAGGCAACGGTGCAGATTTTTAATCCTTCATTATATAGTCCTGCTCATGTTACAGTGACACCTTAGGCTGGATATGCCTCTCCTTCTGGTTTTGAAAATGTTGAATCCATTTGCTCATGCAGGAGACCAGCTGATGTGTGAGTTAACAAAAGTACAACCAAGCACTTTATGTGCTCATATCTATGGAGGAAATGCTAGCTGTAGTAGACAAAATTCATTAGCAAGAAGATTTTGAAAGTTTTAAAGTTACAGAAAAAGAAAATCGTATAGGAATTCTGGTGAACATACCTTAAAAACCCAAGTAGAAAATATTAACGTGGAGTTCAAAGGACGTTTGTTGGAGTTTTGATAAAGTTACTGCTCTGGAAAGAACCGAGATATACCACTTTTCACCATGTGTGGGTACCTTCACGCAGGGGTACCAGTTATGAATCCTCTAAGTGACCTATTAATAACTGCAATATGAATGAAATGTGCTGCCTAGAAAATGAGGTTGCCTGGCTCTCATAAAATACCGTTTTCTTTTCATAATTTACGGGGGATGTTGTCCAAGGAGATGAAGTATTTCATGTTGCTTAGTTTGGGTGCTGCATAGGCTTAATCCTAAGGGGAATATTTTTAATGGTTGACTGACAAAACATTGCTCCCTGCAACTCAGCCCCTTTTTTTTTTTTTTTGGTTATAAACATCAAGGCTATAGACACAATTTCTTACTTGGTTTACCACTCCAGTAGTTAGATACTATTTGAGCCCTAAATAAACCAAGCAAGCAACTACATTTTCATGGTGTGCCATTAGTGCATGAAGCATCCAGAATTAAAAGATGTGGTTCTTGCTTTCAAGGGGTTGATAGTCTTAGAAACAAATGACTAATTTCCTGTAAAAAAATGTATGCTAATTCACCCATTCTCAATGTGTGCCTGCTTTCATATTATGCAGAATTATACTAAGATAAATTCATTTCTGTTCTTTGCTCAAGCCTCCTACATGACCACAGGTGTTGAGTAGAATTGATGTGGTTTGAAGATTTAGTGGTTACCCAGTAATTATTGCAGAAGATAGAAAGTTTCTGTCTTGCTTTGGTCTTAGAATTTAGCTGTGAAATATATGAAATCTGTTCAGTTTATATTGATAATAAAAACAACAGGTAAAAAGTGTTTTCCTAGCCTGTGATTGCTTATATTGTGTCCATTTTTTTTAAAGATTTGCAAGATAGTTTACAAAATATGAGCCAGATGATTAAACTTGTAAATAATAAAAGAAAGTTGCAAATCTACCATGTGGTAGCCTCTGTGTGTGGGTGGGGGGGCAGGGGCAGGGTTTGCATGATTTGGCATATGCCATGTCTAGGCTATTTGAATCTCCATCTCTGGCAGGACAAATCTCACTGAATATCTTTTGTTTTTCCATTCCAAGGTTATGAGAGCTGTGACAAGGGACTCCATCAGAATAGCAAAAATGAGGACACAGATGAGCATGTTAACTGCTTGCTTATTCTATATCTATGGCTGTATTTTAGATGGACACAATAATGAAGAGTTTCAGTTTATAGGTAAGACAGAATGGTGGTGGGATGGAGGGGTGGGGGGAAGTGGTGGTGCAAGTGTTAAACTGTTAAGTGTCTGGTTCAAGCTCTGGTTACCTCACTTCCAGTCTGGCTTTCTGCTCATGTGTATTGTGGGAGACCCAGATGAAGGCTCCAGTACTTGGGTCCTAGCCACTAATGTGGGAAACCCACACTGGATTCTGGGTTCCTGGTTTCTCTCTGGCCCAGTCATGGTTGTTATGGATACCTGAGGAGTAAACCAGTGGGTGTAAAAATCTGTCGTGTCTCTGTCTTTCAAGTACATTGAAAATGAATAAACAAAAATGTGTTTAAAATTATATTTGCTTCTTTTTAAAATGGGACTGTGCACACATTTAATGTGAGTTGATCATACTGCATTGTAGTGAGTGGTGACATTTTTTGCTCCTTTATCATACCCTGAGCTTTGCTAAGGATGGGGGTAGGAGGAATATTTATCATTTGTACACACACACACATCACACACATGGTTAAACACCAACAATTGCAGGTATTTCAAACAGAATGTAATGCATTGCTTGAAATGGAGACAGAATTTTTCTGACTATCTGTGTTGCTCCCTACGACGGAGCAAGTCGCTTTATCTATATGAGCCTTGCTTCCCATACCTGTAAAATGGGTAAATACTCGGTATATTAAATCATTGATAAATAACACATGTGTGCTTGTGCCTTGCATGTAATAAATATGCTCTAATTGGCACCTATGGTATCTCTTATCTGTTGTCTCAGTTTCTGGCCTGGTGTCATTCTCTGCCTGTACTAGGCACTCAAATATTTTTTGAATTAAAAAAGCCACCAAGTTGCAGCCCTCGTCTACAGCAAATGCCCAGCAGACACTGAAGCTACACCAGTGAATAGTTCTTGTCCAAGATCAAATGGCCCGGGAACCATCTGGGAATTAACTCATCTCAGAGCGAGCTCTGAGAGTTCTAGCCTGTGGGGGCTCCACTTCACACAGTGATTCTTATGAAAAGTAAATCAAAAGTGAATTTGAAGGAGAGGCAAAACATATTGTTTCTTATTAGGTTTGCTGCTGGATTTTCATTAGGCATTCCGCCTGATTCTGATTAGGACTACCCTGATTTTTTTTTTTTTTTTAGGTCCTGGTCATTTAGGGTCAGTGCTCATGTCTTATATAATGATGTCATTATTTGGCTTTATTGTATACATGATGTAGGTGGGTAGTAATTTAGGGTTTATTCCAGAAAATAATCCTAAGCACCTAATGCTGATTCGCTTAATGATACAAAAACTAATTTGGAAAGAATGGAAGGTTTCCTGGGGCACAGCTGATGATGTGAACGTGAAAAGGCTTCATTTCCCACATTTAAAGAATGGAAACAACGTGCAATTACGTGTTCTTCGATGAGGTGTTTTCTTTGAAATGGTACAGCTTGGAAACCATCCATATGAGAAAGGTGGAAAATTTTAAGTAACGGTGCCAAGGTTAGTTATTCTCTTTCATTTCTTTTATTATTGTTATATTTATTCTTGGCTATAAACATATGCTTTCTCATTTTCCCCTGTCTTTTAATACGGAAATCTAATGGGGAGACTGATGAGATTGGGCCAAGTCTGTGAAATTAAAATGAACTTTGTAATTTTGTGTATCAGCTTGGGGTCAATGACATAGACATGCTGTATGTTATAGATGGAAATATGAACATGAATTCTGTGTGCTGAATGCATCCATGCAGAAGGTGGGCTCATTCCTGCTCCGTGTCATCATTTACTTACTACCAGTTAACAATTAGCTGCTGAAATAAACCACCTTGGGGTTCTTGGTGTCTGTTTCACTTGGCATCCTGTGGTGCTTATCCAAGCTCTTTAAGAGAGATTTGTGCTTGGATCTGATCCACTTAATACATTAAGAAGGAGCAGAGAGTGGCCCTTCATTCCTCCTCACGGTTTTCTTTGGGATGGCATGGAGTTGGGGAGCACAGCGTGGCCCCAGTCATTCTTCGTGGATGTCACCTCAAGCACCACCTTCTCTGACTTGAATTTTATGAGCTTTAATTGGGTGAGTAAATGACACTCTGTTTCTGTTGCTTTGATATTTTTGAATTATATTGCATGAGGCCCGATTTCTACTCACTCATTCATCCACACTTGCAACTTACTCTTGACTTGTCTTCTTGGATGTTTCTTGGTAAGCAACAAGAAAATGAACTCCTTTGCTATCTATTTTCATTTCTCTCAATGAGAGACAAAATGAGAGGAATTAATTTCAAGCAATTCCTGAATTGTTTCCCCATGGATATTTTTCCTATGAAATGTTATTGTTGTACTGGAAAAAGATTGATTGTAAATATGGCAGTTAAGAATAAGGACATGAATGGGACTTTTGCTCCCTCACTTCTCCCCCTTCCCCAACCTGTGCCTTCTCTCTTGAAGAGCCTGTTCCACTCTATTAATGCCCTCATCGCTGGTTTTAAAGTTTGCCACGCAGTGTCTACTGTGGGTTGTTGAAAAGTAGTTTTTCCCGATTCCATATCTATATTTAAGGCTATAGGAAAGAAGTCTAAACATTAAAAAGAGCCTCTCGGAGAAAAGGAACAGCCCTGTTCTTGTTCCAGATTGGCTGGTCATCTCTGGGTCACGCTGTCTCCCCATGGCTCAAGGCTTCACATGTAAAATGAGGGGCTCAGACTGTAGCATCCAGGATTTTTGCTAGGAAAATGGGAGAATTTCCTCACTTGTACAGTGGATATCCTTATAAGGCCTGCCTCACAGATTTTGGGTTTAAGACGTAATCAGATTATACATGTGTTTTCTAAGATTGTGGTCTGGGATTGGTGTGAAATTGTCCCTGTCAATACATGAGGCAGAGGCAATGATTCCTGCCAGGCAGTAATGAGCAGCAGCAGCAACCAGAACAGAGCTGAATTCCATCATGTAGCCAAATCCTAGGACCCCGCAAGCTGTGCAGACTAACTGGGCCACATGCGTGGCTTCATTACAATATTGTATTTTATAGATTTAAAAACCATTTATTCTATCATACTTGAGAAAGAGACAGATCTTCATTGATAAGGAGAGAAAATACAGAGAAAGATCTTTTATTTACTGGTTCATTCCCCAAATCCCCCAACAGCCAGGTCGGGGCCAGGCTGACAGTAACCTGGAACTCAATCCAGGTCTTCCACATGGGTGGCACAGATGTCAAGAACTTAAGCCAGCTAAAAGCTGGATTGGAACTAGAGGAGCCTGTATTTGAGCCGGGCACTCCAGTGTAAGAAACAAGCTTCCCAATTGTAACTGAATTGCAGCACCGAACACCCTCTCCGATGTTTTATACATTTTAAGTTTTAAACTCTGTAATATTTAGCTTACATTGGAGTGAACTACAACTATGTGCTGGTACTGAGATGTGCATAAGAAATGCATTGCGGGGAGCCTAGGGCTTGAAGGGTCCACCCAGGCAGTTGGAGCGAGCCTGAGGATTTCCTTACATGCTTGATCATGGTGGGGGTGGAGCAGGGTGGGTGATGGGGATGCCCTAGGTTAGCATGCTGACATAATATGTTGGTGGACCCAGCTTGGGGAACTGTAATTATGCTTGAATCTTGAGTGGGTGGAGCTTCAGGCCAGCATACCACCCCTTTGGAAGATGGCTTTGGAAGACTGGGGCTGGAGAACCCCAAAGGGCAAGGACTGTGGATTGCTCCAGGAAGTGAGTATGGGATGTGTGGGAGGGAAGACTGCTGAGGGAGTGTATTACAGGTGAGGAATGATTTCTGGGGGACTTCGACTGACAAGGCCACTGTGCTTGCTGGTAAGTGAGGCAGCTTAGACAGAGTGGTTTGGAGAAAGGAAGCTAGAGGACCATTCTGGGTCAGACCAAGGCACCAGCCCACATGAGAGACTTGGGTTGAGCTAAGTAGCATTGGCCACCACCACCTACCACCAGCACACACTAGTTAGGGCTGGGGGCCAACCTGACAAAGTTAGATGACAGTAGCCACTGCTGAGTGTTGGAATAGGGGACAGGTCACTTTAGGCTTGGCCAGGACACTAACCAGCATGTGAGAGAACCAGGTCTGGGGACAGATTCTATGAGGGATATGTGGGCTCACCCCTGTGGAACTGCAATATTCACTGATTTGCTCGAGAACTGGGGATAGTGATGGGCTGAGTAAGGCATGACCATGGAATCCCAAGACACTCATGGGTACTGGGGCTGGGAACAGGCAAGGCTGGTCCAGGTTACAGTACCTGTAGGCATACCCAATAATAGAATGTGGGGCAGGCTGGGCTGCAACATCCACCAGCTTACACAAAGGCCAAGATAGAGGGGGCAGACTATGCTGGATAAGGGCTGAGCACTTTCTGGCACTAGGCCCACAGTGGGCCTGGTGGGTGAACTTGGGAAACTCCCCTGGTGAGCTGTATTTCCCACTGGTGAGCATGTAAGTCAGGGCTGGGTGATTGGTCAGGCAAGATCTGTGGCTGGGAGTAGACCTGGTTAGGGAGCTAAGGGACACCTCAGCTGAGTTGTGGTTCCTACTGGTGAGTGCAAGAGCCATAATGGGGGTGGTGAACTGAGCTGGACATGACTGCAGTATCCCTCAGCATGGGTGTGGATTGGGTCTGGGACACGCCAAACTGAGTTAGATTCTAGCACCCAGTGGTGCTCATGACAGCCAGAGTGGGTGTAGAATAGGCTAGACTAGGTCTCTGTACCTCCTGGTACATGAAGGGATGCACCAGATTGGGCTAGGCTCCAGTATCCACTGGTGCTCATGAGAGTCAGGGCAGGTGTAGGTCATACTGGGCTAGGTCTTGGCATCCACTGAACAATGCAAGAGTTGGGTTTGCGGGTAGACCAGGCATGGCTCGGCTGTAGCACCCAAAAGTAAGAGCATGAATGAGCCTGGGCTAGTCAGGCAAGGCCGCTGTTCCTATAAGGACAAAAGATAGACCAAATCAGGCTGTGCCAAGAACCCACCTGTTTGCATGAGATCTTTGACTAAGAGGTGACCTGATAGAGGAGGTTGGGGAACTCCTCTGTCAGGACACAGTCCCTGAAGGTGAGTGCAAGAATCAAGATGGGGAATAGTCCAGACCAGGCCAGGTTATGGTACCTGCTGAATAGATGTGGGTCAGGACTGGGGAGCTGACCAGGGTGGGTCAGTTCATAACACCCACTGGCAGATCTGAGAACCAGGATGGGGTGCAGGACAGGCTAGGTTGGGCCACAACACTAACAAGTTCACATTGGTGCCAGGACTTGGGGCTGGCTGGACTGGGCTAGGCTGTAGCACCCACCAGCATGACCTGAAACTGGGAGCAGGTTGGTCTGGGCCCGGCTACAGAACCTGCTGGCAAATGCCAAGGTGAGGTGGGCTGCAGGCCCCGGTCTCCCAAGGATTAACTCCACAGCTTAGCTTGTTTCTCAGAGCATAACAGGATTGGCAATTTTGGCCTGATACATCTAGCCACTGGCTTAACCACAAGTTCCTGCTTCCTATTTGTCAAGTTATCTGCCAAGGGATTGGATAAAACTCAAGGGATTTAGGGTGGCCACTAGAGGATTGGATAAACACTGGGAGGAACTCAAGGGATTTAGGGTGGCCACTACTGGGAGGAACTAGAGGATTTAGGGTGGTCACTTGAGGACTGGATAAACACTGGGAGGAGCTAGGGAGAGTATAAAAGAAAGCCTGGAGTTGCAATAAAGATCAATCTATCATCGATTGGCATTCGGTGTACTGCTTGTTGTCTTGTGTTGTCTCTCTGCGTATTGTCTTTTTTGTAACCCTAGTCTCTCCGCTCGGCTCGGGGTACGTGGCGACGCTGGCGTTGCCAACAGTGGGCCATGCTAGACTTGGCCACAACACCCACCAGCACATGTAAGACCTGGGACGGGTAGAGGGCACCCCGTCTGGGGTGGAAGCAAGGACTCCCTTTCTGGGCCAGTCCAGGTAAGCCAAGGCTGAAACTACCATTGGCCTGCATGTGAACTGGGTTAGGCAGAAGAGCCAGGTTGAGATAAGTGACTTCAACCATCAGTGCATGCATGAGCCAGAGTAAGTGCAGGCTGGTCAGGCTTTGCTGCAGCATCACCTGGAAAGTCCTGGGAATGGAGGCAAGCCATGCCAAGCTAGAATGCAGAACCACTTGGAAAGTGCAAGAGCTGTGTCTTGGAGTAGGCCTAGTAGGAAAAATCTGGACACCTCTCTGAAGGGGCTGCATTTCGCATCGATGAGGAAGGGAGCGAGGGCTGGGGGTGAATCTGGCTGGATGGTGGGGTCGGTTTGACTGAGCTAGGCTGTAGCACTTATTGAATCACCCTAGCAGAGAAACTTGTCTGCATATTCAGATAATCCATAACTCTAAGGTTCATGGTGTATATACCCTGTTTCCTATCGCTGTCATGTCTGCTTTCTCAATTATATTGTATCATTCAAGGACAGTTCACTCTCAAATAATAGAAAGGTAATGCATATCAGCTTAAACCTCAAAGGGAAGTTTTTTTGGCTCAAATACTCAAAAGGATAGAACTGCAACTAAGAATTCAAAAAATGCTAGTAGGGCTTGGGTTTGTTCTTTTTATCCCTTCTTTTTTTCCATATTCGTTGTTCAAATGGAGGTCCTCTTTGTGTTGGTTATAAAGTCCCAATTTCCTGCCTATGCTGGTCTTAGGGAAATGCAGGCCTATAATCTGTCAGATTTTTTTTAAGTAATTAACTTATTTAAAAGAAAGAGAGAGAGTGACAGACAGACACACACACACACACACTGAGATGGGGGAAGAGAGGAGACAGAGAGAGAGAGAGAGAGAGAGAGAGAGAGAGAGAGACAGAGTGCTTCCATTCACTGGTTCACTCCCTAGATGGCTGCAATGGCCAGGGTGGGACAGGCTGAATTCAAGAGCCAGAAGCATCATCTGGGTCTCCCATGAGGGTGGAAGGCACCCACAAACGTGGGCCATCTTCCACTGCTTTCCCAGGCACATTTTAGCAGGAAGCTGAATGGGAAGTGGAACAGTCAGCATTCAAACTGCTGTTTTTCCGTCATTATCAAGGAGTTGGATGGGAAATGGAGTAGCTGCCACATGAAACAGCATCCATACGGGATGCCAGCTTCGCTGACAGTGGGTTCATTAACTATATCACAACACCAGTTAGTATACTTTTCAGCTTTAAATCTAGCATATGTGGAAATTGTCTCCTGTAAGATTGTGCTTCATGGAATTGAGGAGGGTCCCCTTGATTTTTTTCCTGATGAGTTTGTTCAACCTTATTCACTACCCAACTCCTGATCTGAATCAAACTTACTTAAACCAAATGGAATGAAGTGGGGATGGACAAGTGTTCCCAGATGACAAAATGTTCTTTTTACCACAATCCTGTACAGATAGGGTAATTAATCCTGGGCAAGCAAAAGCAAGAACAAATGAGTGGCTTTAAAAAAAGATTTATTTTTGGGCCATCTCACAGCTCATAGCTGCGAAATGGCAGAACAACTTTCTCCAGGGAAGAGTACAGACGAGGTGTGCACCTCTCTCCTCAAAGAGCTTGCGTAGAAAGCAGCTGCAGGCCGCAGAAGTGCCCGGTCTGCAACCCAGCATCCGGTGAAAGCAGCAGAAGCAGTAACGAAGGCAGCGCTGGGGTCTGCCTGGAGGAGACTCACAGCAGTGGAAAGCAGAAAGCATCCTAGGATTTCAGTAGTGAGCACGAGGAACAGGGAAACCAGCCCGAGACACTTGCAGTGGTCTACAAGTCCACGTGCCCGGCAAAACCAGTAGGCTCAGAGGACGTGGTCGCCATGGCCGTGTGTGAGCGCAACACTGAGGAGTGTGATGCGCAAGTCATATTCGAGCACAAAGATCCAGGAGGAGCCAAGGGGCAAGGAGGATGACAAGAGCTACCGAGGATCAATAATGATCAGAAATGCACAAAGCTCAAGGATATGTCTATGGGTAATGCTTCCTCTGGGCTGGTGAGGGTGAGAGTGAGGGTTAAGATCAGGCTTTTTTGTTTTAATATGGGAATAATTATTTCTAGTTTTTGTGGTTGTTGAGGATTTCGGATGAACAATATTAGGTGTTTCATAGGAGACTGCTTATATCTTCTTTAGTAAAATGATAATCTCTTCTTGTTAAATTTAATGTTTGTGAGGTCTAAGCAAAGTGCCATAGGTGGTAAATGGTATTTGCTACAATGATAACAGGAGGAGTCATATAAAATTGACAAAAGTAAGAGGTCTACATTACAGTTTCAACACATGAAGTATGTTAGCCATGTTCAATGCATGATAAACAGGGCAATTCCCTGAGAGTATAGGCAGTGTTCAGTGATAGGAAGCTCTTAGAAAACTGCAGGGGCCCAGGGGAATCTCCTAAAGAGAGAAGATTCCTGAAGTCGTGGATGGAAACCTGCAGAGCAGAGTCTCTGATGGGACATTTCTTACTACACCTAAGGCTATAAAGTGCTCCAAAATCTCCTCACTCTACCAACATCAGGGTCCAAGGTGATTTGGGTGTCATTTATGTGCATTTATACTGAAGGATCATGGGAGAAAGTGACATTTAATAGTTCCTGTACTGCGCAAACTAAATAGATCGGGTTGGAACATAGCAGAGAGATGCAGTTCTGTGAGATTCAAAGAGCAAAACTTGGCTTTAATGTCAAGCAGGTGAGAAGTCTGAGACAGCATGTCAGCATCAAGACACACTGGGGTGAGATCTCAAGTCCATTGTGAGATAAGGAAGGGAACTATATTAAAGAAGTGGGGATAAGTCTTAGAAATAAGGGTGTCAAGTGAAGGGAAGAGATATTGTCTGAGCCTCTGTTAGTGCCTTACTAATGACTAGGAAGGAAAGGTTGGTCATGGACATCAAAACCGCAGGGATGCTTGGGTTAGCATTACATTTAATGTTAGGTAAGCTATTTATGGGTTTTGTTCTTAATAACTTTATGACTTTCAAGATTCTGTTTTGCAAAAGTGGATCCTAAGGATAAGCTCCACTCACATTTACAGCTAATATGCACACACTTTTGCTTCTTCAAAGTACTTCTCTGGTCACTGGAAGGTTTTAATGGTTGACAAATTTCAACGATTTAAAGCCAAGAGCTACAGCAATCATTGAGTAAAACGACATGAACTTTTGTTAATAACGAGTTGATCGTCTTAATTGTAGGGGATTTTCTGAGCATAGAGTTAGGGGCACAAAAGAGGAAAAGGAGTGGGTGTTGGATATTGCTGAGGACCACCAAGTTCCCTTTATCTACTAAGCCTCCTGGAAGGAACATTTTGGAAGTGGAAGGTGAAAAGAGGCTCTCCCAAATCTCAACTCATATTCTCTTTTCAGTAAATAGTATTTTTTCCCCCAAATACTACACTGGAACCATACAACAACTACAACAACCTTCGATGATGAACTGAATGAGGCTCATTACTTCTATGTGAGAAAGGTGAAATATCTGGGCCTTGAAAAATGTAGCGATTTGTCCAAGTCTGACTTTAGTTTGTAATGTGGATCTTTCTTCCCCCAGCATGCTTCACTTTCCACTAAGGAATTTTATTCATGTGTGTTATTTGACATTGAACTACTCTTTTGTTATTTTGTGCTATTAATGTCTATTAAAAGGAAAATTGGAATCTGGGCAGTGGAGCAGTATAGGATTAGAAATCAAACAATATATGTCTAATTAATTCAATGAATATTTGATTAATATTTGGCAGTTGCGTTTTCATTACAATATAATTAATTAGAATTTCTAGATAAACAACTTCACGCAGTTGCTGTGAGAATTAAATGTGATAATGTATGTGAAAGTGTCTACCACAGTGATTGGCAGTTAGAAGGGACTCAATTAGAGGAATATGAATCTTATCAAGACTAATTTTCACAAGGATTTCTTTGAGGCAAAACTACTCTTTGGTAGCAAATTAAAAATGGAGAAGTGCTACATAGTTCGATCATTAGTTAATGCCTAACTGGTAAAATGTAAGCTCCAGGATTTTTGTTTTAATTCTTTCCTTTACAACTCACTATCTACTCAAACCCTGTGTCTTCAAAGTGCAACTTCTTTTACTCTTGTAATTTTTTCTCATAATTTCTTTTGCCAATGGTGTCAACATGCTCTAAGTAATGGCTTCTCTCTCTCTTCCAAAGTCCAGTCATCAATTTCTTTAAAATTTTTCTTTGTGGTATTCTAATTAGAATATTTCCTTTCCATTTTTACTATTGTTGATTCACATAGATTTTATCAACTCTTACTTAGAGTAATGCTTCTGGAAAGATATCCATATATTTGGTCTTATCCATACCGGAGCTTTCTTTCCAAGATCCTACTTTTGTTAATAGTGTGATTAAGAAATATCCATGCTTCTGAATATGTTATAAGCCATGTTTGACATTCTCTTGGTTTGCCTTTATGATTTGGCTTCTCCCAAGTTTTTCTAAATCTCATTTTAAGTTTTACTTCATCTGGAAACTTGAAGTTTTAGACCCATGTATGGTTTCTTTTTCTTTATGTTTAATGTTTTATACTATTCTATCATGTTTAGGAATAGTTCCTTTATTAGTTTGTATTTGCAACTCAGTTGTAAGTACCTTTAAAATAGGGTCCTAATGCTTTACTATTGTGTTCTCAATGGTCAAATCAGTCTCAAAAATATCATAGTATCCTAATAGATATTTATTTATTGAATCAGATTGAATTTTACTAATGTGGTATTTATTTGAGGTAAATTTGCACAGAGAGATCACCAGGACATGGTAAAAATGAAAAAGCCACTTGTTCAATGAAAAAAATTGCTGTTCACATAGTTTGCACATAATTTGAGATTATGACTTTATACTACTTCCTTAAGTTTTTTTATACTTTGTTGGGAGCACTGCACGAATGCCCTGCCCTAAGATGGTGGCTGGTTCAAGGCCAGGAGGCAGCAGGAAAACAGGAGGTCACAGGTGAGGCAGATCTGCCTCCTTTCCAGGGCCTGGCCAGTCAGGTGGCACCCAGTGGACCTACAGGAATGCAAGTGATGGGAGTGAGAGCTGAGGCTGCTATGGCAATGAATGTGGCTGTTGTCGTCTCTAAGGCTAGCCTGTCTTTGCAATTTTTTGGAGCATGGAGAGTATAACTGTTTTAGCTGCTTCTGTGATTTTTGACTGAAGGAATTGGGAATGCTTTCATTAGAGAAGGATGCTTTTGATTGTTGTCTCATTGTTTGTGGGATTGTGGAGTCTGTAGTCGTGGGGGGATTCTGTATTTGGGATTTCTGTTTTGGAGGTTTTTTTCCCCTTGTGGCCTGTTTTCCTGTTAGATGATGGGTGGTTTGTATAAGTGAAAAATGTGATGAGAATGTGCTACTAGTTGGCGGATGATCGCATGTGCCTTGACCTTGGAGTCCTGGCTGTTGCTCCATAACTACTGTTAAAGAGTGAATAATGGCTGGCTCAGAATTATCTTTTGAGACGCCTGCTTAGCCTTGAAGTGCAGACGGAGTGACCAAATGACTGTACATGCCCCCTGAGTCATGAAGAAATAACAAAATAGTTAGTTACTTGTGCAGAGGCTTGTGAGGTGTCTGAGTAAATAAAAAGGACAGCCTTTTCTTGGGCTGTGTGCAAGATCATGTAAGAACGGGTGAGACCACGTAAGAACGTGTGAGAATGGGTAAGACCAGGTGAGAACATGCGAGAACGCACCAAGTGTCAGTGTCTGTGTCTTTCTTTATCGCCGACTCCACGCACCCTTCCCGAGCTCTGAACTCTCGGCTGGAGCTGGACTCCGGCAATACTTTCTCTTTCATTTTTTACAGTGCATTTTGGGAAATACTAGTGCATTAGCATTGCTGCGAATTTTACGATTGGAGGAGATAGATTATGATATTCTTAAAAGAGAATTACAGACATTTCAAGGGAATAATTTTACAAAAATGTTGTTTGGACCTATAATTGAAAAAATGCCAGTCTTTATTGGTATTTAGAAAAGGGCAGCATGTCACAAACATTCAGAACTGCCGAGAAACTGGGAGCTGTGTTAAGTATTGTAAGCCTTGTAGGAACTTGACCATGGTGTGGATTTTGGTGAAATTTCTGTCATTGGTCCTTGTCATGAATATTTATTTAAATCCCAATGGAAATCATTGCTCATCTGAAAGGGAGTTAACAATCCTTAATAGCCTCTTCTGATTTGATTGATGTTTTTGTCATTTTCCTTGAAGTAAATAGGTTCCATTAGCATACCAAATATGTAATCTGTCCTTTTACCTCTACAGGCACTTAACTGACCACTCACTTAAGATTTAAATCTCCCACCTAGGGTTTTGTTGTCAGTTCAGGGTCAATCTTTCAGGAAAGAAAGGAAAGAGCTTTAACTATTTATCTATGAGTAGTTACTAAATGCAGGAGCAATAGTTTTCTTTATGATAAAATGTACTCCACTGAGATCAGTTATTTATTCTGCCTCCAACCTGAGTTAAATGCCAACGCAGCTGAGTTTTTTGAAATCAGTTACACTGGGCAAAACATTAAAAAAAAATGAAGATATTGGGAAGTGGTAAGGGCTCAAGAAAAAGTCTTGAATCAAAGAGATAAAAGGAATGATTGACAGTTGCGTGGCATAGGGAAATCAGTGACTGTAAGAAGCCTATTCTTGCATATCTTCCCAGGATATAACTGAATTCCAGAGAGAAATGAATGGAGTTGTGGTTTACTGTTTGGTCCACAAAAGTTGATAGTTAATTAAAGTTCTAAAGTGGTTTGGATGAAATCCCCCTTGGGATAGCCTGATACTTCCTGGGAACTAGGCTGTCATTTAGCTGTGGTGTCCAGTGGCGTAAGTGCTCCATATTCTCAATTTACTGTATTTTCCTCTTCCTGAAAATCTCCTTTTCTTAGAACTATGAAGACTCTTTTTGCACTTGTCAGTTAATTGTGGCCCCTGTCAAGATACAGTGACTGTGAAGAGTGGCTCAAACATTGGCCCCAAAGACTGGTAAGACCCCTCCTTTTTAGACTTGGTGCCATTTTAAATTCAATCTGCTGTAGCCTCCTAACCCCGTTCCCACCAATCCACTGTAACCTTTTGGCACCGTGTCCACCAATCCCTTGGGGCCCCTATGCCTAGTGCCTGCCTACTGCCACATCTACCAACACCCCTCAGCCCTGATGGTCCTATACACCAATCCCTAGTGACCCACTCAAGATCCTATCGACCAATCCCTCCCTCATGGTAGGGTTCTGAATGCCTGCCCATTGGCCAGGGGTGCATGCCCCCTCTCAGGTCTCAGGTCTCAGGTCTCGGCTCTCTGCTCTCTCAGTTCTCCACTCTCTGGGTTCTTGGCACTCCCCTGCTCTTTTTTTCCCCACCCCCTCTGATTGGTTGTTATTCCATTCTTCTGACTGATTTTATTCATGTCTTCTGATTGGTTGTTGGCTGTTGTTCTTCTTCTTTCCTGATTGGTTAAATCTAGGTAGTCGCTTTTGAGCGCAAGAGAGCTTCTTGGGCATCTCTACTCTTGGCGCCTCCCTCCTGGCTGCTGCAACAGGAGGTTTTTCATTTCAGTAAGTCTGGCTTTGCTCACTGCCCATGTGAACATTCTCTGATGTAAGAACAGGCTATGCAGCCTTTCCTTTTTCCATCTGACATTGCATTTGGTTTCCTTTCTAAAGGGAAGAAAGAAAACAAAGTGGGAACGATTCAGTGAGAATGTGCAGTAGATGGAAACATTTTATACATGATACACTACCAAGTGAAAACTGTTGTTCCAAAATATTTCTTGTTTTGCAATAATAATAGTAATTTCACACTTGTGGAAAAGTCACGCCAGTTAGTGAGAGGAATTCTCATGAACCTTCATCTGTAGTCCCCAAATGGTCACATTTGCTTCATTTGTTTTTTCTTTCATCACTCTGAGACTGAGCCTTTGCTGTCTCTACCTTACACAAGAATGCGCATGTGTATGTTGTGGGGGATGTTTCATTTAGGACCATTTGAAGACAAGCTGTAGGCATTAACATCTCTTTCTCCTTAAATAACTCAAATACGTATTTTTTGAAAGCAAGGGCATTATTTAGCTAACACAGTGATACTATCTTACAGTGACGTGCCTTGGATATGCTCTTAGTGTGACCCCTAAAAGAGTTCACATGTTAGAAGTGTAGTCTTCATTGTGGCAGTGTTGAGGTGTGGCCTGATGCATGGAAATCAGGGCAAATGTGCATTATCCTTAGAATGCATTAGTGCTGATCTTTTGGGAGTGAGTTGCTTTCAGGGTGAGTTGTTATAGCAGCAAAACTCCTGCCTCTGAATCCCTATGGCTTCTTGTTTGACCATGCAGTTTTTTCCGGTCCACATTTTACAACTCTACTGACATCCAGTATGCTGTGATATAAGCAGAGCTGAACAGATGCTGAAGCCATACTGTTGAATCACCAGGATGGGAGCAAAATAAGCTTCTTTTCTTTATATAGTACTTAGCCTTGGGGCCAGCATCATGGCATAATGGGTAAAGCCACCTCCTACAGTGGTACCATTACATACGGCAGCCAATTCAAGTCCTGGCTGTTCTACTTTTTTTTCCTTCTATTTTATTTTCAATTTTATGATACAATTTCATAGGCTCTGAGATTTCCCTACCCTTCCCCAAATTCTCTCCTCTCAACTGATTTCCCCCATATTATTACAATACTATAGTCCTTCATAAGCAGTCATAAGTTCATCATTCTGCTATTTAAGTGTAACTTGACATTGCAGGTACAGACAAAGGCAGACAGTCCGGCAGCTCCACTTCTTATCCAGCTTCCTGCTAATGTTGCTAGGAAAGCAGTGGAAGATGTACCAAGTTCTTAGGACTCTGCAACCACCTGGAGGACCCCAAGAAGCTCCTGACTCCTGGTTTTATACAGTTCAGCTCCAGCTATTGTGGCCATTTGGGGAGTAAGCCAGTAGATGGAAGATTCTGTTTCTTTCTTTATAGCTATACCTTTCAAACAAACAAACAAACAAGCAAATAAACAACTAAACAATTAAAAGAAATATGTTTCTTAGCTTTATTTTTTATTACAACAAAAATAAAATGAGCTAATACACAGAGCTTATTAAAACTTTACCGATTGGTTTCCTGATGTCTGAAACTTACCGAATAACCAGCAATTTGGAAATGTATGTTAAAATAAATGAGATTCTAAGGAGTCAGATAAAATGCAAGAGAGTATAAAGAAAGAAAGAATGATAGTTTATTCAATAAGGTCACTTTTTAAGACATTTCTTCTGCAAATACTACTTCATCCATTCGTGGATTACTAAGACAAGCAATAGGTGCAGATTTTTTTGAAACTTGGATAAATATTATTGTTTTTATAACCAAAACAAATAGCTTAACATACATGGAATATATTAATTTAAGTATACTATAATAAGAAAGGACAAACACCAAAACAATTTTGGGAGCTTTATCAGATAATACATGCATTGAGAAATAAGTTATTCTAGTAGAATTTATTTATTTATTTTTCTTCTTAAATTACCATTTCTTTTTGTTTATTTTTATTTTGTTATCCTTTAGTTGTATCCATTTTAAAAGGACCAAGAAGAAAAATATGATGCTAAAATGAAAGTTGAAGTGAGATAAAAATAATTTAAAGAACTTGTTTTACTAATGTGGATTTTTTATATTTATTATAAGGACTAATAAGTCCTATATGTTGATGGATTCTTATTATATTTGAGAGCTTTTTATGATTATCTTTAAGATTAAGATATAAAATATGCTTTTGCCTGGCCAAGTATCTGTAAGAGTAATAGTATGCATCAAATCACCCATATATGGGCAGTACAATCAGTAAGTAAGAACGAAATATCTGGATATAATATAAGCCTAGAATATTGTGTTAGACTTCATGTACTTCAGAGCCAATGATTTGAAGACAAATTGGAGCTAGGCCAGGAAAAAGCAATTGCAATGATTAAGAGAAGGAAAGGATTAATTTGTAAGTAAAGGTTTAAGTAGATAAATATACAGCTAGGCAAGTACTGACTACAGACTCTATTATAAGATACTACAAATATTTGAAAGGTAAAAAGGTGGTAGTAGAATTATGTAAAATGATATAAAAGAATAAATTATCAGGAGTAACTTAGGTAAGAAGAACTCTTTGACATTGAAATCATTCGTTTTGGAAAACTCTTCTTATGGAAAGTTAAAAAGACATACTATTTCCAAAGGAGACATTTTTCTTTTTAAAAAAGGATTAGGGTTAAGGTTATGTATTTGAAAGGGAGAGAGGCAGACAGAGAGGACTCCATCCTGGTTCACTTTCCAAATACTTGCAACAGCTCCATCTGCGGGCTGGACATTTTATTCAAGTTTCCCAGTAGGGTGGCAGGAATCCAGTTAGTTAAATTATCAGAGCTGCCTCCCAGGGTCTATATTAGCAGGAAGCTGGAGTCAGGAATGCAAGGGTCCTGATTTATTGATTTATGATTTTTTGATGTATTTATTTTAATTGGAAAGGCAGATTTATACAGAGAAGGAGAGAGAAAGAGAAAGATGTTCCATCTGTTGGTTCACTCCCCTAGTGGCTGCAATAGCCAGAGCTGAGCTGAGCTCAGCTGATCTGAAGCCAGGAGCCAGGAGCTTCCTTTGGGTCTCCCATGTGTGTCCCAAGGCTCTGCACCATCCATGACTGCTTTCCCAGGACACAAAGAGGGAGCTGGTTGGGAAGTGGAGCAGCCAGGGCATGGATAGGAGTCCATATGGGATCTTGGTGCTTGCTGGGCCCCAGAAATATTTTTTGATTCAAGTAAGTTAGTGTTGTTGGTTCAGAAATATCCAATTATCTGCAGTATATAGTTTGTAACTATTTAAGTTCTTCCATCATCTGTCCTCAACCTTTTCAGCCTCATCTTCAGCTATTTTCTCTTCTTCTGGTTCCATTAAGACCAAGCAGGTGTCTGCACATTCATCTCTGCTTATGCTGTACTTTTAGCCTAAATCCTTTCATTCTTGGTGGTCCTACTAAGGTACCACTGTCTCTGAAGCCTTTCTTGAACTCTTTTGTTTATCCAATTCTTTGCACTTTGGACAATGCTGTTACAGTGTTTTTGAGCACCTACTTAGCTTCATTTCTTTGGAGTCTTTTTTTTTTTTTCATGAAAGTACAGTGTCTCTAAGGACAAAATCTGGCCCTCATTCAATACTCTCTCTCTTGGAACATATGGCCATGTATGTTGTAGGCCTTTATTGCATTTTTATAGAATGAAGAGACAATGCTCATTGTCTTCATGTGGAAGAAAGTCCAGAAATGAGCAACATGGCAAAGTAATTTGCAAACCAGTGTTTTTCCAACTATGTTGGGTTTTCCTGAACTCTCTAATAAGGCAAAAAAAAAAATGTAATACATTTTTTTGGAATTACCTTCGATAGTTTCCAGATTTGATATAATATAAACAGCACAAGGAGGGAATGTTCTACTCTCCATTTACAGCCCTATTGCACTGGTTTCAAGGCAGTTAACTTTTCTTCTTAGCAATTACCATCACCAAATACTGCGTATTACAATTAAATCACTACAAATGCTATTTTTTTTTCTGGAATGTGAGCAGTGAGAAAGTAATGAATTTGTTTTTCTTCATTGCTTTAGTTTCATTGTTCTCAACAGTATTTGAAATACAGAGTTCAATAAGTATTTATTGAATAAATGAATAAATTTACACTGTGGCATTTGTGCTATCAAAATTTTGTCCATGACAATTTGGAGACTGTTGGGTTTGACATTTTATAATACCCAAGCATATAACAAGACTCAAAATGATTCAGAAGACTCATATTGATTTTTCAGAGTTTCTATTCAATTTGGAGATGGCTGATCATTGTCCTTGAGTGTTAATTGTAGTTATTAATGATTATCTTATGGCACAGGGCATTTATTTACAGCATTTTGCGCTTTCTGGAGAAAATGGTGTAAACATGCAACATAACTTAGCTCCCTAAATAATCATGAAGAATTTGATTAGATATCATTTTGGTAATTTGTTATACATCATTTGTTTTTCATCATCTTTGTTCTTTTCATGTACTGTCATTATAAAAGCTGTTCCGGTTCAGTTTTGAACTGCAATATCCTGCCAACCTGTGGTAGAATTTCTAAAAGATTTTACACATTTAAAAGCAGAGCTGGCACAACTTAAGGAGAAATGGTAGCCTGCATAGGTACCTTTAACTGTGGAAGCCAACAGCCGAGCCTTTGATCTCAGATTGTCTTGTTGGATGCAGTTCACTTTGTACCATATCCTGAGTTCACCACCCACAGCGTACATAAGGATTCTATCAAAGGACTCTCAAAGTGAATATATTCTTTGGTTTAAAAAAACCAAATAAGTTACTTCTTCCTTTTCTGTTTTAAAAGTTGAAAATCTAAAAAAAAATCCCTTAAACTTCTACATAGATTGCATCTATAATGAGGTGAATTAAAAATATGAAATATTAGTTAATACAGAAGTGAGTGGTAACATAATTTTTTTAATTTGTAATAAAATGTTCCCTAAGATTTGATGACCTTTTTGTTTGTTTTCTTATTACCAAGAGAAAAGTATTTAGTTTATCCTAAAGAAACCACTTGGATTGCTGTATTACCTGTGTGTTCATGAGTTTGTGTAATCTTATTTTTTTGTTTGGTTTTGATCATTTGTTGATAATTTAGGCCATCTAAATAGTAAAGTTTCCTTAAACAAAAGACAACATTTTCTTAAATCTTAAAGGTTTGTATGCACATTGAAAACTTCCTTAGATTAAAAGTCAGACATATTAAATGCCTAATGAAGGAGGAGGGCTTTGATATTTTCAAAGAATGAAACACTGCTCTTTACAATTTTATAGATCTAGTCAACAGGAACCAACAAGTTCATGAGGAACACTGCCTGGATAACACTATATTGTAATTTGATTATAAATAATTTATAGAGAATTTTGTCTAAAAGATAAATTTATAGGAAAATTGTCTAAAAAAATTTTAGACATAACATTGAGAAGTGATTGGAAAGCATTTTAGATTTCAGAGAGCACTGATTCTATACCAAGTTGCGCTATGGTTTTTTTTTTTTTTGTGATCTTGGCACATCACTGGCTCCATTTGTCTTAGTGTTCCAATCTGTACAGCCGTGGTCATTATACCTGACACTTCCTTTCTTAAAAGGAGATGCTATGAGGACGAATACGGTAATGTGCTGTGGTAAAATGCTTTGAGCTCCTTAGAAGAAAGATGTTACATAAATACAGAGTATTACCTCACATGAAAAATAGCTGTAAGACCTTAAATATGGGCACTAAGAGGCAGATCAACTCCTAATCTATTTTTTTCTCAATGGGGAAAACTTCTTACATTAGAAGAAATGATGTTCATATATTGATTAGCAAATACATCATCACCTCTCCCTATTATCGTGTCACTAATACATTTCTGAAGCTTAAAATGGTATCAAACATCCTATCAATCCTTCCTGCTTCTTACTTTGGAATGTGGAGCCGTCTTCAGTTTCTTCTCATTTGACCCCTAGATCTTTAGTGCTGTAGTCTTGTAATGTTCATCAGCTCTCTTTCCTTTGTATTTATGTTCCTGCACACCTCTGGTGAATTATAGCAGCTAACACATCAGACTCACAGGAGTTGCAATGCTCAATTTAAAATCTGAGCTACTTTATGTGCCATACAAATGTAAACCTCTGATTATCACATATAAAGCAGGTATCAAAAAGAAATAAAATCACTCATAACATGCTCTTACTAAATTTTGGCTGTCATTATTATACATACAGCCAAAATTATTTAAAAAAATGTTTGTGAGGTAGACACAAGGGATAAGGAGAGGGAGAGAGGACAGTCCATTCTTCAAATATCCACAAGTACAGGGCCAGGGACAGCTGAAGCTTGGACCTGAGTCTCCCATGTGAATGACAGGGACTCAACTACCAGGGGTACCACCTGATGCCTGTGCAGGTGTGCATGAACAGTAAGCAGTGGTCAGGAGCTGCTGCCAGGCATTGAATCCAGGCAATCCTGGGTGGGACATAGGATCTTAACCAACGCCCTAACTGCTAGCCCACACTCCTGCCCCTGAAATAATATTGCATTCATTTATTATTCACCAGGCACATTGAAACATTTGATTGCTCTTTTAAATTAAGTTATTTCCTTTTCAATTTTGAATTGAATCTCCCAAAAGCCCCCAAATAATCATCATCTATCTTCAAATTGTATGCTTGAAATTGAACCTCTAATATTCCTCATGAGCTACTTCTTTCCAAAGTATCCATTCTTACTGTCAGTAACAAACAGGTGGGCACGCTACTTTAACCAGGTTAGTATCCTGTCTCTCTTCACCACTGCACCATCAACTTACATTCTTAACCTCTGTTTCTCTCTAAAATACTCCCATGCTCCTTCTTTGCCAATGGTAACTTTGAGCTCTTCTAGGGGATGTTCCCCAAGGATCCTGTCTGTCTACTGATTTGTCTGATCACTTCGAGACAAAAACAGATCAGCCCCTTGTGATGACCAGTCACTAATGTCCACTTGATTTTACCCACCCCACCCCCATCCTGTGGGAAAATCCTTTTGTATATTCAATTCAACAAAAACAAGCTCAATAATGATAATTTCACCCAAGAGACACTAACATTATCTTAAGGCTGTGGTAGCAGACACAGCTTCTTCTCGTCACCTTCTCCTGCCTTTTTTGAGGACTACTGTGGTATCCTGGTGAACACAGGTGGTTTTGAACCCTCCCCCTTGGATTCTTCATGTGCTTCTTGCCTGGTATGCCCATGGCCTACAACATGAACATTAAAATTAAAAAATGTGGGGTTGACACTGTAGCACAGTGGGTAAAGCAATGTCAGTAACCCATATGGGCACCAGTTGGAGTCCTGACTGCTCTGTTTCTGATACGGCTCCCTCTTAATTCACTTGAGAAAGGAGTAGAGAATGATCCAAGTGCTTGGGCCCCTGCACCCATATGGGAGACCCAAAAGAAGCTCCTGCTTTTGGCTTAGTCTAGCCCTGGCATAGTTCACCTAGTGAACTAGCAGATGGCGGACATCTCTTCTCTCTCTCTCTCTCTGGCTCTGAGCTTCAAATAAATAAATTAATCCTTTAGAAAAATCCATATGTGTAAAATCCAAAAGAAGAAAACTAATTCCCTACATTTGATTTTGTACCTGGTTGTTTCCATTTTTATGTGCGGGCTGACTTTCTGTTGCTGTTGGAACCTGGCTGAGGTCTTCTCCGAATAGGAGAAGTTGGGAGGCCTTTCCCCCCCTGCCACGGGTGCTGTAAATGAGGTTGTAGTGGGGATTGTATGTGTACAGCATTCTCGGATACGCTTCTGAAATTATCCTTTGTTGATTTAGCGGTTTCATAGCATACGGCTCCTTTGATTTCTGTTTGTCTCTCGGGCCCCCAAAGTTTAGATGAATTGCTTACTACTGCAAGTTTGAACGAGGCTCATATCATATGTAAATATGCTGCTTTAAGGACCCTTAGAGACAGGTTCTGAGCCAATAGTAATAACTACAGAACAGTGGCTGAGAGTGGAGAGTTCCTAGAATACCTGTTCTTTAAGAAGTAACAGGAACTGCTGTTTCTAGTAACTTTATAAGGAATACTTCCATAGAATGATCTGGTATTTCAATAACTGTATGAGATAGGAAAAAAAAAAGAATCTAAATTTATTTTCATTCCTTTTGGAAGGGAGAGGGAAAAAGAGGACCTTGCATCTGCCGGTTCATTCCTTAGACAACTGCAGTACTGGAAATCAGAGGATCCAGGACTGGAATCAGGCACGGTAGTCTGGGGCACCGGGATCCCAGGCAATGACTTAACTGCTATGATAATGGCTGTCTCCAAATTAATACAATTTTTGTAGTGTCTAGTCCTCATAGTCTCAACCCCCCACACTTCAATATTTTCTATTCTGTTAACTAACATCGAGCGTGTATGTGTGTGTGTGTGTGTGTGCCATAGGGTATTAGGGGAAGGCAGTTCGTGTCTGTAAAAACTGCTCAAGAGGGGCTGGCATTGTGGCACAGTAGGTTAAGCTGCTGTCTGTGACACTGGCATCCCATATAGGTGCCAATTCGAGTCCTAACTGCACCACTTTGGATTTCGTTCCTTGTTGATATGCTGGGCAAAGCAGCAGGAAATGGCCAAGTACTTGAATTCTTGCTACCCATGCAGGAGACCTGGTTAGAGATGGCAGGATCCTTGTTTCAATCTGACTCAACCTTGGCCATGGAGACTATCTGTAGAATGAAGGCGTGGAAGATTCTCTCTTTTGCTCTCTCTTTGTGCCTTTCAAACAAATTTATAAAAATATGAAAGGAGATACTTGGAAGTCAGAATTGGGCATTAGACTCAAAGTTTACTTCACTGGAATACACAGAAATCTTAAAGAAAATTTACAATTTCCAGAAGGACAGGTGTTGGAACTTAGGCCAATCTTAGGCAAATCTCAAGACTTAGGCTGGCGCTAATTATCTGCATTAGTTACTTGACATTATAACTCACTGGGGTAATTTTCATTGTGTACATTTGGAAGTTATTCCTATTAGTCAAAGTCAAAGACCATCTTAATTATAGTACATGCAGTTTAGGATGAATGTTCAGACTAATGATTAAGATGCTAGTTAAGAATCTTGTGTTCCACATTACCTTCATTCATGACTTGGTTGTAGATCCTGGTTCCAGCTTCTGGTTAATTACGATACCAAGAAGCAGAGTGCAAATAATTGATTTCCTGCCTACTCACATGGGAAATGTGGATTGAATTCCCATGATGGCGGGCAAGGACAAACCCATGGATGGGTGCTTGCTCGCACTCTCTGAGCCTCTCAACTTCATTAATTAAAAAGAGAATCATGTGGGATTTAGATAAAATGTGAGATGTCAAAGAATCTGTTAGATTCATAAATTCATATTCATGTTGGTTTTTAAAACCACTGCTTTTGAAGTATGTCTCCTATGTTGCATATATTTCCCCTTTTAGTGTATAGGTGTCTCGAGAGCCATAATACTTTGTATTTTTCAAAATTTACGAGATTTCTATTTAATTTGTAAGTCTCTTGGAAACCATCCTGTCATGAATGTTCAATAAATATTGTTAAAATAGAATAGAATTACTAAAAGCTTATTTGTCATTTTTGTATATTTCTGGAGAAATCCCACAAGTTGGCAGAAAGAATGTAACTGTACAAAAATACCTTCTCATTTTTTAAAAAACATTTACCTATCTATATTTACCTAATTATTACTTTTAAAGCAGAGTAGCAGACAGAAAAGAAGAAAGACAAAGAGATTTTCCATCCCCCTGATTCATCCCTAAAGGCTGTAGCAGTAAGGGCCAGGTCAGGCTGGAGCACAGAGCCAGGAACTCCATCCAAGAAATGCTCGTGGGTGGCATGGGTCCAAGTACTTGGACCATTTTCTATTGCCTCCCCAGATGCATTACCAGGAAGCTGAACTGGAAGCAGAACAGCCAGGACTTAAACCTCATGATATTCTTGAGAAGTACTAAAAGGATGGATATAAGATATTCTCATTACAGTAGGTCTATGAGGTAAAGCATATGCTAATTAGCTCAATCTAACCATATCACAATATATTCATATGAATATTTCAAATAAGATGCATATGATCAGTAAATATATCTTTTATGTATCAACTGTAAATAAATACCTACCTGTTCTCTCTTATTTCCTTGAGTTCCCCGAGTACCAATACATTAAGTGGGCGCTGAATTATGACTTGGATTAACAAGGTCATAGTTTTTTTTTTTTTTAAATAATTTTTTTTCTTTTTATTGTATTGTTGTTGACAATCTTTACATAGTTAATTACAGTTAAAGGAAAAAAAAAAGGTTTAGGGGGATAGGAAAGTGGGTAATGCTATTATGTCCATATTGTTTCCATCATGTATCTGAGGTAAAGGGGGATATTGAGGGAGAAGCCCCACCCTTTTCCCGCCCACCCTAAGTCCCGGATGTGGGGCATGCTCCGAGATATGTGCTCGAGTGGTGTTAACAGTTCTGCAGTTATGAATCGCTGCCAGTTTCGCTCGATGAGGTCGTCCACCAATTGATATGGTCCATCATAAAGTCTCTGTTTGCCCCATAATTTGCTGCCAACATATAGCTGAGATGAATGATTGTCCTGTTCTGTCTTCTGTCTTTTCTTGGTTAACCAAGAACAAGGTCATAGTTTAAAGCAAATCACCAAATTTTAACCAGTTGTTAAAGTTTTCAGAATGTTTCTGACTGCCTTTTACCACGATACATTGGTAATATTTCGCATATCTTTCTTGTTCATATTTCTTGATTTGGCGGTAGATCCTGGGATGCAATCCTATAGGTCTGATGCCTTTCAGTCTGATGGATGCCTAGCAAACATTTTAACCTCAACTTGCAAATTTGCTCAGAGCAAAGACCTTGGAACAGTCTTTATGTTGTTCTATCTCTCAGACCATATCTTCTCTCTGATAAGATGATTTTTTGTTACCTTCCAAATATGTATGTAGAATCTAATCATTTTAAAATCTAGTTTTGTTGTGGTTTAGATTAAGGGAAAACTAAATGGAAAGTACAGGGGTTTCTGTAGAAGCTCTGCTTCCACACATACCTCGCCTCCCCCACTATCAACACCGCCTATGAGAGATGTACATGTATCACCATTACTGAACCCATATTGACTCACCATTACAATCAAAGTCTACAGTGTACTTTGGGACTCATTCTTAGTCTGGCTTCCTTTCTTCAGTTCATGTGTATTCCAAATCACCATCCTCTTCTCTCCAGACAATTGCAGTATCCTCTTAGTCTCTATTTCTACCCATGTCTTCTTTAGTATATTCTTGACACAGCAGCCACACTGAAAAACATTCACCTAATTATGGTCTTTATCTGACTCAAAACTTTCCAATGCATCCCATTTCACTCAGAATGAAAGACAAAATCTTTACAACAAAAATGAATTTTATTTCAGTAACATAACCAATATTGTTTGTAGCAGTAAAGTGCAAACTTTGTAAGAAGGCAAATGCTGAATTCAGACAACTAATACTTGTTAATTCCTTTTAAATGAGCTCTTGCTGTAGGCATTTAAAATATAATTGCTTGCTATGTACAGTTTTCATTGCATTCTATCAACACTTATTTATTTATCAGGAATGCTCTTCTGCATATTATCTATGCATTAACCATGTGCTCACTCTTGGTTAAAGCAATGGGAGTACTCAAGAAACTGGAGAAGAAATGGTTTAATCACAGACCTGTGAAAATTTGAGTGAAATTGGGAATCCCAACCACTGTGACTGCAGAAAGATCTGTTTTTCTTCTTCTCTTTCATGCATACACTGGAAAACATTGCAATCTTTGGTGACTTTTTTTACATTGAAAAATTGCTTTGCTCTTTTAGTATTACTTTAACTATTCCTTCTTTCCACAATTGATAACTTAAAAAAAAAACTTTTTAGAACTACAATGGACAATCATATGTAGAAAAGATTGGAGAATGAATCTAGATTTGACTGTTTTCATATCACAATTTGCTTTTACTCATCTTTCCAACACACAAAAGGAAACTTGAAATTAAAGGCAGCTCATCAATTTCAAAGCATTGAGTCTTTCAGGCCAAATCAACTCAAAGTGAGTTTTACCTATCTAAAAAAAAATTAACTTATCTGTCAGTTGTGTCAATATTATGAAGATAAAACCAACATTTCTGTTCTGTACAGAATTTTTGTTTTATAAAATAACCTCGTTAGAAGTGGCTGCTTCATTTTATTTTTTAATTTGAGAGGCAGGAAGAGTGAGTGAGCCAGTAAAAGAGAGAGAATGAGGGAGGGACAGCCAAAAGAGAGTTCCACCTGCTGCTTTATTCCTCCAGCATCACAACGGTTGGGACCAGTTCGGGCCAAACCCAAGTCCCCCACATGAGTAGAAGGATGCAACACCATGAGCTATTCCATGCTGCCTGTCAGGGTCTGTGTAGTGGGAAGCTGCAGTTGGGGACCACAGCCAGAGCATGCACCCAGGCCCTGCTGTGGGATGCTGGGTTCTAAACCAGTGTCTCAACTGCTTCTTCACCCTAGAAATAGTTCTTAATTAGAAATTTGTCACACTTCCATACTTTAATAAGCAAGAATATTAAGTGTTCAATGATTAATAAGCAAAACACCAATAAATAAATGTTTGCTAACATTGCTTCATTTAATTTGCTAATTGGACAAAACTGAAAACAGACAAGCAAAAACATTCCTTTAACCCGAAAGAAATAAAAATGTTCCTCTTTCTTGCATCTTAAATTTGACTGCCTGTAGAATACACTGTAACATGCTTTTCAATAATTAGAAATACTATAGTTAGCTAGCTAGCAAACCTCTGGACAGCTGTGTCAGTTCTGTGGCTGGCCAGTAACATTTCAGTATTTATTTTCTTTTCAAGGGAAAAAATTAGA
The DNA here is from genome assembly GCF_030435755.1 of Ochotona princeps. Taxonomy (NCBI): domain Eukaryota; kingdom Metazoa; phylum Chordata; class Mammalia; order Lagomorpha; family Ochotonidae; genus Ochotona; species Ochotona princeps. The sequence continues at coordinate 28,599,579 of NC_080843.1, forward strand.
AAGTGGCACTTAGGCTTAAATATAATCTTATCAGTTTTACATAAAATATTGATAAAAAACAAAAATTTAGCATCCCTAGTGTGAACTCCCTAGACTGCACAAAATATAAATATATAGATTAAGGAAAGTTAACATAATCCTTTTATGAGAACTAATATCAATTATATGTCAGCTTTGCAGTATTATGAATGTATTTAGTCAGCAAAGAATTTTTCCAGCAGTGTTTCCTGTAGATTGAAATTGACTAATCAGATGTTAAATATTAAATACAATTAATCAAAACATGGTTCAAGAGGCTTTAAAAACAATGACCAAAGGGAGCTATTTATTACCTGATGCATGTTACCATTGAAGTAATAGCTCTGTGATATTATACTTAAACTTAAGTTTTTTCAAGATCACATTCTCTAACTTCACATGGGACATTAATTAATGTTAATAAATTAACTCTTAAACCATATAACTGGATCATTGTGCATACTAATGGTTGGAAGCTTGACCAGTAAATGTAACGTGCAGTCATAGACATAAAACTTTGTTGGGATATTTAGTACATATGCAACTTTTGGTGAGAGTCTACGTGTAGTCATGTGCTTAAACATTAGGCTGCATTCTGAGAACGTATCACTAGATGACCTAGTTGTGGGAAGTGTACTTGCACAACCTAGATAGTATACATTTATGGTATAACACATGGCTTCTACAGAAATGCTGAACAAATGGGAGTTATAATCAAGAGTATGATTCTATTATCAGATACCCGATGCTGCCACTGGTATAACAATGCATACTATTTTAAGTAAATGTTTTGTTTTTGCAAGTAGGAATACATTATAAAATGATGATTGAAAGTGTTCTAGTAAGGACACCAACCAGTGGCATGTTCATTTCTTATTTCTATGTATAATGTATTAATTATATGCTTTATATTTGATGTGAGTACCAATGCACTAATATCATCACAACCATGGGAATAATGTGTTTTGTTGCCTATGCTGAAGACTGTGACATCACTAGGCAACAGGAGTTTTTCAGCTCCTTTGTAATCTCAGGGCCATATTCACACATGTGGTCCATCATATACTGGAATGTTACTACATGATGCATGAATGTACTGAAAAATAGTAAGGTTCATTTGGCTTGTGTCAACATACACAAAAAACATAAAAATAAAAGTATCAACTTAACAAAAAATGGTGCAATACTAGAACCAATTCTGAGGGGCCTTGAATCCATCCTTTGCTCAAATCTTCATTTTCAGAAATTTATTTTTCTAAGATACAGAGTAAAATGATTTTTGGGGAGGATTGCCAGATAAAGGCATTTTATCATTTTTTGAAACATTATCCCATTGTTGTTCACATAGTCAACATTTTTTGCTTATATCTAGTAAGAATCTTTCATATTGTATTATTTGAACCATTTTATCTTGAAATATGCCTGGGAAAATCGAACACCATAATTTTATATAAATACTTTATACTATTTAAGAAAAGATCTTTAGAAATGCACAGGTTCCAATAAGTAATGAAACAGAGATATTTGTAGACTGAAAAATAGTTTTCATCAATATACCAGCATTTTTTTCTTGTATTTCATATTGAAAGAGAAAGTAAAAGAGCTAAAAAGTGAAATTGTATTCCAAATGCTCTTATTATAAAATTCCTTGCTTCTGCTAAGTTGCTGTATTAACCAATTTTCAGTCAATTTCTGCCTACTTTTAGTTACTTGTGTTCTACTAGTAATCACTGTTCATCAATTGTTATAAAAAGTTTCAAAAGAAAGAGGCAGAGTAGTGGACAGCTGGCCCAGATCCACATACAGGATATGGCAGCCCACTGAGGCCTGCGGAGGACATCTGTACTATGCCAGAGGAAGGAGGATGGAACAAATTGGACAACTACCCCAGCAAAACCATGACAGTAAATATATGGGCGAATGGAGACTCTGAGGTCAACTGTGTCAGTCAATGGACATTGAGAGGGTTTCTTCATTCTTGGATCAGCGAGATTTGATAACATTTCTGAACAATCAAAACTACCTTGGCAGAACCCTCAGGGTATGTGGCATATTGGGACCCTAGGTTAATATTGGGAGGTGGCCATTCTTCATCCCTGGATACTGGAGTGGTTGGCAGACTGGGTATGGCTTCTCCCCTTATCCCTCCATTCCGCCCAGAAACAAGAAAGAGGAACAAAAAATTTGGAAGCAATGATCATACCCACTTTTCCCTAAACCTTGATCCATTCCACTCTGATCATCTATGTTAGCATCATCTAAAATTAAAAATAAATTTAAAATTTTTTCAAAAAAATTCTGTTTTGATATGTATGGAATTGGTTCTGATACAGAACTGAAGACTTCTTGTAGGCTTCTGTGGCTTGGACATATTGAATTCCACTGCAGTTTTAAAAATAAATCCTTTGGGGGGATGCTGGTTCTGTGGCCCAGTAAGCTAAACATCCACCTGCAAGTGCTGGCACCCCATGAGTGTTGATTTGTGTCCTGGCTTCTCCACTTCTGATCCAGCTCTCTGCTTGTGTCCTGGGAAGGCAAAGCCTTGGACTCTGCACCCACGTGAGAGATTAGGAAAGAGGCTCCTGACTCCCGGCAGGCATTGGATTGGCTCAGCTCTCAGAGCTGTGGCTGTTTGGGGAGAGAACTAGTGAAGGCAAAATCTTTCTGTCTCTCCTTCTCTTTGTAAATCTGCCTTGCAAATAAAAGTAAATACATGTTTTTAAAAAGTAAGTCATTTTGTGTTTGGAAATTAACTCTTAGATTGAAAAGAATAATTTGAATTCAGTGTGAAGCATTTTAAAATTTGGACTTTATTATATTTTTTGTAGGGGTGGGGCAGGATATGGATGGTGATGACATGCAATGACTATTCACTGATGGCTATAATTAAGTTTCTCTTGCCCAAAGTGGGATTAAATTGGGTAAATGGCACCACTTTAGAAAGGCTCTTTTCTCTCTGGGTAGTCTACAAATTACATAAGGAATCCAGGCTTTGTGAGTGACAGTTTTCTATATAGTAGGCTTTGTGTGCTTAACAGATTAACTGTTTTATATGTTATTCTTTTCCCCAGGATCCAGGAAAGAAAATGACATAATAGATTTTTTTTCCCTAGGATCACAGTAAACCTCCTTAGTCAAACTCAGTTGCTCTTTGGGAGGTAAAAAAGCAAGATAACCTGTGTTTCTACAAGTTACAAAATCATTTACATTTATTACCCTTGCACAGTGAGGCCCCAGAGCCTCAGAGCTATGATTCTCCAAATCACTGCATTCTAAGCTTGACTGATTGGTTTAAAAGCTTGTGAGAGATTTATAATGATTCACTGTGTAAGCCAATGATTTTATATTTAAGGCAAGAGACTGCTTATAAATGACGGAAAACTTTAGACTCTCCTTGGACTCAGCAGGTGACCGACTGTTTCCATAGACTTGGATAAAAACAGCATATCCTTTGCACTGTTTGAATTCAAAATCTACAAAGTGCACACACACTGTAGCATATGCAAACATGATAATATTAACTCCCCATTTATGGAGCTACCTTTGGATTATTTGGGTTATTACTATCTGTGCGTATTAACCACAGAAACTTAAAAAGTTCTGTTGTTTTTGAACCTTTTCTTACTTACTCTCATAAACTTTAATTACTTTCCCGAATCCCAGATTTGCCTTTTAAATAGCACAAATTGCTACACGTAAAGTTTGGAAAAATTGTTAGCTTATGTTACTGTGGTGTTTGGCAGCAATATATAATAATAGTATCTTCCAACTGTTTAAAAATTTATATAAATAAATTACTGTTGTTTATTTGCAATTGATACAAATGAGAGAAAGAAGATGAATGATGTCCTTGTAAAAATATTAACCTTTGGGCCCGGCGGCGTGGCCTAGCGGCTCAAATCCTCGCCTTGAAAGCCCCGGGATCCCATATGGGCGCCGGTTCTAATCCCGGAAGCTCCACTTCCCATCCAGCTCCCTGCTTGTGGCCTGGGAAAGCAGTTGAGGACGGCCCAATGCATTGGGACACTGCACCCGCGTGGGAGACCCGGAAGAGGTTCCTGGTTCCCGGCATCGGATCGGCGCGCACCGGCCCGTTGCGGCTCACTTGGGGAGTGAAACATCGGACGGAAGATCTTCCTCTCTGTCTCTCCTCCTCTGTGTATATCTGGCTGTAATAAAAAATGAATAAAATCTTTAAAAAAAGATTAACCTTTGCATGATATTTTGTCTTCTTTGATCAATGAAGAAAATTTTGAGATTTATAAGGAAGACCATATGTTTTAATTTGGATGTTATTAAGAGTAATAAGGTTATTAACAGTAATTAAAGAAGAGTGCTACAGAAATATCTGTTACATTTACATTAGCCCTGTAAAATTCTTTATCAACCAATCTGTTTACTTCCACTAGCAATAGTGAGAATATCACTGGACTGAGTATAACATTGCAGGCAAGCATATTTTCTGATGTCTTTGTTAGAAGAAAATTTAGTCACACCATTATTTTAATCAGCTTCATTAATCACGATTCAAACCATCCTATTGTTTCTGTTTTTCTCATCTCACAACCAAGTTTCTGTCCCCTGCCTCGTACCTTCTAAGTCGTTGAATTCCTGTCATCTCTGCATTCTGCCTGCTTTACTCAGCAATGTTTTGCTGCTGCGTTTTTTGTTGCCTATCAGGTTTTCTACTACTAGTCTTTCCACATTGTCAGGTAATTTTGTGTTGAGTAAGTGGCCAGCATCATCTGACGGACAGCATGACACTGAGGAGCAAACCCACTGGACTTAGCCTGTAATCCCATTGTTTCTCTTACTAGCTGTGTTACACTGGGAGACCTCCCTTAACCTTCCCGAACTTGTAGTCTTTTGTAAAAGGGGAAATTGTCTAACTGAAAAGATCATGGTGAAGGCTGAAAGAGCTTATGTCTATCTGATGTTTAGCTATTGGCACACTGGGACAGACACTTGTAGAAACCAGCTTCCAGCAGGACTTAGGCTCTTTTTTTTTTTTTAAGATTCATTTATTTTTATTGGAAAGACAGACTTTACAGAAATAAGGAGAGATAGAGAAGGAGGTCTTCCATTCACTGATTCACTCCCCAACAGCTTTAGGTGAACCTATTTGAAGCCAGAACCTGAAGCTTTTTCTATATTTTCCTTGTTAATACAGGCACTCCCAAGGACTTTGATCATCCTCTGCTGCTCCCACGTACCCATAAACAGAGAGCTGGATAAGAAGTAGAGCAGCCAGGACATGAACAGAGGACCTGATGGGATGCCAGTGCTAGCAGTCAGAGGATTATCATGCTACACCACCTCACTGGCCCCATTAGTTCTTTTTTTGTTTTGCTTCAATTCTCTCCCCATGTGCTTCTGCATCCCCTCCTTACCAAGTTTCAAACAGAGTGTTTAGTACACAGTAGATTCTTATGAAATGAATGTTCATTGAATAAATAAGCAACTATTCATAAACAATGTCCTCACTGAACACATTTTAAGGGTTAATAACTGTTACTATAATTTCAAAGAATATATTATTTAAAAGAATTAAAAAGATCAATCAGCCGATTTTTTGAAAGCAAGTAGGTAGCACATTCAAATCGTAAACTGAGATGATGAGTTCCTTATGATACACAAAATTGCTGAAACAGATTTGTGTTAGTAGCTGCTTGTAATTTACTATCATGCTGAATTTGATATTTCTGAGGATTTGAGACACCTCTCTCACAGGAGTGTTGTAAGGATAGGAGGACGTATGTGTGTAGGGAATGTCCAACATTGCTAACTTCATAGAAGTTTAACTTTTGGACTCTTTAAATATACAGAATCATTTGGCCAGCCTTGGGTAAAAAATGAAAAAATCTTCAGTACTATTATTTCCAAGAAGTCTGATTCCTGACATTTGTCTCTGGAGATATTTAAGTTAGTGTGCTACTTCTTTGAACTGAGTATGTGTGAGTTTTGAGTTATTATTAGATTTTCATATAAAAGGTTAAATAGGTTTGGAGCTATATTGAGCATGTTGGGGGAAGAGTTGGTGTCTTAATCCATTTAGGCTACTGTAAAACAAAATACCTTATCGAAGTGACTTATAACCGACAGAGACTTTCTATTTATAGTTTTAGGGGCTGAGAAGTTCAAGATGAAGATGTGGGTAAGGTCTGATCAAGGGCTCCGTGTCTGCATCCTGGATGGTGCTTTGTGGCTGCATTCCTATGTGCCGGAAGGAGTGAACAGCTCCCTCACACCTGTTACTTTACATACTAACCCCATTCACAAGCGCTCCATCCTCTTGACTTGATCAGCTTTCAAAAGCCCTGCCTCTTAATATCATTGCCTATGAAATCAGCTTCAACATATAAATTTTGGGAGGACACAGTCAAACTACAGCAGTTGGGAAAAGAGGAGGGAGTTTTACCGTCTTCCTGAATTCTTGCCTTGTTGAATTCTCTCTGCACTTTAATGACATGCTGTGGACAAGGTGGGCAGCAGGTGCACAGTACACAGCATTGGAATTGATGTATTGACAGACTCTAGGATAAGGAGTCACCACAAGAGAGGAAACTCTTACATGCCAAGATATTGAATGACTTAACACTGTGAGAACTCAGCCAAAAAGCTCACTTTCTGGTTACAAGTTATCTTTTGATCACTAGTTTTCTGAGGGTAACATTTAGAATTTTCATCATCAGGTTATGTGGGTGTATCTGCTTGTTAGGTAAGAATCACATGGAAACCCCCGTTCACCCTGCACACCCCTGCTTTCTGACTGCCTTTCACTCCCTCTGCCCTTCTGCTCTGTCCTTCCCCTCCCCTCCCCTTCTTGGCATTCAGTACAGTCCTGGTGTCATACAACTGTCAACACCACCCATTTACAGAACTCTTCATCACCCCAATGGAAACTCTGTACTCATTGAGGGGTAGCTCTTCATTCTCCCTTTGCTTCCCAGCCTTCGATAACTGCTGTCCTCCTTCCTGTCTTTGTGAGCTTGCCTTTTCCGGGTACCTCGTAGAAATGGAACTATACAGTATCTGTCCTAGGTCTGGTTCTTCTATGTCCTCAGAGTTCCTCTGTATGTCAGAATTCCATTCCTTTGACTGGCTGAATAATATTTCATTGGATTTATCTATCACATGTGTTGATCTCTTCATTCATCAGTGGACAAATGTACTGTTTTCTGTAATTTGGTTATTGTGGACAGTATTTCTAGAAATATTGATGTTCAAGTGTCTTTTGTATATCTTGTTTCAGTTCTTTTGGATATACATTTGGTAGTGGACTCACTAGATCCCTTGCTAATTATGTGATTAACTTAATGGGGACTTGTCATAATTTTCCACAGCAACTGTAGCATTTTATAACCCCAGTGGCAATTAATGAAAGTTATCATCATTCCATAACCTTGCTATTATTTGTTGTGCTATATTTATGTACATACACACACATATATATTCTTGTTATGTAGATGTATACATGTTTTTGCTATGCATATATTTCATGGCTTGTTTTATGTTCTTAAAGCTACTCACTAGTGGTTTAATTTCAAAGACAGTGTTGGTTTCATTGCTACAAGTGCTCTTAACAATTTATTTCTCATTGAACATTTTATTCTAAAAAATATTTATTTATTGTGGTTGGTGTGGTTGCATATCAAGTTCATCTTCTGCCCTGTGGCACCGACATCCCATAAGGGCGGTGGTTCTTGTCCTGGGTGCTCCACTTTTGATCCAGTTCCCTGCTTCTGGCCTGGGAAAGCAGTGGAGGATGGGCCAAGTCCTTGGGCCCCTGAACTAATGTGGGAGTCCCAGAAGAGGCTGGGAGCTTCTAGCTTCAGGTCAGTTCAACTCTGGCCATTGCAGCCATTTGGGGAGTGAACCAGCAGATGGAACGCCTTCTGTATCTTTGCTCTTTTTGTAATATATGCCTTTGAAATAAAAATGAATAAAACATCTTTCAAATCTTATTTCAAAGGCAGAACAACACAGAGGAAGGCACACAGACACATACATACACACACACACACGGAGAGAGAATTAGAGAAAGAGAGATGAGAGAGCAAAAGAGCGAGAGAGAGAGAGAGAATATGAATAACTTTTATTCACTGGTTCATTTCCAAATGGCTGCAAAAGTCAGGTTTGGGCCAGGCAAAGCCGAAAGTAGGAAACTCCACTGAGTCACTGATCTCTCTTGTGAGTGGCAAGTACCTGAATCATCATCTGCTGTCTGCTGTCTTCCCAGGTGTGTTGTCAGGGAGCTGGATGGAACGCAGAGTAGCCAGGACTTGGATCCATCATTCTGACATAGGAGGCCGCAGACAGCAGCTTAGCCAGCTAAGAAACAAACGTGGCCCCTCCTTGCGAAGATAGTGAAGGCTATCTTTTAGCTCTCTCAAGTTCTGGTCAAATACCTTCTGTTACTCTGACACATCTGTCCTTGGATATCAGGCTGTACTTCAAGGTAATCATGTCCTTAAAATGTTGTCCTGACCTCATTATTGTCTCTCAATTTCTACCACTCTCCCTGTTTGTGCCTTTGTTTTCTTTTGGTTTATCATCTTTTTTTTCCATCTTTCATATCCAACTAGATACCAGTTCTGGCATATTCTTCCTTCACAGTTTTGTGCTCTATCTTGGGTGGAGACAGATTAAGACATATTTGTGATTGGTGGATGCATTTTCCATTTAATAATGAAGTCTTTTGTGAAAAACTTGATTAAACTGTGTAGATGAGAAGAAGGTTCTAATATAAGTACCGTTGAGTATAATGTCTTGTACACAAGGGGCATTTCATAAATATTTGTTGAGTGATTTGCATCCACTCTGAATATTGAATGCCAGTCAGTCATTGAGTCTGTAGTAGTTGATTGCATAATTTCATCCTGGCATAGTTTTAGTCTGTGAAGAGGAAATTGTGGATTTCAGAAAATATAAAAGAATGTGCAGTCGTCTTTTTCTAAGAAGGGTGACATACTGATGTCTTCAAATTAGATTACATGCTGTGCTTCCTTCTTGAACATTGTATGTAAAAGGTTTTTAAAATTTAAAATGTGTCTAATAGTGCTTACATTTGGTATCAAATATAAGTGAATAATAATTCCCTGTTCTTTGAATTCTTGATTTGCTTCCTGTGTCAGAGATGTGAAACCATTATGAGGCGATTAGGGAGGGTCTCCTTGAAGTCTCCTTCACACCAGGAATCTCCCTTTTTTGGTTCACTTCACTTAATGTGGGAGTTGCTTGCGGTATTTTCCACATTCCACATTCTAAGGTTATGGGCCCCATTCATATGCCGTGTCTCCCTCTCAGATGAGTAAGTATGACTTTTATGAATTTTTCTTCACTCGTAGAATTTAATTTACATGAATAATTAGGAAAGGGCCAAGTGAAATTTCTCTCTCCTTGGGCAAACAATCTTATTAAGAAAATCAACGGCAAACTTTTCTATTAATGTTTTTTGTTTCCCTTTATATCCTGAAAATGTATTGCTTGTTACAAAGAAGCAAAATAAAAAGAATTATAAGGTACTACAATGTACTGCTGTTTTGCATATTGATATCTGAATAATTACCTTAGAACATATTGAGTTATAATATGAAATACTATTGCCATAGGACATTATCTTAAAGTATTTTAGTTATTTAGCATGCAGTTTAATATTTTAGAATTACATAAAGAGTATGGGTGCCAACTGACATGGAGTGTGCTGGCAGAAATCAAAAAGAGGACAGAAAAGGGAAGGGGAATTGTCCTTAGAATGTTCAAACATTTAAAAAATGTTGCTGTGTGGCAATTATAACAGCCAATAAAATAGAAGATTGCAATCGTGTACATAGAGTTCACAGGTGGACCTTCTCTTTTCCAAGCGTGTTTTGCATGGAATGCTGTTTGATATTTGTGCCTAGAATCTTGTCTTTGCATGCTGTCAGCAGCTGAGACACTTTAACAGTACAGAGGACTGAAATAGACACCAAAGGAAGAGTGCCTGGAAAGGGGAGAAGGAGGATGCTGAAGACAGGGCTCAAAATGTGCCATCGGCTGGCTCAGTGTTCGAGCAGAGGAAAGGGAGGTGAGCTCATAGGCTGGTGTGGTAACACGTGACTTACTGCCAGCTTCCTGGAGGGTACTCAAGGAACTGTGTGTTCCCTAAGCTCCCTAGGCCAAGTATAGTGTCAGCAACGCTGAACAGACCGGGCTGCAGATGTGGGTTTGGGTTTTTTGTTTCTACTGACTGGGATGGCAACCAAATGATTTATACTCTCTATGAATCCCTGTTTCCTTACCTATGAAAGTAAGTGTATGAATTAAATGCACTCATTTCCTCATGCAAGGAAAATACAAGTTTTGTTTCCTGATGTCATTACTGTTGTGGTGGTTGCTATAAAATGAGATCAGATTTTTACATTCATAGAAAAAAAAATTTACTACTGGGAGATGGTTCATTGGAACTGTGAAATCCAGAGGCTGCAGCACGGATTCCAGGGAAAAGGTAAAATGAAAACATTTCTTTAATTTATAGTTATGGTTGTTCCTGAACTATATTTGTTTTTATTTTATTTTATTTATTTATTATTTTTTTTACGGATTTTTTAAATTAAATTTATTCATTAATTACATTGTGTTGTAATTACATAGAATCTGGGATTCTCCCCCCCCACCCTCCCCCCATGGTGGGTTCCTCCACCCCGCTGCATAACCATAGTTCAAGTTTAGTTGAAATTCCCTCCCTGCAAGAATTTGCCAAGCATAGAGTCCAACATCCCATAGTCCAGACAAGTCCAACTACTTAAAAACTGGCTTTTCAAATTATTGATTTGAGAAGCAGAGAGAAAATACCACACACACACACACACACGGAAGAGAGTAGGAAAGAGAGAGAGCTAACAGAGCCCTCAGTTCTGTTGGTTCTCCTAATGCTTGCAAAGGTAAGGAATGAGCTGCCACTGCAGCTGAATGCTGGGAACTCAATTCTGGTCTCCACAGGAGGGTGACAGGAAGCTAATTTCTTCAGCTCTCACTACTGTCTCCCAGAGGCCACAGTATCAGTAGGAAGCTGGAATCAGGAAGCAGAGCTAGCTAGCAGCTGGACTAAGGTACTCTGATATGGGTTGTATCTTAACTGGTGACTTAACCAAGAGGCCAAGAGCTCACACCTTAAAACTGGTCTTAAAATGCCTTCTTCTGTGAAATTAAAGATTACTATAAATATTTATAAAATAATTTTCATCATATGATCATTTTGTGGCCAAGGATATAGTTTATTTATTTATCATAATTTCCAGTTTTAAATGCACCCAACTAGTTATTTTCTGCTATTTGAGGGGCACAACATTCTTTTTTTAAAGATTAATTCATTTTTATTGGAACGTCAGATATATATATAGAGGATGAGAGACAGAGAGGAAGATCTTCCTCCTGATGATTCACCCATATGGGATCTGTGTCCATGCAAAGCGGGGACTTTAACTGCTAGGCTACTGCTAGGCTCAACATACTTTTTGAATGTTGCAGGTGAGGAACCTACACATAGATTTAGCAACATGACTGATTGGGTCAGTGGCATAGCAAAACTGGGGTTGAGCAACTCTCTCTTATCTGGCAAGCTTTACTTCTTTCCATATAGCTGCTATGAGAACATGAAGCAATTTGTAGCATGAGGGACCAAGGGATAATTAACATCTCATGCTAACTGACCTAAAACTGAATTGACTTCTACTACATTGCCAAATCACGTTTATGAATTGGGTATAGTGGACTTTTTTTTTTTGATCTATTATTACCACAGTAAGATGGCTAGGAAATGTAAGTTTCATATATTAAAAATCCAATTAAAATAAAATTTTAACCCCAATTGCAGAAAATTCTTTGAAAGAAGGAAACAAATGCTTTGTTATACCAATGATAGTGATGTCAGTAGTTTTCTAAGCAGTTAAGTGCATAGTTCTTAATCCCCGATCAAATGTATGATTTTCTATCTAGATATTCTCTTATTCTGACCTTTTTTCTCTTTTCTATACCTCATTCCTTATGCACCTGCTTCTTTCATGGCTTCATTCCTGTTGTCACAGAGGAAATAAATTCCATGTTAATTTACACTCAGGTTACTGAAACATTTTCATATTAATAAAAGACCAAGTAATGTTAAACTCAAAGAAATAAATCTCCAATAGTGTGATTTCAGGCACTGATGTCCTTGGGAGAGAAAAGCATTGCTACTGGCATGATCCTAAGCTACATCTCAGATTGTATCTTTTCCTTTCTTTGCGAACTTATTTTTTTTAAGATTTATTTATTTTTATTACAAAGTCAGATATACAGAGAGGAGGAGAGACAGAGAGGAAGATCTTCTGTCCGATGATTCACTCCACAAGTGGGCGCAACGGCCAGTACTGCGCTGATCCGAAGCCGGGAACCAGGAACCTCTTCCGGGTCTCCCACGCAGATGCCGGGAACCAAGGCTTTTGGCGGTCCTCAACTGCTTTCCCATGCCACAGGCAGGGAGCTGGATGGGAAGTGGAGCTGCCGGGATTAGAACCGGCGCCCATATGGGATCTGGGGGCTTTCAAGGTGAGGACTTTAGCCACTAGGCCACGCCGCTGGGCCCTGTGAACTTATTTTTAACATGTGTTCTTGGTGGACATGTTTAATCGTGATTATGTACAAGTGAGAATTCGGCGAGGACTCAATCTGTGAAGGAAGAATTTGTTGTTGAGTACCAATTTAGCAGGTAACTGAATTACATGGTCAGATAGAGTAGGAGTGATCTAGTCTTCCTTTGAGTAGACGAAGGCTTGATAGAGGCAAACAATGGGTTGAAAGCCTTGATGATTGGATTATGAAGGAAACCATAAAAATGGGTGGCCAGCAGAGGATCTATCAGTGTTCTGACATGGTGGGTATTTGTGGAGATAGATGAAAAGCCGATAGAGACTAAACTGTTGAAGCTTTCGAATGACATCCAAAGGCTTTGGACTTGAGTTGATGGGCAACCGGGTCAGTAAGATTTCTCAATCTGGGTCTTCCTAGTCATCTGACCTCCCTTAGGAAGGAAGACATAAATCTTGAAAATTTATGATTTTGGCCAATTAACTAAAACATAGAATTGGCAACCTAGTTTTTTTTTGCTTGAAATAACATCAACAGCATTGCATGGTGGCCATCAAGCTGATCTGGTCCATGTCGGCAGCTTGTGGTAGGTACAATTAGACTAGGGTTTGCAATGAATCATTTGTATGAGGGTGGTTCATTACCAGAGCATAGCAAGCCTGGTCAGTTAGAAGGCATGGCATCAGATAGCAACCCAAATTTCATTTGTCTTGGAAAGCAAGCTTGCAGACTTCCAAAACTTTTTCTTTATTGCAGTAGTCATTGTGTTGTGTTGGCTTTAATTATGTGACAACTATAATTGTTGAAGATATTTTGGTTGAAAATGATGGAATGCAGAGTAGGTACTGTAAGGAGAAAAGATGGTATCTTAGGTCTACTGGGCTAGAAAGAGAAGGGAAGCAAGAAAACACACCTGCACTTAGGGAAAAATTTGGATTATGTGACCAAAAGTCACCTGAAACCCAGACATCTTTTTTTCTTGTCAAATTCATCCTTCTCGTTCTGCAGACCAGCTTCCAGGTTTTTCTGTCCCCACTGAGGCTTGGCAGCTCAAAATTTACGTGAATTTCAGGTCTGATCTGCTGTAGGAGATAAGTGGCTGTTTGAGAAACCCAGCCCCACATTCTCTGGGGAAAGCATGTCTGGTGGGGTCATCATGTTTCCAAAGTTTTGTCCAATTCACCCTGACTGAGGGAATGGAGCCATGCAGTTTTTGCTCATAAGGGCCAATCCTGTGAATTGGAGACAGCTTTCAGGATGGGGAAAGAGTGCCTTAATCAGACTGATATGAGCAAGGATTGCAGATAATCGATTTTGCGATCCTTCAAGGTCAGGGACTGAGTTTCATTGATATTTTTGTCACTAGCACTTTGCATCCCATTTTGCACAAGCCAAATAAGCATTGATACATTTTTGTTGAATAAATAAATCACTCCTAGCTAAAGTCAGAATTCTTTTTAACAGTAATTAATATTTTCAGAGAGTTGTATGCTTTGGAAGATGTTTTCAGAATCAACTCATTACATCTTCCCAATGATCTTTTAAGTGCTTAGGTTTAGTGAGTTCATTTTAAGTGGAGAAAGCTGAGACTCCAGATCCTGAACAAAGTGATGATGTGTAATCGACCTGAGCTGGGCCATACCAGGGTGAGCAGGGCCAGTTGGAAGCTTGCTGGGGGAGTTAGGTGATGAATATGAGGGTCAGGCTAAGGGCATTGCCAGGAGGAACAGAAAATGAGTTTAATAGGTTAACTTCATAGGATCTGTGCTCCAATTTGCTATATAAAGGGAGATTAGCGTATTTCATGAGTCAAAACAGCATCCATATATATAGCATCTATATATATTTGAAAAGTATGTATCTATTTATCTCTCTCTTTCTCTATCAATCAATCATCTGTCTGTCCCCAAGAGATATATTTGTTTAGATGAAGGACAGTACCATGGGATGAACGTATGGAATTTCTCTTGAAATATCTAAATAGTGTCTTAGGGATCCACAATCCTTGAGATTCAGAACTTGAGTTGGAAGAATCAATCACTCTCCCACACTAGAACCTAGTGATGGTTTAAGAAAACAAAAACAAAACAAAACAAAACAAAACAAAACATCCCTAAGCAACAGATTTTAGCATGGAAGGAACAAAGGACATCTAACAATGGAAATAATTCAGTGGCCAGCTAAAGGTCAGTAAAGAAAGTAAGATGTTTTGGGACCAGGTGCCTTAGCCTAGTGGCTCAAATCCTCGCCTTGAATGCGCCGGGATCCCATATGAGCAACGATTCTAATCCCGGTGGTCTTGCTTCCCATCCAGCTCCCTGCTTGTGGCCTGGGAAAGCAGTCGAGGACTGCCCAAAGCCTTGGGACCCTGCACCCACATGGGAGATCTGGAAGAGCTCCTGGCTCCTGGCTTTGGATCAGCATAGTTCTGGCCGTTGCAATTGCTTGGGGAGTGAATCATCAGACAGAAGATCTTCCTCTGTCTATCCTCCTCTCTGTATATATATAACTTTGTAATAAAAATAAAATTAATCTTTTCTTTAAAAAAAAGAATGTAAAAATTTTGACTCAAATTCCCAGGTAATAACTACAAGTCATTCTGTGAAAGTCATTAGTTAGTGTTCTTTTCTGGTGGGTTTTCCAATTAACCAATGTTTTAGTCATTCCATTTCTGTAGATTTGCTGAGATTAGGAAAATATGCATGCCCCGTTTCTGTTACTTGGAATCTTCAGTGTTTGCACACACGGTGGTGTCTTTATTGGTCCAGTGGATAGCTTCATCCATGTTAGAGGATTTGGACTTGAATCTTGGCTCTGCTCCCAATTCCAGCGTCTTACTAACGTATACCCTGGGAGGACATGGTGACAGCCCAGGTGGTTGGGTTCTTGTCACCATGTAGGAGATCTGGATTGAGTTTTGCCCTCTTTGCTTCAGAGCAGCCCAGTGCTGGCTGTTGAGGGCATTTGGGAAGTAAACCAGTGAAAGGAAGATCTCTTCCTTTTTGTCTGTCTGCCTGCCTTAAAAACAACAATATAAATTTTAAGAAACCACAACCATATTTATGACTGTTGGGTCCTTGGCACATGTCAAGCTGTGGCTTTACCACTTGAAAGTCTTATCATTTTAAATATTCACAACCATACCTCTGCAGCTGGTGCTTTTATTGTTCTCATTGTGGAGACCAGGAAACTGAGGTACAAAGAGGTTAAGTGACTTAATCAATGTTGCATGTCTGGATTTCAAACCTAAGTTTATTTGACACCAAGACTCAAAGTTGAAAATGCTATATTATGTTGGGAAGAGTACGTGTTCCCCACTCCACCTCCGTACTCATGACTGCTGTCATAGTATGTTTCAATACGCTACTTGACTAGTTCAGTTGTTGCCTGTGTGATTAAGGATGAAGCGGCTAGAGAGGCTTATGTATATTTCAATGTTTGTTATCCCATGCATAATTCTAGAAGACTTGATAGTGTCTAAGAACATGGAAATGTTAAATTCTCTAACAAGCCAGAGTAAGTACTACAAATGAAAATACTCTGATTTTTGTTTAAAAGTACACTTTTCACCTTCTACTCCTATTCATCTGAACTCAACATGCATGCTTTAGTCTCTGATTATGACAAATTGGTCATAATTAGCCTTTGTATCCATAAAAAAGGAAGTTTACAATAGAGGCAATTAAATAAAAGATTGCAACTATCTATTGTAAAAAGAGAGATGAAATGAGACAAAAGAGGATCCAGTTGGTTGCATTACTTTTCCAAATGCCTACAATGATCAGGAGCAGGAGAGGCTGAAGCCAGGAGCCTAGAACCCACTCCAGGTCTCTCAGATGGGTATTAGGGATACCATCTGTACTGGAAGTACAAGTACTGGAACCATCATCCCGCCTCCCAATGAAAAGCTGGAATCAGGGGCAGAGCAGGGACTCAAACTCAGGCTCTCTGACACAGGATTCCCAAGCAGCTTCTCAACCACTGTGCAATATTAACTATCTGTGAGTAGCATTCTTGTATTTTTATTTGTATTACATTGTGTTTTCTTCAGAGGTAATGGAGATAATGAAACTTTTGGAGTGATTTATTGGGCTTCTCATTTTGGTTATGATCAACTTGAAACAGCAAAAGAAGCAATAAACTGTGTCATGAATTTTAGACATTTTTGAAAGAAAAAAAAAGGCTCTCAGGGCCAGCCTGCTGGCACAGTGGATTAAGCCACTGGCCGCAGTGGTATCCCGTATGGGCGGCAGTTTGAGTAGTGACTGCTCCACTTCTGATCTACCTGCCTGTTAATGCACGTAGGAATGTGGTGAAGAATGTCACAGGTGCTTTGGTCTCTGCATTCACATGGGAGGTCTGGAATTCCAGGCTCCAGACTTTCCTGGGTCAACATGGCCATTTGGGGGATGGAAGTTCTCTCTCCCTCTCTCCTCTGTCTCTGAAACTCTGCCTTTCAAATACAATAAGTGTTTAAAAAGAACAAACAAGCAACAAAAACAGCAATAAACCAAGACCATCTACACCCACTTTCAGTTTGAATAATAATTGGCAATCAAGTTATTGAGTCACAAAAATTAACAAAACATTGTGTTAAGAGGTGAATACTAAAACTATTTGTCAATTACTGATTATCTTTTGAAGAAGAGGAAAAGATTAAATATCCAATATGACAAAGACAGTTAGACAAAGCTTGCTAAAATTCAGTTTCTGAAAGAGCTTCTGTGGAGAGATGATATTAAAGGTTAAAATTACATGCACATATTTAAAGAGATTTTGACCATTTTCCCTGGGAAATAAGATAATAAATATAGAGTAGAAGATATATAAACAATGCTAAAATAACAATTAGTTTGCCCTGATCGCTTATTTGCTTTTAGTAATTTTTGCAAGATTTATGATTCTGTGTCTTTGTTTCTCAACGACAAGTAGATTCATTATGATCATTAGTGTCCTGTGGTGTTGTGGTATCAGGTACATTTTCATCAGGACTGCTGGCGAAATTATCAGCCATAATATTAAGATCAGAATAAATAAGAGATTCTTTCCTTATATAATCAATTCAAATTTTCATTTCATTAAAGTGTAAGATGGCAATGCCACTAAATTGCTTTTTAGACTATTACCGTTCTGTGTTAATAGTCTTAATTTATCAACATTTGTTTCAACCTTTGCTATAAAGCCTTGCAAATAAAGCTGATCATTATTAATTTTTAGATAAAATTAAAACTCATATTTTGTGGCTAAGCTCCTTTGTCACAGTCTGCTGTTAGCTGGTTAAATTCTTGAAATCAATCTTTCTTTCCTTCCTTCCTTCCTTCCTTCCTTCTTTGATGTTAATCTTCTTCACAAGTCCTGCATATTTCTTATATGTTTGTATGTGAAGATTGTTACAGCTTGGTGCTGCAAAACAAAGTGTCATCCTGAAGGGAGCCCAATGCTTGGATACGGAAGAGCTGAACACCGTCTGTTATAAGTCAATCACTTGGGGTAAAGACCTTAGCTTTCACTTTTCTCGTCTCTGCAATGAGAAAATAATAACTGTGTTGTAGTGCCTAAAAACTGGTATGACTTGTTATGTAATTTGCAATTTAAATACAATGACCGAAGGGAATATGTACTATAAAGATTTTTTATTCCCAAGTGTTTTCCAGATTAGGCAGATGTTTTATTTCACTAAATGTGAGTAAGGCTGTGCAAAATAAGCCCTGAGTTTTTGCAGGATTTGCATAACACTGTCATCCCGCCACCCTGGTCATTATTTAGAAGGAATCAATCAAAAATTTCTGCTTAAATCATTCCAAACTGCTTGATATTTACACAATGACAAAGTTTTCATTATGAGTCCCCATTTTAGCTTGCACTCAGCTATGAGACATTGGAGTAGGATTGTCACACAACATTTTCTTCAGTTCACCGTTAGTACAGGGTCCTCTGCTACCTCAACACATAAAGGAATCCATAAGGGTGTGGGTGGCAGAGTCTTAATGTAGGTACTGAATCCATCTGGAGACATGTTTCATCCAAACCTTCCTTGGAAGCCATTAAGCTCCATGGGGAGAGGGGCTTTCTAGCCAAAATGATTAATTAGTGTCCCGTGAAGCTGAAAGCTGTTTTACTGTTTCTCTGGGCTTACGCCCACAATTTATTCTCTGTCTTCTGATTGGCCAGTGGTTTCACTGAGTCTCACATTATGATAGTTAAGTAATCACGCTCCTGAGATGTATGTAACAGGTATAATTCCTACTAGGAATGAAGCATCAGTGGAAGGACCTTGTCCACCTGTGTCTAAGTTAAGGGACAGAATGAGGCTTTAAATCATTCCTGTAACCTGACATTTGGAGTAATTTGTACGCTGTGAAATCAGGCAAAGTCATATTAATATCCCATCAGATTTCTTTCCTGTTCATAATCATTTTACATAAACATGTGTTTGGGAGATACTAAGAAAAAAAGCAACTTGAGAGCATTCATTTATTTTCTGAGGGTTTGCTACATGCCAGACATCAGTGGCTTTGATTTTACTCTCAAATATGGTAGAGGGGAATGAGCATTGTGGTATGGTAGGTTCAGCCTTTGGGAGACTCACATCCCATACACGAGTTTCAGTTCAAGTTCCAGCTGTTATGTTTCTGATCCAGCTTTCTGCTAGTGCACGTAGGAGGTACCCTATTCTGGCTTAAGTGCTAGAGTCTCTGCCACCGCTGTGGGAGACCCATATGGAATTAATTCCTGCTCCTGGCTTCAACCTGACTCAGTCTTTGACTATTATGGTCATTTAGGGAGTGAACCATAGTTGGAAGACCTCTCTCTTTCTGTCACTAGTCATTCATTAAGCAAATCTTTCAAAAATTGTGATAATGATGTGAAAATGTATGTGTATGTATACATGATGCATAAATGTAAGAGAGGACCAAATAGTCTACACAGTGGTCAAGGAAAAGCATTACACACGCACACACACACACAAAGGTACTTGCGGGGTATCTCACAACCTGTAGAAACCTGACATTTGCAGTGAGAGGGGAAACTGGAGATCCCTCTGCTAAGTGAAAATCAGATTCAGAAAATCAAATACTGTGTGTTCACTCTTCTATGTGGAGGTGAAAAAAAAATGAAAAGTCTGAATTTAGGATAGTGATTTCCAGAGGCAAGGCAATAGATGATGAGGGGGCAGTGAGAGGGAATTTAGAGGGAAGTAACAAGTTCTGGTATTACATAGTGGGGCCACTGTGGTTCATAACATTGTTAGATTCTGCATGAAGAACAGGCAGATAGGAGCTTGCTCCAAACACTAAGAAAAGGTAAGGAAATGGAAAAGCTACATACCTGGTTTGATTAATTTAAGGTGTTTCTTTGTGTTGAGGTATTGCACTGTACACCATTTCAATTGTGAAAGTGTTCCAAGTTAATGAATAATTTGAAGAAATAAATTAATTTTAAAAAGAAAATATGTTTTACTTATATGAAGCATATGATTATGTGTATAATAGGTGTGAGTTTGTGTGAACATAAAGGAGCAATTAAATGCTTTACAAAAAGTGGTTTACTTGGTTGAAAAAAAAATCCTAGGCAAAGGAAATAGTATAAATTAAGCACAAAGACAGGAATTTTATGAGGAAGTTTACAGTTGGTTCATTTCCAGAGCACAGAGCTTATGATGGGAGCTGTGAGGACTATAGGAAGAGGGACGCTAGGGGCCGGCACGATAGCCTAGTGGTTAAAGTCCTTGCCTTGCATGCACTGGGGTCCCGTATGGGCATTGGTTCATATCCCAGCAGCCCCACTTTCCATCCAGCTCCCTGCTTGTGGCCTGGGAAATCAGTTGAGGACGGCCCAAAGCCTTGGGACCCTGCACTGTGTGGGAGACCTGGAGGAAGTTTCTGGTTCCTGGCTTCGGATTGGCGCAGTACCGGCCGTTGCGCTCACTTGGGGAGTGAATCATTGGACGGAAGCTCTTCCTCTCTATCTCTCCTCCTCTCTGTAAAGTCTGCCTTTCCAATAAAAATAAATAAATCTTAAAAAAAAGGAAGAGGGAAGTTCAAAGATCATGATGTTCAAGTGTATGTTCCCTGAATCTCTAAGAACAGTGCTCGTTCTGGCAATATTTGTTTGAAAAAATATAAACATTTATAGGAGTTAAATGAAGGATCATACGCTGAAAAATCTCTAACTACTAATTTTTGCTTGCCAAAAGTCCAGGATACTGCATGAATGGTGAAAAAAAAATAAGCCATTTGCAGGTGCAATGCCAACAATACTGGGTCCATCATTCTGTGATTTACATGATGTATGGTGGGATGCTATGCTCTGCTATAAAACCCTAACCTCTACATGTTCCATGACTTCCTTCTCAGTTAAAGAAAGTGCACTGTCCTACCACTGTTGGCCTTGCATTCCAGGGATGCTTTTGATAGCATGATTCTTCCCGATTTGAATATTATCCTATGCTTTCTATCATACAGAAAGAATAGGCCAGATAAAGAAACATTGGCAATTAAATACTTGCTATGTAGTTTCATAAGTTGAATTAAAATTGTTTTTTTTCCCAGTGGTATAGTTATCTACCCTGTTTTTACCTTCTCTACAATAATTACTCCACTGGTTAGGATTCAACTGCTAAACACTTGATAGTTATTAAATAGCAGGTTTTAGGTGAAATATGGTCTAACCTGAGGACAATATAGCTCAAAAGTCATAGCTCAAAAAGAGACAATACCCACCTGTGGAAAAAAAAAAGATAACACACACATGAAGACTTAAGGTTTACAAGCATCAGGAAAAGATGAGCAAATATGAATGGTTGTTCAGTGTGCCTAATACGTAGATGAGATGACTGAGTTAAATAACCGTTTATGAGCCTTAGTTCCAATAAATTGTTGGAGGTCTTTGTGAGAAAGAGATTATTTATGCTATGACGAACAGAGTTCCTTTTTTTTTTTTCCAGCAGCAAGAATCTCCTGGATAGCATTCAAGACAGAGTCAAAAACATTTGTGCTTCAAAAACACAATGGAACCGTGATTTCTCCAGGTCCCATGATGTGCTTGTGGAATTTGCCACTGGTACTAAATGTAATAGCATTTATGAGGGAAATGAAACTGATAAACATCTTGCAATTGAGATAAAATCCTTATTCTTTGAAGACTAAACTTAACAGTTGAAAGCAGAGACAGAACTTTTAGGAAGTTACAGCAAGCATCTGTGAACCTGAATAGACCTGTGGACTTGGAGGGGCACTGTGACCGAAAGGGTGGAAATCCAGTGCGGCTTCCTATCCTGATAGGCTCCATTGTTCCAGACAAATGGGACATGTAGGTAGCTTCACTATTAATGTGGAATTCTGAAAATTGTACTTTTCTTGCTATTACGTTTCCCACCACAGTAGTGTTGTCATAACTTTGGAAACTTGGAATCAACTTGGTTTCATTTCTTTGTCATCTCTGTCTCTGTATGATAATTTGCCTTTGTTTGCTAACTCTTCCTCTTGAATTTCAAGACTTCGTTACTGATTCATTATGATCATTGACATTTCCTGTGCTTTCATTTGTTTCTTTACCACTGACTGTTTCCTCAATTTCATTATTATCAAACAGCCCTTCTGTGGTAGACTGCTGTTCCCCATCTTCATATTGATTGATTTCATTTTCACATGCATCATTCTGATTCCCAACATTTTCAGAGCAGTCTTCACAAGATGAGTCATCTGCAAAGGCAGATTTTCATTAGTGGAGTCATCCTCGGAGTCAGAATGTGGTGGTCTGTTTGCAGGAATATTGCTTGCTCCTCTGTGTCTTTTATTATCTCTTGGAAGGGATGTGCCTGATGCACTTGTTTGGTCATTATCCAAGTAATTAAAATCAAATGTACTTATTTTGTAGATTAAACAAGAACATTCTTTACTATGATTGTTTGCAATTGAAGCTTCAGGGACACTTTAGGCTAGATATTACATTAAATATTATTTTCCATTTAAATTAAAACATTTAATCAGAAATTCTGAAAAGCAAGATATGGAAGCTAATGCCCCTTATGTTAAAATTGTGAAGATACACTTCTACTGTTATGTCTTTTTGTGAAGTTAATGTGTCACAAAAGAAGTTTAAAAGATTTTCAGCCCTGACTATACCTGTTAGTCACTGACATTGTAACTGTTTCATATATATGTCTCTATATGTACACATTTCCAGAGAGGTCACAAACTGTTTAGCACTGTGGTCATTTAACACTTTTTAGTGAGGACATTTTGGATGATTAATTCAATAGAATTTCTCTATAAAATCATGCAATTTGATAACCGAATAGTGGAAGGGAACATGAAGAGAAATTACTTTGTGCCCTGAGAGCTACAAAGGCTGCAATATGGGCTTGACTTCTTGTATTTGGTGTTTATGGAAGTTGGGAATGGAAGGTGCTCTTGATTGGGGAATAGAGGTGATACAAACCTATATTACAAGCTAGGAATGTCGAGGGGGCCTGGTGGTACCATGGGTACCTAAGGATGCTGCCATTCTATGGACAGTGCAGTCTTTGTCTAAAAGTCGGTTGGCAAGCGGGGCCAGAAGAGGGCACTAATCAGTCGAGATGTGGAACGGACACATAGAGATGCTGCTGAAGTGTGCTGAAAACTTCCACCTGGAGTCCACCAAGTTCCGAGGCTGTGCCAACAAGGGATCTGCTCTTCGAAGGTGAATCAGGGGCTGAGGAGGCAGAGGGGCAACTGAGGAAGGAAAGATGTCATAGGGATCAGCATAATAAGCAAATAAGGCAGACAAGTGCCAACCCCTCCTGTGTGGTAAGGGTCACCTGGGCTAAGTACGCACAGGAGGGCAGGGCTGTTTCAGAAGAATTGTCAGTGTTGCTTTCCACAATTTTAGTTACTTGGGTGAACAACTGTGGTTTGAAAATATGAAATGGGTGATTCTGGAAGTAAACAATTCTTACGTTTATAGTGCCCACATTTGCTTAGTGTGATGAAATCTTACACTGTTACTGCTAAGGCATCAATCACCTCCTTGTTCAGTGTCTCCATGCCAAATATGCTACATGCCTGATAGTCAAGTAGGAAGAACCCTTTCGTGACATTTTACACAGAGCTGGCTCCATCCACAAGTTCAGTCACCTTCCAGGGGTTCCTCAGATAGGGGGACTGGAGCTCTACCCTCTGGTGCTGCAGTCGTGGCGCAACTTGGAGCCAAGGTCAGCTTGAGTCTAATGAGGGGGAGGAACGGGAGGAAGAAGGATTCCTAATCCTTCAGCCCACCAACGGCAGAAGTCTCGCCCTCCGGTTTGGCAGTTGTGAGGAGAGAGGTTTCAGCCAGCGGTTGAAAAAGCGCAGGAGGGCCCGGCGGCGTGGCCTAGCGGCTCAAATCCTCGCCTTGAAAGCCCCGGGATCCCATATGGGCGCCGGTTCTTATCCCGGCAGCTCCACTTCCCATCCAGCTCCCTGCCTGTGGCCTGGGAAAGCAGGAGAGGACGGCCCAAGGCTTTGGGACACTGCACCCACGTGGGAGACCTGGAGGAGGTTCCTGGTTCCCGGCTTCGGATCGGCGCGCACCGGCCCGTTGCGGCTCACTTGGGGAGTGAATCATCGGACGGAAGATCTTCCTCTTTGTCTCTCCTCCTTTCTTTGTATCTGACTTTGTAATAAAAATAAATCTTAAAAAAAAAAAAAAAAAATAAAAAGCGCAGGAGAGGGCGGAGATACACAGCTTAACTCTGCTGTGCCAGCCCACTTGTCTGAGTTTGGACTACTGTAGAAAGAATCCTGCGGTTTAGGGGACTTGATTTCTTTTTCTCCTGAAGGCTGGAGTGGGATCAAAGTCTGGCGTGACTGGGTTCCTGTGAGGCACTGGCTTGCAGATGACCAGCTTCTAGCTTTGAGCTCAGATGGGAGAGAGGGCGGGAAGAGGAGGGGAAGGGAGAGGGGGAGGGAGGGAGAACAAGAGTGAGAGCCTATGGTTTTTATGAGGTCTGCACTCGTAGGAAATGATTACCTCCCAAAGGCCACACACACACACACACACACACTCCACTACCTGTTGTTTTTGGAAGGACTTTTAAATGGAGAGGAGTTTCTATAGCCCGAGGGGAAACATTCACTCTCTTTCCTGCCTTGAGGGCAGATAGACACCCGGGGTCAGTGGGGGAGATGGGTGGTGGAGATGCATTTTAAGCTTGACCTTGCCATTCTGTCTGTAAAAGGTTAAACTCTGCCTCTTACCATGGGGGTGGGGATGGGGCTGTTCCTGGCACCAGTGGATTCTGGGGTGGTGACTCAAGTTACAGGGAAGCCACTGCAACTTGAGACAAATGGGGCCTTGTTTAGAGTTCAGAATCCAGTCTTGATTTATCCTTGGGTTTGTGTCTATTTGGTAGGACAGTTGAGAATTTTTTTCCAAGTTAATTTCCTTCAGTGTTATTGACTAGATTCCTGTTCTTCCTCCTTGTGTGTATGTGTGTGTGTGCATGCGTCAGAACATACTTTAGAATAACTTTCAGCTCAGGAAAAAGAAAAAAAATTAAGTGGGGTTAATACCAAGGTTTAGGATTCTGTATTTAGATTTTTAAGAGAACATCTTTAAGCTCTAAGGGGACTGCATAGTAGTTCCATGGATATCACACAACACAGGTATTTATTTCAGTTATTCTTCTAATAAAAGCCAAAATAAAACAAGTGTCTTTAGCTGTAATTTATACTAAATACAGCACTCTTTTCTTCCTAGTTTTTTTCCTGTTTATTTTTCTTTCTAGTTTTATTAAAAAGAACTTACAAGTCATTGTTGAAGGGAAATGGATTGCTTTATTGTGACTTCATTGTTAATTGAGAGAATGAAGTTCTTAACACAGAGATGAGACCTGAGAGATACTACAGAAAAAAAGACAAGAAAGTATGAATTTCCTCAAAGAATGTTCCATATAAAGCCTAAGAATCTGGTTCAAAAAACATTAATTGATTTACTTCAAGTTACCATAATAATTTTGGGAAATAGGAATGAAAATGGAAGTGTTGCCAAAATGAAAATCAGTCACTACTACAAATATCATTTCCTTATCTTATTTTTAGTCATTTTGACCTTATGATAAATTTGGAATCTATATTCTGGTAAAATACTCTCCCTGGCTTTCTTTGTTTTTACAGATCAGACTGAACTGATAGGGTAGCACTAGTTTAATCACCCATCCCTCCTCACCATTTATTTAAGGCTGTGTTCTTTGTTTCAAGGTCCCGTTGAAATAAAACAGAATGAAATTAGTGACCTTCATACTGACTGTCTAACCAGCTTCTGGCAACAGACCCAGCCAGCAGTCTGTCAATAGCTTGTACAGTTTCAGATTTCATTTGTAATGAATAAATAAATAAATAAAAACCCAGTTCCTTTCCACAAAGCATCACATTTCAATCGCTTCTTTCTTTTAAAAAAGCTAATTACATTTACACATGTTACATGCAAATAAGGATGCGCTTTGTTGGTAAGCTCTCCACAGAAGTGGAACTCAATTGGAAATGTTGTATTTGAGGCATATGGAGAAAGCTGCAATGGCAAAGCAAAATATTTATAATTCTTCCCTGTTTAGTTTAGATTTGTCAATCTTTCCCCTTCTTTACATAAAACAACATCTTGCATACAAACTGTTTAAAAGTTGAAATAGTAGCATTCCAAATGTAGTCACAGCAAGGCAAATAGTTAATTCTAGAAATAAAAATGAAGGCATGGGGAGGAAAGCATTTAGATAACATTTGTAAGTTAGCGAAAGACCTGTGAGAATTTAAAGATGAACGACTGCCAATTTTCTGTGCATGGAAACAGAGACGGCTCAAGCACACAGTCGGGGCTTCACTTTTTTTTTTTGTCCTAAATGTAAACTAGTTTATTTTGCACCCTGTTTCACCTCCTTTTTCGTTCTCACTTTTATTATCTTTTTATGATGCTCTTTTTTTTCCTTTTAAAAGATTTATTTATTTTTATCAAAAGGCAGATTTAGAGAGAGGAGAGACAGAGAAAGATCTTCCATACACTGCTTCACCCCCTGTGTGTCTACAACAGCCAAAGCTGAGCCAATCCAATGCCAGGAGCCAGGAGCTTCTTCTGAGTTTCCCTGCGGGTTCAGGGTCCCAAGGCTTCGGACCATCTTCTACTGCTTTCCCAAGCCACAAGTAGGGAAATGGAATGGAAGTGGAGCATTTGGGACATGAACTGGAGCCCACGTGGAATCCTGGTGCAGGCAAGCTGAGAATGTAGCTACTAGGCCATTGCGTGGGGTTCATGTTCTTTTTTCTTTTCTTCTCTCTCTCTCTTTTATTTTTTGAACTTTACTCCTTAAGTCTTGCTTTCAATAGTGGTATTTATTTTCCTGTCTGGCATCAAGAATGGAAGATTTCAATATTTTGTTCATTTTTAACATATTGGGGCTTTTCTGCAGAGTTGTCAGGTATTCTCAAAATTGTGTCCCAGCTGCATCTTCCAGTGCCCCTGTTTTTGCTTCTAGATGAACCAACAGGTGATGCGATTGTTTCCTTTGTACATTTCTCCCGGGTAATACCTCTGGTGGTGGCACACTTCCGCCAAGTCAGATTTCTTGAAATCACAAATATTTTATTACTTTCTTTCATCCTTCACAAGTTTGCATTTAACCCCTGACTGCATTTATTAACTTTGGACCCTAGAGATTTCTTTACCAGGACCTTGAATGGCTTTTCTCTCAACCCCTTTTCCTCAGGTTTGGTCCAGAGTGACCTTCTATTGATGTGATGCTATGCCCCAACACACCGTGGGCTAGAATGTTACTCTTCAGGAAAAATTCTTTGCCAGCACAATATGTCATGTGCATTTTTATACAGAAAGGGACTCTTAAAGCTTAATTGTTTTAGGGGAAGGAAATACCCTGCTTGAGTCTGTCCCATGCAGCACTGGGAGCATTTCAGCAGTCATTTTTCAAAAACCAGTGGCCGCTGTGTCTTTAAGGAAATATGGTCCATACTGTAGGCAAGCTGATGCAGTATTTTGAGAAGCCAGGTCAGCGTGGAGAAACATTGTTCTTGCTTATTGTTTCAGACTTCGGTTGTCTAGGTACTGACCTGATTTCTCATCCAATCTCAATGTTGGAAAAGTTTTGGTCATTTAAAATAAACCTCAAGATAAGGAATCAGCTTAAGATCTTTTTGATATTTTTTCCTGAGGTTGTTACTTTTGAAAATATTTTTCCACATGCTCTTCTCCCTGTTAGTCAAGGACAGACCAGTTAGTCTATGTAAAAACACCCGTATGGGACTCTTTCCTACCCTGACAAATAGACACAGGAAGGTATGTGAGCAAAGACCATGTTGCGGGTAGGTGTTGTGAAAAGGCACCCCTGACTTTGGAGTTTCAGAGTGCTGGGCTGAGATTCCAGCTCAAGTGTTGGCATGTTTCAGCAACTTGCTGAACTGAATTGAGTTCAGTTTCTTAATGCATGACAGGGGGTAACAATCATTAGGATTGTTCTTAGAGTAGTCAAGAAAAGCCATGTCTAGCATTTCCTACCCCCTAGTCTCTTCTTCTTAGCACCAACACCACTGGGAAGAGTGGAAACCAGAACACTTTCTGCCATCTTTATTTAGCATCGGATGTTACCTGTCCTGATTTACGGAATGACATCCTGCAGTGGCTTGGCATCTCACCAATTCACAGATCACCGTACACTTGGGTAAAGCAATTCAAGATGGCCTAGGGTCCTGGAGCAGCCTCAAAGTCTTGTGACATGTTGAATTGTCTTGTTTTTTTGGAGCAAGATGGACTAGGCATCTTGGGTAGTCCATTTTTGTCCCCTCAAAATCTGTAGAATGCACATGGGTTACTTCTTCCCTTTCAGATTGTCAAGTGCATGAAACTGTGTATGTGAAGTACACCCAGTGAAAGATGCTAGGGTTGAAAACATTAATGATCTCACTGAATTGGAAAAATCATAATTTTTAAAAAAGATTTATTTATTTGAAAGAGAGTGAGAGAGACTGAAGTTGAGAGAAAGTGAGATCTTCCATCTGCTGATTCATTCCCCAAATGGCCACAATGGCTGGAGCTGGACCAAGTTGAAGCCTGAATCTGGTCTCCTTAGTGGGTCCTAAGCACTTGGGTTATTTTCTGCCATCAGCAGGGGGCTGGAGCACAAGGGGGCCCCATAAAAGGATGATAGTGTTGCAGGTGGCAGCTTAACCTGCTGTGGCATAGCACCACTCCCCATGACTGAGTTTTAACCTGCAAGTTTCCATTGTATTTCCAGGTGAACAGGGC
The DNA here is from genome assembly GCF_030435755.1 of Ochotona princeps. Classification (NCBI taxonomy): domain Eukaryota; kingdom Metazoa; phylum Chordata; class Mammalia; order Lagomorpha; family Ochotonidae; genus Ochotona; species Ochotona princeps. Next base: position 28,628,469 of record NC_080843.1, read on the forward strand.
AGATGCAGCAACTTCTCCCACTAGATTCGAATGTTGGGATTGGAGATTTTTTTTTTTAAGGAGATGCCATTCTTTTTGAAACACATTATGGATGTAGAGAATTAAAGTAAAATTCCTGAGTATTTTTCCCACTAATTTATTTGTAGTAGCACTTTAGAAGAAATAGCGAGAGGTTGGAAGATAATGCATTTTACTGCTTGCTTGCCTGTGTTGTTCTGACAAGTGATGAGTGTGGGGTGATTGCTGGGTCTTTGTTCAGGGTCCTGGGAGGGATAGTGAGAGGCTTAGTAACAATTTCTCTACCACGAAGGTTTTTCACTTCCAAATTTCAGCATAATATGGACTTGACACCAGACTGCAGATGGCTGTAAGTATTCTGAGAGGAAAGTGAGATGATTAGCTTGAGACTTAGGAAAACATGAAAACATGCTGGTTAGGAGCCAGCCAGCCACCGATCACTTAGGGGTTTGTACTCCGGATTGGCTTAAAACGATGCTGTTGGATAGAAAGCTTCAGGTATTTGGTTTACACAAGGAACTTGGAGTTTTTCCGTCATTTAGAATACTTATTGTGTTTGACTTGTTTTCCCTTTTTGAAACTGAGAGGTACACTTGGAGATTCCTTTGCAAGGCATTTAATTGTATGAGGATTTTCTGTCTGGTAAGGTTTTAGAAATAATGAGCAGATAAGAAAAAGGGCCAGTGTAGCACTCGCTATAAGTCCATGACACGCTTATCCGCATAAAAATGCTCTCCTTTATTTCTAAGGAGAAGTAAAGACAAATAAAAAAATTGCACCTGATTAACTGACAAAAGGAAGGGCAGTGGCCCCTGAACGTGTGAGCTGGACCTCTGTGGCCTGAAGGCTGTGACAGGGACAGCTAAATGGCAGACAGTAGCTGCACTTCTGCTGTCACAGTTTCAGCAATTGTCACTGTCAAAACGTAGCACATTCATTATTCAGGTACAAAACTATAATTAAGAACATTGGCCAAGAAAGGGGGAGGGGAATGGGATGGTTCAGAGAGTTGGAAGTAGGATAAAGAGCAGTTCTCTTCTAGGTCACTAGTTCAAACTTTGCCCATATTGGTAATGGCTGACAGTCATTAATATATGATGGCTGTTTGATGGCCTATATGAATAGGTGCCCATATCAGAAAAGTCACCAATGTAATTGGCATTAATTGGCACTTTTGTTGGCAGCGTCAGCTGAGATGTTGAAGATTGAATGGGCTATCGCAGGTGAATTATCCTCTCATCCTGAGAAGTGGGCCTCCCAGGGCAGAGATGAAGCAGCGAGACAGGGCATTGTGGGAAGGTGGTCACTGTCCCTGATGCTGTGCTTAGCAAACAGAGGACATCAGTTTGTAGTGCTCTCTGCTTGGCACCTTGCTTGACGGGCACTCAATCCACTTAAATCCGGCCTCAAGCAAATGAACATGGAACCTGAGAAAACTGAGCGCCTTCAGGTGTGAGCTAATGAGGGCTACCTGAAGGACCTTGTCCTGTCCTGGTTTGGGTGCTGTGAAGCAGCTCTCCAGCAGTGAGCTGAATAACTTCCTCTGTGACCCACTGCAAGGCCTGGCTTCAGCCTCTGTTCAAACAACAATCACAAACTATATTCCTTATGGAAACGAGAAAGTCAAGGGCTTTTTCAGTAGCCTACAGGAAAACTTCAGGTAACATTGTTGAATGTGCCAGCATTTTGACTTCTTTTTCTTCTGCTGCTTTAGAAAAAAAAGATTTATTTATTTTTATTGGAAATGCAGATACACAGAGAGAAGGAAAGACAGAGAGAAAGATCTTCCATTCATTGGTTCACTCCCCAAATAACCATAACAGCTAGAGCTCAGGTAATCTGAAGCCAGGAGCCAGAAGCTTCTTCTGGGACTCCCATGCGGGTGCAAAGTCCCAAGGCTTGGGCATCCTCTACTGCTGCTGCAGGCCACAAACATGGAGCTAGAAAGGAGGTGGAGCATCCAGGCCACTAATTGATGTCCATATGGGATCCCAGATCATGCAAGGCAAGGATTTAGCCACTGAGCCATAGTGCTGGGCCCCATGTTGACTTCTTATCACTGAAAATTAAAGGTCCACTATAATCACTTTTTTTAGTTCTACATTGATTTAAAGACCTAGCTGAATACTAATTTAGACATAACTTTTCATCTCTGCATAGGTTCATGATTTGTAAGCTGTTTTTGGCAACTATCTCTGCAATACCAATAAAATTTCTTTTTTTCTTCTTGCTTTTTGGCTCAACTCCCTTATAATTAGCTTTTAGGTCAAAGGGACAAGTGTTTAAGACTAAATTTCTGTGGATATCAACTTCTAAAGGACATTTTGCAGCAGTGGTACCGGGCATCATTTCCTTAACATTCTCTACTTATCATATATTTAGGATGCACTAAAGTATTTGGGCCATAAATTTCTGAAGAATTAAGCCAAAGAAGGCAATTCATATATTTGTACTTTAAATGCTGGCTGTTTTCAGAATTCACTCAAAAAAGAAAATTGATAAGAGCACAATTAACAAAAAGCAAAATACATAGTAGAAAAATATATACTGACTTGTTTGAATTATAATTTACCTAAATTAGGGGAGAAGCTATTTCTGTGGCTTAAATTATGTATACAACCAAAATAATTTTTTTCTTTAATTGTGTTTTAAAAGGTTCATGTTTTTATTCAAGTACATTTTTTTTTTGGTGAGGTGGTTCTGATTTATAATTAAACCACACATTTTATTTCTTAGGTATTTTTGTTTTCTTTTTGAATTCTGCTCCAAACCATGCAATTGTCTGGATATTTTACACTGTAAAAGAAATGTGCACATTTTACTATAGGTGGCAGTCTTGCATACTTTTTTTTTTTTTTTAAAGCAGTGTCCTGCTATATAGCATGAGTTTGGCAGGCAAGTTTAATGGAAGCTGCTTAATAGTATACATTATATATCATAAATTCTACTTAATGATTCCGCTCAGATAAAGAGCCATGAGCCCATTCATCAATGATTGATATGCTTGTTTCATCCAAATTACCACCATTTGGTATATTATGACTTTTATTAGCAATCCAAGAATTTTAACAAGTAGATCATGGCTCACTCACATTAATGTGTGAGAGAAGTTTGGATCTTTCTCTTTTCTCTCCAACTGAAGAGATGGCACCATTTATTCTTACCATTATAAGAATAAAGATTTCATGAACTGATTAAAGGAAGGTGGACAGGGTAGTATGGTTGGAATGATCCATTTTCTTGGACGAGGGATATGGAATGGAGAATCTCTCATTGATCTGGAGAAAGGGAATGTTTACAACTGAAACATCACTCATGACTTACCAAGATTCAGAATGTGGGGGAACATTGCCATTTAATGTATTGTTTATTTTTGGTGAAGGGACGAAACCATGGAAACAAATGTTTTAGGTAAAGAATGGGTTAGTTTACTACAGACGGTTAAGGGTTTGGATGTGTACTTGGCTGAGATAACCGAATGAAAGGAAAGGAGGGAGAGAAGGGCAGTGCAGGGAGGGAAAAGCTTTCCTAAAGGAGCAGGCACACGGCTTTCCTGGGGATAGCTCAGTCTTCCCCGGGGCTGCTATGGCAACTCTTACTTCTCTGGGCTCAAGTGTTCCAGTCTTTCCCAGAGGGGCCTCTAATCAACTTCACATCTAGTTTTCAGTGATGCTACTTTTTAATTGATTGTTTCTGTACTGTGGATTAGCCACATACAAGTATTTCACCTGTAAAGTATCTAAAAGAAAATATTTACAAAAATGCACCATTCCCAGTCTGTGAATCTTTTCATATTTTTTTTTTTTTGAAATTTGGGAGATGACTCAATTCCCTCTGACCTATACATCTGTCAATTTAGTAGACTCAGGGCATAGAAAAAGTTCTTCCTGGTTGATATTTCACACTCAGAGAGAGCTCTGGTTTTGTGTTTTATTTCCTAGGACCTTTATGTAACAAGTTAAAAATAATCTTCCCGGATGATTTAGTGGCATGAACTGAGATTCAAACTTCAAAGACAGTTGTGCGCAAACTGTGCTTATCATTCATGTGAACCCTTTTAATATCCTAAAACATCATTTCAGAAAAGTCACTGCCATTTATTTACTTCTTCCTGCCCTGTGTTTGTGCCACTTGTACTATTGTGCCACTTAGAAGACCTTCACATTCTCACTTCAAATAACAACTTGCATTTCTAGGAAACCAAGCTTTCCCTGTGCAGAGGGGAAGGTCATGACTCACCAATCATAAGAAACTAAGCTAACAGGCTAACGTCAAACCTTGAGCACCTCAGAAGTGCTCATTTAGTAACTGGTGGGATATATTGAATACACAACACTGTTCTGGGATAGTTTTCTTTCTTAATATATGAGTTAGATAGATCTCTTCTTCTTCTCAGATCCTTAGACTAGGGATAAGAGGTAGTTTGCAAAAACAAATAAATAAACAAAAAGCAAAAAAAAAAGAAAAACCCAAATGAACAAAAATCAGTGCTGTTATCCACACCTTTCCTTTAACATCTTTTTTATCGTTTTAACAAAACTTCTGTGATTTTTGGCATTTAAGGAAGTAATTTCCTGCTAAATCAAGTTTTTCACATCTGTGAAACCGTTATCAATTTTCACAAAGAACTATTTCAAGTACTTTGTGTATATGAACTATTTGAATCCTCCTCAAATCTTACAATGTAGTTGTTAGTACATCCATTGCACAGATCAGAAAGCTGAGACTCATAACTTTAGTAAGGCCAAACCAAGTTCAAACAACTACTGAGTAGTGTTTCTGGGATTTGTGTGCCACCACCTGCCTCTGGTGTACACACACTGACTGACTCACCATGTTATTGGCTTCCCCTTTAATAGGTGCAAAGGACTGGAAGGAAGTAGTAGCTTGTGAACCAAAGAGGTTGTTTATCTGCTCTGAATTCATGGAACTATTGTGGTGGGGACAGGGCAATAAGACATGTACTAGGTGTACAGGTTGAGAAAAATGTTCCATTTTGTTACAATGTTGACTATCTAAATGTTATGTATTTGAAAGGAAGAGTGACAGGAAAAGAAACACCCCCCACCCCCAGCAACACACACACGCACAATGAGAGATAAGGAGAGAGAGAGAGAGAGAGAGAGAGAGAGAGAGAGAGAGAGAGAGAGGCTGGGCCAGGAACCTTCACCCCCATTCCAATCATCCACACAGGTGGCAGGGGTCCAAGCTTGGACCATCTCCCATTGGTTGCTCAGGTACACTAGCAGGGAGCTGAACAGCAAAGCAGTTCTGACTCGACTTGGTGCTCCGTGGCTCTCTGTCTGATATGAGATGGCCACATAATAAGTAGAGGCCAAATGTGCTATGTCACAGTACACACCTCATGTTGTTGACTTTGAGGACTTAAGAACTCTTTGTTGACTTTCCAAAGACGGAATCCCTGGAAATACAGTGTTTTCCTGTGGAAAAAGGTCAGACATACTGATTGCCATTATAGTAAGTGATGAATTTCTGGGCTCAGAGTCTCTTCCCCTCCATTGCATTGTACTGCATGAGCATGGGTCAAGTGGCCCTCTGTGCAGTGAACTGTGGAAGTTGGACCTTGAGAAAGCAAAACTAAAGACAGTATCATCATCATAAAGAGTAGTATCATCCTTTGCATTTGATCTAGAGATATCATATCTCCTACCAACATCCACGAAACTGTCCAGCTGACTTGTTGGCTTGCAAACACGGTGAAATTCTAGACCTTTTGTAGTTCTTGACACATACATACTGTTATTACACATTGGTTTATTCCTTGGATGGTACTGCCAGTTCATGGATAAGTATGCTGGAGGTTTTGCTGTAATTTCTATATACGAAGACAGAGTGTAGAGTTTATTCTCTGATAAGTTTTCATGGTTAGTTTAATTTTTATTACCTCAGACACTCTTCTTACTTTTTGTATATCCATATCCTTTTATACTCTGTCACTTCAGGAGATTCCCGTTTTGATATTTGGGTTGAGAAGGAGAAAATGTGCATACACTTATGTCAGTGAGAACTGAGAAAATCACCTGGAATATGATTTGGGATACAATTTGGAAATCACTGTTTGAAGCCATTACATCTCTGCAGGATGATCAAACTGCAGTTTTCATCCCCCATGAGCACAGAATATTTTATTCATCAGAGACTTTCTGTTTAGTTTAGTTGCAAAGTGACTTAACAGAGTTCCTGATTAGTATTAGGACACTGAACTTCCAGTCTTTACTTGGTCAAGAGTGCTGCGTCAGCACTCTCTCTCTCTTTCTCTCTTTTTAAAAGGGGATAATAAACCCTGCCACCTGCCTGCCTCACAGCAATATTGAGAATACTAATGAGAATCTCTCAAGAGATTTAGAAATCTGCAGAAGGAAGATGCTACATAAATACGCAGTACCAAATCATATTTTAGCACTGAAAGAGCTCATGGAAAGTAGTTGGGCTAATCTATTGTTTAATAGGGATATAGAAGCTGAGGTTGGGAAAGGTTAACTGGCTAGTCAAAAGTCGCGTGAACAGTGCGCAGGAAAGAACAAGAATCTGTCACTTAGTTTTCTATAAAAAACACAACACAACAAAACCTGCCTACTGGTGAAACATGCAGCATTTCAGGTGTTTGCAGGTATTGCAGTGATGCTAGTCCCTCGATAGCTTGGCATAAGGCAGGCTGCTCCCCAGAGGCAAGCCAATTTGGTAATTGCTGTTCATCAAGGATTTTGCTTGCACGAAAAGAGTATTTGGGTTTTGGCAGCTGTACCGACGCTACCTGGGTGAGCACAATTCTTAAAGATGCTCTTGGAGTAGTTGATACCTCAGTTAAATGTGGAAGGAATGACTGTAAGAGTGACTTAAGTTTTGTATGACGCACATACATGGGAACTGTACCCAGACATTTTGCTGTACCCAGACGTTCGTCTTTTCTCCTTACTGCTGTTCTTGATGGGATCGTACTTCTCTCACCGTTTTGGATGTTGACTGGTGCACACTTGCCAAGCAGCATCAACACCTCCCTGGGCTCTGCATTGCCAATGACAGCTGAGAGCTGTCAGGCAGCCAAGACTCACTGGAACTGTTTGCCCATATATAGGTACTAACACTGCGGCCAGACCCTGCATCACTTGTCATGTTGATGCTCTTAATTAGGTACTAATTAAATATCAAGACTGGGAACTTCCTCTTTCCGAAGTACAGAAGAATAATTTGAAGCAAATGCTGTATGACCAAAATAAGAACAATATGTGAAGCTATCAAGAATTTCCAGATGCCTTCCATCAAGAAGAGTTCCCTATTCAATGTTAGCATAGTAATGACATTTGTTCACATGTGGAACTACCTCTTTGTTTTTGGCTATGTTCATTCAGGGTATCAGAATTTTGATCACTGTTTTTCCCTGGATTCAGCAATTTTTGAAGAGGGCAACAGGATTTTGTTGATTTGCTGAGACTGACTGAAACCATACTATGGCACCATAATGCATTTTACTGAATATACAAAGCACACTACGGAAGTACAACAGAAACTACTACCAAGCTGTAGTTTCTCCAATATAAAGTGATGATATTACCCTTAACTGACAAGTGCAGGGATCCATTTTTATTTTGGTCTAAGCTAGATTCTGTTTAGCTCCGAGTGGGGCCTGGCATGATAGTTCAAATGGCTATCCTCCCTTCACAAGTGCCAGGATCCCATATGGGCACTGGTTCATGTCCTAGTTGCTCCACGTCCCATCCAGCTCCATACTTATGGACTGGGAAAGCAGAGGAGGATGGCCCTTGGGGCCTTGCATGCATGTGAGAGACTCAGCAGCAGCTCTTGGTTTCTACTCAGCTCATCTCTGGCCATTGGGGCCATTTAAGGGAATGAACCAGCGAATGGAAGAGCTCTCTATCTCTCCATAAATCTGCCACTCCAATAAAGCGCAGGGTGGCTCTTGTCTTGCACATCTGCTATATGCCACCAGTTTCTGTTTCACTTGCACAAGTTCCCTCTACATAGCATATTCTTGATCACCTTAAAGATGCTGGTTGCACATCTGTTCACTCTGAGCTGTGGGTGTGATGCTGCCTTGGTGACTCCACAGACAGCATTTGTTCAATTCCTCACACTTGCCCTCTGTCATGCTACCATGCATAATACTGTTAGAGGAACAACTAAACACTCCTTGGTAACAGCACCGATGGACCACCTCGGTCTCTTCACCTCAACTCCATTGCACAGTGCCATGACATCATTGGTGAGATTCCAAAGAATCACCTGGCTCAGAGTCACTATCTAGTTCTCACCTCATTGTCAATGTCAGATAGACCCAAAGGTATTTAATGTGGCATAGGTGATAGTTTCTTGCTTCGAAGATGCAGCTTTGTTAATTTTGACTATATAATATCTAGTAGTGATGATAGTGACTAATCATTTTTTAAGACACTATTTTAAATAGATTTACTAAGTCATTTGACCCTCCCAATATGGAGGGTAAATATTCATCTATCTAAATCATTGACATCAGCTGTTTTGGCAAAAGGAAGGGGGAGAAACAACAAAGAAATTATTTTAGGCCAAATAGTGATGATGTTGTTGAACCATTACAGCTGAGCCAGTCCAGGAGGGTTTTTTGTTTGTTTTGTTTTGTTTTTAATCACTTGGTGATAATCATATCAGGGACTCTTTTTTTTAAAATATATTTTTATTTTGAATTTTGAATTATGTGGTACAATTTCGTATAGGCTGGGATTCCCCCACAAACTCCCACCCCCCGACAGGTTTTCCCAATTTTATTTCAATAGTGTAGTCCCTCATAAGGAATCATAATTCTATTAGTCTCTTGTTTAAGTGTACCCCAATATTGTTGGTACAGACAATGTCAGGCAGTCCAGCATCACATTATCTATACATGTCCAACAGTTTCATTGGGAATCTTTCGTTTGAAAGCAGGGATGCATGTTCCATTATCCCCCTATATAATCAGGGACTCTTATACCATAACTAGATTATCCATGGAGCATGAACAAAACCCTTTTCCTCTATGTGTTTCAGAGACTAAATAGATACTTTAAAAAAAAATCTCTGCCCAAGGTCAAGGGGCTAAGCTGCCACTTGGGAATCCTGTATCTCTTATGCCTGGTTTGAATCCTTGACCCTCTGTTTCCTATCCAGCATTCTATCTGAGAGGTAGCAGATGATGACTCAAATAAGTGGGTCCCTAGCATGGTACCCATGTGTGAGACCTGGATGGAATTCTTAACTGCTTGTTGGTTTTGTCACAGTCCAGCTCTGGCTACTGTGGACATTTGGAGACTGAAGATCTTTCTCTATCTTTCAAATAAACAGCATAAACTAAACTTAATTTAGCAACAAATATGAGGTTTAGTAACATGGTAAAATAAGAATATACCTGAATACCTTGTGGCTAAGTAGTTTTACATTGCTAAAAGGTTGCCAAAGCAAAACCTCATTATTAGTGGGTTATATATGGAAGAAGAGGATATTGAGCATTTAAAAACTACATCACTGATATGGGATTAGGGATCCATCCTGTACTGAGATTTCCAAGGCAGTCTAAAATAAATTTTTTGGTAAAAATCTCCTACAATAGAAAGAATTGCACAAAATTATATCAGTTTGTGTTTTGATTTTCAACATTATGTATGCTGTTTCTTTAAAAAAATCATACAGGAAATTTAAAATTATATAATCAAACAGATCCATTTCCTTTATGATTTCTGCTTGTAATGAAGTGTTTGAAGATGTGTCTTATTTTGAAATTATATTAAAGCTTATGGGTTTCTTCTAATAGGGTATACGTTTATTGTAGAAGTTCATATATTTAATTTATCTCAAATTTGTTACAGTGTTAGTACAGAGGTTGATATTTAACTTCATTTTTTACAATGGCAATTTGTCTAAATGCTGATTTACTGAAATTCAGATTTTTAAAACAGTTATTTTATTTTCTTAAATTTTAGATGATATTAACATAGTTGATCAGGGTAGGAAGGATCAAGGGTTAGAGAAAAATGAGTGTGATCATGTTTCCAAATTTTCTGTTTTTTTGGTTCCTGTTTCTGGGTGGAGGGGGGAAGGATAAGGAGAGAAGTCATACCCAGTCTCCCAACCACTCCAGTACCCAAGGATGGGGAATGGCCATTCGATATCAACCCAGGGTCCCAGTGTGGCACATGCTCCGAGGATTCTGCCCAGGTGGTTTTGATAGTTCAGAAACGTCGATCTCGTTGACTCGAGGATGAGGGAATGCTTTCAATGTCCATTGACTGACACAGTTGACCTCAGAGTCTCCATTAACCCAGATATTTGCTGTCATTGTTTGGCTGGGATAGTTGTCTGCTTTGTCTGCCCTCCTTCCTCTGGCATAGTACAGATGTCCTCTGCAGGCCTCAATAGGCTGGCATATCCTCCATGTGGGTCTGAGTTTTCTTCTACTCCGTCTTTTCTATGGAGAAGGACTAGATCTTGCAGGTGCCCAAGGATCTGGGCCAGGTGACCTGAGCCCTGCCAAGTCCCCTACACCCAGGGCTCACAGACCTGGCACCCACCACCCAGATGGACACAAGGACTTGGGTCAGGTGACCCAGGCGCTGCTTGACTCCCACCCCCAAGTCTCATGGACCCAGCACTCAATTTGCAGCCAGGCCAAGGACCCAGGCCATGGGTCTGGTGGAGTTCAAGACAGATGGCCTGGCTTCTTGTGCCTTCCTGTGCAGTGGGTGCTGAGTCCATGAGCCCCAGGGGTGTGTGAGGGGGTGCAATTCAAATTTGATTTGAAATAACGCCTTCATTATACAATAAATCACTGTGTACTTCCTGGAAAGCATATTCTCCCCCACTGATCTTATGGTATATCCTCTTGTCAGCACTACAATTTCTGAAAATTATTAATTAATTGGAGAAGCCACCAGAAAGCAGATAGACAGAGCTCCCATCTGCTCACTAAGTCCACAGATGCTCACAGCCGTCATTCCTGGGCAGGCAGCCAGGAACTCTATCTGGGCTACCCCGGGGCTGGTAACAGGGAGTAAGTCACCAGAGCCACCACAGCTGCCTCTCAGGGTTCACGTTAGCAGGAAACTGGACTCAAGCGTGGAGCCAGGACTGAAATGCAGTCATTCCAGTGTGGCATACTGGTATCCAACTCTTAACCACCAGGCTAAAGGCCCATCCCGACAACGCTTTGGCTATGCTCTTTCTGCAACAATCCACTCTCCCGCAATGGATTTTCTGCCTCTTCCTTCTTCTTCTCCTCTTTCTTCTCTTATCCTCGTTTTAATTTTCATTCTGCTTCTATTTCTCCTCTTCCTTTATATGTTTCGGAAAATCTCGAAAGTTTTTGACATTCTTTCATACTATTTAGGTGACATTTAGGAAACCCAAAATTCTGGAATTTAAGAAATGGAACTGTACTGAATTTATAGGTTGTTTTAGAAAAAAAAATAGGAAAAAATGATTTTTGTATAATACCAAACTTTGGTATCTAGATAAGTTTTATCTTTTTATTTACTCAAATTCTATTTTGTCCTTTTGTGAAACTGTTAATAAAAGGACCTATGCATTTCTTCATTTCAGTATTTTGCAGAATAAAAATTTATTCTAAATACATGTGATGTCAATACATCATATGTTATGTATTTAGAGTGTACTGAGTGCGATCTTTTAGATTTTTCCCTAAGTACCTCTTAAGTGGGCAGAAGAATTACCAGAGGGACAAGATAACCTTGTTCTAAAAAATAATTAGATAAGCAGGTTTAAATGTTTGTCAATGATTTCCAGATTCTACTACCATTTAGGCTTTACCAATATTTCCTCTTTGTATTACAACTTCTTCCAACTATCATCCAAAGAGAAGACTTGAAATCCACAAATGTTACTTACAACATTTGCTTTCTGTTTAGGAAAAAGATACTCAGTAACTTGGATTATTTGATTCATTGAGATTTTAAATCAATTGAAGGGTTGTGGGGCAGGGGATTAAGCCACCACATGGTACGCTGCATCCAACATCAGTGATGATTTCAGCCCCAGCTACCTTCAGCTTCCGGCTAATGCACCTAGGAATGCAGTGTGGGATGCATGGCCCATTTCACCCCATGGGGGAGACCAGCATGAAGCTTGTCTGTTGCATCCATTTGAGGGAGTCAGCCAGGGGAAGGAAAGCCTCTTTGTCACCGCACTCTGTTGCGCTGCCTTTCAAAATAACCAAGCTTGCTTTATTGCCAAACATTTATCCAATTCTTTCTTTGTGGCAAATGTTATTCAATTTACTTTATGAATATTAATTTAATCCTAACAAGAACTCTACAAGATAGATGCAGCGATTGCGATCTTTATGTAACAGATATGGAAACTGAGGCACATGAAGCTGACAAAGAGGGCACGTGGTGAGGCCAGAAATAGAATGAAGCAGGTGATTCTCTGCCTTTTCACGGTTATGTTGTTTAGAACAAGGATCCAATGCTTTTGGTTTCGGCCATTTTAATTTCTACCATATGGGCTAATTAATTCTATTTTCAAACAGGAAGAAGGTTGTCTTGAATCTGGTATTAAAAATTAGTTTGGGGGTAGCCATTTGATGCAACTGTTAAGATGCTGTTTGGGATATCCACACTCCTACCTGGAATACTTCAGTTTGAAACCTAATTCCACTTCTGGTTCCAGCTTCTTGCAATGTGTATCTTGGTAGGTGGTGGATGATGGATTAGTATATGAATCCCTGGCATGCACATGGAAGGCCTGCATTGAATTCCAGGTTCTTGACTAGGGCATGGCCTTGCTTTGCTTATTGCAAGTCTTTGGGGGAGTTAACTAGTGGAGGAAGAGCTCATTGTCTCTCTGCCTTTCAAATAAATTAATTATTTTTTTATTTTTAAATATTCATTTAAAAAAAGTTATTTTATGGTACAGTTCCACAGACTCTGGGATTTTCCCTACCCCCTCCACAAATCTCCCACTCCTCCACTGATTTCCCCTGTGTTATTACAATAGAATAATTCTTCATAAACAGTCACAAGTCCATCATTCTGCTATGTAAGTGTAACCTGGCGTTGCACGCATGGACAATGGCAGAGACTCCAGCATCCTATTGTCAAGATATATTCCACAGTTTCATTGGGAGTCCATCTTTGATCTGGAAGTAGAGATGCATACTGCATTGTATCCTCACATCTGGATATGACAGTCACCATTACACAGTTACTATACATCCCCTTAAATGAAAAGCCACAAAACAAAATCAACAACAACAGGAAGAAGAAGAGTGGACATTTACAACTCCATGAAGTTAAATAACATGCCACTGAATGACTGATACATCACTGAAGAAATGAAAAAGGAAATCAAGAATCTTCATGGAAAAAAAATGATGCTACTGTGTAATCTATGAGTCAGTAAAGAATTTAATATGAGAAAAAAAGTGTTTTGAAGAATTGAAAATAAAAACAAAAAAATCAAAATCCATGAGATACAGTTTGCGCTGATCTTTGTTGGAGAAATGTGTCTCGTGTAGGTAGATGCGTTTTGTTTTTTGATCCAGTTTACTAATCTATGTCAGCTTTATACTTTTTCAAAAAATTGACTGAAAGAATGCGGTTATACCTGTAGTCTGTGCACATGCTGTACATACTTTCTAAGTGATGCCTCTCTGTTATGTTAACTGTTCTGTGAGGCTGTCTTATTGATGATGGGCTTTTCATTCAATACCTGCTGATCTTCCATATGCTAATATACACCCAGTGTTGACACTTGCTAAACTGTCATTGCAAGCATAAATATTAGACACACTGAAATTTGATTTTAGCTCAGCTTTTGCTTTGAATAAAGATATCTAAAAAAAATCAATCCTTATGCTGGGTTTCATTTTCTATGAATAGAGGTCAAATTTATCAGGACAAAGGTAGTATGAAAGGTAACCTATGATGTCAAAATAGATGTGTTTGGTAAGCAGTTTTAAAAATTCTGATTTAATCAGATAATAAGCCTTGAATATTTTGTTTATTTTTCACCATTTAACAACAGACCTACGTCAAATTTGGCATAAATTCGTAAGCATAGCATTAATGGACTATGTAAATATATATGTGTTTTATTTCATCTCTTTCATAATTCTTGGCTTCAGGGGGAAGAGGTAGGCTTTCCAAGTTCTCAGTTCAAGTTTGACAACTATCAACGATGTGACTTTGGGCAAGCCTCATTTTTATGTAAATCTTAGTTTCCTCATCTGTGCAGAGGAAACCTGATTCTTGATTCATGGAATCATGAGGATTAAGATAATACATTTTATTCTATTTTTTTTGTTAATAAAAGTACAATTTATTTTCCAAAATTTTACTGTATGCTATTGGTTTTGTTGCCAGTGGTGAGGCAGGGTGTTGCAGGGAGGCCCACATGACAGGCTGGGATTTATTGTAACCTAGGTCCTGTCATTACACTTATTGTGAAAGCTAGGACAAATGTCTGAGATTCCAATTTCTTACACATATGAATAACTGGGTGAGGAGAACTTTAAGGTTCTCAACAGGTCAGAAGTCAAGGATTCACATGTTATGTGATGCATGTAGTTTAATAATCTGAACACAGGGCTGGGCTTACAGGTTGTAGAGCTAAAATGTTCATGTTTGATGACTGTGGAAAGAGAAGGAAATCACATAACTTTGTAAGCACCTTCATTTGAGTAAACACTAAGAAGTCAATTGTTAAAATGCACATTTTGTCTCTAAATGCAAAGGTTTGCAACTGAGCTCTTTCATTGCTTTGAGTAACTGTGAACGATCAGTGGCTGGAGCTGAACTGATCTGAAGCCAGGAGCCAGGAGCTTCTGCTGGGTCTCCCACGTGGGTGCAGGGTCCTGAGCTTTGGCCATTCTCAACTGCTTTCCCAGGCCTCAAGCAGGGAGTTGGAAGGGAAGTGGTGCAGCTGGGATACAACCCAGTGTCCATATGGGATTCTGGCATGCGCAAGGGGAGGACTTTAGCCACCAGGCTACGGCGCCAGGCCTTGTAATCTCTTTCAAATGTACTTTGATAGACTGTTGGTTGTCAAAGCAGTTTTACCTGCAAAATACTTGAGTCTTTGGTGCTTGTTCATCTTCATGACTATTCTGTTTTAGCAATATGGAACGACTGTAGTAACTGCCAAGATGGTCTTCCGAATCACTGGCCTCTCCTCTCTGTTTCTTGGCTGCCAAGCAGTCTATATGACATGCAAATCTGAACACATCTATTTCCCTTTCCACTTAATTGCCACAGGGTTTTCTAAAACATTCTGATAAAATAGAAGGGCTTGGATGAAACTATTTTAAAAAACTTTTGATCACAGGCATCTGTACATATTTTATTTTAATTTCATAGAGTGTTAAAGTAGAAAGGAATAGCCTGATGTCCACTATGCCAAACTGCTTCCATGGGAGCAATCCAATTCATAGCACCTCCTTCTGGTTTGTCAATGTTCTTTTTAAGTCTGTTGAAAATGCAAGATAAATTTTCAGGGGCTATTTTGGCCTGCCTTATATAGTCTGTGTTATAGTGTAACATTGTTGATCACTGAGCTCATTTAATTATTGTATATTTACAAAAATACATTTAAGATCTACCAGGCCAAATCTCTATCCAATTTTTCTTTCTGAAAATATTCCTGTTTATAATAGCACATTATTCTTTCAAATTAACTTTGGATTTGTTTTGCCAGAAAACTCAGTTGGAGTTTTCAGTGGAAAAAATCTTAAAAATCTTAAATGAGGGAAAAAAGGACATTATTGTAACACTGAGTCACTTCATTAGTTTTCTTATCCTGTTTATTTACTAAAACTATTTTATGCATACAGATTTTATGTTTAATTTATTCCCATTTATTTTATGTATTCTGAGTGGGAGTAAAAGTTGCATATTCAAGTTTATCATTATTTAGGAGGCATACTATTTTAATATATTCTTTTATCTGGTCATCTATATAGCTCTTTTCAAAAAAGGACTTTTAAAATTTATTTGAAGGGCAGAGTTACAAATAGAGTAAGATAAAAAAGAGAGAGAGAGAGACTTACTAGTTAAAATACACATAGGTCTTTGATTTCTAGCAAGGATTTGTAAATTTAAAATATTAAATGTCATCAGGGTGAATTAGGAATGTTGGGCAGTGAAATTTCAGAATTTCTGCTTTTAGAATCTATGCCCTTGTGATTTTGCTTTCCATAAGCTTTCTAAATATAGGATTTAATATTTAGTTCTCTCAATTTTCTCTTTTCCAAGTCCAGTGTACCAAGGGAATATGTTTGATGTTTCTTTCATAGAGCAAAAAATGCCAAATACCATGATGTTACTACACCAGTGATTTTGATCTTCCTTCTTGGTTGTTATCACACTCTCAATGGATGTGACTTACACAGCATAGCAAAGCTTGGAGAGTTTATGTTGGACATTACTTTAGTTCTTTCCTCTTTTGCAGAGGTACTTGTTCCCAGATAAAATACACAGAACTTTATCATCTATATATGAACCCAGTTAAATCACTTCTATAAATACCACAATCTCAGTTGTTTATTTGTTTGTCAGGATATGAGCTATTGGGATAAGTAAATGTTCTGACAATGTTATGTTCTCAAGGGTCAAAGTGTTTAAAAATTTTTTTAATTTAATGAGTTTATTTTATTTTTGATGATGTATACATAGTTGAGATGGATGTATGCCTATGTGGGTTACTGATGAGGATGGAAAGTGTCAAGAGATGGGGAAAAGTGGAGAGAATTGCTTCCAATATTTATTTTCTTTTTGTATCTGGGGGTATGGCGGAGAGAAGGGGAGAGCGCTGCTCGCAGCCGCCTGATGGCATCTCTACCCAGGGCTCTCATCCTAGGGTCACCTGTGGGCAGCATTTTCTGTAGGCACTGCTGAAGTGATTTTGATAGCTCTAAGATGCTATTGCAAAGTTTCAAATTTGTTTTAGATTGACATTTTTCCAGATGTATGCATTGGTACATATGATGTGTATCTCCCTCCATGGCATTTAGCTTTCTAAAAAACACTGTGTTGGAGGAACCTGGTCATTCAATGGAAAAGGAGGATCAGAAGAAAATGGTATTCAAAGTACAGCTGTTAAAGCTCTTACAATTATTTTTACATCAGGCCATTTAAAGTTTTAATAAATGCGCACATTCAAAACATAATGTATATGTGTGAAATCGACATCTTAAGATTTGTTTATGACCCTTTTCTATATTCCTGTAGAACAGTGGTCTTCTTCATTTTACTTGTCGATCTCTTCATTTAGTAGAGGATTAAGCATGTGATTACAAACTAAAAAATATATCTTTGCAAAAATTAAATGAAAAAACAAAGAAGGAGTGAGTGAAGGAGGGACAGAAGTATCATATTCTTAGAATGTATCTATGCACTACATGAAATCTGTTTTCTTTATATTAATGCAAATAAATTAAAAAATAAAAATAAAAAACTATACAAAGTAATAAAACTATGAGAAAATCAGTGAGATTTTAGAAATCTTGAACTATGGGTACAACACAGATCCTTGCCTTGCCTGCACTGGGATCCCATATGGGCAGCAGTTCATCCCCAGTTACTCCTCTTTCTAACTAGGTTCCTGCTTATGGTATGGGAAAACAGTTGAGGATGTCCTAAAGCCTTGGGGCCCTTCATCCACGTGGGAGACCCAGAAGATGCTCCTGGCTCCTGACTTCAGCTCAGCTCAGCTATGGCCATTGCAGTCACTTGAGGAGTAAACCAGTAGATGGAAGATCTTTCTGTCACTCTTTTTCCATAAATATGATATGCCTTTCTAATAAAAGAAAATAAATCTTAAAAATCTAAATTACAGTCAGATAATTTATTCTTATTTTTATTTAGTATGTGTTTGTTACTGGCATATTCTCTTAATGAAAAACTTAAGCAATAGTTTAGTATTGTTGTGTTGTACAATTCCAGATTACACTCCTCATTTTAACTGGCTGCTATTGGTTGAGCTGTGTCCCTGCCACCACCCCTGCTCTGCCTTCAATTTTGTGTATTGAGATTCTACTCAGAGGATCATGGATAGATTTTTTTTCACAGTTAAAATGAAGTCACTATAACCTGTGAATGCTCTTATAAAAAAGAAGGAAATGTGAGGACACACACAATCACACATGGACACCAACACAGAGACCAGGTGAATCACCAACAAGTCAGGAATGACAAAGAGTGTCAGCAAAGCCCCCAAAAGGGAGGGCACCGTGGCACAGGTCCTTCCTTACAGCTCTTCAAAGAAGCTACCTCTTCTAAAAGCTTGGTCTTGGACTTGTGATATCCTGAACTGTGAACCAATAGATATTGGGAATGTAGCCACCCAGCATGTGTTACTTTGCTGCACCTAACCTAGCAAACTAAAATGCACTGGTGTTACATCAGCATCTAGTACCTGGCTGTTTTTATAAGATAACTGGCTTTTGCTTTGTAGGTTACACCTTCCATATCTCATCATGGTTCTAGAGATTTAGCACAATATGCTTTCAGGGATAAAATAAAGCTCAAAATCTTTATTGCTCAGTCACTATTCCAGATTATCTATACATTCATCCAGACATCTATTTGTCCAATATTTATTGTCTACAGTCAATGTGCCAAGATTGATGTTGACTTAACCCTTAGAAACCTGCATTCAGAAAGAGTTCATATGGTTTGCAATCCATTATTATATTAGCTTGTGCATGAAAACTGAAAATTAAAGCTGTGAACCTCCCCCAAGCATCTACTGGCTTCTCATTTTCTTCCTTCATGTGTATGGAGACCAGGCTTGGATTGTTACACCTTGAGTGTAGTCTGTGTCATCATGTTTAATTTTCCTTGGGGCTTTTAGCCTGTGTGCTTGCAAACATTTATTTCCTCCTGTTCCCACTTTTGGTTCTTCCTTCATTTTCTGGTACTTACAACAATGTGATTCATAGAACCTATGCCAGAAAGGAAAGACTTTGATTACAGAAAGGACATATTCAAATAAATTCTCATTCCCTAGTGCTAATAAGAATTCATTCACTCAACAATGTTTGAATTATTTTCTGGTCAATAATGAAAATAGTAAAAAATACCCAGGAAAGTGATATGGGCCATATGAATTGTGGAATACTGATTAGCGGTGCTGAAGCTTAGTTTCTGGCAAAAGAAAAGACCCTACGTCAGTCTGCCCTTAGGTCATTTGTTTCCTTTTCATCAAAAGGGGAGGAAGGTGTGTGCAGCTGCAGGACACACAGAGCAGCTGCTTTGCTCCAGATCTAATTAATGAGTCAGAGGTGAGCGCTGTAGCTCCCAGGTGTTTTCTGCCCTCAGAATCACCTCCACCTCTGCTCTCCTTCATGTCCTCTGACTCTCAACAATACACAAAGCCCCTTATCTTCTGCACCTAATAGAGTAGACTGGCATCTCCTCCCCCTTTTGGCTCTGATTTGAGCTGGGCAGACTTGTAGTGAATATGGGAGATCCCTCCCCTCTACTGACACCTGGCTTGGCCAGTGTGTTCCAGCACTGGCTGATGAGAGACACCAACTGAGAAACCTCAGACAGATGTTTGGGGACTTTAATAACAATGCCAGGTGCCATCTCTAAGTAGGCACATTTGAACTTGTATGCTATTGGTGTTCTGACGTTAGTCAATAGAAGCTTAAGTTTTCTCAAAGTTGAAAACAGCCAATCAACAGCAGGGAAATTTATAATGTGACAAAGGAGAAAAAGCTAGAGGTTTGAATTCTTGTTTGCTAATAATTTAGGGAAAATTCCTTAGCTTCTGTGTGTCTTATTTGTTAGAAGAAGAGGTTGAAATAGAATCATGTTTTTATTATTGATTCATGAAATAAATATACTAACTCATGCTTTAGATTATTGGTCTAGACTTTGGGGAGGCAGCAGAGATTGAGTTGTTCATCGACTGTTGTCAAAATGTCCCATCTTTCAGTTCACTGTTCTGTATCTAATATTATCATCTGCTGACATCCAGTATGTGGGGGAAAGAATAGAACGTATTATTGTTTTATCATATTATTAACATAGGCTTTCTTCGCTGTCCTCATTCTCAGAGGGATCTTGGAGTGCTAGTCGTGCTTCAAGAACTCTCAATAACATTCTGCTGAAATTCTCACAAGGACATGACTAACTTCATCTTCAGGACTGAAGAGGAGGGGACTGGCATCTTGGTGCAGCAGGTGGAGACACTGCCTGTGACATCTGCAGATCCTGTATTGGATTGCTCGTTTCAGTCCTGCTGTTGGAAGAGCTTTCACTCTCACACCCTCTCCCTCCAGTTCAGATAAATGAGTAAATCTTAGAAAAGAAATACCAAACAGAAACTCTTTGACTTCCAGACAAGTTATACTTGGCTTCTAAAAGGAAATGAGAATAGTTTGATATTAAATAAATCTGTTATGAAACCAAGATGATTAAGCTTACTTAGGTTTATTACAAAGTCAAGTCACCAGATGAGGTTTCCAAGTGTCTTAGATGAGGATTCTATAGTTTTCAGGTGAGGTAATGAAGTGCCCAAAGTGTTACCTGTGCAAGGTCTTAACGTTGTATCATTGGAACTATGGCAAATGTTAGTTTTGTCTGACTCATCAGTATTTGTCTCTCCATTCCTCAAGAGTCATGTATTCTGGATCATAGAAGGCAGATTGCAAATAATTCCACCCTGTGGGCTTCAGCTCCTCTGTAATTGGGCATCAGGGTAAAAATCTCAACAGATCTGTTTCTTCTCACCCCCCCCTTTTCTTTTAAGATTCATTTTGTTTTTATTGGAAAATCAGATAGACAGAGAGGAAGACTTTTCATTTGTTGATTCACTTCCCAATCGTCCAAACAGCCAGATCTGTGCTGATCAAAAGCCAGGAGCTCGGAGCCTCCTCCGGGTTTTCCAAGCAGGTGCAGGGTCTCAATGCCTTGGGCCATCCTTGACTGCTTTTCCAGGCCAGAAGCAGGGGGCTGGATGGGAAGCAGGTCCTCCAGGATTAGAATGGCACCCATATGGGATCCTGGCACATGCAAGGTGAGAACTTTAGCCACTAGGGTATAGTGCTGGGCCCTTTTCACCCCTTTCACACCACTGACTTCCTACACCAAATCCCAGCCAAAGTTTGGATCACTTTACTTCAATATTTTTAAAAAGTTATTTATTTGAAAGGCAGACTTGTGTACAGAGAGAGAGAGAGAAAGAGATGAAAAGAGAGGAAAGGAGAGGAATCTTCCATTTGGTGGTTTTCTCCCCAAATGGCTGGAAAGGCTAGAGCTGGGTCAGGCTATAGCCAGGAATGTGGAACTCTATCAGGGTCTCTGACACGGGTGAACGTGGTCCAAGGTCTGAAGCATCTTCTGCTACTGTTCTGGGTGTGTTAGGATGGAACTGGATCAGAATTGTAGCAACCAAACCATGAACCAGCCTCATGTGGGGTGCAGGCATTGCTGCAAGTAATGCCACAACACTGAACCCCAACACTGGCCTGGTTTTAGCATTCAATGTATTGCAAGGTCACAGTGAGTGTCTCCCTGTGCTGACTTTTTCACATCTTTGAGGTTTGGAGATAAATTTTGGAGGGATATCTGCCTTGTTTTAGAAAGTACTGTAAGTTTAAGACCCAAAAGTTTAAACAATGAACTTTTTCAAGGACTGAAAAGTCCTTGGGTTGAGAGAGACACATTCTTCCTATAGCTTTCCTAAACTGTCTTTGGATATGGATTTATTGCTATTTTGTGGGAAATTTTATATTCATTGTTGAACTGAGTTATGAAGAGCAGTAGTTTTAGGTGTCTCACTCCCATAGAGCATTGTCGTTAAGGTCAAGAAGATAATTTAAAGCTGAAATACAGATCTGTTAGGAAGGCTCAAATCTGTTGTGAGTTAATTGTCCTGGATTAGGATGCTGGCTTATTTTTGGGCCTTTAATTCATATATTGTTACTTTATTTTCTGAAGACTGAGAGAGAAAAACTCGAAATTTATAAAACATAGTTTAAAGTTGGAAAATAATCAAGTATTTAATTGTCTTTAGGACAAATCTAGTGTCTGAAATGAAATGGCAAAAAATGATGCAAAAAGCTGACAAGCTTGGCTGAGGACTTCCTGGGTGGAAGATCCTTATATAGATTCGGAGAAGAGGGGAAAGTACAGGCTTAAAACTGAGTTGAAAAGGGTAGTCTTGGAGTCCAACAGTGCTGCTTCTATAATCTCACTTTCCATATTAGGGGGCAAAGCATTCTAAAATATAATACTTGGACATGTCCCTTATTGTCTCTGATTCTTAATCTCTCGTCTACTCAAGGACAATACTAGCATGAACAGCAGAGCATGACAATTAGCATTACATGGGACATCACAGGAAAATGGTCTGGCACGGACTAGGTGGTCATAAGATGCTTCCTGAATCTATGGCTATGTCCAATGGAACCTGTAAGGACATATATCTTAAACACAGAAAACAAGGCTTGAATTTACAGGTTATTTAGACTTAAATTGTATTTTGTTAGAACCAAAGAAATATTGTTGAAAATATGTTGGGTCCTTCTCTGAGGATATAGGAGTACATCACCTGATCCTTGGCAGGCTTGGATTAGAGGCACTCAGGGGCTAGCCCATGGAATGATTTGAGGTTCCCACCTGTAGAAATGAAAATGCATAAATGTCATAACTCTTCTTGTGTGTTATTGGGCAGGCTACTCCTGTTCCATCCCTCACTCTGCCAGCTGTGATCTGATGTGTTGTCAGCTCCTCAATTATCTAATCCTTTGCTTTGATTCATACCCTTACTGTGTGTTTGGGCTCTTGTAACAGCTTCCTGTTTGGCTCAGAGTGGGTTATAGACCCAATATTAGATTTTGAGGACTGCAATATTTGATTCCTTCCTTCTCAATATTTTATGATGATATGACACTGGTGAAAAAATAGGCATTTGTCGTTTTGTTACAGATGTTACTGTGCGGCAATAGCTCTTTGAAGTTAACACAGCAAACAATTATCCTTTTCTCTTAGCAGAGTTTCCATCTTTGATATGTGTGTTTTTGGTATGTAAGAGCCAGAAAAATTACAAAAGAATGGATAGGAGAACCGCTTGTGGCTTTAAGTAATCTTTCCTGCTCTTAACCATGCTCCATGACAAATCTGTTAAAACAAATAACTGAAGGCTAAAAAATAAAAGATTTCGGAATAAGTATTTTTCTTTCAATGCACCTATCAAATATTTTTCTATTTTAACTGTTATTGATAACTTATAAATCCATAATATGTGTATTCCAAGCATTTTATTAGTTACAGCAACACTTAAACCAACATTTTGTTCAAAGTTTAAATTTACTTCATGCTTATTTATTTTACATGTTTCTATTGTATGCATACTGAAAATATGTATTCCCTGTTAATTTCTATGAGGACATAAGTTAAAATTAGTTGTTCACTGTCTGGCAGCAACGGACTTGGTACATAGAACATAGGGACTACTGACTGATGTTCAATACTTGAAGTTTATTAACAATATCAGACTTTTAAAGACAGAAGGTCATGTAAGCAAGAAAAGGGGGGTCTGAAATAAGATGTGGTTTACGTGCAGGTGTGCAAGAGGGGGTTTACTGGTAAACAAGCTGTTCATTTAGCAGGTAACCTTTCCTTAGTTTGTTATCTGGACTTGATGATAAGGGAGTCCCTGTTCCCCTGCTGTGATTTGCTATCTAAACCTCAGGATTAGGGAGTTCCTGGCCTGAGCATTTCCATATCAACTGCTCCTGGAGCATCCTCCACAGGGTTGCAGCTGGTTACTCCTCTACACTGGCAAGACTTCCCAGCATCCTCTCAATCAATTGTCTTCCTACAATTAGTTGCTCATTACTTTTCAGGTTCTTACATAAATACTTTGATTAATCTTTTTGGAAGCCTACTGTGTCTTATCTCTATTTTGCAGCTCAGAAAACAGTGGCTTTCACAGAGGCTACAAATCTCCAGTATCACACAGCTCTAAAGTGGCAGATCTAGAAGTTGAACTTAGTTACTTCACAGGATAGCTGGCACTTTCCTCAATGTGGTCTAAGGCACTGTGATTCCAAGTTCTGGGTGGGACTTGAACATTTATAGGAAGTTACTTTATAGCCTGGTTTCTCATGGTCCCTCCTCATCTAAGTGTTTTTAGAAAGATTCCATTTTCTTATGTTTGCATGTGGAATACTGAAGAAAGTGTCTCTGAGGAGGTAATTTCCAGTTTACTTCCAGATTAAACTCTGATGTCATCTGGGGGCTGGGGATCAGGCTTCAATGGCAGGTGCAGAGAGTCTATGGGAACTGGGAGTATTCCTAGAGACTGGAATGGATGTTGATATTGATTGACAGTGGTTGACCGTGGGTGCCCATTCTTATGCTCTTAACACATCTTTATAAAAATATTGTTGGCATAGCTTCATAATAAAGTTAAAAAAAAATAAGAGTCATCTTACTGTGGTAATAGAAGGATATTGACTGGGAATTCACCTAGACCTGGATTCGTGGTGTTATCCTTGTATTTGATAACTGTTTATTTAGGTTTGGGAATGTTATCTGTCTTTCCTGCATCTTAGTTTTATCACCTATAAAAGTAGATTTGACAAACATTTCAGCTCTGTCATATGACTTGAATGAAATGTTGCATTTGAGAGTGAGTGTTTGAGACATGGCACAGTTTGGGCTCTACTTAGGTTATTTTTCTTTTTTTCTTTTTTTAAAGTAATTTTATAATACAGTTCCATGGACTGGGATTTTTGTTACCCCCTCCACAAATCTCCCACTCCCCCACTGATTTCCCCTGTGTTATTACAATAGAATAATTCTTCATAAACAGTCACAAGTCCATCATTCTGCTATGTAAGTATAACCTGGCGTTGCACGCATGGACAATGGCAGAGACTCCAGCATCCTATTGTCAAGATATATTCCACAGTTTCATTGGGAGTCCATCTTTGATCTGGAAGTAGAGATGCATACTGCATTGTATCCTCACATCTGGATATGACAGTCACCATTACACAGTTACTATACATCCCCTTAAATGAAAAGCCACAAAACAAAATCAACAACAACAGGAAGAAGAAAAGTGGACATTTACAACTCCATGAAGTTAAATAACATGCTACTGAATGACTGATACATCACTGAAGAAATGAAAAAGGAAATCAAGAATCTTCATGGAAAAAAAATGATGCTACTGTGTAATCTATGAGTCAGTAAAGAATTTAATATGAGAAAAAAAGTGTTTTGAAGAATTGAAAATAAAAACAAAAAAATCAAAATCCATGAGATACAGTTTGCGCTGATCTTTGTTGGAGAAATGTGTCTCGTGTAGGTAGATGGGTTTTGTTTTTTGTTTTTTGTTTTTTGATCCAGTTTACTAATCTATGATGTTTGATGGATATTCAAGCTATTTACATTCAGAATTAATAGGGATAAGTGGTAATTTTTAATTTGCTGTGCCACGCATGGGACTACAGTTTGATTTTACTGATTGTGTTTGGTCCCTGGTTCTTCTTTTGTAGATACTTGTGCCACCAACTTCCAGCAAGTTTTAGTCCAGGGCTTTTGCATTGTTTTCCACCATGGTCTCCATAGCCCCAGTTCCTGACTCACCAGTCTTCACCTCGTGTGATCCTGAGCTGTGACTGTACTGTTGCCTGTATAACCTTTCTCCTTCACTTCCGTTCAAGCAGTGCCCAGGATTACGGAGATGCCAGCTGTCCTAAATAACTGGTTTGTTGGTGGTGCTTATCTTGCTGGAATCTGCTGACTATTAGATCTGAGAGCCACATGGACATATTTTGGGTGGAACCTGTAGGATGCCAAAGTCAGTACTATTTTCCCTGTGGGATCAGTGCAAGCCACTGAGCTAGAAGTGAGTTTGCTCCCAGCTTAGTGCATGTGCAGCTAACTGCTGTCCCTCCAGCCTCATAATCTTTGTAACACTGTACAAAATGGGGCCTGACATGGTGCTAGTAGAGTTCTAGATCAACTGGCTATTCATTCTGGGGGTTACCTGAATTTATATTGGGTGGAATCTCTAGGATGCCGCATTGGTACTGTTTTCCCCGAGGGACAAGTGAAATGCACTGAGTTGGAAGTAAACTTGCTCTTGGCTTAGAGCATGCCCAGCTTGCTGTTTTTTTTTTCCAGTCCCACAGCCTTTGCCTCACTACACAAAATAACACCCAATGTGGCACTGGCACTGGTGGGGGTCTGGGCTGTGAAATACACCCTGTTTCTGCACCACCTTCTTGGGGTCTGCTGCTCTGCCTTTGCTCCTGGTCAAATCAAACAAATCAGCAGGATGGGCAGGTCTTTGCCTGCTGATCTCCTGGTGAACTCCCATTCCCACATGGCTGCTGTTGAAGCTCTGGTCACCTGTGGAGACTGGACCGCCATTCACTGACTGCTTCTGGGATATCTGGTCACTGCAACACCACTCCATTGTCTTTGTTGCTTCCCCATGTCTGTCAGTTTCCAGGTGCCCCTCTGCTATTGGCCTGTCCTCTCGTATTTCCTGGAATGTGCCCTCTCTGCTTCACGCTGGCTAATGAATTGCCATTTGTTTAAATTTGCCTTTACCTAATTCTGTCATCATGATTCTCCACCCATGTTAGCGTCTATCCTTCATTTTCTACCAGCTTCATGGAAATCACAACTACGTAAAATAATATCATCCAACTTTTGAAACTACTACATGAGTTCTATTTCTTTATAGAAGAGGAGCTTTCAAGTTCAAGATTTCCTTATTCATAATCCTCTGCCACTCTTTTTATTTGTTTATTTTATAACACCTGATTGTCATTCATTTATTTAACTATTTAAGGGAGCACTTACTGATAATGTATTACATAGGCAGCTATGAGGTTATGGAGAAAAGAAAGAAATAAAATGGCTTCCTGCCTTCTTGGGAATTGTACTGTGATGCGAGGAGAGAGGTTGAATACATGAACACAACTCAAGAACAGGTAACCATAGATAGCTAGATAGCTGCAAAAGAAGGTCCCAGTTAGGGGTATGAGTCGGGCCTGAAGGAAGTAAGGCGATTGGACAGAGGAGAGAAGGTGGCCTTTTATCATTTGAGGGAATGGATTGATCAAACAATGGAAGGTAGGAATAAGCACTGAATTAGAGAGGGGATACTGAAGAATTTTCTTTTCTGGATCTTGGAAGGGGGGCAATGTGGACTTCATAGGTTGGACTTCAAGGAAAAAGGGTTCATACAGCTGCTTTTGCCTTGATATTAATCGTGGAAGAGCCAAGACGTCATGTGGATGACCTGAAACAAGCACTGAAAAAAAATGATCATCTTTTTCTTCTCTATTTCTCATACAATTAATATGGAAATAGTATTTGCTTCACTATTTTGTCTTGAAGCTCAGATAAATAAATGCATATAAAGCACTTATATCCTGTTATGGAAAATGTCGTAGATGGTAAATATTCCAATTCAAAAAAGGGACAACAACAGATATGTATGTGTGTGTGTGAATGATTATGTGTGTTTGAAGTTTCTATGTAAGCAGTGGGAAGCACTGAGAAACGTGTGAGAGGGTGGATATTATCCTTATTATTTTGTGGGACGTTCAGACACTCATGAGATTATCACTCTTAATAGTATCTCTATCATCTTAATCATATCTCTAGCATTTAGTATATGGATATCAAAGGGCACCTTGAAATGAAAAATAATATTTTATGTAGATATGATAGCAGAAATATTTTGGATTTGAATTAAGATTTTTTTTTTTGGTTCTTCAACAGAAAAAAACCTGCAGAAACAGAGAAGATATTGTCAGTTACAGAGTAAAATAATTGTTTCTCCTAGCACTGAATCCAAAAGTTTGTTGTACAGGAAACATAGGATATTTAATGATCTCCATGCTTTTTTTGATTATGTAGTCTAATAAAACAATGTCTGCCAGTATTATATGTGGTGTGTATGTGTGTGTGTGTGTGTTTGAGAGAGAGAAAGAGAAGAGAGAGAGAGAGAGAGAGAGAGAGAGAGAGAGAGAGATTGATTTAGTCTTGTTTATAAATTCGGATACCAGTGTTACATCTCCCTTCATCCCAGTTGGAACATGCTGTTTTATTCCTGGATGTGTTCTTTGTTGTTCAGGCCACCTCTCTGAGAAATCGAGCTGCTGAATCTGTATGAAGTATACTTTCCACTTTTAAAAATTTTGATCTTTCCTTCCTTTTTCTGTGGCTCTTTGAAAGATGTGTGAATAGTTGGATATAACACCATGGGTGCTTCTACAGGGAGTTGTATGTAATGGTCTGACTTTAGGAGGGAGGTTGGGGCTGGAGACAAATGGGCATTGGTTTGTAAGATCTGTTTATAACCATGAGAATGATGCCTTTTTTCTCCTAAAAGAAAGGGTGTGTAGCGAGTAAAAAGTGTTCAGGAACTCAGCTTTCAAAGAGAGGGGACAGACCAGAGCCTACAAAGGAGTCTTAGACAGGAGAGGAGCACAAGGAAGTCTGTGTGTGTCAAAGCCAAGGGAGTGGAGCACTTTCACATGATGGCATGTGCAAACCTTGCAAAGGGGAGTATATCCCAGTAGGAAAGATGGCGAAAGATGCTTTTGCTTTGACATCCAGGAGGTCATTTATCTCTCCAGTGGGGAAGGAGTGCAATTATTTGATAGGTTGAGAAAGTGGGAGGGCGACAACCAGAGTAGACTTTCAAGAAAGTTTTAAGAGAAGGAAAGGAATCAAATAGGGTGAGTGTGAGTATGTGAGTGTGGGAGGGAAAGAAAAACAGAAGACCCTGACCATCTCTCAGCTATTCCATTCCTCCACCTCTCCCCTCATTTCCCTTCTCTTCTTCTTTTATTTTTCTCCTCTCTCTGTTTCTCCCTTCTCTATCTTCTCTTTCTATCAATGATTGCTTATCGCAATGCTTGCTATGCCTGGATAGCTCCCCCTCCCCCTGGTAAAACTGGACAGATACCAACCCTGATATCTTTTCCTTGAGAGATAGTAATCACAATTTCTGTCAGATGTGTACTGCACTTTGTCCAAAGCATACCCACCTGTCCATTACAGCACCTACCATGCAACTAGTTATTTATGTATCTGTCTCTCTGGATAGGTTCTGAGCTCATAACATGAGGATGCTGTGCTTCCGTCTAGATTCCCAGCCCTTGCTGTATCGCCTGATACGTATTAAGTTTCAGACTTGCTCCTTGGATTTGTGAATGAACAAACAAGGAAAGAGGTGAGCAAACAGTGCTGCGGGAAGGCTGGTCTGGCCACGGTGGAGGCTGCTTGGGAGAGCGGCTGGGGTCATGGTGGGGGCAGCCACATCCACGGGGCATTGATGCCCACTTAGGAGGGCTTGGCACCCTAACTTGGGCAATGAAGAAGTAGGGACTATTTTAAGAAACACATTAGTCGGAGATGTGCCAAATTTAGGTTAAAAAAGAAGGAAAGAATGAAAGAAAATAACAGATGTCTAACCTTTAAAACAGGGAGAATTATGAGGGAAGGCAAATCTTGATCGTGGTGCTTGGGGAAGAGAAAGAACACAGTGCTAGGAGGATGAGTTTGATTTTCAGTCGGCTGGGTGGTCTTCTGAGACATCATTTGTTTTTGTGTCTGTATGCTCTTTCAGGAACCTCCCCAAAGCCTACCGCCTTGTCTTTTTTGGTACGTGTGTCAAACAGCCACTCCTTTTCAGTTGTTTTCTTCTGAAAGAAAAAAAAAATTCCAGAAAGACTTTCAGCAATAATCCTCCACTTACATCAAACACATGTCAGAACAAAGGGAAACCTCAGACTCCCAGGACTTAACAAGCATAGGCACAGCTCAGCTGAACCTGGGACATCTGCTTTAGGAATATTTAGTGTTTTCGAAGAACACTGACATTTGTTGGTCAGGAATGTTAAATGACAGGATATCAATGTAGGATATCAAGCTTATCTGACTTCATTTATATATTTATTTTTAAGCAAAGTTCCATATTTGTGGCTTTTATGTCTCTCGCTGGCAACAAAAGACACATCCCCCCCCCTTTTTTTGCTTAAAAAAGCGGATAAATGTCACCCTTTTTAAAAGAAATTGTTATCTATTTTATTTATTTGAAAGGCAGAAAGAGATGGAGACAAACAGAGAATGCCCTCCCAACCTCTGATTCATTTTCCAAGTGTCTGCAACAGCCAGGTCCAGGCCAGGCTGAAGCCAGGAGCTTGGAATTGATGGAGCACAACTCCCTTGAGGCACCTCTCGCTGCCTCCCAGCATGCACAATAATAAGAAGCTGGATTGGAAGAGGAGCTGGGACTCAAACGCAGGCACTTGCATTAGGAATGTAGGCGTCCCAAGCAGATTTTGCTATACCAAAAGCTACCTCTGCCACCTGTTGGTTCTTACATGCAGAGAAATTAATCGATGCGATTCGGAAGCTACTCTGAGACCTCTAGTCCATTGCAAGAATAAGAAATGGTGGAGATATGAAGGAGGGAGCAACTGAGCATGTGAAAGGGAGTGTCAGCTATTGTTCAACACTCGTGCCCATCCATTTACTGTCCCCCATGTTAGTCTTTTGAAAGCCACCTTGACTTTTTTTCTCCTTCCTTGCTACACCAATAAAATCAGTCATCCCCTGAGCAATAAGCATACAAAATGACTTCTTCTGTAGAACAAACCCTTTGAATGTAAATAATTTGTTAGCCCCCTCCTCCCTTCAAGCATTGTGTTGGAAAAAAATGCCCAACATAAATTGATTGTATAGATAGCCTGATTGTAAAGCAAGATTAATATGAAAGCACAAGGAGTCTGCAATAAAACCTACTAACTTAAATCATTCACATTTGTGTACAAGCATTCATATTTAGCAACAGTCCCAAGGCTGAGATTAAAGCTGTTTGGTAGGTTACTTCAAGGCCTTTTTATTGCTAAATCTTATTATGTCTCTAAAATGTAGAAATTAATCACCTGTCATCAAAGCTGCAGTGGATTATTGACTTCTAAATGTCTCTACAAATTGATTCATGACAGAATGAAACAGGAGACTGAACTAGCATTGAAATTCCTTTGCATGCGATAAAAAAGGTCTATTAAAAGCATTTCAACAAATGTTGCCTATTAGGTAATCATCACAAAGTACTTTCCTATCAAAATGAGGTGCTTCTGGAGTAGTTTTGATGAGATACATTTTTTCCAGCATGGATGGGGTAACACAAAATTATGCTGTGACCCCAGGAAGCTGATTTGGAAATTCATTTAATTCTTGTGCTACAGAGAGCACAATTTATTTTTTTAGTATGAACATAATATGAAGAGAGAAAAAGATCCACTTCATTTGCAATTTCTCTCTCTCTGTATCAGAATGTAAAGACAGTTCAAGTTAAATATCTTGGAATAAGTTTATCATCTTCAATAGTGGAATTAGAAGAATTTTGGCTATAAAGATCCTTTCCAATGCCCATAAATTCTTTTGATTACATTCTGTTTCCTCTTGCCTGTTAGCTTAAACCAGCGCCTTTTGCATTGTGGCATAATGGGTTGGGTCATTGCTTATAGTGTCAGCATCCCATGGGTGCTGATTCAAGTCCTGCTACAGTACTTCCTCTCCATCTCACTAGCTAGGGCTTGGATCCAACCAGTGGAAGATGGTTCAAGTTCCTGGGTCTCTATATTCACATGGGAGACCCAGATGAAGGTCCTGGCTCCTGGCTTTTCTCTGGCCTGGCCTTGGGCAATACAGCCATTCGTGTAGTAACCAGAAGACAGAGCACTCAACCCCTCTCTATCTTTCCTTCTCCCCCCCTCTCTCTCCCTCTATTAATCTGTGTAGCTTTGGCATTCCAAATAACTAAGTCTTAGAAAAATATTAGTACCT
Source organism: Ochotona princeps (assembly GCF_030435755.1). NCBI lineage: Eukaryota > Metazoa > Chordata > Mammalia > Lagomorpha > Ochotonidae > Ochotona > Ochotona princeps. Next base: position 28,660,334 of record NC_080843.1, read on the forward strand.
TTTTAAGAGGGTTGATTTTGCCCACCATGGGACATGAGGCAATGTTTGGAGACTTTTCTTTTTTATGTGGAGTTCAGTAGATACCAAGGGTGCTTTTGAAGACCCTTAAATGCAGAGGGCAGTTCCCTGTAGAAGGAAGTGGCAGTCCAAACTGTTAAAAGATAGTGTCAAGCTTGAGAAACTGTAGTTTAAATTAAGAGAATCTCAATAAGGCATCCCTTGAATTGGGGACATAAAGAGGTTTAAGCAGAATCCTGAATTATTTTTTCAGAGCAAATTAGCTTCTTTAACTTTGACCTGTAGCCCTTGCTTGGTGGTAAAGACTGAACTGCCAATTATGGCTTCTTTCCTTTTCAGGATTTTGTCACTCTGGGTTATTTCTTACAGCCCATTCATCACCATGTCCACGTTTGGCACACATCAGCCTCTCTTACAACTAGTTCAATGCTTTTTGTTTTTAAAGGTTGGTAGAGGCTCTCAAAGTTAGTGTAAGAAAGTGTCATTGAGCTAATTTTTGATCACCATAATTTTTACTTTTAATAACTATTCATAAATAGAAATTAACACTTATGATCAAGAGGAGAGAAGCATCTATTTTGGAATTTTGTCTACCCAATTCAGTTGCTCAGAACATCTTTAGGTCTTTTTACAAAACTAAATAACATTGTTATTTGATAATTTTTGACAACCATGCAAGGTAAAAAGATACTGCTTCTGCCACACAGTGAGTTTCCCAACCAAAGCCCTTTTATTCCCCTTTGTGTCTCAGTGATTAGACTTCTGCATTTGTGAGTAAATTTTACTTTAATCCTTGATATCCATGTACAAGTTAATTTGACACATACACACAATTTAACATATAACATCTTTTATCTAGACCACAGCATCATCCGTTTACCTTATCACATAAAACATGATGTAGTTATGTAGTATTGAAAAATACTACTCTCTGCCTACCTTATGTTCTGTTCATCATACTCCATTCCAATCTTTGACCAAACATATTCTCCTTGCTTACAAGACATTTTGTTTTCCTCCTTTCATAGTCCACAGCTTATTTCTCCATTCAGACATGCTATTCTAGGATCAGTTATGACTAAGTTGGAGCATTATTTGGAGTATCTTGTGGCTCCGACCATAATGCACTACACCTACCTCTTTGTGCCTTCAGATTTTTCTCTAGATTTTTTTCTTGTCCCTGGGAACAAGAGCTATTTTGCGATCATCATTAAACTTCCCTAAAATCAGCATAGAACAGAACTGATACGTAATGAACACCCACCCAACATATGGGTGAATGAAGAGCAAGTGGAACATAACATCTGGGCTCAACTAAACAACCTTTCCATTAGTAGGGGTAGCATAATTAATATGTCAGAAACCTCTAAGGTGGCTCTCCCCACAAATCTACAGAGATGTTACCACTTAGGGATACCCAAACTGATATCCTTAAATCGAGGTGTCTAGGAGTACTAGACAGTGTGCCTTCTTCCTGAAAAGAACGAAAAGGGAACACCTACCAAAATAAGACAGTGGCTGCTTCCCACTTTAGGACAAAGAGGAATTGTATTTGTTCTTAGAGTCCTGAGGCACTTGAACTCATATCAATGAGTAAAACACCCAAGGATTGTTTTAGGAAAAGAGATTTAGGACAGTTGGAACTGCCCAGACAGACAAGGGTTGCCTTGGGGACAGGATATTCCTCACTTTCAAGGCATAGGCTGGAAGGAACTTGGTGAAGACTTAGGGAAGGAGAAGTCCACATTCAAGAGCATGTTGAAGAGCTGCCCCTGTTGAGGTACTTCACAGTGTAAGAGTGTGAGTGTGGCTACAGCCCATAGTTGCAGGGAAACAGAAGCACATGCCTTAAAAACCTTTAGCAAACCCCTCCAGGGCGCCTGAAGCTGCATTTGTCACTGGCTGCAGCTAATAGGAAGATTGGTACATGGCACCTGGAACTCTGCCCTGAGTTCTTTCATAGGAATAAGCCACACCCTCCCCTCTGCAAGAACTCTCCACTCAGGAGGGACATCCCGTGATCCAGAGATCCAGAAGTTTTCCTTTACACAAGCTTTCCTGCTGATGTAAGTCTGGCATGAATATTAATGGAATTCCTTGTGTAGCCATACACAATAACATTCATTTCCATTCCCTTCCCTCTCCCCTGCTCTACCTACCTCTTTTTTTTTTCCTGTCCCTCCTCACCTCCTGCTCACTTTTCACTGGTTATCTTGTACAACATTTAAAAGAATTGAGAGCAGTAAAGCACAAATGTGTTATCTCTTTGGGAGATTCAGAGATGAGCAATTGTTAGGTAACCAAGGCAATGGTTTAAGATTGAATCTATGTGTAGACATCACTGTGGTGTAAAGAAGGTTTGAAACTTTTTGGACATAGCTTCCTCAAAGAGGCTCAAAGAAGCCTTAGTTCAGTTAGAATTGCTTCAGGTGGAGCTTTACCTGCCCTGAGAGAACTGTGCACTTCCAGTTCCTGTATGTGTGGTTGTTGCATAACACTCCTTCTCAAGCCTCCTAAGCAATCTCTGGAGAGAATCCGGAGATGCGGTGTCAGCCATCTTGCAATCATCACCTTGCAGTCTGATTGTCAGCAACAATTTCAGCATGTATTTCACGTACGTTCTTATGCGACAAAGTTTCGTTTTTTCTTTCAACACTCTGAGGCCGTTTCTGGCACTCACTCACTAAACGTTTATGGGAAATGAGTTAAAATTTAACTGATATTTGAGGAAAAGTCTTGTTAGTAAAGATTGTTTATGCAGCACTACATCTCAGAGGGAATCTCCTGTCTTTTTGAAGACAGAGACCTTAAAAGGCAGCTTTGGAGGCTGAATTTATATGTCTTTGTCTCTCTCATGGTTGATCTTGGCAGTACCTCAGATATAACCGAAGACCCAAATAAAGTTACAGTCACAATACAGTGATCTTATCCTGAGAACGTCTCCTCTTGGCAATTGCATCATCTAATTTGGGAAGCAGTTTACACATTTACTTCTGTGATGTTTTTTTTCCTAGGGGCTTTCATGATCTGCCAAGTGGACAAATGTCAACAGGCCGTAAGGATTGATTTACCAGGATATCTGTCTCCGGTGAGCAGGTTACTGTAGCTCTGAATAAAACACATGTAAACAAGCCTAACAATCTTAGTGAAAATGCAATTCCCACCAGACGTGGTGGCTTGATGAGCAATCCTGGTGGGTCTGCCTCCTGTCACTGTGAAATCTTAGAGAGGTAACAGCTTTCACTCTCACACAACTGTCCTGGAAAAGTTTCCTGAGTCTAAGCCACTTACACATGGCAGACCATAGAAGCTGCAGAGCGTTTACACTCAGAACCTTATGGTTCGTGTGCTGCAGGTCTCACAGAATTTGTCTATAGCCCTGAGCCTCAGGACCTTGGGACTGCCCATCAAATCAGAGGCAATGTCTTCCTGTGGGTGTGGATGAGAAGATCCAGTACCAGGCAGCACAAATGCACTTTTCCTTCCTGAGAGGGAACAGAGTTAAACATTTCTCTAGAGTTACTAGACTCCCAGCTTATTGTTTTTAAAGATTTATTTATTTTTTCTTGAAAGGCAGATCCACAAGAGAAGGAGAGACAGAGAGAGAAAGATCTTCTATCTGCTGGTTCACTCCCCAAATGGCTACAGCTCTAGCTGAGCTGATCTGAAACCAGGAGCCAGAGTCAGAAGCTTCTTCCAGGTCTCCCACGCAGGTTCAGGGTTGTAAGGCTTTCGGCCGTCCTTGATTGTTTCCCCAGACCCCAAGCAGGGCGCTGGATGGGAAGTGGAGCAGCTGAGACATGAACTGGTCCTCATATGGGATGCTGGGTACTTGAAGGTGGAGGGCTTGCCCATTGAGCCACAGCATCACCCCAACTCAGCTTATTATTAAAATAATGGCTCAACGTGACATACATGTTTTTCAGTGTCTGTGTTATCAAAGACTTCTTTGAGCCTTGATTTGGGTCCTAGTTCAATCTTACTCATGATGAGGCAGGATGGAGGACAGAGGCCCTTGCTTCTCAAGCCTTGCTTGCCATGCTCCTACCAAATGCCCCTGGAGCTGGACCACAGCTTACAAGTTGGAGGCTCTGGGCACCTCTGGATTGGGCTCTAGGTGGTAACTGGGCAGGAAACTCAGACCTACCTTCCCTCCTGTGGGGAGTGCCTTTGCATTAGCACTTGAATTGTTATTAGCATCTGTCCTGTTGCCCCAGGAATATGAGAATGACGAAGACCAATTAGCTAGCATATCTCCTTCGAACTAGAGTTCTGTTTCTCAGGTTAAGATGGGTCTAGGAATCCATAGTTCTTGAAGGTGAGTTGAATGTAGGTCATCCTAAAATTTCTGTCTGTTGAAGATTTGTAGGTGGTATTTCTATCTTATGCTTACTGGCTTATTGATCATGCAGACATGATTTAATGTCAGATTAAAAGGGGCTGGTGTTGTGGCACAGTGAGTTAAGCTGCTACCTGTGGAGTAGTCACATCTCATAGGAGCACTGGTTCAAATCCTGCCTGCTCCACCTCCAATCTAGCTCCCTGTTCATGTGCCTGGGAAAGCAGGGGAAGATGGATCAGGTGTGTGGGTCCCTGCCACCCATGTGGGAGACTGGGTAGAATTGCAGTCTCCAGACTTCTGCATGAATCTCTCCCTTTCTGACTCATCCTGTTTCTCTACAGCTCTGCCTTTCAAATAAGTAAATAAAAAATTAGGTAAAACAAGGGAGCTACTGCTACTAAAATGTATCTCGTAGTAGGCTGTGAAGGTGAGTTGGGAAACGCCTATCCAAAGCATCACAAAACCTTTGTGTTCACTTCCTAACCAAGGGAACCCAAGATAGCACTTTGTGCCTGAGAGGGCTACTGACAACTCACATTGGCTCTTTCAAGCTGCATCCTAAGCCCTGTGTGCTGAATGGGCCCCAAACATATGACAAGGGCTGAGTGGATTGAATTGGAACTTTCAGTTCTGCCTTGAATTGGTTCCCCTGTGTAGACAGTCTGTATGATATTCACCCTCCACTTCAGGGAGAGAGAAGCTGTTGGGGCTTGGGTATTATTTTCTTAAATGCAGAATAAAGCAGGACCAGCAGGGTATTTCAGTGAAATATCTCCTTTGAACTTTCCTATTCATTTGGTCTTTTATGCATTCACAGCGAGGGGTTTCCAGCTGATCCATTTGATTGCTCTCATGTACAGAGTGTAGAGACAGCAAAGAAGAGATTCCCGTAGCTTCTTAACTTGTTAACAAAGGCTGCTATGACTGTGGCGAGCCCTGGAGCTGACAGCCAGTTTCAGTCCTTTGTAGGGGTTAAAGAGAGGGAGACAAGGCCAGGAAAGAGGAGTAGAAGTTTTAATAGAGACCCTGAATGTGCGAAGCAGCAGGGCACAGGGAAAGAGCCAGCAAGGGAAGCTTTGGGTCCGAAAAGAGTCATTCCATAAAGGGCGCGCTCAGGAGCCCCAGTTCCTCTCATTCTGGCTGCAGGCTCTTGTTAGAGCAGATGTTTTGTGAATTGCTGCCATGCTTGTGATCAGAGCACTGCTCCAAGTCCCAGGAGACCTCCAAGCTGGTCTCATGACTGTCAGTGGTTTCATTGTGGGCCTGCCTGGCAACGATCGTGTGATTATCTATTTATCTTAAGCATGCAAAAAAAATAAAATCACACACAGAAATAGGATTGCTTTGCAGTTCAACTGCGAAAGGATACAGCGATGAAAGGTTGTCCCATAAATAGTATTATCGTCAGTTATCTTCATTCAGAATCTACAATGTGAGGGTTTTACTTTTGGTTTTTCATTTAGAAGTGTTCTGGGTTTGCGTAGGGGTAGAGAGAATGTTGGGGATGTAAACAGGCAAATGCTGAGGCTGATTTTAGGATGCTGTTACTTTTGCAATAGGCAAGGTATTCAGCTTCATCACCATGGTCATTTGCTAAATAAAAACCACCTGAAGGATGGCTGCAGCTGGGGACCTGCACTGTGGAACAGCAGGGTAATCCCCTGCCTGCAGCATTGGCATTCCATATGCCAATGTCCTGTTCATGTCCTGGCTGCTCCCTGCTAATAGCCTGAGAAAGCAGTGGAAGATGGCCAGAACAGGGATTCCTTGCACCCATGTGGGAAACCTGGAAGAAGGCCTTGGCTTCTGACTTCAGACCGGCTCAACTCTGGCCACTGAAGCCTTTTGGGGAATGAACCAGCAGATGAAAGATCTCCTTTCCTCTTTTTTTCTTTCTTTTTCTCTCCTTCTTTAGCTCAGTTTTCAAAAAAAAAAAAAAAAAAAAAAAAAAAAAAGAGGTGGATGCTGCTGCATGTGCCCATTGCTATGTTCCTTTGTCTCTGAGATATAACTGGACCATGGAGCCAACAAGGTGGCGCCTGGCTGCTTTCTGCTCTCTCTTTCTTGGCTCAGCTTCTGCAAGAGTGGTCTATCCACTACACTTTGTGTATGAGTCGGAAAGGTTTTTGCTCAGGTTGGCGTGTGCGCCGTTGACAGATTGAACCTATACTTGTGGAAATCACCAGTGGCTATTGGGGCCTGCGGAGGCTTTTGTGGACCTGCTAACGGCTCCTGGTATTTGTTTTTCTCTTTGAAACCATTTCTGACTAGCAACCTACTTCTCCATGCCCAAACTAGAGTCAAGGCGTTAACACGTGTGGGTAACTGGGAGAGGTGAAAGATAAACCTTCAGTTCATAAAAAGAGTCATTTCTCTAAATGTATTGTGTTTGATAGACCCACAGGACTTCCAGTTGGCAATTTTTATGCTGTTTTATAGTTTGCTTTAATTTATCTAACTAATGACATGAAAGATATAAAATTGGTAAAACTATAGTGTTTGGCTTGCTTAAATTAAGTTTATGAGTTTTGCTTTAGCCTGCCAAACAAGTTAAATATTTCATGGCTTTCACAGGCTACAGTTCTAATATTTATAACTCTTGTGTACAGATTTCAAAAAATTGTAATTACAACTCCCAGGATCCCAGATATAGCAGATGTTCAATATTTTCTACAACGTTGGCAGAAGTGCTTCTCATGCGCTTTTTGATCCCCTACCCATGTATTGTATCTGTTGGAACAAGCTGTTGATAAGAAAGTCTACTGTCATTCTTTCATTTTAACAACCTTGGACAAAGCGCAAACGTGAAATAGGAAGACACATAGGCAAGGTGATTTCTACCTTCCTAAAAATATCTCCCTGCATGGAAATAATGTTTTACTTAAAGAGGATGGCTACAAAGGACATTTTCCCATGAACCACATATTGCTTACTTTATGTTTTTATATATAAATAAAAAAAATCCACAATCCTTTCTAATAGTGATGCCTCATCCAGCTGTACTCCTCTGGTATCTAAGTTGTTGGGCTAGAAATTCCTCTAAAAGTCCCATTTTATTTCATCAGTGTCTTTTTAAGGTCTACATCTGGGAAAAAGAGAGTCAACATGTGTTGATTTCACAAAATGTTTTTCTATATAAATTTCATCTTTCTTTACTTAACAGAGCACATCCCCTTTTTGTCTGATGACTGACTATCTACTTTGTAGAAAAAAAATGTATGTATAAAACACCTTTAATAAACACTTAAGACTGTGAATGTTTCTGTTATTAGAATTGTGTTCTCAGCTTTGCCTTAAAAACAACTGCAAAATAATATGTTGATAGTAGAAAAAGACTCAAGTGAGAATGAACATAAGAAGAATGAAATTGACTTTAGGATGTTTCTAAGTTCTAGAGTGCCCTGTGGCAGATGCATGTCTGGAAAGCACTGGAATATTCAATGTCCTCTCCTCCACTTTGCCCAAGGCCTGATTTGAATAGAAGAAGACACACTAGTTCCAAAATGAAATTGAGCTGATTTAATTCTTTACTTGGTTCATGCAGACAGTAGAGAAAAATAGACATTATATATATATATGAGATGGATTCCAGTTGATTTTTGAAGTTTATATTGAATTATATTTTAAGCTTTATTATTATTTGAAAGGCTGAAAAGAGGAGAGTGATAGCTATGTATATCTATCTATCTATCTATCTATCTATCTATCTATCTATCTATCTATCTATCTATCTATCTTTTTATCTATCTATGGAGAAGGGGAAATAAAGAGGGATAGAAAGATAAACCTTAGGGCCTGGCACCATAGCCTACCAGCTAAAGTTCTCACCTTAAATGTGCTGGGATCTCATGTGGGTGGGTGCCGGTTTTAATCCTGGCAGCCCTGCTTCCCATCCAGTTCCCTGCTTGTGGCCTGGGAAAGCAGTCAATGATGGCCCAAAGTCTTGGGACCCTGCACCTGCTTGGGAAACCTGGAGGAGGTTCCTGGCTCCTGGCTTCGGATTAGTGCAACACTGGCCACTGAGGTCACTTGAGGAGTGAATCAGTGAACGGAAGATCTTCCTCTCTGTCTCTCCTCCTCCTCTCTGTATATCTGACTTTCCAATAAAAATAAATAATAAATCTTAAAAAAAAAAAGAAAGAGAAACCTTCCATTTCTTGATTCACTCACCAAATGGCTGCGTTGGCCAGAGCTGGGCTGATATGACGGAAGCTTCTTCCTGGTCTTCCATGTGGACATGGTGACCCAAGGACCTGAGCCACCATCCACCACTTTCCCAGGCCATAAACAGGGAGCTGGATCAAAAGTGAAGTAGCTGGAACATAAACTGGCACACATGTGGGATGATGTTTATATTTAGGTTGACACTTAGCCTTCTGCACTACAGCACCCATCTTACATGTAAATATTTTGAAGATTTTAAAACTCAAACTTTTTAGTAATGTTATTTATGCATATAGGGTACCAATAGATTACAAAAATATGTAAATTCTGCTAAAAATGTCAGTGAACTGCATATTCACAAATTTGTGTATTTCTCTTCTTGCATCACACATGAATTCTCTTTTTCCCAGACTTAGACCTTAAAAAGGCTCTGAAGAAATAAAATGGGACTTCTAGAGGAACTTCTAGCCCAACAACTTAGATACCAGAGGAGTACAGCTGGGTAAGGCATCACTTTCAGAAAGGGATGTATGTGAATGTGAGGAGTTGTGTTTTTTTTTTTTAATTTTATTAACTTTTGACTGATTTATTTGAAAGGTAGAGTCTCCAAGAAAAGGAGACAAAATGACCATTGTTTTAACAAACCAAGAATAGTGACTTTAGTGTTCATGGATGAGAACTAGCTCTGGCGTGGACACATGGGGAAAAGCCATGAGGCAGGAACAGGTGACGTGCGCATAGCGGGCTTCGCTGCTGTGGGTGCAAGTTCACCATGGCCAGTCCTGCCTGACTCATGGAGGTGCCTGTCTGCTCAGTGTGTATGGGCATGTCGGAAGTGAATGATGTCAACTCAGTTGAAGGGTGTGGGAGTGGCAGGATCTGGGGTTCTCTATCACTGATACCGATGGATGCTTTTTCCAGATGCTGGGAGTTTTCCTGGGGATGCCCTGAGAAATAACTCAAAGGCAAGCTCGAGATGTATCAAACACTCCAGCTGACCTGTCAGTATGAACTGCAGGTCAAAGGGAGGAGTGTTCTGACATCCAGGGATGTTGCACAAACTGAATTTCTGGAGTTTCATCATTGAAGCCCTACAGAGATGTAGGGTCCCAGCGAGTGTGCAAAGTTCTAGGAGCCCAGCAGATACTTAACAGAATTCTCTTCTCTGAATTTTGTGGGCCACGAGAGATATTTTTGCATGATGCTTGGAAGACACAAATGAAACAGATGCTAGATGCTGGAATACCGAGACGAACAAGGTGCGATCTGAGCAGACAAGTTTTCTAGCATCTGGAGGGTGAGATTAAAGCTGCAGTATTCATGAAATTAGCTTCCGGCCCCTCTACCCTTCCATCCCTCACAGCAATGAGTTTGCCTTGGGCTGATAGAGCAGCTTGTCCAGTTTGATTTTGGCTGTGAGATAGTTAAAATTACATATATATACACATATTTATTGTATACAATATGCTGCTTTAAAATATGCATATACAGCGGAATAGCCAAATTGAAATATATGTTACTTTAATACTAATCTTTTTTGTGAGAAACTTAAAATCCATTCTTTCAGCAGTTTTTAACAATATGAGTATAATATGCTGTTATTAACTACAGTTAGCCTGTTATACACTAGATCTCTTGAGAGTATTCCTTCCAATTAACTGACCTTCTGTATTCTTGACTAACATTTCCCTTTTGTCCTTTAGTCCTTAATATCCACTAGGCTACTCTTTGCTTATAGAAGTTAAACTTAGTTTATATTCTACATATAAATGGCATCATGCGGTATTCATTTTGCTATACCTGTATTATTTCACTTAACATACAGTTTTCCAGGTTCGTCTAGGTTGCTGCAAATGATGGATGTTCTGTATTTTTTAAAGTTAGATACTATTCCATCCTGTATATATGTGTCATCTTCTCTCTCTCCATCATTTACTGATGGGTACCTACATTGATTCTCTATCTTGGCTATTGAAATAACACTAGAATGATGAGGGAAATGAAGATACCTCTTAGTTTCCTTTGGATATATATTTCCTATAGTGGGTTTGTTGAATCCCATAGTAGTTCTACTTTTGGGTTTTTGAGGAATTTCCATCTTCTTATCCATAATTACTATTTCTAATTTACAATCCTACTAACCATGCATGAAAATTCTGTTATCTCTTCATTCCCTGAAACACTTGTTATCTTTTGTCTTATTAACAAAATCATGTAAGAAGTCTGAAGTAATCTCTCACTGTGATTTGAATTTTCATTTTTCTGATGATTAATTATGCTGAACATTTTTATGTACATATTGACCATTTGTGTGTCTTCTTTGAACATTGCCTATTCAAGTCCCTTGTCCATTTAAAATATCAGGTTATTTGTTTTTTTTGCTATTAACTTATTTCAATTACTTATATTTTTAAATATGCAATGCTACTCAGATATATTGATTAGAATATTTTCTCCCATTGCATAAGTTGCCTCTTTAATTTGCTAATCATTTCTTTGTTTTTGCCTGTACTTTTTAGTTTATATAATCACATTTACCTATTTTTGTCCTGTTGTCTGAACTTCTGAGTCGATTTCCACATAAAAGATTATTTCCCAGATAAATATATAGGTTTTCTGTTTTTTCTTGTGGTTTACATTTCAAGTCTTATGGTTTACACTATTTTGTGTTGATTCTTATATTTCATATGGGATAAAGGTGTTGCTTTCTTCTTCTTCATGTTGGTATGTAGCTGTCCCAGTATAATTCACCGAAAAGACTGTCCTTTCCCCATTGTATGTCCTTGGCAACTTTGTTAAAAATCAGCTGACTAGGGGCTGGCATGACGCATCAACCGGCTAACCTTCCATTGAAGTGCTGGCATTCCATATGGGATTTGGTTGGTGTCCCCACTGCTTCACTTCCAATTTAGCTGCTTGCTTGTAACCTGGGAAATCAGAGGAGCAGGGCCCAAATCCTTGGGACCTTGCACCTGCATAAGAGACCCAGAAGAAGCTTCTGGCTCCTGGGTTCAGATCAGCTCAGCTCCAGGTATTGTGACCACATGGGGAGTGAACCAGTGGATGGAAGATCTTTCTCTCTATATCTCTATATCTCTATATCTCTATATCTGACTTTCCAATGAAAATAAATATTTTAAAAAGATGTCTTTCGAGAAGTAAAATATATAGATATATGTATATATATTTTAAATCAACTGACTGAGTGTGGTTTTACTTCTAGGATCTCTATTCTGTCTTGGTTATCTTAACTTTGCATTATGTTTTTAAATTAAGATCACTTATTTGAAAGGCAGAATCAGAGAGAAAGAAATAGATTGAAAGGGGGAGAAAGAAAGAAGAAGAGGGAGAGAATTTTCCATCCACTGATTCACTTCCCCAGATGACTTCAAGGGTCAGGGCTGGGCCAGGCCAAAAACAGAAGCCTAGAATTCCATCAGTATTCCCCACGTGGGTGGGGGAACCTGATCCACTGGGCCACCTTCTGCTGCTTCCCACGTACCTTAAAAGGGATGTGAATTACAAGCATGTCTGGGGCCCGGGGCGGTGGCCTAGCAGCTAGAGTCCTCCTCTTGAATGTGCTGGGATCCCATATGGGTGCCGGTTCTAATCCCAGCAACTCCACTTCCCATCCAGCTCCCTGCTTGTGGCCTGGGAAAGCAGTCAAGCACGGCCCAAAGCCTTGGGACCCTGCACCCGTGTGGGAAACCTGGAAGAAGTTCCTGGCTCCTGGCTTCGGATCGGCTCAGCACCGGCTGCTTTAGTCACTTGGGGAGTGAATCATCGGACAGAAGATCTGTCTCTCCTCCTCTCTGTATATCTGACTTTGCAATAAAATAAATAAATCTTGAAAGAAAAAGAAGCATGTCTGGAACTTGAACTTGTGCTTACATGGCATGCTGGCATCATGGGCGGCACATCACTGTGCCACAATGGTGATCTCTTGGCGTTGCATGTGATTTTAGTTGGGATCACTCTGACTTTGTTCTTTCTGCTTAAGATTGCTTTGAGTCTTTGTGGTTCCTGCGGCAACCTTGATGCAGAGTGAATACAAATGGTCATGATGATTTCTGAGGCAGTAATATACCAGCTCTGTGCATGTTTAAACACTTATATTTCAAAATCTCATTCCTAGCTATTGTTCGGTAGGAACTCTTGAGCGCATCGTGAGGTGAGAAGGGCAAGCATGATGTCTAGGTTTAAGTAAAGAAGATGCGGTTTCCAGATCAGGATTTGAATCTAAAACCCCTAACTCTTTCCACTCCGGTACAGACATTCTCCTTTATAATCTGTGCTGGGGTCTTGGGCTAGAGGCTTTGAAGACTTGTGCTGTCCTATAAAATTTGCAGTTATCCAAAGGATTGCTTCTAAACCAGGTTCTCTCTTGTTTTCTGTCTTGAGGGATGTATAGAGCCAAGTCCTAGCCCTGGAAGGATCAGTGTTTGAATCTTTAACTGCACGTCTTTGGATACCACCTTATTTTCATAAATAATAGCAATTTAAAAAACCCCAGCACCTCCCGTGCTCACTTATGTATGTGTTCCATAGTATATTCACTTAATAGCCACAGAGATTTGTCACATTGCATTTATCTTACTGCCAGCCTTAGAAATGTGTAGATGCTACCATCTCTCTTTTTCCTTTTTGGATTTAATTTGATTCACTTTTGAAAAGTTTTAGTAATTCACAAACGCTTTTAACTGGAGATTCTGGAGCAAGGACCATTGCTAAAGGGAAGAATGAGGAAAAAAGAAAACGGTCCTGTGGGGAATGCTACAGGCTCTGTCATATCTTCTAATACACAGTATGCATTGTCACTTATTTTGAAAAAATACGCATTAGGCGTGTGCTAGAAAGTGTGAGCAGGCAATTGTTCATACTAAGTTGTTACTTTACACCAACTGCTCAAAGAACAAACAGCACCCTGAGTTGTGGAATGGATTAGTCTAGATGATCTGCTGGTAGCATTCTCTTATTTAATTTAGCATGAAGTGTTACCTGAGAGATTCCAAGTCCTCAGATATACCCAGTGACAATGTAATGCTCATCTAGTGCTTAAAAACTAGTTCTGTGTGGTTTGAATGAGTGCTATAGGGTTCATGGAGCAGACAGGCCTGGTATGAAATATTTCTTCAGTCTTCATATAGCATTTATATGTCAATGTCTCCAACATATTTCTTTAAGGTGAGCTTCTATCCTGTCTGTTTTCCTTCCTTAAAAATAATTTCTAAGTACTGGTTGCTGAACATATAAGAAATGCTATAGAATAAAAAAAAGTTACTAGAATTCAAGTAAAATCACAAGTGGTGTTAATAATGTTATTTTTCCCCACAAGGTCAAACTGCATTGTTTTCTGAATCTGTATTCATTTAGAACATAATGACACATTTTATTTGATGTGTTAATGAAATTTCTACTTTCTTACATCCAGAAGAAATGTCTATGTAATCGAACAAATCACAACAAAGCAAAACAAACCAACAAAAAATAGAAGCAGCGGACTTGAAACATCAGGAAGTGTTGTCAATATAAATGCCTACTGTTGATCTTAATCCTCCATCTTCATTCTTAGTCTGAGTGGTTTATCTGCACCTATGGGATTTGGAAAAGCAGCAAAACCCTCGCTGCTGTCTTAAATTATTGCTTAAGAGGAGGTCCTTGATGGCGTGCATGGTGACTTTGAGAAACAACCTCGGAAACACAGAAAACTCCCAGAGCAACATTACAGCTCACACTGGGCTGCTCCACTGCAGAGGGTGCTGCAGGTGACATCCGGCCTCCATTGCTGCTGATAGCAGCGGTGAGGTTCTTCTGGTGGGTAGAGGAGAGAGCATAGAGGACCATTTGCTCCCACGCAGTTGGGTTTTGGATTTGTCATTGCCAATCTTGCTAATATCATTGGCAGATCTTGGTTATGCTAGATTTTATTTATCATAGCAGAGTAATCAATTTCTAGATCAAAAAAGACTAAGGCGACGTTGAGGATAACAGCATGAACAGAAAGAAAAGCACATAGTTTTCAATCACATTGACAACGGTACCAGCAACAACAAACTTCTTTTCACGGTAGTGCGCATTTTCAGGGTTTTTCCTTGCAGGAGGAGTTCCAGATACCTGGTGGTCGCACAATGGTTTACTTGATTATATTTGCTTTCACACCACTTATATTTCTCACAATCTGCATGTAACACCTGATCAAAAGTTAATTGAAAATTTGAAAACAGGTTTTGAAACAGGGTAATTCTAGTGAGTAAGTTTTGCAACAATGTAGTAATACATATTTTTGATGTTGTTGATTTTAAATGGCTCTTAGGGAGTCAGTTTTAACAAGAACTTGCTCTGTGCATGGCTCTATGCTCAGCTCAGTCGGGTTGAGCTCCACAGTTGAATCTAGGTCAAAAGAGACTACTTATTCCATAAAAGCCACTTGTTATCCAATCAAGGATCTTAGTGTTCCTTGTTCAACAGTGTCGGTAGGAAGCTGCTCATCTCTTTGCATACCACAAGTTGATGCCTCTTGGGAGAGTTCTGTCCTTCTGCTGATCCGATCAACAAGTAGTGTCTGCTCTGTGCAGGGTCTTTTGCAGGTGATTGTTGTCATGAACATCTAGCTCCTGCTCTCAAATGGTTAATGTCTAGTTGGGATATAGATTTAGTTCTTCCCCATGTCTGAGAAAAGATATTGGGGCTACTATGTTTAAAATCATAAGCAAAATATATTATTGTTATGACAGTATTTCATTGACAATGGGTAATTTGCCTAAAGGCTTAGTGTGATGCTTAAGTAGCATTATTTCAAATACACATGATGTCATTTAAACAAATCATTCTTTGATGCAAAGATGGAGTAAAAACACTGAATACCAGTAAAAAAGCAAGTGAACTCCTTTAAGCTACACATGGTTCAACTCAAATGATCAGACTTCTTTTCACAGGTAGGTAGTAAATTGTGTAATACGACTTGTTAATAACATCTGAAAACACATAATGGGAAATTTTCATGTGTTGCAATGCCAAAAAAGCATTAATTCTTTGATTCCCATAAAAACAGGAGTAATTCCTATAAAAACAGGAGTAATTTTTAAATGCACAGCAAACTAGTATAAGGGGAAAAAAAACCTATGCAGAGAAATATGCTGTTAGAAACACAGATTTAGGAGCAGAAAGTGTGTCTCCTGAGGAGAGTGTTGAATTCTGATTTCTCTGTTTGAAAAAGACAGTATCTCCAATGTTTTTTTAAGTTTTATGAGAGAGATATATACTGAATTCCGTTTGTGAATCTGTGACTGACCATAGCTGGGAGCTGGGAACTCAGTCCTGGCCTCCCACAGCGGGTGGCAGGGAGACCAGGACTGAGTCCATCAAGTGCTGCTTCAAGAGGCCAGGGTGGAGAAGCAGGCAGGACAGAGCCAGGTACTTCCATGTGGGACACAGCTATCACAACCAATGTGTTAACTACCTGCCCCTCTTTTTAAAATGTTCGCAAGGGAAAAGTTTGGGCTGTTTGAAAAAACAATCCAAACCAGAATATCTGTTGGGTTCTAATAATTCACTATTTTTTCTCCAGAATTCCTTCACCTATAAGGAATAAATTTCCCATATGAAAGTAAAAAAATGCTTATATTCTTAATGTGATATGCACATTATCACAATAATACTTGTGTTATTAATATCACTTACAGTTGTAATTCTGAAATTCAGAATATTTTCCTTCCTGCTGATTTTATCCTGAAGCTTATCATTTAAATGTTACCTGCTGCTTCACTTACTTGTAGACCAGGATAAAGTATAATCCTATGTCTCCAGCAAGATTATGCCTTATATGGCAGGACAGACAAATTGAATCTGAAAAGATTTAATCTTTACTGCCGTTTTCTTTTAGGAGCTGTTATTTTCCAAAAGCTAATATAAAGCTTTCGGAACTTGAATTGTTTTATGTTGTGTATTTGTCTTTGTTTTTGTAAATTTAATAGTCTGTAAGTTCATCCTCCAACATTAAACCACTACATAGTAGAGATGAAATCTGAGTTGAACCATTCAGCTTTGTATTGCCGGTGATGTTATCAGAGGAGGTACAAGAGGAATTTCTCTAAACGGTCATATAAATCTCACAAATGTGAAGCGGGCTTTCTGATTTGTGTTCCCCATAATGGGAAAGTCGTTTGAATGAAAGGGTTGTGGTGATGCTTAGCTGATATTAGATCGTGGACACCTAACCCCATGCCTCCTCAGTCTACAGGATCTCTCTGATGGAAATGCAGATGGCACTTTCAGTTTATTTCACATCAGACTACAATTCATATGCCCAAACGCATAATTCCATGCAAAACGTGCATATAAATGAAAGCCTGCAAGGGGTAACTGGAAAGGAAGAAAAGAAGGATGATAGAAAAGGAAACACTGAGAACTTCATCATAGGAAACAAACTTGCATCGAAGCTGAAAAGATAGATACTTTGGTGACTGAGTAGCCTGGTCCCTGCACCCGGAGGACACCCATCTGCGGTGGAAATAAGCCTCCAGCAACACAAGAAAAGCTGCTTCCAATTGGTGTATTGCTGGTGTCCCATCAGGATCTTCTGCAGGGAAATACCAGTGTTAATAGCATGTTTTATTTTGTTTTGTTGTTTCAAGTTTAGGGGTTCTTTTCTTTCAGGCACCCTTCAGTGTGATTTTAGAATTAAAAAAAAATCTGTTCTATTCACTTATAAAATACTCCAGACCAATGCTTCTCCATCTTTAATGTGTGCACCTATCACAGGAAAAGAATCTTGTTTAGTGCTGGTTCTGGTTTAGCAGAATGGGTCACGTGGATGGCCTCCATAATCCTGGGTGATTCTGACCCTGCTGGAGAGGGCTTGACCAGAAATTCTCAAAGCACAGTCCTTGAAGGCAGTACAAAATCACCCAGGCATTGGTCAGAAATACAAATTCCTGTGCTTCACCCCTGACCTATGAACTCAGAAACTGTAAAGACAGGAGTTAGCAGTGCCTGTTATAACCAATTCTTCCAGGTGATTCAGACACACCTTGAAGTTTGAGAACCACTGTCCTATGCCAGTCGTTCTCCCTGGCTGTGTATTACAATACACTGGGACCTTTAACAATACCAAAGCATGGACCTGCCTCTAAGTTAGAGAGGTCAGATAGTGTCCTCCTTGCAAAGGAGGACAAGGAGTGCACGTGCAGGATTTGCCCATGTGGGCACAGCTAATGAATGGTGCAGTTGGCACAGGACTCTAGGACCCATTCCCCCCCCCCCCCCATTCTAGTTCTTTCTACTTGCAGTCTGACTGCTGACCATATTTTTACAGATTGGACTCAGGAGTGGGGACTGATCGGTTTGGACTGCTCTGCTGACTGGCTGGGCTGGAAACAACCATCAATCTAACTTCTTTCAAGAGACCTCGGTTCTATGCAGTCCTTCATATTCTTTGGCATGTCTCCCAACCAGTCACCAAGCATACACTTAATTTCTTTTTAAAAGCCACCTAGTTTTGTTTTTTGTTCATGCGTATGCCTTTTTGTTAAGTGGGTGAGGGATGTGTAATCTATCTCATGCATAATTTGTTTAAGACAAGTCATTAAAAATGCACTAAAGTTTAATATGCTGTGTATGTTCCTACTAGAGCTCTTTTCCCCATGCAAATGATTTTGAAAGTTTTAAAAATAGTTTTTAAGGGTTTATTGCATGCCTTTGTTTGCAATGCCTCGTTTGAAAGCTTTAAAATTAACATTTCTTTCCTATCAATTTTATCTCTGTTTGCCTGGTATTGATTTTTTTTATCCTCTGCGTGTCTAATGGAAACAGAGCTAATGGGTCTTTGCTTTGTTTATTCCCTTGCTTATGCAGCAGCATTGTTTTGATGTGGTCAGCACAGCTCTAGGAATAGGACTTTGTGAGGCAGCAGCACAGGGAGTTGCCTAACACTCTCCATTTTATTGGTGTAAGTTCTGAAATAATTTTCTCGGTTGCTGCCTTACATTGTCACTGTTCATTTTTATTTGTTTCATTTAGCTGTATTTTGGTGAGACAGCCTCGTTTTCTTTCAAGGATATTCTTGTGCGTCATCATCACACAAGATATATATCCTCCCTGAGTGACTAGGAAGATCAAACTCTCTGCCACCTGTGAGAAGCTTCATCCTGATTCATGAAGCAATCACAGCTTGTTACCAATCCGCCACCACCTGCTCTGGCTCTAGGATTGGAGCAGATCCGGGAAAGGGTGGGGAACAGCCAACATGACATTGATTGGTGTATTTTATATAGCAACCCAAAAGTAATGTGGGAACAACACATCTTTCATTTATTCCTTAATAGAAGCAAGGCACAGTTGTTGAGTTTCTTTTTCAAAGAAAAGGAAATGTGGTGTTTAAACACATGCACACTGTCAAAATCTATTCAATGAATGGTTGCATATTTTGTTGTTTTCCAATGATCTGTGATAACAAGCAGACAAAAACAGATATGCAGAGTAGAAGGCAAACAGGAGTGGACCATCTCTTCGCAAATGAATTGCATCATCTTTGGTTACAGTGCAACTCTCTAGTATGGCTGAGTTCAACCTCCAGAGGACCACTGAACTTGTTGTGTTCAGCGGTTTCTATCTCTTTGCCCATCACATCTTTTTACCAGACCCTCCAGCAAAGCAGCAGATCTGGCCTCGGTTGCAAATATTAATGAGCAGTGAAATGGCACAAAGGCAGGAGGCTTGAGAGGAGGAAAGGGGATTTGATAAGCCGCAAATGAATAATTATTCTCAAAATAATTAAAAGGTGATTTTATACAAATATGGCACACAGCTCAAAATATATTCACTTGAGGAATTCCCTTCTGAACTTTCCAGAAGTGGGCAGATTAGGTCCTTGTTGCTCAGTGGTTTGCAGCTTTGGGATGTCGAATTCTTGCTGCTGGTGAGAACCCGAGGAGATTCCCCCAGCCAGGAGCACTGAGCTGAAGCTGCGCTCCGGCTTCCGCTTTGATTTGTTGTGCAGCCTTAAACAAGTCACCTTATCACCAGCTCTCTATTTTCTTATCTGTTTAGCCAGGATTATGCTGGCTGCTCACCCAGCAAATATATTTTAAAGATTAATGGAAGAGTGCTTGCATTGTAACTTTGAGCTCTTTATGTCAAAATGATACAGCATTCTTGTTATGCCATTAAAATTAATATAGAAATATTGAACTCACTTTTATCTAAACACAGAACAACATTTACTCAACAGCTGTGTGTAAAAGTCCTAAGCATCTGGTTTCAACAGCTAGTAGAAGGAACAAGAAGGCTAAGGATCGCTCCAGGCTGGTGTTTTCTCTCAGAACAGTTGCACATGATACACAACTTGATGACTTTCTCCTAATGAATTGATTGAACTTTAATAATATTTTGTTTGGGGGGATACAGAGAATATTTGGCCTTGTAGTTAAAATATCAGCTAGGCAGCTGGAATTCCATATTAGATGCCTGGGTCGAGTCCAGCTCTGCACTCCATGAGCAGGTGACACATGAAGTGGTTGGATTGGTTACCCTCGTGAAAAGTCCAGGTTGAATTCCCCGTTATTGGCTTTGGCTTAGACCAGTCCCCAACATTTCAGGAATTTTGAGAGAAGGAACCAGTGGATAGGAGTTCTGCCTCTGTCTTTTTGCTTCTCAAAATTAAGTAAAATCTAAAAAAATTAATTTGAGTATAAGGTAGCTAAAATGGTTGTGAGTATGAATGACGAATATTGTTTCTTAGGGCTAAAAAGTAATTTGACATTGCTGGCAATTTTTCAAAATTCTTCAGATATAAAAACACAGAGTTGTACATCCTAAGCTAATGATCCCTATCATGGATAATGTGCAAACTGAGTAGAAGACACAGATACATGGCAGTTGAACTGAATAGAAGAAACTACCCCAAATATGGAGGCTCGAATAGTAATGTGCCTACCTATTCGGTCCTCAATATTTCAACTACAAAACATAAAGGAAGGAGATTTGAATATAAAATGTGGGTACGTTTGCTGGTTACTGCTTGTTTTCTCATGTATTTTTAGGTATGATTTATTCCAAATGTTGTATAAACCTAATTATATCGGAATATCAAATATTGGACCATATTAAGTGAACACTAAAGTGCAGTTAACTTGAAAAGAGAATGGGACAAGTACTTAAAAGTCTTCTGTAATTTGAAAGGGCCTTTAAGTCAGGAAATGAACACTGTAACATCTGGTTAAAATGAAAAGAGAATTTAGCTAATTGTTCAAGTTGGACAATAGCCAAAACCCTGTAGTTAGCACACCTGGATAATGTTTATATAATATTTCTGGAGAAATATGTTTTGGTAAGGAAGCAAATAATTAAAAATTTTAAAGACTAATGAGGGATTGGGACATTTTAGAAAGCAAAGTTTGTAGAATTATGTCACATAATCATGCTTCAAACTTTAGAAGGCAAACCATGTTGTATGGAGCGATGCACCACGTAGTCTGTGTAGTTTGAAACTGTCCTCATAGTTCTGTTTACACAAACATACTGAGGATGTTCAAATGTTAGTTTCCCCTCAGTATGTCCCATGGTTGCCATCCAGTGAGAAACATTTAGATTTGTTTTTCATTTCCATCTCATGAATATTTTAGTTCTCCTAAAAACCAGGCAGCACGCTAACACTTGATATGGATCATAGTAGTGAAGACCAAAGAGGAACACAGGTCCTCATGTTGCTGATCAGAAGCAAAAAAAATGAAGATACCTAGAAAATGTGTCTAGTAACCTTTGGTATTCATGGGCTCAGACAAAACAAATGCCTAAAAAAAATTAAGGGGAAAAGAAAGAAAAAGAATCCCAGAAAGGTAAACACATTTTACCAAATTATGGAATTTTAAACATTCTAATTTTTGTGGTGATATGGCCACAGAAAAGGATTCATGGACTTATGTGGTAGTTTCCAGAGATCCAACATTGCTGAATGTATGCAGGCAAAATGCAGAAGGCTTGGTTGACTATCTTTTTTTTTTTAAGATTTATTTATTTTATTGAAAAGGCAGATATACAGAGAGGAGGAGAGACAGAGAGGAAGATCTTCTGTCCAATGATTCGCTCCCCAAGTGACTACAGCAGCCGATGCTATGATGATCAGAAGCCAGGATTCAGGAACTTCTTCCTGGGTCTCCCATGCGGGTGCAGGGTCCCAAGGCTTTGGGCCGTCCTTGACTGCTTTCCCAGGCCACAAGCAGGGAGCTGGATGGAAAGTGGAGCCACCGGGATTAGAATCGTTGCCCGTATGGGATCCCGGCACATTCAAGGTGAGGACTCTAGCTGCTAGGCCACGCCGCCAAGCCCAGTTGACTATCTTTGATGTCCTTGTTTCATTGTCATCATCACATGCAATAATCTGCTCAGAACAAACTTCTTAGCTTTAGACTGATATTTTTGGTATAGAGCAAACATTTTTTTTTTGTTTACAATTTTGAGCTACCGAAAAAAAAAAAAAACCACTAATACTAGGAATAAGATAGCATTGGCCATTACTGCCAACCTTTAAAAGTATAATGTTAATGAAATAATGTAAAGCACGATTCAGTCCCAGGTAAAGGCACTAGTTTGCTCATCTTTGTAGATACCCAAGGGACAGAATTATTGACTCAATACAGAATGGGGCTTAGAAGCCAACATGAAAGTTTGGATGGCTGAAGATATGTGAAGAGGACTATCTTAAGGACATCTTAAGATGAAACATTTGGATGATTTTAAATACTGGATGCAATTAGTTAAAACTTAACTGAAACATTTTAATAATAATAAACAAAACCAATCTCTGGAAAATTGCAGAAAGACGAGGTATGAGTATTTGAAACGAATAAATAATGGAGAAATCTGATTACTCTTGATAGGATTTTGGTATGGAATTCTGGAACATGATGAAATTGCTGTGATATTGCTGTGATATTTTGTGGTTTTGTTTCTTTATTTAAAGAGTTATTTATTTTTATTTGGAAGTCAGATATACAGAGGAGGAGAGAGAGAAGCTCTTCCATCTGCTGGTCCAGTCCCCAAGTGGCCACAATAGCTGTAGCTAAGCCTGTCCAAAGCCAGGAGCCAGGAGCTTCTTCTGGGTCTCCAACGTGATTGCAGGGACTCAAGGCTTTAGGCCATCCTGTACTGTTTCCCCAGGCCACAAGCCAGGAGTTGGATGGGAAGTGGAGCAACCGGGACACAAGCCAGCACCCCCATACGGGATTCTGATGGAAGCAAGGCAAGGATTTAACCACTAAGCTATCCCACTGGACCATGGTTTCATTCTCTTTTTTCAGTCACATTTATCACTTTTTGCTGGATACGCATATGTCATAAACACTTACGGTTGACTGTAAGAATGGGACAGAAAAGTCAGCACACTAACTGAAAAAGAGATATGTGGCATCGTTTACTCTTTCTTTGAACAATTTTTGAGAACTTGTTGAGTCCAGGCATGGTTTGAAGTACTTGGAATATCTCAGTGAGCAAAACTATGAAATCTTCCACTTGGTGGGATTTCTGTTATGGTGAGTGGAGGCAAATGGTAAATATAATAGATATTGAAATTATATAATATGCTAGCAGATAATATTTGTGATGGGAAAAAGAAAATCATAGTAGAATAAGTGCATTGGATCTTTTACTTTGGGTTATGAGTGTCCATGTAGTAGAGCAGATGAACTTTGAGCAAAAACTTGAACTCCATGAGTAGGATAGCCACGTCTAGTAGACAAGTGCTGTGTGAAGAAGGAACAGATAGGATAGGGTGTCCTAAGAACTGAATGTATTTCTACAAGAGACAAGTACTGTAGAAATTCCAACCAAAGTAAGTACTTTTGGTCATTGCAAGCATGTTAGCTATTACTTTGAGTGACGAGGAATCACTGATAGTTTTGTGTTGAGGAATGAAAGGATATGATTATTTCAGAGAATTGCTCCAGCTCCCCTTGAAAGTAGACTCTCGGTGGGCAAGGGTAGAATTAACAGAATCCTCTTCAGGGCTGTTACAGAAAAACAGGGTGAGCTTCAAAGAATGTGATTGTTTTAGGAACCACAACCTTGGATTTTACAGTCTTAATTCTGTGAACACAAACATCTTTATTTGTACCTATAAAATGAACCTATTTCCAAGCATCCTTTATTGAAACAGTATTTGGTCCTCAAACTTTCAAGGCCATAAATCAAATACATAATTTAATTAGTGTGATGTTTTATGTAATTTATGTATACAATACGTTACAGTTTTCTGTAAACTACCTCAGAAAAGAAGTTATTTAAAACAAGATTCCATGAGATTGGAGGGCTAATTATCATCTAATGTAAGATGAAGTGGTTTATCCAATTGGGAAAGAACCAGGTTGGAAATGTGTGCATTATCATTCCAAGCCTAAGCTTTGTCTCCTGTATCATTCTACTTCTGACAAATCTTCAAAATTTGTTATAATAGGACATGACCTACATTAAAATTACTGCTAATGACCTACAAATGAAGGAGATTTTCAGAAGGTATTAAAACAGAGGGGAAGGGGTAGTACAGAGGCAATTAATGAGAGAGGAATAATAAAAATCAATCCTGATAACTTGGGTACTTTATCTTCTGACCTCTCACTTTTACCCAAAAGTCACTTATTCAACTATTACTCAAAATTGGAGCTCGTTCAAGGTCAAAACTTGTGGTGTTGTGGCTACTAGCCAAAACTAACTTTGTGTCAAAATTATCTTTCAAAGAGGCTGGACTGAAGGTGCATTCTAGGTCAGACATAAAGGTATTTCAAGAACCCTGGGTCGAATAGACCTCTTTAAAAGCTTAAATGATATGAGATTTGTCAGAAATTAGTAAGGTCTGTGAAACTCCATTTAGGTTGAACCACTACACATCATAAGATCGTAATGCTTGCCAGCCTTTTAAACCTTAAAACTCTTTTTTGGAAACAAGATGAAAAGCAGTCAAATTGCTACTTCACATTAAACTACCCGTGGCTGTTACATGTTCCCTCTCCAATTTAAGGCTTCTGCTCACCCCTTCTAAACTCTCCGCAACCTGCCTTTCAAATAACAAATCTTTTAAAAATGCCTGTTGAATATGGGCTCTTGGTCTGTTTTCAAACCAACTAATTTTTGATCTTGGGTAAAGATTATGCTGAATCAGCCTCATTCAGGTCTCCCATGTGGATTATAGGTGCCTATGCACGAGAGCCATCTTTTGCTGCTCTCAGCAGCATTAGCAGGGAACTGGATTGGAAGTGGAGCAGCCTGGACTTGGACTGAGGAACATATAGGATGCTGGCCTCGCAGGCCACTGCTTCCCATGCTGCATCACAATGTCAGATCCTATGTGAGTGTCTTTTGTGTCTAGAGTGATGTCGTAGCTGAAAGGTAGACAGTAAAGTTGGAAGATCTCTCTTCTGCTTCCAGTTTTTACCTAAATATAATGACTGCAGCGTCATATTACTAAAAGTGGAGAAAGACTATAAAATTGAAAGATCATGTTGTGAAGTAACTATTGATGATTCTTCCTGAAAGGAATGCCAACAGTTTATACGTGAAATCCGATTAGAAGTCAGCCATGTTAGCCAGGACTCTCCATAGTGATTTAAATCACATCATTCCTAGGGCAAACTCAAATGTCAGTGTTCTTTCAGCTTCGATGACCCAGGCTCAGAGCAACCCTGCCACTCCGCTCCAGCTTCCTCTTCTGCATTAGAAGGTATCCTGGGTCCCATTTGTCTTTTCTTCCATAAAGTCCCAAATGCTATTCTCTCAAGATCATTGAGTCCCTTGAATTTTTTTAAAACATGCAATTTTTTTCTCTGGTAGAAATCATCCCCTGATGTATGTCATTGACATTGCTTTGCAAATGCCCTATCTCTTCTTGCAGTCAAGTTGCTGAAAGGAAAGATGAATGGCAATATTTCTTGAGTTTGCAAATTAAAATTGGAAAGTATGGTTAGGGCAAAAATATTCTATGTCTTTCCCCATTCCCTTGCTTTCTTCTCCTTTACTTTGTCCCATATCCCTCTGCTTTGCTTTGTGTGTTTATAAGCCTCCCAGCTGGAATAGGCAACATTTTGAATAGGTAGAACAAAGTAAAAAAGTACAATCTTTTGTTACTGTAGAATAGAATACATTGAGCCTATAAATTCGTGTGTAGTGATTCACATGGGTACCTAAACAACGTGTGGAGGCTGGCACTGTGTGCCACCAGCTGCACCAGTGATTCACTATAGCAGAGTGTCAGTTGGAATCTCAATTACTCCATTTCTTATCCAGCTCTTTGGTAATGTGTCTGGGAAAGCAGCAAGACCTGGTTGGAGTTCTAATTGCTAGTTTCAGCATAGTCTAGCCCTTATCTTTGCGGCCACTTGGGGAGTTATCCAGTAGCTGGAAGATCTCTCTCTCTCTCTCTCTCTCTCTCTCTCTCTCTCTCTCTCTCTCTCTCTCCTTACTCTGTGCATTTTGAAAAATAAGAGAAATCTTAAAACAACAACAGCAATTATGCAGTGTGTCATGACACATATGAATTGCTCAGGATTTTGAATAAATGTTTTACATAAATTCAAGTTAGTGTTTACCAATAATTTTTGCTTTTATGTATCTTTTGCAAGCAGAGGACTAAATATTCTGGGATTCAATTTATCAATGTGTTGTGGGAATCTATGTTTTTATATATGATATATTGGGGTTAGCTACGGTGATGTCTGAAGTTCTTTTGAGTAGCAATACTGTAGCAATAAAACATGTCATTAAATATCAGATTGGTGTTTGTACAATGAAGTGCTTTTTGAATTATGACAACATCATCCAAGTCACATGTATATTATCTTTATCCTCAAAAATTAGGTTTCCTTTTTCTCCAACATGCTCCAAAAGAGCAATATTTTTATTCATTATCAAAAGTATTTGTTTTCATCTATTTGAAAGGTAGACAAGGAGAGAGATTTTCATACTCTGACTTTTGTCCCCACATGCTTATGAAGCAAGGTGACTGAGCCGAGGCAAAGGCAGGAGCCCAGAACTCCATTCAGATTTCCCACATAGGTGTCAGAGAATCAAGCACAGGCACTATCTTCTGCTGTCTCCCAGGGTACACATTAGTGGGAAGCTAGACTGGAAGTGCAGTCACCAGAACTAACTGACATTGTAATGTGTGTCCCAATGTCTCAAGTGGAGGATTACCCATTGCACTACAACACTTGCATCTCCCTTTTTTATATGTGTGCATACATAGGCTACACAAAATGCTTAGTTCTTTGTAGATACTCCAGTAGTGACATGGACTGATCATGGTGAATTTAAGCTCTACTTTTGGAGGACCAGTGACACATTTCCACTCACTAAAGTTCACTCACAGAGACATGAGAATTTGGCACATAATAGGGCAATTTTTGATATAGGTTGTCTTAGGACCAGCTTGTATTCACCCAGTGGAAAATAAATAAGGAGAGATGCTTACTACAGAGGAGGGGAAATGCTGCCTTAGAAATGATTCCAGAGATCCAACATTTGACTTTGTCTTTCTGAACTAGGCTGCTAACAAATTATTTTGTCTTTCTAAACAAACAGTGCATGTTTGCATGACAGAACCTGAATTTGTATGTTTTGACTAACAAGACACTTTACAGAGATTTTGATTCTGCATGAAGCATTTTTCTCCTAGTGTTTAGCATTTGTACCCACAAGCGTAATTTTTTTATTCACTTATACTAATTCATCCAAATTCACCTAGCAGGACCCCCCCCTTTAAAACCTCAGAAGACTTGTGAATTCATTTTCCCAACACAAGTAGAATATTTTCACATGGAAAGCGAAACACAATATTTTCCCAAGGAATTAATTCCACATTTAGAAGATTCCACTGAAAACAAACTGGATTTAATAAGGAGTCTGAAATTCAGGGAAATGTGATTGTGCCCCTGTAGAGTATAACTTACATTCATTAGGTGTGTGACTGAATTTCCCATCTAATTTTAGGTTAATTAAATAAATACTTCAAGACAGCTGTCCCTATACTTCTTTTCTAATCCTCATATTCTACGAATGAACAGGGCACCAATCCAAACTTTGGGCTTAGATTTTGCCTCTCACACAGGGTCTGGAGCTGGAATTATTTAGCAGACAAGGACAAAGGAAGTTGCAAGAAGTCTTTGGTAATCACAGGGACGAGAAGAGGAACTCGTGCAAAAAGAATGTGCTGCTTTTTCTGATGATGGATGCTTCACCCCAAAACATGAGAGGAAACCACCCAAAAGGTGAAGCGACGTATTTTGGGGATTAGGGAGCAAGTGGCCTGGCTAAACCACAAGGGCAAAGGAAACAACACTTTTGCAGTTTCCAGCAGTTCCGAAAACTCCACTGTGACATTTCATTTTACCTCGGCAAACAACTACAATGAAAAATAGCCCAGGCACATTATAGGATATGCCCTTATGCATGATATTTTGTATCAGATATATCAGTCACATTGCAAAGGACTTAGATCAACTTAAAAAAATAAAACCCAATAGAATGATTACAGCCGCTGCCTAGAATGACAAGTATTATCAACAAAAATTAATCAGGCGCATCTTTTAGTGAACTCAATTAATAATGTGCAACAACAGGGTCTCTTTTCTTAAGATGAAAATTAATTAGTGGAGGGAAGGTCACTTGGAGATGCTGACATCACTCATCAGAATGCTCTGGCAGCTCTAATTATTTGTCTTCCAGGCTTGGGTGATCAGAAATTATTGCAATACCTGAGCAACATTTTGAAAAAGCTTTGTGCATGGCTCTTTTAATTAGACCTGGTATTTGATTAATGCAGTGGAAGCGTTTAGATCAGCCTCTTATCATTGAGTGACTTAGAAGTTTTAGGGAATTAGACTGTGTAAGTCAGGGTCATGGAAGAGGTTTTGAATCTATGTGTTTTTATTATGAAAAGAGGTGGAATATTAGATTCGATTTATCTTTCTCTTACAAGCATTTTGTTCTTTGCCAAGCAGTGTAATGTGTGGGAGAGAATTGTATTAATTCATACATTAGGTTCTTTTTTTTTGTTTGTTTCTGCTTCTCAACTAAAATAAGTTGCTTGGAGTTTTGGAATTGAGCATTTGACCTAAAAATCTTTAAGAACTATCACAGGACAACATCTCAAAAAGATAATATAATCATTTTGTCATAATTTCACATTAAATTGATTAGACTCTCCCTTTGTATGCATTACCAGCACATAATGTGGAAACAGAGACACACTTTGTTGGGGAAATAGACCAGAAAAATTATTGTTAAATTGACAATGTTGATATAAAGGTACGTTTTTATGAGTCTGATAACTGAATTTGCAAACTTGTGAAAAGGTACTTAACTATGTGATAAAATGCCTATAAAATGTGTAATAATTTCAGTACTTTTTTGGTTTTCAATGTGATTACACATGGTTTTCACAGATGGTACATTTTTAGCTGATGTTCATAAATGTATTAAATGTCAGCTATGGTTTGGCTATAGATTTCTTCAAAGACCACAGGATGAAATGGGATTAGGGTGACTTTCATAATAGCATTGTTATTTACAGGAGGACATATTAAAATCTATAAAACTATCATCCATAAAATATATATAACGGTGTACCTGTCTTTCTGTGGTTGAGGATTCATTTACCTGAAATTATCAATTTAATGCTTCTCTTTATCACAGGATCTGGTGTGAAGGCTCAGCAGGCTGATGCCTCTGTGGGTAACGGGGGAGTTCACACGGAAGTGAACAGCTGCTGTCTGGGGGGACATCAGCTGAGGAGGATGAAGGCAGACACTCCTCTCTGTTCCTCTGTCAGTCCAGAGAAGACAGTATTTTGAGGGTGACTTCGCAGAGAGAAATGTGCCCTCAAGTGTGTTTATAGGACTTCTATCATGGAAGGTGTACTGTTTGGGAGTGATGGTTCCTGACACTATCTTAAAGGTGGCCCCTCGATACTTTTTGGCCCTTTTATTTTCTGCTGTTTTCCAGTACCATGCAAGTTCACTGGATGTATGTGGGTCCTTGGATCTCTGCAGTGGAAAATCAGACAAGAGTAATCAGAGAGCAAAGTTCCCGGTATCCCACCCCATTGGACTCACCAGCTCACCCATCCTCACATGTCTAAAATTCCTTTCTGGGGGAGGAAGGAACTGTAAAGTAGCACATGATTGCCAATGGTTGGTGGTGCTGTACTCACTTAGCAGAGGAGGAATATACAGCTAACAGAGCCCAAATTTGGCCTTGCACTTTTTCCCCACTTGTTACCCACAAACCCAATGTTAGAAGTCAGTATATGCATGTATACACACGTACGCCACACCCACACGCACATACACATGAACGCATGCACAGGTGCAGGTAATTGTATTATTAATATATGTCTTTGCAAGAATAAGGTGTATTTTATGTACATTTCTGAAAAAAAATAAAGGAGGAGTATCTGTGTTCAGATCTGGACTCTGCTACTGAATATCTCTGTGACTATGAGTAAGTTAATCTGCCCACTGATACCCTCACCTCTAAATGGAGATGGATAGGAAGATTAAGTGAAACATAATAGATGAAAATGCTTACTGAAGGGATCACTGATGTTTCATAGTCTCTCAGTTATTTATAAAAATTACGCAAGTGCTTCAATTTTGTAGACTATCTTTAAAATGGGATGAACCATACTCCTAAGAAATTAATATATCCTTAACATCAACAAGTTGATATTTCTTGCCCTTAAAAATCTGGCACCTGTACTATAATAATCTGTATTGGGATTGCCCAGGATATAGCTAAGATTTAGGTATTAAAGAAAAATAAAGTTATTATCCTGCACTCGATGGTAAAACACTTTAGATACTTATTTCTACTGATGAATTATGCATGCAAAGGCCGAATCAGGCTCTCTGATTTATTTTCCCTCTTTCATGCCTTGAGTTTCAGGCTGTGTGCAAAGCAGTGTATATTTTTCCTGTCTTGCACTCCCACTGACTATATTATGCTCATGGGGCTCTTCAAGTGGAGGAGACACGCAGCCATGCTCATGGATGGTAGGTCAGCCTATAAAGCTAAGATAGCGAGCGGGCATTTGGGAGAAAAGTCTTTAAACTTACTGTCAGATGTGGAATTGTTACACTCAAGAACAACAGCTCTACTCAGATGTCACTTCTATTCGCAGCTTTATTATACCTCTTAGAAACCCATCATTTAAAAATCTTAAAAACTTAAAATTATGACCAGAATAGACATGCAGAATAATGAACCTTGATAAATTTTAAAGTTCTGTAAGTATTTATATAGCATTTACTGTGCACCAGACATGCTTCTAGATCAAAGTAAGTTTTCATGGGCAAAGAAAACCTCAAGTTGGGAACCAGTTGAAGCTTCAGGAAAACAGCAAATAGCAAAAAACAAAGCAAAACAAAACAAAACAAACAAAAAAGAAAGAAAAAATGCCTTAAAACATGGATTTAATTTGGTATCACAGGGTAAGCATCACCTGTTCCAGATGGTAAGAAACATCAACTTGTTAGTTGGTGATAGGCGGGAGCTCTTCTGTGGTTTCCTGTCTTCCATTTACTGGGTTAGGGACCACCTTCCTCTGTGAATGGGTGGTCACGTTGCTTGCTGCAGCCAGCACCCCTGTTTTTCTCTTGCAGTCATTCGGGTCTTCAGTGTCGAATGCGACGGGAGGTTCCCTGCTCCACAGGCTTTCTGGAGCGCTGTGGTGGAAGGGCCTGGGCCATGGGGTTAGGATTCTGGGGATGCTGTTTCGAATCCTCCTCTTGCAAGTCACTAAGAGCTGAGAGCTCTTTGAGGCTATATGCGACTCTGCTACTTCAGGGATTTGTCCCTATTAGCTGGTGAGTTTGCAACATTAGCAACTGTATTTAATTCATTTTCTTTCTTAAAAAGTCTCTTGGGCCCGGTGGTGTGGCCTAGTGGCTAAAGTCCTCGCCTTGAACGCTCCGCGATCTTCTTATGGGCACCAGTTCTAATCCCGGCAGCTCCACTTCCCATCCAGCTCCCTGCTTGTGGCCTGGGAAAGCAGTCGAGGATGGCCCAAAGCTTTGGGACCCTGCACTCGCGTGGGAGACCCGAAAGAGGTTCCAGGTTCCCGACTTCGGATTGGAGCGCACCGGCCTTTGTGGCTCACTTGGGAAGTGAAGCATCGGATGGAAGATCTTCCTCTCTGTCTCTCCTCCTCTCTGTATATCCGGCTTTCCAATAATAATAAATCTTAAAAAAAAAAAAAGTCTCTGGTGGTAAAGGAAGAAAGGGTGGGAGATAAAATAATCCATATAGGATAAATATCTCTTCTGGTTTTTCCTTACCTGTCCACTTGATGAAGAATCAGTTCCCTTTTCCAAAGACTGAGAGTTCTCTGCATTTTGACAACTAATTCATGTTATTATTCATGAGATTAATGTGAAGAGATCATCAGCTGACTTTCCAGGAAAAGTACGACTTCCAGTGCTTAAAAGTGGTGAATATACTTTGTTAATCAGAATCTTGGTCATTTCATTGTGGCAATCACTTCTCATACCCAGACGGAAATCACATACTCCGGTACAGTTTTAAGTGGCAGCAGCTGATTGGTCACCGAAAGTATGAAATGGAAAACAAAGTATCAGCTGTTTGTCAGATAGTTGGTTGCATTTCCAAATTATTTTACCGTAACTGGTGGGAAGTATATTTGAACCAAAAATACACTCTGCATGTAAGATTGGTTTGGGAGAAAGATCAATTCATGTAGTTCATCATGATATTTTACCATAAATGTTTATAGCACAAATTTTAACACTGAATGTCTTAAAGCACTAAAATATTTCTGTGAGTAAAATGTATCTGCTAACTTTAGATTCCCATAAAAATGAAAAAGTTATGTCCTTTTCATATATAAGAATGCTAATGAGTAAAGCTTATTTTTGCAAAGAACAAAAATATTGAAGATATTTGCTTTCCACTAAAAAAGGAAAGTATCATCTAATAGGTGATAAATTACCTTGAAAATTATCACTTAAATTCTCACATGAAAGTTTATCATCTTTTAAGATGTACTTTGCTTTTTTTACATGCCACATTTTTTAAACTCTTCTACCTTGGACAATAGTGAGAACTTTCACTTCATACTCCCAGTAACCAATGTTGAAAAAATTCTTTGGAGAAAAATCTAATATATCCATAGTACATATACAGCTTTTCTATAATACACATTGGTCAACCATAGGTGAACCCCAAGATCAGCTAAAATTTAGTAGTTACCTGAAAGTTTTCCTTTATTTATTGGTGAATAACTGCTTCTTCCTTTACCTCCCCACTAGCAGGATTTCAACAGTTAGGAAGAAATTTCCCCGTAAAGGTACACTTCAAAACTTCATGGAAAACCATGGAAGATAAGTTTATTCTAGTACAGAAATATTTTGAAGTTATGCATAGGCATGTTTTCATACTCTGCATTTCCACGAGATTACTGAAGATGCCTGATACGTATAGATTTCACACGTGTATGTACCTGCCTTGCCACTAAGTTTTAAATCCGTTATTTCAAGTGACATAGACTTAAAGTGTTTTGGGATTGACAGCAAAATACATAACTTCTGAAAAGGTTCTATTATCATTGATTGCTGGAATTTCTGTCACCTCACAGCGTTTGAAGAAATTGTAACAAATAAACCCTTTACTTCTTGGCATCCTACATCTTATTGTCTATGTGATGTGATGAGTAACTAATTCAATTAGCACTCTTTTCTCTGCTTGCAGACATGGGGCTTTATTGGCAATGGTATATATATCATTTCTTAATAAATTTCTGTGATTTTTTTGGTGAGCCTGTTAGCCTGATTCTATTCAATCAACAGAAAACGTTCTTAAGAAAAGCATTGCTAGTGAACTCTTTTATTATTCTTCCAGGGCACATCATAGCTTAAAATTGGTCTGAAACATTTCTATGTATACACAACAAAATCTTTCTGTTTGTCAAATAGAAGGGTACTCAAGTTATGCTGGTCGAACGCGTCACCTCCAGCTATATAGCTAACGATATGCATTTGATCACCTTGCCAACTGCTTTGTATCGGAGAAACAAAGGAAACTACACATGTATATTAAAACTGATTAGCATTGTACCCTAAAGCAATTAAATAAATATTAGAAGAAACTCCCACAGCCCTTTGTTTTGCTATAAGGGGCTCAGCTGTGCTCCTTCTAACCCTAACTACATCACTTCAAATTACCAGTAAATTAACAGAGGAACACTTTCAACCTCAGAGCAGATTTGATCCAAATAGTCTTTAAATGCCATTTCTGTTCCTATTAACCTAAAGATCGGCATAGCAGATATTTTCTCGAGGCTGCCCAGCAGTCCAGGGCATTAACGGTGAAGTTGTGACAGCACTTTTCATGATGATTTATGATTCCGTGTTTAACTTGATTACGCCAATGCTGACTCTGAATACTATTTCAATTAGTGCACAGAAGGTCACATCACAAATATTCCTCTATAATCTATTCCTATTAACACTAATACACAGAATAACCAAATCTTTTCACCCTTGTTGATTCACATCATCCAGGACCCTAACTGCAGGTTTGTTTACCAGTTTACTGCTTTGGACACTTCCGAAATGGTAATTTTCACTCCTGTGAGTATCATTAATAGCTGTACCATGACATGGGGAATAAAGCATCTCTCTGCTGGCATTTGTGCATTAATAATTATCAAAGTTGCAAATTTATGAAACAGGAGGTATGCTTTTGAAAATGCCTGTCCAAAGCATTATTTCATGACCAATTACTAAATAAATATACAAAAGATTTTTTTTTTAGGAAAATGAAACTGGCTTCAGCCTAAAATCAATTTTAGCAACAACTCTCCTCTCATTATTGCTCCCTTAACGACTTCAGGGAGTTGGTCCTATTTATATGTAACCAATCATAACCCAGTTTTCTTTTTGTTGACTAATTTCTAATCATTTGGGAACACTAAGAATATTGGGTCATCAGGTCTTTTCCTTCCTACCTGAACATGGCTTATTAAACAGTCCCTGTGGTACAGAATTAAGACTACAAAGAGGAACAGAGTTTTTTTTTTTTCTGAAAAAAAGAAAAAAAAAAGAATGAAAGTTTTCGATTTGTCCAAAGGTTAAAGTGAAACTAACTGCTGAAGACAAAATCCACACATCATTTAAACAATTAGTGTGGAATGTTCAAAGACTTGAGGTTCAAAGTGAGCACAATTTGTATTTTCAGTTGTATGTGGTAGGATTCTAGGCTTAAAGTTAATTAAGAAGAAACTAAGAGAGCTCTGTGGTCGATGTTTAACTGTGCACAGAGAGGCCGGCTTCCAGGTTAGAACTTGGCAGGAAGTCGGACTGGGAGTCTGCAATGTCACGTTGCTCAGTGGATCCCCAATAAATGCTTTATTAACAAGGATGATGTCAGTCTTGCAAAATATTAAAGGGAACTCATTATTGTGGTTTGCTTTTTTACTCATTTTCCTAGAGATCTGAAAATATTTTTATAAGACATGCACAGTAAGAAAACAAAGGAGAACACACCTAGACCAGTAGTAGAGTAATTGTTTAGCAAACTCGCTGTTGCCAAGTTCTCGACAATCCTGTCTCTAGGGCTTCTGCAGCAATCAAAACTCATATCTGGGCCCGGCATGGTGGCCTAGCAACTGATGTCCTTACCTTGAATGCGCCACGATCCCATATGGGCACTGGTTCTACTCCTGCCGGCCCCGCTTCCCATTCAGCTCCCTGCCTGTGGCCTGGGACAGCAGTGGAGGATGGTCCAAAGCCTTGAGACCCTGCATCTGTGTGGGAGACCAGGAAGAAGCTCCTGACTCCTGGCGCAGTTCTGGCCATTTGGGTCACTTGGGGAGTGAATCATTGGACAGAAGATCTTCCTCTCTGTCTCTCCTCCGCTCTATATATCTGACTTTGCAATAAAATAAAATAAAAATCTTAAAAGAAAATCATATGTGTATTTCTCCCACAAATGATTTTGTTGACTGTTCATAACTTTCTATAGAAGTCAAGTGTCCACTCGAACAAAGAAGAAAGAAAATTTCTTGCAGAGAGGGACTAAATTTG
Organism: Ochotona princeps; assembly: GCF_030435755.1. NCBI lineage: Eukaryota > Metazoa > Chordata > Mammalia > Lagomorpha > Ochotonidae > Ochotona > Ochotona princeps. Next base: position 28,695,938 of record NC_080843.1, read on the forward strand.
CATGAATCTAGTATCTTTAAAGAGTTAGAACAGGGACTAGTGCTGTGGGATAGTAAGTTAAGCCTCCACTTGCAGCTCCAGCAGCTCATATGTACATCAGATCAAGTCCTGGCTGCTCTGCTTCTGGTTTGGCTCCCTGCTAATGTATTTAGCAGAGAGAATGTGGTGGAGGATGGCCCAAGTCCTAGCCTCCTGCACCCACTTAGGAGTCCTGGAGGAAACTTCTGACCCTGTTTTGGAACAGTCCAGCTCTGGCCATTGTGGTCATTTGGGCAGTGAATCAGTGGATGGATTCACCCTCTTTTTCTCTCTTCTCTCTATCTCTGCCTTCTAAATAAATAAATAATAAAGAAACAATAACTAACTAAATAAATACTTGAAAATGTTAGAACAGGCAATACAATTTATGAAAATAAACAAATCAATATTTCTTTTCCTCTCTTCTTTTCTTCTTTCCTTCCTTCCTTCGTTCTTTTCAAAGATTATTTTTTTTTTATTTACAAGGCAGAGTAGCAGAGAACGGAGAGACAGAGAGGAAAATCTTCTATTTACCAATTCACTCCACAAGTGGCCCCAACAGCCAAAGCCAAGCTGTTCCAGAGCAGGAGCCAAGAGCCTCTTCCAGGTCTCTGATGCAGGTGCAGGGTCCCAAAGCTTTGGGCCGTCCTCTACTGCTTTCGCAGGTCACAGGCAGGGAGCTGGATGGGAAGTGGAGCAGCCAAGATAGGAACTGGCACCCATATCAGATCCCAGCATGTACAAGGTGATGACTTTAGCCACTAGGCTACCGTGCAGTGCCACAAATAATTATTTTACAAGATTCATTTATTTGAAGGCAGAGTTACAGAGAAAGCAAGGGCAGATAGAGAGATCTTACATTTGTTAATTTATGAACCCAAAAGGCTACACAGACTAAGGTTAAGTCAGGCTGAGGGCCAGGAGTTTCCTTTTGTCTCCCACATGGGGGCAGGGTCCACGGACTTGAACCATTTTTTAATTGGCTTCCCAGGTGTATTAACAGGAAGCTGGGTTAGAAGTAGAATAGCCGAGCCTCAAACCAGCACACACACGGGATGCTGGTGCCACAGTGAGTGGCTTTACCCACAACACTACAGCACCGGCCCCCAAATAATTTTTTAAAATAGAAATTATGGTGCCTGGTGCAGTAGCCTATTGACTAAAGTCCTCACCTTGCATGCTCCAGGATTCCATATGGGCACCGGTTCTAATCCTGGCAGCTCCGCTCCCCAACCAGCTCCCTGCTTGTGGCCTGGGAAAGCAGCTGAGGACGGCCCAAAGGTTTGGGGACCTGCACCTGTGTGGGAGACCTGGAGAAGAGCTCCTGGCTCCTGGCTTCAGATCATTGTGCCATTGTGGCCACTTAGGGAGTGAAACATCAGACGGAAGATCTTCCTCTCTGTCTCTCCTTCTCTCTGTATATCTGACTTTTCAATAAAAATAAATAAAAATCTTAAAAAAGAAATTATGGACCTAAATTGTAAAGTTTCTCTTGCTTGATTGCATGTCAGAGAGCATGGTGTTGTGTCTTCTACAGGATCTACCACTACCTTGTGAGAAATACGTTCCGTGTCTGTGAGATGGGTTTGCCTATTTCCAGATGAAGAAGATCTTTAAAGTTGAGAGGATAGTTGATTCTAAACTCAAACGCTTTCAACTGTTCATTATTTCCATGCTGAAAAGTTAACAATCCAAAGGTAAGGAACTGGGAAGATCTGCTGCATTGTTTTAAAATAGGTACATATATAGCAAGATCCCACCTACAATGTCTGGCACATAGTAGTCACTCAGAGAGCCAGTTTTCTTCCTTCTATTTTCTCCATCACTTAGGGGTTTTCTTCACTTTCCCCCTTTATTTATACTCAGTTGTTGAAATGCCTGTGCAGAAGATGGATGTCAGTTGTTTTGGAGGTGTGAATTTCTCTTTTTCCCAAAACGTACATTGTTTTAAATTCTATTGTTTCTTTGAAAGGGAGAGAGACAGAGAGAATCTCCTAGCTGCCAGATTTGAGCCAGGCTGAGGACATGAATACGGAACTCGAACCAGTTTTTGACACAGGTAACAGGAACCCGAGTAATTGAGTTGCTGCCTCCCAGGTTGCACATTAGCAGGAAAATTGGAATCAAAAGTAGAGCTGGGGGAGATGCTGTGCTGTGAGTTAGACCACCACTTGAGTCCATCAATTCCATATCAGAGTGGCTGGTTGGTGTCATAGCTTCCCTGCTTCATCCAACTTCCTGCTTACATGCCTGGGAGACAGCCAGTGATACGCTGAGTTGTTGGACTCCTGCCACTCATCAGCGAGGCTAGGTCCTTGGTTTTCTCTGGACCAGCTATGGCTCTTGCTTGCATTTGGAGCATGACCCAGCGTATGGATCGTCTTTTTCTTTGCCGCTCTGTCATACAAATACATTTTTTAAAAAGATTTATTTCATTTTTATTGGAAATTCTGATAAACAGAGAGAAGGAGAGACAGAGAGGAAGATCCTCCATCTGGTGATCCATCCGCCAAGCAGCCACAACGGCTAGGGCTGGGCTGATCCGAAGCCAGGAGTCAGGAGCTTCCTCTAGGTCTCCCAAGTGGACGCAGGGTCTCAAGGTCCTGGGCCATCTTCAACTGCTTTCCCAGGCTATAAGCAGGGAGCTTAATGGGAAATGGGGCTGCCGGGCTTGGAACTGAAGCAAATATGGGATCCCTGTGCGTGCAAGGCAAGGACCTTGGCTGCTAGGCTACTGCGCTGGACCCATAAATAATTATTTGGAGAAACATTTGTTTGTTCACTTCCTTGGTTATTTGAAGGACACAGAGAGGGAGCGTACACACACACACACACACACACACACACACACACACACACAGATAGAACTTGCATCTGTTGGTTCACTCTCTAGATGGTTTCAGTAGCCGCACTGGGCCTGGATAAAGGCATCAGTCATGAGCTTCTTCCAGGTCTCCCACATGGATAGCAGGGGTCCAAACACTTGGATCATCTTCCACTCTTTTTCTCAGGACATTAGCAGGAAGTGCTATCAAAAGTAGAGCAGCTGAGATGCAAACTGATGTCCATATGGGCCACTGTTGTGTCAGGTGGTGGCTTTACCCATCATGCCACTGCACTGCCGAAGAGTTTTTGACAGAGATACAGAGAGAGAAGGGAACACACACACACACACACACACACACACATATACACACCCCTTAGATCTGCTAGTTTACTTCTCTAAATGACCATAGGAGCCTGGTGTTATAACCAGGTGCCAAGAGCTTCATCCGGTTCTTCCACGTGGATGGCAGGGAGTCAAGCCCTCGAATCATCTTTCACTGCTTTTCCAAGCACAGTAACAGAGAGTTGAATCAATAGCAGAAAATTGGATCAAAATGGGACAATTGGGACACAGGCCGGCCTTCACATGGGCTGCTGGCATTGTAAGCTGTAGCTTAACCTGATATGCCACAGCACCAGCCTCAAATCAATGAATCCCGTGTGTGTGTGTGTGTGTGTGTGTGTGTGTGTAATTGTGTATGTGTATAAAGAAGCAGAGCTGGGTTCATACATGCTCTGGTTTGGGATGCAGGTCTCCCAGGATGCACTGACTGCTGGCCCAAATGCCTGCCACGTGGGGGTATGCATTCTCTCTCCCCTCAAACTGTGTCCCTCACCGTGATTGGTGTCCAAGTAGGTCTGAAAAAACTGCAAAGATTTTTTTTTTATATACATGAAGGATTAACTTTATATTCTATCACTAGAATTCTGATTAAAAACATACTTAGAAGGAAGAAAATACAGGGGGAGGGCAGACGGGGGATGAATTTCATGCCAGAATAGCAAAGTGAGAGAGAAAATCATCTAAATTCGCTTAGTTGCCTGTAGACACACTTAAGAGGGCTTAAGTATGGACTGACAAAGATGAATGAACCTCCTTATTGTTGCATTAATAGGATAGTTAGAGTTAAGGATCAGTGAGCATTTATTCTTATAATAAAAGCCTTCTTTAGTTTTCCATATAAATGTACTTCTTTGTGTAATAGTATCTGTGTAGTAATCATAAGTGATGCTTAGCCTACACGTCTGAGTGATTAGGGAATAGTTATAAATTTTTATATGTATATATCTGTATTTTCATGTGGATATAGCCTTCCTTCCTTTCACAGGTGGTTCATAAAAGGCTGGTATTAGAAAAGATCCACTTCAAATAAAGGTTGTGTTGTAATGTCTAGATTGAGAGCGATCACAAAGATTAGCCCCTTGCCCTGAGTAATTTATAAAAAAGCAAATGAGGGACTGGTAGCCATGAAAATAAATATAATTAACCCACTCAGGAAAACCTTCACCCTTGTTACAGATAGTTCCTGCTTGATCGGGCTTTCTCGAGTAGCACAGAAATAAAGAAAGAGATTCCAAGATTTTAGTTTCTAATTTCCTCATAAATAATTGGACTATAGAAGAATAGGCCCATTTTTCAAACTCTGAAGAAGCACCTCATATATATGAGTCAGTTTATAATTTTTGCACAGATGTCACACTCCACAGGATATAAAAACAAACTAAAGATAGCTGGCCATATAATGCGTAGATATATCATCGTTACAGATGCTCAGTAGAGCTTCTTCCCCCCCTCCCCGAAACAAATCGCAAATCTACATATTTTGAAGATACAAATTTCTCATTTGTTATTCTTGGACATGTTCTCCCTCTTTTTTTTTTCAGTAATTTTTTTTAAAAAAGCTTTCAGATTCACAAAGCTGGCACACAACAGACATGACTGGGATAAGCTCCTCTTCACAAAGAAGATACGACAAAGACGGCCCTTGTGCTCCTGTGTCTCAGCCCACAGGAGCCGGCTGAGTGAGAACTCGCAGTACCGCCTCCCATTAATTCAGGCTTTGGGCCCAGCCATTTGGAGTTGTGTATCTTGACAAAGATGCTGCAAATGTTACTAACATTTATAATTTGCCGAGAATCTTTCCTTTTGAATCTGGAATGCACAAGAACACAGTTCCTAGAACAGGGTGGGAGAAGGAGAAATCTTTTTTTTAGATGGCTTGTCCTGTTTGCGTAAGTGATTCATCTGAGCTTGTCAGTGGGCTGAAGAAATGATGTGGCAGCTGCTCCACTGCATTTGTACAACATCCTCACGCGAAGGCTGAATCAGGCTTGGGAGGTTTCCTGGGAATCCTGGGTGGGGCGGGGGTGGTGGTGCTGGTGGCTATTTGGTCCTCAGGAAACAGCCTCACGTGGATGTACCTGGTGCACTTTGGTGGCAGGACCTGCTTCTCACCAGGTGTCTGAAAATCCAGGGTTGAATCTGACTCTGTACTTGCTGCTCAGTGTATGACTTTGAGTTATTTGAATTTCTAAGCCTCGGTTTTCCCATTTGCAAAATCAGGGGGATCACAGCACTTAGTTGCAAGTTACTGCCAAGATTAAGTAGATAATTCAGGTAAACTGCCTGGCTTATGATTGCTTTTATTGTTGCCCTCCATGGATGGGATCTTTTTCTGCAAGTCTGTGGGCAATGGAAGGATGAAACAAAGGACAGCGCTGCATTAAATGGGAAGAAGGAAGCCAGGGCATTTCTTACTTGCGGGACACATGTAAGTCTAAAAATTGGTTAGTAAATCCTTTGCCAACAAAGTAGTAATGATATAATGCTAATAATGGCAGCAAATAGTTATTGTGTGTGGTTGGTAAGCCAACCCAATATTTGGTGCAATTAGTCTGTTATTGGAGTGAAAAACTAATCCTAAAATGCATATAAGATTTTGTGAGCATTTTGTTAATCCCAACCATGGTGGACCTGGGAGAGGCAGAGAAAGGTAGGGAAGCAAGCTTTGTGGAACAATTAATTTCTTTCTGCACCTGAAAGTTGAACATAGACTACCAGGAGAGCGAAAGTGGAAGGAGAAGGAAATAAAGGAGAAGGGAAGAAGAGAACAAGTGTATCTGGAGCACTTGTTATGGGTGAGGTACAGACCAAATTATACAGGAGTAAGCAAAGTCTCTCATGCTTGGGGGAGTCTAGCTTGCAACATGAAGGTGTCACAGAAAATGGAAACCATTACAATGAACAATTCCTCATGCAAGTCCTAAATTATCTCTATAATTTAGAATACTGGTCTGAATGGATCAGAGATCCAAGCCATGATAACAACTCTTTCCTACATTTTTCCTATTCTGAAACTCAAAGAACCTCATCATTGAGCAAGCACTTCATCATTTAGGTTTGAGAACGTGCTTTCCAGACGCTACGAGGTGATTTGTGGTATATTGTGTCAGGATGAATGAGAGGTGAAGAGTAACATGGACATGCTCAACACATTTCTTTCTTTTCTCTTTTTTTCTTCTCTTCCCTCCCTTCCTTCTTCCTATGCCTCTATTCTCACCAATTGACCATAAGATAAGCTACATTCTGGGTTATCTCCTTTAACCCTTCATTACACTTACTACCACAAACTTTGATCTTTTATAATTTTGCAGGAATCATTTCTTGTTATTGCACTACCAAGATATTTTCCTAATCAGAATAAATTCATCAATCGCCAAATTACAATCTGAAGAAATAGATTTGTGAATGTGATTTTCACATTTACTGACCCTTACACAGTCCCTTAGTCTGTGAGGGTCTGGAAATTTCTGCACAAAAGGACTGCAATGCCATTTTATCTCTGAAGTGAAGCAAATTTTTAGTAGACATCATCACCACAGGATAAGAGTTCTTTTTCAAATTGAAAAAAAAATTCAAATATGAATGAAGCATTTTCCCCAAACAAGCTTTTTCCAGGGTATTTTCCATAGACTTACACATATCTTCCTCTAAATATTATAAATTACTTGGATACCAATGAATTAAACTCTATAATCATTGCTATTCATTTTAGACCTTCGAAAAACAGCTCTAAATTTGTTTGGCCTCCACAGACTTTGCCCTTATTGAACGCTTCCTATAAAAAGTGACAATGCTTATGGTGCAGGCAGCGAGCAAGCCTCTGGGGGCTGCACCAGTCTGCAACAAATGAAAAGCTCTTTTCAGACTGAATTTTAGTTGTGTATTGTTATTTGTCTTCGGATCCATTTATTAGTCCAGAGATAATGTGACAGTTGACTCTTAGAGTAACACAGTACTCATTAGCTAGCCTGACAGGGAGGTGCCAACATGCTCTGGAGACTGTATTTTATTAATCTTCATGGCTCATTTGGAAGCCTGGCTGGCTGTGTTGTAATGTGCCCTCGTGCGGACTGGGCCTGGGATGTGTAGTCATGCTTATGACTGGGGAATATAAACTTGCATGATAAGATCTTTCCCTTTCCTTGACCCGAAATGCAGAATCGAGTAAAGCTGAGTGAAATACTGTAGCATCTAGTGAAAATATCTTTTCCAGGATATCTATAGCATTTTTTTTAGATGCCAAGGACTATTCAAATTTAAAACTTCACAGTGTTTGGTCTATATATATGCTAAAATATGAGGAATATTTAATTAAATTTAAGGCAAATTATTGGAATAACTTGAAAGAGGGTAGTTTGCCATCCCCTTTCTGTTTCTCAATTTAATTTTTTTATGGTGATAACAATCATCTTCTGAGGTTGATCCAGACTTTCTGTAAACTTATTAAACTGGCATAAATCATTGTCTTTGGAAAATTTTAGCTTGTGTTTGAACAAGCTAAATTCAACACCATGACTCATAGCTTCAATGTTCTTATTTGATTTTAGTGGTTTTTTTTTTTTTTTGATGTTGTTGTTTTATTTTGTGAGCATGCTCCTTTAGAGTTTTATTGGATACTTTATCCATCATGCAAAATCTCTTAAAAAGTAGTTGCCCATTTCAAGATTTGATTCTCCTAAATATTTTTGAAAAAGGCTGGGAAACCCTGAAAACCACCACACCTTGTTGCAAACCTCTATATATAGCATCCCAAGCCTATTTCTAATGAAGTTCCCCTTAATTTCAAATGTGTTTTTATTCCTTATTTACTGAAAATAGATTTGATTTGGATGTTTTCTTTGGCACTACGCTAATAAGGCTAATCAAGATGAGATTCCAAGGCTTAAAAAAATGAAATCAACATGTGGTTTAATTCTCACTACTAATACTACCCTGAAAGACTGTTAAGCTTCTGATAGAAAACAATAAAAAACAAGGAAATTCACTGTTAAAACGGCAGCATACCATATGTCCTTTAATACCTAATTACAACAGGGGCACAATAAGAAAGTCATTAAACTTGCACCCTATTGTGCATAGGTATCAGAGCACATATGGTACACTTCATCCATTAGTATGAATTTGATTGCATCTGTGATTTTCTGTTACCATTTTGACTGTATTTTGAAGAAGAAAATGTTGGTAGACATATTGGTCATTGAGAAGAATTGCCAACAATGAGAAATGGAACCATTTTTGGTCCTCTAGAGACAGGTTATTATAAATTACATAAAGGCCTACTAATACCCTTGTTTTCTCTTCTGACTTTCAATGTCTTTTGTTGCATTATTTTCCTCACTGAAAACATCCCAATCAAACAAATTAGTTTTGCTTGGCAGATAAGGGAATTTGATATGAGCCCTTGTATAATACATATTTTCCACTGAACACTGCCTATGATATTTATGTAAATTTACATACTGGCACATAAAAAACTACAAGAGATGAAATGGAGCACTATGCCGATGCTTTTACCTATGAAGATAAAATTAAGAAGGCTGCATAAATGGGATATGAAAACCTCGGTGATATTTTCCCTAAGATATTATTTGTCTTTGTAAAAATTTATTTATTTTGTTTATCTGGAAGGGAGGGAAAGAAAGAAAAGAGTGGACAGATGAGATCTATTTACTCTCCCAAATCCCCAGGACTGGGTCAGGACAAGGCCAGGAGTCCGAAGCAAGCAGGCAAGCAGGAACCCAACATGTGAGTGCTGTCTGCTGCTTTCCCAGGTTCACATCAGACAGAAGCTGGGGTCAGGTGTAACCAGGAACAGAACTCAGTCACTGCACACAGGATGCTGATGCGTTAAAAGAAAGCTTGTCAACTTTGGACTCCTAGCTTCTCTTTTAAGGCAAACACCAGGTATGAAGGATCAAGGGTCAGCAGCATGAAGGCACTGGATCTCATTCATCTCCACTATCCCAACAACTCTAATGCCAACTCAGTGTAATCACACAGGTGCCTCTCACTTTTCAGGGCGTGAGAAATAGAGATTGTCATGAGTCGGATTCATCTTACTTGCATTTCATTCATTCATTCATCCACTCAATTGTTTGTTATTGAGCACATGCTATTTACAGCAACTGTCTAAGTATTTGGAGTACAACAGTATAAAAAGCAGACACTCCCTGAACCATGTCATCTGCCAGAGGCAAGCAGCAAGAGACAAATAGGGTTTTTCAGCTGATCATCAATGCAATAAAGTAAAATAAAGCAGTGAGTGGAGAAAGGGTAGCAGGAGGCATGGGTAGGGTTGTTGTTACTCCTTTGCTCATGAACCAAATGTTGATTAGCATTCAAGAGATCGGAGACAACTAACGCAAACAAGGTTAAAGGACTCATGAGGCTCATTTTGGTGAACTCAAGGCAGGCAGTAGGTGTGAGGGGACAAAGGTGCTTGCCATGAGGCTCTGAGTTCTTTATTAAAAAGTCAACTTCAACAATTAAAAATTTTCTGAGAGAGAGATTGCTTTTTCCATTTCCCCCCCCAAATGTCCACAAATTTAGGGATCCAGGAGCCTGCAATTTAGCTCAGATCTGCCATGCAAGTGGCAGAGACTCAAGTACCCGAACCTGTGGCAGATTACTCTGGATCTCTGCCTGCTTGGCCTATGTGGGAGGTGATAGGCACATGGCACCCCGTGTCCACTGGGGAAGTCTCTGACAATGGTTTCAGCTAACCAAGACCTCAACCTGGCCTGTTCACTGGTTGTACAGGTGTGAGTGGTGGGCTGCATGCCAGCCTGTCTCTCTCTTCTCTGTCCTTGGACAAGCTGTGCTGGGACTTCCTTGATAAACAGCGTTGAGAGGACAAGTGTGGCACACGTTACCTGCCAGTCAGGTAACGTGTTGTATGTGACCTATGACATGATTGGAGGGTCTAGAGAAATAGACGTGCCTTTTAGGTAATTACAGTGCCATTGTTGGATGGGGGTAGCATTGGGAGATATCCCTCTGCCTTCAGCTTTCTTAGTTTATGTAAGCTTGTGCTTGCATTACAAAAATGGACATGCTTGATCAGATTGTCTCCAGTGGTTCATGTTGAGGAACACTGCTGCTATTGCCTAACCCCCTCAGTACTCACAGAGGCCTGCTGGCAGGAACCCCATGAGATGAGCCTGCTTCAGAGGAGGTGCATTATCAGCCAGCTGGAATTCTAAGAGGAGCCAGGTCTCTGACCCAGGCTCTAGATTTGCTTGTCCCAGGTGGCAGCTTGACTACTGTGCTGAATGCCTGCACCGGGTTCCTGAAGCTCCAGGTTCTCTATTCATGCAAGACTGAAGAATGATGTGGGAACTGCGAGAGCATGAGCTGACCTAGAACACCTGCACACTCGCTCCTGCCCTAAGAACTGTTCTATTCGGCAAGGCCTAGGGGCTCTCCAATGTAGCAAACATTGCTTAATAGTGCCACTCCCTCCAATCTAGAGATTCACAATGAATGACAATTGCAAGAACATTTCTTTCTGTTCAGGTCTGTTACTAAGTGTACTTTTTCTGTATCTGATGAATGAATGGTTATTCAGAAAGTCTGAAAAACTTTCTAAGCATTTCTAAGCATTTCTAAGCATTTCTGTGAGCGCTACAGAAGTTAATAAATGAAGAGTCAAGTTTAACATCAGATTACTAAAGTTGCAACTGAACTGTTCAACTGGGCCCCTTACTCCTGTCCCTTTCCCCCACTGTGATAGATTTTGATTTAAAGTATTATGAATATAACTTAACTTTAAAAATTGGAGGGGCTGGTACCTCAACAGACTATTCCTTGCCCTAAAAGTGCCAGAATCCCATATAGGTGCTGGTTCATGCCCTGGTTATTTCACCTCCCATCCAGCTCCCTGCTTATGACCTGGGGAAGCAGTAGAGGATGATGGCCCAAATCCCTGGGACCCTTTGCTCACATGGGAGACCCTGAGGGCATCCCTGGGTTTGGATCAGCTCAGTTCCAGCCATTGTGGCCATTTGGGGTGTGAAACAGTGAATGATATATCTATCTCTTCTTCTCTCTGTAAAATTTTCCTTTCTGATAAAAAGAAGTATTTTAAAAACTTGGAGAATATTCAATAATCTAAAAAATGCAAAAAAACTAAATAGAACAGCTTTGAAACATTAATATTTACCATACACTGGTGAATTAACCACACGTGATGATTTCTTAACACTTACAGATGAACTCCGTGCCATTTGAAGTAGGAGAGAGACCCGGTGAGTTCCTCCCTCCTATGTGACACGACTACAGATTGCACCTTGATTTGACTCTGTCTGTGGCAAAGACTGTTGTGACTGTAGTTGGCACATAGTAAGTGATACTAGTTACTGTTTCATCGGGGTGAGGACAGAGCTCTGGGCATAGTAAATGCTCAGTTAATGCTATTCTCTCTGGAAGAATAAGTATTTGTTGAGAAATCAAAATACTGAGAAATTAAAATTAAAACTCCTTTTCCTTCTTTTTCTAGGCCAAAAAAAGTGACCATCATTTTTGGTTCCCTTGCCTCCAATAATTGTGGTATAAGGCAGGAAGCAAGGTTTTTTGGGATATTCTGCTAAACTGCTCCTCTACATTCGACCAGACATTTCCTCCTGATTTTAGTTGTGAAAACCAGAGCTTCCTCAGAGAGGATGAAGACCAGAGCAAAAGGCTTGGATCAGTTTAGTGGGAAGTGGCTGCATCTGGGTGAGGAGGTGAGGCCATTAAGGCTAGGGAGGAATTTATCACAGCCTTGCAATCCTTGCCAAACTACAGGATCCCTTCGGGGTTGGGCCTTTGGTACTTGGGCTTCAGCACTGTAGGAGTTCTGTGACCCAGCAGCCAGACACTCATCTCTTCCCCTTCAATAAGGGAATGTTACAGGAATGGCAAAGAGTGACCATTGGACCACTTGACTGGAAGATGCCCTTAAGAGTGGTCCTTTTGCCCTAGGTGATGTTAGAGTAAAACAAGGGGATTTTCTTGTTGTTGTTGGCTTTTAATTTACTTGAAAGACAGCCGTTGAAGAGGTGTGGAGTGAGTCTTTCTGATTTCTCAAACGCAGCACAGGGGAGTGTTTGGCCTAGTGGATAAACTTCCTATTGAGATGTTTGCATTCCATCTATCAGGTACCAGAGTTTGGTCTCCAGCTCTAACTCCCAATTCCATTTTCCTGCTTATGTGAGTCCTGGGAGGTAGCAGCAATGGCTCTGAGTAGTTGGATTGCTGCCACCCACATGGGAGACCTGGATGGAGTTCCCAGCTCTCCGTTTCTAGATGGCCTACCTCTGACTGTTATGGGCATTCATGCAATAAGGCTGGAAAGGAGCTCTTTATGTTCCCATCTGTCTGTCTCTTTTTCTGCCTCTTAAATAATCCTCTTAATGAATAAAAAAAATTGTCCTAAAAAGGGGAAAAGTCATCCAACTGTATATATAGTTCATTGTTTCTTTTGCAAGCATGTGTCTATTAAAATTATGTTCTTGATTCATCTTCAATCCTTTTTAAGTTGTTTCTAAAAGCCATGTATTATTCAGTATGAACAAGGGATGAATTCTGCATCAACTATAGGCTTAGGCCTTTGGAAGACATTTGCTTAAGCTGAGGAACTACTTTAAAATTATATGCTACTATTCAGTCCTACCGTAAATAATTCAGTTTCTGTGTACCTTATGAACTTGCTAGTATGTCTGTTAGAACTTAGTTGCTAAAGCCTTTATTTAATATGAGGTGAAGCAGACATGCTTATCAACTATAAAGAGGAAAATGATTTTTAAAAAAACATACAAACTATGAATATATTGCTGTGCTATTCTTCAATTAGACCTAGGTTTGCTTCTTGACATCACTTAACAGCCACACATCCTTGATCAAGATAATTAATCTCTCTTAGTCTCTGTTTCCTTTTCTTCTAAGTAAAACATTATCACTAAGCACCCAATCAACTCTTAACTACTTATGAAACTAATTTCACTTGTGGAGTTTAATGCCATGGTATTAATCAACAAATTCTTTGAGGTCAAAAAGTATTTTAAGGGAGATTCCAAACTGATTGTTTGATATGGCATAGTTGAATTATAGCCGACATTTTAATTCAATATCATTTGCAATGTTAAACTTTGTCTCCTCAGAAGAAAAAGCATAATTGTTGAAGGCCATGGACTTTTATCAAATGGAAGCAGCAAGAGAGAATGGCATAACCATTGTTTCTTTTCTGCATTCATCATGTGTCCTGATAATGAAAGATAGGCTATAAAGCCATTTAGTTTGTGAATGGCAACAAGAATGTGTGCTACCAAAGAGATGAAAACCACATAAAAGGTTGCAATTATTTCTGAGATTTGAGTTCAGCAAACTTGACAAGGAAAAAGCTTAAGGTGATGTAAGATGCTGCTGGTCACTTTCAATGTTGGACTCATTTAAATATTATGCTAATAAAATGAAAAGAGAATAAAAGATTATTCTGTTAATGAACATAATAGTAGAACCCTGTAGAAATATGTGATAAATAAATACAATGTCAAGTTAGAAAAAATGTTGTAGTTTCATGTTGTTGGTTTGCAAATTGAATTTTTACATAAAATTTACACTAAATGGAACCTCATTATATAGTGATGAGGTCCAGTATGATCCAAATCATTAAAATCACTGTACTGCTTAATGATTCACTAAGTGGTACTGCAGTGCCATAAATTTAGCACTAGTTTCATGATTCAAAACACCAGACTGAGACACCAGCAAATCGTATGTGGATCATTAAATTTACAATGAATGTCAGAGATGAAATAAGGGGGAAAAAACACTTTGAGAGATAGGGATAATATGTGCTCTAAGGTGACATACATCAAGATAAATGATCTTATACCACTTGTGCTTGGATAATAATGGGGGGTAGGTTTTTTTTTTTGTTATTCCTCATTTCATAATTTCCAGAGGGGCTGGAAGTCTAAACTCCTACGAATTAAAGCAGCTGTCACTTTTTGATCGCCCTGTGATCTGTTTCATTTGTATTTATAATATATACATTTATAGATGCCGTTACATTTTAAACTTAGCTGATTTTGCCTAGACATCATGGCTCATCTAATTTCCTATTGTATTAGTTCAAAATGATTTTTATGGTTGGGTGAAACGTACCAAGAATATAAGGTTTAATTCTGAAATCCCTTCAGTGAATTCTTAGCAGTATTTTTATAGGTAGAATTTACTAATGTGGTAATTCATATCTTGAAGATTATAAATTATAAAAATAAATATGCTAATCATAGGTCAGATCCTCATGATCTGTGCATTTTGCTATTTAAAGAACTGAGGGAGTCATACGGAGAGACACTGCTTGTATATATGACCTAGGAAATGAACAACACAAGTTTCTTTGGGTCACAAATAGATCTTCATCCAGGCTTTGTACATAAAGTAGAATATATATTAAAAACAATTTGAGTTCTCTTTACTTACTTGAGGGATGCAGCGAAGGGGAGAAGAAGAGGAGTAGAGGAAAAATGGATAGAGAAAGAAAAGAGATCCCATCCATTGGTGTATTTTCCAAATGACAACAGATGTTGAGGCTGCCACGCTGCCAGACTGTTGGACTGCTGGGCCAAAGCGAAAGTTGGAACCATGGAGCCCAGGAATGCAATCTAGGTTTTCCACATGGCTGGCAGAGGGACCTGCTGCTTCCTAGGTCTGCCTTGGTGGGAAATTGGAGTCAAGAGCCAGAGTTGGGAGTGGAACTCAGGTACTATACTGCTGCATGTACCTAAATGCTCACTCCCAGTGCAATTTATTAACAGTTAAACATAGAAAAGAACCAAAACATTTCTGTATGTTATCTTTAGTACACTGTTAGGCATTAGTGCTATTCCTTTGTCAGGAAAAAGCTGATATAAAATGATGAAGAGTATGAGTTCCTGGTTTCAGACATGTTGTACTGGCTTCTGAATCTGAGGGCACATCTATTTTGGTCATGCAATCTAATTTGGTAAATTAGATTGCTGAAAGCACTGAGGATTTTTCAGAGCACAATTTTGACCTCCTGTTACCCTTCTCAAGTTAGGTATATTAACCTGCCTCTGTTTGACGAGGGGTGGGACTTGGCTTTAACACCTGTCAGAAGAAAGGCAAAGAATAACAACATATTCAAGAAAGAACCAAAACAGGCCTGTAGATTTAGGGGCCATGGGAGTCCTGCCAGTGTTATCTTATTTGTTATCTGTCTGTTATCTGCTGGAGAAGGCAAATCAGAGCCGAGCAGTGAGCAGGACTTTTTCTAGGGTGGGTTTGAGAAGGATGGACTTTGTCTCCAAGACACAGGGGATCTTTGATTCAGAACACTGGAACATTGAGGGGAAGATCGTTTATTCCTTCTTGTAAAAATATCCCTTTAGAATCCTGCCTTTGCTTAGGGCAATAGTTCAATTGAAAGATAAGAAAAGGGATAATTGGTTCCATGAAAGCATTTCAGATTGATTGGTTTGTTTAACACCAACAATTCTTTTTCTCCCATTGACTGTTAGTACCCGGAATTTTGTTCAAGCTGTCAGAATGCATAGAACAATTTCTTTCTTTGATGGAGCATTATTAGTCACCAAAAAACTGAATTTGTATGGTGTTCCCCACCCCAACAAGAAAACTCCAACCCGTCTTAAGGTCTTGGGCTATAAAAGTCGAATATGAAGCAGCCAAAAAATCAAACATGGAAGACCAAAGAGAACTATAAAAAAGAAATGCATTTACTTTGTCCTTGAAACTATGAGGACAATTTCTAAAATCATCAGGTTAAGATAACAGAATAGGATGTTCTGTCAGTACATGCAGGGACTGATATCTAAAAATCACTTACAGCAGAGAGGTATAGATGGCTAGAAAAGAAGATATAAAGTACTATTGTGGTCTTCTATAATATGCCTTTGGGTGCTATTGTAAAATGTGGCAGTTTAGTATAATTCTGAACAAAACAAATGGTATGTAGAATTTCCCTTCTGATGGCTAAATCCACTTCTGGCCAAATGCTGGGCTCTGAAAGAATTTCCCATTTTGTTGTCTGCCTGCGATTTCTCCTAAGTGTATGCCATGAATATGGTATTTTGTAAAATTTCTTGACTTATTTGCCCTTAGTAATAAACCAGTTTCTTTTTGTCCACTACTGGGTCCGAGTAAGAGAGAAGAGAGGAAATAATTTTGGAAAAGTGGAAGCTCTGACATAAGCAATGTTCTAGAGTTAGGTAGGAGATTGGGCTCCCCCTACCCCTCTCCTTCACACCTGGGGGCTAGTGGAAAGAACGGGAGTGGGCTAAAGGAGGAAAGTTATCAGAATCGTGTCTCAGCATTTTTTTCTTTGAGACTTCAAGGATCTGAGTGGAGAAGAGATGAGTTAGGCAGGTTACAGATGCCAAAGAAAGCAGACAGGCTTTTGTTCCATGGTTTTTATTGTTGATTGTATTTTTTTTTTCTTTTTTTTTTTATTTTTTATTTATTTATTTATTTTTAATTATTTATTATTTAACTTCAGTAATTACATTGTATTATGTGACACAGTTTCATAGGTACTTGGGTTCTCCCCACCCCTCCCCAAACCCTCCCACCATGGTGGATTCCTCCACCTTGTTGCATAACCACAGCTCAAGTTCAGTTGAGATTTCCCCATTGCAAGCATATACCAAACATAGAGTCCAGCATCTTATTGTCCCGTCAAGTTCAACGGCTTCTTAGGTATACCCTCTCTGGTCTGATGACAGAGCCAGCAGAGTATCATCCCAGTCAATTGAAAGCTCCAACATACCATCAGCAAAAATTTACATCATGTTCTTGCATTGATATGGGGCAGCTCATGTATTGTAAAATGGCTAAGTAATGTGTTCAGGCAGATAGAGGATTCAGCTTGTAGTATAAAACCCTGCTGATTAGAATGAGGCATGAGTAACAGAGGAGAGCCAGCTGGCAATCTTGGACCTTGACATACGGGGGTAGGTGGAGTAGGGACGAAGAAGTACTAGTGGTAGAGAATAAGACATAGGCTCAAGTGATCTATGGTATGAGCAAGTGAAGGAGTAAAGAACAGGTCAAATACATAGATGGGCCTTAAGGCAATGACTGACCCAAAGAAGCTCATCAACTATAATTATTTCCTGGAACATATAATAGCCTGATCCTACACAGGAATGAGCCCATCATTACACAAAAGATTTCAGAGAGCCAATGAGTGCTCAAGGTCCAATGCAAGTACAAAGATTCCTGCCAATCTCAGCATTACAATTTTTTTTAAATTGCAAAGTCAGATATACACAGAGGAGGACAGAGAGGAAGATCTTCCGTTCACTGATTCACTCCCCAAGTGACTGCAATAGCCGGTGCGGTGCCGATCTGAAGCCAGGAGCCAGGAGCTTCTTCTAGGTCTGCTACTCGGGTGCAGATTCCCAAGGCTTTGGGCCATCCTCTACTGCTTTCCCAGGCCACAAGCAGGGAGCTGGATGGGAAGTGGGGCTGCCAGGATTAGAATCAGTGCCCATATGGGATCCTGGCGCTTTCAAGGCTAGGACTTCAGTCACTAGGCTATCACGCCAGCCCCATCACAATGTTTTGTAAGTCTCTTCCACACATTGTATTAGACTGTAGCAAAGCAGGTATAGAAAAAAGAAATGATTAAACATCTTCTCAAGACTGATCTAACCTGTGAGAGAGATTTTCCATTATTGGCTAAGATTACATTTTAATCTGCATTGTACTAATTTTGATTTTATCTCCACTACTTAATTGGTTGGGACCTTTCTGATAAGTACTCAGTCAGCTTCTTAAGGTCTTATTCTTTCTTTACTAAGTTGAGTTGTAATATGTTAAACATGCAAATAGTTCAGAAAATTTAGTCATCTGTATGGTTGTTCTCAGGGTTGAAACTAGGAGGTATACTTCCCTGAGTCTGAAAAAAAAAAAAGCTGGAACAATGGGCAGTGGGGATGCAATCTCTACAACGAGGTCATTAGGCTGGAGGCCAGCTCAATGTGCTGTCCAGACAAGGCCTGGAGGTCTCATAAAGTAACACATATGTCTAGCTTGCAGAGTATAGGCAACAAAATAATTATTGAGTCACTAGTGGAAAATTTTAATACGCTACTAAGAGCATCTGGGATGAACCACTTCTCTGTAAATGTCTGGCTTGTGTCAGAACGATCTGTTTCTCCAATGTTGTGAGCACTGGCCATCTATAAAAAGCTCATCATGGTCTGAAACAATGTTCACTCAGCTGTTGGTCAACAGCAGAAACAGACTTGTTTGGATAAGGCCTTCCATCTCTTTCATGTGTTTCCAGCACTTTCTATATTTCGCATATGAATGCCCTGGCATGAGTGACTTATCTTTCCTGTGATTTCTCTTTGGAATCCTGACTGTTCCCTTTGTTTAACAGATGCTTGCTGTTAATTTAGAAATAAGGGATGGACTTCCTCTATTTTATACAGAATTTTTACTTCATCACTCTAAGTGGGTTGGTTTCCTCTCTCTTGTGAGCAGAGATGAGGAATAAAAAAGAAAATGAGATGGAATGGAGACAGAAAACAAAGAAATGCATGCGTAGACTTATTTTTCCTATTTAGTGTTGCATATGTTATGTAACCATCATCTACTCATGTCACAATATTTCTGGGCTTTCTAGTACCTTGAAGTCTTTCTCTGAAACTAGAATACAGAAGCAGCTCCTTTCTGGATAGTATCTATGTATGTGTAGTATCAGGATAGTGAATTTCAGTTTCATTTCCTTATGAAACGTATGTTCTGAAAATATCTATGTGATTTTTCACATTACTTTTCAGATAACCCTTACTGCAAACCATTAATCAAAGTGTTTTAAACATCTTTAATGTTCTAAATCAATATGATGATTTCATCACACACTCATGAAAGCTCAGACAATGAATAGTTTACAAAAATTTGAGGGTGTGCCAGATGGGGTTCTTGAGAGGATTATCTGGGGAATGGCAGTAGGAGCAGACATGAAAATATTCTTTTCCATATATATGTGTCGAAGAAAGCATGAATCAGGAAATAGATATACTAGGCTCTGTCTCTTCTCTGTGTCTAATGACTGTGGCCATATCCAATTTTTATAGCTCTAAAATAATCACTAATTTCTTAAAATTGGAAGCAAAAGAGAGCTAAAATCTGTAAAAATAGGTACATCCTTATAAAACAGCACACAATTATGAAATTGCAACTGTAGCTATGGAAATCACCCACAAGTTTTACAATTCTCCTCTTGAATGACTTACATCACACGACCCCATGCTTATACCTCTCTGTTCAGAAATGTAGAGCTGTTTCTTCTCATTGTGTTAGGGTGTCTTCCTCATCAGAGTAGAATTTTCAGTTTCCCTATCTCTCATGAGCATAAGGAAACCCAATATCCTCATCTAGGCTGAGGTTATGTCAGCTGCTTATTGACTGTTACCAGCTTTGACAGCATTATTTTTCTTGGAAAAAAGAGACTTGATGACTTCTTTGTTCAATTTCACCTGAAGAGTAGTCTTGCTGGGTGCACACGGTAAGTGTCATTGGTAGGGAATTGTCCAGGAGGCATTCAGTATGTAAATGTTCTAATTAGATCAATGTAAAAGAGCAGTCGTACATTCTGTTATAGCAGTGTGTCTGGTTCCATTAATAAAACCTCCCGAAGGCATGCACTACTAGTTTTCTCAATTAGTTTGTCCCAGATCATTTCATGTTTGGGTAGGGAGGGGAGGAAGGATGAAATGAGAGAGTGAAGGGAGGTGGTAAATTTACAGGTATTTTCTCAAGCACAGAGAGCTGCCCAAATTTGTTTCTTAGTCCATCAGGTCACTACATCAGCCTTTAGAAAATCATAGTTCTGCATCACATTGGGGAAAATAAGAAATCAAAACAGAACTTTCTTTCTTCCTGTTTCCAGAAGGAAATGCATTTGACACCAGCAGACCCATCTTCTTTTCTTCCTTCTTTGCTTCTCCTTACTTTCACTTTTCTAAGTGTCATTATGTAAGATTCCCAGCACAGTTCCTGGCACACAATAGCTGTTGAATTGGACACTTACTTTCTTATTTTCTCAAGGATATAGCATGCCTCAGGCCTCTGAAAATGCAGAACAAGTATGGATGGCTTGGGAAAGCATAACAAAGGGACTCTATAATGCTTTGAAAGATTACAGTCCTTTCCCTTCCTGCGAATTCGAGATCATCATGTGGTAGAGCTGTTTGAGACAGATCTGGAAGTTTTTTAAGAGAGGTGAGTGCTGGGCCCAGCGGCATGGCCTAGTGGCATGGCCTAGCGGCTAAAGTCCTCGCCTTGAATGCCCCGGGATCCCATATGGACGCCGATTGTAATCCCGGCAGCTCCACTTCCCATCCAGCTCCCTGCTTGTGGCCTGGGAAAGCATTGGGACCCTGCACCCGCGTGGGAGACCCGGAAGAGGTTCCAGGTTCCCGGCTTCTGATTGGCGCGCACCGGCCCGTTGCGGCTCACTTGGGGAGTGAATCATCGGAAGGAAGATCTTCCTCTCTGTCTCTCCTCCTCTGTGTATATCTGGCTGTAATAAAAGGAATAAATCTTAAAAAACAAACAAACAAACAAACAAACAAACAAAAAAACAAGAGAGGTGAGTGCAAGGCAGCTTTTTAAACGTCTGGGATGCTAGAGGAGCAGAAAGAATTAAGGGTGGCGGGGAAGTGTTTAGCTGACAAGACAATGCAGAGTATGTTTTGACTGTTACACTGTTGCCTTCACATTTACAATTGTTTCCTTATGTGGGGGTAAGCCTACCTTGAATCAGCATAATTTCTACACCTTTTCCCTGATCGTTTGCCCACAAGGATTAAGAAGACTGGGGGATATGGAAAGCTGCAAAAGGCAGTGGGGAGTCAGGGTCAGTTGTTGAGGGTAGGAAGGTGGGCAACTGAGGGTCAGCATAAATGCTCAGAAGTGCTTTGCAGGCCTACTTTGCTTATTCTATCCTGGCCTTCTGAGGCTACCTATCTTACACAAGAAAGCCAAAAGTTTGCTTCAGTTAAGTGTTGTGACTTCCTTCTACTGACCCTGCCACACTTTCTGAAAGACATGAACCAAGAGGGCAGAAAGAACGCAGAGTCAGTAGAAGTGACCACTTGTCTGACTTCACCAATCCTCAGTTGCCTGTAACATAATCACTCATGGTCTCTGAGACTCAGCTCTCCAACTCTTAAACTGAAGACTCTGTCTGCCTTACATACAGAGTTGCACCTCACACCACGTACATTCATTACCTTGTATACTTCTTTGCTCATTTTGTGCTAAAGCCTCAGATATGGTGTTGCAGGGAGAATGTTACCAAAAAAGTTCAGTGGATCCCTTTCTCAGCTTAATATAGACATAAAAATCTGGAAATTGGTTGCAGACAGAGGAATGTTATTTGTGAAGTGACCGGGTAAAGGTGAAAAGAAGAAGGAAAAGGAAAGCAGCTCCCCGGAGGGACCCAGGAGACAGAAGGAGCAAGAGAGAGACACTAGGCTTTCAGAAGAGTTTTGAGGTTGTTAAGCATTCCCTGACACCTCATTGTCTGGGAGGGACCTTGTTGGGAAGGCATTCCCCATTGGTGGTATTTCAACCAGCTAGGAAGTGGCTGGACAATTCTTGTGTGTCTCTCACTTGAAGGTGTGGCCAAGATTTTAGCAGGATTGAACCGTCTCATTTAGTACTGGTGATGCTGTTCCACAGTAGCTGTATTCAAGAAAACAGGACAGTAACTAAATAATAGTTTATTGTGCTCTATATTGCCATTCTACAGAAGAGAAGGACATAGCTTAGTCCTAGGTTTTTTTTTTTTTTTTTGCTTTGCTTTGTTTTGTTTTTAAGGAAAAAAAACAGAGGCAGATGAATAAATGGTATGGTGGATATTTCTGGATTTAAACTTTTAAACTCCAAGGGAAGTTTCAATGGGCAGTTACTTAGGGATAATAGTAAAATTTAAGGGAAACACTGTGGCTAGAAGTGGCAGCCATGATGGTCAATAAGCTTGTAAGTTGATCAGTAGCTTATTAATATCAACTGTGTGAAATTTCTAACATTTGCACATCCTTAGTCTATGATAATTTTATATTATTATTATTATTTTAGCTATTCTGGAAGTAAGAGGCAATAGAATTATTATGGTAGTGATCTAGAATGTATAATTGAGAATGAGTGGGTGGGTTAGAAAAAAGTAAAATAAATTTAGGTTGCTACAGTAGCTGAATTTAGAGTTAGCCACGGTTCCAAGATGGGGAAAATTCCTAGCCATAAAACAGTGGTCAAACATTGGGATAGCTGAGGTGGATTAAGGTTAGTCTCTGCTCAGAAGTTTGTTTCCCTACCTTTCGAGCTGGCTTGCTCATATTCCCCTGGTGGGTAGTAGCTTCTGGAAGTCTTTTTCTATCTCACAGAACAAATTTCTCCTCTGTTTTACATGCTTGTGTAGTACTCTATGGTTTTTCTTCATCAATCTAAGAAAGTTATCACTGTGTACTTTTTGTGTTTGTGTGTTGGTCACCTCCACTAGACCGTGGTTCCATAATGGCAGAAGCCATGCCATACTACCCCTCCGGTGTTCAGCACCATGTCTGGTATCAGGCATTTCAAGATGTCAGGAGTATGAAGGGTAATCAAGAATGGTGATTCGTTATTTGTAACATTGAATAATACCGTAGAGAGGAAGAATGTGAATCCAAGGCTGAGTAGAATAGAGCAAACAGATCTGTTTAGAGGGCCAAGAGGGAAGAGCTAGCAAGTGTGTTTTGAAAAATTAAAATTATATAAGAAGAAAATAAAATAAAATAAAATAAAATAAAATAAAATAAAATAAAATAAAAGAAGAGGGAAGAGAAGGGAGAGAAGGGAGAGAAGGGGAGGAGGAAAGAGGGGAAGGGAAAGGGGAGGTGAGGGGAAGAGAGGAGAGGAGAGGAGAGGAGAGGAGAGGAGACAATAATACAGGTAGGAAAGCAATCTTGGTAAATAACAGGACTTCTCCATCTCTACCCCCTCCCCAGTCCCTGAACTGGCAAATATGAGGAGGGGACTGATCTTCACAAGAAGAGATATTAGATCACACATGACTTCAAGGAGGTAAATTCCTGAAGAGACAGTACTGAGGAGTAAGATGAGAAATGAGATCATGTAAAAGACTGCGAGCCATAACTCAGTTATGATCTCCAAGCCTGCAGGTGGGCAATGAGGGAGAGTCAGGAGGCGAACTAGAAAGGAGAAACATTAGGTGTGGCTAAGCAAATTTTCCTGGGAGTGCTGGATCAATGAGCAAGTTGGACCTAGGGCATAAGGTGGGGAATCTACAAGATGAGCAAGTCCCTGCGGAAAGTAGTGGATGTGCTACAATAGAAATATTAACTGCAAGTGACGTCATTCAGAATGGTACAGACAGAACTTTGGTTGACTTCCTAAAATCCATATGCTGTGATCCAATCCTGAATGTCATAGTATATCCTGAAATGGGGCGTTTGGGAGGGCATTAGGTCAGGAGGGTGGAATCGAAATGAATTAGTGTTAGTTCACCACAGCTAGTCTATTCTCTTTTTGTCAAAGACAGATTGGCAGACTGTAATCTGGAAGAGGGTCCCATGACCCAGCTGTGCGCCATGTCCTGATGTCAGCCTCAAGCTTCTGGACGATGGCGATTTGTTACAGCAGCCTGATCCAAGGCAGTGACTGTTTTGCTGCCTGGAATCCCAGCTGTATATGAACCAAGGTAGCGTTCTGACAAGACAGCTATCTGCCAGTGTTTCCACACTCTTTTTCTCCAACGAATTTAAGAATACACAGAAGGTAGGAGGTAAGATCTCTGCTCAAAAGCTTAGGCTCAAATGAGGAGGACAAGCAACCTCTCCCTAATTATTCAAGTAGTTTAATGATATGCTTTAACAGTTATTTTGCTGCATGGCAATTAGATTCAAATGGTAAGTCAGACACATAAGTGAATATAATTAGTAGTGTTTTTGCATAGTTAAATCAAGCTTCTAAAGGCCTGTTAGATGAATGGTGCTCTACAAAGCAGAATTTGTGACTCCAAGCAGTTTCTCATGCTAAATGGAAGGTGCATCAATGCTGTGAAATTGTCTCCTTGCCACGGTCCTTTGGCTGGGGCTGCCAGACTCCATCAGAGTTTGGTAACTGTTGTTCTTCCTAATACCTGGGCACAGAAGCAGAAGGAGGAATGGTAAGGGAGATATGTGAGAGAGGAGACACTGCTCTGCCAAGAGGGTGTAGAAGATTCCTAACTCTGCATAAACATTTTTGTCAATTAAAAAAAATTTTTTTTATTTTCTTGAAGCACAGAGTTACAGAGAGGAGAGAGAGAGGTTTTATGATGACTGGTTTGCTCCCCACATGGCTGCAACAACCATTACTGGGCCAGGCCAAAGCCTGGAGCTTCATTCAAGTCTTCCATTTCGGTGGGAGGGGCCCAAATATTTGGACCATCCTCTGCTGCCTTTGCTGGGCCGTTACAGCATGGAGCTGGATCAGAAGTGGAATAGCTGGTACACAAATGTGTGCCCCTTTAGGATGCTGGCGTCAAGGCAGACGATTTCCCTTCTACCCCACAGCACTGAACCCTCCTCAGTATCGATTATTTTGTGTGTTTTAAAAATATTTTATGTTGAAATATTTCAGATTTTTCAGGGAACAAGAAATACAGAGTGTAAGTGCCCCCACTCCGTTTTTTTCTTATGGCACATCTATATTCTGAGTTTTAAAAAGCATTTAATAAGATATACACTGGAGATGAAACTCCCTTTTGTACATTCCGTGATCTCATCTGTCCACTTGCAGGAGTTGTTTTACTGAAGTCCACATACATCCTTTTCATGTTTGTGTTTATACTTTCACTGCATATGTATGTTTCATAAAATAAATGTAATATTTCGATGTGTTTTAAAATATACTGCACCAATGATCTTGAAAAGGTTTATTCAGACACTTGTTGGAGCATATGTAATTATCAACTTTAATCAGAAGACTTATGCCAAAAGAATATGGAATTACTTTACATATGAATAGTTCTGAAGTTAGGGGCTCCCAGGCCCAGAGGCATCATCAGTGACACCATACCTTAGTTCACATGCCTTATTCATTGTGAAAACACTTGGAGTTTCAATAATCACATATGTAATACATCTGTTACTAACTATGGTCACCTTGTTGTACAGTAGATCTTCTGGATCTTATTATGAAAAATGAATTTGAAATAATTTAAAAATAATTGAAATTGTGAACTTTGGTCAACCTCATCTTCCCGGTTCTTCCAGATTCCTGTAACCAGTGAATTTCTCTTCGCTTCTAGGAGTAGGACCTTTTTAGAGTCCATGTGTAAGTGAGAGCATATGACATTTTTCTTCCTGTACTTGTTTCAATTAATCCATGTTGTAAGAGTGACAAGATTTACTTCTTTTTAAAGGCTGCAAAGATTTTAACTTACTATTGTTGAATACCCAGATTAATTCCATATTTGACAGTTGTGGATAATATTGTAACGAACCAGGGAGTGCAGATACGCTTTTAATATACTAATTTCATTTTCCCTGGATATGTATACAATGCTGAGACTCCTGGCTCATACTGTAATCCTATATTTCATTTATGAGTACTCTACATACTGTTTTCCATAGTGGCTATACTGAATTAGGTTTCAGCTAACAGTATGCTGAGGTTTTATTTTGTCCATATGCTAACACTTATCATTGTTCATCTGTTTGATAATAGTCACTGAAGGTGTGTGAGATAATATCGTACTGTGGCTTGAATTTACATGCCTCATATGCCCACAAAAACTGGGGCATGGCCAGGCTGGAGTTCAGAACTCAACCTAAATCTCTCGCATGGGAGGCAGGAACCCAAGTACCTGTTGCGTCCTGGGGTGTGCTTTAGCAGGCAGGTGTAAGTGGAGTTGGTACACAAATTCAGTCATACTAATGTGGAATGTGGGTGTTGCAAAGTGTATATATATTTTTTTCTATCAATATTTATTTGCTTTTTATTGCAAAGTCAAATATACAGAGAGGACAGACAGAGAGGAAGATCTTCTATCCGTTGATTCACTCCCCAAGTGACCACAAAAATCAGAGCTGAGCCAATCTGAAGCCAGGAGCCAGGAACCTCTTCTGGATCTCCTATGCGGGTGCAGGGTCCCAAGGCTTTGGGCCGTCCTCAATTGCTTTCCCAGGTGACAAACTGGATGGGAAGCAGGGCAACTGGGATAGGAAACAGCGTCCATATGGAATCCTGGTGCGCACAAGGTGAGGACTTGAGCCTCTAAGCTACTGTAGTGGCCAGTGAGATACGAATCTAACGTCATTCTGTTTCATGTGGATATTTGGCTTTCCCAGCAGTATTTATGAAAATGGCTATCCTTTCTGACTGTGTTTTTTGCGCATTTCTGCAGAAAACCAATCAGAAATGTGTGGATTTATTTTTGAACTCTGTATTCATTTCCGTTGGTGTATGCTTCCTTTTTGTGTGTGCCAGTAGCAAGCAGTTTTGATTATAATAATTATATGGATTTTAAGATCTCTAAGTTTTTTCTTTTAGCTCAAAGTTGCTTTCACTTTTTGACCATTTGGGGATCTTCTGTGATTCTATGTGAGTTTTAGGATTTTTTTTTCTATTTTTTAAAATGCATAGCTGGAATTTTAATCGAGACGACATTGATCTGCAGATTGCTCTGAGCAGCATGTATATTTTAATAATATGCCTTCCTTCAATCCATGAATAAGGAATATCTTTCCATTTATTCTTGTATCCTTCAATTTCTTTCATTAATGCTTTATAGCTAATGAGATAGAGGTGTTCTCTCTCAATTAAGTTTATTCCTTAGTATTTATTTGTGTGAGTATTTTGTGTTTAGGTATTGTATGTATGATCATTTTCTTGATTTGCTTTCTGATTTTTATCGGGCTATTATGACCACTACTGATCTTTTTGTGTTTATTTTGCATATCCTGCAACTTTGATGGGTTAATTTGTGGGTTGTAATACCTTTTTGGGGGGCTAGTTTTAGACTTCTCTCTCTATATATGTAAAGTCTTGTTATCTGTAGGAGAAAAATTCACTATTTCTTCTCCAGTTGGATTCCTTGTATTTAAGTTGCCTTCTTGTTAGAGCTTCCAGTACTGTGTTCAGTCGAAGCGGTAAGTGTGGAAGTTCTTGAACTTAAAGGAAAATTTTCAACATGTCCCCAGGAAGTCTGGAAATTAAGTATTATCATTAAGCTTTCCATATGTAGCCTTTATTATGCTGAATGAATTACATTTCTTCTATACATAATTTGGCTGAAGTTTTTTTGTCATGTTGAATTCCTTTTGTGTGTCTTCTGAGATAATAATGTAATTTTCCTCCTTTAGCCTGTTAATATGGTGGATCAAATTGATTTGTGTATTTTGAACTGTCCTTGAAACACTAACATAGTTATTTCTTGATTATGGACTCAGTTTCTTCTGCTCTGCAAAGTCCTGGAAAAAGTCTATTGCTACCCTCATTAGAACGCCGTTGTATGAGATAAAGAATTGCTTCAAAGCTTCAGATAGCTGTGATTAGTGCTGAAGAGTGTTTTGGAAGTATCATGTTCTAATCCTCAAGGAAATCCAGTTTTAGGTTGAAGAGCATCAGAGTGACAGTAACAGAAAGAAATATCCTAGAACATGGTGTAGTATTGAAGCTTAACATTAGACTCTGTTCTTGACAGGCCAGATGTTTGACAGCAGCAGAAGCCAGATCAACGTGGGTGAAAAACAAACTGCATTGTCTAACTCTATCACCATAGCAATTCTGTCCCTAAATCATTGTACAATGTTTAAACTTGCTAAAGGATTTGTCTGATCTCAGCTTATGTAGCATCACATTTCTAGTTGGTTACTTAAAGTCCCTTTTGCAGTAGTTGGTCTCTGGTGTTTTTCATTTTAGACACCTAATGCCTAAATACATGCTGATTCTCATGATATTTTTGCCCCTATTCAACACTGTCCATGAATCTATGGATAACTTTATCTTGGGTTATATCTCTATCATTCAAAGCAGAGGATCAAAAGCATCATTTAAGTCTGTTCACAGGAAAGACTTTTTTTTTTTTATCACTGTCTTTGAGAGCCATTTTGTAGTAGCAGTAACTTTTTTTTAATTGCACCCATATACTGAGCTGGCTCTCTATGAACTAAGTTAGAGTTATTTCTTCCTCTAAGAATTACCTGAAGGAAATGCCCATGAGACTGTAGCTGTCCTATGAGGAAGTGGTTTTGCTGTCCCAGTGATCAGTGACATCAACATCTACATACAGCCTTGTACAGCTTGGTTATGCCATTTGAAGCTGCTTGAATCCAATCCTGGTGCTTTCACACCACCCCAGCTTATGACTCAGCGTTGTTAAAATACGCAGCATCTTTTGAGTAACTATAGCTGCCATAGTTACTTGATGAGTTATGGTCATATGCTCTTCGTAGTAATAGGGCAAGAACTCTTTAATGTGAGAAATGGTATATAGTTCTTTGCTGCAAATGGAATGATTTTACCTTAGAACCTCAGGATTTTCATTTGAATATTACATTTGGAGCTTGTTAGAGACATCACCTGGTACTGCTTTTTGTCTAACACAAATTTCTCTGGTACCACTGAATATGATGGGCTATGTAGCTCAAGTGATAAAGCTGAATGCATGGAGGTCCCTGATTGGTATTTGAACTCTTTCCATGATTTTGGGTCCTATTTAAAAAGTAGCAGTCCTTGTATCATCTCATAATTGGGGCAGAACATTAATCTCAGTACGCATGTACTACTCCCTCAAAGTCTAATGATGCCTACCGAGTATGTATCTTCATTAAGGTGTGAAGTGTAAGGTGCAATAACTTTGACCTTTATTTCAGGAAGGAAATTTATTTGCATGCCTCAGATCATCAAGTGCCTAAAAGTGTTATCAATGAATCAATATCCTGAATCATGTAGGGCTTATCTATAATTTCTCTTGGAACCAAAGATGCTTTTGGCATTGTTATTTGTTGATTCAGTTACATCTGGATATTACTTCTAAAGGCAGCCATAGGCATTAGTACGATTTGTATTCAACGAATTATGAATCCATTCTAACTTTATAGTGTTATTTCTCTATCAGTTAATTCTGACTTTTTTTCAAAATTTTTGGATGTTTTGGGTCCAGTATCCAGGGGGTGGGAAGTGAGTGCTAGCCCCAGCTGCCATCTGCTCTGTCCACATGGAGTCTGCTTATTTATACTCTGAACAAATCAGCATGCTACTTCTTCCCCCTGTAGTCTCAGGTTCAGGTTCAGGATGTTTAGATGTCTTGTCATATTCACAGAGATGCACAATTTTCTGAGTCACTGGGGGTCTGACAAGTTGGTTCTCTCTCAGAGCTTATTAATTCCCCAAAGTCCTTCATCTGAGATAGCAGCTCAATAAATATCTTCAGCAAATTTCTATGATGCAGTCATCTGAAGGCATTAAAGTGAAAGAAGTCCTCCATGCTCTTATTATCCCAAACACTTCTTCTTTCAGAAGCACATCAAGTCTTTATATAAGGGCATACAGCGCAGAAAATTCAGTTTGATTTCTTTTATATCATGAAGTGAATTTGAATTGCATAGTTCATAGCACTATGGTGCTTTGCTTAGGAAGCCGAATTCATTCTTATTTTTTGGCTTAAATTGGTGAAATCTTAGCTTTTCTATTCCATTTCAGGTACCTTATTGCAATAAAGGAAGGTGTTTTTTTTTTGCTTCAGTCCTAATTCTCAAATTCTTTACTGACAGCCATTAGACCTTACTCGTTTCTGAATGCTAGCTGATTAGATGCAATTTTAATTTCTTTTCTTTATATTTTGTTTAAAAATTTTAAGTTTATTTTGAAATTCAGAATGAGAGAGAGAGAGAGAGAGAGGAGAGAGATCTTCCATTCCTGGTGTGCTACCCAGATGGTTGCAAAGGTCAGAGCTCTGTCAGGCTGAAACCAGGGTCAGAAGCTTCATCTGTGTCTCCAGCATGCCTGGTGGGGCCCCAACACCTGGGTCGTCTTCCACTGTTTTCCCTATGTCATTTGCAGTGAATTGGGTAGAAAGTGAGCAGCTGAACACAGGCTGTTATCTGTGTAGGGTGGTAGTGTTGCAGCTGGCAATTTTACTTGCCATGCCCCTACAGAGGCACCATCCTTTCTTCACATTTTCTTTTCTGTTGCTTCACTTATATCCCTTTCGTCTTCCTTCACCCCCTCTATCGCTTGCTTCCCCTAGCTTCCTTTACTTCACGTCCCCTCCCTTCTTGTTTTTCTTTACCTCTTTCTTTGAGAGGGAATCTCCTGGTCATTCCACAGTAAGAGGTAGATTGGATGTGATGTATAAGGCTTGTTTTTATGGTGGGCCAAATGACCCCTAACTCTGTTCAGCAGCAAACTTTGAGGGAATGAAGGGATATTTAGACTGTTTTCAAAATGAAAAACTAAAATTATTCCTTGAAACACCATCCAAGTATCTTTTAAAAACTTAAATCATTTCTTGGAATTCAATGAGAAAATTCAGCTTTTCAAAAACTAGCTTTGGAATTTGGAGAGGCAAGAATTTTTCACATTGAAAGATGATTGATAAAATTTCAAGGAGAACATAGAGATTAGAATTTATTTAAATTACATATTATAAATAGATTGGACTTTCTCCCTACAAGAATTTAAAGTATATGAGAAGACAGAGGAGAATAAATTATATTCGACATTCCCTGTGACTGCTTTTTTTTTTTTTCAGTTGGGAAAGATGAACTAGAGCAGTAAAGCCACCTGGGGTACACGTTTTGGCAGAATGTCAAACCGAATTTTGATAGAGCCAGGATGGATCATCATACCATTTCTGGAGACAAGAAATAATAAGAGACAGGGCATTTTAGAGGCAAGGGAATATGGAGTTTTGGTTTGGGGCATCTAAGCTTTTATATATTTTGCTTCCATTCAGCTGGAGAAGTAGAGACAACAAATAAATCGCTAGCCATGTGAGTTCTGGATTCTATAGAATGGTCTAATTACAAAAGAAAGCAGTAAAAGTTGTTGCATAAATATGGCGCTAGAAATTTAATGCACTGAAAGGTACCTAAAATAGTACCTAAAAGAACTTGAACTATCAGAGGTCAGGAAAGTAGGAAAAGTTGGGAAAGATTCTAAAAAGAATTGGTAGCCTTGTTTCAGTAAGAATCAAATGCCAATATGCTGGCTGCTGATGAGATCGGGTGTATGACTAGAAGAATTCCAGTTAGATTGGAAAGATGGAGGTAACTCTTTCCTTGGCAAAATGAATTTCTGTGTTACTATGGGAATGGAAGTATTAGAAGTGAGTTTGAAAAGTGACTAGGAGGTGAGAATTTGATGCTGGGTATAGAGGTTAGTTTTTCAAGGATTGATTACGAGAGTACACAGAACCAAGGAGTAGCAGTTGGCAGGGGAAGGTGGGGGGTTATGAGATCAAGGGACACTGGAGTGTTGTAAAGACCTGAAAGCACCAGACTGCATGGATGCTCTGCTAAACACGAACTGGTCTACACAGATGTTGAACAAAAGGGAGTAATTGATGAAAAGAGTCTAACAAGAAGAGGAAAAAAAGGGTCTCAGATTAACTTAGAAGGATTCATCATTGACAGCAGCAATGCCATCACTGATGTTATAGGAGGAAAAAATGGAGCTCACAGAACCCTAGCACATGTATTGTAATGATTTTGGTCATCTCTGACATAAAGGAGTTTTCTCCCAGGATCAAAAAAATTAGGTGCAGAATTTTCCTACGTATTTTAGTAGCCAAATGCTACATCAAAACTCCGAGTTTCCTCTAATTGCTCCACTTGTCACCATTCATAATTCCCCTTTTAATATTCATATTTCCCTCAGAAATTCTGCCAACAAATGTATATGACTTCCGGAAGTTCAGACCTCTCAACTTCTGTGCTTTTAAACCTTTCCTAAAAGTTCAACGATTGATGCATTAACACAGCTACTGGCCTCAGCAGGTTATAAAAAGGTTATTCTTACTTCTCTCCAAGCTTATTGAGTATGGAAAATAATATTCTTCCTAGTATCTTTACATTTTTTTCAGCATCTAATTTCCTTTAGACTCACAGGTAAAGAAATAAATAGATACTAACTCTAATATCTCTGAAATAAATGAGATGTTCCAGAAATCATTAAACCTGGAAAGCATTCTTTATAATTTCTAAGGTGAGAACAATAGACATTAAAGGAAAAGAAAATTAGATCAGTGTTACTTCTTGTGAGCAATTTATAAATTCTGACATTGCTTTCGTGGTAAGTATTAAGCATTATTAAACATGCAATTATTTAAGGATGGTTTTTCTTCATCTTTGGAAAAATGTGGCAAGCTCTTCACACCTCAAAGAACATAACAGATAGTGATAACGGCTACTGAGGAACAACTCAGACAGATTGGAACCGACACAACACTTTATTGTCCTTCTGCTCTTTTTTTGATTCTTACTGCCTACTTTTTATTGTCTCCTTAGAAGATGTTTATTTTTGTTATATTTGAACGCTATAGAAGCAAAAACAAAGAGATACAAAAGGAAAGTTTTAGCATCAATTGGTTTAGCTCACAACAGCCAGCGCTGTCAGGCTGAAGAGTCTAGGTGGTAACTCCGGCGTAAGTGGCAGAGGGCAAAATAACTGAACTGTTACTTGCTGTCTCCCAGCATGTGCATTAGCAGGAAGCTGGACCAGATGCAGAAAGGACAGTTTTTGTTACAGGTCCTCCAATATGGAATGTGGGTATCCTTAACAACTTTTTGGTGTCAAACACCCCAATTCTTTTTTTTTTTTCTATTCCAAAATTTGAGAAATTAGTAGAGAGATAGAGAGATAGAGAAATCACTTTGGTCACTTCTGTATGGCTGTACAACATCTGTTTTGGAAGTGGAGTTGGGATTTGAACCCAGGCATCCTGATGTGAAATGTGGGTATCTCCAGCAGCATCTCAACTCGTTGTAGCACAACGACTGCTTCCCTATCTGGTTTTTCTAAAGAGAATATGTATTTGAGGAAAATGAGATCTTTGATAGACCTTTAGCTGGTCTCCTTTTATATTTGCTTATATTCATAAAAACGGAAAGAAAGAAAGATAGATTTCAGGGGCCACTGCAGTGGCATAGCAAATTATTCCTCTCCCTCCCATCCCTAGCATCTCATACAGGTACTGGATCTTCTCCTGGCTGCTCCACTTCCAATCCAGCTCCCTGCTTATGGCCAGGAAAAGCAGTGGAGGACGGCTCAAGTCCTTGGGACTCTGCACCCTTTTGGAAGACCTAAAAGAGGCTCCTGGCTCCTGGCTTTGGATCAGCTCAGTTCTGGCATTTAGAATCATTTGGAGAGTAAACCAGCAGATGGGAGTCCCTTATCTCTGTCTCTCCTTCTTTGTAAAAATCTGCCGCTCAAATCTTCAAAAAAAGACTTCAGAATTAAGTTCTTTAAAGTATTAATGAAGCTCATTACTTTCTGTGCTTGATTTTAAGGTAAAGGAGAAAAATTTCAGGAATCAGGTATAATTTATGACTTAGTTGAGAGTGGCTGAGCTTAAAACCTCTTGTATAGCTTTCTTGGTTCTACTTAAATCAATTTACAATCAAAAGAATTTTCAGTCTGACCTTTGTTTGCAAGGAAAACTACCCTCTCACCTATGTCAGACCATTTCATCTCTGTGTTCTGGAACTTATTATTATTTGCTATCTTAGTAAGCTTAGAAGGTATATTATATTTTTAAAGTAATCAATATAGAGGTTGAAATAAAAAGAGTTTCAGAATAAAAAATTGGAGCATTTTCATATATGCAACAAGATTTATCTTCTTAAATTATTATTTTATTTTATATCTTTACATGGTTGATTAGGGCACAAAGGGTCAAGGGATACAGGAAAGTGGGTAAGACCGTTGTTTCCACATTCTCTCTCTCCTTTGCTCTCTCTCTTTTTTTTTTTTTTCTGTATCTGGGGTAAAGGGAGAGATAAAGGGAGAAGCCCCACCTAGCCTCCCACTCATCCCAGATACTCTGAGAGTACTGCTCAAGTGTTTTTGATGTTTCAACAGTTCTGAATTGCTGCCAATCTTGCCATTCCAAGCACGATGAAATCTCTCCAGAATCCACTGGCTGACATAGCCCACCTTAGAGTCTCCATCTGTCCAGATTTTCATAGCCAGCAGGGGTCAGGGGTAGTTGATTGATTTTTTCTGTCCTACATCCTCTGTTGTGGTACCAGGTGTCCTCTGCAGGTTCTGATGGGCTGCCATATCCTCTATGTGTACCTGAATATGCTGTCCATTGCTCTGTTTGAGCCACTGAGGAGGTTCAGCTTTGACACATGCACTCCATGGTCAGACCATGGAACCTGCACTTATCTTCATGGTTGGGGTTCTGAGTCCAGCAATTCAGTTGGAGGGACCCCCAAAGAAACTTCGTCTGAGGTGATCCCAGACCTGATTCTTGTGTGTGCATGTTGGTACAGGGTATAGCACAGTCCGTCACCCCAATCAGCTTATGCATATGCTGATGGTTGTAGTTGCTGGATCAGTTCTGTTTCCAGCCCTGTCTTCTATATAAACCAGTGGGTGTTGCAGCCCATCTGATCCTGCCCACCGCATACTCAGCCCTCACACAGACCAGTGGGAGTTGTAGCCTCGTTGGAGCGACACACAATAACCCCCTTTTGGGCCACCCCTGCCCTGTGTTTGCCAGTATGTACATCAAACTGGTCCAGTGTGTCCACATTCCATTCAGCTCTCGTACATGTCAATGAGCATTGAAGCCTAGTTCAACCCAACCAACTCCACTCTCTAGCCCACACACATGCTGGTGGGTGCTGTTCTGTCTATCCATGCCTGCCCCAGTCCTGGTTCTCATGCTCTCCAGTGGGAGTGTTAACCCAAGAGGGAGGTGCCCACTATTTCCCTGCTGGGTCTGCTCCCACCCATGGATGCATGGGCCCACTCCCATGCACTGTCCAGGTGGTTCTGCGGTTAAACTTGACAAAATTAGCCCCCAGTGCCAGCATCTGCCAGCTGATGCTGTGGCAAAGGCAAACTAGCCCTCAAACACTCTGACTTATGCTTGCACCAGTAAGAACAGTCAACCCAGCTTGATTTTCCACTGATCCAGCTCACATGAGGCCCACAGGTGTTGTAGCCCTGCCTGGTCTGGTCTGCCCCCATCCCAACCCATGCTCTCCAGTAGGAGTGGTAGTCCAGCAGGTTTGCCCTCCACATCCCCCCTACCAGCTTTTCCCCTACTTCCCTTGATTCTCACATGTGCTGGTTTGGTGCTGCAGCCCATTCTGGCATGGTCCGCCTCTCCTTGGCATTTGCCAGGGGGTGCTTTAGGTTGGTGGGTCTGGCCCATCCCCAAGCCAGCTCACTCTGGTGGGTGTTACAGCCTAGCCCAGCCCAGCAGGCACCCATTCCCAGCTGTAATGTGTACTGATATGTGTTTTGATCTAGTCTGACCCGACCCACACTCTATTCTGGTGCTCGAATTCGCCAGTGGGTGATGTGAACTGGCTCGACCTGGTCTACTCTTTACCAGTGACAAATGTATGCTGTTGGGTACCGTTGTCTGGCCTGGTCTGGGCTGCTCCCTATTGTGGTTCTTGTGTTCACCTGCAGGGACTGTGCTCCATCAGAACCTCTCCCAATGCCAGATCTTGCGCACCCCGGTGGGTCCATGGGTCAGTCCTACTTAGTCCACCACCTGTCTTAGCAGGAACAGTAGCCTTTCCTGAGTGGTTTTCAACTTATTCCAGTTCTTACTGTTGGGTGTTTTAGCCCAGCAAACCTGGTCCACACCTTACTTCCCTAACATGCCTTTTCCCAGCCATAGATCGTGTGTATGCCAGCAGTGGCTCTGACACAGCTTGGCATGGTCGCTCGCCTATCTTGCACTTTGTCTTAAATGCTCTAGCCTGGCCTGACCTGGCCTGCTCCCTGTCCTGATTCTCGCTAGTGGGTGATGGAACTGGCCCTGCTCAATCTACTCCTATCCTTGGCTCATGAAAACCAGTAGGTATGTTACAGCCTAGCCCAGCATCACCTGTACTCCAGCCTGATTTCTATTCTTGCTGGTGAGCTAAGATTTGTTCGGCCCTGCCCAGTCTGCTCCCTTCTAAAACCAACCCACACATTAGCCAACAGTTGGAACTACCCTGCCCAGCTTGCCCGACTCTCAGGCCTGGACCATGTGATCACCAGCGGGAGTTATGACCCATTAAGGGAGTTTCCCACGTTCCCCCACTCAGCCCATTCCAAGACCCAGATTCCATACATGCCAATGAATGTTAGGCCCTTGTCTGGAATAGTCTGTCCTTCCATCTTGGCCTTATATGAGCTGGTGAATGTTGTGGCCTATCCTGCCGCACACCCTGTTTCAGGATGCACGTGTGGGTGCTGCAGCCTAGGCCTGCCCAGATTGTTATTGGTTCCTATATCTGTGAGTAATGGCAAGTTCCATGGTTGCCTAGCTCAGTCCATCACCACCCCAACCCTTGAGCTAACTAGTTAAACTTGTATCTTCACAGGGTTGGGCCCACACATCCTCCACAGAATCTACCTCCAGATCTGGTTTTCTCACATGCTGGTTAGTGTCGTGGCCCTGCCTAATGTGACCCGTTCCCTATTCCGACATTCTGTCAGGTACTAGAATCTAGCCCTGCTAGAGAGGTCCCCAGCCTTAGCTTTCACATGGACTGGCATGTGGTGGTCAGCATTGTTTAGTGATAAAAAATCCTACAAAGGATTCACATGAAAGCTGGTGTATCAGTCTGACCCATATAGATCATCTAGCCTCTCCCCTCCAAACCACCAGGTCTCAGTTCCCTCACTTATCTGCAAGTAAAGTGATCCTGTCATTGGGATTCCCTCAGGATTCATTCCTCACCAACACACACTGGTCTCACTCATTAATGTCTGAAGGCAGTAATTCAACATCCCCAAGACCCTACAGCTTTCCGCCAGGGGGCCAGTGGCTGGAGCCTGGTGCCAATTGGAGCACTGGCCACCCAAAGACCAGAACTTGCTCACCGCGTGGCAGTGGTGGCTGTGGCCAGGGCCTCAAGTAATGAGTCTAACCTGGTCTGCGTAACCCCAGTGGTTGCCAGGCTGCTGGAAACTCCCTCCATCCAGGGCCAAATGTTGAACTTCCTTAGGTCCCTTCTACCACAGGATCATGGCAGTGGTGGAGTCAGGGCCCACCTGTGTGCCCGAGAGATCCCTTTACAGCATACTTACAGTGAGTGGAGAAACCTCTCAGGCCTGAGCAAGCCCAGGACTTGCTCACCTCATGGCAGCAGTGGCTGTGGCCAGGGACCCAAGCATTGAGTCCAATTTGGCTTGGGTACTCCCAGCAGGCACCAGGTTGCTGGGCTCCATCTACCCAGGCCCTGAGGTTGAACTCTCACATATGTAACAAAACTTCTTAGGGATAGGAGCCAAATCAAAACACAAAACTTGTTCCTCATATATGTTATGCACATGGCCTATAGGTAATGGTTATGGTTGGGCTATGGTTTGAGTGTGTCTTTTTGGGAATCACATGTTAAAGTTTAATCCCTGTTGTGAGATAATAAAAGGGTGGAAATTTAATGTGACTGGTATTTAGAGGTAGATTTTTGGGATGGTGATTGTGGTCGGACAAGGTCATCAGAGTGGAATGGATTGATTGAACCCTCTTTTTTTTTTTTTTTAAGATTTATTTTATTTTTATTGGAAAGTCAGATATGCAGAGAGGAGGAAAGACAAAGAGGCAGAACTTCCGTCTGTTAATTCACTCCCTAAGTAGCCACTATGGCCAGAGCTGCACTGATCCAAAGCCAGGAGCCAGGAGCATCTTTGCATCTCCCATGTGGGTGCAGGATCCCAAAGCTTTGGCTGTCCTCAACTGCTTTCTCAGGCCATAAGCAGTGAGCCGGATGGGAAGCAGGGCTGCCAGGATTAGAACTAGCATCCACACGAGATCCCAGCATGTGCAAGGTGGGGGCTTTAGCCACTAGGCTACTGTGCCTGGCCCACCCTGGTGTTTTTATAAGAAAAATACCAGGGTACATATACTTCCTCCCTGTTTCTTGCCATATGCCATACTGTACCTTCTCAGAACTCTGCAAGAAGGTCATCATCAGAGCCGTGAATCTGAGTTAAGTAAACCACTGTTTTTTTTTTTTATAAAATTATCTAGCTGTAGATATTTCCTTCTTTATTTCCTTCCTTTCTTCTTAACTTCTTGTAAAGCAAATTTTATTTAAGTGTCAAACCTGCTTCCAACAAGTTCAGGAGTGAAAGACTGAAGTTTTATGTATTTTCTTACAGACCAGAAAATAGATCACAGCAGTAATTTTTACAATATTTTTAGTGCTCCTGAATTTTGATTGTGACCACAGTATGAGGTCATGT
This sequence comes from Ochotona princeps, assembly GCF_030435755.1. Classification (NCBI taxonomy): domain Eukaryota; kingdom Metazoa; phylum Chordata; class Mammalia; order Lagomorpha; family Ochotonidae; genus Ochotona; species Ochotona princeps. The sequence goes on from NC_080843.1 coordinate 28,734,579, forward strand.
GTGAAATGTTCTGCTTATGGAATCCTTCTGGTGCTTAGAAATTCTCAGATTTTGAAGCATTTTTGATTTTAGATTTCCCAAATCATTGCACTCTTCTTATATGATACTAATGTCCTTACATTAAAAGATGGAGCCTCAGATCTTATTCAGAACACACACACACACACACACAGATGAAGCCCATGGCCTTTCTTCCTGAGTCTCGGCAGTTCGATGAACTTGATAGAATTGATGCTGAAGTTGTATAAGAAAAGTCTTTGTTTAATTTCTGTCTAGTGCTTTCTCCTGAGATGTTTTCCCATCAGCTCACCCTCCCAAACTAGCTAATCGACAGAGACCACGTGGAGAGGATGACTGGAGAACAGAGAACAGAAGGTAAGCACAGCATCACCTTGCTGACAAGTGAGTGAATGAATGATTGAGCTTTCAGCTGATTTTGTTTCTGAATTTTTGAGTCCTTCCAATTGACTCAGGATGAGCAAAGATGAACTGTCTGCACAAATTTCTGTTCAAATGCCTGTGAAGAATAATGTTGCAATGACTAAACCAACATATTTTTGAAAAGCTTTTGTTTTTTTAAAAATGAAAATAGTTACTGGCATGCATGTTCCTAAAATATTCTTTCTCTTTCCAGTATATTCAGTTGTTGCTCTTTCTCCTAGTCTTTGATTTTATTTGTTTCTTTTTTGAAGAACCCAAACCAAATCTTCTTTAGCATTCCTCTTCTGTTTGAAGTTTTAGAAATTTCTCACCGTGAGCATTCTATAGCCTGATTTTCTTATTTCCACCTTATTTCCTTGGTTGATTTCAGCATTGGCCTTGATCTTCTGTTACTCCAATTTCTCCCACTCTCCACCCCCACATCTTCTCATGGTGCCATAACCACCTAACTCCTCCTAAGGCCACCCCACCCTTCCAGGCTGGTGTATTAGCTTATGCCATGCACCCACATTTCACTCACCTTCTCTTTCTTTCTGACAAAGGTCTATTGGTCCTATCCCAACACCTAGCTTATTTGTATCAGCACCACACACACTGCACAACTTATTGTTTCTAAGTAAAAATGAAAGCAAGCCAATCAATGATTCATAATTCTCTGTAAACTTGATAAGTAGATAAAATATGAGTTTGAAAAATCTCTTATCTGAAAATTGGTCACTAGACAAGTCATTCAGTGAATTCACATAGTATTTGGGGTCCGTTCTCACATTAGGTTCAGACTTCGCTCAACAGACATCCATCATCTCAAATCTACTTCACAGCTCTGTGCCCTTACATATACCCTTTCTTCTTTTTCTAACACCTGCTTAGCTATTGAGAACTTGGCACATGGCATCTGAAATTTCAAGTCCACTACATACAAAGATCATCTTGCACGATCAGCTGACTTGTCATTTGTTACTACCACTGCCTCTGCACTTGCTTCATCCTTGGGAGAGCTTTTTGGCACAGTTGAGTTCTCCACTGACCTGTTAGATTTTTAAAGGCTGGAATCATGACTTTCAACTCTCTGTACTCATTAGCTACAATCGATACTGGCATACAGTAGGCTCTCAATAAATCTCTATTGAAAGAATACCATTTCCTCAGAAAGTATCGCTGCAACCATCTGCTGTGTGCTAAGAATTTCTCCACAGAATCAAGTTAAATGTATTCTCTCTCAGTATATGTATTGAAGATACTTGCATAAACATGTATGCCTTTGCTTAAGATTTTTACTAGAATCATCATTCACTTTGTGGTTAAGAATCTCTGGAACAAATAACAATATTATTCCTTTCTGTTAGCTGTAGTGGAAGGTAAATCTGCTCTCTACCAGTCCAAGGAAAACTTCCTTTTATTGGATATTTTATCATATAGCAGGATACTTGGCCCCTACCCTACACCCCTCCCTCCCTTTTTGTCTCTACCTGCAGGAAGCTCAGGGGTAAGTAAAATTTTGTACTTGCCCCTTTCACCTATGTTTCATTAAGTCTTAGTTCCTCTGTTTCTTTTCGTCTCTGGGACCTTTCTGTGCCTTTAATTTCCCTGTATGTAACACTGAGTTTCGTAGTTGGCCAACAGATTCACAGGATCTTTGTGAAACAGAATGAATATTTGTAGAAAGAAATGTTTCCCACAGTGGTATCCAGACATGTCCTCTCTTTGTTTATGTCATACTCACTTTCCCTTAGGATGAAGCCATTTATAGCACATTTTCATTCTTTTGTTGCCTACTGTATCCTCTTTGGTTTTGAAGCTTTTACTCATTTATTTTTTTTTACAGCTACTTGAAAGAGAGAAAGAAAGAGAGAGAAAGACAACAAAGTTATGTATTTCATCTGCTCACTCACTGCCTCAACTGCCTGCGGCACCTAGGACTGGGAAAGGTTGAAGCAAAAGGCCTGGGATGCCATGTGGGCTTTCTAGGTGAGTGATCATTTGCTGCCTCCCCAGATGAGCATTGGCAGGAAGCTGGGTTGGAAACAGAGCAGTTGAGACTAAGGCTTTGCATGTCCCCAAGCAGTGGCTTTACCCACTGCACCTCAACACTGCTCCCTCTGTTGCATTTGCAGCTGCGCCTACTTGACTATTTCTTAGTCCTAGGTATATAATGTGCTCCATTATTATATTTTATTTTGTTATTGCTTTCATAATTATATTTTAAAGTCTAGTCCACATCCTTTCATCCCATTTCCTTAAAGAGTTAAAGTGAATTGTATTTTCAAAAGATCTTAGGAGACTTTTGAAGTATGAACTGGAAGCAGCTCTTTAGATACGGTCTTGTTTTAGATAGATAAACTCCATCTATGAAAATCCAGTGAAAAGAACCAAACTGAAGTAGCTTGTATTTCTTTGTCTTATTTTTAGCATTTCTTTGGACTCAGATTCACTGCGCTTTGAACAAGAGTTTACGAGTGCAAACACCTGCACTTTCCTTTGTGGAGAAACTTGAATTTTGAAAAACAGGTTACTTCATATTGTGGAAACTTCTTCTAGTTTAGAGAGCGATTGATAATAGAATCTCAGAAAATCCATCTTTCTGAGAGTATTAACATGTTACTTGACTTATAAACAATTAAGAGGCATACATAGTCTTGAAGTATGAGCCATCTGAACCAAAATTGGTCAGAGAGTGGAAAGATGAAGGACTTCAAAATGTTCATGAGGAATGTGTAAAAGTTAAGTTCATGTTGGTGTGAAATATTTTGAAATCCATGCAAAAGAAGAGTTTTCAAAAGGTTTGTGGAACCTGTGCATTATGGAAGGACTGTATGAGTATTTCAACACATTTCACACCAAAATGAACCTTTCATTATATTTTCCAAAAGCCTTTTGAAGTACACTGGAGTGGAAAAAGACAGTATTTGATCTTTAAAACTCTTGAGTGAATTGTTTCATGGGACAAAATCTTTTAGTTTCTCTGACAGAAAATTGAATTGATCCAACTTTCTATCAAAGTCTCTAGCTGAATGCTAGATTTATAAACATTTTCTATGATTTTCCAAAGAGGATCTTTCCCTTGTATATAGAATATGTCCTTGTTGATAAAGTGATTCTAGCCTTTACCTGTTACTTTTCGTCAAAGGTATATTGTCATGTATGTTATAGTACCACCTGCAGTGTATCTGACATAATAAATATTTGATAAATCCCAGTCATTCATTGCCTCTTTCTTGTGCTCATGGCATATCTGCAGCATTAATCACTATCATTACTCATCTACAGTAATCTTCTAATGGGCTCCCTCATTGTAATCTCTTTCATCCATATTCTATAGATTCATAACAGAAAAGCGGTTTAAAGAATACTCCCTTGAGACCTGTGTTGTGGCAATGTGGGTTAAGCCACTGATTTCAAGTCCAGTACATCATATCACAGCATGCCAATTCAAGTGCTGGCTCCTTTGTTTATGCTTCAATTTCCTGTTAATGTTTCTGGGAGGCAGTGGAAAAATGGTACAAGTATTTAGTTCCCTGCTATCCCTGTGGGATACCAGGATACACTTCCTGACTCCTGGTTTTATCCTGGTCCACTTCAGTGACTCTGGCCATTTGTGGAATTAGCTATTGGTAGCTCACTCTCTTTCTCTGTCTTTCACTTCTTCTTCTCTCTCCCCCCTCTCTCTCTTTCCCTTACTCTGCCTTGCCTTTCAAACAAACAAACAAATAAATCTTTAAAAAATATGAGTACCTATATACTCCTCTAGGAAATCATCTTAGGAGCTTTGGATATTTCCCGAAAGTATTGAACTTCTTGTTCCTTTAGCCCTTAGTCTCTGTCCCTAACCTTTCTCTCCACTGTTGCACTAAGTGGATCTCAAAACCATGTGGTTTATGTGCTGTTCTTCACACTAGCCTGTCCAGCTTAGTGAGCCATCCCTTTGCTGATGGGCTCTCCCTTCCTCTCCATCTGCCTCAACGCTCCTCTTTCTTCAGGTTTTCCTGTTTCAAATTCCTCCACCAACTACTGACTCTCCAGTGAGTACTTAGGTACTTCACTTTTGTTATTGTGCATGATTATATGCGATTTCCTATACGCCTTGACTGCCTAAGGATCGCCTCTCTGAGGCAAGGGTTACGTTTAACTTTGTCACCCACTTAGGAGGACCTCGGTAGGAATACCTCAACAGTAACATCAGTCCTCTCCCGGCAGTTGAAGATGTGGGGATTTACGTAGCAGTTACACATAAGCTTCCAACTTTGTTTTTTTCATTCACGTGTAAACACAGATACGTCTGCGACATTGGGTTGGTGCACCTTGCAGTGTAACCTGCCCTCTCTGAGAATGGTAGCTCAGGCCCAGACACTACTCCCCGAATCTATCCGATGTCAGACAGGCCAGGAACCACTGATGGAAGGTTTATCAAGCAGTTCAGATAAGGTTTTTACTTTCCTCCAGCAGAAAGAAATAGAATAACAATACAGGTAAAGTTTATTTTTGGGTAAAATTATTTTAGGAAACAGCTGAATATGAAACACAGTGACATTTATGTTTGTGGTAGTCCTCCTTCAGTGGTCATCCTCTGTTTAGTGAAATTAGACACTTTATCATTTCCAGTTAGTTCACTGGGAGAAACATCCAGTTGAGAAACATTTGGCTTTACTACAAGAAACACAGTACAATAGAACACCTGCTTTAATATACTCATAGGCTCTCACTGCTTCAGTGAACAAGTGAGGGAGAGAAGCAGTTCTTTATTTTGAAATTATAAAGTACGAGCAAATTTGAAGCTGGGAAAATATTGAACTTTTTCTGGGAAAAAAGAAACAAATGATTTGAAGCCCTGGTGATCACACAGAGAATCCAGACAATTTGACAGCTGTGAATTTATCTCACTTGTGAATGAATAACCTTTGTAACTCACTTGGGACTTAAATATTCCAAACACATTTCCCTGGAAACACTTCAAAAGGCGCAGTTCATTTCTGTCTTTACCAAACAGCCGTTATAGCTCCTTTGGTTACCTTTAGTTTTCTGGCTTTGTGGTTTGAGTAAGGATTTGAAAGTTTGAAAATTAGCATAGTTAAAGCTTGCCAGTAGGTTTTACTCCTGCAAGAATGAAACAAGATTAACTCTTTGATTATTTTATGGTTTAAACGGATTCTTGCACCTCTGAAATAAGGGACTTCATTGATATTATTTACACAATTTCAGCTCTGTCCCTGAGCTAGAAAGTTCAATATATCTGTATTTAAAAAAAGGACATATCTCCCCTAAGGCACATGTAACAGAACGCAATTCCACTTGATTGAATTGAGCTCCCTGTAGTTCTTTACAAACTTGCTGTAAGAAACTATTTCTTAAAAAAGATAGATCTGGGATTTCACATTAAGCATCATAAGAATTTTAGAGTTCTCTGTGTGTATTTCGGGATCATAATGTATAAACACACTTTCAGCGTTATGTTAGATTCTGAAAATGGGGAATCAAGCAATTTGCTTCTTGAGTCTTATAACCAATCGATGTTTTTTTCTTTCTCCACTCTGTGTAGCGGAATATTCTGATGATCACTGATAGAACAATACTACAGTCAGATGACAAGTCAAACCCTTTTTGTCAAATGACCATATTGTAAAATGTTGCAAAAGAAGCACTGTAAGAACATGGAAGATCAATTAAAACACATTTATTTTGAGTCATCTTGAAAATATTTGTATTCGTAGGACAATGCTATTTGCTGTCAGTGCTTTGAAAGATTTTATGAAGAAATAAAGACATTGGCTTGCAGGAGGAAAAGGATGCTTTTTCAATTCAGATCTGAAGATCCTTTACAAGAAAGAGATAGAAAGATTACAATCAAAATAAAACTTCAACTTTAAGCCATTGAAAATTAACCTACATAAGTAAAGCTATTTATTTTCATAAAATTTTGTTTTGTGAGTCTCAACTTCTCTCTGCTGTTCAGCTCATTTCAATGGGGCGTCACTAAAAATCTTGATAACTCTTGCACTATTCCTAAGGAATCTTCTTTTCGTTTCTGTCTAGAGTCTTTGTATTCTGTCATAATAGCCTCACTGGCGAGAGACATTTGACCATTGTTGCTAACAACTAATTCACCAACTCCGGCCCCTATCCCGGCTTTGCTCTTACAGCCTCCATCGTGTGTACAGCTCTCGGACACATCTGAAATGATCCCTGTTCTCTCCTTGATATCTCTTCTTCAAGTCAGCTTTTCCCCTTGGCTGTTCAATATCTTCATCCTAAGATGGTAGCATAGAGTTTTTGTTGCCAGGGAAAATTTTGTTGCAGGGAACGGGCATCAGTTCATATAAACTCGTGCACAGGATATCTGAGGGAGGATGCAGAGTATCCCCCAGTTTGAACATAGCCACTTTTTACATTCCCCCCAGTGGCTCTCTCAATCCTGTCTGGCAGCTCCTGCGTCTGAATAGCCTCATGTGGTCTTGAGCACCCAAACAGGCCTGATAGAATGAGGAATGGAGGGCCTAGTGCGGTAGCCTAGCGGCTAAAGTCCTCACCTTGCATGCGCCAGGATGCCATATGTGCACTGGTTTGTATCCTTGTGGCCCCGCTTCCCATCCAGTTCCCTGCTTGTGTGGCCTGGGAAAACAGCTGAGGATGGCCCGAAGCGTTGGAATCATGTGCCTGCGTGGGTGACCTGGAAGAAGCTCTTGGCTTCTGACTTTGGATCAGCTCAGCTCCTGCCGTTTCGGCCACTTGGGGAGTGGATCATCGGATGGAAAATCTTCCTCGCTGTCTCTTCTCCTCTCTGAATGTCTGACTTTCCATAAAAAGAAAGAAAGAAAGAAAGAAAGAGGAACGGACAATTCAACAGAATATGACAAGCAAACAGAGCCAGGTTCTTTAACTGGTAGGAAGACAAGAGTTTCACATTATCTCCATCTTATTGATGAGGTAGTAGAAAGAACATTTTGCATAATTCTCCAAAAGGGTAATTTTTGTTCCTTTTTAAAAATTTTTTAAAAAATATATATTTTTTATTAATTACATTGCATTATGTGACACAGTTTCATAGGCTCTGGGAATCCCCCAACCCCTCCCCGTACCCTCCCCCCATGGCGGATTCCTCCACTTTGTTGCTGTATTACATTTCAAATTCAGTCAAGATTCTTTCATTGGAGGTATTTACCAAGCATAGAGTCCAGCATCTTATTGTCCCGGTAAATTCAACAGTTTCTTGGGGAGACCATCTCTGGTCTGAAGGTAGACCTGGCAGAATATCATCCCGATCAATTTAAAACAAAGGGGTAATTTTTATTGCACAGCTTTTTCTTCCTTTCTGGTAGGAATATATTTTACAAATTAATTAGTGTGCCACACAAATTTATGGCACTGGATGAGTGACTGACTTTCTGAAGCTTGACACCACAGGTACTCTTTTTGTCTCCCAGATCAATGTCTGCCAATTCCTTGTTCGAACGCTTCTTGTTCCCATTCATTTCTTGATTCTTCCTGTTACTGATTCCACCATTCTTGCTGACCTCCTTATCATCTCTCTCTATTTCTCCTGTTATAGAAGCTTTTTAATTTTAATTACCCACCCTGCTTCTAGCCTCTCTTCTTGCCAATTCATCATTCATAATGCTGACAAGTTGGTCGTAAAACACTCTTTTAATCTTGTCCTTCCCACATTCAAAGGCTTCAGTGAATCCCCACAGCCCGCCTGAACAAGTCCAAATGGCCTTTTCTGACATGTAAGACCTTGACCAACACCGAAATCTCCATACGGTTCTAACTGGCATAGTAATGCAGCTAAACTCTGCCATAGTTTTCCTCACATTTTTCTGTTTTTCTGCTCTTGCTGAAACCAGTCCTGCTTGCCTGAAATGCACGCCATTCTCTGACTCTGTCAACCATTCATCATTTAAGCCATAGTACAGATCTCTTGTTTGCAAAGGTTTCCAAAATCTGTCCAGCCCATAATTTGTTATTTCTCTGAATAAGGATATGTATTTTTTCCTGTTCTATTCATTTAATTGGACCTCTACTTCCCAGAATATAGTTGCATTATGTTATGCCATTTTGATATTGACTGAAGTATTTTTTCCCAAGGTTAGATGAACTGTTTCATGGGCAGAGACTGCAACTCCTACCTTAATGTCTTCAAGATATCAATTCTCATGAATTACATGTAGCAGGAGTTCCTGAAATCCAGAACATCAGCACCAAATCTCTTAACGAACTCTGCTACAATGTCAAATGTGTATCAATCATCGAAAACATTTTGAGTTTCTATCTTAGTCAATTCTTCTCATTACTCATCAAAAATAGAACATATTGGTGAATTCTTAAACTTCAAAGGTAAACATTGATTTGCAAACATAAAAGCTGTACAGTTTTCAGACCGCCATACAGTGTGGCAGATGGCAATATGAAGGGCAAAATGTGAAATAGTTGACTGACTTCTAGTATGTTATCATCATCTATACATCTTCATTTCTAAGCACAGGAAAATGTCCTATGAAAAGACAAGGGAAGGAGAACTTCAATTGTTAAAATCAAGTGACTTGTTGCTCAAAGAAATATACTGACATTAAGGCTGTGTGGGTTAAACTAAGAACTAAGCGTGAGTTCTTTGCTCTATTGGTCTCTAATGGCTTAGGACAAATTTTTTTCTTTTTGTAAGAGAAATTGTCCTTTAATTCTGCTTTGTTCTGAAATTTCCATTGAGTGTCCCGGGAACTTTTTCCTTTTTTTTTTTCCTGTGGAAATGAATCTTGGATATATTTGGAATAAATGGAAAAATATGATTTATTTAGAAAAAATAAACATTCAATATACTTATTTATCTATTTAGTAAATTAAAGCTTGATGGGCTAAATACAAATGATACAATGCAAATATAGATTTCTTTTCTTCTAAGCCCAATTTTCAATCCCAGAAAGCAACATGGAACGTATTTGGGGAGGGAATCAGCAGGTGGGAGCTTGGTCTGTTTCTCTGTTGACCTCTGATATTAAATAAACCCAAGAAAATACTTAATAATTACATTGTCATACAAAAGTCTGTTTCAGAAGGATTTATTAGGTAAAAACACCAGTTTATAAAGGTAATAAGTTTACATTAGCTCTGAAACTTTGAAAATATTGAACGATTTTAAATAGAGGTGTTTGGCTGAAAGAATGAGCTGGAACCACTCCTAAGTACTTTTTGGCAGAAAGAATAGGAACTTGCTTCTTCAGATTTTGTAATGATGCCAAATGTTCTATCTCCCATTGACTTTTCATTAAAAATGTTCACCTTTTATGTGTAAAAAAATAATAATAATTCATTAAAGGTAGTTCAGCAAATGCTGCATATTTTCTGAAACTTTAGGAAATGATTTTTATGCCAAGTTGTTTCAATGTATGTGCAGTGGAAACAGAGCTATATTTTCTATGACCAGTTGAAGCAATGTATGTTATCCTAATCATCCTCCAATATCTCAGATTTTTGAGGATTTAAAAATTGCTGCCTTAGTTGTCCTTCCTTGTCTCTTTCTTTCTCTCTCGTCTCTCTCTCTTTCCCTCCTTCCATCTCAGTGTGTGTGTTTATGTGTGTCTCTCCCCCCAATAAAAATAATGCTTTTAAAAAAATGTTAGCTTGTTTTTCCTTCATTTGTTAGGAAACTAGGGATTTCAATACAGCAGACAGGAAAACAACCTGCCAGCCTTACACTCCTTCAGTACTCACAGAAGCTTCCTACCTTGATTATTCATGTTTTTTATAACCCACGTCATCACCATATATAATTTTGTATATTTAAAATCCATGTTGTTACCACCTAGAACTTTACAAAATTAATTGGCAGCTTAAAAACAGTAGCTGGTACAATAAAAGCACTGGATTACTTAGGGTATAGCTTGTAAAACACATTCCAAAAAATAGCATTTTCTGAAATTTCACAATAGTCAATGTCCCACTGTTATATTGACTGCCAGTTAACGGGCTATTCCTTCTTCTCCAAATCTCCTCTGAATCATCTAACTGAGCATTTTGTGTTTCTGAACATTTACATTCAATTTGTTAAATGTCACCAAGGGAAAATAAAACGGAGAGGACATCAGTTAATAATGTTCTTTTACATCCCGTCATCCCATGCATGGTTCCATGTCTCACTATGTTGACCTAATTTGCCATGACAGGAACATGGCTCTGGTTTCAGAACATTCCAACTGTAGCAGTCACTAAACCTTACTAGGAATGTATGCTCCTTAACAAATTGAATCCGATCGCTTTGCCTAGGACCATTTGAGATGGGCTTCTGTGAACTAAGTGGGTGGGCTACAGAAAGCTGAGAAATGGACTTTCATATCATAATATATGGAAGCATAATGTAAATGTTTATCATATGTAAGGCATGAATTTCAGTTCAGGTGAATTTGACAACAATAACAAAATATTTGAGGCATATTTACTCTTGCTTTCTAGTAGTGCGGCTTTGGGCAAATCTTTCTGAAGCATGAAATGTCAATCATGATGAGATCTATATTTTGAGATTAACAGAAAGTTAAATGAAAGCTCATTTTAAGTAAACACTTAGAATAATGTTTGGCATTCAAAGCCCATTAATTTTAATATAATTTTACTCTAATGCTCTTGAAATTAATGTCATTCTGAGCCCAGCACGATTGCCCAGTGACTAAAAAGTCTTCACCTTGAATGAGCCAGGATCCCATAAGGGCGCCGGTTCATGTCCCAGCGGCTCTGCTTTCCATCCAGCTCCCTGCTTGTGGCCTGGGAAAGCAGTCAAGGACTGCCCAAAGCCTTGGGATTCTGCACCCATGTGGGAGACCTAGAAAAAGCTCCTGAATCCTGGCTTCGGATCGGCTCAGTTCTGGCCGTTGCAGTCACTTGGGGAGTGAATCATCAGGTGAAAGATATTCCTCTCTGTCTCTCCTTTTTTCTGTAAATTTGACTTTGTAATAAAAATAAATAAATCTTAAGAAATAAATGTCATTCTATATTAACAGAATAATTAAAACTCATTTTCACTGGCTTGTAAACTGTAATATAGGATATATATTTCTGCACTAATACTTGATTATAGGTCTGTAATTCATATATGTCCTGACTAGCAGTTGACTTTTGATATTGCCAAGTTGTTGAGAAGCTTCTAAATAACCCTTTAAAAAGATTTATTTATTTTTATTTGAAAGGCAGATTTTACAGACAGGAGGAAATACAGATTGAAAGAGACAAAGAGAGTTAGAGATCTTCAATCGGCTGGTTCATTCCCCAAATGGCAGCAACGGCCTGAGCTGAGCTGAAGTAAGAGCCAGGAGTTTCCTTTGGGTATCTGAGGTGGGTGCAGAGGCTCTGACCCTGTGCCATCCTTCTCTGCTTTCCCAGCCCATTAGCAAGGAGTTGGATCCAAAGAGGAGCAGTACAGCAGCAGGCACATGAACCTGTACCCATATGGGATGTCGAATACTGAAAGATGAAGAGGAGTGTGTGTGTGTGTAAGACAGAGGGAGAAGGAGAGAGAGAGAGAGAGAGAGAGAGAGAGAGAGAGAGAGAGAGAGAAGAGAGAGAGAGATTTCTTCAGCTGATTTATTCCCTAAATGCTTAAAATATCTGATATGAAACATGGGTGACAGGAACCTGACCATCTGAGCCAACACCTGTTGCCCCCATGAGCTGCCCTGCTGGAACATGGAATCCTGATTGAGCCAGCTGTTGCACACAACATGCCAGTGGGAGACATGAGCATTCTAACCGGTGTCTTAACTGGTAGGCCAAAGGGTCACTCCAATACTACTTTTTTTCAATGTCAAGAACTGGACTTGGAGACTAGGGGAGTAGGTCTCAAACTTTTGGTCTCAGGATGCTTTTTCTTTTTAATGACCTATTTATTTTTTTGTTGCAAAGCCAGATATACAGAAAGGAGGAAAGACAGAGAGGAAGACCTTTCCTCTGCTGGTTCACTCCTCAAATGGCCACAACAGCCAGAGCTGCGCCAATACAAAGCCAGGAGCCAGGAACTTCCTCCAGGTCTCCCATGCGGGTGCAGGATCCCAAGGCTTTGGGCTATCCTCAACTACTTTCCCAGGGCACAAGCAGGGAGCTGGATGTGAAGCAGGGCTTCCAAGATTAAAACTGGTGCCCGTATGGGATCCTGGCTCATTCAAGGCGAGGACTTTAGTTGCTAGGGTACCGCGCGAGGCTTCGGATGCTTTTTCATTGCTAAAAGTTATTGAAGACCATAAGGCGCTTTTAATTAAATGTGTTATTAATGTTTAGTAAACATAATTTGAAACAGAAGTCTGTAAGTATTTATAGATAAATTCATTCTAAAATATTAATAAGAATCCTATTCCATATTAACCTTCAAATGTTTTATTTTAAAAGGCCTGTAATCTATTTATTTTAAAAGGCCAGATTTCCTGCTGGGGACCCTACCTCCACATCTACCACTGCCAGGTGGGGGGCAAATCCTGGGCTTGTCCAAACTTGAAGTCTAAGAGTTTCTTTCACCCGCAGCAATCCTGCTGTGGGCAGATCTTGGATGACTCTTAGCGTGCTCAGAACCATGGCTCTGCCCACTGCTGCCATGTTGGTAGGTGGAGTCCAGGTAAGTCTGGGCAGAGGTGCAGGTGTCTGAATCTTTCAGCCACGTGGATGTAGCTGGGGCAATCCACACTGAGCCAAGCTTCCTATGGGGATCTTAGCTCCCCTTCCACCACTGCCAACGGCACAAGGCTTCACCCATTGATTGCCTAGCAATAGGATCTGGGGTCTTGGAGTTATAGAATTACTGCCTAGGGACATCCATGGATAAGGCCATTATATGTGTAGCTGAGGAATGAATCCTGGGGGACACACAATGGCAGGGCCACTGTACTTACAAGTAAGTTAGGGGACTGAGACTTGGTGATTTGGAGGGGAGAGACTGGGTCAGACTGATGTACCAACCCACATGGGAGTCCTGAGTTGGACTTGTTAGCATGGAACATTGCTGATCACCATACACTAGTTCACTTAAAAGCTAAGGCTGGGGACTGTCTGGCAGAGATAGATCCTAGTAGCTGACAGAATGTCAGAACAGGGGATGGGTCACATTAGGCAGGGCCATGACATTGACCAGCATGCAAGAGAATCAAGACTGGGATTCTGTGGAGAATGTGAGGGCCAAACCCTGTGGAAATACAGGTCCCACTAGTTCGTTAACTGAAGAGTTGTGGTGATGGTCTGAGCTAAGTGTGACCATGGAACTCACTGATGCTCACTGGTATTGGGACTGGGAACAAGTGGGGTAGGTCCAGGCTGCAGCATCTGCATGTGTATCCTAAAACAGGGTGTGTGGCAGGCTGGGCCATAACATTCACCAGTTCAGACAAGTCCAAGATGGAGGGCAGGCTATGCTGGGCCAACATCATAGGCAGTGGCTTTACTTACTAGGCTATTACAATGCCAATCCTCAAAACTTGCATGTTCTGACACCAGAAACAGCTTACATCATTGTTTAACATTTTTGCAAATTTCTGGCTTGAGAGAAGACAAATGAATTCTCCATCTTCTTACATTCACTGTTTTAAGATGACACCCAATGTGTGGCTCATGAAAAACCCCACTGCATGCATGTAAGAGAATGGTAAATGCAAATGTATGATGAAAAGAGCTTGGATTTTGCAAACTTCTTGAAGAAGTGTCCCAGCCCCTACTCAGAGAAACCTTAAAGCTTAGTTTTACTCTGTGCAGAGAACCAAGGTACTGCATAGAGAAAAGCTGTCCTTGCTTATCTTGTTGATTGTGGGAAGAATAAACACAGAATAAGGTAGAAGAGGCAAGGGTAGATGTATTTTCCTATTTTTCTGGGTCCAATTCCTACCTTTGTTACTTTGGTAGTTGCCTCTATCCAAAAGTGTAGCCAGACAAAATGTCAGCAAAGACATGGCAAGCTTAGGTAAAGGAGGTTTGAGCTCAGCTTTCCTGAGCTATCATTTATATCCAGGTAGAATGGGTGGGATGCTCGAGAAAGACAGCTATAAAGAATTGTAAGTGTGCAGTTTGCTGTGGGGAGGAAGTGGTCCAGTGGTTAGGAGCCATGAGGCACATCTCCTGGGAGCAGATGATCACAGGAACATCTCAAGATCTCAGCACCTGCAGGAGCTGGTTAGGGTCTGGTCTCTAATAATAATCACAGTTTCTCCCTTTAATGGTGAGAGAATGGAGTATAGATACCACTGTGTCTAACTTCTTCCGGTCAGCCTAGTTTACTACTAGTGAATAATGGAAAAGCCTGTGCATGGATTTTCCCTTCCTCTGGCAGGAGGCCATGTGGTTTTCATTTCTCTACGTTCCTTGACACCATGATGGAGAAAAGCAAGGTGTGATACAAGAAATCAGACAAGCTGGATATTTTTGTTAAAAAAAAACTAAGTTCCTTAAAAATGTAAGTCTTTAGAGTGATAGAGAAACAGGATTATATCACTAGATGTGGCTATTTTTTAATCTATACCCTACTATGTTAGAACTTTATGAATGAGATCAGAGTTGTAGAAAGTACTTAAAAATCTATACTTTTCTGTATGTTCAAACTTTGTGCTTAAACTAAATAGCATACCATAGCTCAAAAAATAAATGTGAGAAGTTCGTAAGAGAGGAAACACATTGCATCATTTCATTGTTGTCTTTGCCTTGTCCTGTATCTCCACATCTTTTGCTTCTGTCCAGCAGCCAATACGGTTCTTACACTTTCCACCTTTTATGGTACAGAGCTTGCAAAGGTTGTTTGTCAAGCAATCCCCCTCAAAATTTTTGGAAATTGAAATAATTAGATGACGCTGACTTACTGATTCTCTATGTACACATGTAGTTTTAGGACTATGTTCAATTCAAAATCTTGGGGCTAACACGTTCTTACAGATGAGGTAAGTTTGGCGTTACCCCTGTTGTGATTTCTCCTAGTTTTGGCTTGTAATATGGGCTACCTAATTGGCACAGCTCTATATAATATGATGGCTGAACTTCTACAGTGAGTCCTCCAGACTGTCTGTTCAGCTTCTTTACTGACCCCTATTCTGTGCTGCTGAGAACTTGTTTAGAATAGAGAAATGGGCTTTCCCGCTCACTGGCTCTATTTTTCATTGGTTTTCACCGGTTAGGTATCAGAGAGAGGGTGACAACTGAGGCTGTCTGAGGTTGCAGAGTTGTCAGATAACTGCTCACCTGAACTGAAGGCATTGAACTCTGCAAGCAGTTTCTCACCATGGTGACCTCTACATCTGGTTCCTACAGTGGCCCTAGTCTCTTCTGGCCTGGGGATGGTAAAGCTGTCTACATTTACAGACCTTAGATACTGAACTCTCTTTGTGGCATCCCTATGACTCTGGCCCCAGCTTTGCAAATGGCTTATTGAACATTCCTCTCATTACGCAGTGGGACATGTCTTGCTGCCAAGACGATGACTGATGGTCATGGATGACTTCAGTTTCCTTAGCAGAGTTTTCTCAGCAGTTCACTTCAAAAAGTATAGAAAAATTAAATTTGATGCATAAGTTTTGAAATGCCTGCCTAGGTTTTTTTTCAAAATGTCCATTTTCTATGACGTTTTGCAGACTCCTCTCATAAGCCCCTCTATTCTTGTTTATAAGGTTGCATCTAGAACCTAGACTTGTATTAAAATATGCTGTCATGACTTACAGTTTAAATTTGCTGATTAACTTTTAAAAGATTTGCCTTATTTTTATCGAAAGTTAAATTTACACAGAGATGAAGAGACAGAAAAACCTTCCAACTGCTGTTTCACACCTCAAGTGGCTACAATGGCTGGAGCTGAGCTGATCCGAAGCCAGGAGCCGGGATATTCTTTTGGGTTTCCCAGGTGCGTACAGGGTCCCAAGGCCTTGGACTGTCCTCTACTGCTTTCCCAGGCTATAAGCAGGGAGTCAGATGGGAAGTGGAGCAGTTGGGATATGAACTGACGTCCATATGGGATACCACAGCATGCAAGGCAAGGACTTTAGCCATTAGTCTATAATGCTGGGCCCTGCTGATTGATTCTTAAATCTAG
This sequence comes from Ochotona princeps, assembly GCF_030435755.1. NCBI lineage: Eukaryota > Metazoa > Chordata > Mammalia > Lagomorpha > Ochotonidae > Ochotona > Ochotona princeps. Next base: position 28,751,038 of record NC_080843.1, read on the forward strand.
AGGTTGGCTATTCAACATTTTAAAATCAGCAAAAAAAGAACCAAAGTGCATTTGTGGTTATGTTTGCTCATTTTCTTTCCTTGCTCTCTTCCTTCCTCCTTTCCTCCTTTTCCTCCTTCTGTTTCTTCTTCCTTTTTTCTTTTCCAAATGTAGATAAACTATATCCAATCAATCTACTGTATATTGGCATTAGGAAAATAGCTTCTTGGCAACAAATGTCACAGGCTAGGGTTCTCTCTCTCTCTCTCTCTCTCTCTCTCTCTCTCTCTCCTTTTCTCTCTTTGACCTAAATGATTTTAAGATAGTTTTTTCTTGTCTTGGATGATGGTTGGTGGCAATTCAGTGGCTACAATATTTCAAAGGTCAGTCCCAACACCTGCTGAATAGTTGGTATAAATAGATTTCAAAAGTTCAGTCTTGGCAAAACCAGTGATCTAGGACAGTAATTGATAAGAATAGGGCTTTGGTAGGAACGTCTTAAGTTTATGGTCAGTTATATCTGGTGAAATCTACCCAGGAGATTTCTGAGTCTCAATTGGCTCCCAGCAGAGAAATCATCAAACCAAGTTCATCATCCCTTAAATAAAAAGCAAGCATTAGCTCTCTGGCTAATATTATAACTTAGACTGTGTAAAAGCTATCTTGAATATTACATGAAGATGGTTGTCAAAATAACTATGTACTCAATAGCATATCAAGTGTTTTTTATTGACAGGATAAAACATTGGCACCAAAGCATCTGCTGGCGTGATACTGCTGCTTTGCATGTTCTTGGAGTGATTCTGTCAAAAGTATTCTACTTTGCAGGTTATTTCATCAGGAAATTATTGTGGGTATTAAGGAGTAATGTAAAAATGGTTAAAATATGAACTATTAGCTTATATTCCTTCTACATGGAAACAGTGGATAGTTAAAGCATAGAACTCGTTTATGCAGATAATTTCACATTAAGAAATTTGGTCAACAGGCTAACACAGTATAGCAGATAAAGTGACTTCAGCATCTCAAACAGGCACCAATTTGAGTCCCAGGTCCTCTGCTTCCTATCCAACTCCCTGCTGATATGCATGGGAAAACAGTGGAAAATGGTCCAAGTCCTTGGGTATTTCCACCAAGTGGGAGACCCAGAATATCTTACCTCCTTGCCTCAGTATGGCCCAGACCTGACTTTTGCAGATATTTGTTGAGTGAATCCAATGAGAAAGATCTTTCTCCTTGTTCCTACCTGTCTGTAACTCTTCCTTTAAAGTAAATAACATAGGGCCCAGCGCTGTGGCCTAGCGGCTAAAGTCCTCGCCTTGAACGCCCCAGAATCCCATATGAGTGCTGGTTCGTATCCTGGCAGCTCCACTTCCCATCCAGCTCCCTGCCTGTGGCCTGGGAAAGCAGTCGAGGACGGCCCAATGCATTGGGACCCTGCACCCGCGTGGGAGACCTGGAAGAGGTTCCTGGTTCCCGGCATCGGATTGGTGCGCACCAGCCCGTTGCGGCTCACTTGGGGAGTGAATCATCAGACGGAAGATCTTCCTCTCTGTCTCTCCTTCTCTCTGTATATCTGACTTTTCAATAAAAATAAATAAAAATCTTAAAAAAAAACATAAAGTAAATAACATAACAAATATTAAAAGAAGAGCAATTTGGCTAGTCACAAAATTCAGAGCTGCTTTCCTATGGTTTTCAGAAGGTGTACATTAAACCTTTGATTTTATTTCCTATCTCCAATACCATTCCAAAGTTCTTACTCTCAAGAAATGTTGACCTGAGCCTACTATGGAGTCAGGGAAACTCGTACATCACTCACTCAGATGCCTCCCCTCCCTGCAGGCTCCCTGCATTTTTCAACTACTGTTTCCTACCAGTCATTCAAACCACACCTGATAACATTTTTGGAAGCCTTAACAGGTATCTCAATGTCTAATTGTTCCTTTCCATTTTTTTTTAGCATAAGATATCACGTGTACCAGCACTTAACTCTTATGTCCTCCTACTTTATAACACAGAAACATTTAACATAAGCTTCTGCAAGGTAGTTTCTTATCCTTTGTTTTGAAACCTAGTAGGAGTACTATTTCTTGTGCTTAATCAGGATTGTTCAATAAATGAATTATATTTAATAGGCCACATTCTGTTTCATTAGCACTCTTCAAAGTACTGTGTTCAATAGTAATGAACTGCTGTAAGAAAGCTATTTTAAGTGGTTGGACTGTCACAAATACAGTAACTAAAAATGAAAATGCGTTGTCTCAATTCAACGTGAAAAAAAACAAAGCATTTGGGGACAATTATAAAAAGAACTTTCCCTTTCTAATTTTGAAACGTTTCAATAACAGCATGACAAATTTTGAAGTTGATAGACTTCTTCCTGCCAAGGAGGAGTCTCTTGAATGAATTCTGTTTTCAACAGGTTGGGGAGAGCTTAGTATTTGTTAATGATAATACGGATGAGAAATTCTAAATAGCAAGTTTCCTTGCTTGAAACCACTCCTTGGTGCAGAGTTTTCATGCACAGCATGCAAATGTGTGTCATGTTCATAAATTCAATCACAAATGATGGTTTTACGACCAAACTGTATTTCTTCCAAACAAAGTGGCAGTAATATTTTTAAAAATCTGCAAGCCCTTTGAGAGTCTTCAAAAAGAATTTCATCATCTTTTCTCATTGAAGTGAAGATATTTATAACTGAGAGGATGCTGTATTGCCAATATGGGGAAGAATTGCATTCCCCACCTAAAATATAGCCACCAATAGTGTACATGTTTTGCATTTAGCAGTCACAATATATGGAGAACAACATCTAAGTAGATGCACTAGGATCTAGAAATTAGCCTAAGTCAGCTCTGGAGACCAGATTTAGGGAGGATTGTAAATCATACCCTTGGGATAGAGCATTGCTATTATGAATACTCTAAAATATACCATGTATTAGAAGCCTGTTTGTAGTTCACAGAAGTTGTTGTCTAGGTTTTATAAGACTCTGTGGTTTCATAAAGGTGTACTCTTTAGGTCTGAATCTATTTTAGACTTTTTCTGCTAGCATTGAGTCTAATAGAAGCAAAGTTCCCTGAGGATCTATTGGGCATACACCTGTGTTTACATAAACATGAATCCAAAGATGGAAGAAGCTTCTACTTCACTTCTTTTTAGAACATGAGATTCTAAAAAATTTTAGATTCTTTTGCATCCTGTGAAAAGCCATATTGTACATGCTCAGTACCATCTTGAAGAACACTTGCATCATAATTTTGAAGAACTTCAGCAAAGGGCATTGTTAAATAATACTTTGGAAAATCTCATTGATTTGTTGTCAATCTCTGTCTTCACCAGATGCCAACATTTGGATATGCTCTGTTGTAAATACAGAGGTGTCACGGAGGCTTCTTTTGCCCCCCTCCCAATGGCAAGACACAAGATGATGGAAAGAGCAGGCTCTTAGAGGACCCCTAGAGACACTTTAAGGGGAGACTTCCTCTCATAAACTCCAGGCTCTGCATCCTGCACTGTGCCGCGGGGGCACAGGAACCATCTTCCCACACAAAGCAGAGGTTTCAGGGTCTGAGATTATTTTCCCATCTTCTGGAGCAACTATGTTCTATATTTTACTGCCAAGTTTGGCAAGACAGGTGTGACATTTACTTGTTCCAAAGACACCTTCTGAGTGTTGATTGTGCATCAGGCATGTTCCCATTCTGCACCTGCCACTGTGAATAAGACCCTGTTCCTATCCTCCTTCTAGGACAGACACATGAAAAACAAATTCTAAGGAGCAACAGGCGTTGTGAAGAAAAAGATGTAGGTTAACAGTTTATGCTGGGCAGATGATCGTGTCATGGGAGTATAGAACCTCTGTGTGGGTGATTACATGTTCTAACCTGCCATTTCAACTGGAGGCCTGCAGGGAATGCTGCTGGTATGCAGAGGTTTCCTTGAGCTCTTGTCCACATCTGTATGTAAACCACACAGGTGATGGATTCACAGTAGCATCTGGGATGGCGGTGATGTGGAGGGAGTACCCCTCTGTGATCCAAACACCAATATGCTGTGTAGGCGGCCGATCCCATTTGTGAAGTACATGTCTTTGAACTGTGACTCTTGGCGCTGGTGAGAAAAACACTTTCAAGTCCAAATAGGCATTTCCAGGATTCATGAAAACATCAGGGGACAATCTCCTTTCTCATCTAATTGATACATTTATGAAAGAAAGTATTAAGAATTCTTGATGGTAGAAATTAGTCAGACATTTTCAATAATATCTACTTTGTTTGGCACAATGTTAAAAAGTATACTGAACTCTCTCTTTCTACCCCTATCTCTCAAGTTTGGGTGTTCTGGAGAATATAACCAAATGACTATTTTAAATATGTATTCATCTTTAAGTTTCCTGGAAGACATTAAAGCCATTCAAATACAAGAAAGAGAAGATTTCCTTATTACTTAGTAACAGTATTATTCCTGTATCAATATACTAAACAATAGAACATATTTGAATAGAAAAGAAAACATTAAGAACTTCATGGGAAATATCCTGTCTTTGCTTTACTTTCCCTTGCTGCAACTTAATAGTTTCTTTGGAATGAAATAATTAAGACCTGGTGGTACTAACCTTGAAGTCATTCGTGTCTTTTTTCTAAATGAAAACATTTAAGATATTTTGCCTAAGAGAAGAATTTTCAGTGGCATTTAGGATTAACACCCAATAAAAACAAAAGAAAACAAAAAAAACAAAAAACCCCACAAAAAATAAAAACATATAAACAAACAAGAAAATCCTTTAAAATCTTCACGTTCATTTGTTCAGGATTTACACATATGAAGGAACACAGATGGATGATATTGTTAATCTGTATTCTTGAGGCTAGAGCTGTAGTGTAGAAGACTGAACCTCATCTGTGACCTGCCATTCCTTATGGGTACCCTTTTGAGTCCATTTCTCTACTTCCAATCCAGTTATCTGAATATGCACCTGAGAACGCAAGTGGAGGATGGCACAAATGCTTGGGCCTCTGCACACATGTGAGAGAGCCCAAATGAAGCTCCTGGCTCCTGGCTTCATCTTGGTATAGCCCTGGCTGTTACTGCTATTTGTGGAGTAAGTCAGCAAGCAGAAGATTCTTACTCTCTGTGTCTCCTAGTCTTTGTATCTCTGCCTTTCAAATAAAGAAATAAATCCTAAAAAAAGAGCTTTCTTCTTGTAAGGGGAATCCCCAAATGGATATAATTGATATCAACATTTCAGCATGTCTTGAAAGCCACCTGCCACCCACCGACAAGCATTATTTGATGCTATTTGTAGAACCAAACATGGTTTTAAAGGCTATAGTTGAGTGTTTACTTTTTTTAATGTTGCTATCAACTTACACATTTGGCTATTGATATGCATATTGTTTCCTCTTGTACTGCTCTTTTTGTCTTAACTGGAGAAAAATCATTTTGGCTCATTCTACCTGCTCTCTTACAATTCTTATGGGCTCAGAGTAAGGCAAGAACGGAGTGTTAGAGAAATAAAAACACTTGAACCTTGGAATATCAAACACTGACATATATCAGTGAGAGTTAAGTCCCATATTCTTTACAATCATCCACTGTGTTGAGACTGTACCTTCACATTTTGATATCTTATTGAAAAGCTATTTATTCATATTACAACTGAGAAACTATGAGATTTTTCTCAAATCCAAGGAAATTTTCTGTTGAACAAACTGAGAAACAAAACAGTCTCTTCCTTTTAGAAAAAGATTTATTTATTTATTCAAAAGGCAGACTTCTGTAGAGATGGAGAGAGAGGGGGAGAGAAAGTAGGAGACGGAGAGAGATCTTCCATTCATTGATTCACTCCCCAAACGGCTACAATGGCCAACGGTGGACCAGGCTGAAGCAAGGAGCCAAGAATTTTATCCAGGTCTCCCATGCATATAACAGCGGCCCAAACACTTGTGCCAGTTTCTGCTGTTTTCCCAGGTATTTTGCATGCAGCTGGGTTGGAAGTGGAGCAATCAGGGATTCAAACTGCTTATATGGGACACAGATACTGCAGGTAGAGGCTGGTTCCCAAACCGCTTCTTATATAAGTTACATAGTATTACTAGTTTTTTCTTTCACCAGTAGAAAAATTCTGAAAGAAGCTCAATTAACCATTTTGATGGAGACAATTATAGGATGCCTTTTGAAGATGCAGAGAGACAACAAAGATGATAGAATTTGGAAATTTGTATATCAACTATGAAAATGTTACATATTTTTCTTTGATACAAACATGACTACTCTATGATTCATAAAAGATAAAAGTAGTGAACATAGAATATGTAAGGAGGATTTAAAAATATGTCACAATGGTAAGTTGTTACAGCATGCAACTTGAGTAAGACAGGTAAAATGTGTTTTTTTTTTCTGAAGAATTATTTTATTGTAGGAAAAAATACGTCATTCACATTTATTTCAGTCTCCCAAGATTACCAAATGCAACCAATGAAATTGTCATGTGGGCCAAACATTTGTCTTTGTCTACGTTGTTAACAGAACTTTGCTGCATCTCATCCTCTTAATTACTGGCATTTGAATATCTTTCAGGTTTCTTCCTTTTTTCTCTTTTTGAAGTGAAATTTCTGTTTGTAGAACTGTCCTTGAATAACTTGGCAGAATGTAGAAAATGAGATAAAAGAAATAAGGTTGTGAAAAGTTTATGTGATTGTATTAGGACTCAGTTCAATTAATTTCAAACAACAGAATTCAGCCCATCTTTATGGCACAGCTCATCAAACTGCTGCTTTTGATGCTGGCATCCCATGATGTAGCATAGGTTCAAATCCTGACTGTTGTGCGTCTGATCCAGCTCTGCTAATGTGCCTGGGAAGATGGCAAGAGATGGGATCATGCCACCATGAGGGAGACAGTGATGGCTGTCTTGGCTCACGGTTTTGGCCTGGCCCAGACCTGGTTGCTGTGTCCACTGAGGGGAGAACCAGTAGAGTAAACATTCTCTCTTTCTCTCACTGTGACTTTCAAAAAAAAAAAGAAAAAAATTTAAAAAGATTAGAAATTTTTAATGTTTTGTCATTAGTGTTTTATAATTTTCTGTCCATTCATGTGCCTATTTCAAACTATTGTGCACTGAAATTACATTTTCATACTGTTTTCTACCAGTTTTCTACACTTGCTTAATCACAATAAATCATTACAGTCAGGGAATTAGCATTGATTATAATATTATTTTGTAATAAAGGGCTTTATATAAAATTCCACTATTGTCAGCCTTCTGAGCCATTTTTAGCTCTTTTCTATGATTCAGTTGAAGAGCATATATTTCATTTAGTTTGGATATGTAGTCTTTCTTTTTCTTAATGTATTTACTTTCTAATTGGAGGGTTAACTTTTGAGTGTGCCAAAACTTAGAAAACAAAGAAGTCAAGAATTTCAAGGTCCTATATCCAGAGTCACCAATTGCATGCAAGCGCACACATTCACATTCACAGAAGCTGTTGTTTGGATGTGGAGGTCAAACCAAAGGAATGAGAACTATAAACATCAGAGATACAGCATGGTCTCTGGGCCAATTACCATTAAAATCTATTCTATAATGCTTCCAATAGTCTTTACTGCCATTTTTTTGAAATTCTTTGAACCTAGCAAGCACCTTTACAACATTGACAGGCACCCAGGATTGAGGCTGGACAGGGAAGCCATACAGGTACTTTATGATTTAGTGCCTGTCAACCTGTGGCTGTAAATTACAGGTTGTGGCAAAGTGAATACCGAGAACATTAGAAAAAGACATGAGAAGATCTTTTGGGGACTCCTATTTTTGATGTATTAAAACTTCTCCAGAGTTAATAAATAAATTCATGAGGACACAAAGTATCCATGTGAAGTAGTTGAGCAAAGATTCAACACTTTTGGATCCAGTTACAGCCTCAATTAAACTCCAGGTGCCTGGGTATCAGCAGCCTTCTTGAAGGTCATTTCCTATTGCTGACAATAGATGGTAGTCTGTTGCAATACTGAAGATTCAGCAGATACTGTATTTGGTATGTGCTAATTTACTGGAACTATATGATCCTATCTCATCAAGAAACTTTTGGATTTGTCACTAGGCTGATTCAGACAAGCTAATTCCCTTCAGCCAGGCCAACAGAGGAGTCATTTATGGAAGCAGAGATTCATTTTAAAGCTACTCAATTCTCTGCGATGCAGGCTGAAGACTTGAAACATAGCAACTTCCCCTGAATTCAACCTGCTGGTGAAGAAGTGGCTATCGTAGGCATTTAAGTTGTCTTTGGTGAAATTATATTCTGATATCAAAAACTTTTAAGTGTTTCCAAATTTTTAAGGAGGTTAAAAACATAAACTGAGTTTGGTAGGATCTTACTTGTTCCTCATTACTTAATTGTCTTACATTTTACAGTTTGTGAAACTGAAGAAAATAAGTTAAAAAAGAAGCCCCTGCCTGCCAGTTTGTGTTCGTTAGCAAGTGTAGCAAGCATGATTCACGACTTAGTGGGAGGCGAGTATTAAACATTTTTTTTAAAATGTCTTGGGTTTGTAGCAGTGTGTCAACTTTTATGATTGTTGCCCTGTCAGTATCATGGATAATGGAAAAGGTTTTTTGTTTGTGGAACTCTTTTACTTGATTTTCTTTTGTAATGATTGTCATGCTTGCTTGCTGGCATTTGTTTGTTTTCAGAGCACTTGTTTGTTTTTCTTTCCACTTTTTTTCTAGACTGCTCTTGTTTATTTATCCTTTACATTTTTTTTGATATTTTAAATGATTTTTATTTAACATTAATATTTATTTACACTTACATATAAAAGGTACTGCATACAATGTATAAAGAAACACTCGTATAGAAACAAATCAGCGGAACAAATTTTACAGAAACACTTTTAACTAGTAACACTGCCAGTTATCTATTTTCAAACAAGTGAACCTTACTTTACATTTTTAGATGAGGCTGCCTATGAAAATTTGAGCCAACCATTTTGTGAACAAATGACTTAATACACAAAAGAAAGCACAGTTCACAGAGCCAGGATTGAATCACTATTCCTTCTCTCTATACAGTACCTTTAAATTCTTAGTCCATACTGTTAATGAATACATATGTACACTAGTAAATGCCAACCATGAAAGTGACAAGTCAGTGTGACAGTATCTAATGATATCACCCTGTGACTGACTTACACATTTTCCACAGAAAACATCTTTGATGTGAAAGGAAAAAAAAACATTCTTGTGGAGCTCTGATATACTTTCAGTGGAAGCACTTCTCACACTCAGAGCTTGTGAGAGATGTATGTCCAGGGCTGGTAGATAAAGCCAAGATTATAATCATCCAAGGGAAATAATTCTCTTGTCTTCATAAACAGTGAACACAGTTACAAATACATGGCCTTTAAAATCATATATGTTAATCTAATGTAAAGGAAAATATGGAACAGTGCATGTCTGTGTGAAGGAAATATTACAAAGATCCTCTACTACCACAAATATTCCCATGTAAAAGTTTTATATTATTATGTCTTGTAATAATATAAAGTCTTATAATCTTTATAGCCACAGAAGATTACCATTGGGCAAAATAGATAATAATGGCAAGGTCACAAAAATTAAAGATGGTTTTGAGATCAAAATAACCTATCTTACAACTTCAAAGAAATAAAAGGAGTCTGTTTGAGTAACATTTGAGTTGTAAAGCATCAGAGTGCGGGTAGACGTAGGGAAGGACGTCTCACAGCAATCCCATCTGGTGCCCGGGGACACAACTCCATTTCAACCACTGTCAGGAGGATTCTTGAGAAATCTGTGAAGAAATTCCCCATGCATGACAAATGTGTAATCACTGTCACCATGTTGGCTGTGAGCGAGAAAATGGCAGCCAATGGGATGAGAAAAAAAAAAGACCAGAATACATGTATTGTTTGTCAATTGTGTGAAATAACTGAACATTCTGGAAAACATGGTCATTTCAGAAACTGGAGAGCAATGTCTAGCCACAAGGCAGCTGGATGAAAAACATCACCAGTGGCCAAAATTGCCTCTCTCCTCAACACCAAGAGAGATCACAACCACCTCAGTGAAATGATCAACCATTAGGCTGCTGACAAAACTCTCTTAAATTGAAGGGCATGGGCAGAGAAACAGTGACCTCCTGTCGACTGGATCGTTCCCCAAATGCTGGTAGCAGCCAGGGCTGGACAAGGCTTAAATCAGGGAGCTGGGCCTCAATCAAGGTTTCACACCTGAATGGCAGGGAGTTAGCTGGTGCCTGTCAGGGTGCCCATGATCTACTGCATTGCTGAATGTGGACGTGGAAATGGATTCAGGCAGGACTCAAGCTCCCAAGTAGGTCGCCGTTTTCCAAAGCAGCATCTCCACAAGTGTACCAAATATCCCTCCCATCAGGACCTTTGCACCAAAGTAGTTGGAGGATGGAACTGTGGTGGTCCTGCCTGAATAAACCACCCCGGTGGTCCTTTCAGATCGCACTAGAAAGTAAGTGGATACACCGATGACACAGAGATGACTGGAAGTTAGATGATAGATTATAGATAGATAGCCTGTTAGTTACTAGGTGATCTCGGCCAGGTTTATCATTTGGCTTCTTCATACAAAAGATTAAATACAAAGAAAAATGGTTGAACTTTTTTATTGGAGAGTGTATCAGAAAAGATTGTGTTATTGTAGTAGCCAGAAGTGAGAAAGTAGTTTATGCCAAGTATGACTTTGGTTTAGGAAGAATTCTATAATGTTAGCTCTTTGCTCCATACAGAGAAATATCATTGAGAAAAGAGCATTTGGGAAGGTTGAAATTATACCGACATATTTTTAAGATAGCAGATAGCAGATCTGATTTAAGAATACTATTTCTTTTTTCTTTTTTTTAAAGATTTTATTGTTATTGGAAAGCCGGATATACAGAGAGGAGGAGAGACAGAGAGGAAGATCTTCCGTCCGATGTTTCACTCCCCAAGTGAGCCGCAATGGGCCGGTGCGAGCTGATCCGATGCCGGGAACCTGGAACCTCTTCCGGGTCTCCCACGCGGGTGCAGTGTCCCAAAGCTTTGGGCCGTCCTCAACTGCTTTCCCAGGCCACAAGCAGGGAGCTGGATGGGAAGTGGAGCTGCCGGGATTAGAACCTGCGCCCATATGGGATCCCGGGGCTTTCAAGGCGAGGACTTTAGCCGCTAGGCCACGCCGCCGGGCCCAAGAATACTATTTCTTAAAAAAAAAAAAAAAAAAAGCCAAAGAAAACAATTTTCGGAAACCCACAACAGCCAAACTCTTTATTGGTAAGTGAAAAAAAGCATTAATGATGTATGGGTTTATGTGTACAAGGGTACTACAACAAGTTCTTGGAAAGTGGAATTAAAGGATGCTTTGGAGGGGCTGGTGCTTTGGTGAGGCAGGGGAAACTGCTGCTTACAAGCACACTAGCTCACATTGCAGTGCCAGTTCATACATATTTTTTTGCTCTGTGAATTTATGTGTGCCCAGTTATTTCTGAGTTTCTTGAATACATAAATTCATCTCAAAGTATTCTAGACTGGTGAGCTAGCTAGATCTTAGATCCAGCCTCACTAGTAGTAAAAATTAGATTGTCTCAAGTGGAGATTTTGGGGCATTTACTAGGGTATGACTTTGCACAGGCAAATGAAATAGAGGAAACGAAAGTCTAAACTATCTGATTTAATCTGATTCATCTTTATCTAACTTTTCTTCTATCTTGAAAAAAGCAGCCTAATATCTTAAATCTTGGCTATTTTATTATTTAAGTGTGTCCATATATCATATATTTAATTTATACACATGAATATAAGAGTGCTTCAAAAATCCATAAATAAATAAATAAATAAATAAATAAATAAAGCAAAAACATCTGAAAGCCATGCAACGTTTGCATCATGCACATTGTACATGAATCATTTGAGGATCTCTCAAAAATTCACATACACAAATCCTTTCCATATTATTGTTTAAAAATGTGTTTCTTGTGAAGGGCTTTAATCACAGCAGTGAAAGTGGTGCTTAGGATGCCTACATTCTATAGCACAAGTCCCAGCTCCTTCAGTTCCAATTCAGCTTTCTGTTTGCTTTGCACCTGCTGGAAGCAGGAGATGACTCCAGTACATGGATTCCCTGCTGTACAACTCAGAGGCCTGAGTGAATGCTGAGCTATGGGGCTTTACCTAGGTGAGCCCTGATTGCTTGTAGGAATTTTGGGGGAGGAGATGGTGAACCTGCGGATGGTTCTCTCCCCACCCTTCCATCTCTCTGCCTTTCAAATAAAATGAAAACACAAAAAAACAAATTTGAATGATTTTTTCATTATTCTAGTACTTTCTTTTTATAGCCCTTATGCGTGTTTCTCTCTTTTTAAAATTAAAAATACATTTAAATTAAACTCTCATTTTCTTCTTTTTGATATAGAAGAGTTTAAAATATTCTTGAATAATTAAAAAACTCATCTTGACATGATCTGTCACTGAGGATGATGCTATTTGCTATGAACTGTTACTTTAGCTTATTATTTTCCTTCCAACAGAAAAGTAATATATATGTGTGTGTATATATAGAAAGGTTTCCAACAATTTTAAGTAAACCCTTTATTTAGAGTTTATAACAGTAATACAATGAAATGTTCCCTTACTTGTTACTGTAGAAATGATTTCTTGTTATCTCATTTGAGAAGTCATTTCTAGTAGGATAAACTGTAAAGTAAGCGCTGTTATCTACATTCCCTTTAAGAAGAATTACTTGGTAAGTACAAAGTAATTAAGCAATGAGACATGACAGGCATTGCATTTTGGGGAAATTATTATACATCTCAGATGTCTTGAGAGGTTCAGGCCAAAGGCTGAATGGCTTCAACCACCCAAGAAGAATAATAAACCCTCAAGAAACGCACCACCTGTCATATCTTATTGCTATTACGGAATGGAAATCATGAAACCAAAACAAGGGGAAAAGGTTAGATCTGTGCCCTTGCTGAGGATTACTTACAGGAGTATGACATCACTGACAGCTCTATGTGTGTCCAGAGAATTCTAAAGCCATTGCATAATTATTGTACAAACAATACAACTCATTTGAAAGTGCTGCTTCAGCATTCCACAATGCCAACTTTGTCATATACCAGTCCCCCAATGTCCTCTTTCTGCAGAAATCATATTGGTTCTCTTAATCCCAAGCTTTCTCTTTCCCTAATCATACAGCTTCAGGGGCAGGGGTGGGTGAGCAAGAGGAGGTAGAGATTGTTATGTAGAAATAATCTTGCCCCCTAGAGGATAGGAGGCATTTGGTTCCTCGCATGCCTGGTAACACCCCAAGGTCATTATCTCATGATAATCACATCTCCTGGAGTTGCCTTATTGCTTAAGTGTAACACTAAATTTTAATTACAATGAAATAGAGCTCTTCTGGTAGTTTATACAACATCTTGTGTTCTCATTGCCAGATGGAAATAATGCAGAGCTTTTACTGTAATCACATGCAGTGGTCCTGGGCTCCAATGCAATAAACACATATTGTTGGTTAGTTGCGAAAAGCTGTTTGCTTCAAGAAATATCTGATTTCTTTGGAGTATTTCTAGTTAACAGTTTATTAATAGGTTGCTGCTTTGTTTAAAAACATTGTAATGTGGTAATTTTTTATTTGATTATAATAGATAAACTTAACTTAAAAGTTAAACTCATAGTGGTACTCACTAATAGATAACCTGGATTAACCTACATGTAGAATTTTGTTTTTACAATTTCTTCACCTTGTTTATATTACTTTGGAATTCAATGCACTTGAGTGCAAAATTTTAAGCAAACTTACAATCTCATGAATTTCCTATATTCCCCCACCTTGATTGTTATGCATTTAATGCTGGCATTTGGGTAACTTCTTGGACTTCCTTTCATTTTTTTAAAAAAGATTTATTTATTTATTTAAAATGTGGAGTGAGAGAGAAAGATGGAGAGAGAGAGAGAGAGAGAGAGAGAGAGAGAGAGAGAGAGAGAGAGAGAGAAAGAGAATGAAAGAGAAACCATCCACTGGTTCACTCCCCAAATGGCCACAATGTCCAGAGCTGGGCCAAACCAAAGACAGGAGGTTCTTCTGGACCTCCCATGAGGGTGCAAAGTCCCATGCATTTGGGCCATCCTCAGTTGCCTTTGCAAGCATAGAGCAGGGAGCTGGATCCGAACTGAAGCAGCCAGGACTCCGATGGGCAGTTACATGGCATTTGGCACTGCGGCAACAGCTCTACCTGCTATGTCATGGCATTGACCTCTCCCTTTAGTCCTGATCCATTCAAAACTAGCCTTTGCTTGTGACCTGGTGGGTTCAGTCCTTTCAAAGACCCTGAAGCAAGCCAGACCACTGTGGGGAAGTTGGGAAGGTGATACTTAACAACCACCCGTAGAGACATGTGGTCATAAAAATACAAACAGAAATTGTGAGTATAATAATCTCCTCAATGCACTGAAATGGTTATTGATTGTGGCACAAATTCTATAGAAACCATGCTTGCTGTCAGAATGCTGTTTCACAGTTATTTTAGCCATCGTTGCTTTTTTCGTAGGGTGCTCTAAGCTAGTCCTTTATCAGGACTCCAGGCTTCACCAGAGTGGGAGAATACATTACTTCCTGCCCCGTTTCTGTGACTCTCGCCACTCAAGTCCTTGCTGTTTTTCCAGTCATCAGGGCCACCTGGTTTAATGCTCTTTCCCCAGGTACCACGCAAGCCTTCAATCTGCTGACAAGTGTCTGTCTCTGGGGAGTGCATGCTGATCATGTCTTTTCAGCTTGTAACCCTGGCTTCTATCTCGCTTCTGGATCTCCCTTATCTCAGTCCATTTTGTCTTTTACCATGGCATTTGTCATCTTCTGTAACTGACTTATTTATTACAGTTATTATTTAGTGTGTGTCATCTGCTGTTAGAATCCAAGAGCTCTGAGAACTGAGATAGTTTGTGGCTTTGTTTTCTGATGAATTTTAGTGTCTAGGATGGTGTTTAACACATTGTAGGTTTTCAATACACAACAAACTTCTTGATGCATTTTAAAATTTTCTTAAGCTAGAGATAGAGTTAGGGAAAATGAAAGAGCTATGTAGATAGACACATGGATGGATGGATGGATAGATAGATAGATAGATAGATAGATAGATAGATATGACGTACTCCCATCTGCTATTACATAGAGATAGATAGCCCATTCCCATTTATTACTGAAATGTTTGCATTGACCAAATTTGGGTTGTGTCAAAGTTAGCAGCCAGGAAAGCAATGTGGGTCTTGAACGTGTGTGGCAATGGCCCCACTACCAGAGTCTTACCTACTGCTTCCTGGGTTCAGCAATGGCAGGAAGCTGGAACTGGGAGGTGGAGCGAGGAATTGAACCCTGGGCACTCCGATATTGGATACAGATGTGCTAATCAACCTCCTCACTATTAAGCTTACCCCCCTCAATAAGTAACTTTTGAATGAATGAGCTGATGAAAAATGACAGTAGAAGTGTAAGGTCAGAAGTTTTTGACTGACTCTAGAATTCACAATTGGACTTGTGTTTGGCCTTGTTTTACCACCAAGACTCATTTTCATGCAGAGAAAATGTGTCCAGCTCCTCCTTCCAATACATAAAAGGCTTTGAGATGTGATGTTCACATGAACATATCTGAAAGTTTATAACAGTGTTACTATATTAGACTATTTACTTCAGATATTGAATATTGGTGAAGTCACATAAATACTAAGCTGCCACTCTGAAAGATAATATGTTTTTCCAAGGTTTGAAGTAATCTTTCCATACTGTATAGGGTGAGTAAAATTTAGCAGTAATTATTACTGAATGTAAAGATTCTAAAACATTAATTTGTGTTTAAATTAAAAAGCCAGGCCTGGCGCAACAGCGTAGTGGTTAAAGTCCTCGCCTTGAATGTGCCGGGATCCCATATGGGCGCTGGTTCTAATCCCGGCAGCCCCACTTCCCATCCAGCTCCCTGCTTGTGGTCTTGGAATTCAGTCTAGGATGACCCAAAGCTTTGGGACCCTGTACCCGCATGGGAGACCTGGAGGAAGCTTCTGGTTCCTGGGTTCAGATTGGCTCAGCTCCAGCCATTGAGACTGCTTGGGGAGTAAAACATCGGACGGAAGATCTTCCTCTCTGTCTCTCCTCCTCTCTGTATGTCTGCCTTTCCAACAAAAAATAAATAAATCTTAAAAATAAATAAATAAATTTAAAAGCCTGTGTATAATCATGCTGTATTAGCAGCAGATTTCCTAATCTTACAGATGTGATTTCTATAGTTTTATAACCTCTTTGTCCTGGAATGGATGAGACTGTACATTTTCATTTTACAGTATATACACATAGGATTGAAAGGTGTGTATTTTTTGCATATCAGTGTTTTATGTATTTTTGTTTCAGATGAAAATTCAATTTCTTTTAAAATCACTGCTTATTTATTTGAAAGACAGAATTAGAGAAGAGAGAGAAAGAAGGAGGGATAAGGATAGAGAGAGAGAGAGCTTCCATTTCTGCTTCACTCCCCAAATGCCACAAACCAAAGCCAGGAACCTGGAACTGCCTCTGAGTCCCTCAGGTAGTAGAAGGGCCCAAGCTCTCGGGCCATTTTCTGTTGATTTAGCAAGGAGCTGGATCAGAATTGGAGCATCAGGGACTCGGACTGGAGCTCAGATATGGGATGGTGTCTTAACCTGAGGTTTCACAATATTGATTCATCAGTAAGATTTTCTACAAGATAATTTACAGATGTTCCAAGACATAGTTCTATTTTCAATTTCTTTTTACATCATTCAATGTATATTTGTTGTGAAATATTTTTTTAAACATGTTAGTTATGAGAGAGAGAGAGAAAGAATGACAGAAGAAGAGAAGAAAATATCTTTCATCCATGCATTGATTCATTTCCCAAATGAGCACAACAGCCAGAACTGGACCAGGATGGAGCCAGGTACCTGAATTTGCATCAAGCTGTTTATGCTGGAGGCAGGGACTCAAGCACTTGAGCCCCAGCATGCTGCCTCCCAGGTTCTAGTAGCAAGAAGCAGGATTGGAAGCAGAGCTTGCTTAAACTAAAACTGGCACCCCAATATGAAACAGAATTTTCCAAGTGGGAGCCAAAGACACCACAGAGAAACACCTCCTCCCATTCTCACTTATGAATTTTTGTTTCTGATACCATCATTTTAGTACTTTGGGGAAACCCGATTTAATGTAATTACAGCTCATCAAAGAATGCTCAAAGTTCTTAATGATTTGATAAAATCCTGACTGTTTCCAGGCCTGTAAGGACTTACCTGATCTCACCACTGCTCCTGTTTCATTTTGTGAACCAAGTTTTTGTCGTTCAGATTTTTTGTATTTTCAGAACTTGTGATGCTTTTGCTGTTTTCTTAGTGTAAAATGGCTTTCTCCTGTTGATTGGGTTATTGGCTATCTTGTCTTCCTTCTAGATCTTAGCTTAACCATCATGTTCTCAGAGAAACATACCCTTTCCAGTTTTTCTCATTGCAAAAATCTGATGTATTCCATGCAGTGCATGTTTCGGCCAATAGCTGTTTTGTATTTATTATCTGGTCGTTGTTATTCTCTCCATTGTAATGTACGTTCATTGAAGGTTGGACCCTCATCTTTCTTGCTCATCTTTTTTTATTGTATGACTTTTATCTATCAGGAATTTAGTTTGTTGAAGAATCAACAGCAGAATAAAACTGGAGTGACTTTTACTAACTATATGTCTGCTGCTGTAAAATTTCCTGTCATCCCATCAGCAGTAGTTTTTCTTTTCCTCCATTTACCCTTTAACATATACCTACTGAAAACAGGGGTTTAAGATTTGCAAGTTTTTTTGTTCTTAGTTCTGTTTAGCTCCTTTCTAGCTATGACATTTTTCTTCACCTCACACAGTATGGTTAAATTTGTGGTTTTAAGTGATCTATATTCATTTCACTGATAATCACATTTCATTATATATTTTAATTTATATAAAATGTTGCTAACATAGCTACAGCCTTTGTAAGACTTTAAAGAGTGTGTTAAGCATTACCTCTCAGTCTTTAATCACTACATTGTAGGCTCCCTGCCAAGAGATTCTTCAGTTATTTTAGTTTCCCTGACATATCATTTTGATTCTTTCCTGGCCAGAAAGTTCTTAATTTGAAGTCATTTGTACCACAAAAGCCAGAATAGCTACCTTGTCCAATTTCTGACTTTTGGCTAACTTATTACTTTTTTCTATTTGGCTATGTTTTTTTCTGTTTGGCTTACGGGTTGACTCAAATTTATTATTTTCTCCTTGGTAGTTCAATATCAAATAAGCCTAATTCCTTAGCATGATCAAGTGAAAATATACAAAAAACATCCAAAGTCATTTAGTAATTGTCTGGAAACAGGAAGCCAAACTAGTATCTATAGCACAGGGCAATCCTTTTGTGGAAATTTCACCCTGCCTGTAACCTCTTATCTTGTCCTGCTCTTACACACAGGTCATATTATGCACTGCTTTGTGCTACTTTGACAAGAACTAATGTGGATGCTTAAATATTTTAAAGGCTGAACGCTTCTGAATGATAAAATGTGGAGCTGATCAACTTGTCCTGTTGCGCTTGTGGTTAATGATAAAGTGATTTAATACTTTCCTTTTTTTTTTTTTTTTTGGTCTATTAGGAGTTTTAACAACAAACATTAAGGTCCCTCTAAGGAAAAATAAGACTATGCAATGACACTTTTTAAGTACAGTTGTTTTTTATTCAGCCATAAAATCTATCTTTCATAAAGAAACCCACTTACATGTCTTACTTCAGTGAAGGTTATTTGTAGACTGAAGGTCTTTTCTTGTCAAGATATGATGAATACCATGTGTGAAGACAGAAGAGCATCAGCCCTGTATTAGCTGGAAAACCCACTGATCTGTGAATAACCTAAAAAAGAAAACCTGAAGATTAGCAACGTCGCTTTTAAGAATGATCCATCAAATTCAACAAGCAGATTCACAGAGATGAATCATCCGGTCCCTTTTTATACCTACGATACAGTAAAGGTTATTTCGTTTCCCTACAAATAGAAGTTGGAAAATAAAGGAAAGGAAAGCTTTGGAATATCCCTTGGTATAAATCAATAGGCTTAAAATGCTTCCGATATTTTGGATGTAAATCTGAATTAATGGCAATTACAGTGGGGTAGCCAACACTTTCAACATTTTGGCCAATCAGTCTCCATTCGTTTGTAAGTAGACAGCAGAGGGAGGCTGAATTTTCAGTTTCCTCAAAAATTTTCACATCAAACTTCCATCTTAGAGCAGATTATAATATCTGTTGAAATTATTTTTAGGAGTTTCCTATGTCTCAGTCTTCTGATAATTAAAAAATAATTAAGCTACTCTTCTGGATGCCAAGTTGATTGATGAAAAGAATAAAGAAAGATTTGTAGCATACAAAAACCATTATATTGAAAAATAGTCTTGCTAATAGTAAACGTTTTGTTTTCTTTTTTGTTTCAAAATTGATTCAAAGCTGCATGTTTAAATGCACTTTCCATGTGATCATTTTCTGTTTTCCTTAATTTTGTTAGAAGTGGTTTCATTAATTTCTACTTAAATTGAACTCTCTTGGGAAAAAATAGCCTAAAAACAGAGAAAAAAGAGAAATCACCATAAGGATTTTTCAAATATCTTTCATTTCAATGTTTTTAGTAGTCCACCTTAAGATTATCTTAAAATAAAATTTGTTTGAAGTTTGTATTATTGTATACCAGCATCAGACAAGAAGAAAAACTGTGTTATAACACAGTTATACACAAATTTTGTATAGCATAACTCCTATGGTAGATTTCTGACACATACATTTTAGTAAAACAGATTAGCTGATTGGTGATATTTGCTATTATCAAACTAGCAATAATTTATACTTTCCATTTTCTGTAAAAAATACAATCTCATTTTGAGTGATTCACTTGGTAAATTTTTTAACAATGTCTGTTTAAATGATCTATTCCTGGTGTGCTCAACATAATGAAAAACAATTTTATAGTTATTTAATGATAAAATTTCTTTGTGTTTCAACAATTAATAATCATTTATGCTTTGATATGAAGAATTCTGATAGTTATTTATAACCATTTTCATTATGTAAATGAAATAGGAAAATAAAAACGCTAACTTATAGAATGAATTATGGTTTTATAAATGAAAAGTTTGTGGTTAGAAACATTTTGCCACTTGGAACCACTGTAAGAAGACTATCTTTCCTCAGATTACCTTGGAGCAATGAAGAGCTAAAAATCCTTTCTCAAGGACTTAAATTGATTTTGTTGTAGCTAAAATTTAAGGACATGATTTATAGAATTACACTCTTTCTAAAAGTCAGATATTAATTATTTTAGAACATGGATTATACTCTGAACTTTTAAAAATTCCATTTTTTAATGAGTTTCTAAAAGTGAGAATGGCAATCTCAGGGCAAAAAGTGAGAAATGTAAACCTCTCTGATTATTAGAAGCTTGAACACTGCAAGAGGCCTTGAAGCTTCGGTCCCACCTGCTGGAACAGCCATAAATCACGGGGAAACTCGGGAGCAGGACCCGTCAGTGGGGTTTCGCTGTGGGGCTGGGGCGAAGTGAAAAGCACACAGCTTGAGAATTTAGCACCTAAGGCCCAGCTAAATATTATTGATTTTGAGTTGTGCTGTTATAATCACCCGCTCAATTTTATGATCCTTTCTGAGGATGCTAGGACAAACTGAAAAAAAAATACATATGGCCTTTATGATAGGTAAAAAATGAAACACCGTAATTAAGCAGTTGTGTTCTTGGTTGTGAGGCAATAACAAGCAATACAGCTGTCCCAGGCCCTTGCTGGTCTCCCTGGGAGCAGTGCTGGTGGGGAGGAGACTAGAAGGAACTACGGATGCTTGCGTGGTCACACTTGAAGAGAGGCCCCTCCTCAATTCTGCTTCATGGTTCTATCAAACCATTGACTGGCCTTGAAGACAGGGTTTGGGATTTGAAATGACCACTCGTTTTTATTCAAAACGAAAAATTGTTTGTTCCTTGTTTGGTCTACTGATTTTCTTTTGGGATTCAATGAATTCACATGGCTTTGTCAGTGACAATTGAAGGATCATTTTCTTGTTTGCTAGCTTGTATCAGGCACTGTATTTACTGTTCTCTAAAAATGAAATCCATATTCAAATATCAGTTGCTTTCCACAAAACTCAACTTGAAGAGTCTTGCAAGTAACTAGCTTTCAATCCCAGAAAGAAATCTAGATTGGGGTCAGTTGTAGTTGGCAAGAATATGAAGCAGACAGAATTCAACCTCAGAGCACCGTTAGCTTAGCAGGCTGTCACAGTCAGACGAAACTGGTTGAAGGTGGAATTTCAAAGTTTCTCTTACAATTTTGTTTTTAGATTTTTACTTTTTTGCAGATGAAAGCATATTTTATGATTCAACTTTTTCTTCAAGCAGGTACACATATATGTCTATATAAGTACAGGAAATAGATAAGAAAATCGGAAGGCTATGCCTTAAATTCTTAGTGACAGACATTAGCCAGTTGTCATTTAAGTTTTGAATAATGTAAATTATGGAGTTAAAGGTAATTTTGTATCTATACAAGTGTTTTTTACACATATTTTCAAATGCAACTATGAAAATATAGAGTGAGTATTTGCCATTAAGACGCTTTTGGGGAATCCACGCATCCTATGTTGCAGCACTTTTATTTAAGTCCCAGCTATTTCCAATTCCAGCTTACAAAGAGGCAGCAAGGGACATGTCAAGTACTGATGTCCTTGTCACCAATCTGGGAAATCCAAATTGAGTTTCTGCATCCTGGTCTCAGCCTAACCCAACATTGGCAAGTGAAGGCATTCATTCATTTTTATCTCTCTACATCACAAGTAAACAAAGTAAAATAAATGAATAATTATAATAAAAGAAAATCTAGGGACCAGCACAGTAGCTCAACAGGCTAATCCCTCACCTTGCAGTGCTCACATCTGATATGGGCTCTGGTTGTTGATGTCCCAGCTGCTCCACTTTTAAAAATTAACTAACTAATTAATTAATTAATTTTAATTAATTACATTGCATTATGTGACAGTTTCATAGGCTCTGGGTTTCCCCCAACCCCTCCCCATGCCCTTCCCGCATGGTGGATTCCTCCACCTTGTTGCAGTATTACAGTTCAAATTCAATCAAGATTCTTTCTTTGCAAACATATAACAAGTATAGAGTCCAGCATCTTATTGTCCAGATAGGTTGAACAGTTTCTTGGTGAGACCATTTCTGGTCTGAAGATAGACCTGGCAGAATATTGTCCCAATCAATTAAGAGTCCCAACAGAACATCAACAACAATTTACAACATTATGAAATTGACATGGTTTTGAGTAACCAATCGGCTGCTCCACTTTTAATCCAGCTCTGTGCCTGTAATCTGGGAAAGGAGTAGAGGGTGGCTGAAGTCCTTGGGCTAGTGCATACCTGTAGGAGACCTGGGGGAAACCTCTGGCTCCTGGCTTTGGTTGGGTTTAGCTCTGACAGCCGTGGCCATTTGAAGAATGAATCAGTAGATGTTAGATATCTATGTCTCTCCCTGTCTCTTTGTGATTGTGATTTTCAAATAAGCAATAGATAAATCTACTTATAAAAAAAATGAAAATCCATGCAAAGAAACTCATTTGGTTTTTGCCGCTATAGCCATCAGCCTTGAAAGTTTATGAAATTTGAATATATCCTCATAAACATACTCAAGTAGAAGCTTAAATTTAACAATTATAGTATTTTATATACTTTAAAAACTAATTTTCTTCAAGCTTATTTATTAAAATTATTGATCAAAATTAAAATCGAAATACAAATTGTTGGTGGATATCAACCCATCCAAAATATTTAAACAAATCTAAAAATTGAACAAATGAAACACTTCTAATTTTAGTGTTCAATGACAATCATGTAGCCAATGTAAATGACTGACATATAAGTTTTTTTGTGTGACAAAACATTTTTCAGCCACATACCACATACAATTATTTCAAGTAATGGGTTAATTCATGAAAGTGATTCAGTTTAATAAACAGGGAAGCTGGGAAAAGCATGATGGGAGCTAGTAGGAAATAATACTTTCGGTGTAAGGGTCATTTGTATTTACACTATGGAAGGAAGAGTGAAACCAATACAGAATTTCTATAGGCTAACGGATGCTTCTGCAGCTTTTTACACAGCCTACAGAGGGCATTGTAGCTCAGTGTTCTTTTGAAGACAGCGAAGGGACGCAGAGCATTCTGTGAGAGTAAGAGCAGGGTGTGTGCCTGAGTTGTGCTTTCCCAGTAAATGATGGAGTCTGGTAACAGAGGTGTGAGTACTTTAAAAATACATGTGATTATGCATACGTGTTGTGATATGCCAGGCCCCGCAAAGCCTGGGGCCCAGGGCATCTGAGTTTGGGAGTGGTATGTGTTGCTTGTCGTAAATCCACACATATGTATTTGTTGGGCACCTGCTATGTCCTGGGCACTGAGTTGTAGGGAAAACATATGAAATAATTAAAGTTACACTCCTTTTGAACACACACACACATATACACACAGTCTTAGGGATGATGTGAATTAAGATGGAATCCTGTACATAAACTGTGTCCATGTCAGGCAGAGAGAGAAAGGGACTGAAAGAATGATCTAAAGATTAATTTCAGTTGAAGATGGCATGGATTCACTGATTTGAAATGCACTTTGAAGACCTGATAGGACTTAAATTGACAAGGAGAAGAAGCCCTTCTGGCACTAGGCAATAACTTTTAAAAGGCAATGTGGTTCTGCATTTAAGGGGTGGTGAGTGGACCAGCATGTTAGGTTAAGGTACTTACACCTGTAACACTTACACAATGTTAGGGGTTTGAGCAGAAATAGTGTGTAATCACTTGACCAATTTAAGTATATACTTAATTGAAACATTCCTGCTTGTTTAAATAATACTCATATGGTAATGGGCTTGTCAAAACACAGAATATGGATGGACTTTGATGAGATTAAATATTTAGTGGTCACAAGTCCCTGTCTAACGCCATGCTGATTTAAGTACAGGCATTTCCCAGAACCAAAGATGGATTATAAAAGCCAAGTATTTTATTCCTTAATTGCTTAGAAGCTCATCTCCAGTTACAGCCCCAAGCTTTAGCTGAGGTAAGGGTGTTTCAGCAAAACTTAAATTTAATAGAACACATTAATTCTTCCCCATAACAACCAGAAGCTAGCACACATCTTAGAATGCATTTATAGCATGTTAAAAGGGAAGACATTTGTAAGGATATAACAAACCACCTTGCTAAATTTTAGCTGGAATACAGGATTATATGCCAATGTATTATGAAATAATTGACTTAGCTCTTTACAAAGCCTGGATGGTATGCAAACTTATGAAGTCACCAATTTTACAACGGAAATTATAAAAAGTGTTGCCTATTGCTGCTTTAGTTGTAGTTAGCACTTACTTCTTTAAAAAGTTTATTTATGCACTGAGGAAGAGAAAATGAAATCCTGGGGAAAATCATCACTTTTTTTTCACTCCTGTGGAAAGTATTAAACATTAGGTTAACACTGTTAGGTAATAAACACAGAAAGAAAAATAGACACAGAGATGAAAAAAAGTCACATAACAAACCAAACAAATTTATAAAAAGAAAAGGATGTACATTTTTGTTTATGTGTTTTGCACTGAAAACAGGTTGATCATTTCTTTTATTTGTTTACAAACACCTAGATTGTCACAAATGTGTGCCTCTCCTGAACTGGCCTGCAATATTGAACAGTTACACAGCTTACTGATTCTCTGGATAAACTACCATTCACCAAATTCATCAGTTTGAGTTTCAAGAAAGAGTTTGAAAGCCGAGTTGTCTCAGATGGCGAGGAGAGGCACTGAGACTAAGTAGATTTGGATTCTGTGGCAGTACTGTTCCCTAAACACACAAAAGTAATTTTGTTCCACACTAAAAATGTCTTTTTTCCAGTAACTGTGAGAGGAAAAATTGTCATATGGTATGTGGATCAAGTCATGAGTTTATGAGGCTCAAGTTAGTGTGGATTGAAGAGAAGTTAGCAAGGCTGTATGTGATATATCTTGCTAAACTTCAAGAGTAGAAGCATATGAAATTAAATATTACATGATCTATGGTCATATTTTAACGTCACTTTCCTAAGCTGCTTTTTTTTATTCAATGTTTGCATTTCTGAGGTGAATTGCTACTACTCTGCCCTTACTTTTCTCTAAAAGAATTAATTTTCTGAATTGCTCATTGCTTTGGTATTTAAACCCTTGTCATGGGGCTTCAGTAGAGAACATGAAACTATGCGGCGTTCAAAACCAGGACATATTAAATGAGATCCAGATTCCTAAAAATAGGAAAACTAATTAGGAATTTATCTAATTTCACGAAGGAAAACATCTTATTTTTATTATCACATTAAATGAATAATTCATTGTTTACTGAAACTGTATTCTAAGGCATTCATAAGCACAAAAATAGTGGGATTTGAAGCAAAGTAATGCAACATGAATGTACTATTTGCAAAATTTGTGTGAATAAAAATTTTACAATGTTTTTGCACATATTCTGGACAAAATAATTGCATCTTATAGGAAAGAGATGTGTCACTTTGGTAATATACCATGGCGGCTTGTATTGTATACTATCAACAAACATAAAAAGTGTGATTTGTGTAACATAATCTCATGCAAACAAACCTATAGAAAACCTGAAATGAGTGGTCAGTGTCTAAGTTTCATTTACAATTAATCAGTGTGAATTATTAAAATCTAGGTATCAGTCAGTTGATGCTAAAGACTGGTTATGTAACAACTGCTGCAGAAATATACACCCTACACTGGCTATCATGCTCTAATTTATAAACATATGGGCATGTCATTAGATACATTTTCAACTTGGATTATTACATTTAACAAGAGTTTAAACCAACTTGAAAAAGACCAAGGGCTGATATCTAAATATATAGTATACATAACATATAACACACACACATATATATATAAATATAAAGATATCTTAAAAAAGCAATTGGAAGCATTCACCTTGGAGGTATCCTGGAAATTATGAAGCACTCACTGGAGCATTAGATCTATGTGTGAGAGCCTAAGGTACTCTTCAATAGACAAAGATTTTTTTAGATGGTATGCATCACACTTCAGAGCAGGATGAATAAGCACATGGCTTTAAAGTCTGGTTTTGCTCCCTGTGTTACCAGCTGTTTCCGTGGTGATGTTGCCAAACATCTGTATATTGATCCAAAAAGTTGCATGGAGTTTTGAAAGCACAAACTCACTCAGCCTTAAGTTACTGATATCCAGTGATCTTAATTCTAAATATAAAAATACTGCAAAGTAGCAAATTCAGGTGTTTCCACAGGATATACAACAGGTTAAAAATTAATTCATTGATTACTTAGTGATAAGAAAGAAAAAGCAATCAATTACGTAGCAATCCACTGGTCAGGGACCTGCTGATTTGTTCTCTTTACATGTTCATCGTCCTTTCTGTCTCATTTATCTAACACACAACTCCAGAAGTTTTTAGTACATTGTTCTCCAGTCATGAATCTAAGAGGTTACATTTCTAGTCTGTAGTATCCATTTGTTTTTCGGTTATTTTATTGAACCTTGTCCTTGCCAAATGCTTAGTCTTTTTCTTTTTTTCATTTTTTTTCTATACCATGAATTTCATAAAAGCAGGAGAAAAAAAAAGCCACTATGTCATACCAGGGAAGGGATAGATATAATAATTTTATTTAAATTTTCACATAAACTTTCACTATTATTTCCTGATATAACTCTGAGAGAATATCAATAGCCTTTAAAAATATATTTAAATACTCTATTTTCTAATACATATAGTCAAGAATATTCTGTACAATGTTGGAGTAATTTCTTTATTGTTTAGTAGCTTTAATCGGAAGTCATCAAATTGAACAGAAATTTATCCCTTGATTCTTCTTTTTTTGGAATTTTTTCATGATATGCTTTTGTAAGTTTAGGAATCCTCTCCTTGTCCTTTCATTTCTCTCTTGCTTTATTCACTTCCAACCATTTCCTCCCGTCATTGCAGTAGTCTACTCCAATAGTAATAGTTGCACGTTTAATACTCTGTCATTTAAATACATTATGAAAATATAGCTAGAAAAAAAAAAAAAAAAGAAAATATAGCTAGAAACAAAGAAAATCTAGTATGATATTATTAAGGCACATTTCACTATTTCACTGGGAGTCTTGTTTTGAGGGTAGAGATGCCCACTGATACATATCTTCACTTCCTGGTATGTTAGTTTTCATTACACAGTTAATCTTTGAGAACATATATATATACAGTTAACCTATATATCTTCTTGTTTTGTATTTTGTGCGAAGATTGCCTTATACCAGAGAGAACATATGATATTTGTCCTTTTGGTATTGGCTTATTTCACTGAGCATGATGGCTTCTAGTTGGGAGCAGTGTTTTGCATGTGTTAGAATTTTATTCTTTTTAATGACTGAGTAACATTCCACACAGTAGAGTAGCACAGTTTCTTTATCAACTTCTCTTTTGATGCGCATCTAAGTTTTTTCCATATCCTCACTCTTGTGGATTGTACTGGTATAAATCTAGCGTTAAGTGTTGTTTTCTCATATGCAGATTTCACTTCTTTTGGTTATATTACCAGGAGTAGAATAGCTGGGTCATTAGGAAGATCAATTTCCGGTTCTCTAAGCACTCTCCATACCGACTTCCATGGTGTCTGCATTATCCTAGACTCCCACCACATTTTTCCCACATGTACTCCAGCAGGTGTGGTTAGTAGATTTCCAAATATAGGCCATTCTCACTAGGGTTAGGTAGAACCTCAAGATGACTTTTCCCCTAATTGTTGGAGGGCCTGAGCAGTTTTTCATATGGCTGTTCGTCATTTGAATTCGTTTTTTTGAAAACTGCTCATTTCCTTCACTCATTTCTTCACAGGGTTGTTTGTACTGCTATCATTGAGTTTTCTTTGTAAATCCTAGATATTTGTCCCCTGCCTGTTGTGTAGTGTGGAAAGCTTTTCTCCCATTCTGTTGGTTGGTTCTTTGTTGATCATTTCCTTTTTCTGTATAGAAGCTTCTTAGTTTGATGTAGTCCCATTTGTTTATTTTGGCGTTTACTGCCTATGCTTTTGGTGAATTTTCAAAATGTTCATACTACTGAAAATAATCTGCAGATTCAATGTGAATCCAATCAAAATTCCCAACAACATTCTTCTCAGAGCTGGAAAAGATGATACAAAAATTAGTTTGGAAACAGGCGATCACAAATAGCCAAATCTACCTTGAAGAAGAAAAATAAAGCTGGAGGAATTACAATTCCAGACCTCAAGACCTGCTACAAGGCACTAAAGGGCTGTTAAAATAAAAAAAGTCTCTTACTGGTACATAAACAGATAAGAAGATCAGTGGAACACAACAGAAACCCAGAAGTGAGCCCACACATGTACAGGCAACTAATCTTTGATGAGGGAACTGAAAATAATCCAGGAAAAAAGTTTGTTCTCTTTGACAAATGTTGTTGGGACAACTGGATAGCAGCTTGCAGAAGAAACAAGAGCTCCCAACCTTTCACTCTTTCAGCTGATTTACAAAAATCAGCTCTAAATGAATCAAGGACTTATATTTGTGCTCAGAATCCATCAAACCAGTAGAGGAAAGCATAGGAAACACTCTACAAGGTGTAGGCACTATACTGTAATCTTGTTTTTCCTCCTTCTCTTCTTTTCTTTGCTGTTCTCTGTTTTTCTTTTTAACTCATCTGTGTTAGAAAAGGAAGTCTGATTTGTTTTTTAACTGTAATGTTTAAAAAAGCTAGTTTGGAGTTAATAGAACTGTTTGGGTCTAAGTGAATAACGCTGTGACATATAGATAGGAAAATATTTTGTGATTTTTAGTTATTTTATTGGGATGTTCCTGAGACTGAAAAGTAGAAGCCCAAGTAAGCTGTGAAAGGTTAATCAATAGTGATCTGAATGGAAAAATTTGGCAAATGATTCTATCGTGTGCAATCAGCTGTTGAGCTTTGTTCTCCTCAAGCATAAAAAGTTAGATTCTTTAAAAAGATTGAAATTAGTTAAAATTCTCCTCTTCTCCTATAATTAAGTAATAATATGTGACAAAGAATGAGTTATTACATAATAATTCATACCTTTTGCTTTGCTAAGAATGAGGCCATAGGATGAGTGCTTATATAAATGCACAAAGTATGAGTTATTATATCATAATTCATACCTTGAAGTGTCATATTGTGATTATAAAATGGCCCTGTGCAAATATTATTAATTTTTAAAGTTCAGAAATAAATTATTAAAAAATAATGCATTATGATTTCAAAAGAGCCCCTCTAATGTGAATTTGTTAAACATGGAATGAAAAATAAATGGGTATACACTGAACCAAAGTTATATATAACCTTGCTTGATGAACTATTTTCATTGACCTCCTGTTGTGAAATGTGCCCTGTATAATTTGTTGCAGTTGTTGTGTAGATGTTTGTTTCTCTGACACCCTAACACTTAATGTATTGTTACTTGATTTTCTTCTTTGAAGGGCATACCTTAGCAGCAGTAAGTCAGAATCCTTGCAGTCAGTGTTAATAGTGTTTGTTTAGTTCAGCAGGGCTCCAAGTACAAATCATAGTGGGTTGCTTTCTTTAGCATTTGATCACTGATCCCCAGTATGTGAAGCTCTGCCCTTCATCGGCTTTTGAAGCTATCCCTTTTGCTGGTCTTTCTCTACCTTCTTCTGTCCCTTGTCTTTAATGCATGTTTTTTGTTTGTTTGTTTTGTTTTCTGTTTTTCTCCATTTTTCTCCAAAATTCCTGCTGCACTCTACTTTCTTGTTTGCTGAGTGCTATTAACCAAGTTATTATCTGTTTATATTATCCATTCTATGATAACTCCCTAATATACTGCTTCTAAAACTGCTTTTGTATTCCTAGTTATGTATTTGCATTATTGTTCTATTTTTCCATTTAATCTTTCATTCCTTAAAATCTAGCCTAACTTATACACAGTGTGGCTTCTTTTTAAAACCAGCTCCTGCTCCCGTTTCTTTCAGTGCCGCCACAGCCTTCTGCCTATGAGGTCAAAAGCCAGCATAATGCTTTTTCATCAACTATGGAACACCTGTTTTGTGCTAGACACTATATTAGGAATAGTTTCAGGCAAGTGCCCTCAGAGACCTTAAGCTATCATAAGCAAACCAATTATGCAAATAAATAATTTAATATGAGGAGCAATGTTATTGGCCCAATAGGGCACAGGAATATGTTCAGTTACTTTCACTTGCAGTTATCTTGAAGAGTTTTGTGAGGTTCCTGAGATGATCATGGATGAGTGGAATTTCAAAAAGCAGAAAATTCTGCTTAATATTCCTAAAGCTACTTCTGTGTGTCTTTTCTACTTTTTCTTAAATTTCAGGGGACTTTATATATGCATTTTCTATGTGACAACTTTGACATTGCAAGTCCCCTATTTCTCTTTCATATAAATTTTCTTTTAACAAAGTTTTATGTATTTATTTATATTGGATATTCAGATATACAGAGAAGAGGAGAAAGAGAGGAAGATCTTCCATCCGATGTTTCACTCCCCAAGTGGATGCAACGGCCAGAGCTGCGCCAATCCGAAGCCAGGAGTCAGGAGCCTCATCCATGTCTTCCACGAGGGTGCAGAATCCCAAAGCTTTGGTCTGTCCTTGACTCCTTTCCCAGGCCACAAGCAGGGAGCTGGATGGGAAGCAGGGCTCTCTGCTGGGGCATGAACCGGAGCCCATATGGGATCCTGGCATGTGCAAGGCTAGGACTTCAGCCACTAGGCTATCACTCCAGGCCCTGATAAATTTTCAAGCCTCAACTACACCTAATGTTAGGATGACTAACTGTGTTATTTAGTTTCTGTTACTTAAAAATGCCTAATAAGTGTAAAGCACTGTTGGGCCTAACGGAAGAAATAAAAAAGGAAAAATTACAGCAATATTGAGTG
Organism: Ochotona princeps; assembly: GCF_030435755.1. Taxonomy (NCBI): domain Eukaryota; kingdom Metazoa; phylum Chordata; class Mammalia; order Lagomorpha; family Ochotonidae; genus Ochotona; species Ochotona princeps. Next base: position 28,782,094 of record NC_080843.1, read on the forward strand.
GTTTTTTTTTTTTTATGTATCAGATGCCACTTAAAATTTTCAAGTAGCCAAGTCTTGGTCCTTAAAGAATTTTCAGCTTAGATCTTAAGCGTTCCTGTACAAATCTGTGATGCAAAGGAGGTTATGGCTGAGTGCGGGTTGCAGGTGGAAGAGTGGTGATAGCACAGAGAAAGGACACAGCAATCCTTCCTAATGTGATTAGGATTGGCCCTGGAAGAGTGGCTTGAGCTCGACTTAGAAGAAAGACATTGAAATGCACAGAAATAGTTTCATGAGCATGGAGCTGTCACCACTGTAGAGGGGCAGAAAATTCAGGATGTGTTTGGAAAAGAGTAGTTAGGCCCATTTGGCTACATCTTGGTTTACTCCATCATTGATCTCTAACTACTTCGTTAGTTGGCTTCCTCATAGTTTCAGCAAAAGCCTCTACAAACACATAATGTTGCATCTCTCTCTTATAACGACTTAAAGAAGGTATGGTTTAAGGCCGTAACAGTCACTTAGCAAATAAGTGTGTGATTCATTTGATGTTATTAAGTACAAGGTTTATCCTCATAATATTTTGCATTTATGTATCATTTCTATTCTTCAGATACTTATGAGGATCCACTTGTTCATTTAATCTTCAGGGTTTTCTGAACTTGAGAGTCTTTTATTGAAAGACTCTTTTACTGAGTGTTCAAATAATGAGCTGAATGGGAAGTAATTAGAATTCAGAAGCTTCAGATGAAGACAGATTTTACATGATCAATTCCTGAATATTTTTAATTTTTTTAAGATTTCTGGTGTTTTGTGACTATGAAATGCTTTACATTGATTTTTTAAAACATTAACAAACAATGGCCTGATTTGAATTTTGTGTGAAGTTCTTTAAAATCAAAGAGGAATCAAACTCCAAAATCAAAAATCAAAGTGATGCAAATCTCAGACTGAGAAAATGTTGGTTCAATACTCTTGGGGAACAGTGGTAAGTCTGCTTGCTACTTGCTGAATTTTTTATTTGCTGGAGGGTTAAGCTGGTCATTACAAAATAAACTGAAGTTATGTCATTGTATAAATTAAAAGAAAAATAAGAAAGACAGGAGGAAGGAAGGCTGGAAACATGGGCCGGAGAGAGTGTATAGCGGGAAATACCAACATACTTTTACACCTGTGCAGGTGAGTTATTTGATCTGTGTCTACCTTATTTAAACTTAAAAAAATGTTGATTCACTAGATAAAGATTTGCACTGAGGATAAGGAAGCAATAAGGAAAACAGTTTATTACGGAAAACAGATTCCTCAATTTAGTCCAATCCTATTCAGTGCACATATGTTGAAAAGCAGCTGGATGCCAGCTGCTATAATGCATTAGGCCTAAAAACGTATTAAACCTAATCCCTTGTCCTCGAAAATTCACAATCTCAAAAGAGTTTACCAGCAAAATGACAGTTCTTTCAGTGTTGTTTTGGAACTATTTGTACCAGGATTTACTCTATTTATTATAAATGGGAAATAGCATATTTTTAAGATACAGAAAATGATATATATTATAAATGATTGTCCACCATCCATGAAAGATAAAATAAATAAGCATTTATGTCTCTTGATGTGTTTTATCTGAATGTGACTTAATTATTGGAGTCAGCTGCTGTTCATCACTACACTTGGATCCTTGTGATAGTTGCCCACAGCTTCCAAAATACATAAAATGGAAAATTATGTGCATAAATTAACTGCTTCATTATCAAACTTTGGCCAGATAGCAGAAGGAAAAGTCTGTCAATGGCACAGAAAAAAAAAAAATCTCTGTGTCCTGGCGGTACCTTTATGACTCAATGAAATCTATCTCCCGACACTCTTTATTTCAACCACTAAAAGTGGATCCTTACTGAATTGCTTTTCCTGCCTTTAAACTCTTTCTCTAGATAAGATGATGGAGGAAGGGCAAGAGAAAATCAAAAAACAAACTTAATAACACAATACCTCTGAAGCAGCCTGATTTATAATGAGTTTGTGGGAACATTCTGAAGCTATTTCATGTTGAATTACAGCGCACCTTGCCAAGTGGCTGCTAAGGAAGGAGTTCATGAACACACTCCTTGTACTACTTCAATCCTCTCTCTGCCCAGCCACTAAAATTTAAAATGTGATACAAGCAAAATGCATCTATAAATTTATATAGTAACTACACAAACAAATACAAACTCATTCTTAGTAACCATAAAATTACCTTCTGTTATCTATCACTTTGTGAATTATAGTTTCATCCCGTGCAACAGCCAACGGCACAGAATTATACGGCTGCTTCTTCTTACCCTGATGTCACTGCTGTTCTTCTGGCTGGAGCAGCAATCAATAGTCTCCTGGACAAACAAATGATTAAAGGCCAAGAGGAACTACTGTAAACAGGGATCACATTGTCTATTTTTGCTCTGAATATAATTAAAGAAAATTCCATGTCTACCTTTGGACACCTGGCTTGAATCCTAATCTAATCAATATTCTTTTCTGATTTCACATTCTAAAAATCTTTAGATAAGGTACGTTTGTAAACAGGTACAAAGTAAACAATAAGATAAAGATCGATTTAAGTTGATTTCTACAATAGCCTTTTATTAAATTCCAATGTTAACATTCGATCAGATTCATTTTTTATTATTTACTGTTTAGCCAAACTTGTAACAATCTTATCAAAAACTTGGAAATGTAATATGATAGCAGACTCTAGAATTTGAATATAAATTTGACAATTAAAGGCCAAGAATTCTTGTAGGAAGTAGATTAAAAGGGCAAGAAGGAAGAAAATATTAGAAAAGAGATAAAAAAGGAATTAATATAAAGCTCAACATGCAAATAATGACACCATTAAAGGTATGATAAGAAAGTTTCGTTAAACAGGGAACCAATGTCCACTGTATGTAAAAAGATGAAAACTAGCCTGTAATTTTGATGATTTCGGAACACTAGGGACACATTGATGTTTCTAAAAAGAGAGAAGAAAGCAACTATAAAGAAAGCAACCAACAAAAAATTAGCATTTACAGGGTTCAAGGACATGCTACTTCAAAATATGATACCTTGGCATATGGACACTTTTGAGCTTGAGGAAATTTGAGACAGGATTTCCTGACTTGATCCTGAAGTTGGTCCTAGGGCTCTGATGTGGGAGATGACCTCTCTCTGCTGTGAAGAAAAGAATCCCCTTGTCTCTGGGGACACTGTTGCCAAGAAGGACCTGGATATACAAGCCTTGCCAAGTTTCACCAGTTAAGTGTTACTAGGTCACACTCTTGTCCTAAATCTCTGCCACTCTCCATTCTTTCTTTTTAAGTTATTTGTTTCTATTGGAAAGCAGATTTATAGAGAGAAGGAAACACAGGGGCAGAGAAAGAACTTCCATCCACTGATTCACGTCCCAGGTTCACTCCCACAGGTAGTCACATGACTAGAGCTGAGCTGATCTGAAGCCAGGAGCTTCTTCCGGATCTCCCGTGCAGATGCAGGGTTTCAGAGCATTAGGCCATCCTCACTGCTTCCCCAGGCCACAAGCAGGAAGCTGGATGGGAAGTGGAGCAGGGACACGAACTGGCGTTCGCCCATATGGGCTCTCACTGCGTACAAAGTGAAAATTTAGCCTCTGAGCCATTGTGTAGGACCCCCACCACTCTCCACTTTTAAGTAAAGTTGTTTAAAACAAAACACGCACACACACAAAAACCTTTCAGACTTAATGATTTCTTCATGTCTTCATTTCCTGCTGCACATTCCTGTGTAATAAAGCTTATATTTGTTTTTCTGTTAATCTTTGTTATGATGTCCCCAGTCAACAAATCTAAAATGGAAAGAAGGAAAAGCTATTTTTTTTCTATGCAGTATGCTATAAATCAATTAAATAATACTTTTGAAGGTGTTTGACCAGTAATGATTTTAATCTCTAATTATACATCCGATCTCTTAACTAACTTGGAGATAGAAGAGTTTTCATTTATCTTTCTTTGTAAGCTGTTGTAGGATAGATCCCAAGCATTTAAAGTGGGAAAGAGGAAGCTCTAGGATCCAGAGGATTTTGAAGGATTGACTAAAGGTTTCAGTGTAGAGTAGCTACAGGGAGAAATGAGCTACAAAAACAGAAGTTAGGCTACGATTCTGGGGGAGAAGTTGCTGGGGAAATGGAAGGATCTCTGAGAGTCAATGATAACACTGAGAATTTGGAGGGATTTAAGAAACCAGTAAAGGTCCTGGCACCGTGCCTCGTGGCTAAAGAAACCAGTAAAGACAGTAAATAGATGGGGGAAGATGCAAGTAAAAACAGGAGAAAATGAAGACCACATGATATGATATTGGTTATCTTGTAAATAATATTCACATCATCAAAAGGTATGGCCAATTGCTTTTTTTTTTACGGAAAAACAAAGTTACAATTATGTTTTAGAGTTGGAACAGAAATTCTGTTACTTTTACTATTAGGAAAGCACATATTGCTGAATTTGGGAGTTGAAAGGAAGAAAGGAATTACAGATAAGAAAGAGGATCTGGCATCTTTTCTTTCTGAATGGACTTTGGAAATTGTTTTACTGGTTAAACAAGATGCAAGGCTATTTTTATGTTATTCTAAGTTACAAAGCAATCAATCAAAAGTCTACAAATTACTGAATTGAGAGAATGTATGTTGAAGCTTATATAAAATAAATATTCATATGTGAACGATATGCCCGTTTACTGAAAGAAGAGAGGAACCAAGGAAGATAATGGGGTTATGAGATTTGTGGTTGGCAATGATGCTGGTAAGCAGGCTTCCTACCCTCCACCAATAATTGAGTCCCTTTCCTGTAGTAAGCATTGTGTTAGGCTGCTGAACAATATAGATAAGTGACTTAAGAGAGACAATAAAATATGAAAGACATGTTTAATAATTGCAATCAAAATTATGAGTACCACAAGTATGTATACACTACTGCGGGCCTACAGCAGGAATAGTGAGGAATTATGCCTTGTGGAAAACAATTTTTAGCATTGTCTGTAGCTAGGGATCTTTGAGTAGAAGTTCTAATATAATCAATCCACACTACTTAAAGACTCAAGATGGGATTAGAGATGTTGTTGGGTACTTTGTGTATAGGAAAAAAAAAACATAGGAATATACCCAGTGGTGCTGCAGGCTATTGAAATTAAGACACAAAGAGCAAAACTTGTACAATGTGAATCAGGAGTAATTAGAGGGTCACATGATCTTACCCTGCATAGTAACCAACTTGGTGTTCCATTCTGAATATAATATATTATATAGTCAATCTTAGTCAAGCATGAAGCTCTGACACAATGTAGACAACAGATTAACTGGGGTCCAATGTGAATGATAGATCATTTACAGTCGATTTAAAAAGAATTTCCTTAAATAGTCACCAGATAAAAGCACTCTTACAGGGAATTTTTTCATGGAGAATTTGATGATGGAAATTCGGACTGAATGAAAACAATTTTGGAAGAGAGGACAAGAAAAAAATATAGGATCATGAATATGTCCATCTCGTGGTGCACATAGACACAAAAGATGTGTCTTTAGCAGGCACACCGTGGGCCCAAGCATGTTAATGTACCAGACCAGCAAGCCAAATGGTTTCCATTAGACCAAAGTTTTCTCATGATTTAAGTCTGCCGAAGTATAAAGGACCTATAGATTAAGGCGTTGGATGAAGTTGATTGGTTCAAGTCAATATCATCACACAGCGAAATGGGATGTCCAAGGAAGAACATTTTATTTGAGTTTTATTTGTTAATTTTTTCTCTTATAAGAAGTGAAGGAAAAAATTTAAACTAAAGGTAGTAGTAAAAGGATTGAATGCATTTTTAAGTCATGTAAGGTTTTTGAAAGTCTCTAAACAGTTCAAGAATGTTTTCCACATCTATCCTGTGAATGATGAGCCATTGTTACTCTACCATAACCATTTGTTAATATCACTAATTTTCTTAGTAACTCAGATTCACAGTCAATAAAAACTCTATTCAGCAACTCTGTCAAGGAAATTGATATTACTACTTCCAAAATTGATTTTTTCTGACCCAAGTCATCTTATTATTATTTTTTAACTCATGTCAGCTATTAGGCCATATACTTAAGAGATTTTCAAGAAAGGAAAAGATGAGAGGAAATACACAGCTTTGTACTTCAAGTATTTTATTTTTATTTATTATTCTTATGAAAATGTTACTATCCTAAGGGAATGGCATTTATAGGAACACTTCTCTTGAGTCCATTTCCTTAGCCAATCAATAATGATCTCATTTGTATGAGAAAGAGAGTACCTGTACATTTCAAGGCAAAATTTATGACACCCATATAAGTAAAGGGATAAGGATTTTTAACACTTTGAGACAGCAAACATGGATTTATGCTGAAATACTTAATTTAACATTTGACAAGACCTTGTGTTTCTATATAAATGTGTATTTTCACTAACGCTTGGGATCAATCAGGAATCAAGGTCTTCTTTCATTAATGTTTGAAAATCATCTGCTCCAAAATTCTCCTAGGACTATTCTTAGGAGGTCAAGTAACTGGTTTCTCATTTGCAAAGAGGAACTAGAATTTGCTGGCTTAGTAAAAATGAAAGTAGTTTTAACTGACCCAATAGAATTTAGCAGGAATGATTTAGCATAACAAAGCATTTGATGGAGTCATTTAATAGTTTCATTCACTGAAGTTGTGGCAATGAGTGTATTGCAAACATTTTCTTTTTGACTACCTGTTTTTTTATGTATCACCAAGACAACTTACTTTCGTCTTCCAGCAATGATCATTATACGGATAAAGGCAGACTTCAGCTTGGAAATGCTATCAAAAGTCAAGGAATAGCATCAGTACTCCCAGTTCTTCTTGCAGTGTTCACCCTTACATGCATGCACCTCTGATTTGGTTGCACAGCTCAAGCGTGGTTATTCACACATATTATCTACAGACATTGCTCCATTTACATAGATTTTTTATATGTATATAGCAGCTGTCAACATTTCAGAGTTAAAATAATATTGGAATTAAGTATGAACAGAAAAGAAGAAAATTTAGTAGTTGAGATGGAAAAATGATGCTCTCATGTGTGATTAGAAAATGATGGGGATTTGATGAAGTGGAAAGATGGAAAGCTGTTCTAGATGCTGACTGCCTATTTTGGATCAAGCGTCAATGACAGTGACGCAGTGATGTGAAATGACGGTGCATCAGAGGAGCAGAAAAAAAAGTCAGATTCCATTGATGGTTTAAAGAAACAGGTGATGAAAAGAGCAAAGTCATTTGTCCATTTCAAGTGAATGAGGTATGTGGACATTTTGCTCTCCATTTCCTGGAGTGGAATTTGGAAATAGATCTATGGAAAAGTTAAAAAAGAAAGCAAATTAAAAACTGAAATAAGCAGATAACTAGATGTCCCTGTAGTTGGACAAAAATTGCAGGAAGCCACTGCACAAGGCCTCAAAAGGCCAGATGAAAAATAAAAATGGAGTCTATCAGGCTAAGGTTCCAGGCCACCAAACTGAAACTAAGCTGTTTTTCTGCCTTCTAAGAAATCAGGATTAGATATAGCAGTTAAACTTTCCCAGGAAAGCTCATTCCAACTGACATGGTAATGAACTTTCCTCTGCCTAATCCTTGCACACTATTTATTTATTTACTGTTTTTTGAGAGCAGAACAATGAAATGCATATTGCTTCTTCTTGTAACAAGTTCATAGTGTTTTACGGTGACAATGTTTTCTGGGCATATGGCACACTGGTATAGTGTTTTTTCTTTTCTGTAGGTTGCCAAGCACATTCACTTCAAATGGATTTAGAAGGAGAATAAATTTTACATTGAAAGACTAAGACAGCTAAGTGGAAATCAAACAGAGGCTAAGTCTTAAAATTTAATCTTGCTGACTTCTATTTGCAGGTGAGATCAATTTGAACTCTTTTTCTATTATGCCTCTCAGAAAATTTAATTTGCCAGTTTTAATTATTTTAGAAGACAGATAATTCTTTTCTATCCATGTGACCCATTTTTATTAAAGATCTATTTTGTTTTTTATTGGAAAGTCAGATTTACAAAGAAGAGGAGATACAGAGAGGAAGATCTTCCATCCATTAATTTTCTCTCCAAGTGGCTGCAATGACTGGAGCCGTGCCAATACAAAAGAGCCTGGAGCCTCTTTTGGGTCTCCCACGCGGGTGCAGGGTCCCAAGGCCCTGGCCGTCCAGGCCACAAGCAGGGAGCTGAATGGGAAACGGGGTTACTGGGATTAGAACTGACACTCATATGGGATCTCGGCATGTGCAAAGTGAGGACATTAGCCACTAAGCTACCATGCTGGGCCTTTTTTTTTTTTTAAGACTTATTTCCATTTAGTTGCTAGAGTAATGGAAAGGAAGGGAAGGAGGGAGAAAGATGTAGAGGAGAGAGAGAGAGGCATCTTCCATCTGTTGATTCATTTCTCAAATGACTCAATGACCAGAGTTGGGTATCTGTGGAAAGCAAGACTTTAACCAAAGTAGGTCTGTTCGTAATGAAGTATTCTTACCTCTAAGAATTTATTTACTAAAGTATAGGGACTGCAGATAATAAACTTGAGGGTGAATTAAGAGTTAATGACATTTCTTTTGTGTCTTTAATTGTGCTACATTTGCTAATAGTAATGTAGGCACCATAATTTCTTTATTTGTACATAGAATATTTGATTCCATGTATGCCTGTCAGAGAAGATAAGCTTTGGATATTTGCTGTAGAAAAGGGTAAGAAAGCTAACATTTAACACACATATTTAATTTACACTGTATTTCCTTGAAATTAATCTCAGAAATAAAGTAGACTTAGAAAGCAGGGACTCACTGCTTGTGAGTGAGGACTTGTCACACTGGTGACAAGGACTTCTGGAGAACCTGGGTAGCTACGCTGCATGTTCTCCTATCTACAGTGTTAACAGTTCAGTTCATTAAAACTCATGAAGCATCACTCTAAGGTGACTGAAGCAGGGTCACACATTCTGTTTTCCCAAAATATGACCACCCATTGGAGAAATAGGTACTATTGCTATTTAGATACTTCAGGGACCCTGCTAGTTTTAGAATGGATGTTAATATGGCTAGCTCTATGTTCATGTTTTGGACCCAAAAGTTTATTTTGGTCTTAAGGAGAAAGGTGACAGCCAGAACAGAGAAGGAGCATTGCATATAATGATTCCATACTTGATTTTTGATTGCTATATTTTGTTCCTAAAGAATACAAAGTTTTTCTTTTATTTTTAATTATTAATTAATTTATTTTTATTGGAAAGTCTAAGAGGAGGAGAGACAGAGAGGATCTTCTATCTGTTGACTCACTCTTCAAGCAGCCACACTGGCAGAAGCTGCGCCTATCTGAAGCCAGGAGCCTGCAGCCTCTTCCAGGTCCAGGGTCCCAAGGCTTTGGGCCTTTCTCTACTGCTTCCCCATAAGCAGGGAGCTGGATGGGAAGTGGGGCTGCCGGGACAAGAACACCAGTGTCCATATGGAATCCTGGCAGGTGCAAGACAAAGGCTTTAGGTGTCAGGCTACTGCGCACCCAGAATATCAAGATTTTTTTTTTTTTTGCATGCCTTTTGTTTAGGGTCAGCGATAAGGCTGCAAATCATCAAATAAACTTCCTACACAGTACTGAAAGTTTTCAATTCACAGGTACTTCCTGTTCATCTGGTCCTGTGGAGGGGTGTGATTCCATTTTTAATGCATGTTTAAATAGATCTTTTTGAAGACTCTAAATCATCTAACATTATCAGTCAAGCTGACTTATTCTACTTCAAAGAGAAAATTTAAACTCTCTCCCACTCTGAATTTTCATTCAATATCTTCTATAAATTACTTTTAATGCACTTTTAATATCAGTAACTTTTGCAATAGTAGATGCAAGTTCATAAGTGCATGCAACTTGTGAGTTATTATTGATTACTAAATCAATAAATATCCTTTTTTATCCCCTCCCCCCCAAGGGTTTATGCTCAGGTCTAGAATTAACTCCATACTTCTCCCAAATCAAATTGAAATTATTTTCCACTGGAAACCCTTTCTGCCTTGTTTTTATTGAGTAGGAAACAGAAAAAGGCATATTCAACTGAAAGATGAATGAATGGTATCAAGCACTAACACTGAACAAAAATGACAAAGACATCATCCTTCACCCATCTTCTTTCTTCTATGTTGAACCTCACAGTGGAATTAAAACCCTGCTTTATCATGCAGCATGCTAGCTGTTAATGCAATATCATCTGTGTTACTAGAGTACCCTCTGGCCGATAAGCTGATCTGTGTCAGCATAGGCATGGTGTTGAGGACTCAATGGCTGCCTCTTTGTACTACACCGTCACTCTTCATTTCATGAACAATGTCTGCCTAAGCAACAAACTTCATGCATACACCTTATTGAAAGCTGTTGAACTAAGATACACCATAGAGTGGGGATCAAAGGATTTTAAATGTTGGTGAATCTGAGATGGTAAAATAGAGGTGTCTCAATTATGAGATGTAGCTATCAATCTTCCAATCATGTGATTCATAATTGCCATTCCATTGTAAGGTGTCAATCTAGTAAAATTCTGTATGTGCTGATTTCATATTTTGCTTTTGTTGTAATCTCAACAGAAGACACCAGTATTTCATGAATTTGTCTATTATGAGGATACAAACTGAAGCTCCACCCTCAGTTGCAGTTTTCACACATATAATGTCTGTAAATCTGCAACCTTTTCTAATAGCTTGATTATTCTTTGTGTTAATTATGGTTTATCTCTCAGTTTATATACATTTTTTTAACTACAGACCTGGAATATCCGAAATATGCTTATAAAAACCAAAGTGAGTAACAAAGGGAACTTAGTTAATCTTGTATTTTGAATATTTGAAAAATACATAAACTGATTTAATTAATTCTTTCAACCCTTTATTTAATATGGCACAAGTCATGAATTGGTAACCTTAAGCAGCAATTAGTCATTTTTTGATTATCTCTCTTCAGTACAAGGGTTTTAGATATCCGTCTTGCACACAAATTAAGTTATATTTTTGTCATCAAGACCACTTACAGGATTTCTTCCTCAGGTTTTGAGTTGAATAGTGATCATCCATTATGTGCTAACTGATTACCTATTGGCTTTTCTGGAGCTGCAGAAAATGGTATACAGATGCGTTGGACATGATTTCAAACATGATTTTATAAGCATAAACTGAGCTAATGCACTCTTTCTCAGTATGGGAGTTTACTTAGCCCACTTGACTACTCGTAAAGAATGTGTCTGGACAGTGACTCAAAGAACCTTTCTAGAAAAGCATATGAATCATACTCAATGATTTATTCACATATCTATTTTAAAAATTCCATTGGTCATGCTAAAAAAGGTTGCAAGCCCTTTGACTTAAGTATTTCTATAATGGCTGTTAAAATCAATTTTGGCATTAAAGTCTCCAAGAATGAACAATGCATTGAGTGGAAAATTGATTACATGGTCAGAGAACAGTCCTTTGTGGCCTCGTTTGCTTTTTCGATTAGCACAGCTGTCATGGCTTTTGTAGGTGGTCCTCAAAACTTACAGGAAAAAAAAAAAATCTGTCCTTGACACTGAATGTTTCTCTATGGATTTTAGAAAAGAAATATGTTTTTGCTTGCTTATTTGCACCTACCAATGTCAAGTTGAGTTTTACAAAGATAAAAGAAAGATACAAAAGAGATTTATGTGTGATGGAAAATGAAATGAGTAATACAGAAAACCACTTCTTGGGTTTTTCTTTTTTTTTTTATAAAGAATTTATTTGTTTGAAAGGCATACTTACAGAGAAAAAGCAAAAGAGACATAGAAATCTTCTAACTGCTGGTTCACTCCCCAAGTGACTGCAACAGCTGGGGTTGGCTAAAGCCAGGAGCCAAGTTTCTCCCAGGTCTCCCACAGGAGTTCAGGGGCCCAAAGATTTGGGCCATCCTCTACTACATTCCCAGGCCCCAAAGCTGGGAGTGGGATCAGAAGTGGAGCTTCCTGAACTTGAACTAGCACCCATTTTGATGAAACATTGCCGTGGTTTAACAGGTAATGTCATAATCTAGTTTAGCATTTTTATCTTTGTTTATGAAACATGCGTTCTTTCCTGGGGAAGCTGTCCTGATTGTGACTGTCGTCATACCTATTGTAGCGTATTTATCTCTGGAAGAAAATTGGCTGACCTGCAGACTGTGGAAACAGTTGCTCACAATACTTACAAGCACAGTTACATATTTCTACCATCATAAGAGGGCTGTCAGAACAAGTATCCCCTCTGGCACTCGGACTTTTTCTACTCAAAATTTTTTTCCTGTCCAAAGTTAACTTGCTGTACTCACAGAATTTCCAAAAGCTTAATAGCCATCTCTTTAACCAGGAAAGATACAACGCACCTGGACATTCTTAATTAGCTAATGATCTCCCTATTAGTTTCCAGGATGTTAGTATTTCAATGCTGAAGAGAAATTTGAAGTCTGACTGTAGGTTTACTCTGTGTTTCACATGTGTGGATCTTTGAATCACTTGAAATTATGTGTGAAATATTTTAGTGAATGTACTTTTTTCCAGTGAAATTGTGAGCCAAAAGCACATAAAATCATTCATTTTATATATCCCTTTATCTAATTATCATTTTTCCAAGATTATACTTTTGATTATTTTCCTTCATTTCCATGTTTAAGTGAAGTAGTTTCTGATGGCTTTAGCCTTATTTTTAAATTTATCAGAACCTCTTTAGTTTTCCAGAAGGTTAACGTGGAGTGTCTGATACTTTTCCCTGTTTCTAAAATTAAACTAAGTACCCTTGATGACTAAATTACCAATACCTACAATGAGTCTTCCATCTCTATAGCTTTGAACATCATGTAACGTGATATTTTGGTGCAAAAGCTCTCTTAACCTTTTACTTTATATGTGTCTTATGTTCTTAAAGATAGATTTGATGTCACAGGTAAAATGTAAAGAAAAAGCAAGTCCACATTTTGGTCATAGATTCTCTGGCAAGGTGTCTTAGCGTTCTATGACATAGACACCAATGGAAACTCTGGTGCTTTCCTAATTGATAATTAAGTTTGCTTTTTAGAATGCTGACATTTTAAGAGCAACATAAGGGTCTAGGAAAGCAAATTCAAAGTTTGCCTCTTCTTTCGAGGCCATTCTAGGGTCAAAGTCCTGTGAAGTTCTGTTCTTCATGTCCTTGACATTCTTGGACTGAAAGTCGTTTCAGAACTGTTTCATGCTGAAGCGGCCTCTGTGGGGTTGGTGAACTCGAGCATGCTTCCTTCTCTGAAAGCAATTGCCATGCATCAGAATCTGGAAAACAGGAAATGAAGGATTCAGCATAAACAACATGAAGGATTGCCAAACTTCACTCCTTGCTGCCGTCTAGCAACCTACCATCTCCCATGGACTTCAAATCGCAGCTCATCCACTTACTTAGCCATTTGGAGAGACCTGCCAGAAAGCAGTATAGGGTTAAGTTTTTCAACTCACTTTTAAAATCATTTCCATTTAATGGCTAGTATCATGAGCCATGAAGTAATGAGTTGTATATCTCATCCATACCTAGTATTTGTTCCAATAAAGCTTACAAATTAAAAAAAATCAAGGAGAAAGAAACAGAAATAGAGCCACAGATAAACATACACACAGATTAAAATCAACTAAAGAATTATCACTGATGAGTTTTTTTTTTTTTCTGACAAATCAGTGTTATCAATTTTAATGCCCTGGCTTCAAAGAAAGGAGAAATCATTGTGGGTTGGAAGGTAATTTGAGCTGGATTTGAGGGGTAGTTAGGTGGAGAGTAAAAAGGTGATATTTTGAATTTGTGGGGTCAGCATGGAATGACTTGATCTGATCTGATACAAATGATTTGCTCAAGTGGTCTTTTCAGTTTTCTTCCTGACTGTTTTTATATAAATCTTTGTCACTTCACATGCTTGATAGTCTAACTATAGAATAACATAATGGTTCATTTACATTGATTACAGGTTAGGGTGGGTGTTTTGGTTCACAGCTAAGATGAGGCTTGGGATGCCCTGATTGATATTAGAGTGCCTGTCTGTGAGTTCCATTCCTGCTTCTGATTCCTGCCTCTTGCTAGTACATTTTCTGGGAGGCAGAAGATGGTAGACAAATAAATGAGCACCTGACACACATGGGAGGACCTGCATTAAGTTTCCAGCACCCAGGTTCAGTCACTGTGGGAATGAGCAAAGTGAATTGGAGGACGGGGGATCTCTGTCTGTCTTATAACTAGTAACAACGTAAGTATGAATATGTGCTTTTGTTCCTCTTCAGAGATCACAAATACTTATTCAATTATGAAAACTCGTAATTAACTCTGTCAATAATATTCAAAGTCACATGCTAAAACTGTACTTTTATTTCAGCATTGAGATAATATTTCTTCCTAAATAACTTAACAAAATTCTTTAGAACGTATTAATTTATTATGATAAGAAACTTAGGGGCTTCTGTTTGGAACTCGATCTTTGTGAAGTTTGTACTTGTTGTACTACTCTTACTTATGATAAAATGGAACGCTCAGCTCATTGATATTAACTTCTGGCTTGTAAAGAGTAATAAAATGATTTAAATCATTTAAAGTATAGCTCTTCTTTGATATAAACCCTCTAACATTATTCTAATAAAAGAATGCCTAACATACTTTAATAAATTTCCTTTCCTATAAGATGAAATATTTAGCAAGAGAATTTGAGATGCCCATTAGAGCGCCTCATTCATAAGTGTCCAGGATGTTCCTCTCACAGGACCTGATGATTCAAGGAAAAGTTTATGTGCTGGATACAATTACCCAGAAAGTGCACTTACTTCTGGGGAAGAAAGATCCAAAGCCCTGACTACAAAGTCTTCTCTAAAAGTCTTCATTAAAATTGGACATGAAAAGAAAATCTTTTTTCTGTAACAAATATCTGTGAAATGTGGAACTCACATCTCCTCTTTTTCAATAGGAGCTACATGGCTTACAGAAAGGAATTTTCAGCTGATTGCTACTTAGTGACTTTGAAGGAACTGTTAACAGCTGTTCAAGGCCAAAATAGATTACTCTGCTTCATGAAAATCTACCAACATTTTTGTTATTGCACATTTCTTTATTTCTTCAGAGTTAATTGCAAAATGTCACTCTCTCCTGCTGTTCTAGTGAGGCTGAATTTTCTCAAGATGTTTTAAAACTTTCTCCTTAGAGATTTCAATCTTGGCTGAATATTCTAATTTCTAAAAAATAGTTCCTTTGAAGCATGAATATTCTGCAAGTCCTTTATGAAGTAAAACTGAGTAGAAACAACAGTCTCTCTGTTTGCCATCTTTACTGATTAGAAATTTTACAGGTATTTCTGCTTTTTTTAAGATTGAAAGTCTAAAATTCCGTTTATACTCCCTTAGACTTTTATTTCTCTAATTCTCTCCCTTTATAGTGGCTGTGGTTTTCCTGTTGTCTTATGAAATACTCAATTTTTGTCTACTGTGCCTTTCTGTTTCTGAAAGAAATAATGTGGCAGCCATCTCCTAGATTCTAAAATATCTTCCTTGCTAAAGCTGCTACAAGATGTCATCATCATGCACTTTCGTTGGAGTCTCTTGAGTTCTTTCAAAAATGTCTGAGTTGAAGACATTTGTTTATATTCTTTACCTAAAGGGTACCTTCCTCTTTTCACAATGTAACTAGGTCCTTTAGTCAAAATGTCACACACCAGCCTGTCAACAAATCATGAAATAGGTAAGTTTCCTGTGAAGGTCATGCATACAATTGTTCATCAAAGAATTATACCAAAGGTCTTGTAGCTTTGCCACTTGTGTTTGCTCACTTCACAGTCTCTTTCCTTTTCTTTTTGGTCACTCTATCATCATCCTACCTGGTTTTCTCCACCCTTATCACTGAAGTAATATAGGATTCTTATTCTTTTGAATCATAATGTGTATTCATTCATTTAGTCTCTAGTACTTTTCATCTTTATGATAGATGGATATAAGTATACACACACACACACACACGTAAAGGTTAAAAGAAAAACTCTGGGTGCCTCAGTGTGTTTGCTTTGTTCTTGGTTATACTGGGTAATGGGAAGGTGTAGGGGAAGGTATGGGGAACTTTCACAAAAGCAAACTAAAATGAACCCAGCAAATGCTGGAACCTTAAGGAGAGAAATGATGGAGTAAGTATAAATGTTTACAATTAGACCAAAGAGAAATAGCAGTGTTTCAGGGTAAGGCATAGAAATAGAAGGGCTTATTAAGATACAGACTTTATAAAATCTTTTATTACTATTTACTTCATTAGTAATATTTGAAAGTGAATTTCTTCAAAAAGAAGGTTTCTATATAAGTATTTAAATTTAAACCCTTTTTCTTAGCTATGCTACTAAACCAGCCTATAAAATTACTTCAAATCCAAACACTGAACAAAGCAACTGCTTCAGGTAAATCACTATCCCTGGAAACCAACAGTGAAACATCTTCCTAGTGACCTTGGATTAGTACCAAGCTACCTGTCCACTTTTTATGAAGTCATTGGACAGTTAAATCTGTGTGTGGGACCTGGATTACATTCCAAAGCTACAGCTCCTGAGCAGGTGGATTTCATCTGCAAAATGAAGATGTTTTTAATTTTGGGGGAGCAGAGAGAGAGACTAGAAAACAAGCATAACCTTGGGCGTTTAAGTCAAAAGTCAAAGGTTGCCAAAGCAGGTGATTACTAAAACAGGTGATTATAAATTTTGCTTCTTTTATAATTTTTCCAACCGAGTAGAAATCTCATAGTTCTGATCACACATTGTTCATCTAGCTGGAACACGGAAGATCTTCTCCAGAAAAGGATAATTTTGTCTCATGAGTTTCATGTTTCCTTCACTCTCCTTGGCTGGATTGCTAAAAGATAACAAGGATGGACCTGGCGCAATAGTGTAGTGGTTAGAGTCCTCATCTTGCACGCACCGGGATCCCATATGGGCGCTGGTTCTAGTCCCTGGCAGCCCTGCTTCCCTGGCACAAGCTCCTTGCTTGTGGGCTGGGAAAGCAGTCGAGGACAGCCCAAAGCCTTGGGACCCTGAACCCATGTGGGAGACCCGGAAGAGTTCCTGGCTTCTGGATTCAGAATGGCTCAGCTCCAGCCGTTGTGGTCGCTAGGGGAGTGGATCATCAGACGGAAGACCTTCCTCTCTGTCTCTCCTCCTCTCTGTATATCTGACTTTCCAATAAAATAAATAAATAAATAAATAAATCTTTTAAAAAAAGGTAACAAGGAAATCTGGGGGAAAAATATGTTGGGTCATAAATTTTTTTTTAAAGTTTTGGAAGTGACATTCCTAAACTGAAGGCATTTGTCACTGGTTCACTGGGAGTCGCTGAGCCACACTGAGTGCTCGCTGGATGGTGTAGAGTTACTTGCCTAAAAAAGATGGCATGCAATCTATAATTACAACTGTTTGTCTAATCAAAAAGTATTCATTAAAAAGAGAGAAATACTATTTGTTGCTTCACTCCCCAAGTGCTTGCCATAACTCTTGAAGGGTAGGGATACAGACTGTGTCCCTTTCCTCCAAACAGGTGACAGGAAGTCACTCGCTTGAGTCATTACCTTTTTCTCCCAGGGTCTGTGCCAGCAGCACCTGGAACTGGGAAACAGAGGTGGACATCAAACCTACCTGCCATGACATGAAGTGAAAGCCAAAAGACTGCTTGCCTCCAGAATTCTTCTTCATAATTACATGTGAGTCTATTGTACAGAGGCTTGATAGTTTATTTCACCAATCCTGTATGCTTAGATACTGAAATCGATGCTTCCAATGTCACAGATATGGTTGTAGTAAACTTTCCTATTCAAACACATGTCTCCATTGGTTTCTTTTTTTTTTTAAGATCTATTTATTTTTATTGCAAAGTCAGATATACGGAGAGAAGAGACAGAGAGGAAGATCTTCCATCCATTAATTCACTCACCAAGTGACTGCAATGGCCATAGCTGCGCCTTGTGGCTGAAGTTCTTGCCTTGCATGCGCCGGGGTCCTATATGGGCATTATTTTGTGTCCTTGCTACCCTGCTTCCCATCCAGCTCCCTGCTTATGGCCTGGGAAAGTGGTGGAGGGTAGCCCAAATCCTTGGGACCCTGCACCTGAGTGGGAGAACCAGAGAAAGCTTCTGGCTCTTTGCTTGGGATCAGCTCAGCTCCGGCTGTTGGAGCCACATTGGACAGAAGATCTTCCTCTCTGTTTCTCCTCCTCTCTGTGTATCTGCCTTTCCAATAAAAATAAATAAATCGGGCCCAGTGAGATAGTGTAGTGGCCAAAGTCCTTGCCTTGCAGGTGCCAGGATCCCATATGGGCGCCAGTTCTAATTCTGGCTCCCCTGCTTCCCATCCAGCTCCCTGCTTGTGAACTGGGAAAGCAGTCGAGGATGGCCCAAAGCCTTAGGACCCTGCACCCATGTGGGAGACCTGGAAGAGCTCTTGGCTCCTGGCTTTGGATTGGCTCAGCTCCAGCTGTTGTGGTCACTTGGGGAATGACTCATTGGACAGAAGATCTTCCTCTCTCTCTCTTCCTCTCTGTATATCTGCCTTTCCAATAAAAAAAAATAATAATAATAAATAAATCTTTTTTTTTTAGATGTCACTTGGGATGCTCACATCCAACACTGGAGTTTCTGCTTTGAGTCCTAACTCCGCTTTCAATCTAACATCCTTTTAAGACACTCCCTGGGAGGCAGCAGAAGATGGCTCAAGTACTTGAACCTCCAGTGTCCCCTACGGGAGACTAGGATTGGGCTTTCATTCAGGCTGTCCTTTCCCTGTTTGTTGCCAGTATTTGGACAAGGAACCAATGGACAGGTTATCTGTCTTTCTCTGCCTTTCAAGTCAACAAAAATAAATCTATTACATATTTTTTAAAATGACCGGATAGAGGTAGAGCTAGGAAACAGAGCATGAGAGAAATCAGAAAGTTATAATACTGTGAGTCTGAGCAGAGAAGACTATAGGAACATTTTCGATAACTGAAGTTTTTCTTTTGAGTCATTTGTTTAGATTGCTAGAGTAGTACTACAGCTCCTTCTTACTGTGAGAGAACTCTGGTTAAAAAAAAAAAAAAAGCTTGGTACATCATTGATACCGGAGATCTACTTAGTATCTTGTTTGTGAACACGAACTGGGAAACCCTCTCAGAACTGGGTTATCTATGTGCACAAGCTGTCAGAAAGATGTCTGTAGTTAGTGTGATAGGTCATTCTCTGTAGTTGTTACTTTTTGCAACCTTGAAGTTTGTAGATCTTTTATTTCAAGTTCAAGAATCCTATGAGATAATTTATAAATACTTCCCCAGGCCTGATAACTCTTTTTGTATGACAAATTTTTACCACTTGATATGTTTTGTCTAATATTTCTTTGAATATGAATTGTCTTCCATTTATGCTGGTCTTCCCCTTGGGGACACGTATTAACTGTGTGGTCTTTTATTGTTGATTCTCAATGCTCTCTCTCGGTCATTGGTTTTTCTCTTCCATTTTATTCTCAGTGGTGATTGTTTTAAAAATTAACTCTACATTTGACTTTCAGCACTTCTTGTTTTATTCTTCATGATTTAGTAAACACAAGTTTTAATGAAGTATCAACATTCAATCATTACCTATTTCATTTCAAATTGTTCCTGACACCACATACTTCTCATTGCACTTGTGTTCACTTCATAGCTGATTACTGTATGTCTTTGTGAGCTGACTTGTCTCATTGCATCTTCCTTTTATTAAATAATGTGTTCAGCAGGTTTATATGTGAAATATGCCTTTTCTGCTTTAAATATAGTTCTGCCTCTGATCTGTGAACTCTATTACTGACTTAATATCCACATCAGTTTCCTATTTAGCTCCTTTTAAACAGAGAATTGTGGTTAAATAGGAAATTGTCTCTGAAAATCTTACAATTATTGTTGCTTTTTCTATGATATTTGCATTTGGAAATTTTCTTGTTTGCTCAGCTTGGTTCTTTTTCTCTTATCCTAGGAGAGTTTGTGGGACTTTGAATCTTCATCCTGAATGTTCTGTGATGAGTCAGCTTTGGTTGGTTTTCCTTAACCTGGTTAGCAGAAATTCTCCAATATTTCTGGCATTTTCATCAACCTGTTTTCTAGTTCCTAATATCATTGAAATGCCTTCCCTTTTATGGATTAAAAAGAACTATTAATTTTATTTGAAAGGTACAGTTATAAAGAGAGTGGAGAGAGGGAGAGAGAGTGAGAGAGAGAGAGAGGGAAAGACAGAGAGAATATGACTCTCTCAGTGGTTCACTCCCCCAAATAGCTATAATGGTCAAGGCTGGGCCAGGCTGAAGCCAGAAGCCTGGAACTCCATCTGGGTCCCACTAGTGGGTGCAGGGCCCTAAAGATGTGTTTTCCCAACACATTAACAGATTGGAAGTGGAGCTGGGAGCTGGGAGTAGGGAGTAGAACTGATGTCCTTATGGCATACTAGCATTGCAAGTGATGTTTAACTTTTGCTGCAATGCCTGCTCCCACACTCCCAACAGTGACGTTTGAAGATGGCTTAACACGTCATAAATCAATACCTCAGAGAACATAAGCATCTTTTAAGCAGCAGATCTGGAACTGAAATACTCAGGTGTTTGATTTTAAATTCAAACCTTTTTTTAATATCTTACTCCACAAATATAGATAAGGATATAAGAAAGAAGAGGCTGCAGAGGACTATGGAATTTTTCCATTGTGGAATGTTGTTATGGAGGAAAAAGGAGTTAGTGATAAGTTGGGAAACTCAAGTATTGACTCTTGATCTGTATCTGTATGTTCCTTTAAAAGTCACACAATTACAAATACCTCAAATTGAGAGCACTTAAGCTACCACAGAAATAATTCCCCTGTACTAAAAACATGAAGACACAATGTGAATTTGTTGAGCAGAAGGCACAGGGGTTAACATTCTTGGTCATATGTGTTCATTTGCTAGAGCTGGCATTGGATGTTTTTTAAAATAATAGAAACTATTTTCTCACAGTTCTAGAGGTGAGGAGACTTCAGTGAAGGTGTTGACAGAGTTGACTTCTTCTAAGCGTTGTGAGGAAAAAGCTGTTCCCTGGCTTATAAGTGATTAGCCTCACTGACGCATGATGTTCTTTGGGCATGTGTCTTAGTTCCTGATTTTCCCATTATGTAAGCACATCCATAATATTGGATCAGAATCCACTTGACGCCTTCTTAACCTAATGACTCCTGTAAAGACCTGCTTTCCAAGTGGAGTCACATTCTTCATCAATGTATGAATTTTAAGGAGGACATCATTCAACCAATCATAACGTGTAACACAGCTTCACAAGGCTTATGCATTTTCTCCAGGTCTTTTTAGCCTAGCTTCCAATCCTTCATGAAATGCCAAGTCGCACTACAAACACATCTCTCATTTTGTTTCCTGCATATAATTCCACCCATTTTCCTTGTTCCAGTGACCAAGGCCTCATCTCCAAGCAGGATTTTACAAAGAATCCTCAGATGCTGATACCATTTCTGGCTAAGCAAGAAAAATCTTGCCAGTACGATGCTTTTAAAACTCCAGTGAAAACTTCATTTAAGAAGTTCAAGTAGTACCTACATCTAAAACTAGTCTGTGAGTTGGAAAGAATTATTTTCATTTGTTATGAGTGCAAGCTCCACATTCAGTGAACCATGGTTTAAACTGGGTTGTAGTCCTTTTTCATTGCTTTATTTTGTTTTACTTGTTAAATGTCGTTCTTGGCAATAGTATTTATGTTCAGTTGTTTATTTATTTATTTTTAATATTATTATTTTAGATGATGTTTGCAAAGTTAATCAGGGTGGGAAGGAGCCAGCATTAGGGAGAAGTGAGCGTGATCATTGTTTCCAAGTTTTCTACTTTTTCTTCCCATTTCTGGGTGGAGGGGTGAGATAAGGGGATAGGCCATACCCAGTCTCCAAACCATCCCAGTATCCGAGGAAAGGGTGAGGCCACCCGATGTCATCCCAGGGTCACAATGAGACAGATGATCTGAAGGCTCTGCCCAGGTGGATGCGACAGTTTTGAAATGCTATCGATCTTATCGCTCTATGGATGAGGAATCCTTTCCAATGTCCACTGGCTGACACAGTTGATCTTACAGTCTCCATTTTCCCATATATTTACTGTCATCGTTTGGTTGGGATATTTGTTTGCACTGAGGAGGACCAGTTGTCTTGGGTGGGCTCATGGACTTGAGCCTGGCGACCCACCCCCTGGAGTTCAAGAATCCAGCACCCACTATGCAGACAGGCCATAGAACCTGGGCCAGGAGACGCAGGACCAGCCACACCCCCCATTCCTGGAGCTCATGGACCCAGCACCCACTATAGGTGGGCCCAGTGAACTGGGCCAGGAGACCCAGGCCCTGCTGAACCACTCCCAACCTTGGGCCTCATAAACCTGGCACCCAACATGCAGGTGGGCCCTAGGGCTTGGGCCAGGAGACCCAGGACCCTCCGGACCCCCCATCCCTGGGTCTCATGTTTATGGGTATCCATGAGAAGACATTGGTTCAGAAGTGGGTCACTTGTTGGATAAAGGGGCTGATTTTGTGGAATAGCAGATAAAACTACCACTTTGATGCTGACATCCTATTTGAGTGCTTGGTTCAAGTCCCGGATGCTCCATCTCTGAGTCAGCTCTGTGTTAACGGCTTGGAAAAAACAACAGAAGATGGCCCAAGTACTGGGACCCTTGCTATCCACTTGGAGACCTGGGTGAAGTTCATGACTCCCGGTTTTGGCCTGGCTTAACCCAGACTATTGTGGTCATCTGACAAGTGACAGAGGGTAGAAGATCTCTTCCTCCCTCTCTCTGTCTCTCCTTTCTCTGTAACTCTGACTTTTATATAAACAAATGAACCTTAAAAAATTGCTAGGCATCTATTGGGTAAAAAAGATTTGGGTGATAATTAGGATACTGCTTGGAGTATCTACATCCTGTATTAAAGTGCTTATATTGAAATTCCAGCTTCCTGCTAAACTGAGGAGGCAGCAGTCAGCTCATGTAGGAGATGTGGGATGAGTTCCTAGCTTCTGGCTTTGCCTCAGTCTTGGTTGCTAGATGACTTCGGGGTGTGAACCAGAGGGTGGAAAATTTCTCTCTCTCTCTGACTTTGAAATAAATAAAATTAAATTTAAACAGCAGAAGATTGTTTTGTTAAAAAAAAAAAAAGGAATGCTACAAATAATCCAGATTGGAAAATCTTGAATAGTTTGTTGGATTTAGAATTAGTGAAATCGTGTAATATAAAAACAACCAACCAACCCTCCAAAAATAAACAAAAAACTCCATTTACTTTGTTTAAGAAGACAAATCAGCTATGGCCCTCAGATCTCCAGCAATTTTTGATGCTGATTTTCTCTTGGGAAAGTCAACATACATCAGTGAGGTCCCAGCTGAAAACATCACTCTCAGAATAAAACTGCTCCATTATCTCAGGCTCTGCCACTTTCTTGCATGTCAATAATCAGACCAGGAACCTTTCCCAAGGTTGATGGATGCACTGTGTTTAACTGTGTATGTGCCTATAGTTAGATTTCGCTTTTAAAAAGGAGCCATTAACTGTTCCTATTTCAAATAACTTCTCTTTTTATCCACATAGTCAAGTAAATGTTTAGCATCTCACCATGTGTATTTTCATAAAACTAACAAAAGTAGGGCAGAATGCACTTTAGCACAGGACTTATTTTGAGTGATGAAAAATGCTTCTATATGTTAGGAAAATAAATGGTTACAGAGTAATAATTTTTCCCTCATAGATAAATCAGGAGAAAGCTATCAGTTCTAGAAAATAGCAAATGGTGCCAAGTGATTGCCAATCGCTAAAGCTGGTCTTTGGCTGAACCTCATGAGATTGCCAAACAACACCAATTTTTACCAAGCTTCATATGATTTGTAATAATTCTAATTATTCTGGGAACTTTATTTTTATTTGACTGCTAATACACATGAGAAATAAGAGAAATAAGAAAAAGAATAAATAGCAAAGTTTAAATAAAAATGGTGATATTAGGCACTTCAGTGGCTTTGTTCATATTTAATATTTCTTTAATTTTTGAGAAAATATTTTAAATTCACATTAGAGTCAAACATTTAATACTTCACAAAATAAAGATTTCATCAACTAAAAGAAAAAAAAAAGACAATAGTACAACAGAAATTTTAAGATGCTTACCTTCGCGGGGGCCTGCACTGTATCACAGCAGGTAAAGCCACTACCTGTGAAGTTGGCTTCCCACATGTACACTTGTTCATGTCCCAGCTGGCCAGTTCTAATCCAGCTCCCTGCAAAAGAGCTGAGAAAGTGGCAGAAGATGACCCAGTGCTTAGATTAAGCTCCTGGTGCATGACTTAGTTCTGGCTTGTCCCAGCAATTGTGGCCATCTTTGTGGGTGGCACTTTCTTTTTCTCCACCTTTCTCTGTAAATCTGACTTTCAAATAAACAACTCTTTAAAAATGGAGAAGAATCATTTATAACTAAGAAGAAATATTTGCATTTGCCCTTCCTAAAAGTAGTATGCAGAATTCCATGATGCCTGGGTTTTGTGATCTACAATTACTAAGCAGTTGCAGATAATTTCAGACCTTCATAAGTGGTATGAAGAAGATAAATTAGGATGAGATGGTTAGGAGTGCTGGGCATCCATATCGCTTGGGTGATCTAGAAGGTTCTACTAAGATTACAGTGGGATTGGAGAACTTAGTCATAAGAATGAGGCAGTGAAACTCAGAGTGATGGAGAGAGAAGCAGAGAATGATTTACCTCTCACCTGTTTATCCACCCTCTAGATGATTAAAATGACCTGCACTGTGCTGGCCTGAAGCCACGAGCTGTTCCAGACCTCCAATGCAGGTGACAGCGTCCATGTGCTTGGGTCATCTTCTGCCCTTCCAGGTCATTAGCAAAGGAATTGAACCAGAAGTCAGGCAGCCAGGACATAAAACAGTGCCCATATCAAATGCCAATATCACAGCTGTAGCTAAAGGTACAAGATATCCTTTTAAGACAAAGGACTGAAGAATGCAGGGGCTCTGAGATAAGAATACACTTGAGCTTTTCAAGGGAGAAAAGCGATACCAATGTGTTTCACCAATGATTGTGTACTCAGAGAATTCAGAGAGTAGAGATCCTGCAGAAAACTATTGAGTGGCTGCTTGATGCCGTGGGCTTGGGCATGTGGCTTACTGTCAACAAGCTGCAGATTCATAGTCTACAAAGGGCAAAGGTTCCTAACCACCACAGCAGCTGTTTGCGGCGATGATAAAGGGTGAGGTGTGTGTGTTATACACAAAGTAAATCCTCAATAAATACCAGATTTCATCTTTGTCTTCTCATTTTCAGACAATCAAAAACTTAATGAGCATCTTTACTGCCCACCCAGTGCTAAGCCAGTAAAAGAAGTGGATGCTCATTTTTGCCTCAATGTTTTTAATTTTCTTGAGGCTATAAAATAAGTTTCCAAACTGTATAGTATCAACAATATTTGATTTACTGCAGGAGAGGCAGGGAAAAGTTAAGTCAAGTGGAGAAAACCTTGTTGAGATAAAAAAAAAAATCATTTGGAAAACATATAATTGAAATGGCCTCGAACTCTGAGTGGAAGAGAGTTGTAAAACAGGAAAATGCACCGAAGTGAGATTAATAACGGTCCACTCAGGGGAGCAAGTTGGGCGGTTCTGATCAGCAGAAGTGTGTTTCAGTGACGGGAGGAAATTGGCTGGATGTTCTGCTTAGCAAACTGATGATGAAAGTATCTAACAAAGTAAAACCTTCAAAGTAAGGAAGAAGAGGCTGAATTTAAATTAGAGGGTATCAAATTTCCTTTAACAACATATCAGGAAGTTGTGTACAGAAGACAAGACAAAGAAGAGGAGCAAAAGGATGTGGTGTGACAAGAGCCAGTGGCCTGAAATGGAAGAAGCAGATATGAAAGATTACTCGAAGGCATAAGCAACACTTAGTAGCTGAATTTTCACTTTGACATTATAGCTATCATGAATTAAGCATTATTGTTTCAAGAACTAGACTAACTGCCATGCATTTGTCATCTCTATTAATCTAATGACCTTGGGACCATTATTCAGGCTTTATTGATGAGGAACTAAAAAGCTCAGAGAAGATTGAGGGTTTGTTTCTCTTACTGTTTTATTATTATTATTTAGTAATGGTTGAGTCACTTCACCATTGCTAATGAGTATCTAATGAGTATGCTGTTCCTAGAATAAACTTTAATGCTTCTTTGACCCTCAACATTTTAGAAGATGAAGGTGGGACTGGGACAATTGAAGGAGCAGTTGTAGGGTTCATAGTAACTACCACCAGGGTGTTGGTGATTTTATAACCAGCTCTCTCTTGTAATTTGTTATGTCTCCATTCTGGAGTTGTTCTCTTCTGCCTAGAGCAGCATTGAAAAGCAAAGCCACCAGGTGGGCTTCCGGAGCCTTATCTTCATGACTTTGGCCACGAAGACTTCAGTTATTTTATATTGACAAATTTATACACACGCAGTAATCATGAACAATGATTGGCTTAATTCTTGTATCTAAAGGTTGTTTTGTCTAAATGTGTGACTACTGCCTCACAAGACTTAAAGATTCCTTTGATGGCAGGATATCCCGCGAGGATACTTGCATTGGTAAAAGGCAGAGCTTTTGTTCTTGCTCCAATTGAGGAAAGGCTTCCAGGCAGGGATGTGTGGGGCTAGTATCCTGGAGAAAGTTAACAGCAATTTGGAGCTGGAGTGATGGCTTTATACATGGCAAATGGGGCACAGTTCTCTATGTTTTTCTTGTTTACATGATTGGTTAATTTGAATAATTTCACAGGCTCTCAGACATAGGACCTTTCCTTAGTTGACTGGCACCTGGTCCTTGGGTGACAAAGGCAGCAGTGATCCTGTAATGTGAAAATTTTGTCCAGAGTGGTAGGGTCTGGACTTGATCAGCTGATCAAGAAGGGTTAGCCTCCAGCAAAGGCCTCAGAACTGGATCCAGATAGCATTAAAACAAAAGACATTTCTCAAAACATGATGTAGTCCCAAAAACAAAGAAGCTACGTCACATTTCCTGTATCATGCAGTGAATCGTCATACACAACTGTAATACTATCTTAGGCTGTGATGAGTTTTCTCCTCCTTTCTGACTGATTCTCTCATGGGTGGAATTTCTTTTGGCAAGTATCTAGTGTGGATATTCTGCTGTGGTTATAGCTAATCGACTCTAGGATATCAGTTTCACTGGTTTGACTCCTAGGCTTTATCCATATGAATCAGAGTCTCTGAAGTTCCCACAATAAACAGTAACTAGTTAGATGATGAATTCTATGGTGTCATTGATATTCAGGGTACTATATAAGGTACCAAAAAACCCCAAAAGTGGCCTTTACAAAGCTTACATGGCCAAGCAATCTGTTTAGAGGCTGGTTATAAGACCTAGGGGGTGGGGAGAAGTTTAATATCCAATGATGCCTTAGCCTAACACTTGTTCTTGTCCTTGGAAGACTGAAGGCATTTCTAACAATTAAAAAAAAAAACAGAATTGATAGAGAAGTATGTTAAACATATTTCATGAACTTTTGAAGTCCTCTTGTGTAATCTAAATACTTTGCCATGCCTACTGTCAATTTCCTTGTGCCTTTCTATTTGCTAGATCCTTATATTTCCCCTCTCCTTTAGTTATACTGTCACAATTTTCTCTCTTTTAAGAGTTTTAGTCCTGATTCCATAAGTTTTTATTTGAAAGATTTACGATGAGAGAGGGAGACAGGGATTTTCCATATGCTGGTTCACATCCCACCTGGCTGCAATGGCTGTTTCTGGGCTGATCAGCAACCAGGAACAAGGAGCTTTTACCGAGTCTCCCTGTGGGTGCAAGAACTTAAGGAGCTGGATCATACTCTGCTGCTTCTCCAGGTTTTAAGCAGGGAACTGGATGGGAAGTGGAATAAACGGGACATGAACTATGCCCATGTAGGATACCAGCATTGCAGATGGATGATTAATCTATTACATCACTATGCTGGCCCTGAATAAACATGTTTTTTTAGTATCGGTGTTAAGGAATAAGTTTTTCAACTGAAGGTATTAAGCACAGGCAAAAATGCATCCCTTAAATTATGTTTAAAAAATTAGCTTACTTGATAAACTTTTTGTATTCAATGAATTTTGATTAAAAAATGCTTCCTTATCTCTGGCTAATATTACTTCAGGTTTAATTTCCATATATGTTATCTTTTCAATTAGTTGTATCTGATAAACCCAATCATAGACACATAGTCTTACATATAGAAATCCCACGAGTGATAAACTAAATTTTTAATTTTTCTAGGCATCCAGCCCAGCTTGGTTTAACTTTTTATAAATTCTCATGGTATCCTAGATCCTGCTTTAAAGTAGGCAATTTATAATTACTAATTAGTCAGAATATGAAGATAAGGAAGATGATTAGCTTATGAAAGCTTCATTTAAGAAAAAACTGGGATTGCAGTACTAGGCCTGTGCAATGTAAACACTTTCCTGTCTAGGAAAAGCTCACCTCTTCTTCAATAGTCCAGATCCTCTTCATTATTACAAATAAAATAACTATTACAGAATTCAATCCTCTTATTCGCCTACATAATTGTATCTTCCTTTATTTTCTGCTGATCTCTTTTCTTGAACAGTGAATTAATACACACAGCTTAATTCTTCTCTCAGATTATTCCCTTTTAACCAAAAATGGTTTTAAATAATTTATTTGGGGCCTATGTTGTGGCTGTGTGTGTTAAGCGATCACTGCAGTTTCAATCGCTCTGCTTTTGATCCAGCTCCCTGCAAATGTGTCTGAAAAACCAGAACATGGTTCAGACATTTGTTCCTCTTCCACCCATCTGGGAGACCATGATGGAGTACAGGTTCCTGAATTCAGCCTGGCCAGCCCTGATTATTGACATCATTTGGAGACTTGACCAGTGAATTAAGATTTCTTTCTTTCTGTTCTTCTTTTCCCCCTGTAACACTGCCTTTCAAACAAATAAGATTTTTTTGTTTTACTTAAAATGTCATTTTATTTGAAAGTCATAGAGGGACAGAGATAAAGAGATAGACAAAAATTTGATTTTCCATTTGTTTGTTCATGCTCTCTATATACCTGCAGCAACTGGGACTTGACCAAGCTGACATCAGGGACCTAGGACTTAACCTAGGTCCTCCATGTGGATGGAAGGGACCCAAGTACTTGAGTCATCACCTGCTGCCATCCAGGGTGAGCATCAGCAGGATACTCGGTATGAATCAGTGGAGTTGAACTAGGCATCCTTTATGGGATTGAAGGTATCCCAAGTGGCAACCCAACTTCGTACTAAAGTATCATTGAGAAAATACCTATTCAATAAACATCTTTACTTGAGATTTAGAAGGCATTTCCTGAAAACTAAGAGATTATATTCCTCTGAAAGGAACTCCTCAAGCTTTGCTTAGTTTTAGGTTTGTGGTATATATAGTTTTTTAAGAACAAATGCAGTGGGGTGCTGGAAAAGTTTTTTAAAAGCCCCAGTTAATAAAATGTGCTGATTATAGATTCTTTTTGTGAATACTCCTACCAGTGTGAAATCAATTAATGCTGAATCTGAGAAGTTCAATGACATATTATTACTTACCATCTCTAATCATCAGAGGCAAATATTCTCAAGAAATTATAAGTTTTGAGTATTTTTACTTTTATAATTTGATTAGTTATAGGTATATGTAATTTAACTTTTAGTGATGGCTGTGCTAAACAACTGCTTACAATATGCCCCCAAATTAACAACCAGTTCTATAAACCAATGTCAGTCAATTTTGCACAGCACTGACTCATCGAAATAAAATACTTAACAGATTCCAGGCACATGTTAAAGCTTTTTATCTTTTAAAATATTTTTAGAGTTATTTTTTAGATATTTATTTATTTATTTATTTGAAAACAAGAGTTACAGATAAATAGAGACAAAGAATGAGCAAAAGAGACAAGAGAGGAAAATATGTTCCAACTGTTGATTCACTCCCCAAACGGCTTCAATAGCTGGGGTTGGGTTAGACCGAAACCAGGTGCCCAGGACACCATCTGGGTCTCACACATCATTGAGATCTGAGTACTTGGACCATCTTTTGCTGGCTTGTTAGGTGCATTAACTGGGAACTAGGCTGTAAGTGATGCGACTAGGGCTTGAGCTGGCACTTTGGGATGGTGACATCACAAGCTGAGGATAAACCTGCTGAAGCACAATTGTAGCTCACAATTTGAGTTTCTAGATATGATCAAACATGCAAAGAGACGTTTAAATAATTGGAACAAGGAGAAGAAATAAATAAATAAAACAAGGAAAAAAGTTTTAAGGAAAGATGGAAAGACATAGGGAAAGGTTGACACAATGAAGAATGTGTAAGATTGTAGGATTGTCTTTGAGGTTAGCTCACCATAAGTTCATGTATTTATGACTGCTGAATTCTGAAAATTGATGGAGGGAATTTCTTTGATTATGGTTTTTTAAGAAGGAGTATGAAATATAGTGTATATTAGCATGAAACATTAAAACATTAAAGTATCTCTGTTTGATACTTTATGTTGTTATATCTACTTGACCACTAAAACAGAATGTTACATACACCAGTGATAGTCACAACAAAGTTTTATTAAAATGAG
This sequence comes from Ochotona princeps, assembly GCF_030435755.1. Classification (NCBI taxonomy): domain Eukaryota; kingdom Metazoa; phylum Chordata; class Mammalia; order Lagomorpha; family Ochotonidae; genus Ochotona; species Ochotona princeps. The sequence continues at coordinate 28,812,800 of NC_080843.1, forward strand.
AGACAGGCAACCGCCCAATTGGGACCAATGTCACATGTCAGAGTGTGGCCTCAAACAGCATATTTACAGACTTTTTGTAGGGGCAGTTTACAATGATTTGCATAGTGTGACAGAGGGCTGAGTGTGTGTGGTGGTGGGGGGGGGCAGGTGCTGTGGCATTCCCTGCCTATCTCAACTGGACAGCCTGTGCCTGGCATTTTTCTGTGGTCCAGTAGTTGAGATAACTAGACTTAGGCTTTGATTCCCAGGAATCAGTAACCATCTGTGCTGAAGGTCATGTAGTGGTTTAGCCCTGAATGCTCACAGTCTCACAGTCTCACAGTCTCACAGTTTCATAACCAAGCAAGCAAAGCAGAAGTTACAAAAACAAATAGTATCGTGGATAGCAATGAGCCATGTTTACTCCAATTTGTGACTGGATTCCGCAATATTTCAGAATATAGGAAAATGGAGCAAAGTCTCTGGGACATTGTCTGCTTCATGGAAGAGAGAAAAAGAGAAATGGCTGACCCTGCTTCTGGTTCTTAGTATGACACCTGTTTCTGAATTGAACAGGGAGAGAATTCATACTGTCCTCTCTTCAGGACAAGAACGAGAGCCAAAAGGAGAAAAAGGAAATGCTTCGAACATAAGTATTCATGCTGTAGCAGAATCTTGCCCATGACCTGGATCATGATGTGACTAGAGACAGACTCTCATGTGTGAAGCCATGAGATTTCAGGTTTTGTTGTTGTTGTTGCTGCTGCTGCAGCAGCAAACAATAGCTTACTTCAATAAATATATGTTGATCCAGAAATAATCACTGAATAAACATGACAGGAATCCCTTTCAATTCTGCGGTTGGTTGAAAAATTACATATCCCTAAATGCCTACTTTCTGGTTTCTAGAAATCATGCATAGTATTTATGTTAAAACAGAGTCTTTATAGGTGTAATTAGATTAATGATGTGGGGATGGAGAGGTAATCTTGATTTTACAGGGTGAATGCTAAATGCAAATGTATCCTCATCAACAGTAGTTGGTTCCAACTTCCTGCTGATATGTGCCATGGAATGCAATAGGTGACAGCTCACGTAGGTGGGATCTTGCTAATGAAGCACAGACCTGGGTTGGATTCCCTGTTTCTCATTATGGCTTCGCCCAGTTCTAACTGTTCCCATCTGGGCATATGAAGAGTGAACCAACAGTTGTGAAAGGGAGAAAGAAAGAAAGAAAGAAAGAAAGAAAGAAAGAAAGAAAGAAAGAAAGAGAGAGAGAAAGAGAAAGAGAGAGAAAGAAAGAAAGAAAGAGAAAGAAAGGAAGGAAGGAAGAAAGGAAGGAAGGAAGGAAGGAAGGAAGAAAGAAAGAAAGAAAGAAAAGCAAAGAAAGAAAAGAAAGAATAACGATATGTCCAAAATTTAACTTCTGGGAAATCTCGGTAAAACGAGAAAAACCAGAGACAAAAGAAACTGAGTGCCCAAAAGTCCTAGAAGCCAATTTTAGAAAATATTTCATTGGGAAGATCTGATGGTCTTTGCTGAATATAAAAGCTGCTGATAGTTCAAGTAGGAGAAGAATAAAGCAAGCATGTGTCAAGAGAGGTAAGCAAAGATACGTGGTTAGAATTCTCATTTTCATGAGACAATGGAATATTGATGAGCATCCCAGACTCTGAAAGGATCTACTCATTCGGTTTAGGTTATAAGCCTAGTTCTTGAGTCCTACATATTCTTTGAGCTGTCCAATACTCTCTAATTTAAATCCTTCCCTTTGAATATATTTAGTAATACTACGATGTTTTCAAAGCAGAAGATATTTACCTCTGTCTCTGTTAGAAAAACTGCAAATCAGAACAGCCTTAGAGGACTCAAATGTCTTTAGCAGAATTCATAGTCCCAGGGTGGAGCAAAAGAGAATTGAGAATATTCATACAGTAAGGACTTCTAGTGAGAGTAGCATGCCTGAAATGTCAGGAAACTGTTAGGAACAAAGATCAGAAGATACTGATGTCAACCATGTGTAAGCATGAACTATGGTACCTGAAGGGTCTACTCTCTAGATGGCATGAGCAGGTCTTCCATCGAGGGCAGCAACAGCTAATCCTGCCAAGAAGCTTTAGAAAAAGTCACACAGTTGCACACTCACCCGCTTGCCTAAGAAGCCGCTTCTGTTGAACCACTTCAGGAGAGAAGCTGCCACCACTCTCAGTTCTTCAAAGATAGCTATGCTTATATGTGAGATAAGATTTTTAAAGATTCTATTCTCAAGTTAAGTTGGCTTACTCAGGTGTCTGTGACCCCAGTTTGGTGGATAAAAAATGGTTAGTGTAAGAACTTCTCTTTTGTTTCTGAGATTAAAACAAACATGAAGAAATGAAAGAGGTATAATCTTATAAAAGTAAAGAAAATCTAAAAGACATTATAATAGAATTTAAAAAAATACATTCTGAGGACTATGAGGTTCACAGAGAAGTAGCAACCTTGTTAGGCAACCCACAGAGAGCCAAGAAGTTCAGATTAACTTTCGTTCAAGAGTAGGATCAAAAAGAGAGGCATCAGGTACTTCTGAAGGTAGGAACATGCATGGTAGTGCAAAAGCAATGTTCGTTCATATTTTTTAAAGAGTAATCAAAATCTCCAGTTGTTTGCTTAAAGTAGCATAGTTTTTGGAAAGAGGGTACAGCTGTCAAAGTTTCATTATTTAAGACATTTTTGGATGGTAAATATTCACTGCTCATTAGCAGAGTAATCTATTTGAAATCAAGGAGCAGAGAATTGATCAAAGGTGCATTGATGTATAAATGTATTCATAATATATGTGTGCATATATATGTATGTATGTAGATGTGTGTGTATTAAACTGATGGAGGAGAGTAGAAGGCAACATATAATTCATAAAGCTGTGTGATAAGTACATAGTCTTATTTATTGAAAGTGGAGTATTCAGGATTCTAACCAGCACTCCCATGGAATTACAGCATTGTAGACAGAGGCTTAGTATGCTAACCCATAGCACCAGTCCAATAGCTACAGTGGCCAGGACTTGTCCAGGCCAAAGCCAGGAGCCTAGGGCATCTGCTAATTTTACTATTCTGTTACTTTTTCATTTTTGAAGTTTTTCATAATAAAAAAAAACCCTTGGGGACAGACATTTGGCATGACAGTTAAGGGCCCCTCAGGATCCTACACCCCATATTGGAATACTGGTGTTCAAGTCTTGGTGATGCCCTCCATCCCAGTTTCTTGCTAGTGCATACCCTGAAAGACAGCATGTGGTGTCTCAAGTATTCAGGTCCCTTCCACACATCTGAGAGACCAAGGTTAAATCTAGGCTCTAGCTGTGCTCAGTCCCAGTTGTTCTAGGAATTGGGGAGCAGGCGGGTATCCTCGGCCTGTGTTTTCTTTCTCTCTGTCTTTCAAATCAATCAATCAATCAATCAATCAATCAATCAATCAATAGTTTAAAAAAGGAAATCAGCCTTTAAATCCTTAATGCCAAGCTCAGAATTAGGCCAAGTTTGTCTGTTGCTTTGTCTCTTGCTTTGGAATGAAGCTGAGTATTTGCTTTAAATATGTGACCCTTTTAAGAGAACAGTTTGTTCATTCTGTCTGGTGTTATTGTTTCCCATGAATCAATATTTCTATTGCATTGTTCAAGGTTGCACTTAATATGTCTCACACGTGGTTTAACATGAAGACGCTTGTGGCTGCAACAAAATGGAGGGTCGTTACTGGATGATTGAAAGAACAGATGAAATGTTGTGAGTGTGGCAAAGAAGAGCACATGAATAGGATGTCTTCCTATAAGTGAGAGAGTGTTCTTACTAGAATCCACAGGAAGATTATGAATTATCTTTGCAATGTGATGTATGTCCTTTTCTAAACTATGAGTAGGCTTTCATTACCTAGGATATACAGATGTTTTTCGGTATCACAAACTTGATTCTTTAGAGAAGTGACATCTGGTCTTAACGCACTGTGGCATATTAATAAGAGACACAACACTTATGATTAATATGAATATTCTTTGCAAAATCATATAATAGGAGAAACAGAGTACATATATGAATTCAAAAGGCATAAAGTAGGAGAAATAAAAGATGGATGGGAATGCAATGGTGGAAAAGGGAAAGAAATGACATATTTTCCTTTCAAGTCTGTGCCTAGCTCTTATTTGACTATAGTGATTTGATTCATGCTTATTCTCTGTGTCTGATTTATTGCCGATTTCATCACGAATGCCCAGCTCAATTGGCTCTTGCCCATTTGTCTCCAAGGTAGTGAAACCACCATCCACACAATGACTGTACCAGTTGACCCTGTTAGCACTTTTAACTCTCAACTTAAATGTCTCCTTTTGCTAGTTAGTTTTAGATTTATTGTTGTGTGGGTGTGTACGTTGCACAGCAATATGATACCTATGGAATGTGCTGAACTGTGTAAATCAATCACCATAATAGCATCTCTGGGCAAAACCAGGGACAGAGAGGACAGAATGAAATGGGGCTAGAGAATGGAATAGAGGACACGCACATAAAGAGTGACAAAAGGGAGAGAAATCTGGCTGGAAAAAACTGTAGGAATGAGTAACAAAAAAGTGATAAAGGAAACCAGAGAGTAAAACAGTAAGTTCCTAATGTAGAGCCAACTAAAAAATGAAGGCCTTAAAACTCAAGAAACATTGGAGGAATAATTCACTTAGTGGATTTGTATGTAACTATATTTCAATTTCAAAAAGATACAACATTTAATCTTTATTTGTAAACTATTGGGGATGTGGGTCAATCAACAGTCTTCTGTGATATACTGAAAACACACCTTGAAAATTATAGAAAAAAAATTGTTTGGAGTAGCACAGTCTCATGATCCTCAGGATCTGGTCAGAACTGGTTAGGATTAACAATGGTTAAAACAGGGGATGGGTGTTTGTATAGCCAATGCTGCTTGGAAAACTAAAATTCATGCTGAAATGCCTAGCCTTAAGTTTTTTTTTTGTTTTTTTTTTTTTACTGTTATTGTTTTCTGTGATAAAATTTTGTAGCTATAGGGATTCTCCTTGCTCTTTTCTCCTTCCCTATTTTGTTCTCCCACCATTCCCTTCCTCCCATATTGTCATGGAGTATAATCCTTAAGTGACAGTTATACACTTAACATTCTGCTATTTAAGTGTATCATGGCATCGTAAGTATATGCAAAGTTAGAAATATCTGATATCCTATTGTGAAGGTATATGTAAATGTTTCAGTGGGGTTCCTCCTTTCACTCAGGAGTAGACACGCATGCCGCAATGCAGCTGCACTTCCTTTTATGCTAGTTTCCATTATAGAGTCCATTTGTGAGAATATACGTATATACTTACTTACTTATAAATTTGCTTTGTATTTTGCACAAATGTTGCCTTATATCAGAGAGAACATGTGGTAATTAACCTTATGATACTGGCTTATTTCACTGAGCATAATGATTTCCAGTTGGGATCATTTTGTTGCAAATGGTAAATTTCATTCTTTTTACTGGCTGTATAGGTTTGAGTCTGTCTTTGGCTCCTGGCGCCAGCTTCCTGCTAATGCACACCCTTGAGAGGTAGCAGGTGATGGCTCAAATTCTTGGAACCCTTCCCACCCACACTGGACACCTAGACTGTGTTCTTGACATCTGGTTTTAGTTTGGCCTTGTTGAAGCCATTTGTGCCATTTGAAGAGTGTGAACCAGAGGAGAGCTCTGTCTTTTTTCTGCATGTCTTTATCTTTCTTTGTATTTCTGCCTTTCAAATAAATACTTTGTGGTTGGGTATTGTATGCAGGGATGCAATGTCAAGATTCTTTTGATGATTGATTTTACTTCCTCAGAATAAATTGATTTAAAAAACCAGTAATTAAGGATTAGCCTTAATTATGGAATAATCCTTACTTTGTCATTTTCTTCTTGAGACATTCAACAATTGTGTTTTCGACTACCAAATGTTCATGCTCAGTTTTCAACAGAAATAGAAACTGTTTTGGAATTTTTAATCGAATGAATAATAATTGAGGTAAAATCTCTTCTGCTGATTTCCCAGGGCTGATTTGCTACTCCATAAGCATGAAAGATACTTTGTCTTTTCATTATGTTTTTGTGTTAATAATTATACCACTTAAAATTTAAGCAGGCTTCAAGAACAAAATGCAGTCTTAACGTGGAAATAAAAAAGATTTAGTGGTGTTCCTTCTCATTAGTTTTCTTTATTTAAATTGTAGGCATTACTAATTTCCAAATGAATTACTTTGTTTCAAGCTCACATTTGAGAAATTAAGTGAGACTGCAGATTCAGAATTCAAAGCTGTGAGTACATGACAACATATGAGAAAAAACAGCCATGGAGAATTTGTATTGAAATGTGAGCTAACACACACACATCTATAAATCATCCATAATGATTAAATTATGAAATTTCAGAACTCTTCCTCCATCCACTCCAATAATATAATTCCCTGTGGAGAACAGATGAAGTGGAATACATACTATGTTCCTGAGGTTTAAACATTTTCTTTGGCCAAAAATTATAATTCTAAGCTAAAAATAAATTTGCTTAATTACTATCTTACAATATTCGGTGATTTTATAAAACGAACAGTGTGCATTTAGTTTATGTGCTTTGATATTTTATGTGAAAGCAGTTGAAGAATGATCATATGGGTTAAACTACAAATTGCAAGAATGAGACTGGGCTTTTCCAAACTTTAGTTGTATTAAACAACTTGCAGTAAGACAAGTTTCAGCAGATCAGCACAAAATTTTCTTAATTTCATTACAGTCTGTAAATTAAAATTAATGAGTCTGACACCCACAATTAACAATGAAAAATGCAGATTGTTATAATTACTTAAGCAATAACATTGCTTTACATAGCAGACTTAAGGTGCTCCACAAATTATTTACAAGTGTTACATAAAACACAAAAAATGACAATTTCAATTTATTTTGTCAATATAAAAAACCAAAATCCTTACTAAAACCTTTCTCGTTTGGGAATCTCTCGCCATGCATAATTAAGCAAATTTGATTGCAATTAAGCCTGGCTTCTACAGTAGAGTTTTAATTAATGCAAATCTGGCATCTACATCTATAAGATTAATTTTAGTGAATTAAAAGAAAACAACAAAGCACATTTAAAAGTGCAGTAGTATTGTTGAAAGGACAGAATTTAAAAGCTGGTTATTTTTCAGCCTTCCATGTGTATAGCCTTGACTTAGCTTTAAAGAGTGGATATTTTGTGTAGATTAGCTGTTTCGTTTTTAAATGCCTTATTAAGCAAGATCATCAAAATTATACATAGTCACTTCAGAATATTTTAGAAATTCTATATATTATAGGAGAAAGGTAAACCGTCACACAACACATATACAGAGACTTAAAATCTCCCAGTGGCCTTTGCAGAATAAAATGTGAAACTCATCCACAAACATACTTAGATTTTCTCCTGCATTTTAAAGTTACCTAAAATAGTTCCATCATTGAGAAAGCATCATTATTGTCAAAATAATCTCTTTAAGAAAAGTACCTGAAAATAGAATTCCAACTAAAGAAGAAAAATAATTCCTATTATCATGTATCTATTTGTTGCTAGGGCCAATTGATATAACTTTATTCAATTTTCAGTTGAAGTTCTTTCACTCATGTCCTACTTGGCACTTCTGTATTTTAAGATTTGCTTATTTATTTATTTTTACTTGAAACACAGATTTACAGTAGGAAGCAGAGAGAGATAGAGCTTCCACCTGCTGGTTCACTCCCCAAATATTTGCAATGGCCAGAGCTGAGCTCATCTGAAGTTAGGAACCAGAAGTCGCTTCCGGTTCTTCCTTGTAGGTTCAGGGGCCTAAGTACTCTGCTGCTTTCCCAGGGCACACGCAAGAAGCTGGAGTGGAAGTGGAGCAGCCAGGACACAAACCAATGACCATGTGGGAAACCTGCACTTGCAGGTGGAGAATTAACAAGTTGAGTTGGCATGCAGGCTCTATTACACTTCTCAGCATCTGTTCTAGACTTGAACATGATGTAATTTGAAAAACTAAGATTTTGGTTTTAAGATCTTATTTATTATTTTATTAATCATTTGTCTGCAAAAAAAAAAGATGTTAGAAAACACTGACATTCAAAATTTCATGCTCTCTTTTTTCTGTTGTTGTTCTCCACAAAATAAACTGCTCATGTAGTTGTAAATACGGGAATGCTTTACCAGAGAATCTCACACACTGATGACTAATGAGCAGAATGGTGCAGGACTTTGAGGCAACAGATCATCAGTTTTACAAGCCCTTGCCAACAGCCACTTCAAAAATATCAGCAGGAGCAGGCCAAATTTGGAAAACAGAGATGCCAGTTTTGAAAAAATGTTCGAATGGTATGCAATTTTCCCTGGTTTCTTGATCCCAGGGAAAGAGAGAACTTCTATCTTACTGATAGTAGTCTATAAGAGCACTTTGAGAAGTTTATTGGGGGGGATTGGCAGTGATCATGAAATTTGGGGCTGGTGTTGACATAACTGAGGCAGGAAGCTGTGTTACCTGCCTAAGACAACATAGAAAGCAAGCAAGTAGTACTGAAGGATGACTGCAGTTAACACTTAGCAGAAGACATTGCTTTTGGCAGGAACACTGCCAGGAAGTTTCCACTTCTAGGAAATACACAAAGGTACCTTTGAGCAAGAAAGTCAGCTTTGTCCATTTGCAAAGTCCAATGAATGTTGGTTCTCAAATCTTTCCAATCTTTTTTTAAAATTTATTTTTATTGTAAAGTCAGATATACAAAGAAGAGGAGAGACAGAAAGGAAGATCTTCCATCCAACAATTCACTCCTCAAGTGGCCGCAATGGCCGAAGCTGAGCCAATCCAAAACCAGGAGCCAGGAGCCTCCTCCAGGTCTCCCATATGGATACAAGGTCCCAAGGCTTTGAGTCATCCTTGATTGTTCTCCAAGACCACAAGCGGGGAGCTGGATGGAAATCGGGCAGCCGGGACACGAACTGGCACCCATATGGGTTCCCAGCATGTGCAAGGCGAGGACTTTAGCAGCTAGGCTACTATGCTGGGCCCAAATCTCTCCAGTCTTAGGAGATTCCGATGACCATTTCTGTGGTGTCAGTCAAACAATGTCTACATTACATATCATATTTGCCTTTCTCACCAACCTAGAGATTTCATAAGCCCTGAGGGGGGAATACAGCAAAGAATGTGGGTAAAACATTATTAACTGTAAGAAAAGTCATTAGTCCTCTTTGCTGCTTGAACCCAAATGGTGAGTGAATATTTAGCATAAAATTAAAAAATCTTAATGTTAACTATTACCCAGATGGTGCATCTTGATTCCTGAGATGAGACCACTGGTTTTTTATTAGAAGTGGTATTAGTTACTTTTCTAGGAGAGACAGGGAAGGAATAGGAATGAGTTTCAGGCAATATCTGGTAACTCTGGGAGGCAAAATGGCATTCTGAATTCTGAATTCTGTAGCCAGGGATATGAGCAATTCAGTATTAACAGATCAATGACATCATGAGGAAAATAGTAACAGCAACAATTTCTTGAGAACTCATGATTCTCTTAATTTCTGTTTGCTATTGTGTCAAACCTGCATTTTTTAAAACAAATTTCTGGAAATTTGTTGCTAATAAGGAATTTTGATTGTATACCTGTACACACACACACACACACACACACACACAGTACGTATATGCTTAATTTATGTACAGTCTTTTTAAAAAGCATTAAAACTTTTTGTTTAGCAATAATTCTGGATTTAGGGCTGGTATTGTAGCATAATGAGCAGCACTGCTTGTAGGGCTTGCATTCTGTATGGACGCTGGTTCAAATACTGTCTCCTCTACTTCACATCCGGCTCCCAGCACCTGGAAAAGCAGCAGAAGGTGGCCCAAGTAGTTGGGCCCCTATACACATGTGGGAAACCTTACACAAAACTCCTGGCCCTTGACTTCAAATTGCTCAGGCTCCAGCCATTGCAGCTACTTGGAGAGTGAAGCAGTGGATGGAAGCATCTCTCTCTGTCTCTCCCTGTCACTCTTTCACTCTGTAACTCTTTCAAGTAAATGAATAAATCTAAATAAAGAAATAAATTTTTGGTCAAAGGAAATTGGAAAATGTAATATAGAAAGGTCCTATGTATCTTTAGTGATATTTTACCAATGGTAACATTTTGCATATAGCAAATTAGTAAAGAAAAAAAAACCTGACATTGCCAAATTCATAGATCATGATCTTTCAATAGTTTTCCCACTTTCTGTGCGTTAATGTATGTACCACCTACTCAGGCATTTTTTACTGGTGGAAACATAGATATTATGCATAATATGACTAAGAGTATTGAAGTGCAAAATGGCTTTCATAGTAATAAAACATAAACAGATTTGTACTAAAGGGTTATATTTCATCTAATCAAAGATGCCATGAATTAAAAGATGCACCATAATTGCACATGATACTAAGAAATACATTGTGTTGAATAACTAATATTTTTCCATTTTAAAAATACATTCTGATTCAAGAACATTAAGCTATGGGAAAATGGTATCTTAAAAATTTCAAAGTACAGCATAGCAATTCCTGTAACAGAAATGTATGTAATACTATAGAACAGGATTAAAGGAACAACTTATTTCCTAGTGTGGGTAATATCTAAGACAAAGACACAGGAAAAACATGGTGCAACAATTATTTTTAAGAATTTAAAAGACAACTGGAGCTCACTGCATGGACAAAGTTGAAAAGCATGTACCAGGTTGGAGAACAACCCATAGAGAATGGGCCTGTGAACATGGCCTTCACAGTTTTCATTTGTAACAGTAGTTAATGCAGAGTATATGTAGAGGAATACTCAAGAAACTAGAAAAAGAGAAGAGTGAATCAGTTAGTGAAAAGCTATTGTAAAGGGTATACCATATATGGGATTTCTGGAGAGTGTTAAAATAGGAGAGTGGCATGGTCTGTATTTTGGAAAGAAAAGTCATCTAACAATAGAAGAATGAATTATAGGAAAAAATATTGGAGGTAGAAGTTAAATAATTGAGAGACTCGCAAGATGGCCGACATAGGAGGAAGACTGTGAGGGTGCTCACAGAGAGGGCTAGAACGTGACAAAAGCCTAAGTGGAGCAGCATAGAACTACAGGGAGAAGAACGTGAAGTTTCCTGGACAGTGTGGAGCCAAAAAAATCCACACAACTCGGAAGAGCAACCAGGGAAAAGCAAAACAAAGGGCAGGGAAGACGACTTTCCGCTCCTGACCTGCTGAGTCACCTTTGAATGCAGACGCTGAAAGCTGCAGACCGACCCGCAGACGCTGTGGCCGTGAGGACCAGCAGTGATTGGGACCCGCTGGCATCTGCTCACCCTGGTCACCAGGACCCGCCAGGACCTGCGCCCGCTGCGGACATCAGGACCCTAGTCATTGGGACCCGCCGGCATCCGCCCACCCTGGTCGCCAAGCCCCGCCAGGACCTGCACCAGCCGCAGACTCTAGGTTCCATCCGCCTACACCCGCCGAGACCAGCAACGGACGCAGTAGCCGGGAAATGCACCCGCGGTGAGGGTTCCCACCAGAGGAAGAGGCAGACTGCAAGAACCTGAGGTTTGAGTGAGTTGGGTGGGGACAGTGGTGGGTTGGAGGCTTCGGGAGTTGGCCCCCCCAGGGGCATGCACAGAGCCTGAACACAATTGGTGCTCGTCTCCCCGCCCCTCCCCCCCCGAGACTCCAGCGTCTAGGGACACCGGACAAGTGCCTTGAAACTGCCAAAACTGTGTCTGGGAGAAAGGCAAAAGGCACACTGAATACTCCCTTGTGCCTTTGCGGTCTGGCACTCAGCTGGGCGGTGCTATCCCACAACAACCCAAGCACGCCTCTGGGCTGGGCAGTCCCGTGCTAGCGCTGGGGCGGTCGGTCCCCTGCAAGCGCTGGGGTGGGCGGGCCTGCGCAGGAGGCGCTTCCAGAGAGCACCTGGAACACCCCACGCCCTATAGTCCTGTGCTTGGGAGACGAACCAGGAGAGCACTGCGGACCTGCGTGCAGGAGGCGTTCCCAGAGAGCACCTGGAACCTCCACGCCCTGCAGTCCCTGGCACTGGGGACACATCGAGAAAGCACCTAGAATCCTCTGAGCCCTGTGATTCCGCGCACAGGGGGCGCGCATAGAGAGTGCCTTCACTCCCCCACGCCCTGTGGTAGCATACCTGTAGGGGACGAGCTGAGAGTGCGCTTTGAATCCGCTGGGCCCTGGAAGTGGCGCCCTGAGGTCCAGTGTTCTGGACCAAAAGTGCCTTGAAAATTCCCACACCCTGCTACTCCACGCCTGCAGACTCCGATCTCTACAGGATAGTGCTTGGAGACCCCTCAGCACACTGGTGCCTAGGTCTCTCAAAAAAGAAACACTAACACAATGGGAAGAAATACCAGAAAAGGTAATGATCCAGATGAGAGTGCCAACACCCTACCAATAAAGGATCGAAAGCCAATGTCTATTTTGGAGATGCGAGATGAAGACATAGAAGATCTACCAGACAAGGAATTCAAAAAAATAATGTTAAAATATGTCAGAGACAATGAGAAGAATTGGGAGGACTTCAAGGAATTCAAGAACCACATAGCCTCAGAAATACAACAAATGAAAAGTAAAATCCTTGACTTAGAGCACAAAATTGAGAGCCTAACCAACAGAACAAATACAGCAGAAGAGAGGATCTCTGAAACGGAAGACACACAAAGCGAACATACCCAGTTCATTAAACAGCTGGAGACAAGTCTGAACAAAGCCAATAAGACCATACAAGAAATGAAAGACAACCTCAGAAAATCGAATATTAGGATTATTGGCCTTCCTGAAGGAGCGGAAAAAGAGTCAGGAATGCAAATGGTGCTCGACGAAATTATACAGGAAAACTTCCAAAACACTTGGAACATGAACCCAGCCCAAATCCAGGACGGTCAGAGGACTCCCAGCAGATATGACCCAAAGCGATCTTCACCCAGACATATGGTGCTCAAGTTCCACTCCAATGAAGACAAAGAAAGAATCCTGAGACAAGTACGAAGCAGAGAAAAGATCACATACTGGGGAAAACCAATCAGGATCACTGCTGACTTCTCTGAAGAGACTTTACAAGCAAGAAGAGAATGGACAAAGATCTTCCAAATCCTGAATCAGAACAACTGTCAACCAAGAATATTGTACCCAGCAAAGATCTCATTCGTATTTGAGAACGAAATCAAATACTTTCACAGCAAAGAGAAATTAGAAGAATATGCCAGCACAAAACCAGCTCTACAAAATCTCCTTAGAAATGCACTAAATCCAGAAAAAAAGGAGGTGAATCATAAGCAAAGATGGCAAACAGGAAGATCTCCCCACTAAAGTCCACACAAAGAAGGGCAATTACACAGATATCAACACCCACAAAAACAAGTATGGCAGGGCAAAATCACAACCTCTCAATTTTAACTCTTAACACAAATGGCCTGAACTCACCAATCAAAAGGCATAGATTAACAGAATGGATTATCAAACAGCACCCAACTATCTGTTGCCTACAAGAGACACATCTAACCAAAAGAGATTCGAAGAAGCTGAAAGTGAAAGGTTGGAAACAGATATTTCATGCCAATGGACGAGAAAAAAAGGCTGGGGTAGTTGTCTTAATTTCAGATGACGTGGACTTCAATCTGACACACATCAAAAAGGACAGGGAAGGACATTATATATTGGTGAAGGGACTGATCCATCAGGAAGTAATTACCATTGTGAACATATATGCACCAAATTCAAACGCACCTAGCTACGTGAAGCAATTACTCACGGACTTAAGGGGAGACATAGATATACACACAATAATAGTGGGCGATCTTAACACCCCACTAACAACAATAGACAGATCAACAAAACAAAAACTCAACAAAGAAACAACAGAGCTCATACAAACAATAGAACAACTGGACTTGGTTGACATTTATAGAATTTTTTACCCTAAGGCCACAGATTATACATTTTTTTCAGCAGTACATGGCACCTTCTCCAGGATCGACCACATGATAGGACACAAAGCAAACCTAAATAACTTCAAAAAGATAGGAATCATACCATGTACCCTCTCAGACCACCACGGAATGAAACTGGAAATCAGCAATTCAAAATGCCCCAGGAAATACAGAAACTCTTGGAGGCTGAACAATATGCTACTAAACGAACAATGGATCAGAGAAGAAATTAAAGATGAGATCAAAAAATTTATGGAAACCAATGAAAACTCTGACACAACATTCCAAAATTTGTGGGACACTGCCAAAGCAGTGCTACGGGGTAAACTCATCGCAATTGGAGCTCATGTCAAGGCCCAAGAGAGACGCCAAATACAGGAACTAAACACACACCTCCAGGAATTGGAAAAACAACAGCAGAAGAGCCCCACACACAATAGGAAACAAGAAATCATCAAAACAAGGGAGGAAATCAACCAGATAGAAATAAAAAAACCCATACACAATATCAATGAATCAAAAAGCTGGTTTTTTGAGAAGATAAACAAGATAGACACCCCACTGGCCCGACTGACAAAGAAAAAACAAGAGAAGGCAAGAATTAACAGCATCAAAGATGAAAAAGGCAACATAACAACAGACACCGCATCTATTAAGGCCATAATTAGAAATTACTACAAAGCACTGTACTCCAACAAATCAGAAGATCACCAAGAAATGGAAAAGTTCTTAGACTTCTACCACCTGCCAAAACTTAGCCCAGAGGCAACAAACAACCTGAACAAACCCATAACTGAAGTAGAGATTGAATCAGTGATTAAAGACCTCCCAACAAAGAAAAGCCCAGGCCCAGACGGCTTCACTACAGAATTCTACAAAACATTCCGAACAGAACTGACCCCAATCCTCTACAAACTCTTCAAAACAATAGAAAAAGAGGCAACCCTTCCAAACTCATTCTATGAAGCCAACATTACCTTAATCCCAAAACCAGACAGAGAACTAACAGAGAAGGAAAACTACAGACCTATCTCTTTGATGAACACTGACGCTAAGATTCTCAACAAAATCCTAGCCAACAGAATTCAAAAACACATCAGACAGATCGTTCATCCAGATCAAGTAGGATTCATCCCTGGAATGCAGGGATGGTTCAACATTCGGAAATCCATAAATGTGATACACCACATTCAAAAACTGAAAAACAAGAATCACATGATAGTATCAATAGATGCAGAAAAAGCTTTCAACAAAATCCAACACCACTTCCTACTAAAAACCCTAACCAAGGTAGGCATAGATGGAAAAATCCACAACATAATTAAAGCCATATATGAAAAACCCAACGCCAGCATCATACTGAATGGAGAAAAACTGGAACCCTTCCCACTGAGATCTGGAACAAGACAGGGATGTCCACTTTCTCCACTACTATTCAACATAGTCCTAGAGGTACTCGCTGAGGCCATAAGACAAGAAAAAGAAATCAGAGGAATCCAAATGGGAAACGAAGAAGTCAAACTCTCACTATATGCAGATGATATGATTCTTTATGTAGAAGAGCCAAGAGACTCAATACAGAGACTGCTAGAACTTGTACGAGAGTTTGGTAGAGTGGCAGGGCACAAAATTAATGAACAAAAATCAACAGCCATAGTGTATGCGAACAGCCCCAAGATGGAAAAAGACTTAACCAGCAAGATACCATTCAAAATAACAGAGAAAAGTATGAAATATCCGGGAATAAATTTAACCAAAAATGTAGGAGACTTATTTGAAGAAAACTACAAACCACTTAAAAAAGAAATTGAACAAGACCTCAAAAGATGGAGTAACATCCCATGCTCCTGGATAGGTAAAATCAATATCATTAAAATGTCTATACTGCCAAAAGCAATATATACATTCAACGCAACCCCAATCAAATTGCCCAAAACATTCTTCATGGAACTGGAAACAATGATCCAAAGGTTCATCTGGAAGCACAAAAAAACCACGGATAGCTAGAACCATCCTGAAGAACAGGAAGTTAGCAGGGGGAATCACAGTTCCGGACCTCTGGACATACTATGGGGCAGTGGTTATCAAAACAGCGTGGTACTGGCACAAAGATAGAGAGGAAGATCAATGCAGCAGAATAGAAACACCAGAAGGAAACCCACACAGATACAGCCAAATAATCTTTGACAAAAAGACAAACGACAATCCAGGCAAATGGGAAGGTCTGTTCAATAAATGCTGTTGGGACAACTGGTTAATAGCCTGCAGAAACAAAAAAATAGATCCACATCTCTCACCATACACTAAGATCAGATCTAAATGGATAACAGATCTAAACCTACATCCAGAAACCTTCAAACTTTTGGAAGAAAATGTTGGAAACACACTGCAACACTTAGGGGTAGGCCCTCACTTCCTAAAAAAGACTCCAAATGCAGTAGAAATCAAGACCAAAATAAACAATTGGGACCTCATCAAACTAAGAAGCTTCTATACAGCTAGAGAAACAATCAACAAAGTAAAAAGGCAACCCACAGAATGGGAGAAGATCTTCGCACACGACATAGGTGATAGAGGGCTGATCTCCAGAATATACAAAGAGCTGCAAAACAACCAAAATGTCAAAACAAACAAGCCACTCAAGAAATGGGCACGGGAAATGGGCAAACACTTCACAAAGGAACAAACTCAAATGGCAAATAAACATATGAAAAAATGCTCAAGTTCCCTGGCAATAAGGGAAATCCAAATTAAAACATCAATGAGGTACCACCTTACGCCAGTAAGACTGGCCCACATGAATAAAAGCACCAACAACACTTGTTGGCGAGGTTGCGGGGAAAAGGGAACCCTACTCCACTGCTGGTGGGGCTGCAGGCTGGTACAGCCTCTATGGAAATCAGTATGGAGAATATTCAAACAACTCAAATTCAACATACCGTATGATCCAGCAATAGCACTCCTAGGAATATATCCAGAACACTTGTTTTATGAGAAACCAACATGCACTCCTATGCTCATAGCAGCACAATCAGTAATTGCAAAAACATGGAAGCAACCAAAATGCCCATCAACAGAGGATTGGATAAGAAAGCTATGGTTCATCTACTGCATGGAATACTACTCAGCTATTAAAAAAAAACAAAATGCAGTTCTTTGTGGCCAAATGGGCCAAACTGGAAACCATAATGCTAAGGGAAATGAGCCAATCCCAAAAGGTTAAATACCACATGTTTGCCTTAATTTAAGATGATATGATGTTATGTATAACATGTTATGTTTTGAATGTTATATGTTGTGTATAAACTAAAATTGAAGTATAGATGAGGTGGTCACAGAAGATGGCTGGGAACTTGCATTTACTTTTAACATATTGGTTACTCATTACTATGTCAATTAATTCCATAATGATGTAAATTTTTGCTGATGGTATGTTGGAGCTTTCAATTGACTGGGATGATACTCTGCTGGCTCTGTTTTCAGACCAGAGAGGGTATACCTAAGAAGCCGTTGAACTTGACTGGACAATAAGATGCTGGACTCTATGTTTGGTATACGCTTGCAATGGGGGAATCTCAACTGAACTTGAGCTGTGGTTATGCAACAAGGTGGAGGAATCCACCATGGTGGGAGGGTTTGGGGAGGGGTGGGGAGAACCCAAGTATCTATGTAACTGTGTCACATAATACAATGTAATTAATGAAGTTAAATAATAAATAATTAAAAAAAAAGAAGTTAAATAATTAACATCAGGTTTGCAAAATTCACTACCAATAGAAATTTAGAGAAATTTTTCCTTCCTTAAAACAAACTTAAATACTTAATACATCTTTAAAAATTAATATGGTATAAATTTAAAATGTTAAAAATAAAATAATCCCCTATCTTACCCCTCCCATTCAACAGTCACAAATAATGCTCTTTCTTTCAGCTCCTAGAGCATACTGGGAGTTATGTATCTAGCATGTGTCTTGGACTATCTTATTTTACATTTTTTCCCTGTCCATATTCCTGCAGTTTATAAACTTCATGGTGCTGAAAAAGCACTGATTACTGCACTTGCAGGAAAGTGAACTTCTGAAGGGGGAATGGGGCAGTGGAAGTGTTGGTGGGAATATTCCCACAAAGCTATTGAAGCACTTCAGACAAGAGAAGAAGGCCACTTAATGCAGGTGATGTATACATACTGGGGAGACATGGATGTCTAGAGAGCTTGGGCATCAAGACTCAGCTTTCCTGTAGATAGATGGTTTTTAAGGTGAGGAATGAGTAGGATCCAAAAGGTCTCTGGAAAGGGTTTCACAGAGAAAAATTATCTTCAGTGGATCCAGAGGACATGGAAAACAAAACAAAACAAAAATTGCTAGGGTGATGGCGGGGCGAATGTGGATTTTGGTATTTTACATATAATACCACTTCGAAATGAGGAATTACTATTTGCTTTTTGAGAACATTGCTAAATTTCAAGATGAAGCAGAGTATTAAGCTGGTGTGGCCATTATAATTGTGCAGTTCTCATGGTCAAGAAGATGGTGCTGTTTGAGATCTTCAGCAAATAACTTAATATAGCAGGTAGTATGTGCAGATATGTTTGAGTTTGATACCTGTGCTAGGCTGAAAAAACAGGTAAGTCAAAAGTTTACAGAAGGGTCCCGGCGCAGTGGCCTAGCGGATCCCATATGGGCACCAGTTCTAATCCTGGCAGCTCCACTTCCCATCCAGCTCCCTGCTTGTGGCCTGGGAAAACAGACGAGGACGGCCCAAAGCCTGCTTCTGATCTGCTTCGGATCTGCGCAGCGCTGGCCGTTGTGGTCACTTGGGAAGTGAATCATCGGACAGATCTTCCTCTCTGTCTCTTCTCCTCTCTGTATATCTTTGTAATAAAAACTGAATAAATCTTTTTTTTAAAAAAAGTTTACAGAAGACAAATAAACATAAGTAAAGCCTGGATTCATCTCAGGAGAAGGTGTAGAATGCTTAGGGTAAACCTTGACGTTTAAAGATGGAGAAATCCACCACAAATAAATGAAAAAGAGAACTTGTTTCTCTCTGTTGTAGCATTCTCATTACATAAGGGGTTTCAAAGAATCCATGAAAAATATGCACATTACAAAAATTATTCATGAATATAAACATTTTGTTTATCTTTTAATTATTTTTCCTACAAATTATTTGATATAACTCTGGTATTTTGGCTTTCCTGTACTTGTGGATGAAACCATTCTAATGTAACAATTCTGATGAAATTGCTTTCTTCTTGCTCTTCACTCTGACAGTTGAAATAAAGAATTTCATAAAATTGCAGATTATATTTATCCTGAAAAAAATAGAAAATTAGCCATTCTACTTATTAAGACATGAAAAGAAATAGAAAACTTGTCTTCTGCTTCATACTGATATGTCAAGAAAAACTTGTGGGTAGACACTTTGTTTCTATCATCTGGTTGTGTTCTAAAATGGACAGGAGGTAAATTCCAGATGGATTGAGATGAATTATAGGTGTTAAAATGTGAGGACTACAGGACTTTCCACACATGATGACTATTCAAACCTATGTACTAAAAGACCACCAAACATTATCACAGCCTCTAGCTGCATAGGACTGTATCTCTAGGATAACTGCAGGCACTCTTAAAATGGATACTTGAGAATATACAGTGCCATCTGAATAAACAACATAAATCAATGATGCTAGTATACACAAATAACTTCATGACTGAGAATGAGCTTCTCAGTGGAATCCCCTTTAAAATAGTAGGGCCCGGCGGCGTGGCCTAGCGGCTAAAAGTCCTCGCCTTCAAAGCCCCGGGATCCCATATGGGCACAGGTTCTAGTCCCGGCAGCTCCACTTCCCATCCAGCTCCCTGCCTGTGGCCTGGGAAAGCAGTTGAGGACGGCCCAATGCATTGGGACCCTGCACCCGCATGGGAGACCCGGAAGAGGTTCCAGGTTCCCGGCATCGGATCGGCGCGCACCGGCCCGTTGCGGCTCACTTGGGGAGTGAATCATCAGATGGAAGATTTTCCTCTATGTCTCTCCTCCTCTATGTATATCTGACTGTAATAAAATGAATAAATCTTTAAAAAAAAATTAAAAAAAAAATAAAAAATAAAATGGTAGGGATGAATCTCAAATACCTCGGAATTAACCTAACCAAAGATGTGGAAGACCTCTATAATGAAAATTACAAATATTAAGAAAAAAAAAAAGAAATAGAAGAAGCCAATAAAATATGGAGAAGCTTTACCATGTTCCTGGATAGGCAGGATCAACATCATCAAACACATTACAAAAGTAATACACAGATTCAATGTGATCTCAATCAAAATCCCAACGACATTAGTCTCAGAAATAGAAAACATTATACAAAAAATTCATCTGGAAATGCAAGAGACCACAAATAGTCAAAGCTTTCCTAAAAAGTAAAAATCTAGCTGGAGGAATCAAATTTCAGACCTCAAGACATACTACAGAGCGGTAGTCATCAAAACAGTCTGGTATAGAAACAAAGATCAATGGAACAGAGTAGAAGCATTACAGTGGAGCCCACACATGCATAGCCAAATAATCTTCAACAAAGGAACTGAAAATAGTCCAAGGAAAAGCCTGGTCTCTTCAACAAATGCTATGGGGACAACTGGATAGCAGCCTGTAGAGATATGAAGCATGATCACCACCTATACAAAAATCAGCTCTAATTGGATCAAGGACTTAAATCTGCACCTAGAAACTATCAAACCAGTAGAAGAAAATATAGGAAGCACTCTTCAAGATACAAGAATGGGGAAAGACTCTTTGAAAAAGACACCAAAAGCACAAGTAGTCAAAGTCAAAATAAACACATGGGACTACATCAAACAAAAAGCTTCTATATAGCAAAGTAAACGATTAACAAAGTGAATAAGCAGCCAACGGAATGGGAGAAAATATTTGCACATTGCGCAACCTGTAAGAGATTAATATTCAGGATCTGCAAAGAGCTTCAGAAACTCAACAACCACAAAACAAACAACCTTGTAAAGCAATAGGTGAAGGAAACGAGCAGACACTTCTTCAAAAGAATAAATTCAAATGCTAACAGACATTATGAAAAGATACTCAGTCTCCCTAGCCATCAGGGAGATACAAATGAAAATCACCTTGAGATTCCTCTTAATTCCAGTGAGATTGACATACATTTAGAATTCTATTAACAACACCTGCTGGCAAGGATGTGGGGAGAAAGGTACCCTCCTCCACTGCTGGTGGGAGTGTAGGCTAGTTTAACCACTATGGAAGTCAGAATAGAGAGTACTAAGACAACACAAAATTGATCTGCTGTATGACCTAGCTGTCCCACTTCTGGGAATATATCCAAAGGAAATGAAATCTGTATATGAGAAAGTGAGCTCTAATCTTATATTTACAGCAGCACAATCTAGCAAAGACATGAAAACAACCCAGGTGCCCATGAATAGAAGAGTGGATAAAGAAAACTGGTACATCTACTTTACAGAATACTGCTCAATCATCAAAAAAAAACACTATCATTTACAACAAAATAATCCCAACTAGACTATTATACTCAGTGAAATAAGCCAATAACCCAATGGCTAATACGTTCTGTCCGATATAAGGTAACTTTCATGAAAAATATGCTTTGATAACCATGTATATATCTAGAGGATCGGTATAATGGAGGCAAGTATACCATGGAGTGGAGATACATTGCAGTATACATCTCTACTTCTGAATGAAAGATGGACTCCCAATGAAACTGCTAAATATATCTTGATAATAGAATGCTGGGCTTTATACATTCTTTATATCTACCATGTCAGGATATACTGGACTATGACCATTGCTGAGGGACTGAACTATTGTTACAATGTAGGGGAAAACTCTGGGAGGAAGGGGATGGGTGAGGGTGGAACAGGAAATCCCTGAGACTAAGAACTCTATCATGAAAAATAAAGAACTAAAAAAAAAAAAGATTCATTTATTTTTACTTGAAAATCAGAGTTACAGAGAGAGAGAGATAGAGAGAGATAGAGAGAACTTCTATCTGCTAATTCACCTCCCAAATGGCCAGTGTGGCTAGAACTGAGCAGGTCTGAAACTGGATTTCTTCCAGGTATTGCGCATGGTTACAGGGACCCTAAGGACTTGAATCATCCTCTGCTATTTTCTCAAACCTAAGAATAGAACTGAATCAGCAGTGGAGCAGCTGGGACATGAATTGGCCCCCATATGGAATGCTGGAGACTCAACTGGAGGATCAGTTTGGTACACAATTATGCCAGTCCCTCTAAATTTATTTTAAAATAATTCTGTTTGTATATTTCTGTATTTTCAAAATTTGAGGAAATTTCAGTCTGTGAATGATTTTTTTGTTCCTGATACATCTAATTATTTTCATAAAAATAATATTATTTACAGTGGGACAGACATACTATTTACATAATATTTATTATTTACAGTGGGACAGACATACTATTAAACACACAGCATTCTGCTTTATTTTCAAATCAACTTTAGAAGGGAAATTAATATTTTTGTATTGCTTGTGAGGAAACAGACATGAAGAAAGGATTTGAGGTTTGTTCAGGATTAACTGGTAGATGATCAAGATAACAGTAGAGTGAATAGATTCTATGGATCTCAGAACTGAAAGATTATATGTGTGAGCAGCATGAAAAACTAACCCCTAGCTACAATTAATGCCATATTCAAAAGCACGAAGACAAAACTGAGTATATCTCATCTCACTCCATAGGCAGTATTTTCCTTCAGAAGAAGTATGATGCGTTTTTTTTTTAAATTACTTTTTTAAAAGGCAGCATTACAGATAGAAAAGGAGTGAGGGAGAGGGAGGGAGAGGTAGAGAGAGAGAGAGAGAGAGAGAGAGAGAGAGAGAGAAACATGTGTGTTCATCTTCCATTGGTTCACTCATCAAATGGCTGTAAAGCCCATAACTGGCCCATTCCAAAGCCAGGAGTCAGGAGCGAGGAGCTTCTGCCATGTTTCCCCATGAGAATGGGTTCTAAGCCCTTGGAATGTCTTTTGGGGCTTTCCCAAGCGCCAGTGTCAGGTAGCTGGCTCGTAAGTGGTGCCCATATGAGATGTCAGTGTGACAGGCAGTGGTTTTACTTGCTATGCCACAACATGAGCCCCAACATCTTTTAAAAAATGAAAAAAAAAAATTTCTGGCTTTCAGATCACTATTAGTTAATTATAAGAGTTATCAGATTGCTAACTATTCCCCAAATGATTTCTTCTCAATAAATTGTAGCATTTGGTTTCTTTGTTACTTAAGCAGCAGAAAGTTTTAGATAATTATTCCACTTACTGATTACTCTTACTACTTTTTCTCTGCATAATTTCTTTGAGAAAACATTTAAGATCAAATTAAGGATGTTTACAGCATCCATCCATGTGTCAATATTTGAATATATTGATGAATATTGCCTGTATGAACAGATAAGGCTAATTTCTTTTGGAATGATGAAATATTAGTTAAGGGATGATGGGAGTGCTTTATGTAATGAAGTTTTTGGTTATCCTTTAAAAGATTTCATCTCCCCACACCCTGCCTGCAAAAAAGAAATGGAAGAGAAAATAGGTGATTTTTTGAAGGTTAGAATGAAATAAGAAAAACTATGACAGAATAGAATGGCATAAGAAAATTTTAAAGTGAAATCAAACACTATAATGACCACCCCAAAATATTCTGTGAGGATAAAAGCAATGGTAATGAGAATGACAGCAGGTCACCCTGTGTGTCACTGTGCGAAGGATCCGAGGAGTACATAAATCACCTTGCTTTATTTCCAGAGTAATCTCATCGCGAAGAAGAACAGATTGTTTTGAGGTTTTTTTTGTCTCTCGCTCCTTCTGTCTTTCCTTCTTCTCTGTTTCTTTTCTTTTTCTGAGATACAACAAGAGACAGTGACCCTCCTCTTTTCTTTCATTCCCTTAAATACCCACAACTGCTGGAGGCTGAGCTGAGAAATCTGACCCCAATCCAGGCATCTTTTGTGGGTGGCAAGAATTCAACCACGTTGCAGCATCTGCATTAGCTAGAATGCTAGAATCTAGGAGCAGAGGTACAACTTGATCCCAGGTATTTCGACATGAGACACAGGCATTGATTTTTTTTTAAGATTTGTTAATTTTATTCCAAAGACAGAGGTATAGGGATGGAGAGAGAAAGAAAGAGAGCGATCATTTGAGTTTCCCACCTGGGTGCAGGAGCCTGAGTACTTGGGCCACTTTCCTGTGCCTTCCTGGGTATGTAAGCAGGGAGCTGCAATGAAAATAGAGCAGCTGGCATTGTACAGAGCAGCTGAACCTGATATGAAACAATTCCAGCCCTCCCCTTAACCAGCATCCTAAGTACTATGTCAAAAGCCTGCCTAAGGAGGTGAAACTTATGAACTAGGTGTTTAGTTGGACTGCACTGCTGAATGGGAAAGCTGAGTGTGGAAGCATCACACATGGCTGGAGTCTGGGAAAGCTGGAAATGAGAGGAAACAAAGCAGGTGTAATTGAAAAGATGCATTTTCAATAAGAGCCCACTGTGCAGGGGACTGCAGGCTTCTGCTCCATTGAATTAAGGGCTTGGTCCATCATGAATCTCAACTTCTTCACCCAGTTAGTTGTTCACCAAACTTCGGTTCCTTAGTAGTTGGTGTCTGACTGAAAGGTCAAAGGGTTTGTAACACAGTTATGGCAGAAGAATTGCTTTGTTATGTAAGCTGTGTTTTAAACGATATTCACAAGATTTATGTTTGCAGAAAATCTGAAAAGCTAACAGGATCTTAGCTTTCTTCAATTGTCATTGTGGACAGAAAGATAAAACTTCATTTGGAACAGGAGATGAAAATCTATGCTGTACAGCCCACAAAGAAAGATGTAAGTGGGCATTGTGGGCATTTAGAGAAAGTGAGGCAATAGCTGTTACGCTAAGAAATATGAATTTGTACCCCACTTGCCTCCAAGTGACACCATGATTTGAAAAGAAGAACACGTGGAAATATTACCAGTTCTTAATGTCAGCCATGGTCCAGAAGGCAGGATGTGTGAATTGAAAATGTGGGACATTTGGGGCCTTCAGGGAAAGAGTAAATTGCTTTTGATGCAGCCTGCTTCTATCCCGAGGGAAATCCTACCACATATTTGATTTTTAGCTGCAATGTGTTACTACATATTTATGCCCTTGAATATGTATTTATTACAGTTTTATGCAGCCCATTTCCATGACGTGAATTGTTTGTCTCTCTTAAGGGATATCTGCATTTTTTCCCAAGATCATATCAAATGCAAAAAATATGGAAAATAACTCCATTTGATGCAGAGGCAGTCTTGCTCTCCTGCAAATCAAAGTCAAACAATTAAACGTGATGGCGAGGGGGTGGGGGAGAGAGTAGGACAATTGTACCTGTGATCTGTAATTAATCCCTTTACTGTTTTTTTTTTTTCACAACCCAGTTTTGGTCACGATTACGTGCTCTCTTTTACAAATGTCTCCTTTCTGCTCTGAAATATATCCAAGCTTAAATATATTTTATGAATAGATAAAAGCAATGGAACTGGTGAGCACTGTAGGGAGGCACTGATGTGGCTTTAATAATTGACCTTACAGATATCTTCTTTCTGGACTGAGTTTAAATCAGTCACCACCCCCACCTGATCATTTCTGCTCTCCGCCCTGGTTTGGCAGGGTTGAAATGAGGTAGGGGCTTACTTGAATCATTCAGGTGGTAAGGTAAAAGTCTAGTGGAGTTAGTGTATCCTGTTCAGACTCCACCATTTCTTCCAAGGGCTAATGTGTTCTAGCCCCACAGCTTCAGTAGTGATTGCTACAGTAAGGAAGAAAAGAAGTTTTTAGAGTTTATGTACTGTCCCGTTTTTATAGCTACTGTTTCTAACAATCACCATTAGAAATTCAACATGATTTTTTGGATCTTATTCTCTTTAGCCCAAAGCAGCTAAAATCAAGAATAGGGCAACCATGCAAAAGTTTCAATCAGCACAGTATTTGCTGTCTTTTAGCTCTTTTCTATTATAAACTTGTAGGTTTAGCAGCCAACAGAGGCGTCTAATACCATAGCGCAGACAGCAGGGCAAGCACGGAAGACAGATGTGGAGCCTCACACTTGGCAGGGTGTATGGCAGAGTCTGGGAAATCACCAGGAGCAATGTCTGTCAACATTTTGGGTTTGGGACTGATCAGTCTGTTTTGCAGTGGTGCTTCAGTATGCTCCCAGTACTTACTGGGCACAGCGTTTTCATGACCTCTGTGTAATGGTTGCCACTTTTAGCATCAGTGGGAGCTGGGGGCCAGGCATCTTCTGTTGGTGGGAGTTCCTGGGTTTCCACAATAGTGATGTCTCTGCGGGTTAACTGTCTTATGGGAAAGGAAGTGAGGCTGATGGATCTGAGTCCAGGTGACTGGCTTACAAGAAAGACCACATGGGCAACATCAAGACTGAGTCTTCAATGATGACTTAGGGACCTGCCTTTTCCACTAGGCTAGGCCAGCTTGTGTTTCTACTTTGCAGCCACTAGATATTTCATTTTCTTCATTAAGAAAGGACCTACACAGCCTTTCTCATAATGGTGTTTTTCTAATTAGATGAAAAGATATTAGACTGTTCGTACGACCACAGACCATAGGTTTTTCAAACCTTAGAAACTTTCACAAAGAATTCAAGGATGATAGCACTGATGGACATTCAGATGGAAATCAGTTATGATGTCCAAGCCTGAAGTTAGAACTCTAACCAGGGCTGGACTTAGGATCCTGCCCTTTGCCTCCTCGTTTTCATGGATGGTGTAGAGGCCCTGAAGTATCCAGTTTCCAAGGTTCCTAATATGCCACAGTGCCCAGTTGTTGTGAGCATTTTTATGACTTTATTTAGAGAGTGGCTGAGACCTGCCTTATTCCCAATCCAGTGCTGTCTTCCTCTTAAGGTTTCTGCACATTCCTATTCCTGAAATTTCACACATCCAAAGTCACATATGCTTTGTTGCCATTAATGCAAGAAAACCTAAGGTTAGCCCAAGAGGGTTTGGTTGTGTTAATGACCACTCTCCCTAAAGAGTGGTCATACTGCAGTGCCCCCCACTGCCGCTCCCAATAATCACAAAAATGTTCCCTTCACCCACAGACCAAGTGTTGATGCACTTTGTAATTAGGGAATTACAAATTGTGTGTACACCATGTCAGGCACTGTGGAGGGGGTAGGTGTTTGGAGCATTGCTAAGGTGTCAGTTGTGATATCATCATTCCAGAGCACCTGAATTTGAGTACCAACTCAACTCTGCGTTTCAGCTACATAAGTCTTGGAATGGCTAAAGTATTTGGCCCCCTTAAACCCACCTGGGAGACCTGAATAGAAACAAGCAGGGTTCTTGGCTTCATCCTGGCTCAACCTCAACTGTTGAGCCATTTGCAGAATAAACGAGAAGGACCATCTTTTTGCGCATCTAGCAATGTCTCCCTCACATTCACTGGGGGAAATGCCCATTCAATAGCCTAGCTTCTAAATATAAAAAGTAAAGTTCATCTGAAATACAAAGAGCATTTCACAAGCTAAAAAATTATTGTGAGATTTTAACACAGGTCAGATATACAGAGAGGAGGAGAAATCTTCTGTTCACTGACTCACTGCCCAAGTGACCACAATGGCCACAGCTGAGCTGACTGGAGCCAGGAGCCAGGAACCTCTTCTGGGTCTCCTACACAGGTGCAGGGTCCCAAGGCTTTGGGCCATCCTTGACTGCTTTCCCAGGCCACAAGCAGGGAGCTGGATGGGAAGTGGAGCTGCCAGGATTGGAACCTGTGCCCACATGGGATCCCTGGCTTGTGCAAGGCAAGGATTCTAGCCACTAGCCTGCCACACCAAACCGATATATATCTTTTCTAAGACAATGAGACAGACACAAAGATGCGCCACAACTGCTATATCATCAAGATAATATGCATCTTTGGGTTTTGATTTACAAATTCTGTTTTGTAACCATGATGATATATTAACATGATATAATAACATGATGTATTAAAATGAAATATTAACAAAACAGTGGCAAAACTCATCATTCAAATAATGTGAAAACTGAAGAGGAAACTACTGAAGTCTCTTGAGATGAAGAAGGAATAAAAATATCAACTACATAAAAAAGAAGTACCCTTACTAAAAACACCGGAGTACATCCAAAGCAGTATTCATGGGAAAACTTATAAACTTGCAATATGTTTACTGGATTAAAAAAGATTAATAATTATGGCCTATACTTTCAGTTCAATAAACTGCCAAAAGTTGAGTAAAACAGAAAAGTAAGGCCCAACGTGGTAGCCTAGAGGCTAAAGTCCTCGCTTGCAAGCACCAGGGATCCCACATAATAAAGGCATATATACTTTTTTGAGACAGAAAAAGTAAACATGAATTTGAAAAAATAAAATCAAAATTGTTTCTTACAAAAGCAAGTGAGCTAATCTTTGGCAAAACATTTTATTATGTGAGAAAAGGACATGACATACTCATAAGGACATCTCACTATACTTGAAATTCTATGTGAAACAAAGAAATTCCTAGGATGAAGATAAGGAAAAGTTAAAAAGCAAAGCAACAAGAGCAACAAGAAAAAGCACAGCACATTGCAGGCATTCTGGCACAGCTCGCTAAGTTGCTCTGCCTGCATTTGTATGACAGTACTGATTTGAGACAACAAGGGACAGCTCAAGTGCCTGGGCTCTTGTCACCAAAGACGGAGACCTGTGTGGAGCTGTGGCTTCAGCTTGCTCCAGCCTGGGCTGTTGCTGATATTTGGGGAATGAACAAGGAAGTGTTGATTTCTCTTTTTCTCTCTCTCCAGCTGATCTCTCTGTATCACTTTGCCTTCCAAGTAGAAAAAGCAGATTAACTCAGAAGCAAACAAACAAAAACCAAAAAAGGTAACGAACATAGGGGAAAATTCCTAAAAAGGTTCAATGCCTAGAAATTTCTACCAACAAGTTGTGCAAAATCATTTTCAATATTTCAGCTCTTTTAAAAATGGAAAAGAATTAGCAGTTTATCAGAATCAATTGAGGGCATGCAGAGCCCTGGTATTTGATAGGAAAAATGACAGTCAAATAGCAAGCTAAACTATACAAGTCAATGGAAAATTACTAAATAAAACATTAGCAAATGGAAGCCACACACACAGTAAATGATTAGCGGGTATTATTTTCTGAGCTCTTTAACAAGTAGATATTACTTTTACAACTCAAAATATTTCAGTGGTGACACAGTTATTCATGTTTGTAAGTAAATGAATATTTTAATGAAAGAACATATATGAATATCCTGATAACTACTAAAGTAAATTGATTAAAAAAACCCAATTTTTAAAATTTAAACCAATATGTAAACATTTCCAGAAATCAAAAAGAAATCTCCTAAGTTGAAACTTGCTTATAAGTTAGGTACTGAGAGCAAATATCTTCACAGTGAGATAAAATATCCCCAGAAAAAAAAGACAGGGATGACATTCCCTGACATAGTTAGTACTGTAGTCACTCTTGCTTATGCAACAAAAGAAATATAAAATAATAGAAATACATTATGTTAGTTACAAAATTTGTTGATATTGGCATTTATAGACTGACTGCTGAGAAAATCCAGAGATCCAACTGAAAAACAATTAGAACTAATATTATGACTCAGGAAAGTGGCCAGATGCCAGAAACGCTAAGAAAATCAAATGAAAGAAATCAATGTTTGCATTAAAACAAGTCCATCTTCATGGGGCCTAATGCAAATATAACAATGTGAATATTCTCTATAGAGATAACTTTAATAAAATGCATGTAAGTAAAACCTTAATGGTAACAAATATAATTATGGAATTGACTTAATATAGTTAATATAGTTATGGAATCTTTTCCCCTAAACAAGTGCACAAATTGAATGCTCTTTTTCTATCCCAATACTAACATAATCTTGTGACACTTAACAATCTGAATTATTTTTTTTCTAAGAATAGATATATTTATTTTTATTGGAAAGACAGCTTAGATTTATGGAGAGAAGGAGAGACAGAGAGAAAGGCCTTCTGTCTGCTGGCTCCATCCCAAGTGGCCACAAAGACCAGAGCTGAGTTGATCCGAAGTCAGGAGCCAGGAGCCTCCTCTGGGTCTCCCACACGGGTATAGCATACCCAGGCTTTGGTTCATCCTCCTCCACTTTCCCAGGCCACAGCAGGAAGCAGCATCAGAAGAGGAGCAGCTGGGACATGAACTGGCGCCCATATGGGATCCTGGCAGATGTAAGGGGAGAATTTAGCCACTAGGCTATTGCATCAGGGCCCTACTATGCATTCTGATATCAGTTTTGTCTCCTATCAGAGAAGACAGTGAATGTCATGCTAGCAATATAAACTTGTAATGTTCCAATTTTTTTTATGCACAAAGTCATTCAACAGTAAATAAGAGAAAAAAATAATGAAAGGTCACAGGAGAAGCAAGAACATTTTAGATTTCAGTTCCTTTAATGGCAATTGTCCTCTGCTTTTTGAAAAGGAGCCCTGTATATCTATTTTGTTTTGGACTCTACAATGTGCCAGTTGTACCCAGAATTCCTGCCACAAGATTGAAGAGGGGAAAACAATCAGAAGAGAAACTTTCTCAACATAGATCCCCTCAAATGTCTGACAGTCCTCTGATGGTTTCTGGGACATAGAAAGAAACAAGCAGACTCCTGGGGCTTGCTTTAGATTTGTTCCCTTTCCATTGCATTTCTCACCAGCCTGCTGCCAGTGCCAACGGTGATAATGTGGCAGGGCTCCAGGATGCACTGGGAACCACTGTGCTTCACCAGGGGCCACCAGCAGGGCCTGGAGTGATTCGTTGTTAATCATGTTGCCTGCAAACCACGTATACAGCACACGTTCATTGACTCCAATTTGACAAAATGTAATTTGGTTAAAATTCAACAAGCTGCTCATGACAATAACTTGTTTCAAACAGTGATTTGGTTGAAACTGAATAATCCATAGCTTTGTACTTTCGAAGTCTCTTCCAGTGGATAAACTGCAGAAGTATCTTGGTTGAAATGAATTAGATACAGAACCATAAAAGATTAAGAAGACTGTTTAGGGTGAAAGATATGTTTCTCCTAATTTGAATATTACACAACGTTTGCATGTATTTAGTCATAAATATATTAGAACGAAATATATTAAATGTATTACACTGACTCAAAAGTGTATTGACACACCATAAACATGTAAAATTGTAAGGTATCAGAATCAAAATTTAGAAAGAGAAGTTGTGCTTCATCCTGGAAAAAAGGGAAGAAAATGACCAAGATGAATTAAGTATGGTCAAACCACCATTTCTACATTGACGTAACCTAATTAGTTCTACTCTACCAGCGCAAACAACAGCTTGTGGGTGTAGAACATTTATTTTACTTTCAGTTCAGTCCTGTTGTATCTATTGTTCTGTCGTATCTGTGTGTTGCATAGTAGACCTGGTAGCAAACAACCTTCCCTCTCCCTGTAGTGCCTGCTGTCTCCAGGGCTGAAGCAGTGCCTGGGAGGGCACAGCCACACTGTGATTCTAGTGTTGGGAGCACTGCACGAGTGCCCTGCTCTAAAATAATGACTGGTTCAAGGCCAGGAGGCAGCAGGAAGACAGGAGGTCACAGGTGAGGCGGATCTGCCTCCTTTCCAGGGCCTGGCCAGTCAGGTAGCACCCAGTGGACCCACGGGAATGCAAGTGATGGGAGTGAGAGCTGAAATTGCTATGGCAATAAGTATAGTTATTGTTATTTTATAGGCTAGCCTGTTTTTGCAATTTTTTGGAGCATAGAAAATGTAGCTGTTTTAGCCGCATTTATAATTTTTAGCTAGAGGAATTAAGGATGCTTTTATTAAAGAAAAATGTTTTTGATTATTGTTTTATGGGGTTGCAGGGTCTATAGTTGTAGAGGGATTTAATATTTGTAATTTTTGTTTTTAGATTCTATTTTTTCCTTTGCAAACTATTTTCTCATTGAATAATGGGCAAGTTGTAGAAATAGAAATGTGGTAGGAATGTACTACTGATTAGCAGGTAATCGCATGTGCCTTGGCCTTGGAGTCCTGGCTGCCGCTCCATGGCTACTGTTGAAGAATGAATAATGGCTTGCTTTGAAGAATATGAATGCAGTGTTTTAAAGAATTATCTCTGGGGACACCTGCTTAGCCTTGAAGTGCGGACAGAGTGACCGAATGTCTGTACATGCCCCCTTAGTCTTGAAGTAAAAAAATAGAACAATTAGTTGCTTGTGCAGAAGCTTGTGAGGTTTTGAGTAAATAAAAAGGACAGCTTTTTCTTGGGCTGTTGTGAGAACGCACCAAGTGTCAGTGTCTGTGTCTTTCTTTATCGCCGACTCCACGCACCCTTCCCGAGCTCCGAACTCTCGGCTGGAGCTGGACTCCGGCACTAGTGAATCTGCTTTGTCCAGTGTCCAGTTCTTTCTCCACTAGGCGAAACCCAGTGCTGCAGGTGAGCAGATCAACTGGCATGCCATGCACCAATTCTCTGCTCTCTTCTCTTGTTCAGTGCACAGCCATAAAAACATAGATTAAAAAAAAAAACATCTTCCATCTCAGGCCAAAAACAAGCACAACCTTATGCTTCTCAGGCCATAACAAACAACAATGCCTTCCACAAGAATCTTTCCACAGAGTACACCAGTTCCACAAATAGAAGGAAACAACTTGGTCTCCTTTAGAAGAAGGGATGACCTGTGCATAATACTAACTTCCTGCAGGCACCTTTATTGAAGAAGTTACACATAAGACAGTGGCCTCACTAGTCCTTCTAGTTTTTTTTTTAACAAATGCTATATTATTTATTCCTAAACATTTCACATTTGCTCTTCTACAGCCCCCAGGCAATCGTTTTCACCATGTTGCGCCATTGCTGATGCATGCTGGTAAATGAAATGTGGCTCAAGTCAGTCTCTGCACCTACTGTTTTTTTATTAATGGATGCATCTAACTTGGGATGTAAACACATTGAAAACCTAACTTAGGAATGTAACAAATAGCCCTGTGCAAACCAATCTCAAGTGTCTGAGCTTCAGCCAAACACAGGAACCAGCTGACCAAATCATGTCTCTTTAAATCCTTAGCTGTATCCAAGTAAAGTACAGTTTACTCTCCAACATATCCGTGGATTCAAACAACAAAGATGGAAAATATCGAGAGAAGTAATTTTTCTGTGCTAACCTGATGATGACTGTCCTGATCACAATACCCTGATCAAGGAGGTATAGCTTGTACTAACCGCATTCATGTTTTATTAGATATTTTAAGCAATTTAGAGATGATTTGAAGTATATGGGAACATGTACATCGGCTGTATGCAGGTACCTGGGAGTGTTAGATGAGGGACTTGGGCATTTGTGGATTTTGCTGTCCACATGGCTCACGGACCAATCCTCCCTGGATGTCAAAGGTTGACTGATCCGTGTACTTCACATTCTTGTTTTGATTATTAGCCATCACACACCAAAGCTTCAGAGTTCAGCTTTCTAAACCTCTGCTGTCTATCTAATCAATAGTTCTTTGCTCAAGTAAACTCTGTTAACACTTCAAAGTTTTTCTTTTAATAATGCTAGGTGAGTTTAAGAAAAAAAATTTCTCAATATCTAAATGCTAAGAGAAATAAGTCGTGAGAGTAAACGCTTCAACATTTATTTTCTGATAATATGTGTATATGTTTATTTGCTCAATTATCTAAAAGATATTTAACAAACACTCCCAGTTATTGAACTACCACCTCTAAGCAGTAATGAATTTATTGGGCTAGTCACTTTTATGCCCAGCTGCCAGGCAGGAAAGTGTCCAGCATGCTGCTGTCAGAGCACAGGGCTGGGTGACATCGGCATTACTGGAGGAGTTTTCATGGAGCAAAGGACACATTGGGAGAGTTTTTAAAAATGAGTCTTTAAGAAGGCCTTGCAGGCAAAGGAGCAGAATCTTTGCAAAAAGAGAGGGGGAAAGCAGTGAGAAACATTTAGGAACTGGGAGGTGAGTCACAGTGTGATTTGGACCTAAACTATCACATGGCAGAGGATATATGAACCAAGCTTCTTTCTAAAAGAAGGCGTTGGACTTTATTCTGTAGGAAACTTCTAAGGAGTTTTAACACAGGACTGCTGTGATGGCTCAGTTGGCTAATGCTCTGTCTGAAAGCAGTGGTGGAGATGACAGTTAGGGACCCAGCTGCTCAACTTCCTATCTAGCTGCTTGCTAATGGCCTGGGAACGCAGTGGAGGATGGCTTCAGTCCTGGACCCCTACATCCACATGGGAGACCCAAAAGAAACTCTTGTCTTTAGATCGGGTTAGCTTTGGCCAATGTAGCCATTTGGGGAATCGACAAGAGGATGGAAGATCTTTCTCTGACCATCCTTCTCTCTATAACTCTTCCTTTCAAATAAAATGGGTAAACAATTTTTTAAAAAGAGTTTCAACACAGGCTATTTCTGATGAAGATTTTGTTTGATAAAGAATGAGTAAATAGGGAGAGGAGAAAGATCCAAGGAGGGATCAGATATGTTTCAGACACACTCAATATTTAGTCAGGTTTTGCAAAATGTAAATGACAGAGTAAGTCACCCTTTCTTGGTATGGTTCTGTGAATTTCGAGACATTACCAAAACTGAGCAAATACTTTGTCTTCAAAGTGTGTACCTTTGCCAAGAGCAGTTTTCTTCCCTACAAAATGTTAGGAACCACTAATATTTTTCTTTTTGGTGGCTTTATTTCCAAGAATGTCAGATAGCAGACTCACCTAGTGTGCAGTTTAAAAGAAAGGGTTTTCTTGCCTAAGCCTCTGCCTTTAGTAATAGTAGCCCATGTATGTGTTGGTTCGATCCCAGTTGCTCCACTTTTGATCAAGTGCCCTACTCAGGGTCTGGGAAGCAGAGGAGGCTCATTCAAGTCCTCTGGTCCTTGTGCTAATGTGGGAGACCTGGAGGAAACTTTGTGGCATTTGTGGAGTGAATCAACTTTCTACCTCTGTAATTTTCTTTCAAAATAAATAAATCTTTTAAAAAGCAGGATTTCTTTTATTTAATAAAATACATTTTATGCACATAGCTATGACTTGTTAATTTTACTGATGGCAGTACTCCATTTGGTGGGTGTGCAAATTTGTTCATCCATTTGTTGGTTGATGAACATTAATATTGTTTCTTGTATGGGGAGATAATGAGTGAATCTATAGCAAACATTTTCATACAGATGTGTGTCAACACAAGTTTTCAATATCTAGGAGCAGGATTCTAAAAATCATACTGCTAGGTAAATGTTTAAATACACAAGAAACTGCCAAACTATCTTCTTTTTTTTTTTTTTTTTAATTATAAAAAAAAGCTTAAGTGGATTTATTTTTTTTTTTTCTTTTTTAAAAAGAGATTTATTAAATTTTATTGGAAAGGCAGATTTAGAGAGAGGACAGACAGAGAGAAAGATCTTCTGTCTGCTGGCTCCCCAGGTGGCTACAATGATTGGAACTGAGCTAGTCTGAAGTCTGAAGCCAGGAGCTTCTTCTGGGTCTCCCACGCAAGTACAGGGTCCCAAGGCTTTGGGCCGTCCTCAACTGCTTTCCCAGGCCACAGGCAGGGAGCTGGAAGGGAAGTGGAGCTGCCAGGCCATGAACTGGCGCCCATAAGGGATCCTGCAAATGCAAAGTGAGGCCTTTAGCCGCTTGGCTATCACGCCGGTCCCCAAAGTTTATTTTCTTTTTTTTTTTTTTTTTTTTTTTTTTTTTTTAAAAAAAAAGGTTCAGGGGGATAGGGAAGTGGGTAATACTATTATGTCCACATTGTTTCCATCTTGTATCTGAGGTAAAGGGGGATATTGAGGGGGAAGCCCCACCCAGTTTCCCGCCCACCCCGAGTCCCGGATGTGGGGCATGCTCTGAGATATGTGCTCGAGTGGTGTTAATAGTTCTCCGGTTATGAATCGCTGCCAGTTTCGCTCGATGAGGTCGTCCACTGATTGATATGGTCCATCATAAAGTCTCCGTTTGCCCCATATATCGCTGCCAACATATAGCTGAGATGAATGATTGATCTGCTCTGTCTTCTGTCTTTTCTTGATTAGAGTTCTGAGTCCAGCGGTTCGATTAGGGAGATCTCCAAAGAAACTTTGAGGTATTCCCAGACTAGTTTCTTGTATGCTCTAGCAAGCACAGGGCCCGGCACAGTCCATCACCACGATCAGCTGGTGGTTGCAATTGCTGGGTTGGTTCTGTTTTCAGTCCCGAGTTGCACTGGAACCAATGGGTGTTGCAGTCCAGTCTGGTTCTGCCCAGCACGTACTCGGCCCTCACACAAACCAGTGGGAGCTGCAGCCTAGTCGGGGTGACCCACAATAACCCCCACCAGGCCCGCCCCCTACCCTGGTTTGCCAGTATGTGTAGCAGAAGACCAGTCTGTCCCCCATCCCGTTTTGACTCTTGTACGTGTCAATGGGTATTAAAGCTTAGTTCTATCTAACCAACTCAACCATCCAGCCCTCACGGGTGTTGTTGAGTGCCTCTCTATCTAGCCATCCCAGCCCCCGTCCCAGTCTTCATGCCCTCCCACGGGAATAGTGACCCAAGAAGGGGGAACCCACTTTTTCCCTCCCAGGTCTCTCTGTCCCGGTTTATGCACTCTTTAGGTGGTTCTGTGATTTGACTTGACAGAATTGGTCCCCAGTGCCAGCTTCTGCGGCTATGTCCAAACATCCCTCACCCACTCTAATTTATGCTTGCACCAGCAGGAATAATCAGCCCAGCCTGGCTTTTCCCTGATCTAGTCCACATGCAGTGCACAGGCGTTGTAGCCTTGCATAGTCTAGTCTGTCTCTATCCCAGCCCACGCTCTCCATTGGGAGTAGCTGTCCGGCGAGGGAACCAGCCCCTTAATCCCCCCCCGCCAGTTCTGCCCCTCCCTTCCTTCCTGGATCTCATGTGTGCTGGTTGGGTGCTGCATTCATATCCAGTACAGGCAACCACGCCCTGGCATTCCATAATGTGTACTGGTTTTGTCGCGATCAAACCCGGCTCATCCCACACTCTGATCTGGTGATCGGATTTGCCAGTGGGTGATACGGACTGATTCAGCCTGTTCTGCTCCTGACCCATGCTGAATGTGTGCCAGTGGGAAACTTTCCATGGCCTATTCTGGGCTGTTTCCTATCATGCTTCTTGCGCTTACCTGCAGGGACTGTGTCCTGCCAGAGGAGTTGCCCAGGCTCCTCCATCAGATCCCCTCCCAAAGGCAGGTTTTGCGCATGCCAGGGGGTCCTTGAGCCAACCCAACTCAGTTCACCTCCTGCCCTAGCAGGAACAGTGGCTTTTCCTGGCTGGCTTTCACCCCATTCTGGTTCTTGTTATTGGATGTTTCAGCCCAGCCATGGCTCGTCCTTACCCACATACAGCTCACGCATGGCTCAGTAGGGGGTTGAGACCCAGCCTAGTCAGTCCCACATCTACCCCCTGGTTCTCCATGCCACCAGATGGTGTTGGGGTCTGAACTGGCCTGGTGCATCCAATCCCAGCCCACACTAGTGCCTCGGGTGACTGCAACTGTTTCCTAGATAGAACGCAGCTCCAATTCTAGCACATACGCCCCTTGGTGGGAACCTCAACCTAGGTAGGGTGTCCCGTTACCTCCCCGATTGGGCTTGTTCCTAGCTGTAAATCATGCACCTGCCCATGGTTGCTCTGGGGACCAGTAGGTGCAAGAGCCTAGCTCGGTATGACCTGTGTTCCATGCTGGTTTCTAGTTTTGCTTGTAAACAAAGGTTTGTTCAGTCCTGCCCAGTACATTACGGTCCATTACCAAGTTACACATTTTGGAGCTACTATGCCCTGCTAGTCTGACCCCCAGATTTGGACGGCATGTTCACCAGCGAGAGCTATGACTCGCCAGGGGAGCTTCCCAAGTACCTCCACTTGATCCACTCCCAAACCCAGTTTACATACATGCCATTGGTTTTTAGGCCAGTGCCCGGTGTACTCTGGCCTCCCATTTGGCTTTGTATGAGCTGGTGAATGTTGCAGCCCGGCCCACCCCACAGCCTATTCAGGATGCACATTTGGGTGCTGCTGCCTTGCCCAGTCCAGTCTATGGTGGATCCCTTTACCTGTGATTGATGGCAGGCTCCTTGGTCACACCTAGCTTAGTCCATAACCACCTAAAATTTAGGTT
Organism: Ochotona princeps; assembly: GCF_030435755.1. Classification (NCBI taxonomy): domain Eukaryota; kingdom Metazoa; phylum Chordata; class Mammalia; order Lagomorpha; family Ochotonidae; genus Ochotona; species Ochotona princeps. The sequence goes on from NC_080843.1 coordinate 28,851,020, forward strand.
TACCAGTGGGGCCAAACTTTCTACAGGGTGTGGCCCACACATCCTGCACAGAGTCTACCCCAGTATAAGGTTCTAGAGTGCTAGTTAAAATTATGGACCTGCCTGATGTGACCAGTCTCCTGAACCAACATCATGTCAGGCAAAAAAATATCCTGCTAGACAATCCGGGGTTTATCTTTTGCATTATAGGTGTTCAAAGCTCAGCATTATTGAGTGATTAGAAGTTCTCCAAAAGAAGAGTTACTGGCGTTGGGAATCTTTAGGATTGACTCAGAACCCAGATACAGTGGGGTCACCCTAGAGCTATCTAAGCAGCAATTCGGACATCCATTACCCCAGAGCTTCCCGGCCGGGCGGAGGCAAACTATCTTCTTGCACTTCAACATTGTCGTTAGAAAAATTAAAATGAGCCTTCCTAAAAGGTATGCAGTGACGTATTGGTGTGGTTTTAATTTCAATTTTCCTAATGCTTAATGACATTAACATACTTTCATGTACTTATTTGACATTCATATACTTTTTGGTAGTAAAATATCTATCAAATGTCTTTTCCATTTATTTCCACTGAGTAATTTGTTTTACTGTTGATGAGTTTATACATTTGCAAGAATATCCAAGGCATAAATCCCTCAGCAATTACACATTATGCAAGTCTATTCTCCTAGCCTGTTCCTGGTCTTCTCATTTTGTTAATGCTTTCTTTAGAAGAGCTGAGGTTTTAATTATTGATGAAGTCCAATTTGTTGTTTCTTTTATGGATTCCATGTAGGCAAATTTTTTTTTTCTGGCCTTAGTGTTAAAGGTTTTTTTTTTTTTTCCTGTTTTCTTCTAGAAGTTTTACAGTATTTGGTTTCACATTATTGAAATGCGGGAGATATGAGTTGGGGTTCACTTTTGTGCATTTGCAAGTGGGCATCTAAGGTTCCAGAAGCAACTATTCAAAAGTCTATCCTTTGTTTACTGCACTGTCTTTACCCCTTTTGTCAAAAATCAGTTGACTATAGGTGTACAAGGTGATAAATGTTCTTTTTCTTTAGTTCATTAAAAACCCATTGAAGTCAAGGAACTTTCTTCATATTGATTTTTAAAATTAGGCCCTTTCATGATGCTTTATATGTAAGAGATACTCTGTAAATGTTGGAGATAAAACAATTTCAGGAATAGCAGGATTTGGATTTGAATTCTGCCACTTCCATTCATTAGTGTTACTCTATAATAATCAAATATCTTTTTAATCTTAAGTTTCCATATTTTTGAGTGTCATACTATTTAATTCATAGAATGTTGGGAGAATTAAATGAATAAGGAATAAAATTTGTTATTAGTATTATGATACCTAATGTGGTAAACACTTTGCAAAGATAATTATGTATGTATTTAAGCTTAATTTAAAAGTGTGAATATGAAAAACTTGATAGTGAATGATGTGGACTCAGTTCATTTGTGTAGTTCACAAGCAATAACAGACTTTTCAGACTCCAAGAAATGACAACTGCTTCCAGTCATGTTCTAATTCGGATAAACCAGCAGCTTCATGAGGTTGAATGGCACAGAGAAAAAGCAGTCTTTCTGTCCTCAGCTGAAATTTTGGTAGCCCTGCCAGTGGTCCAGAGAGAGGTACTTTTGTTTTATTATTATTTTTTAACCATTCAGTTTTCATAGCAGAGTTTGCTTCTTCAGTAATGTCTGCTAAGCCCTATCGCTGTGTAGGAAGACCATGTACCAGGCAAAAAGATTTCCCATGTCACTGCTGCAATTACCCTTGACATATTATCAACATTATGGAAGATGCCCTCCTCACAAACATGAGAATTGTGAGGCATGGGCTAAAAAATCTGGGCCTGGGGCAGTGATTGGCACAATGGTTGGTATACAACTTGGGATGTTTATATTCTGTTTTTGAGTGCCTGTGTTTGAGTGCTGGCTTTCTTTCCAATTCCACTTTCTGCTCATGCATACCCTGAGAAGCAGCAGGTGATGGCTGCCTGGGCATTGCCACCGTCATGGGAGACCCAGATGCAATGCCCAGTTCCTGACTTTGGCCAAGCCTATCCATTTTATTGTAAGCATTTGGAGTATGAACAAATGGATGGAAGATCTCTGTCTATCTTTAAAATAAGTAAAATTTTGAAATGAAGTGGGGATAGAGGAAATTTGATTGATGGATATTAGGCTGGAACTAGATAGCAGCAAGAATTTCTGGGATTCTGACGCACAATAGGCCAACTGCAGATGATATGAACATACTGTATGTGTTTTTATGTAAAAATCCTGGAAGATATGATTTTGGATGCTTTTATTGCAACCAAATGTTACATTATGGAGAGGACAAATGTATTTACCTTGATTAAGTGTTACACAAAGAATATATGTAACAGGAAATCATATTGTATCCCATAAGTATGTATTATTTTTATATGTAGAAATGTTTTTAGAACAAAAATCTGCAGGGCAAACAGAAGGTTTGTTGCTTGAGAAACAATATGCAACAATAGATCTTTTGACCACGTGCATATGGCTAGATAGTTACTCATTTTCTAGAACTGCATGAGTCAGCTGATTTAGTGCCCGCTTTGGGAAGAGAATCAGGTATTACAGCCATGATTCTAGTCCAAATGACTGGTATTGGTACCAGAATTTTCTTATTCACTGATCCATTTTTATCAAATTTTTTTGTTTTGCTAAATAAAAAATATCTCAAGGAAGTTTATGCTCAGACACAGGATTTATTGGTGACCTTACCATGACTGGATCATTTTATTAGGACTGATTTACTAAGATGAGAGTCTCTATGGTGGGTCTTCTTGCCAAAGCCTAGCCTGTCACTGGAACTGTGCTTGCATTATGGCTGAAGTCTTGAGCACTGACCAGATGACAATTGCTGGAGAGGGCCCAGCAGCGTGGCCTAGCGGCTAAAGTCCTCACCTTGAATGCCCCGGGATCCCATATGGGCGCCGGTTCTAATCCCGGCAGCTCCACTTCCCATCCAGCTCCCTGCTTGTGGCCTGGGAAAGCAGTTGAGGACGGCCCAAGGCTTTGGGACCCTGCACCCATGTGGGAGACCCGGAAGAGGTTCCTGGTTCCCGGCATCAGTTCGGCTCGCACCGGCCCGTTGCGGCTCACTTGGGGAGTGAATCATCGGATGGAGGATCTTCCTCTCTGTCTCTCCTCCTCTCTGTATATCCGGCTTTCCAATAATAATAAAATCTTAAAAGAATTGCTGGAGAAAAGGCACAGAGTCACCAGGACCTCTGTGACCAGGCCATGGCTGCAACACCATTTCTCAGTGGCAAAGTGAATGGTATCATTGCTTGTGGCTCTCTTATGGTAAAGTTAGGGGTGAATTTTAAAAAATAAGTTCAACACTTTTTAGCCTTCTCACTCGAAGTTCATAAATCAAACTCAAAGAACATTCCAGATTAGATGTGTGCACGAAGGAAAAACTTTTTTTTTTTAATGAAGATTGCTCCAGCAATTCAATTAGGTTTGAATGAACTTTGATAACTTGATTCTGAACGGAACATCTGTTAGCTACCAACCTCTCACCAAAACACAAAATGACCACTGAGGATTTACTTTTTTGAGGATTTGTTCTTGTCCTGACCTGACCATAATCAATGAACATCTTTCTTTCTGTCATATATGTGTAGGGCCAGTTTCATGGGCCTGTGACCTCTGCAATCATGTGGGCCCTCAGACTTAGCAGTCATGTGCTTTATCTCCATTGCTCCTGTACAACTCTGTATTACTTTCTTAGCAGAGAGTTTGAGAAGCAATTGCCAGGCAGTGAAACAGATCTGAGAGACTGGGGAGAGGGCACAAAACCCTCCTCCAAGAGTGAATCTAAGAACCCTTTTCTCCCTAACAGCCTACCCAAGGCCTCCCACTTGGCAATTTAACTTGTGTTTAAACTACCCTGATAAAATAAGAGCTCAATCAAACTGGAAAATTCTAATTTGTAGCCACAGAAAGCCCCAAGGTATGCAACTCCCAGATGTCTATCAGATATGCCAATTCCAAGTGTCAGGGCCGCCTGGCTTGTCAACACCCCTTATGCTTTAGGGATACAATCCCAGACCAGAAAGAAAGGTGTCGTGTGATCTCTCACCTGTCCCATTCCTCCTTTGGGACATATTTCCATGAAGTCTTGCTTTCCTTTTCTGACCTTCCTCTCTCTGAACACGATTCATCACTCTATCAGTGAAAGGAATCAGGCCAAGCACACCCACTGCTAGTGACAGAATTCTTTGGAAGAATATGCGTGGTCAGGTATGGCCACTACCATCTCCTGTGCTGAAGAAAGACCCTGCCAAGTACCAGGACTCACACAGTGATGGGTACAGGCAATGGTTCACATGCTGGACAGAGCACGTGGGAGAAAACACGTGACAAATGCCCTTGTCACCTGCCTTCTCAGTTGCACACTTTGGATTTTCTGAACATCTGGTCAGTCATTCTTTGTGTTTTCCTCTGAATCTTCTTCCACTGGTTCTTTCATGCTGTTGCCCTTGAGTTCCTTACCTTATTTCTGATTCTTCTTTGCACGCATTTCTACTGACAGTGATTGACGATGATGCCCGCGTGCACGTAGCCGTGTTCTCGTGTTCTATCTCCCACATCCTCAATATCCCTCAGAATTTTTCTTTGTAATATGATTCACTCTGGAACCACTTTGTTCATGTTATGATAGCATAACATTGCCTAGAGCCTCATTCACTTGTATGGTTCTGAAAACATAATGGTTTGGACATTTATGGAACCTAAAGAAGAGAGTTTAAATATCGAAGTGGCTAAGTGAAATTATCTAATTTTGATATTATATCAGCACGATTATGCATGGGAAATCTAATTGCACAATTCTGTGAGGTGTTTCATTTGAAAATTTCTATAGTCATATATAATGAATGAATTATCTTGTATTTTTATAGAATTTCCTTCAGGATTTTTTGCATTGATTATAGGCTCATTGAATCCTTAATAAAGCTACTTTGATTTGCACATCATTAAGAAACCTCTGCACTACCAGGTTCAAAGGAGAGCAAACTGAGTTTGAATAAACTTAACATAAGTCAAGGAGTATGGTCACTCTGTTTTAATTTCACCAATTTCAGGATCATATTAATTGTTGCTGGGGCCTTACCTTAAGCCTCTATCTTGTCACCTGTCTGAAAAGTAAGTTACAGAGAAAAAGGAAGAAAGCTGAAGGTGGAAATAGAGGAAAATGAAGGAAAGTAGAGTGAAGACACCATCCCATTTTTCTTTCTTACTTTCTCTCACCTTGTGTTTTTTTTTTTATTAATTACATTGCATTATATGACACAGTTTCATAGGTACTGGGATTCCCCCTACCCCTTCCCCAAACCTTCCCCCCATGGTGGATTCCTCCACCTTGTTGCATTACTACAGTTCAAGTTCAGTTGAGATTCTTTCATTGCAAGCATGTAATAAGCATAGAGTCCATCATCTTATTGTCCAGATAAGTTCAATGGCTTATTGGGAGACCTTTTCTGGTCTGAAGGTAGAGCCGGCAGAGTATCTTCCCAAAATGGCTATAGAGAGAGAGAAGATAAAGATAAAGAAGGAGACATAGAGAGATATCTTGAATCCATTGGTTCACTCCCCATAATGGTCAGGACCAGGCTAGTTTGAAACTATGAGCAAAGAGTCTCTCATGTGGTACCATGTGTCCAAATACTTGGATCATGTTCCAGTGCTTCTCTAAGTGCACTGTATGTGAGCTGCCTTGGGAGCGGAGTAGCAAGGACACACTGAATGCCAGCACTGTGGGCTGAACCTTAATCTGCCAAAATGCCTGCACATAAATCTTTTTTAAAAATAAATAAAATTTAAAACATAGCTTCTCAAGATTGTATAATGCTATCAACTGTGAGGTCAGGATTATTCTGTGTGTGGTCGCTTATATAGTAGCTAATATTTTGATAACTATGATAATTATTTATCAATTGCCTCTTTATTAAAGATCTACTTATTTGTTTTAAAGGCTTAACAGTAGATAAAGTGTGAGAGAGACAGAGAAAGAAAGAGAGAGAGATATCTATTAATTTATTCCCCCAAATAATAACAATGGCCACATCTTGGATAGTTCAGGAGCCAGGAACTCCAACCTAGTCTACTCTATGGGTAGCACGGGCCTGAGGACTTGGACCATCTTCTGATGCCCTCCCACTTCTGAAGTGGAACAAATGGGATTGGAACTGGTACCCAAATGGAATGCTGACATTGCCACCAGTGGTTTAACACACTATGCCATCACCCTGGCCCCCTTATGTCTAGATTATAAAATTAGACTATGGAAAGTTAGATAGAAAAGTAACACTTTTTATACAAGCAAGAAAACACTAAGATAATGTGTAATCGTGCAACCAAAACAATCTTCTGATAATTAAAAGAAATTTTACTAGAGTAAGATATAATATGGCCATATGCCCGGGCAAAACTTATACCTTATATTTGTGGTTTAATAAATAATTACAAAGGTTCTAGCCAGCTGTCTGATGACCCTAAGGGCAATAAATTCAACATCGTGAATTTCTCTGTGCTTTTTTTCTTTTTTAAAAAGATACATTTAGTTATTTGAAAGTCATAGTTACAGAGAAAAGGAGGGACAGAGAAAGGTCTTGCCTACACTGGTTCACTCTCTGGCTGATTTCAGTAGCTGGGATAGAGCCAGGCTGAAGCCGGAACTCAGAGCTTCTTGCAGGTCTTTCATAAGGGTAACAGGAACTGAAACACTTGGTCCATCCTCCTCTACCTTTCCTAGGCCATTAGCAGGCATCTGGATGAGAAGTGGAATAGCCAGTTCTGTAGTTGGCATCCCTGTTGGGTGCTGGCATGGCCGCAGCAGCTTTATCTACTGCTTTGCACACCAGCCCCATCCACTGTGTATATTTCTCATCACAGTCTTTCCCCTCTTCCTCAAAAGTGAGTGCTATCTCTTTGTGTTACGCTGATTCAGCCTTTCTCCTGGTTTTGTTTTCCATGTGTTTATGGACTAAAAATTACAGTTTAGCTTTGCTTGTGTCTGAGGTTTAGAGAAATGGAACCATGTGATACATTCTGTTTCTTGTTTCCTTTATTCAATATTATTTGTAAGAGTCTCTCATGTGTATGTAACTGCTGCTTATTTATTTTCATTATGTTATAATATCCCATTAGGGAATACATCGTAATATTCTTGTGCATTTTCCTGATAATAAACATTTGTGTGTCTCTCCTGTCTTACTTTATAAAAAGAAAAGTATGTATTTTGTTTTTATAACCTACTTTTTTCAACTAATATTGTTATAAATAGTTGTTCTGTATTTTTTAATATTTTTCCACTCCATGAAACTGAATGGCTGTTAAGCCCACTGGAACATTTTTAAACTGACCTGTAACTATGTGTTTAGTTACTTCCAATATCTTATAATTATAAACTGAATTTTAATTGTCATCTTTATATACACACTGTTGTGACTACCTGTGGTTATTTTTGTAATATGCTTTAAAAGATGTTCTATATATTATTTTTTTTTTCCTTAGAAAGTCAGCTATACAGAGAGGAGGAGAGACAGAGGGGAAGATCTTTCATCCGATGATTTCACTCCCCAAGCAGCCACAATGGCCAGTGCTGCGCAGATCTTGAAGTCAGGAGCCCGGAACTTTTTCTGAATCTCCCACATGCGAACAGAGTCCCAAGACTTTGAGCTGTTCTCCACTGCTTTCCCAGGCCACAAGCAGGGAGCTGGATGGGAAGCAGGGCTGCCAGGATTAGAACCAGTGCCCATATGAGATCCCAGTGTGTCCAAGGTGAGGACATTAGCCACTAGGCTATTGTGCTGGGCCATAATACTTTTGTTAATAGTGGCAGTGTTTTCCTTAGGACAAACGCCTAGACTAAAAGGATATAAACATTTTTGAGGATTTTCACTTGCATTGACAAATTTTCAACAAAATTTGTATCTCCTTAATTTTATATTAAGTATGATATTTTCCTGAACTCTTGACAATTACTATTATTATCTTTTTACAAGCTTCACAAACATTATCATTAACCACTGACCAACATTATTTATAATTTGCAATCAATTGATTATTTAAAGGTTAAATATTTCTTCAGCTGTAATAATAATTTGTTATTAAGTATTAACTTTTAACCTAAAAATGGAACATCCATGTGCAAGAGTGTCATTTACTCATTAATGAATGAATTAGAAAATAGAGTAAAAAACCCAAGAAATAAGCAAATTTGAGAAATTTTTTCCTCTTATTCTGTACTTTCTTTATTTAAAAAGATTTATTTTTTATATTTATTGCAAAGTCAGATAGACATACAGAGAGGAGGAGAGACAGAAAGGAAGATCTTCCATCCAATGATTCACTCCCCAAGTCCCCAACGGCCAGTGCTGCGCCAATCCGAAGCCAGGAGCCAGGAGCTTCTTCTAGGTCTCCCACGCGGGTGCAGGGGCTCAAGGCTTTGGGCCGTCTTTGACTGCCTTCCCACGCCACAAGCAGGGAGCTGGATGGGAAGTGGAGTTGCCAGGATTAGAACCAGCGCCCATATGGGATCCTGGCACATTCAAGGAGAGGACTTTAGCTGCTAGGCCACTGTGCCGGGCCCTATTCTGTACTTTCTTCCTGGCCTCCAAGTGTGGACAAATAAAACTGTGGGATTCAAGTGAGTAAAAATTAAATAATATGTCAGTCTCAATTCTCACTTGGTTCTTTTCTGTCATAAAAGATCTATTTGGGGAAAGCAATTTCTCTCTCAGCTGTCTATTTCTACTGTAACATTAAGGAGTTGAATGAAGTGAATTTGGATGGAGATGTTAGGATGACTTCATGAAATAATATGTAATCTCCCAGAATTCAAAGCAGAGGCAATCACCAAATGAAGCTCTTTAATCAGTCTTACTATTCTTTCTCTATGCTTAATTGCAAATTTAAGACAAAACTTAAAAAACTTGCTCAATTTCTTACCTTCAGCGCGTATGATCATGGCACACCATTGGGAGTGAATGCTTTAAAACATATATGAATATGTAGAGACATTTGTTTTTCATGTCATCACAGTCATCTTTATGTGTATGACTCAAGAGCTCCTGCTAATTTTTCCTTTGCTGTAGAACCACAAAATGGACTCACATAGTTTTGTTTTTAAGAACAGCTTCTGCAGGGAACAAGTTTTTTGGCTGTAGACCAGGGACTTTACCCTCGTGATTTTATCAGGGACATGCTCTTCCTGTCTCCTTTGAGGAGAAGCCTGGGGAAACAGAAAGTAGTTCTAGAAGAACTCACTCAGAAAAGCAAAGCATTAGTTAAGTAGAGAATTATCGTTGAACACACATTTGTTATACATCAGTCAAAGGGCAGATCAAATTAAAAGTCATTGTAAAATCCCTGAATTCTAATAGTTAACATGTTGAACCTTTTTAAAAATACCATATTAATTTCATTCCTGTGATTTTAATTTTCTTCTTCTTTTTTTTTTACTCTGCTTCTAAAATGGCCATGTTATTTTGAACAACATCACCACCTCATCCTAACCCTGAAAAATGGAAACTATTACACCAGGTAAAAAGATGGAAGAAGTTTCCAGGCCTGATTTAGATGGGACAGCATGTTCTGGGTTTCAGCAGTGAGGTAACAACTCTCTTGGCTTCTGCTCTTCGAGAGATTTGAGCTATTCTGGCAGTTCCCTGGCGTGATACAAAGCAGTGAGTCTGGCATGCTGTTCATACGAAAGCAGGAATGGAATAGGGCAGGAACCAGTGGAAAGCTTGTTTGTCATGGGGTTGAACAGGCATGGAGAAATTCAGGCAACCATAGACATGAGTGGTCAACAATGGATGTTTTCCTAGTTTGGGTGTTTAGAAAGCAGCGCAAGTGCAAGGGAAACATTGCAGACAGAGGAAATGGCCACACTGCTTTGTCAGTACTACATAGAAAGTGCTAAGCCCTGTTCTGTGAAATTTAGCAAGTTGATGGTGCAGGATAATGTGACTGGGTTTACAAGATGCAAAACAAGTGCTTCTAATGTAGGGTGTCACTAGATGTCACTCTGGATTTCATTATATGGTAGTCTGAAGATTTCGACAGCTTTGCCATTTTGCTACCAATACCTCTCGCAGAACCTGCACGTGCATGAATAGCAGGGAAGTGCTGACAAAACATCAGTTTTCAAGTGTGTGACTTCTATTAATCATTCATTATTGACATGAAGGTCTCTAGGGTCTTTGCTTTTCACGTGAAACTCATTCTCAGCTAAAATTTCCAAGCCTCTGGGCAGTGAGGCCTTGAAGAATGGGACAATTCAGGGCCTCAGAGGATGTTCTACAAAGTACTTTGACCTCTGGAAGAAATCACAGGTACATTTCATTAAGACTCAACAATTGCTTTGAATAAAAATCCAAATATCCAGATGAGGAGGGAAGTATATATTTTTTCATATTCAGACAAAAATCTTTCTCACCTATCATAGTTTATAAATAGCTAAGAAAAACTTGGAAGAGAATTCTTAGAATTTTATTGTTTTATAAACCTATATGCATTGTTTTTGGCGTGCACCTAGTAAAATTTCAATGTCCTCTAACCCAATGGTGACAAATAACGTGCTATAGAGTATCCTGTGACTGTGGATCCATGGTGTTCTTTCTTTTAGCTTTGTATACATTAATTAGGTACACACAATCAGAGCTGCGTGCGGAGGCAGCTAAATAAACAAATGACACTGTGGAAAGGCCTTTCTGCATACTAATCATATCCTACATCTGCAAGCAAAAGCTCTATAAATCGATTTGCTCTTTCACATCCAAAGACAAACAGTGATGCAAGTCAGCAGTTCCTTTGTCAAAGTCACAGAGATTGCTGCTCTTCACAAACGCATCTTTACAAAGCTGGATGCAACCATTTGATGATTAGCATTATTGGCAACTCTTCAAAGAAGATTCATCAAGTGATGTGCAATTGGATTGGTTACCATTTTTATGATGCTATTCCATAAAATCTAACTAAAGTGATTGACAGTTGAATTCTTGCTTGGAGGATGAGGAAGCCAGAAGAGGAAAATAACATTTCTGATGCCATAGAGACTATGCCATAGTTGTGTGTGGGTGGGCTGGTGTGTCAGCCACAGGGCACAGTTGGCAGGCCCTGCCATGGCATGGATGCTGGGTGATGGGCATCTCTGAAGGGAGGCCAGGAGAATGGGGTCTTGCTTGTCATATTTATGCTAAAAGCATAAATGCCAAGCCCCGGTGAATTTTGCATGAGAATATTAAGAAATCCAATATGGATTTTGTTCTAGTGTTTGAGGACTAAATGTCAGCTTGCATTTGAGGTGGTCCACTCCAGCTAGATTTTGAGTTGCACTAGCTGAATAAATATAAGGGTAAAATGTGGTGGTGGTGGTGGTGGTGGGAGAGACAGAGAAAGTAGAGACAAAGTCTTCACAGTACAAAGAAAAATGTTCCAAGAGAGTACCAGGGCACATCTGCATGACTTAGTGAATGATTCAGATTGTAACCGCAGCCCCAGGTTCGTACAAAATTAGGCATCACTAGTGTTTCCCAACAAAAATTCAGTGTTTCCAACAACAAAAATTTAATTTTTCATCTGGCAGGGATTGAAATACAATAGTAACATTACCTATTACATTTATTTCCTATTTAATCTAGCTGCAAAATTTCTATATTATTTAGCTGTACATGAGCCTCCAGTGAGCGCAGACCATGCTGACCACTAACACGAACTGAAGTGGTTGTTTCCATACAGAACTTAAATCTCCTATTATTTTCAAAGACAGTTCGTACTCTAACCCTGAAAGGCTCAGTTATAAAGAAATGCTCCTTACGCAGTTTAAAGTTTAACTTACACAGTTGTTTTAGTCTTCATGTTGTATTTATAATGAGGAAAAACTTTCAGTTTGAAACAACCTTTGTCTGATTGTGTCCTAAAGCAATCGAGGATTCATTTCAAAAGTCAAGTCCTGGATTTCTTCCATGGGAAGCAGAGGGTGAGGGCTGTTGAGGGAGACACGGGCTGGAGAGGGAGGGTGGGGCTGTCAGTGAAGAAGTGGAAGGTTCAGCTCAGGCTGGAAACCGGTGTTACACAAGCAACTTAAGCACATTGTGCCACAATTTCCTACCTATTCGATGGAGGCAGAAATATTGACTTACTGCTGAAGAGTATTCTGAAGATTAGCTAATAAATGATGGTAGGGAAGCGGTGTGCAATTCTAAAGTGCTATATAAATGATATATTGTTATCACCATCATGACTAATAATTATAACGATCATAAAAAGTGAATGACTACGCTGTGGAGAGTGTGACTCTCCCAGGAAAGTTATTTTTTCTTAGTATGTTTTCATGTTTTAACTGGACCCTTAAAGCTACTTAATTGAATAAAAGCGAGGCTATCAGTACTCCCAGCATTTATAATCTCATTGTGGAGTCTTTCCTCAAAACAGCCAAGTGGCTACAGTTATCATCTATCTAGGCTTTCCGTGTAGGAAATTATTCCTGTCAGGAGATTGGTTTGGGGTAACTTTCTTAAGAGCAATCACTTAATGTCAAGTTTCTGAAAGAATAAGCTTAATAAAATAAAAACAGGAAACAATTGCAAGTATTCTAGAAAATGATGTCAACACTGAAAAATCTAGGAATAGAAGCCACACACTTAATTCTCAGAATAGCTATTTAACTATAACGGTCCCAGATGTTGACTTTTCTTTAGGCAACATCCAATCTGCATGCCTACCTGGTTCCTGAGAACTAGCAAATTAGAAGGAAGGGGATGGCAACAGAGATCAAATGCATTTGCCTTGTTAATTATGACTTACTGCGTAACAACCAACCTAAACTGCATTTGTTGTGCTCGTGATTATCAAGTCTGGTAGGGCTCAGTGGGAAGGAATCTTTTGTGTTTCACTTTGTGTCAGAGTGGGTAGCTCCAAGGCCTGGACCTGAAACCGGAGAAGTTGGTTTAATATGTGCTTATTCCTACCTTAACCCACTCTATTTTCAACTGTATTTTTATTATATGCCTGAGGCTGGTGAGGAAGGACACTTAAAAACACAGGTTATAAGGAATGAGTTTATTTTACTTACAAATAGGAAATTCTTCTATTATTTACAACACAAGGCTGGCATTCAATGAGTCAGTCCTGTATGTCCATGGGTGGTTGGAACTTTGACTGTACTTGTTTTATTTGACTGTGGTCAGCAGACTACGCAGGGTTTTACACCTTGGAGCAGCATGATATGTTGGGCTACAGTACCGAAGGACATTCTCTTTCTAGGAGGAACTGGAAGAAAGCCCAGACTATTCTGGCCCGTTTCTTATTGTCTCAGGTTAATGGATTCCCAGCACACGCTACAGTGATTTTCAAGAATTACAAGTGAGAATGTTGTGGGGGTAGGAACGTGGAGAATTGGGGCAGTCCTAGGCCACTTGGCAAATTATTCTGCAGAACCACAGGAAAGCTCATTTACTTACATCTTGGGCACTGGGGTTGGGAAGATTCAAAGAGGTAGTGGCTCTTCAGGCCCCGTTCTCTGTGTCTGTGAGTTCTTTCCACATGATCCCTGCAGCATGGTGGCTCTGGGATAGCGAGACTTTTTGCACATTAGCTTCAGGATCCCAGGGGCATTCCAAGCAATGTCTTTAGGTGTTTCAACAAGCGTGCAGTCCTTCAATTTCTTCCACACACTCATTTTACTCCCTTGTTTTATATTTGCCATTCTAGGACTAAAGAGTAACTCCATTAGGATAGAAGAGTGCCTTTTTGCCTTTAGCCTCTGTCCCCAGGCACTAACATGGTATCTGACATATGTAGATGGCACAGTACATGTGTAAATATTTGCTGAGTGAATAATTGCCAAGAAAAGGCAAAAGTTTGACTCAAACCAATGTTAAGAGCCAGGGCGGTGTTTGGCCGTGGGGCTGGACGAAAGGAGACTCCAGCAACATGGCTGCTGCAGGGGGTACCACAGCCAGACCAGATCCAGTGCTGGAGACTCAGGCCATGGTCACAGCTGCCAAGTCCTAGGCTTTGGGTGTGCACCTATTTGGTGCCAGGCTCTGCCTGCTGGCCACCTGGAGGCGAGTTCTGGGTCTTTAGGACATGCAATTGCTGCCTAGGGATATCCATGGATAAGCCCAGTGTGAGTGCAGTTGAGGGATGAGTCCTGGGTGATATCCAGCGACGGGGTCACGGAACTTTCTGGCAAGCATGGGGAATGAGACCTTGTGGTTTGGAGGGGAGAGTCCATAAGATCTCTTTGTGCCAGGCTGATTACCAAATCCACATGGAAATCCTGAGATGGGCTGTTAGCAAAGAGCATCACTGACCGCCACACACCAGTCCGCATGAAAGCTATGGCTGGGGGTCTGTCTGGCAAGGCTAGGTACCAGTGCCTGACTGATTGGCAAAACAAGGGACGGGACACATTCAGCAGGGTCAAGGCACTAAGTGGCACACGAGAGAACCAGGTCCAAGAGTAGATTCTGTGGGGTAAGTGTGGGCTGAACCCTGTGGAAATACAAATCCTGCTGGTTAGCTCACACATTGGGGTGGTGATGGGCTGAGCTAGGTGTGACCACGGAACCTGCCATTACTTATAGATATAGGAACCGAAAGCAGTCTGGGTAGGTCAAGGTAGCACCTGAATGTGCATTCGAAAATAGGAGGTGAGGTGGGCAGAGCTGCAACTGGAAGGGGGCAGACTGGGCAGGGCCGAGCAAACCTTAATTCACAAGGAAGAACAGAAATTAGGATGGAGCACAGGTCATGCCGAGCTAGGCTGTTATGTCAACTGGTTTGCATGAGCTAGAAACACTAGGTCACAGCACCGAAGGCAAAGGCTGAGACAGATGAGGGGCTAAGCTAACTAGGTCAGAGCAAACACTGGCACGCACATAATCTGGGGCTGGGAATAGACCCGGTTGTGGAGCTGTGAAAGTACACCCCTGCTGGGTTGGGGTTCCCCCTGGTGAGTGAGGTGGTCGGAGTTGGTGCTGTGTTCTGGTCTGGATATGGCTGCAATCTCCCTTCACACAAGTGTGAACTGGGGCTGGGCACACATAACCAGGGTAGACTCTAGCACCATCTTGGGCTCTGGAGAACCCCAGGGTAGATGTAGGATGGACTAGGCTAGGTCTCTGCCCCTACTGAGCCATATGTGAGCAGTGTCTGGGTATGGATAGCCTTGGCTGGGCTGAAACATCCAACAGTAAGAACCAGAATGGATTGAAAGCCAGCAAGTAAAGACCACTGTTCCTGCCAGGGCAGGAGGTGGTCTAAGTAGGGCTGGCCCATGGACCCACTGGTATCTGCAAGATCTGGCATAGGGAGAGGTTCTGATAGAGGACCTTGCGAAACTCCTCTATCAGGACACAGTCCCTGCAGGTGAGTGCAAGAATCACAATAGGGAGCAACCCAGACTAGGCAAGAGAAAGATACCCACCGGAATATATTTGGCATAAGTCAGGGGCAGACCAGGCTGAACAAGTTCACATCACCTGCTGGCGAATCTGAGCACCAGAACAGAGTGTGGTTGAGCCAGGTTCGGTTGCAACACATACCAGTGCACATTACAGAATGCCAAGTTGAGGTGAGCCATACCAGATGTGGCCACAGCGCCCAACCAGCACGTGTGAGAACCAAGGAGGGAGGGGGTAAAGATGGCAGGGGAATGTGAGCTCCCATGCTGGACAGCCACTGGAGAGCATAGTTGGAATGGGGGAAGACCACACTAGGCAGGGCTACAACACCTGTGGGCCTCATGTGAGCTAGATCAGGGAAAAGTCAGGCTTGGCTAACTGTTCTGACTGGTACAGGCATATACTGAAGAGTGCGTAATCCAGGAATGCGAATGACCTAGTAGGGAAATAGTGGGCACTTCCCTCTTGAGATTTCACTCCCACTGGAGAACATAAAAACCAGGACAGGAGCAGGCATGGATAGACAGAACAGCACCCGCCAACATGTGTGTGGGCTGGATAGCAGAGCTGGTTGGGTTGGACTAGGCTTCAACGCCCATTGACATGCATGCGAGCTAAATGGGATTTTGGACAGACTGAACAAGTCTGCGATACATAGTGGCAAGCATGGGATCCAGGGTAGAGGGCAGGCCTGGTGGGGGTTACTGGGATTCATCCCGACTAGGCCGCAGCTCCCACTGGTTTGCATGAGGACTGAGTATGAAATGGGCAGGATAGGGCTGGACTGCAACACTCATTGGTTCATGTGGAAGACAGGCTGGAAACAGAACTGACCCAGCAACTGCAACGACCAGAATGCGCATAAGCTGATTGGGGCGACAGACGGTGCCGGACACTGTACTGGCAAGCACACACAAGAATCAGGTCTGGGATCATCTCAGATGAAGTTTCTTTGGAGATCCCTCCAACTGAACTGCTGATCTCAGAACCCCAACCATGAAGAGACTATGTCAGCCAGTGGATTCTGAAGAGATGTCATCATGCATGGAATTTCAAGATTGGCAGCAATTCAGAACTGATGAACTATCAAAACTGCTTGAGCAGGAACCTCTGAGCATGCCCCACATTGGGGACCTGGGATGGGTGGGAGGCTGGGTGAGGCTTCTCTCTTTGTTTCTCCCCTTACCATAGATGTAGAAAAAAAATATTAGTGTGGAAACAAAGGTCTTACTCAATTTCCTGTAACCCTTGACCCTTTGTGCCCTAATCAACTATGTCCGATTCTCCAAATAAAAAATATATATTAAAAAAACAATGCTAAAAACCAGATCTGCTCAAAGGAAATAATTTTTCTGTCTTATAGAAACTGTTATTTTCTCTGGCAGTAGAGATCCTACAATAATACAGGAATATGCTGTCAGTTAAGACAGAGCATGTTATAAAGCATATTGAAAGCATTTTTGAAAAAGTTTGTTCTGAAAATATAATCCTTTTGTGCCTGAAAACTCACATATTCAACTGCTTGATGATTTTTTTTTTATTGAACACTACCAGGACCCTGGTCTAGGTGCAGGGGAATCCATGGATTTATATCTAAAATTATTCATTTTCCACGGGCCCGGCGGCGTGGCCTAGCGGCTAAAGTCCTCGCCTTGAACGTGCTCCGGGATCCCATATGGGCGCCGGTTCTAATCCCGGCAGCTCCACTTCCCATCCAGCTCCCTGCTTGTGGCCTGGGAAAGCAGTTGAGGACGGCCCAAAGCTTTGGGACCCTGCACCCGTGTGGGAGACCCGGAAGAGGTTCCTAGTTCCCGGCATCGGATCGGCACGCACCGGCCCGTTGCGGCTCACTTGGGGAGTGAATCATCGGACGGAAGATCTTCCTCTCTGTCTCTCCTCCTCTCTGTATATCTTACTTTGTAATAAAAATAAATCTTTAAAAAACAAAAAATAAAATAAAATAAAATAAAACTTTATTCAAAAAAATAAAATTATTCATTTTCCAAAGATTCAGAAAAAAATAAAATTGTTATTATACATTTATTTCCAGCTCATACTGAAAAAAAAATCTTTGTGGAAATAGAGCCTCTGTTGAATTTTCTTTAGGCTTTTAATCCCCTGTGGAATATTTATAAAATTTACTTGAGTTTTAGGGGTCTCTTGCTATTTTATTTAAGTGCTCACATGAGTCAATCGGGGAGTTCATATTTTGCCCTTATGTTCAGATAAGTCAAGTGATTTCTAATATGAGGCACTTGTTCTTGGTCATCTTCTTTCTGCCGTCCCCTGGTCTCCATCTCTTAGGTGTGGATGGCTGGAATCCTGGCCTCTGTCTTTGCTGCTTTCCTGGAGGAGCTGCTGACTCCTGAATTCCAGAGTTTCCTGCTTGGTATGTTGCTGCTGCTTCTTATTTATTTATTTATTTTACTATTGTTGTTTTTGGTTCATGGATACTATCCAGGTGATGCCCAATGAAGGGAGTACAGGACTTCTTTCAGGCCACTGCCTGCTTAAAATTGTGTTTATTCTACTGTCGACAGGGCTTGAAAGTTTTGATGGCTTTAGTATGTTATATTGAAAAGAATTTTTCAACCTTTTAGTGTTAAAGCTTATCGAGAATAACTATTGAGAAATCAATTCTTTATGACCTATTTTCATCTCCCTAGAGATTTTTAGGAATTGGTGTGATAGCTTTTGACTAGCAAAGATGTCATTTTGTTTGTTTTAAAGATGAATTTTCTTGGACAGGCAGATTTACAAAGAGAAGGAGATTCAGAAAGTTCACTTCACAGGTGTTCACAATGGCACGGGCTCAGCTCATCCAATGCTAGGGGTCAGGAGGTTCCTCCAGGTTTCCCACACAAGTGCAGGGGCCCAAGAATTGGGGCGCCATCCTGTACTGCTTTCCCAGGCCGCAAGCAGCGAGGCTGTGGCAAGTGAAAGCATCCAGGACACAAAGCAGCACCCATATAGGATCCCGACACGTGCAAGGCAAGGATTTAGCCACTGAGCCATTGCGCCAGGCCTGCAAAGATGTCTTTCCTTGTTGAGAAGTCACATGCATTGGAACGATTTCTGTTTGGTCTTTATGGTTCTTACAGTTAGTACCTAACTTTGGTAAAGTCAGTTAATGAGATGTTAAATTTCAATGTTTTTTTTGTGTGTGTTGTGCTTTTTCTTTATAGAAATTCCCTTTGTGCAAGGGTATTTGTACTTGTCTACAATACATTTATAAAGACATATTTGAAGAGATGATAAAAGAACCAGGACACTTGGGTTCCCAACATTCGCTGAAGGAGTTCCTCTGCCATGAACCAACAGGGTTACTGTGCACAAGTCAGTTCATTCTTTTGTCCTAGAAGTTTTTACCTGTGAGACCAGGGCAAAAAAATTAATCCAATTAACTAGAACTGCTCTTCCACTACCACAGTCCTTGGGTTTTTATAACAAAATTACTATTTCAAACTAGTATGGAAGTTGAATTAGATATTCAGAAAAATACTTTCAGGAATAATTTTTTTCTTTCAAGTGTCTCAGCAAGAATAAACAAGTCATAAACTTCTTCATGGGGTTGGCTCTTAGGAATTCATGTTAAATGTCTCCTAGAAAACCAACTCTGATGTTGTCTATTCCATACACAATTTCTCAAAGAGTTTTTAATAGCAGTTTTTGTTCTTGCTGCTATTTTGTCCTGAGATTCCCCCCAGCAAGGATTTGGAGAAATCCATTATTTGAGGGAAAATTTCAACTTTTCCTGATGCAGGTTGTTAACTTTAATTATTCTCAGCTGCTACCCAGATTTCCCTATCCTTCCATCAACATTACTTAATAAAAAAAAAAAAAGGAAAGAAGCAAGGAAAAATTATGGAAAAGTCAAGTTACTTTGTAAGCAAAAACTGTTTTCTTGAATTTTTATGAAATCAAAATTTGCAGAAATGTGAATTATTCAAAAGCAAGCAAGTGTGCTTAAAGCAGTTTGATTTCTGTAAGTTCCAATTAATGCTGTACTAAAAGAATAGATACTCTGAGAGATCTTCAGTGCAAAGATGCAGGTTTTTATCTGATCCAATAATTCTTATAACTAAAAAATTCTTGTGACTATGAAAAATGAACACTTCTCTGAATAATCGAACCACTACTGGCTTTCCTTAATATCCATCTTGATTTCCACATCATCAATTCATAGCATTTTGTCTCAGGAAACGAGAACAAATCTGGGAATGGTTACTAAGCAAAAAGAAGGACTATGTGACATTCAGTTGAATATGGACTTTTATGGAGTGTTTGGAATTTCCTTCCATTGCTAGGTAATGATACTCTTGGTATCTTTTGTTTTGTTAAATGAAAGACAACTGAAGAAATTTGAAGGTCAGTTTTCCAACACAGGAAACTCTTTGATAGCCGTGAGGAACACTGCAAGCATTTATTTTATGAATTTAATTGAGCTTCCCAAGTCATTCCTACTGGATTTTAGATCTCCTGCCAGCCATTCATTACAGATCTTACAGTTTATATTGTTTCCAGAAGCTTTTAATGGAGGCAATACTGAATTATTCACTTGGATGACATCTTTTTTTTTGTTTTTTGTTAATTTAAATTAAGCAAAGGAATTTCTTCAGATTCAAGTAGTTTAAAAATGCTATAAATATTTGAAGAGTGAAGTAAATTTAAGATCTCACATACATATTAGTGATGAACAAGTGAAAAGTACAATAGAATTATTTGAGTAAATATTATCAATGTTAATGGGAAATTTCTATTTGAGATTTTATTTTGAAGCAACTAATATGACAGTGATTTTTAAATGGAATAAACAGGGGAAATGTGTCTTTCACAGCGGGCAGGGACGTTTCATATTTTACTCATTCTCCCTTTTTATGCCCAAGATTCTAACCTATCTCTCTTAGGTACCTACTTCAAACAGTGACCATTGCTATTAATGGGGATCCATATTAGCTCATGTGTGAGGATACAGCCCAAAAGTCCAGAGTCATTACGGTTCAGCAGGTGTTGCATTTAATTGCCTGTGGGAGGTAAAAACAAAATCCAGACAAAGAACCACTGTTTTATTCTCACCAACTCTACTGTTATAAAAACAAGGCTGAAGGAGCAAGAAACAATGAGACTGATCAGTTGGTCTCAATGTCGTGGAATGAATGTGTTCCAGAAAGATGGGTTAAGTGTCCTGTCTGAAGAGGGAAAGCAGTTACTCTTTTCCTACCAATATTTACCACATAGAAACACAGGATATGAATTTCAAAGTCTTTTTTATTAAGCACTAATTTATGATGAAATACCATATATTTGAAATACTGACTGGTAGAAAATATTTGGTATAGTGAGCCAGGCAAAGTTCAACTGTGCATTGCTCGCTTAGAAAATCTAATTGGTAGCTTAATTTTGTAAGGTAGAGATGTACATTTTTCCCCTCCCAACCAGGATGAGAAAATGGGGTGTGAGAAGAGCAAAATCAGATTTTAAAAACAGAAATCTGGGATGTGGTTCATTTTAGATGAGTCACAATTTCCTGTGCCCCCATTTCTTCTGTAAGTAAGAGTTGGATTAAATGACCTATAAGCAACATTCTGTCAAAGCTGTTCTCTGATTTGAACAGTGCAAAAGAGTTTCCCACAATAGCTTGGAAACATGTGAGCAAAAATGTGCCTGGTTATACTGTTGATCAGGATTTACAAGCACACATGTAATAAAGTTACACTTACTACCACCAATTGGATGAAAACACCGTATTGTTCTTCATTCTATCTCCTTTGTAATAGCCAGTATTTTATGTCACTTAAGACTCACACTCTGAACTATTTTGCTGTTTGCATTTTCTACTCATCTCTGGAAAGAAAATGAAGTACATGAAGTAGCCACAAAAGTTGGACGTTTACTCTCCTATGAACTGACTTCAACTAAGTTAAAAATACTAACCATAATCATACTAAAGATTGAATAAAAATAATTTTCCTCCCTCTCTACTCAGAAGTGATTTGTAGGACTGATTTGGATGGTGTGTATCCATTTAAAAAGAAGTGTCAAGGAAAGTTTGAACTACTACCTCCTTCCTAAGCCATATGTAAAATTATGACTTTGTCCTAGTGTGGTCCTCATCTACATGCATAGTTTTCCTCAAAGTCATCTTTTATATTTATCACCATGGAAGAATGGTTGCTGCCCTGGATGTGTGCCTGACCACCATGAAAATGGCAGATGCATTTCCAGAAGTTACGTCTTCAATTTTTTTTCTTTGTGCTTTCTTATTACCATTCTTTGGAAGTAACAAAGTCCTGATTCAAAAGTGTAATTCTACAAAGCTCTTCAAATAGTTCACACAGCTTAAAGAATTTAAGCCAGCTCAGTGGAGTGGAAGTGTTACTCCCTCACTCCCTATGGTTTCTGAAAAGCCATTAGCGACACATGTCTCCTTCGAAGCGTTTATGCTAACATTATTTTCTTTGGTTTGTTTCCCGGTCCTGCTGCTTTTTAAAAAATATATAAATAACACTTGCAAACAGGAACTTAACTGCACATAATGGGGAGAAAAGTTGCCTCTTTTTTTTTAAACAGCATTTTGATCCCCAGTTGACTAAGAGAATTGATCAACAATTGTATATTCAATTCGTGGAGCATAGAGAGAGAGAGAGAGGGAAAGAGAGAGAGACTGGAGTGTCAGCACTGACTCTCATGCAAGCGTTAGAATGTGAAATGCATATTTGAAATGCTTTGTAATGGCGTTTCTTTGAAGACTTCTTTCCAAACTCCAGATTTAAAACACATCCCTATGTGGTTATACTTCAATAAAAGTGATGATGATTCAGTTTTTTATTTTCCCACTCTCAACCGCAGCATATTTATTTAGTATAACCATAATTTGTTAAAAGAATAGCACTACTTTTCACAACTTATTATTGCTTCTTATCTCCAGAAATTAAAGGGAATTCATTTTTTATTAAAATAGTTTCCAGTAAGAAAAAACTAGGTCATATGTCATTGCCAAGACCAAGACTTAAAAGGAGATTGGACATAACTCATGAGCCATGTTTTATATTAATCAGTTATCATTTTGAAGAACAAATCTCCTTGCACAGAGTTGGTTGATGCGGCTGTTCTGGGAAAAGAGTGAAACAAGAATGCTTTCAAGAAGAATGCTTTCAGGGTCAGATAGTGACCCAGGGCCTCAAGGAAAGCTGGAGAAAGACCCTGTGAAAAAATTAGAAGAACCCTCCAAAAAGGCGGAAGAAAACTAATCACCAACTTGGCTAAAAGGAATGATTTCACCATTATGATGAACCATGGCATTGAAATACAGCAAAAATTATAATCACTGTGGGTTGCAGTAAACATTTCTTCAAGTCAGATTACCTCTGAAGGCTGTGAAGTTGTTTTCTCAAAAGAGATAAGCAAAAATAGATGAATCATTTTTATTGTGGGTTTATGTTAAGTTGAGCTGCGTCAGCCTGTATCCTACCTACTCTAATTGTTCTATCCACAATACAAAGAAAACTGACATGGTAAAAATTTACTTGTGTAAGTGCGTGGTGGGAGCAATGGTGTAACAGTAAGAATAAGACAAATGAAATGAAAATACAAGATTGGAAAAAATAGAAATATTTTGGCTGGTTTATTTGATTTGAAAAGCATTATTACTAAACAATAAAACAAATTATAAAAACATTATCTTAAAATCACTTCCAAGAACAGTTATTTAATCCTGATAATACTTTCAACTATTTCCCTAATTTTCAGAAAGATGAGGGAGTGGGTACAGATTGCATGGCTTAGCTGAAGTCTTCTTGTTAATGAAGAGAATAAAACAGAATGGCTAATATCATTCACTTGTATCTCATGAAACTACATCTTATGTTCTTATTACCCAAAAAATGCTTGCTTCTAATATTATTTTCACACCTCACAACATACATAGGGCATTTGGGTTTAGTGTGAAACAAAAAAATTGGAAGGATTTCACAAAAATCAGAGGCCGAAGAAGGCCCTTTAGAATGCCAGGACTTGTCAGGATCCTGTCACATATCCAGGTGTACCGCCCAGATGGCACAGGTATAAAACCTATGAAATGGGAAAAATGAGGTTGTGAGTGCTATTATGACTGTTCTACATCTATAATACATTTATCCCAAGAGGCAGTTGTACAGCTGTTAACATATATAGGCTTGTGTTTTCACTTGTACTTGCAAAGATATATAAGATTTATGATGATGGGTATCTTTCCTCTATAAAGACTGCAAAATAAGGAAATTTACCAAGGGTACAATCAAGTGATGAGATGTATTCACCAAGGATTATTGCAGCAAATGAATAAGAGAGAAAGTAAGCTTCTTCATAATAGAAACTGGCTAAAAAGGAATTAAAAATTTTGTTTCTTAGTTGGTTGATTCTGTTATGCTCTTTCACTAATGATTGTGAAGAAAAAATAGAAGGAGTTCCAAATTTCCAATTTTATTTTCAGAGAGAAGTCATTTAAATATGAACCTAACTTGAAATCATCCTTTGAACTGTTGAATTTCTCACCTGTAAAAGGTACAATGTATTTTATAGTGATGAATTTAAACATGATAATCACACAATTTTATTTAATTACATCTTTAGTTTCAAACAAGTGTATTTTGAAATTGGCCCTTCTAAACCACTTGGTGTCTTCCATAAGGATCTTGACTAGTATTGGTTCCTATTCTTGCTTTAACAACCACAAGTCATGATTTCAAGTAATGCAAGACTATTACCTCATAGTTAAGGAGAAGTTCAAACACATATTTTGCTTGGTTAAACTCAATATTCCAGAAGGGCTATCTTCTTTCTATGGCCCCTAGGGAAGAATCTGTGCCCTTCTTTCTTTCAGCTGCCAGTTGTTGCTTGCATTCCTGGACTCCAAGCTTCTCTCTCCATCTTCAAAGCACCTTCAGTTCTCTTTCTGGCTCTCCTGCCTCCCATGTTTATTTATCAGGACCCTTGGTGGTTGAAGTGAACCCCTAAATATCCTAAATTCTCTTATCATCTCAATATCTGTAACTAGAAAACATCTGCAAGTCTTTTCTGTTACAGAGGGTAACACTCATGGCTTTGGGAGATTGGGTGTCGACGTTTTTGGAGGACCCTTCTGACTGTCACTGCGGACGAATACACTTTGCTTCCTTGTGAAAAGTTTTTGTGTGTGTGTGTGAACTCTAGTTCCTTTTTATTTATCTTAAAATTTTTAAATGTGAAAATTGTACACATATCAGTATCACTAAATCATGACTGAATTCAAATCCTATACGGTGATGTGTATATTAATAATGATCAAAACATTTCTTACAGGATGAAACTCATTTCGGTAAATAGGAAACAGTGTGTTCAGATTTTTAAATATCTCCCTGGTTCCTTTCCCCTACACAATCGCAGAGTTTGAATTCAACAAGCGATGGTTTCTCGGAATTTTCACCTGGCAGTTCTAATTATTATCGGAAATCAATCAACCATCAACAGTCATAGAAAATTATGTAGTTCTGATGCTTCAGCATCTTCAATGGTGTGTTGAAAACTAAAGCTATGTTAGAGACATAAAGCTTCTTGTGTGTACAACCGCTGTACAATATTGCAGAACAAAGCAACCATCACATCATTTTTGACATTAAATTAACTTCACTTGAAATTTCTATTTGGAAAAACAAGCAAACTCGAATAAAAATCTTATGTAAATACCATGCTACAGAGCTACCAAATTGCAAATTGAACATGCACACTCCATAACCCATCAACAAACCAAAAATGTCTGCTTTTCATTAATGTAATTCCACATCAAATTTGGATTTCTTGGCCTGGGAACTTGAAGTTGTTTAAATGATTCACTGTTATCCTTAATATTCTTTTTTACATTAAAACATTTGTTTTGCGAACCTGGCGTAGTAGCCTAGCAACTGGGGTCCTCGTCTTGAGCGTGCCAGGATCCCATTTGGGTGCCAGTTTCAACCCTGGCAACCCTGCTTCCCATCTAGTTCCCTGCTTCTGGCACGGGAAAGCAGTGGAGGGTGGCCCAAAGCTTTGGGACCCTGCACCTGAGTGGGAGATTTGGAAGAGGCTCCAGGCTCCTGGTTTCGGATCAGCTCAGCTCCAGCTGTTGCAGCAGCTTGGGGAGTGAACCATTGGATGTAAGATCTTCCTCTATCTCTCTCCTCCTCTCTGTATATCTGCCTCTCCAATAAAAATAAATCCATCTAAAAAAGAAAAGGAAAAAAGAGAGTGGAGCAGCCAGGACCAGAGGCAGCACCCATATTGATGCTGGTGCTTGCAGCCTGAGGATTGGCCTGATGAGCAACCACGCTGGGCCCTGTTTTTTTCTTTTTCTTTTTGTTTTGTTTTGTTTTTTTAATTTATTTCTCAAGGGATGTGTTAAAGTTGAATTCATCTCACTTTTTTGAATGCTTTGACTTTGAGATGATTCTGAAAAGACTCTACATTGTAAAAATTTGTAGGTTTCTTTTAGTTTTTTAGAAAGACAACTATCACTAGGGGGACAGTTAGTGTAGATAGAAGCTTTTTGTTCCATAGAGCAAGTTGTTAAGAAAGAGATCCTCACCATGCATTAGATGTGCAATTTTGGACAGTATAATCTCTAATGGTAGTCTCCTTCAAATTCAAGTAAGTTATTATTTCCTCCAGTAGGATTCAAGTTAGTTTCACTGACAGTTTTACAAACTATCCAATTAATGAGTAACAGATTCACATCCAATATAGTCATCTTTGTATTCAGATATCCTACAGAAAACCTTATGGAAAATCTACTTTAAATATTAATACAATATGCTAAATAATCAGTGAAATCTTGAAATTTAGACGAACTTTTGATGCTTTGTAATATTTTATAAAACATTGTTTAAATTTTAAAAATAGTGAACGTGGTTTAGATTCTTAGATGTAAATTTCAATTTACTGATGGATTTGACATCTTTTTCCTTATTGAAAATGATTTTTAACCAAGATAATTATTCATTTTATAAAAATTCTCTTTGTATTCAACTTTCACCATAAACTAAGGATGTTTAAAAGTGGAATATTCCCATGCCAACTACTCAATTAAAAAATGTGTGGGTTATCTATTTGGGGGATAATTTATGTCAGTTTTAAAATCCTGGGTTAATTAAATTTGACCCTATATCCCAGCATGTTACTGGGTATTTATTTAAGGAATGTAAATAAGTTTAAATCTAATCTTAATATTAACCACTGCTTATGTAATTTAAAAAAATGAAATCAACTGAGGGGGAAAAGAAAAGCACTGTGGCGTACACATCTATACATACGTGTATAAATGTAAAAGCACACATACACATGAACTATGTGTTTACAGTAATCCGTAACATACCCTGCTACTGAAGGGATCATTTTAAAACTGGTGAAATGGAGTTGTCATTTGTCATTTTTACAATTACTTGTAGTAATTTTAGTTTTTGAAAACATCTTTCCTGACCAGAAGTGTTCATTACACTTTGTTTCATTACACTTTTTATACTGCAATTGAAATTTATGATTGCACAATACCAATTTCATTTTTTGGGTGCCTTACAGTCACTAAGCTATTCTCCCAACACCTACAGGGAGCATCCTTCTATTCTGAGAAGTCAGAGCAGATCTGACATGCATGCAACCCTTTACAAACATTCCTTGACTTTGCAATATAATAGCTGAATATTTTATTAAAGGCATGCATTGCTTTACATGAGGATTTAAGACAATTGCTTACCAATGTATTTAATTTTATTTGTAAATGTTAACTTTAATATATCCCATAGCATATTTTAATTTCATATTTTCCCTTGACTAGTGCATTTATGACACTTTATATTTTAATCATACAGATGCTATCTTTTTGAGTGAAAGTTTTTAGCAACATTGTTTAAATTTTGGTTATATTTATTGCTAAAATGAAATTTTTAAAATATATATAATGCTCTCACTAAACTCAGAATAGCCATTGAATTTTGCAACACACTGGCTACCACCTTCTTGCTAAGTATGTGATATGAACCATGACATTACAATCTTAAAACTGTAACAAGAATGAGTTATGTTTGTACTATTTCCCATTCTCATTATATTCTTTGTCACACAATGAATTAATGTTGTGCCATTTTCTATTCTCATTACAATCTTTTCCTTATGAATGGGGTATCAGAATTTTAATGTCTTTTGTAATCTGTGAAATATAGTAGTATGTTTTGTTATACTACTATGACCTTGCTAATATTTTGCATTTTGATTGGTTAGCCCAACTATAATATACAGGATAAGATTAGAGTGATTGGCAAATGAAATATTTCCTAGTGTTTTTGCCTGTTTTAATAAAAGGAGTTTAAGAAACATTTTTAAATCTTTGATTTTTACAAGCTTAAAAAATAACCTTGGAATATCAGGCAAGTACTTTTCTGTACAGAAACTATGCAGTGACTTGAATTCAATAGACAGAAATCATTTGAAAGTCTAGGCAAATGTTAGTGTTTTCCTGCAGATTTCATTACCCTTGTTTACCCCTTGTCTGATTGGAATGCATGTTAGAGGGCATGATGAAATTTTGTCATTGTTTTGTCTATGCTTTCACTGATATCTTTCCTTAGCCTGTCATTTACAACAGTTATCTTGATGCTAAATATTTCTTCCTCTTAAATATTTATTACCTTTATTGCACATTATAAATTTAACATACTATAAAGTACTTATGCATAATTTCTAATAAAGGAATAATTTTGAACCCAGATGTCTATGCTTTTTTAGCGCCTAAGCTTCTTATAGAGAAATGTTTCTAGTTGACATTGTCATATATGTCACATGTACGAGTCTCTTACGTGCCCTCACATCCCTTTTTCAAAACATTCGTTTGTGATGTGGGAAGGACTTAATATATAGAGGGGTACTTTCACAAGAAGGTGTACGACTGGCATGTGAACTAATAGAAACAGGTTTGAAAACACTGTATTAGTTTCAAGAAGAACAAATAAGGTGAATTCATGAGCAGCTGGAAATGAAAATTATAACTCATATAAAGTGCTTGAGCATCAATTTACAGTTTAATAATCTGAGAGAATATGACTTCCAAAGTGGTAGGAGGGGTAGCTGGAGAGGAAAGCAGAGAAGTTACCAGTTTAGGAAACTGATGGCCTCTTATTTTGATGAGTGCCAATGCTGAGAATGACACCAAATTCTCAACATTTTAAGGCAAGAAGAAAGTAACCAAAATTTTATCGTAAGACATTAGAAAATGAGGGCTCCCTCCATTGGCTCTTTCTTTTCTTGAGGTGTTGGCATTAAAATTTGCTATGCTTCTTCCAAATCAGCGAAATTCTTTCCTTTAACTACTTCTTTCCTAATTTGAATACATAAATCTATGTGGTACATGAAAAACTGTGGCTGTACACTGATTTATTTTTTCTCTGATTATTTTGGTCACTCAGAAGCACTTCAGGTGTGATTACTTCAATTGACCATAGTGCCAGATTGCAACTTCTGCTGTTTTAATGAGGAAGAGAATGATCTGTCCCTTGTAGATATAAAGTTGCTTAAATCCAGAGATCAATTTCCAGTACCTAAATACAGGAGAACAAAGCTTTCTCCAAGACTTCTAGTCACACTGAAAAAATACAACCACAACAGGAAGGAAATAATGAACTCAGACAAGAAAGTTCACTTTGTTCAGAACACACTCTCAATCTTCTGTGTCACACATGAGAATTCCCTTACTCTCTGTGAGAAAAGAAGGATTTTATCACTCTAAAACATTCTGAAGTGTGTACAAGGCTACTTCTTGACAGTAAATCTTTTATTCAGCAAATCATGCATTCTCCAGAAAGAATACAGATTTGTCACAGCAGTTACAAGTTTGAAGTTGGTCTCCACACCTTGTCTTGCCGTTTACTGCTTCTGATCAGAGTGCTCTTGTTCGCTACATGTGTTAGAGCTGGACTACACAGGTATCTTATTTGTGTGCCTTTTTACCTTCAGAATGTTGTTGGTATGTGATTTTTGTTTTAAACTTTGTTATTGGGATTTAACTGTCCAATAATTTATAGTAAATTATATCATTTAGTTGTCTTCCTTTGAAGCTAGATCCAAATACCATAGAAAAAGAATTTCAGACTTTGGATCCATGTCAGAGTAGAAATTTTTGTATTAAGGGGAAGTAGGGAACGTGAAAGAGCCTGATTTTTGTTTTTTCTTTTTTGGCTCATGGTCTCCCAATATCACAGAAGAGAGACAGAGACATGTTGTCAAGGGTTGTAATAAGAATCTCAGGACATGTCAGCCAAGAGGAAGCCACTACATGGGTTTGGGGAAAACACAATACCAGAGCTCTCAGGCAGACTCCCAAACCATTGGTCAAATGAATATAGAGTTGCAGTTGCTGAGTACAAAAGAGAAGAGCTCAACTAAGTTCTCTGGAAGATCCATTCTGGTTAGTCCACACAGACAAAATAGCATCTGGAAGAAGCCCAAAAATGATATCTAAGTGGAGACCAGCAAGGTCATTATAGAGAAGGTCCAGGCCCAGTGAAACACCTCTTCTATACGCAGTGAAATGGAATGAGCGGTCCATATATTCGCTGCAGGTTAGTAGAGGAAAAAGCAAGGGAGAAGGGGCAGGGAAAAACAAATCCAGAAATATAACAAATTTCTCAAAAGAAATCCAGTTTATCTCAGGGCAGAATTGTGAATAATTACAATTCTTTCTATTAATTGGTGAAAATGGTAGAAGAGGCTGAAGAGTGAGTGTGTTTTATGATTGTGGTAAATTTCCACCTGTTGTGATGTGTACTTTCATTTTCCTGTACTTCACACATGATGATCTGGTATTCTTGATGCTCATCCTCCTCTGGTGTTTCCACATCTCATTTGTTGTTTTTCGTCTGCTGTGAATCGAGTCTGATTCTAGTTCCCACGCATCCTTGGGTGTTCTGACACAGTGCTCTACTGTCATTGTGTTTTTCTTTATTTTCTCTCGCCAGCCTATGGGTCTAAAAGAAGAAACATATCACACTCATCCATCAATTTCTACCTTCATCAGTCATGGCAAATGTAAGCCAAGGAATTCACATTTTTTAAATATGGCATTGTGGAAAAAAAAATCAAAGAAAACCCCAAACACCACTCAACCCTTTTACCACAGTAATAATTACTTTTAATGTTTAAAATGAACTTCTGAAACTTCTCTAGGAATATTTGTGTAGATTTCTTGATTCATTCTGTTAAAACTCCTTAGGCTAAGGAATATCACTGTACTGAAACTTGTCCTAGGACATTATGAATGTTTGAACTTAAAGGAACACATAGCAGGCAGGTGTTCACTGTAGTAGTTAAGATGTGGGTTGTATGATACCTTCTTCCCACATCAGAGTACATGAGTTGGATTCTTAGTTTCCGCTACTGATCCCAGCTTCCGGCTAGTGCAGATTTTGTGATGTAGCAATGAGAGTGGGAGACTTGGATTCTGCCTTCTGGGTTCCTGGCTTCAGTCTTGTCGTGTCCCAGCTATTGCGGGCATTTGAGGAGTGACTCAGTTCAGGGGAGGTCTTGCTCTACTCTTTCCATCAGTCTATCTCTCTTCTTACTTTTCTTACCTAATTAATTGCTTTTTTCTACACAAATATATTGTACAGGTGCGAGAAATGCAAATTCAATCCGTAAGATAGCCCAGCAAAAAAAATCACTTCTTTGCCTGGTGATTAACAGCACTCATTTGCTCTCTCTTTTGGCTCCCTACTCCAAGTGAAATTTATTTTCATGAATTTCCCATAACACAGTTAAGAGCAGGGAAGCTCCTACTGGATACCTGAGACTTAGAATCCAGTGGTGGCAGATGTATAGTTATATATTGATTAATTTTTAATAATTTGGAGCTGTGTGTCTTAAAAATATCAATCTCTTTTTCTAAGATAATAAATTTTGCAATCAAATCCATCAGTGTTTGCTTAACAAACCCTGGAGTAATTAAAGTACAATTATACACTTTTTAAAATAGGCTTGAAACTTGAACTAGAAGTACGTATTTTTGGTATAATGCATTTGCATTGAACATAGAGCGTGAAGCACTGTTGCAAAAATTTTTCAAGCTTTAATAAGCTTTACGCACGACTTGTTGGAAGTTGTACATCCCAGGAAAACAAATATAGTTCCTAATTAATTCACCTTAGAATAGAAACGATTTGTTGAAGATAAGCAGTTTACTGAAAATTATAGATAATTGTTTGTAGAATTTTTAGTGTGTGGCTTTGTTAAAATTTCAACTGTCATAAAAAAGACTTCATTTAAAAAATATTTTCCCAGTTCCTGCACTGTACTTGAACTTTTTTCTAAGGCTACATCCTTACTCATTTTTATGTTTCAATGTGATTTTGCTTGAAGTAATTTTTAAAAGAAAAAAGAGAAAATTTTAGAAGTTTTAATTGTTTGTATCTGTGTATCATATATCTTCATGCTCAGAGTTTTTATTTTAAAGAAATGTAGAATTTATTTTTAACCACAATTTTTTATTGCCTATTTAATCATGACTACATTCTACTCTTTAATTAAATCTAACATTTATGTAAATGCTGATATTACTTACATTACCTTGAATTTGTCATCTACTTAATATATTATGTATGAAATAGATATCCACTATTGGGAAATGTGTGAGTTGCATGCAAAGTGAGAGAACTAGATGAAATTTTCTCTGAACTGGTAATCCAGAAACTGCATCTTTGAATTGATGACCAAATTGTGTGCCAGCTATTCTTATCAGAAATTTGTTGCTCTGGATAATGTTCATTTAGAAAACTCCCTACTGTAGGGGATATTAGAAATTGATTCTCAGTATTGGGCTAAGGTATTTGGACTAACACTTCACTGCTCACTAGAAACTTCCATTCTCTAGTTTTGCAACTTGGGTGAGTCAAAGAAATTGTTTTACATTCAGGTATATGAAAAACAATGCAAGAGACTGATTAAGAGAGAAACTTGGAAAGAATGGGTGGTATGGATATGTGTGGATGATGTAGGAAAGGTGGTGGAGTCTCCAGGGATGATTAGATTGGGAGTGAACAGCAGTGAAAACAAAGCCAGGAGGGAAACAGGGTGACACATAAAGAGCTCTGAATATGGGGTAATCTGCTTGCATTGCATCTTACAGACTGACATCTCTGGAACTTTGTGAACATCCAGTATAAATGGGGCACTCTGGTATGTTCAGTATTTATTAAGAAAATTAATTGAAAAGACATTAGATATTTTGATTAAAGGAAAATTTCAGAAAGTCACAAAGATGAGGGAATGATTAACAATTTTCATGTAGTCTTGTTTTTTTGTTTGTTTTTGTTTTGGTTTTGACCCGTGTGGTTCTAGCCAACTGCCCCTTACTGCTGAAATGCAGCAGTAACAGGCAGGTTGAAAACGAATAATTCATAGTCTCTTTAGTCTGGGGTATTTAAAATCCAATTTCAAACTGCATCTAGTGTGCTGGCGCTCTGCATTTTGTAGGTGTGAGTCACAGTACTGGGGAGGAGAAAGCCTAGAAAAGATGTGATGATGTGGTTTTAGGATCCATTCAGCCAAGCTGTGATCAGCCCATTGGAAAGTCCACTTCTAGGTCAGGTGGCACCATCAGGCAAAAGACATGATCAAAGTTATTGGATCTGACTTTTTAGAAAAGACATTCTGAAAATGCAAAACCTGTTGAGAGGCTATCACAGGACTCTAATTGAGATGGGTTGATGACTGAATAAAGAAACAGCCAAGCGACCAGGGATAAGGAGTTCACACAGACCACTTCAGAGAAGCCACTGCTGTGATGTGGCTGAATAGAGGCACTGTGATGAATGGAAATGATTTCTACATGCAACAAAACAAAACTGGCATGTTGGAATCTCAAACTAGTGCATACTAACTCTGTGGTCTTGGGCAAGTCATTTATCTTTCTGACTCTGTTTTCTCATCTGTCAAAAAGATCAGCTTTTGAATACAGAATCTCTATCTTCAAATACTTTAAGACACAGAGAAGATATTTAATTTTATATTTTGAAAGGAAAATGTAGCAATAAACATTATTTTAAATATATCGTTCTATGTGGGGATGCAATGCAATATGCATCCCTGCTTCCCAATCAAAGATGGACTCCCAATGAAACTGTTGGAAATGTGTAAACAATGGGATGCTGGACTGTCTGACATTGTCTGTACCAGCAATGTCAGGGCACACTTAAATCACAGACTGCTGGAATCATAGCTCCTTATGAAGGACTATACTATTGTAACAACATGGGGAAAATCAGTTGGAGGGTGAGACTTTTTGGGAGAAAATCTCAGTCTCTATGAATTGTCCCATAAAACTGAAAAAAAAAATCAAAATTAAAATAAAAATACATATTGTTCTAAATGGAATAAAGTTAGAAGACAGGAAGGTGAGAAACGGAAGATATATTGCCTCACAGAAACTGAACTGAAGTTTTTCAAAGTTTTTCATTTTTTCTTTTTTTCCCAGAGAGAGAGAGAGAGAGAGAGAGAGATTTTCTATTTGCTGGGTCACTTCCCAAGTAACTGCAATGGCTGGGGTTGGCCTGTCTGCATCCAGGAGCTTCTTCCAGCTCTCTCAGAAGGGTGCAGGGTCCTGATGACCTGGAGGAAGCTGGATTGGAAGTTGAGCAGGTGGGACAGAAGCTGGCACCTATATGGGATGCTGACATTGCAGCTGGACGTTTAGCTTGCTATACCACTGTGCCAGCCCCAAATTACTCCTTTAAAAAATAGTGAATAAAATTCAGATGTACATGCAAATTAATAAAATAGCATAATGAAACACTGTACTCATTACTCATCTTCAACAATTACTAACTCATGAATAATTATATTTGTCTCACTTATGTTTCTCCTACATAGTTTTTTGAACATTCATAAATATATATATATATATATATAGTTTCTATAAATTTATCCATATACATTTTAGTATGTAACTCTTGGTTAAAAAAATTTATCTTGATGTAAGTGCATCACCACTGATTGGTTTGTGTAGCCTGTCAAATCTCTTTCTCTTTCTGGAAGTTACAGGCTGCAACCAGTTGGGCAGTCAGAAGTTTTCCATCCTCTATACATCTTGCATATTGATAAGTAAATAGGACTTAATAGGTTCTACTTCAGGAGGTTGTATGACTGATGTGGAAGCAGAATGCAATTTTTCTTTAAGGATTATCGTGTGCTTGTGTGTGTGTGTGTGTGTGTGTGTGAAAGGCAAATTTACACAGAGAAGAGAAAGAGAAATCTATTCACTGGTTCACTCCCCACATTACTGCAGTGGCTGGGGCTGGGCCTATCTGCAGTCAGGAGCCAGGAGCTTCTTCCAGGTCTCCCACACGAGTACAGGGTCCAAGGACTTGAACCATCCCCCACTGCCTTCTCAGTCCATAAACAGGAAGCTGAATCTGAAGTGGAGGAGCTAGGACTAGAACTGGCACCCATGTTGGGTGCTGGCACTTCAAGGTGGAAGTTTAGCCTGTTGACACACTGCACTGACCCCATATTTTGTTTTTTTCACTGCTGCTTATAAAGGGGTAACTTTTGTTTATTTAGATTTAATCCGAGTTGAAGTATAGTTGAGGAAATTTTTACCGTTTGAATTTCACATTTGGAAATCACTTCTGGTTTTATTCAGGATTAGAATAAAATATATTTCCTTTCACGATAACAGAAAATGCCAATTTATGAGAGAAAAAAGTTATTCTTAAAAACCCATGGCTTGTTTAAAAGGGAGATGAAAAGGGATTATTTAGATAAACTTAAATACAAGATTCTTCTTAGTTGAGAAGAATTTATCTGTATTCTGGCTAAGATAGAGGGGAGACTGTGTAAGAGCAAAGATTGCATTGAAACTTAAGTACTGTTATGAATGATCACTGATATTTATTTATTTGCCACACATCATGCACTGTTTTTTATCAACATCATCAATGAGAATTTCCAAAATAATCTCACTTTACAATGAAGAATCTGAGAATGGTTGAATAACTTTGCCAAGTTCCTCAGGTGTCTTTCAGAGCCTGGGTCCAAAGTCAGAAAGGAAGGTTCCAGAAAACCTCTTTGCAAAATTATCTTCAATAACATGTCCTTGAAAGCAGCACTCAAATGTATGGCTAATTAAGAAATGTACTAGTTTTATTTTACTTTCATAGATGTTGCTTATTAGCTTTATGCCTGCATTTTATTGTCTTTCATTAAACCATTCTGTAATCCCAATTCACATACAGTGTATTTACTTTTATTTGCAGTAGTCCAGAAACTGGAGTTCAAAATAGGCATAATGGGCTATGGAAGAAGAGCCATACATTTTTATGCACTAATAATACAAAATTATTGCAGATGTTTATCTAGAACTCTACCCTTCAGTGTTTGGATTTTTTTTACTCCCACGTAACTACATATCTGAACTACTCAGATAACGAGAAAAGGCATTTTCATTGTTCATTCTCACTCTGATAAATTTTTATACTACAGTTAGGTATAATGATTAGCAATTTGGATATACAATGGGAAGATTAGATGTCTTTCTGTTTTGTACGCTAAAGTGATAGTAACAGAGTGAACATTCCTAATCTGACGATTTGAAATCCAAAATGCATCCCAAACCCAAAAACTTTTGGGTACTGGACATGATGTCAGTGGCAAGAAATTTCACACCTTGATCTCATATGATGGGTTAGTCAAAACACAAGCATACTAAACTATTGTGTAAGGTCATTTTCAAGTTATGTGTATATGAAGCATAAACATATCTTATGTTTATGTTTCATTTTAATAGAATCAAGCAATATACTTTTTTCAAATGTGTGCTTTACACTTAAAAGACAATCAGGGCTTAAGATGAACTTTACACATTAGGTGAGATTTGTCTTGCTTAGGAGAAATGGGAATACATGCTCCAGGTAAAAGGAAGTGCATGGGGAAATAGAAGACCACCATGTTATAAAGTTGAACCCATCCTAAGGAGCATTTATTTTGGAGTATTAAGGATCAAGGATAAATATTGGAAATAAGAATCACAGTGTTAAAGGCAACAATTTTTGGAGTCAGGCAAGCTAACTTTCTGCATCTATACTGAATAATTTTGTTTCCCCAGATAGCTTGCTGATTGTATCCAAATGTTAGTTTTCTCATCTTTAAAAGGGGCATAGTAAAAAAAAAGAATTAAATGACATAATGTAAATAAAGCACTTAGAAAACAAATGTTTGATCCAAAACAAGCACCAGTGATAACATTAAGAGTAATGACCAAATACCTTTGGAACAAATGGGTATTTAATAATTTTTAGTTTTCTAAGTAGCCAAACGCCCATACACGTAAGAACTCAGACATTTAAGAGAGCTGTGTGTGATACGCAGCTGTGATCAAGAAGGTCTGGAGTAGTCTCCCTGCCTTCTTTGCTCGATTTCCTGCGCTTATCACTTACAGTTCTGCAATCTGTTACGCTGTCTTAGCGAAGGTCTTGAACACTTTTGGTTACATCTCGTAGTATTTTACTCCTATCCATGCTTTTCTCTTTCCTTCTGCTGATTTCTACTATTACTTCCATAAGTGTTGTTCAAATTCATCTGGAAAGGTAATCTGACTTCTTTCTCATCCTACTGGAAGACTGCACCCTATAACCCAAGCTCTAAGAAAAAGTGCAGGTAGCCAGGGCTTCGAGGCTCTTGAGTGGCCTCACAACTCCTCCTGCACTGACATTTAAGTGGCAAAAAGAAAGCCATGCTGGTTTTTAAATCCTGTTTTGAAAATATTGAGCTGAGGTAAAGGAAGCCCTGCTCACTCTCCACTCAGACTGCATCATAGTCGCATCTGACTTAGGCCAGACATCTGGAGGTCTATATCTAAGAACATACCTGCTTCTGATGATTACAATGCCCAGATCTACAACACCGTGCTGGGCTTCCACAGTCCACAGAGACTGTAGCGCCAGAGTGGGGCATCAGGTTTTTTGGCTCAGAGATCAGCCAGCGAGCTCTCTCATTTTTGTCTATAGAAAGCCCTTAAAGTTCTCTGCAGTGTGACTCAGTGGGGTCACAACACCCTCCTCAGAGGAAAGGGGAAATAAAGCTTCTAACAGTGAACTTTTTGCCATGCAAAATATTACTCATTCTCTATTCTTAACCAGTAAAGTTGAGTTTGAATGACTGGATGATGGCTGAAACTGGTCCTGCCTCTTCTTTAGTTAGCATTGGTAGATTTCTCATCAAGTGCTAAGTTTAATATTTGACTGCACCCCACTGGTACTCCAGGTAAAACTATCACCTTTAGAAAATAGAGAAACCCAGTTTCTGGCACATGGTTGGTAGCTGGACTGGGAATTTAGTCTATCATTCTCTTACTTAATCCAGTAAATCTGTTCAGTTTCTATAACTTCAGTTTTTTAGCACAGATCTATAATATTGAAAAATGATAGTCAGTAAGCCTATGATTTAATCGGATTCTCTCAGTTAAAACACCAGGTATAAATCTTGAATTATTAGTATTATACAAGTAAACAAGCACCATCTGATAGATTTCCACTTATATATTATTTATAGACTCAATTTTAAAGAGAGCGGCAATGCCCATAAAATAAAAAAAGCAAATAACCATGTGTGGAAAGCAGATCTGCCTCTCTCTGTCTTTGATAAGTTAGGGGTGAGCTGTTACTATCTATCACCAAGTTCTTCGGCTCTAGGAAGCAAAACTGATCATACTACAAATTCGTGGAAAATATACGTATAGTAAAAAATACATTTCTTCAGCTGACCTTACACTTGACATTTCCTCCATTAGGAAAAAAGGTAATAGTAGAGGGGGGCTAGCAAAGCCAAAGGAAGAAAATTAGTGTCATTTAGATGGTTATCAATATTATATTAGCATTTTGCTTGGTGAGCTTAGGTATGACCACATATGACATTTAGCATTATGTTTATTCTCTTTATTCTATTTTTCTGTCATGCAACAAACACAGATAATTCCATCTTCCTCCTGTTTCAATAGGAAGGAGTAATCCGGGAAGTGAATTCCAACTCCCCAAAGGAGGCAACTGAGGAAGGGCACTGTTACTACCCACATTAGGGGGCTGCTAGTCACATTACAGCAGTGTGTCTTGGACACAAACACAATATGACTGATAACAGAAGGGGTTAATGAAAAATCAAAACTTTAAATACTGTCTGTATCATTGAAATAACATCTCCTTGCAAATGGAGGTATTTTTTAAGTAGGACATATGTAGGTAAGTAGCAATTACCTAGATGGATGGACAGGCAGCAGATAGGTAAGCAGTCAGAGAACTACTTTGTAGATATCTTCATAGTAAGCATGAATGTAAAATTATATGAAGAAGTGTCAAACTAATAGATGTTAGAGATCCTTGATGAATAAAAATGACTTTCATGAAGCTTATGAATATGAGAGGGAGAATATTTAAACATAACAAAAATTAAATGATGAAGGGCTGAATTACCATCCTGAGACAAAAATTCAGTCATAAGAATGCAAGCAAACATGTTTGTTTAGATCAATTCAGAAGAAAGGCTATTTCTCTCTCCCTGTCTCCCTCGCCTGTTTTTCTCTAGTCTTTCTCTATAACCATTTTATCTTTGTATTTCATTGTGGAAACAGACCATGTGTGAACAATAGTTGAGAGGTTTAGTTTTCTCTTTTGGTAGTTGAATAATTCTCTCTTGAAAAGGAGCTCTTGTTTCACGAAGATTTATCAGGTTAAAAAAAGGTTTTGATTTAATATTTGAAGATGGAGTTAACCTCCTGCTGTGCTTTAAGCATTTGAAAATCTGCTGCAAAGTGGCATTTCAAAGACAGCTTAATATTAAATTCAGTTCACAATATTCATATCTAATTGTTATAGGATGCGTTGTTCTGTTAATAAGTAGCAGAATAACGATGTTATTATGTTTGGCTTTCACAAGCATTTTTAGACCTTTGTCAAAGGACACTGTTCTTGTAAATATATTGGAAAAGATTTGTACAAGCATTTTAAAAAAATACAGAATGTCATATTTTATTCAGCTAAGATCTTCTTGAATTGGTACTCTAACTTCTTATTTAAAAAGAAACTAGCTCTACATTCAAATCCTGTGTATTATCATATAAAAATGCCAATATGTGCAGAAAAGTGCTATCTTTCCTAAGACATATTGTAGAAAACTTACTGAGGACTAGGTTTTATAATAAGTTGATTTTTTTAAAAGAAGAGTTGAAATATTGACTTTTTTTCCTTCCTCTTAGCTCTCTTGTATGTTCAGAGTACATTTTATGCCCTATACAACTAAAAACTAAAAATCTTATATATTAGGATGCTGCTTTTGTCTAGGGATGAAAGAAATGTGCATACAGTTGCTATTAATCATTAATAGCATGACAGAAAAGTTGACTGCAATGGGAAAAATCAAGCCAGTTTTATTATTCATTAAGACATTCCTAAAGGAGCTAACTTTCATAGAAATACTAGACAATAGAATTATAATATTTCACAGCGATGATGTGAAATATGACCATGTGCTAAGCTGCTTTGCTTTTTTATAATCAGATTTCCTAATGATTTATGCTAATTTAAATGATATTAGTACCATCAATTATCATCAACATTCAGACTTTGTTATTTGATTTTTTTGCTTCACAGCAATGTTAATAATTTTACCTTTCCAAAAAAAAGAGAAATTATTCTGACAAGATTTCAAAATATATGAAACATTATCACCATAATTAAAAGTTATTTTAAGTGACCTATAAATGTCCTACATTTAATTTGGGCAAAGTTTCAATTTAGGCTTAAGAATAAGTGACCTTAATTTTGGCTTCTTTAATGATTGTTTTTCTATGGTATTGGCATAGGCATATAATTCATCTTTAATTGAATTATGTTCACTGTGCTCACTTCTGCTTGGATTTATGGGAAAACTATCTGCAGAGCTTGTTCAATGTTGGTGAGAAATTAAAGTGGCAGAACTTAGGTGATTGCTAGATGATAGGAATCCTATAATTTTGTATTTTTTCACCATGTGGAATCTTATTTCTCAGTTAAATGGAGAGGGGAAAGCCACACAGTATGCTCTCCTTCATGTTTTTCCTTTCAAATTTATAATATTTTTGCACCATTCTTAGTTCTTTCTCTCTTTGTAAGAATAATATGCGACACATCTGTGCTTTCTCTTCTGAGACATTGTGTTTTTCTTCTCATTCCTTCAGACTCCTCCAAGTCCCTCGGAGAAGCAGCACGTGCTTGTCATGATTCCTTCAGGCTCTCACATTAGATCCTTATTTCCTGGTCAAGTTCATTGAAAATTTGATCTGTATTTTCTGGCTCTGTTTCCTTTACATTCTTTTCTTCACTCTTCTGACTTCTCTGACTCTCTGTAGCACAGAGTTCTGAAAGTTCCCATTGGGCACTTTTGAAAGGAGGAACAACCTTTTCAGACATGCTGCAAATAGTAGTCCTTGTTACCAAGACTGAAGTTACATGTGGCATCATGAGGCTGCTGTTCCAGAGGCCGGAAAGCTGCAAAGAGTTACATGGAGGACTGGCCAATGAGCATGGCAAGCTGAAGAGATTTCAAAGCGATATTTTGAGGGCAGTATTATAATATTGATTTTTGGGTCCAGCGGCGTGGCCGAGTGGCTAAAGTCCTCGCCTTGAACGTGCCACGATCCCATAAGGGCGCCGGTTCTAATCCCGGCAGCTCCACTTCCCGGCAGCTCCCTGCCTGTGGCCTGGGAAAGCAGTTGAGGACGGCCCAATGCATTGGGACACTGCACCCGCATGGGAGACCTGGAAGAGGTTCCAGGTTCCTGGCATCGGATCGGCGCGTATCGGCCTGTTGCGGCTCACTTGGGGAGTGAATCATCGGAAGGAAGATCTTCCTCTCTGTCTCTCCTCCTCTCTCTGTATATCTGACTTTGTAATAAAAATAAATCTTTAAAAAATAATAATAATATTGATTTTCTCTGGCACTCACATAACTCCATCTGAATCTACAAAACATTCAGCTTTAAAGTAGTATATAAATAACTTTATTATTGTCCTCCTAGGTTAGGATTAACTAGGATAACATATGAAAAAGCACTTTGAAATTAAATTGTACTGTGCAATGCAAAGTGACTGGGAAAATACAGGACCTTCAAGTTCATTCTTTGTTTCTGTGTCTCCCACAAAAAAAAAAAAACAAAAAAAAAAAAAAAAAAAAAAAACAGGAAGAACAAGGAGAAACCATCTTGCTACCAAGGCGTGGAAGTGAATTTTAAAGCCAGAGCACAGAAGCATTGTTTTATAGCTTATATAATTAATGTAGGCTATAAATTCCAACTTTATATTAGAAGTACTACATAAGTAAACCCAGGCCATATTTCTTTTTAACATACGTTCATTTCAGATAGCACGAAAAATAATTTCTTTTATAAACCGTGAGAATTTAATTTGAATTTGAGAATTAGTTTAGTTCTATATAGCACATGGGTACTCATAAAGTTAACACTTGTCCTTAAATATTATTTTGCTCCTAACAGAAAGATTAACTGATTCTTGCTATCAAGCTATGTGATATAAATTGCACTGTATATAATCTTTGCTAGTTTCTCTATTATTAGAGTAGCTTTTTCATTGGCTTTATATATCCCCATCACTAATTAAAATATTTGCCTAAGAGAAATTTATTGTTTTTTTTCCTGCTCTTGAGATTATGCCAGTGTTGGAGAGACAAATAGAAATTAAGCCAGCCTTTGGAGGTTACTGGTGCAGGACTGTCTCCCCTCTTATTTCACAGTGGTTCTGCACAACTTATTGTTTTTGCCTAACGTCTCTCTCCCTCTTCTGAACCCTCCTTTGCCTTCTCCTTCTTTAGCATGCTGGCAGAGAAGCCTGTGATTTTTCATTTCATCATTCATTGCAATTGTAGCTAAGCAAGTCTTTTGTAATCATTCATTGAGTAATAACATCTGCCATTTTATTATAAAAATCCTGGAGGCATAAGTCTCTTCAGAGCCTAGCACAGTGTCTGGCTTATAGTAGACTTTCCAAACTATTTGTGGAATGCATTAATTCATGCAAACATGATTGATGCAATTGCCCAGAAAGAGGAAGTGGAGAAGGAAGCCTAGAGGACACAGATGTGCCCCGTTAGGAGTGATGATGATGCTAGCCTTGGTCACAGTCATTCAGCAGTTAAGCAGTGACACCAGAGCATGACCTAGATACAGTTTTAGTCCAATAGCCATATTCTCACTCCAGAACTCAACTTATTCTCTCAATATTTACGAGTTGCTGTGTTCTAGGTGAATGCTGCAGTGAATGGATTATTTAAAGTCATTCAGCCATTGTATTTTTAGGGTGTGTGATAATGGTGGAAATCATTACAGAGGTGCTGCTCTGAGGATACTTGGAGCAGTCACATAGAAGCAGCGGGTGTTGTGGCATAAGACAGTAAGCCATGGTCCCTGGACAGATTTCCTACTTGAGAGCCTTGAGTAGAGTCCTGTCTCTTTCAGATGTAGCTTCTGGCTAGTGCACTTAGTGGGAGGCAGCAGAGGATGGCTCCTGCCATCTATCTACATGGCAGACCCAGATGAAGAGACCCAGTTTCCTGGCTTCAGCCTGGCTCAGACTGTTGCATGCATGTGGGAGATAGACACACACACACACACACACACACACACACACACACACACACACCTTTGTCTGCTTTTCAAATCAATAAACTTAAAAAGTTAAAATTAAAGAAATCACATAAAAGAATAAATTTGAGAGAGAAAAATTGTAATATCATATGTCCTGTAGGCATAAGACATTTTGGCAAAGAATACGTCTTTCCTCTCTCCTTTCTACCTTCTGTTTACACCTTCTCTTTCATGCTGATAATTGTAGTTTTTTTTGCACGTGCCATAACATTAATCTTGACATCTGAAGCAACTGCTTTTATTCTCACCATCACAAACCTTGCTGACATAATGGACACATTTACTTAAAGTACACAAAACTAAGAAAGACATTGTGATTCCATTGAAAATACACAAAAACTTAAACAAGTCTTTACAGCTTTGACAAATTCCTCCACTGTGTTTCAGTACCTCTGGTGCTGTTTTGCAAATATCAAAGCAGCATTTAAAAATCAGCAAAAGAAAAACAACTAATGTGAGAAATACATAATTTGGGTACATCTGGGTACAAGCACACCTTCTTACAGTATTCCTATGCATTTGGTATTTTTCGGGTCTAAAAAATTTTTCAGTGTGAAATCTTTGTAATTTCTACTTCCCAATTCTGTCTTAATGCCAAAAGTATTTATATTATTATCAAATCAGCAATATTCCTTATCTGAAAAATTATATAAAGCATTTAATCACTATTTTATGAACACTTTTTGTTACTTCTTTATAGCAACTGTTAAGCACCCTTGCTAAGATACAGAGCATATTTACAAACCTAAGTAGTTTCTTTTATCAGTATATTCTGCCTCCTTTTTGAATAAAAGTTTTCACAAACTCGGTAAATGTAACTTGGATTTTAAAAGTAGAAGCATGGCCCAATTAATTTCTCAATTAATTCATTTGTTCTACAAAGCTTTGATTTTTTTTATCCAAAGATTTTATGTAGGACAGTCAGAAAAGCTCTGCACTTGAGATGGATAATTATTTTGCACACTAAGTCTTCTAAATATAAAGCTATACTAATAATAGGAAAATTAAAAATTTTCATTAGCAAAATTATCTGTGAAATCATACTAGTCTTTGGCTGCATGACAATGAAGTTGTACAATATTGTTTCAGTTTATGCTAACAATAAATGTCAATTTTGTATGGAAGTCTTAGACTCACAATATTTTAGTCTTCCTCAAGTGTGAAAGTACTTGCTCTTTATACTAGTTATCATCTAAAACTAATGAATTACATTACATGATTATGCCAGCCACCAAAGTACCGGATTTCACGGTTAGCTTGGCTCCTGACTCCAGCTTGCTCCTAATCAGATCCTGGAAGACAGCAGTTTTGGGGTAAATAATTGGGATCCAACAACCTATGTAGAAATGTGGATTGGATTTGCAGCTCCAGGTTGTGGTCTCAGCGCATCTTATTTGAGGATTCAGTGTCTGAACCAACAGGTGGGAATATATGTTTTCTTTCTTTTCCTCACCTCTTTCTTTGGCTCTCCAATAAATAACTTAAAAAGAATGAAGTGATAATTGCCTCCTTCTACTTCCAAAGTACACATTACTGTACAGATGAAGTAAAGTACAAATACTTTAGAGGAATTTTGAGGATATGGAACCTCAAACATCACTAGAATTAGCAGGAAAATTTCCAATCCTGAGGATCATGCTTCCTTGTAGGATTTGAATTTCATACAAGATAATAACTTTGGCAAATAGTGAAGATTCTGTGTTCATGGGTCTTGCAGAATGACATTTAATTTGGTTGTATGGACTGAATGAGTAATTTCCATCTGAAGAAATTTCAGCACCTTCTCTGTATAATAAAACTATACATGTATACTTATAGGATGAT
The DNA here is from genome assembly GCF_030435755.1 of Ochotona princeps. Lineage (NCBI taxonomy): Eukaryota > Metazoa > Chordata > Mammalia > Lagomorpha > Ochotonidae > Ochotona > Ochotona princeps. The sequence continues at coordinate 28,895,999 of NC_080843.1, forward strand.
AATGACCTGATGATAGCAAACACAATTTAAAGCATATGTGAATTTCAAATAGTACGTTGGTTTACAACGCAGATTTTATAATACATGGGCTACAAAATAATTTTTAGTCATATCATTTTATTTCTTTGGCAAATTTATTAGATTACATAAATTGATTATATATTTGCTTATGACATTGAAGTTTATGTTTAATTCATGCACTTTCAAGTTGCAGGTATCAATTTAATAATTAATAAACTTATGGGGGTCTTCATTTTAATCAAAAAGAATGAATCTGAAAAATTATTTTATAAGAATATAGAAAAGGTTGAAGCCAGAAATTGCTGAGTAATATCCTTTTAATGTGTTACTCAAAAAGAATTGGGTCCAGCGGCGTGACCTAGTGGCTAAAGTCCTCGCCTTGAATGTGCCGGGATCCCATATGGGTGCCAGTTCTAATCCCGGCAGCTCCACTTCCCATCCAGTTCCCTGCTTGTGGCCTGGGAAAGCAGTTGAGGACAGCCCAAAGCTTTGGGACCCTGCACCTGTGTGGGCGACCTGGAAGAGGTTCCTGATTCCCAGCTTCGGTTCGGCGCAGCACCGGCCGTTGTGGTCACTTCGGGGGTGAATCATCGGACGGAAGATCTTCCTCTCTGTCTCTCCTCCTCTCCATGTATCTGACTTTGTAATAAAAAATAAATAAGTAGATCTTAAAAAACAAAAAGAATAGCATTTGAGTCTGTAAGCTGTTTCACATATATGTATGGGACCTAGTGCTTGACAGAGTTGTAATTCATGTTAATTTTTTGAAGAGGAAAAATGGAAAGTTAATCAGTCATATTACACAAATGAAAAGCCAAAGATATGCAATGAAAATTAACTTTCCTTAGTGTTTTTTACTTCATATTTGTTGAAAAATAGTAACAGGCTTAATTTTGTATGTTAATGAGAATGAAATATTTTCACCTATGAAAAAGTTATTCTGAAATTCTTCTAAAAATATTTCACAATTTTAAAATTAATATTTATTATTGTATGTGTTATAATTCTGAAATCCTCCTAAAACATCTGAAACTTATAAGCTTTGTCTTGCTTGTAACTTATTGATTGGATATTTAAATAATTAGGCTCATTTGGTCAATATCTTATTTGGATTTTTGTAGGATGAAATTGTAAGCTTGTATTAAGTTTCTCACTACCTTGGTGTTATAGGGTTCAGAGTGTGCGCTACTTAGAGTATTATGTAACTCTTTTGTTCATTCCACTATCTTCAGTTCAAGGCTGAAAAGGGAAGATGTCATAAAATAGTGTAATATTAGTGTCAGGCAAAAATACCAACTACTTTGTCCATGCAATAGAGATGGAAGATTGCACAGTATAAACTTTAGCTCTTCTACTTGAGAAAGAGCTGTGGAAGCAGAAAGAAAACATGGAAGAAGACAGCATTCATTGAGAGGGAAGCAAGACTGAAGTGAATAACCTAACTTTCGACTAGATTAGAATGTATTTGAAATAAACAGAGCGAGCGGTGTCCCACAGCAACAACAGGAAGAACAGCAAAAGGGGAGTCATATCATGTGCCTTAAAAGCCAAGAGCACTACACCAAAACACAAGCTAAAGGCAAGAGTGAATTCCACTGTGCCCAAGGACTAGAATTTTGACTGCTAAAAGGACATATCCAGCAATATTCCAAACTATTGAAGGTTTAAAAGAATGCCTTATGATCATTAGGAATTTATGATTCCGCCAAGGTTATGTCACTTATCTTCATCTCCAGTCACCCTCTTCCATGCACAGCCATTTTTTTGAAAGGTGAATAGTCTGTGTTACCTGTCTATTTCTCCACTTTTAAACTACCAACGATCACCATTGCTAATCACCATGAAATACATATTCTCGTACCACTGATGGCTCTTTCCTTCGGTGAAGGTCATCAAGGATCTGCTAATTATTCAACAGTGGGCAAATTTCTGCCTAGGACTTTCTGTAGCAGTGGCAAGTTCAACATTGCTCCTTGTTAGTTCTCTAATTTCCCTTTTCTCCAGGTGCTTTTTTTGCTCCAATGCATTCTGGTCTCCCTTGGTCCATGGCATTTCATTGACTGCCCCTCCTTCGCTTCTTTGCTATGGCTGTCCATTTTAAGAGTTTCTCCCTATATGGTTTTTATCAGCCTTTGTTTCTTCCCAATTCATACTGTCTGGATGATGTCACTCGGTCACATTGATTCAAATACTGCTTAGGGATAAAAGCACAATATCATCCCTTTCTTTCACTCACATAGCTCCCACAAACTCGCCTCTCTGGAACGTCTTCTTCACTGATGACTGAACCTGCTTAAGCAGTAACTTTCCTGCTTGCAGCCCAAGATGTTTTTACTCATAAGCATTATTTATCCTCATTGCTGATTTTTATGAGTTTTATGTATTAGTGTCTTTATTTTTTCCTGAATTACCCTGGAAATCAGGTTATCATGTTTTGCTTAATTTATGGGCTACTTTGATACAATTGATAAACAGTTAGTTCTCCTTGGGGTGCTAAGCAGAAGGTCCAAGACCTTTTAAAGGAAATTTTAAGAATTGGGTTACAGCCCCGGCTCTTATTAAATTTCAAGCGCGTGCACGCGTGTGCGCGCACACACACACACACACACACACACGCACACACATGCACAGGGAGCAGCACAGTATGTTGCAGTTGGAAAAACAGTGGTCATAGTCTATTTCCAAACGGGAAATGTTTTTGAATCTGCGATTTTTCCATTATTCACATTTTCAGTGAATTCTTAAAAGCTATATAATGAATTAAAAATAGCTTAATGGGCTTTTAAAATTCTTGGTTAAACTCAGATATGAATCTAAGACTAACTGTAACATAACAGAAGACATCAAATAAAACAATATCCTGAAATTAAAATATGCACATGTAAAAAAGATAAATACTAAAGTGAGCTAAACACTAGAAAAATAATCATTTATCTTATGTTTATCATTCATTCTACTAATTAGCAGATAATCCTTTCAAGTAGAACTCGAAATAAGATTATAAAACACATGACATTCCTTTATGAGATGTTTAAAGGATAATAAATAAGTTTCACTCAAGAGAGATAATAGCCAGGGCTGCTGCTATTTCCCCAGATGAAAGGTGCCTGCTTTATCTGATTAGAAATGTTTTTTTCTGAATAGAAATGTTGCTGTTAGGGTGGAAACATTGAATTTTTTTCATTCCTTAAATCCTTATTGAAAAGATAAAGTTAAAATTAAATGTATTAATAATATGCCATTGATGGAAAAGAGAAAACCAACCTACAATAAGAAGATTTGATGCCTTTGTTGATTGATTCCGACTGGGATATTCTTTTCCCTCATTTACTTGATGAAGCTTGAGGAACAGAATTTATTAGCATGGAATAGAAAAACATCAAAGTATGAATTTTAAAGAAATACATTGGAAAAATGTAAAAAAAGCTGCACATGGTATTCCCATGATTGCAAATATATAACATGACAAATATGTCACTAACCAATGTTTTCAAACACTTTGTGGAGCCAAAAGGATCAAATCCACATGTTTCCAGTGTTTATATGTTTACCAGACTGGCTTACAATTACCATATTAATTTATGTACTTTTGTTTTTTTACTATTTCTTTTTTACATTTAGTGACCTTACTTCAATCTTTTGTTCATGCAAGGGGCTTTATAAACCTCATAAGAAATGGTATAAAAGATAAATTTAGGGGTAGGGTTTATCTCTTTCTGCCTTTCACATGCATACATACATAAATACATACTTTTAAAGAGAGATTTCTTTTAATGCCAAAAATATTTGAAATTCACGCACTTTTTTTTTCATATGTGTAAGAGAGAGAGAGAAATTGATTCCGTCTGACAGTTTACTTTGCTGTTGTCCTCAAGGGTCAGAGCTGGGCCAGGCTGAAGCCTGGAGCCACGAGCTTCATCTGGTTCTAGCACAGAGTGGCAAGGGCCCAAGCTCTGGGACTGCATGCTGCTGCTCTATTGGCATAGAATCGGAAGATGATCCACAGTCTGCGTAAGCATTCTGAAGACACTGATACTCACAGTGTCCGAACTGTACTAAGCATTTCTATCAAATCATTTACAACTTGTTGTCTTCTTTACTCTGTCATCGCAGAATCTGAAATAGGAATGTGAGAAATCTCTCAGATCACCACTCTCTAAACTGTAAAACAGGATTGCATCTACGAGGTCCGAGATCAGAGACCCTGTGTTAATTCACTACATATTGCTGCCAGTGTAACTGCTTTTAAATGATGAGTAAGAGTCTGTTGAAAATAATCTTTTCACTCACTAGCCTACTTAATGAGCTGGTGTGGAATTTCTACTGGTTTGTATGGGTATGTTTAATGGATTATTTTCGCTTAATTTTGTGGATTTTTCAACAATGATTACTCACCTTTTAGTGAAGAAAACATTTGAAAGTTGGGCATGATGTAGAATTTTGAGTGGAAGAATGAGCTTGAGGAACCGAGCAACAAAACGGAACAGATTTCTACTCGGTTACATCTCCAAACAGGATAAAATTTAAATGCTGAGGCCTTGCAGAGACACAGTCAACCCCTATCTAACCTTGAACACTCTCCTGCAGGGAATTCTGTCTCATCAGACAGGTGATTCAGCTACGCTGATAACTCCCCCATTGGCAGCTTCAGTGCAGCTTTCCCGGTATCCATTCTTGCATGTATCATACTGTTTGCCTATTTTTTGTACCTTATGGCTCATAAGCTCCCTTTGTAAAGGGGTTCTTGTATAAAGGGAACCAGTTTTTCTTTCCAAACTCACTTCTTCTTCATTTTTTATCAGAGTAGATGTTATCACACTCCTCTTGGTAAACCAAGCCGGAGGTGCAGGCTTTCCAGAGATTTCTCATTTTGGTGTTCTTGATTCTTCTTACATGGACCACATCCTGTGGTTTTACCTTTTTAATGCTGATTCTCTCATATGTTATATACGCCACATTGCCTTAGTTTAAGTGTTTATTAAATATCATTAGTTTTAATACAATTATATTCTCATTTATCTCGTGGCATCGAGTTCACTCCCATGATTCACTCCCTCTCTTGTTGTTGAAAGGATCTTTCCAACATTCAAAACAGATCACGTTATACCAGGACTTACTGCTGGTGTGTTCAGCCTCTCAGCATTTCAGTTTCCTCAAAACACAAAATTCAGACAACTGTTGTAGTCGCTTATGATATTGTGGTAAACATTAAGTGGGGGATAGTCAAGAGCAGAGAATATTTATTACAGATGCCCGGTGTGTCCTGCCATCGAAATCCTTTCTGCTCCCTATCTCTACATATCTTTTTCAGGGTGTCTCCCTGGAGAACTTTCCCTTCTTATTTTCAGCTGGATAGTATCTAGTGTTCCCTTGAATCTCAACTTGTCATCACTTCTGGACAGACAGGTCTGGTACCCAGAGACTGGATTTAGTGTCAGAATGATCTGCTCCCAAAGGATTTTCCATGTTTCCTTCTACTGACATTTTTCAACCAGAGTTTAGCCATGCATGGTGAGCACCTAAGAAGTCCCTGGCATGCAGAGATGCTTTCAATATTTCTGAACAAAGGATAAAGATATTCTTTTATAGGGTACATGCTGTAAACCTTTTTATCATAAATTTGGCTATTTGGAACTTCATCCTCCTGGTGGAGTATTGCAGTGTGTTTATTTACTGTCCCTGTTAGGAGAGCTCGGTGTGCTCTCAGCTCTGGCTGTTCTGATCTGGTGCCCACATGGACACAATCAATGCAAACATATCCTTGTCTTCATTGTGCCACTACTAATAAATTCCTACTATGACATTTTCAAAGAGTATTGAAAGTATTTTTTATATTTGCTTACATATTCAACTATCTGGTTCATCTGAGAGCCCCCTTTAACTCCTCCCTGAATTCTGTACCTTTTTTTTACTCCTTTTCTTTGCTTTGTGCCATGGAAGGCTCATTCTACTAGGATTTTTTCTGTACTTTGTTCACACTTTTATAAATGGTCGGTATTTATAGCGGGTCGGTATTGTGGCACAGAAGGTTGAACCATCACCTAGAATGCTGTCCTTCCTTATGTGTGCCAGTTAGAGACCTGGATGCTCCTCTTTTCATCTGAATTCTTGCAGCTGTACCTGAAAGGCATCCGATGATGGCCCAGGTGCTTGTGCCCCTGCCTTCCATGCGGGAGACTTGGATGAAAGTCCAGGCACTTGGCTCTGGCCAAGCCTAATCCTAGCCATTATGGACATTTTGGAGGGGTGAGCCAGCTGGTAGAAAATCTCTCTCTTTGTCTTTCTCTATGCCATTCTCTCTGTGGCTATGCCTTTCAGAAAAAAAAAAAAAAAACTTTTAAGAAAAGTTTACATCAAAATGTCTGCCAGGAATGTCCAGATATTTTTTACCTGACAAAATCATATATGAAAATAGGCACCTTATTTGCTGAATACTCAGAAAGTGCTAAATGAGAATCGTTAAATAGACAAAGTATGTGAAAGCATAGTGCTTATTTTATACAGTCCAACCTTCTTCAGGGAAAATAACTGTCTTTATCTTGGTTATATAATCTGTCCAAGAGGATAATGTTAGTAGCCATTATTTTTTTAAAGGGTAAGACAAAAACAATGTAAAATAACAGACAAAGCAGTCTGTTGGAAGAAAAATATCTCTAATATTTCACATTTGGTAGTACATTTGCTTCTCTTTTATGAAATTATTCAAATTTCAGAAAGCCCGTATGATATTTTAAGATGATAAATGGAAACAGCTACCTAACTAAGATGCATGTGCATATAATGAGAAATATAAAGCTGATTCCCGGAGAACTAAGTTGTGTCCCTGCAAGGTAATCTGCCTCCATGGGAAGTACTGGTTCAGTTCCTGGCTGCTCCACTTTCAATCCAACTCCCTGCTAATGTGTCTGTGAAAGCAACAGAACATGGTTCCACTAGTTGGGCCCCCGCCACCATGTGGGAGACCTGACTGGATTTCCCGTGTCCTGGTTTCAGGCTTGTCTTGACCTGGCTGTCGTAGACATTTGTGGAATGAACAGATAATGGGAAATGTGTCCTTCCCACTCTGTCATTCTCCCTCTCCCACCAACCTCTCTGTTGCTCCATCTTTTGAATAAGCAAACAAAACAAAAGATTCAGATATTTTATCAAATGTTTTAAAAAAGGTTGTTATAGAATTGCTTCTTGGCCTTTTGGCTATGATCAAGTGTAGCAAAAATGCTGTTATGGTCACAGTTTCATTCAGTGTCGGAAGCCAAGAGATTCTAATTTGTAATATAAAATGCATCTACTGAAGGTTATCTTTCAAGCTGTGTATCTCTTAAATCTATTACATTAAAAAAAGGATACACATGGACAGATATTTCACAAGAACTGTAAATTATCTCACAGTGGGATATTAGATCAGCTCATAAATGCAAGTGAATAAATGCTTACCCAGAGCAATCAGAGGAAGAGGAAAATATGATAGATGAGGAATTGTTCTGAAAATCACTAACACCTAAAACACAAATCAAGGGAAAAAAAATGTTAGAACACTTGGACAAACTGAAAGCTTACTTTAAATAATGACTAAAAGTAAAAAGCTTTAGATTTTTAATATTTTTGCCTTGGAAGACTATCTCAGTGTTCCAGATTATAAACATAAACTGATTTATCAAAAGTGAAAAATATTTCTGACATTTTGATTACCACAGTAATTTTAAGTTATTTTAATATAATTTACTTATTTTTAATAGTTGAGATATTTGTTTATACTCAAAGAGGTGCAAATATTGCAATAAAAGTATGTAAATAGATCTGTTTCTGTTTCACAGATTGGATTTATATAATATGCCAATTATGTCAGAGGGGGGAAGCACTATATTTTCTAATCTAACGTTTAATTTTCCATCAAGGAAAATACTGTCCCACAAAATCATAGAAATGCACCACCGATTTTATGTCACAACCACCATTTTAAAAGTAACATCCCAAGGAGGGAAAAAGCAACTGTTACTTTTCTTTCATCTCTTGTTTAAATTTCTGCACTATGGGCATCTTTCTTGGAAAATGTTTAAGGTATGAAGTATGCATATCATCTATTATGCTGTTCTAGATACCGTTGAATTGATATGTCTTAACGTTTTTGAAAAGCTTTGTGGAAACAATCAAGCAAATTTTTCATTAAGTGATATTTTTAAAGAAAAGATTTTACCGGTCAGATTATGTACCTATCAAGGAGTAGGCATCTAGGTTTAGTATTTCAATTTAAAATTCGAAACATATTTAATGTAAGAATAGGATTGGACTGAGTTAATATTTGCTAAAGGAAACTAATTAATACATTTCAGGAATCTTGTCTAGTTCTTCACATGATGATGTGAGGTGAATAAACCAGCCAGTAATAAAGGTGATCATTTAATAGTTTATAGATTGACATGACTCTTATGAAGGTTAAATTTTCCTCCACCAGTTTTTGTCTCGTTAAATTTCTTTATTCCATTTTCTATAACATGCTCTTTCTGACAAGCATTGAGTCAGTGGTGCACACAGGCAAACAGCCCATAAATTCACCCCATAAATACAAATAAGGGCTCACATTCACACGGGTGTATGGACTCACAGAGGCTTTGGCTCTGAGGTGAAGCAATTTTAAGCTCGTCTACTTAGAAGGGCACTTTGACTCTCAGCCGTCAGAATGCAGTGCAGTGAAGATCCTCAGAGTGGAGCTCAACCACAGCCTACGGCGGAGGAGCTTAGGGCCCTCCACCTTGGCGCAAGGTCATTCAAATTCCCTCCCTCTGATTTTTCCACTTTCTCCGTTATCCAGTTGGGAATTCAACAATACGATCTTGAGTGGAGTCTTCAGACTATACCATTAGCTTATTGAGCAACTCCACCTGCTTTTAAATTTTAATGATGCATTTTTAATATGATAAATGTAGTATACTTGAATGGTTTTATATGCAGGTTAGATAAACTGTGATTTTTTTTGTTACTCTACAAATACTACTTTCCAAATAGGCTTATAATTCTAAGACTTGTGTTCTTACAGGTGTGGTTGTGATTTAAAAATCAGTGGTGATCTGTTCCAATGAACAGAAAGCAGATGTTGCAACAAGTATTTGAAGGATTTTATAAATTAAGGCACTTAACTCAGAATGGAGAAGAGTAAAAACAGTGCATTTTATCAATACTCACAGATAGCGTTTAAGCAAACTTTTCTGAAACAATACAAAGATGACAAGTGGATGTTACCATGGGAACTATTCAGGATTCCATTTATTGGTGGCTTGAGGAAAAAAAGTTGAGAAAATTTGATACAATAATTACCTGATTAGAACAGGAAGTTGCCTAGAAATCAGATTTATTTGAAAGTCGAGATATTGTGCATACTAAACACCTTTTTTCTTACAACTCCACAGGGTTCTTGCAATGACTGAAAGTGAGAAATAGAAGGAAGTAGCTCTATTTTTTTTAAACACTATTTAATCTATAAAGTGAAATAGAAGACTGAGGGGGGGAAATTGAGGCAATTCCTCAGGTAATTAAAGTTCCTTTAAATTACTTCAGTTATCTGAATATTTCACAAGAACCTATGTTTTATTTGAATTAATAAGATGTTAAGCTCATTTCTGTAATTTATGATTTTTAAAAGCAGACTTTCAGGCATATAACTTCTGTTTAAAGTATTATGGGTTTTTTGTAAATATAAAAATCTCTACTGGCAATGAAGAAATTCTATATTTACTTTGTGACTAACATTTCTCCTTTGCTTTAAAATATTTTTTGATCTTCCTTACATGGTTGCCATTGTGCATGTATTTTACATTTGTGTGACTCTTGAAGCATTATATATATATAAAAAGGTGCATATCTATAGCTGGTATCTGGAGAGTCAACCAGGGATGGAAACTCCATTCCTCTCTCTCTCTCTCCCATCTCTACCTCTATCTCAAATAATTCAGAATAGATTTAAATGTGTAAGTGGCTAAAATATAAAACAATAGTTATCAACAGTCTTAATTAAAAAGTAAGCATGAAAAGGGATCAGAATGAAGCAGTGTGTTCAGAAAAAGGAAGCATTAACCAAATTGCTTTACTAAATCTAATGTCATATTACCATATCTATTAAAAAAAGGGTCCATTTTAATCTTGGCTTTTCCATAAAGCGTAACAGAAAGTCCTGTTGAGTTCATAAAGTTGGATCCTGAAGCCACATGTAGATATACACGGTTTGATTAATAAAGGCAATTATAAAGGAAAACAGACAAATTATTATATATTTGGTACAAATATAGAAGTAGATGAAATTTCTGTGAGAAGAATCTTGGATACTTGAGAAAATTCCCCACAGTAGTGTGAATGCCTTTATAGAGAGAACAAAAATCTATTTAACCCAGCAGTAGTATTACATATGTATAGCCACTCCTATATCTTCTCCCCTTTCACAGAACTTGGCAACAGTTCAATTGAACTAAACCTTAATTTAATAAATTGCCTAACTTACAACTGTAGAAGGAACTAGAAAATTAGACAACAAAGTATGATGAATGTCATGTGGTAATTGACAGTATTTCCATCACAATTTGAAGGATACTATACAAAATGATGTTATAATTTGAATGTATTTAAAGCTTTCTTAATGTATGTAAACCAATTCATCAACTATGTAAGCTACCCCATTTCAGAAAACGAAGCTAGGTTTTTACTAATGGCTGGATTAAGAAGTAATAGCAAAGGGGCATCTACCTAATATCAAGACGAGGAGTTCCTGTCATTGTTTGGGAGCAAACATGACACGTGAACCTCCTTTACTGTATTATGTTTGAGTCAAGGATGGCATAGCTTCTTTCAGCAAATAAAATTATCTGAAAGTGAAACTATTTACACCTCTAGCACTGCACACATAAAGCAATCGCATAGTCGATCATTTGTGGGTTCTGTTATCCACACGGACTGTGAATTCTTCCTCAGAATTATAGTATTTCGTTTCATTTCAGCATCCTTCAGAGCTAAGCACAAGCTCTGGTACACAGTTGTTACCTAAGATGATGCGATGAATATACCAACTGCTGTGACTGTTCTAATAAGCTTAAATAGTGCCAAGTATCACACTGACCAGTCTATGGAGACAAGTCAGCTGAAGACATGATACTTAGCTATCAATCTATAGAAACAATAAATGTGTCCCTTATTAGGAGCAATAAAACTGAACTCCTAATCCCTGTGTATACAGAGCCCTCCAAAAGAAATGGACTTCAGGAAGAAGATGAAAGGTTGGGTTGGATAAACCATGTAGAGAGACTATGGAGGCTAGTCTGCGTGGGGAAGGAAAGCTCAAACTCTGAGATCCGTGTGGACCTTGGCCTCTGCAGAGATTCCAAACATGTGAGCATTTGCTCCTATCTGCTTTGGACATTAATTTACTAGAAACTGAATTGAGTCCAAAATCTATTTCTGTTCTGGCAGTGTGGCATGCCAGAGCCTTTTCTCTTTATGTACTTTTGGCATATGTTCAATTATAATTAATTCTTAAACATAATAATTCAATTCCACTCTAGTTTGAAGAAATTAAGTGTTACCAATGTTTATTTGAGGAAATAAGGACCTCGTCCATGTTTTAAAAGTCAATGGAAGCAATGGCTTATTTAAGGCTAATATAAAAGGAAGTCAGTTCAACATATGAGTTCAAGAGATTCATATTTGGACAAGTGACACAGAATGATATAGTGTAAATATGAGATGATATTATTAAAATGCAATCCAAACACTACTATCCTAAATTACGTTTTTATTTGTTTCCCTTTATGTTTTCAAGGTTTGCCATGAGCATATAAGACTGTTTTCTTTCAAGCTTTATTCTCAGTTTTTTTGTGTGTGTATAGCAGTTACTCATCAAGTATTTAGTCACTCCCCCAAAATCCATAAATTATCAACTGTATACAATATTGTTCTAGAGTCTTGGTGGATTAAAACAATTCTAAATATGTTCACTGATTTAAAAAATGGCCCCTAAGTTACTTATGTTAATTAGGGGAGCACAAAGAGCAATTTATAATAGATTGCAGAAAATTATCATCTATTTTTTGTCTTTAATAAGGCATTGAGACAACCAAAAAAGTCATATGATTTAGTGACAAACGTTTTCATGTAGGCATTGGGATCTACTCCTTAGTCTTGGATGGCATGTCCTGTATTTTATAGATAGGAATATGGGATAGCATGAACCAAGATGTGAAGCTGGGCACCCTGCCTCTTGCGACCATGAGGAATTTTCTTTAATCAGAGGGCATACATGAAAAGTCATTTGGAGATTAGCATGAATACCCTAGTGAAGGTATTTTAAAATAGGACCACTTAGCTCTGAATTGGTACACAAATAGTGACACAACATAAAAATATTTTTGAAAAAATGAATCTAGCATTGATGTTTGGGATAGTTTGGAGTGCTTACAAGAGTGTGACACCTGTGGATCATGTAAGAGCAGACTGAAGTAATTCATATATTAGATCACACAAGTAGAATTTCCTAAGTTAAATGAAGAAGAAAAACTCCCCCAAAATTGTGAAGAAGTTAGACATGTTGCAGCAGAAGTAGAAGATTAAAGCTGGGATTATTTCAAAGTCCTTTAGAAGGTTTTGATTTAGAATGACAGAGAGAATATGTTACCTTCTGATAGGGAAGTGGAAAGGGAGAGTTGATTTTGAGGGAAAGGATAATTCTTCAGTATCATCCTAGCAGAGTACTATTCCATTCAATATTACACATCAGGCACTCACGACGTACCAGCTAACATGCTAAACAACTGGGATTTCACACATGCTTGCTTCTGGGGAAAGAGATGACACCGGCTGAGACGTTTGCGTTGAAGGGGAATGACTCAGACCGAAGGGAGAATGGGAGAGTGTCTAGGGCAAAGTGAGCAACACACATGAAGCCTTAGGGAACAGAGCCAGGAACATTCCAAAAGTAGCTTAGTGGGACTGGACTGCACCAAGCGAGGTGTTCTTTTCTAGTAAGCACAATTTTAGTTTTGGTCTTTTACTAAAAAGGAGTCACATTGGTGCCCCCAAATATAGATCAGCTTCTCAGAAGGGAAAATGAAATTAACTTACCAATTGCTTAAATACAATAAGTGTATTATAGGTTATGGTAATGCAAATTTGTGTAAAATAAGTTTAAAACTCCAGGTATTTTTTGTCAATAAGGACATAATAAATGATCAGTTTTCACAGACATGACTCTACGTGACTTTCTGGCTACCTGTAGGTCCTATTTCACCCATTATTCTGAACACAAAATGTAATGGAATCTTCTAGAAGCTGAGAAAATTAAGTCTCACATGATAGATTTGATATGCTAGTATGGAGAAGGAAAAAAATCTATTTACAAGTAGGTTCTAAGAACCTTGTGGAAAAGAAAAAACTGAAATTTCAAATTCTGGTATCTGGAGTAAAGAATTGGGAAAATGTGTAAGATGGTTTTGAGGGGGCCTCCAGTCCAAGCTGTAGAAAGAAAACAGGATGGCTTCAAAAACTTTGAACCTGTGACCATAGCATAAAACAGGGACTTAAATATTGAGAGGTAGTGCAGATCTGTTCCCTGGAGCTGGAGCTAGGGCTTCCAACACCAAGAATTCCTGGCATTGTATTCTGCATATGAAGAAACAATTACAGGCATAAGATTCAATTGAGGAGAGCTCAGTGCCCAGGGCAGAAATGGAAGAGCGGGTGTCAGATGGTACAGGACCTGTCTTTAACAATGATGAATGTGGAAACAGCAACAGTAGTCTAGTTCTTTTTTGTTGAAGAGTTTAGAAAGTGGATTGACTTAGTTTGACTGCAGAACTATTGGATGCTCAGAAGTCAAGAGGACACTGAATTTCCTTCCTAAAAGAGCGTATAGCCCTTACCTGTAATGTGAAATAAAAATATTTAGGGTCAGCACTGTGGTGTTGTAGGCTAAGCCCTCATCTGTGGCACCAGCATCCCATAGAGGCACAGGTTCCAGTGCTGACTGCTCTACTTTTGATCTACCTCCCCGCTTAAAGCCTGGAAAAGCAGAGGATGGCTCAGGTCCTTGGGCCCCTACCCGCCCTTGGAAGACCCAGAGGAAGCTCTGGCTTCATAATGATTCAGCTCTGGCTATTGCAACTATTTGGCAGAGTGAACCAGCATAATCTTTGTTTTTGTCTCTTGTTCTTTCTGTGTGACTCTGCATTTCAAACAGAAAAAAAAATAAGTATTTCAAATTTTATCTCAAAAGCTAAAAAAGAAGGAAAGAAGGAATGAATAAAGGGAGCCACGAAGGGAAATGAAAGCAAAAGGAAGGAAGGAAGGAAGGAAGGAAGGAAGGAAGGAAGGAAGGAAGGGAGGGAGGGAGGAAGGAAGGAAGGAAGATGCGTAGAAAGGAAGAAGAGGAGAAAGTAAGGGAGAGAGAGGAAGAAAGGGAGGGAAGAAAGAGAGCAGGAAATATCATTATATTCTTAGAATCGTATCCATGGAACACATTTGTTTTCTTTATATATTAATAATACAATAACATGAACAAATAAATATCAGAACAACAAAGATTAACAGAGAGAAGGAATTGTGCCCACACTACATTATAGGCTTGTTGTGAGCATTAAACAAATTCATACCTAGCATTAACAACTCTTTTCTCAATACTGGAGACTAGAAACTTTCGTGTCATGTGCTTTCTTGAGGCCTGTTAATGAGTCCAACTCATTTATTTCAGGCTCCTAAATCTTCAAGTAGTGCTGACTGTGTCTGAAAATTAATCTTTGGGTTATGAGCCATGATTCCTAAAGCATGTTCTAATGTCCCATTATGGTCACGCCTCCAAAGACATGGATGAAAGAGAGGGAGGAAAGGAGTTGATACAGAGATGAATTTGGGAAGAGCACTGAGGGTATATCTTAGCTAATGTAGGTTGAAATCATAAACTTACTTGATGAGCCTGAGGGAAAGCCCAGCTACACAATATGCCTGCCAGCATCCCACTCTTGGGATGATACTTCTGTATTTTTGTATCATGTCCCATGTGCTTTGGTTGAACATTTGATTGTATGTGTGCATCATTACCTTCTTTGATCTAAATGATTTTATTTGTTGTATTTATCCATTTATTATTTGAAAGGCAGCATTACAAAAAGAGATGGAGAGAAAGAAAGAGACAGAGAAATATCTTTCATTTGTTGGCTCATGCCCCAAATGGCTACAGTGGGCTAGGACTTCTCTAGATTAAAGCAAGGACTTGTAATTCCATCCAGGTCTCCCACGTGGGTGACCCAGGTCCATGCACTTGAGCCATCTTCTGTTGCTTTCCCAGGCACTTTAGCAGGGAGCTGGACCACATTGCTTCCAAGCATTTATTATCAGTAGTATTTTATGATACAGTTCCATAGGCTCTGAGATTTTCCTTATCCCCCTCACCCCCTACACTGATTTTCCCTATGCTATTATAATAGTATAGTTTTTTCAAAATCAGTTAAGTTCATCATTTCAGGCATGGGCAATGGCAGTTTATCATCCTATTGTCAAAATCTATTTCACAGTTTCACTGGGAGTCCATCTTTGATCTGGAAGTAGAGATGCATACTGCATTGTATCCTCACATCTGGATATCCTAGTCTCCATTACAGTTACTATGCATCCCGTTAATTGGAAAGTCACAATGCAAAATCAACAACAGGAAAAAATTTTGAAATTTACAACTTCATGAAGTTAAATAGCATGCTACCAAATGAGTATTGTGTCATTGAAGAAATGAAAATCAAGGACCTTCTTGAAGAAAATACTGCTACTGTATGTCATATGAGTCAGTGAAGAATTTAATATGAGAAAAAAATCCAAAAACATCAGAATCCATGAGATATAGGTTCCGCTGATCTTTGTTGGTGAGATGTGTCTCCTGTAGGCAATAGATAGATGGATTTTGTTTTATAATCCAGTCTACTAATCTATGGCATTTGGTTGTTTAAAGGATATGCTTTTAAATCTGCAGATATACAATTCTAATGCTTTTCCCACAATATTTTAGAGCACTTAACAAAGAAAGGGATGCTAACAGTCGTTGTGGATTCAAAAACTAGGCTAATCTCATTTCCTTCTTGATAGAGTTATAAATGGAAGATGAAGCTGTATGGAGGAGTAGATAAGACAATTTTTCATTAAAGCATTCTTGGTAAAATGGTGACTGGATAATATCAACAGTGGATGTGTAATCGGCTGCTCATTGAATAGCAAACGTATATAAAATCAGTTGGTAGTCCGATGTCTATCATTACAGAACTGATTGTATTGTAGTCTTTCCGTCCAACTTCCAACTCCAGGAAGCTTTACCCTTATGTCTGAAGTTCAAACTGAGTGCAAAGATTAAGTATAAGAGTCAAATGTATTTGAACAAGCTGCAGCTATAGGTCCAAATAAAAAAGATGGAAGCAGGGCATTTATACTCTCAGTTAACATTAGCTGAAATGCACCAAGAAAATGTATTTGAACTCTCTCCTCAAAATGAGAAGAGTACTGTATTTCATGTTTCAATTTTTTTTTTGCACAAAAAGACTTGAGGTAGAAGATTCCCAAAGCAGCAGCACTTACTTAAACAGAATGTGTCTGTGTATATATTATTTTCATAGTTCTCTTTTCATAGTTATTATTTCCCATGATACAGTTTTGTAGGTATACTTGGACATTCACGAATTTGCACAAATAGCTATTCTCCGTTTTTCCCTCTACATGGATCTGATTACATACAAAGAGTTACGAAAAAATCTTGCCTTATGAAGGACATATTCTATAATATACATACAAATGTAATTTTAAAGCAAAAAAAAATATGACTTGATGTGTCTCTGCTTAGGTTTCTTATTCAATATTGCATTTTTCTGTTAGACATTCCAGCTGAAGATGAGATGCTATAGTTCTTACTGTGCTGGGTCAAAATGATTCTAGCTTCAGTAAATACCCTTTTGTTCTTCAAATCCTAACAAAGCCAAATGTACCTACCTCACTTATTTTCTGTAAAATGGCCTGCACTCATACTGATAGTGTGTATCTTAAGTATTGCATAGTTTTGGATTCGTGCTTCCATACACAAATCCTTGTGCTTAGTATGATCTAAGCACAAGAACTGCTAATGTGCTTTATCATAAATTCCAGTATGTCACCTGTCATGTAACAGTTTTAAGTTTCCGTATTTTAGTGCTCTGTTGCCAACAAACATATATCCATCCTCATCCCTTTCCCTATGATTCTGCTCTTTAATGGATAAAAGGTGGTTTCTTTTATTTAGAAAAAAGTTTGAAATTCTAAATGTTTCATATTCCCAGTTCTATCTTCCATTTAAGTTAGCAGACACTGGATCAGTGCTCTGTCTTCTGAAATTACTCATTTCTCTTATTGACTGGAAGTTACTATTTCTTCATAAAAGCCATCTCTGAGATAGCCTCTCTTAGTGGTTGTTTTTTAACCAACATATATTAGAAATTACACTGTAGAGTAATAACACAGATTTATTCCTCTCCCTTGTTTCATGGAATAAACCATGATTACAGTGAATTTCTCCCTTCAGGTTTTTTCCTAGAATAGTAAAATCTGAAATGCTCATTTTGGTATCATTTGCCAGAGTTGATCGCAGTACCCTCACTGATATAAAATACCTTAGCTTCCAGCTTCACTGAGCTCTGTTATAGTCATTACTCTCTCCGTCTTCACAGTCCTTTGATTTTGAGGGTGGGAGTGTGTGGGAGGTAAAGAGTAAAAATATCTTTGAGTAATGGAGATAAAGTGACCTTTTGTATTACCAACTTTTGAACCATGTTTCACTTTTTGCAGCACAAATACTCCAGTTGTCATGGAAATGTGTGAGGGTTCTATGTATACAGTGTGGGTGTGTATTCAGTGGTCTCAACTGTTCTTGTAAGAAAGCGGAAACATTCCAAGCAAACAAAAAATGTTACATGTTCTTAAACATGATTATATCAAAATATGCCCAATTTTACTAAAATGAAATAGACACGAGACAGCTGAATGGTACCTTATAGCCATTTTAAGGTATATAGCAGCTGGTCCTGTATATAAACTAAAATTGAAATGTCAATGAGCTAATCATAGGTTGTGGTTAAGAACTTGCTTTTTTTTTTTTTTTTAACACACTGGTTACTCAAAACCATGTCAATTCCATAATGTTGCAAATTGCTGTTGATGTTATATTGGGACTCTTAATTGACTGTGATGATATTCTACCAGCTCTAACTTCGGACCAGAAATGGTCTCCCCAAGAAACTGTTCAACCCATCTGGACAATAAGTAGCTGGACTCTATGCTTGGTATACGTTTGCAAGGAAAGAATCTTGATTGAATTTGAACTGTAATACTGCATCAAGGTGGAGGAATCCACCAGGGGGGAGGGGCTTGGGGAGGGATGGGGGGATTCCCAGAGCCTATGAAACTGTCACATAATGCAAAATAATTAATAAAAAAAATTATAGGTCAAAAAAGAGATAATATTCATTTTCCTTTAGTTCTTTTGCCTGTGTATCATATTTTACCAATAAAATTTGCCAGTAGACTAAAAAAAAAAATATGCCCAATTTTAGATGACATGATGTAAAATTTAGTATTCTTTGCAGAACAGTAGGATTTTGTGCTACAGAAGACATTTCATTCTCTGGGGGAGAAAGCATGAGAAATAAACAATTGAGAAATACACATTCACACTTACGATAAGTAGTTTTATTTTGGACTGTATCACAAGTATACTTTTTGGCTTGTAATATAAATCTCATGACATGTTTCAGATTAACTACTTAAAAATCTTGTAATTGTGCTATAACTTCATTGGAAATGAGTCAGTTTTTAACCTTTATAGCTTGAAGGTATTAATATGCATGTAGGAGCTGAATCCCACCTAGATGTCTAGCAAGCAGACAGGCATTCCTGAAATTTCTAGGTGAGAATTGATAAGAATTGCACTGTCTAGAGATAAATGACTTGTCTCAGACAACTTCAGCAAGAACTAGTTGGGAATAGGATATTTGACCAAGTAATCTCGACTCTCAATCTCCCTTGATTTTCTTATACAATGCTGGGGCTATATTTATATCCTAGAAAAAAGAGGAAACATGGGAATGAATAAATTATTTCATAAATGACTTGAAACTTCAACAACAGTTCCTGAGCAAGTGCCCAGATTCTATAAAAGGTGCAGCCTTCAATCACTTTTCTCATTTCTCCAAATGTCTGACCAAAAGTCTAGGAAGAGCATTGTTTTCCCAACTGTTCTCATCATGGGCCCAATTTTGATAAGAAAAAAAAAAAGCCCAACAGTGCTCAATTTGTGCGTTTCACACCTAATGAGGTGAGAAATTCTACGCAGGCTCAAGGGACATTTTCAGTGTGCTGGAATCTCATCTCTGTGAAATTTAGCAGTTTCTTTGTGACAGTTTTAGCTTAATTCCACATAGTTTTCTTTTGCATTGTTCTAAGTTAGGCTAGCTTTTCTTCATTAAGGACACAGATGGTTACCAGTGAAATTATGCCTCTTGTTAAAGGGCAAGAGAAAAAAAATAGGAAGAAAATTTATTTGAAGACTTTCAAGTTAGAAAATATTTTATTTTTGAACAGTGTTAGGACAGTACTATAAAGTCATAAGGAGCTTTACTTTAAATTAGATATATAGTGACCTTTGTCACTAAAATATAAGTTATTGGGTGTCAATAAATGATGCCGTGTCCCACTACAGTTCTTAAAAAGCAGGCTTTCTTAACACATTAGGAGAAATGTTTACACAGTTGGTGTTGATAAGCTTTTTTTTCATGTATTAGTTAATTCTTTTAAGGTGTGTTAATTCCTTGAGGCTACTGGGCATGGCTGGCTGTAGTACTATTACCTTTATGCAATTAAGTAATAATCTCCATAGGTTTGTAATTTATTCTGAAGAAGCAACTTAATTCACTAGGAAAATAAGACTAAATACACTATTTGATTGATTATCTTGTCATCCTGTCAGGTCTAGATAACTCAGTGGTAGGGCAGGGAAGTAAATATCATTTTAAAGTGAGGGAAAGACATTGGGCTGTATATGCACATTTTTCATAAATATATTTTCCAATTCCTATAACTTCGATGATCAGAATAGCTTCTTAACCTTTGGTTACAAAACTCATCTTTCAAATGGTAAGTATATACCTTAATATGTCTACTAAAACAGTCATTTTTTCCCTTCTCAACTGAAAATTATCCATGATTTCTCTCGTCTGGGAACCTCCATTATGTGTTGTTCATTTTGTCACTCCATTCTCTCATAATCAATTAGGTCCACTAAACACTGCTAAACAGAGCATAGGGATGAACCAGAAAGAATAGAAATATGAAAACTTAGCATTTCACATGGACTTGCATTACTAAGGCACCACGTGCCTAGTTAGAGAGGACGGTAGCAGTGCCACTTGCAGGGATTTTTGTGAGAATGAGATGTGAAAACATATGAATGTTAGGATTAGTGCCTTGTATTCAGCAAGCATAGGTTAAGTGCAGATATTACTATTATTACCATTCTTTGTGCCACTTTATTTCTGCTTTTGTTTATCTCTCAGTCTCAGTATATCCAGTTACCATGCTTCTCCCGGGCTGGGGTCTGATGTTTATCCATTAAGAAAATTATCTGACCATTACAATGAAAATTACACTCTAAATTATTAATGCGTGATTTATTCCAATCATAATCTGCCTCTCTTAGCTTGCGTTATGTCCTAGTTCCATACCTGGATATCTTTATCTTACCCACAGGTGAATGAGTTGTTTGTGGCAAGCATGACATTCTGTACTTTGTAATGCCTCTCACCATGTCAGTATAACAATCACACAGAGTGAATGTTTGAAAAATCTCTTTGTAAATAAATATTTCAACATTATTCCCTAGAGATGTGAATCTCAGTCTGCGGCTGGACTCTTCTTTGTAACTTGAAACTTTGTCATTTGGTTAAAAGCTCTCTAATACAATTATATCTGTTGGCACAGATTTTTGTGGACCTAATGAAACAAAACTAGGATAACTTTTTGAGAGAAATGCTATTTTTGGGTGGCATGCTATTGTGTTACATTGTGGAATATTTACATAGTGTATTGCTGCTTTGTGATCTTGGGTATTTACATTTTACCAGGAGAGCCGGTAAGACAATGACTGAAAGTGTTTGTACTACTTTTCAACTCATAAACATAGAAAAAACTATCTTGATTTCATAACTACAGAATTTGACCACTGAGATCCTTTGATATTTCTCAAAGATATTTTTCTCTCCCTCTTTTCTGTTTTCATTCATTTTTCCAGATACCAGGTAACACTTAAGTTTAAGTTTCAAGGGAATATGGAGAAGTATATTTACAAAACCCAGATATTCTTCATCTGAATTTCAGCCAAGAAGCAACTTATCATGCCACTGAAGCAAGATATGTCACCATGGAATTTGATTTATTACATGCCTCAGCTCTTAATGGAACAGAATAAGGCAATCTACAATGATTGTTGCTTCGAGCATAAGGTTAGAGAAGAAGCAATGCAAACAACCCCAACACAGGGATGATGGCAGCCATCCACTTCTCTCAGGGCTTCTCACTGACATCCACCTTGGATCCTCGGGTCATTCTCAGCCACATCATCTCAATCATCAGACCCCTTATGTGACATCTGAACAAGCTGAAAAATTATTGTTTTAAAATTGGAAAAATAAGTGGTGCCACCGCATCCTCTGTGGAAAATTTGGAAGTATACCTTGTAAATATGAGAAATTCATGAGGCACAAGTGATTTATATCCTCCTTCAAGAAAATAGGGATTGGGGTAACAGAGAACCTTCTTATAACTCATGCAATACATTGCAAGGTCAGTAGCCAATAAAGACATCACCATCCGTGATTAACCGTGGATGAGCTCCACCCCCAACTTCCCTTTTATCCCCGAGACCTAGATAAATGCTGTGATATGGCCTTTAGATTTTTAGCTGTGTCCTTTTCAGCACCTGGCAAGACAAAGTAATGGAGAGTTAAAGAAAAGGGAAGCTAGTCTGCTAGAATTGCATCCCAGAAGTTAGATGCAGAGGAGGCTGAAGAGAAGCTTGTGAAAGATGGGAAATAAAGAAATCGACTTTCTTGGCCAGTATGCTTGGCTTCACAATGTGCAGATTGCTGAATTTGGCTTTGTGCCTCAAAAATACCTTTTTTTTTTCTTTTTTTTTTTTTTTTTTTGTGAGTGAGAAATAAATCTGGATTTTAGTGAGTACAGTAGTGCCTAACACTTGCTCCATGGTGTTTCAATTCTTTCAGCGGCAATTTCTATGCTCATATTCATAGATGACCACTTTACTTATTTCCATTTTGTTAGTCCACAGATAACTTGTAATGTACAATCCAAATCTTTTAGTTCTTGCATGTTTATTGAAAAATTTGTAAGTATTGTGTTCAGGATTCTCTCTCTCCCTCTTGTGTGTATGTGTCTTTCCTGGCAGAATTTCTATTCTCAAAAAGTGCTTATATATGCTGCAGTCTTGTCTCATTTGCAGTATGTTAGCAAATACCTGTAGAGAAATTCTCATGTTTTCAAAAACAAACTGGCATGTATTTCCTACAACCAACAATGTAGCAACAGCCTCTCAGAAATTTCTAGCACAGTACCATTTCAGTTCTATTTCGCTGATGAAAAGACTGAGAATAGAAATCATAGAATGGTTAACCCATTGTGATTAGCAAAGTAAAGTGAGTTCAAAGTGATGATAACCACAAGTCATGCTCTCTCAAATTTAACCTTAAAATTTGCTAAATATTTAACAGTTTACAGTGCTTGACATTTTGTGATAGACGTATACTCAAAGTAGAGTTGGGTTCATTCTTGCCATATACCTGGAGAAAAGCTGTTATGTCGAAGAAGGAAAATTTCACTTCAAAACACAATTCTGCTCTGCAATGAGTAGTACGATCTGTCTCAAGTGCAGATGGGCGTGATCAGAAAGCAAGGTGGTAGGGTTCTATAAAAAGGTCAACTCAAAGAAAAACATGGCTAGGTGTCTCCACATCACAAGTGAAGATGAATTTCAATGGAAAATCAAAGAGTTGAATATGAGCTAGAAAGGATGAAGAAGAGAAAGGCTCTCGAAGCAGGAGTCAGCATAGGCTACTTAAAATACAGCTGATGAAACTTCCTGGTGAACCAATGCTATTTAGTATTCGGCTGTAAGGCAGTTGCTATGTGGTCTGGGATTTAATATTCACATTACCCCAGACCTTCAGTAAAATGATCTTTTCTTCCATGCTTTATGCATATTTACTCCCTCTACCTTAGCAATCAGGAAAAGGAAGCTGTGTTTCACCAGCTGGGTTTGTGAATAGTGTGTCATGTTGGAGAAATAAGCGGAGGTTAGTTTAGCAGAATTGTATACCCTGAATAAAAGTGACCATGGACAGGTAAAGTTGAGCATCTAGAGAATGTAAAAAACTTCAGTGTGGGGGAAGTACCTTCATAGGAGAACAACGTCAGAGTGAGGAACAGTGTTATGCTTATTTACTGATGTATTTTGATTTTCTTTTTCAAATTCTTTTTTCAAAAATGGTTTCTGCTAGCTAACTCTATAATCAAGACTTGACTACACAATGGAATTCATAAAATTCAAGCAAGGTAAGGGAGGAAGTCAAACTAACATGAATATTGTTTAGTTTATGATGGAAGATCACAGGTGGAAAGAAAGCAGCCATTTACTAATAATCTTCAAATCCAGTTCTGGGACCTGATATGTCTGTTTCCACCTTCCCCCATGATAAATTAAAATAATCTAAACTAATTGTTTCCACAATTCTTACACTGCAAACTTCCTTACTCTTAAAAACAAATTTTTCAGCACACACACACACACGCATGTACACACATACCCACACGCATGTACACATAAACACATTCCATGCTTGTGCATATGTTCCAATTTGTTAAATACTGAGTTTGTGAGACTCCTTATAAATTGCAGTCATCTTTCATCTTACCTGTTCCAGTATCTCTTCCTATCACCTCTAACTTTCCGTTTAATAGAAAAAGCAGATCAGATTTGGAGAGAAGGAGAGACAGCGAAAGATCTTCCATCTTCTGGTTCATTTCCCATGCAGCTTCAATGCCTGGAGCTGAGCTGATCCAAAGCCAGGAGCCAGGAGCTTCTTCCAGTGTCTTATGCAGGTGCAGGATCCGTAGGGTTAAAAGCATGCTCCACTGTTTTCATAGTCCATAAACAGAGAGCTGAATGGTAAGCAGAGCAGCCAGGATATGAACAAGTTTCCATACATGATCCTGGCACTTGCAAGGTAAGGATTCAGCCATTGAGCCATCATGTAAAGCACCAACTCCAACTTTTTAATTCTTTCTCAAATACAAAAAGAGTGAAGATTCCCCTCCATATTCCATACACAGTAATTTGTAGGTAGATGTTTTACTATCTGAACACACCTTAGGAATGTTATCCCCCTTAAGTTAGTTTGTCAAGTACTTATTTCACACCAAGGAGTATTCTTGCTAAAAGGATTCAAATGATAGCATTTTCTCCTGCGTTCAAGTAGAAAATCATCTAGTTTATGTTTTTCAGATACCTATATCATTATCTAAAAATTCTGATTGGTTGAGTTCTTCTGATGATATAATAAAGATTCAGAACAAGCAGCATATTGGGAGGAAATTTAGTTGTTAGAATTTTTTTAAATAATACTATTACTTATTGGCACTCTGGGTAATGTTTTAGTATATTCATTGACTCAGTTTATGTAAAGGGCTTATAAAGAATATAATCTAATCAAGTGTTTCATTTAGTTTTGAAATGTTAAGTTAACGTATCTGCACTTTTAGGGGTATCTGCCTCTGAGAAATGCCATTTTATCAGTTCCAGAATCCAAACACCATTTTGGGATAAACATAGAATATCCTATGTTTCTCCCTTCTTTTTTTTTTTTTTTTTAACTTTTCCACTTCATCTTCTATTTCACTGTGGTACCAAATTGCTCTTCAAAAAAATTTTTAAACCCTATTTCAAAATTCTCACTAATTTCAAGTGATAGCTAAAATCATTGGTTATAGATCTAGTGTCAAATAAGCCTTTATCTCTTCCTGTGGGCGGCTATCTTCTTGACTGATGTTCGTGAAAAAAGAACCGCATTTCTTTTTTCCAGTTGAAAATGGACAATTTAGCCACCACATGTCTGCCAATGTACCTCCGTATGAGATGTAATTATATGTGAAATAATAACCTTGCTGCCAAATAGTTTTCAGTGCTTTGCTTTATATGAGAAACAATACATTTTTTGTTCCAAAAGGCAATAAGATAATGACATTCAAGTCAATCTCTTGCTGCTTTTACTTTCTTACTACATTGTAAGTCTCCGGCTCATCCTTCTCAAGTTTTCAATATGTTAAGATGACAATCTCTTATTATAATTTAGATAACATAGCCCTTGGTTAATTTTCAGCCCAATTTTTTCTCTGAATATGTATGTATTAAAAAGTCTATTCTCAATTTATGATAACAGGTTTTAGAAAACACTTCTCTCATATAAATCATCAGCTATTGTGCAGTGTTAGGAGTTTACAATATACTATTTTCACTAATCTATTCTAGTGAATTAAACTCCTGTTCAAGTAAAGTTGAAGACAGGTGAAAGAAAAGTCAATAACAATAGCCAATATTTATTTAGCATTACTCATGGATCAGTCATGGTGCTATGAGCTTCCTGTGCACTCCTTCCTTTGTCCTTTTCAAATCACCTACAAAAGAGGCACTATTATTACTTTCATTTTATTTAAATTTCTCTTTTTAAAGATTTATTTATTTCTATAGCGAAGTAAGATATACAGAGAGGAGGAGAGACAGAAAGTGAATCTGTCTGCTGATTCACTCCCCAAGCGGCCACAATGGCCAGAGCAGAGCCAATCTGAAGCCAGGAACCAGGAGCAGTGAGCTGGATGGGAAGCAAAACCACTGGGATTAGAATTGGCACCCATATGGGATCCTGGTGCGTTCAAGGTGAGGATTTTAGCCTCTAGGCTACCTTGCCGGGCCCTTAAATTGCATTTTAAATGTATTTTTATCGGAAAGACAGAGTACAGAGAGAGAAGGAGAGAAAGAGATCTCCCATTTGCTGATTCACTCTTCAAATGACCACAATGGTGAGAATTGGGTCAATCCAAAATCTGAAACCAGGAACTTTTTAACATCATATATGTGAGTTCAGGGGCCCCAAATTGGGAGCCATCTTCTGCTACTTTCCTGGGCAATAAGTAGGGAGATGGTTGGAAAGTTAGCAGTTGGGACTCAAACCTGTGCCCACATGGGATACTGGCAACAAAGGTGGAGGTTTAGTTTGCTACGCTACTGTACCAGGCCTTAAACTATTTTTTAAAAGATGTTTTTATTTTATATATCTGAAACTCAAAGTCACAGAAAAAGAGAGAAGGAGAGAAAGAGACTCTTTCATCCATTGGTTCGCTCCCCAAAGTTTCACTCCTCAAATTCTTGCCAGGGCCAGGGGCAAATCTAGGAGCCAGGAGCTTCATTCACCCATGTCCCCCATATGGGTGGGACTTGGGACATCTTTCACTACTTACCAAAGCACATTAGCAGGGAGCTAAATTGAAAGTGAAACACCTGGAAATCTAATTGGTATCCATAGGGGATTCTGGCATTGCAGACTTAATCCATTATGCCACAATGCTGGTCCCATACAGTACAGTTGTCTTAGCATTCTTCATACTGACTTCCATGGCAGCAGCAATCACCTACTAATCTTTGATAAAAGAACTGAAAATAATTCAGGTGAAAAGGTTGGTCTCTTCAACAAATGCTGTTGGGACAATTGGATACCAACCTGCAGAAATAAGAAATAAGAAAGAAGACCCCATCTCTCACCTCATACAGAAATCAGCTCTGAATTGACAATGACATAATTCTTCACCAAGAAAAATTCAAACTATTAGAAGAAACTATAAGAAGCACTCTATAATATTTAGGAATTTGTAAAGACTTAGAAACATTACCAAACGGGCCTAGTGCAATATCCTAGTGGTGAAAGTCCTAGCCTAACATGTGTCAGGATTCCGTATGGGTGCTGGTTCATGTCCTGTGTTGATCCACTTCAAATGCAGCTCCCTGCTTGAGGTCTGGGAAAGAAGTAGATGATGGTCCAAAGCTTTGGGACCCTGCGCCCACATAGGAGACCTGGAAGAAGCTGCTGGTTCTTGACTTTGGATCGGCTCAGCTCTGGCCATTGTGCTACGTGGTAAGTGAACCAGCAGACAGAAGACCATTCTCTCTTTCTTTCCTTCTCTCTGTGAATCTGACTTTCCAATAAAAATAAATAAATTTTTAAAAAAAAAGCCACAATGGCACAGGCAGTCAAAGCCAAAATAAACAAATGGCGTTATATCAAACTGAAAAGCTTTTGTACAGCAAATGATCAAGTGAAGAAGCAATCAACAGAATACGACAAAATCTTTGTACACTAGACAACAGAGAAGGGTCTAATATCCAGGATTTACAATGAGCTTCAAAAACTCAGCTACAGCAAAACAAACAACCCTATTCCCTAGCTGTTACAGAAATACAAATAAAAACCGCATTGAGATGCCATTTAATTCCAATGAGATTGACTTACATTCAGAAATCTACTAACAAACATCTACTAATGTGGATGTGGGAAGAAAGGTAAACCACTTCACTGCTGATGGGAGTAGCGCATTTACTTCTAAGATGGCTCACTTTTAGGTATAATGCCATTGTCTTTTGGATAACATAGAAAATATTAAGTTTGGGCTAGTTAACCTTGAGAGTAGGTATGCATACAAAAATGATTGCATAGTCATTGGTAATAGGGAATTGATTGGAGGCTGAGAAGGAGTGGGCCATATAGTAAGAAAAGCCATATCATAAAAGTGGGTTATAATAAAAGCCAAGTGAGTAACTCTGAGGAAGTGGTAGTGACCTGCATGGTAAATTCTACTACTCATTGCCTGAGTAATATCATTAGTTAGGGTTCTCTAGATAAATGTAGCTCAAATTATATGGTCATGTGTCACATAACAGCAGAGATGCATTGTAAGAAATGCATTTTTTTTCAATTTCTTCATTGTGCAAACAGCATAGTGCATGCTCATCTGAACTATAAATGATATATCAATATGTATTTCCACATATATACCAAATGGGAAAATCATTGTTAATCCATCATTGAATAAAACCTTGTACACGATATATGGCCATATGAATACACTGATACAGATATATATATGTATATATACATATGTGTGTGTATATAGAGATACAGGTGTAGATATATAGACTCTTTTTTTTAAAATATTTTATTTATTTTTATTACAAAGTCAGATATACAGAGAGGAGGAGAGACAGAGAGGAAGATCTTCCATCCGATGATTCACTCCCCAAGTGAGCCGCAATGACCAGTGCACGCCGATCCGAAGCCGGGAACCAGGAACCTCTTCCAGGTCTCCCACGCGGGTGCAGGGTCCCAAACCTTTGGGCCGTCCTCGACTGCTTTCCCAGGCCACAAGCAGAGAACTGAATGGGAAGTGGAGCTGCCGGGATTAGAACCGGCGCCCATATGGGATCATGGTGCGTTCAAGGCGAGGACTTCAGCGGCTAGGCCACGCCGCCGGGACCGATACATAGACTCTTATAGGATGTTGGCTCAAGGTATTATAGAGGTTGAGAAGTCAATCTGCTCTATGACAACTGGGAGACCTGGAAAAATGGGTGATGTAAGTTTCTGTCTGATCCCGAAAGCCTGAGTAGCGGTTGCAATTCCCATTTACCTTGGAAAGCCACTGTGAGTCCCCAAACCAGGGCAGGAGAAGCTCAGAATCGAAGCTCAGTCAGGAAAAGGGGGCTGGATCTGTCTTCCATTGCTTTTTCACTGTTCTCAGGCTCTCAGTGGATTGAATCATGCCCACCCACTCTGGATAAGTCAAACTGGGCTAATCAGTACACAGATTCCAATACCACCCTTGTAAATCCATCCAGAAATAATATTGAGCTAGAAGATTGCTCAGCCAAGTTAACACATAAAGTTAGCCATCACAGATTAGGCCTGTAAACTGAAAATTGAATTAGGCTACCTGGAGTTTATATGTGGACTTTAGAGCAACTTACAATGTGAGGAAACAGTAAAAGAAAGAAAAAAAGAAAGAAAGAATAATAGGCTATAGTGAAAAGATGATTACTGCTTGGATGACAGAGAAAACATTCAAATGTTCCAAAGAAGGAGATGCCTCAAATATTGCTGGGATGTTGAGCCATGTTAAAGCAGAGTATTAACTGTGGCCTATACATAATTTGATGCTTTATTGCAGACAGCTTTCATATAGTACTGGGAATGAAAGCCATAGTAGAGAGAACTAAGGGGTCATGAAAAATGAAAACCAAAAGTATTTTTTTTAAAAGAAGTTTCTAGATTAATGAAACTCAGTTGTTCTTAATCCCAGTAGCAATCAGGGGAAATAAGTGTGTTTCCATATATGGAATTGGAAAATTTTCTAACCAATTTCCTTAAAATATACTTAATCCAAGATTTTATAAATTGGTCAAAACATGTAATTATGTTTTTTAAAGATTTATTTATTTTTATTGGAAAATCAGATATACAGGGAGGAGGAAAGACAAAGAGCAAGATCTTCGGTGTGCTGATTCACACCCCGAGTGGCTGCAATGGCCGGAGCTGTGCCGATCTGAAGGCAGAAGCTACTTCCTTGTTTCCCTCATGGGTGCAGGGTCCTACGGCCTTGGATAATCCTCCACTGCTTTCCCAGGCCACAAGCAGGGAGCTGGATGGGAAGTGGGACTGCCAGGATACAAACCGGCACCCATATGGGATCCCAGAGCATGTGAGGTGAGGACTTTAGCCACTGGGCTATTGTGCACCAGGCCCAAAACATGTATTTCTAGGACTTGATCAAAATAGCACACTGATTTCCCACAAGATACGGTTTTTAGGAAAGTACATGAGAAACAAATTTCATTTTGATAGCAAGAATTTACTTACTAGTTTTGATTCGTACAAAAGGGATTTAAAAATATTTCTGCTTTTAAATATAAAAAATTGACTAATCGCTGGTTTTGAATGTTTGACTGGTAATAGTACTTATAATGGATTAAAAACATAAAAGAAATGAGTGTTTTTAATTTTCTCTTGGGTAGTATAGCCTAATTGGTAAAATGTTGGATGGTGTTTCTCTCCTCTTTATTTTCCATTTCTAATACAGAATCAATTAACAGTAAGCAGTTGGAAATAATTCTTAACATAATTCTGTGGTCCCTTTTATAATATAGTTAATGTAATTTCTCCAAGTAAATGGATATCAATTTCAATAAGTTTCCTAAATGGAGGGTGCTGTGTGAGGCCTTTCATCCTGCCCTTTTAAAGCTGACAATTATGTACATAAGAAGTAAGTGGTGATTTCATTAGAAACCTACAAATATCTGGCCAATTCAACTGCTTTTAGTGTAGTCATCACTTCTTTTCACTTAAAAATATGAGGGGTGAATTTTGCCCATTGCTGACTTGGTAATTGTGACAAATAATTAAATTTTTGATAACATCTCACATATGTATACAACAACATATAGTAGGTTTATACATAATATAGTACATGTACTATATTATGTATAAACCTACTATATGTTGTATACACATACAACATATATACTATATATTATATATGCACAATGCATATTATACATACATGTGAAATTTACTTTTCTCAATTCAATAGAATAATATGCAATGCTAAATTATAGATAAAATAGTTGCACAGTAAACAGATTAAAGACTGAGTGAAATGACAATATTCATCTGTTCAAAATGGTAGTTGAGGTGCCTGTGTCAAGGTATTGCAGTATAATCTTCTTCCTGCTGTGTTGACATCCTCTCTGGGCACTGATTTGTGTCCCAGCTGCTCCATTTCTGATTCAACTCTGTGCTAATGGCCTGGGAAAAGAGCATAGAGTGACCTGCTGGGGTCCATGCAGTAGATGTGGGATATAGGAAGGTTGAAGAATATTGTTCCATTGCAGGCAGGGCTGCAAGGAATTTCCTGCTGCATGGCAGGGCCCGGGGATTTCTCTACAACCACCTGAATGCAGCTCCACCTTCCTCTGCATGGACACCGGACCACCCTGTGGAAGAATTCTAATCCATTCAGTCATTGTTTGCTACTGTGGAGTTGGCTTTTTACTCAATGTGAGCTTGGAGGTTAATGTCAATACTAACTTCTTGCAAAAGGGCCATTTATTATTCATACTGTCTTGGCTGTCCCCATTGACCTTATGCTAATCAAGGGACCTGCATTTAGGGTTTCATTCTTTCCTTGATCTTTAGGTTCTCCTTTTCTTTGTGATACAAGATTGAGTTGTAGAATAAGAATTGTAGTAGGAACTTCTATTGTTCTTAGGTGAAACAAATGGCAGAATTATTCTTGGATACACCCACTTGACCATGAAGTCAAAAGTCTGCCAGGGCTTGTGATTGCTTCTGTATAAAGCGGACAGCTTTCTTGCATTGTCCATTATGATCCTAGAATTGCAATGGTCTGTTTCGTTCCTCTTTGCACCTCATCCATACACCCATCTCGAGTTCCAAACTCAGCAGGAGCTGGACTTCGGCAGTGACCCAACCCCTTGGCCCTTGCACCAATAGAGGCAACCCAGGAGTAGATTGTCTCCCAGCTTCAGTTCAGCCCAGCCTTCACTGTTGAGACCATTTCCAGAGTAAAACAGCAACAATGGAAGATCTTTCTCTCTCTCTCTTGCTGTGTCTCTGCCTCTCTCTCTCTCTCTATAACTTTGACTTTCACGTGAAATAAGTGAATCTTTTAAAAAACGTTAATTGAACATTTACGAAGTAAATGCTCCATGAAGGATAGATCAATAATAAATATTCATGGGTATGTAGGAAGAGTAACAATGATTTGAAAAATATGAGGGAACGAAGGGAGGATGTGAAGTGTTGGGGAAGGGGAGATCTTATCCTACACATGTGTGCACTAAGGAAACTTCAGCAGTATTACATTGTGAAAGAAAATAAATCTTAACATAGTGGTGGCTGGCATAATAAATATATATTTTTGTATAATGTATATAATTATGTGTTGCATGTATTTATAATATGTTTTACATAAGAGAACTATTTTACACACAAGGGAGTTAATTGCATTCTTTAGTGTCACATGAATGGCTTATTTGATAACATTTGTGTTACACTATTAGCATTTTTCAAATTGTTAAGTTACCTAGTTAGTTACATTTGAGATACTGAGAGATGTAGGAAAAGAGAGAGTTCCGATTGCCTGCACTAACCAGGGTTGGTCAGACTGAAATCATACCCAACCACTTGAGTCATCATGTGCTGTTGCCATGATCATGTTAGCAGGAAGCCTGAGTCAGAAGCTGAACCAGAGCTTGAGCTGAGACAAACTAAAACAGGATGAGGGCATCCCAACCAGTCAGTAAACTGGTGGACCAAATGCTGACCTCATCACTGTTATTTTTATTTCCTGTTTATTGCTATAGTAATATTATGCACCATGGTGTTCAAATTCCACATCCCTTTATCTTCTTTATTCTTCTGAACCTATACACCAGTTTAAATACTGTATATATTTTTATTATTGCTTAATCTCATTACCCTTATTATAAGATATAATGCTTTGACATTATTTTAATAAAAACATCATTTTAAATATTCATTTTAGGAATATTTGTAACTTGTGTAGTGAAATTGGTATTCAGATTTAATGCTGTGAGGCATTAAAGTCACAGTACAACATTATGCTTGCCACTACTCCATGTAAAACAATTTAAGCCTATATTCATGTGGAAACATTCTATGCAGTCTGTTTCTATTAGGTAGCTTAAATTGTAATCTCTGCAAAGACTCTGTATAATAATTTTTAAGAAACAAATGCTATCATCTGATAGTCCTTTTCCAATAAAATTTTAGTGTGATTAAATTTAAATGAAAGACTGAAAATATGTAGAACACAAATTTGAACAAAAATTGCACGTAAGATATAAAGAAGTAATTTTAGTATCTCTCATTTATCTTTTGTTTTACATGAACTTATTTTGTCTCTTTTCAACAGTAACAAGCTCCAACCTTGTTTAGCATCAGACCTCAGAGGTAACAGAAATCTTATTCATTCATTTATTTGCATGTTAACTTAATAAATGTTTGTGAAACACTGCAATCCATGGATTGTGCCACTTGATAGAACTACAAAATGTAACAATGCTTGTAGCCTAGTGCCTGTGACAGACAGCTAAAGATTCACCACCACACAATAGAAAGCATAAAATAGAAGTATGTCAAGTTGCTAAGAGAAACTAGATGAAGTGATATTAGTTAACGCTTTGGCAGAAGGATTCAAAGCATGATTAAGAGTATTCAGGGTAAAAAATATATATATACATTCAAGGTAGAAAGTATTCTATGCACATCAAAGAGCATAGGCCAAAATGCAGAGGCATACAAATCTAAGAACTAGGTGAGAAACTACCTTGTGGAATATTCTTTGTAGTGCCAAAAACATCCTGAGTACAAAGGGTGATGAAAAAATATTACAGTGTGTGGCTAGATTAGATATTATAAATATCACTTTGATAATGACCTGTAGAATAAGTTGGAATGTAAATGAACATATGGTGGCAACTTATTATGTTATTTGAACAGTCCAGGAATGAAGGTAACTGACTCCAGATGAAGAGGCATGTTCGAAGAAGAGTGTGGATACACTGGGGAATCCAGAAGGAGCTGCAGTTCTAAAGTCTTCTAACGTGCCACCACTCTACTGTCTTGGCTACAGCAGGGTTTTAGTTGGAAGTTGTGCATGCTATCCCTTTAAACTGATCTATGATTAAA
Source organism: Ochotona princeps (assembly GCF_030435755.1). Lineage (NCBI taxonomy): Eukaryota > Metazoa > Chordata > Mammalia > Lagomorpha > Ochotonidae > Ochotona > Ochotona princeps. Next base: position 28,929,952 of record NC_080843.1, read on the forward strand.
GCAGTGCCATAATAAATGGTCCAGAGAGAGGGAAAAGCCATCAGTGTCCTCTAGTTAGAATAGAACGGTCTATAAAATCCCACAGCTACATCTAGATGCTGGATACATCATTCTGTGTCATCCTAGACTGCTTACTTTAAGAGTTCACTGCCTCTGGAGTGCCACTGCCCATGTGGCACAGGCTCCAGTTGCCCTTTGTGTTTGTATGCTTTGTAACTTCTGGCTACTTTACCAAATGTGCTTAGTCCAACTTTTTTCCCACCCAGTCAGATCTTGAAATCCAATAATCCAATATTGTACAAACTCAATATCACATGTCTTATGCATAACTGTTCTAAAGAATCTTATTCTGTGTATCATATGTATGAGTAGTATATGCTGTTTTATAATGTAAAAAGAAAGATCTCAATAAACAATACAACCAGATATCCAAATGTCATACCAACGAACACCAAATAAACGTTGACCAGTGGGGAGGGAGGGGGAGGGAAGGAATATTAAGGAACTTGAATTAGGGTAGCAGTAGCATGCAGGAATGTAGACAAGCTCAAGTTGAGTGTGGACGAGTTCAAGAAATATAAATGATAAAAGTGGATGTGTGTGAAGGGCAGGCAAGTAAACTCTAGATTTCCTAAAGACTGTCACTCCACAAAATTGATAACTTAACTGGACAATTACAAAAATGTCTTCCCAAAATAGGAGAGAGTAGTAATACCTTTCTTCACCTTGGTTCTTGCCCTTTTAGCTATATGCTCAAAAAACAGGATTGTAACTGAAAGTCACCTGATTTGTGTGTCCAAAGCCATGCCAGCCTAGAGTCAGTGGATGCTGGGTTCGTGAGTCCTAGGGGTGGAGGATCCGGTGGGCTTGGATCGCCTGGCCTATATCCTACAGCCTGCCTGTGAGGTGGGTGCCGGGTTGGTCAGCCCTGGGGGTAGAGGATCCAGTGGGTTTGCTATCACCTGGCCCTGGACTTGGGTTCCACCTGAGTGGTGGGTGCTGGGTTCCTGAGCCCTGGGGTTGGGGGATAAGGCTGGGCTTGGGTCGCCTAGCCTGGGTCTTGGGGCCTGTCTGTGAGGTGGGTACCAGGTTTGTGAGCCCTGGTGGTGGGGGATCCTGCCAGGCTCGGGTTACCTGGCCCTGGTCTCTAGACTTACCTGTGCTGTGGATGTTGGGTTCATGAGCCCCTAGGGCAGCAGATCCGCTGGGGCTTGGGTCGCTTGGCTCAGGTCCTGAAGCACACATGCGAGCTGGGTGCCATCCATGCTCAAGAACTCCGGGAGAGGGGGATCTAGTGAGGCGCATGCCACCTGACCCTGGTCCTTAGTCCTGCCCACGAGCAAAAAAGGCATAGCCCTGGACAAGGACCCTGATGCACATGGAGAATATGGCAGCCTATTTGGTACCGTCACAGAAGAAGGAGAGCAGACCAAATTGAACAACTACCCCAGCAAACAATGACAGCAGAAATTGGGTGATTGGAGACTTGAGATCGACTATGTCAGCTGATGGACACTAGGAGTATTGCCTCACCGTTGGATCAGTGAAATCGACAACATTTCAAAACTAAACAAACCACTTGGTCAGAACCCTCAGAACATGCACTACATTAGGACCCTGGGCTGATATCGGGTGGCAGTTCCCCATCCCTGGATACTGGGACATTTGGGAGGCTGGGTGTGGCTTTCTCTTTTATCTCTCTCCTTCCACCAGAGACAAGAAGAAATGGAGAATTAGGAAACAACGATTTCACCCACTTTTCCCTGATCCTCAATCCTTCCCACCTTGGTCAACCCTGTAATAACCATCAAATAAGTAAAATAAATTATACTTTTAAAAGAAATGAAAAAGAAAAAAAACCTGAGCAGTAATTATAGTCCCTGGTTCATGTTGTCCACAGAATTTCAGTGGAGTATACATGGGCTTCTCTGCAAAAACACTTTTCAAATACAAGCCTCAAATGTACTTTATCATACAGATTCTCTCAAGAAATAGGACTTTCCAGTCTGAAATTACCAAACACAAAATGCAACAAATTAGCATCCATGGACATCAGCAAACAAAACACTGAATTTGCCCAAGATATAGATGTGAATGTTGAGATAATCAGATACCAAGTAAAACGGTTAGTTTAAAATGTACACCTAAGGTCAGATCTGTCTTAGATTGGGGCTGGCATCTGCTTGTCTAATATTTGACCTCAGTTATCATCTTGGTATCAACTTTCAGCTGATGTAACTTGAGCGCATTTTACCATAACTAACTTGGCCAGTCTTGAGTTACCCACATATAACTCTGATAACAATTGTGATACCTGCCTCTATCCACTTAGCTTGTCTGCATGTGTGTCTTGAGGGAGGAAATCTACCAGGGAAGGGAATGAGTAAATGCATCCTTTCCTCTTTCGTGTCTATGACGCAAGGGGTAAGTGCTGATTCTGAAGAACTTTCCTTGGGACTGCTCAAAAGATCTGAACAGACTGGAACATCAGTTGCTGGTATCAACAGCCATCCATATTGAAGACATAGGTTTTTGTTGGCTTTCTCTTTCAAGCCTCTTGACTCCTAATGTAAGCTACCTGCATACAAATCTGTTTCTCAGACTCTGATTTTTGAAAAACACAAGGTACCCCCACTGTCTTCTGTTGAGGAAAAAGAACTGGATTAGTGGACTTAAAAGGCAGACAGGATGAAATTCTGGAACTGTCATTGACGAGAAAAGGTGGACTGGGGAAAGTCCCTGGCATGCAGTAGCTTTGTATACACTGACCTTCACTTGCAAATGCAAATGAAACACAAATGGTGGCCAATACAGGGGCCGTTCTTCCCTTGAATGAAATAAGGACAATGATAATTTTAAGGGTTCTAGAGTTTTCTGACTTCGGTTGTTGTTTGAGAAGGCTTTAGAAAAAGAAAATGGCGGATTTAAGCAGAGGAGCCATCATTTCAAGGTGTGTTGTGAAAATAAGCCATATTGTTTACCGGTGTCTAAAAGGTCCCTTATCACTGAACACAGCCTTGTAACAGAGAATGATTAACAGAATGACAAAGAAAGAAGTGCACAGTCTTCAAAGTAGTAACCCTAACAGATAGGGTGGTATGCTTGACAATGGCTGGGGAATATTTAATGAAGAACCTGAAACTCTTGAGCCATGAATTCTTCTGAAATTTCAACAAGAATTTCTTCATCTGAACAAACTGGAAAGAACTCAGTAAGTACAGATGTCTTTCAAGCGAATACGCATATTTCACCCAATCTAGTCATACCTTTATTCACTGACTCCAAACCATAACCTAGGTCAGGTTTCAGGATAGTCCCACACATGGAATTATTGACCATGTTTCTAGTGGAAATAAAATATATGTCCCAATATTACAAGATATACACCAACAACAGTTATAAAAACATGTGGTTGAATGAAGCTGAACAGTGATTGATTGGGAGATAGTGATTGTCGTAGAGAAACTCGTCCATGATTCCAGGTTTTAAGTCTGGCTAGAGGTCTTATGATGCTTTAAAATACTGAGGATGGATTCTGGTTACTATCCAACAGGGGAAAAGTGAACATAATTATTTTTAAGGCCAATAAGCCCTGAGTGGCAAACTGGGTGACTTGGCCAGCAGGGAGAAATGTGTGGTGATAGCTGATAGCCCATGTGACTCTCAGGAATTTATTGGGTAGGAAATCAAGTGGGATGTTCCTTGTCTCATAGTTGGAAACGAAAATTAATGAGTTTATAGTGCCATGTCCCAGATTAACTGAATTTCAATAAAACAGATTCTTAACTGACATGTGTATCCCAGGACATTGAAAGTGTCAGTCTGATCTTTTATCTAAAATGAATGCTTTTGGAAACCCAAGTGATAAGTGGAGTTTGACACAACTTGATCTCATGTTGATCCAATGGAACTGTGTAAACCCTGGTCACTATATTTAGAGCCACTAGTGGTATACTTGGAAAAGATATACTTGGTAGCTTTGGAAAATTAGTATCTGTTCCTTACCCTCTGTATTAAAAGATACTTTTTTTTTTTACATTTCTTTCTACTATTATTATTATCCTTGTTACTTTTCCATGATACTGTTTAGTAGATATGGGGATTCCCCTCTCCCCCGCCCCTTTCTCCTCATTTTCCCTTCTTGGCATTTTCCCCATGTTATCACAGTAGAATAGTCCTTTAGTAACAGTTGCAAGTTGAACATTCTGCTATTTAAGTGCTTCATGGCATTTTAGGTATAGGCAAAGGTAGAAAATCTAGTATCATACTGTAAAAGACATTATCCTTAAAAGAACCAGGTTAAAAAAAAAAAGACCCTGAAATTAAAACAGCTTCTGATTCTTAATATATTTGAAACAATAGCACAAGGCATTATAATAATATTAATCATTTTCTGGTACTTGGTCCCGAAGTTAGATATGGCAAGTGTATTCTACTTCATTCTTGTTCACAATGAGGCTCAAATGGAAATACAGAAACATACCCATAGCCCCCTTCAAGGGTGTGTTACCTTTGCTATTGTCTATTGAAATCTGAGTCAAAAGGACCTCATTCATATGTATGGGCAACAGCACACTATAATTGCTCACCGTACTAATAATAATGCATTAAACATATCTGGTGAGCAAGTGGAATGATACGCTCTGAATGACCTCATAGGATGAATGTGTGTTGTAGAAATTCAGGACTCTGATGTAACAGTAAAATTTTTAGGGATTAAATGCTATATAGTATGTCAGAAAATCCCTTCCAAGTAAAGGACAAGTTGTTTAATCTTTTACTTATTCAACTTGGGTAAGACTGGGTTGTAGTGACTCTGTGTTTTAGAACAACAAGCTGATCCACTTGCTGGTGTGAAATGAAAGGCTGCTGGTTTTGAACTAGGCAAAGAGCAAGGGAGAATTATATACCAGAACAAGACTGGGATGTGACCTATCCCTATCTGCCTGATTGAGACATACGACACAGCAGCTGTAATAGTGCTAGGTACGTCTTGAGGGGATAGTGTTTTGAATCAAGCAAACTCCAACTAAGGCAGTGCAGTGCAGATCCCTAGGTTTCTGAAGGGAAAAATGTTATCTGTAGCAAAGAACTACTGATTATTGGAAATCTGCTTCTGGGATTGTTCTTAATTTGAATACAAATTGATTATTTTACCAATCTGTCTTTTATGAACTGAGTCTCATTAGATCCATTGAGTCCTAAACTTAGCAGGATGTCATAACAGCCTATCTTATTACACAAGGATAATGATTTGGGACCAACATGATCCCAAGAACATAAGATCATTGCACTTCGTGGTGACCAAACTACTGGGTTACTCACTCTGTGGTATGAATCACATTTCTTGATTGTATGCACATACTTTTTATAATTAGGGGTGGTACAACTGACAGAGGGTGCAAAGCTCAGTCCTGGTCAACAGCTGGTTGGCATGATGTGCTCATAGTAGGAATTTCTTTTGTCTTCTAGTAGGTTGCAACCTCAATGATATTCCCTGTTGAGGGATAATAGGGAAAATAAATTCTCCCAGTGGGAAGAATGATAAATAATATATTTGGTATTCAACTTGTGCATGGGAAAAAAAGATCTCAGATAAATGTTTCAGATAAATGTAGAATTCAAGACAGTGACAGATGGCTTGACTGGAATAGAAGAGGCTGGGAAGGAGGCACCCAAACAGATAGGACACGACAGAGTTTGAGAAGAAGATACGGGAGAGAACCTTTGTGAGGAAGTACAAAGGTACAAATATTTGAACTTCATGCTATTGTGTACTAATGAGCATTCACTATAGAGAACTATCTCATCTAGTGTGTGGGCCACATGATTTACACAGGGAGTATGGATCAGCTATCTTAGTTGTGTCTGAAAGGAGTCTGAGAGGTAGTGTCAGCAGACCTGGCAGCTCCCGTGGACACAGTAGTCAGCCACTGCTGACACCTTCTGCTTCTCTACCACTCATTCATTCATACTCACAGTTGAAACACAGGGGAAAATACCACTTGGAAAGCAGAGAAATAGGAACAAGTGTGTCCATGATCCTGTTTGTCCTTAGGTACACGATCTTGAGGCTTATTCTACACCGACACTAAGACAGACATGTTGCGATCATACAGCAGGTTTTCATGCCTAGGAGAAGCTTGAAAAAAAAACCACTTGATATTAATTTTTTTCTTTTTCTTTTCCTGCTTTGGGTTTTCCAGGAACCTGCTTCTGTTTCTCGAAATCACTTTGTCAAATTATTTTTCCAGAAAACACAGTCTGAAACTCCACTTTCTGAGGAAACCCAGGCTAAGTCCTGAAAATAAAGTGGACAGTTTCAAGTGTCGAAGGAACATAAATTTGCTAAAATGAATCAGGGTGTTGCAAGGAAAGGTCCCGTGAACGAAATAAAGCTAAACACTGGCTTAAGCATAAACAGAGAAGTATTAAATCAATAACTTCAAAACTTGCTCTAAAGTTCAACAGAAAACTGGGATTGTGGTACAGCGTGTTCAGTTGCTGCTTGGGATGCTGGCATCCTTTTCAGAGCACTGTGATTCGACTTCCCGCTCTGCTTGATCAGCTTACAGCCACTAGCTGGCAGCTCTGCTGAGAAACAACAGAAGATGGCAAGGACTGTGCCTGTGGTCCCTTGGGGAGGTTCATGCTTCAGGCTCCTAGCTTTCGCCAGCCAGTCCTGCCATTGTGGATATTTGCAGGCTGAACCAGTGGGTCGAGCACTTTGCTCTCTCTTTTCTCTGTCTCTCTCTTTCACAAACCTCTCTCTCACACATCTCGTTTTCACACGCAATCATTCTGCCTCAGTGTTGCTCTAACTTTTAAATAAATAAATGAACTTAAAATGAAAATTCAACAAAGCAAGAAAAATAATCATAAATTAAGGGAAAGATTACACAGTGCTAGGGTTACTACATACATATATAACAAATTTGCATATAATTATACATAGATTTTTTAAAGATTTATTTATTTTTATTACAAAGCCAGATATACAGAGAGGAGGAGAGACAGAGAGGAAGATCTTCCATCCGATGATTCACTCCCCAAGTGACCGCAATGGCCGGTGCTGCGCCGATCCGAAGCTGGGAATCAGGAACCTCTTCTGGGCTCCCATGTGGGTGCAGGGTCCCAAAGCTTTGGGCCGTCCTCGACTGCTTTCCCAGGCCACAAGCAGGGAACTGGAGCTGGATGGGAAGTGGAGCTGCCAGGATTAGAACTAGCATCCATATGGGATCCTGGCATGTTCAAGGGAAGGACTTTAAACACTAGGCTACGGTGCCAGGCTCAAATACATAGATATTTTTAAGTATTAGATTTTATTTAGATATGCTTACAAAATATATTTTACTTATGACAAAATAGATTACTGTGTATCAATATGCATGTGAAAATTAAAATTTACGATTCCATGATGAGAAAATTACAGAGAAAATAGGAGGGAGGCAATATTTTAAGAATTGATGTCCTATAATTGCACCAAATGTATGAAATACTTCAATCCTCAGATTCATAAATTGTAAGAAATCCTACATGGTAAAATCAAACTAAAATCTAAATTAGAAATATAACGGAAACATTGAGTAACATTGAAAATATCAAATCATGAAGAAGCCTTTAGAAATAATCAGATAAAAAATAAATCTACAAATCATAAATATTAGAGAGGTTGCTAATTTTTATTAACTTTGATGCATTCAGAGAGTTTAACTGATAAACTAGGTCAATATTCAATGAACTCCCTTTTGAGACCTAGACAAAATAAGCATACTCTAAGACAAACACTGTTTGCTGCCAAAAACATTCTCACCAATGATATTCCTATACAATGTGTTTCAAAGCAAAGGAAAACAGGGGAGAGCCTTTGGTCTAATGTTTAAGACACCAGCGGAGATGCCTGCATCCTCCCCCGCAACGTGTGAGTTTGATGCCTATCTTGATGCCTCCTGACTGCTTCCTGCTAAGGCAGATCTTAAGAGGGAGTATGGTGGCACAAGTTGTTGGATTTCTGCCACCCACATGGGAGACTTGGCTAGAGTTCCCAGTCAGGTTTGGATGGCCCAGTTCAGGCTTTTGACCTTGGTGAGCATTTGAGATTGAAATAGCAGATAGGAGCTTCCCCGACCTCCTCTTTAGTAAGTAAGTATGCAAATAAATAAATATTTTAAAATATTTCCAGAAGAAGGGTGGAATGTATTAAGGATAGTGAAGTTAAGAAACAATGAAAATAAAACTTCATTTATGAATAATCTAACTTGTATAATTAAAAATCAGTATAGAACTGAAATTCTGGACAAAATTATTGTTTATGTTATGGAGATATGCTGTAAGAAGCACTGAACTGAGTTTAAACACATTGCTTAAATTTAGAGTGTAAGTCATATATGTACGAATTGCAATTTTCCAGGATAAGTACCCAAAGAATAAAAAAGGAGAGCCCTGGTTCCTAAACAGAACAGAAAGAAATCGTGGAAACTTACTGGGTGAATGAAAGGACAGTACTAGCCATGAACCTGGAAGAAAGCAAGGAAGGGAAAGAAAACCAGGAACATCACCTCTGTGGGAGGCATGACACTCACAAAGTTGGTTTTTATCTGTATAAATAATCCATGCTTTCTAAGAAACAGAGAGTATGTGATTGTATTTTATTGTACCCTATTTTAAAAGATATAACAAAAACAAGAAATTCAGAAAAGCTGGAAGGACAAGTTTTATAGACAAATCAGTAGGCTAAAAATATCCAAAAGAGCTTGCATAAATATATTGTTATGAGACAAAACAGAAGGGAATCTACAGGATAGAGTTGTTATTAGATAAGAACTGAATAAAATTAACAAAAGAACAAAATATAGCTAGAGGAGGCTCACAGCCAGTGTCCCATGGAGGGAAGGCTGAAGCATGTGCTTTAAGGTCTGCAACCAGAAAATGCACATGCTCACTAATCTTACTCAATGTACTGCCGAAAGTTTCAGCCAGCCATTAGACAAAAGGAAGAAACAAAGTCATACAAGGAGAAAAGGAAGAAGTCGCACTATTTTGTTTGCAGATGACATGATTAGTTGCAAAGAAAAACCAAAGGATTCCTCTGACAGAATATCAGAAGAGCTATGTGAAATTATAGCATACCAAAATCAACACTTAAAAAACTCAGTTGCAGGTTTGGTGCAGTAGCCTGGTGGCTAAAGTCCTCTCCTTGCACGGACTGGGATCACATAAGGGTGCCTGTTTGTGTCCTGACCACCCCAATTCTCATCCAGCTCCCTGCTTGTGACCTTGGAATGCAGTAGAGGACAGTCCAAAGCCTTGGGACCCTGCCATGTGTGGGATACCCAGAAAAAAGTCTCTGGACTCTTGGCTTCAGATTGGCTCAGCTCCAGCCATAGTGGCCACTTTGAGAGTGAATCAATGGACAGAAGATCTTCCTATCTGTCTCTCCTCCTTTCTGTATATCTTACTTTCCAATAAAAATAAAATATTAAAAAAACTCCATCGCATCCATATACATCAACAACAAAACTCACAAGAAATAAATTATGAGTCATCCCATTAATAATAGCTAAAAAATAAATAAAATACCTTGAAATATATATAATAATGGAGAGAAAAGACCTTTGTAATAAAAATTGCAACACTCTTTTGAAAGAAATACAACAGGATACATACATACGAACACAAATCGAAAGACCTCCCATGTTCACAGATTGGAAGAAATAATATTGTTGGGCCTGGTGCAATGACTCAATTGTCTAATGTAACTCCGCTAAGGGCAGGGATCCTACGTGGGTGCCAGTTGATGTTGTACCTGCTCCATTTTCCATCCAGCTTGTTGTTTGTGTTCTGGGAAAGTATTACAGGATGGCCCAAAACCTTGGCACTCAGCACCCACGTGGGAGACCCAGAAGAAGCTTCTGGACTCCTGGCTTCAGATCAGCTCATCTCCCACTGTTGAAACCACTTGATTATTGAACCAGCAGATGGAAGATCTTTCTGTCTCTCTCTCTCCTTCTCTCTGTAAATCTGGTCTGCTTTTCCAATAAAAATAATTAAATCTTTTTTTGAAAAGAATATTGTTCAAATGTCTCTATAACCCAAGGCTATTTATACATTTCAGATAAATACCATCGAAACACCAACAAATAACTTTAAAAAATTCTAAAATTCATATGGAAATCAGAAGACCCTGAATAGCTGAATAATATTGAACAGTAAAAGGAAAACTGAGATATCACTATACTGAATGTCGTTATACTAAAATAATAGAGCCATTGCAACTTAAAAAGTACAGAAATGGAATACAAATGGTTACATTAGATCAATGAAAGGGAGTTTAAATCCCAGAAACAAATATAAACAACTTTCATTTGACAAAGGAGCCAAAAGCATATACTGACAAAAGATAGTATATTCAATAAGCGATGCTGAATAAACCGGATATTCAGATACAAAAGTTAGAAATGAGACTCCCTGCCCAAAAGTTAACTCAAGATGGGTAGAAGGTCTAAATATAAGGCATGAATTAAAAAAAAAAACTTACAAATAAAATATAGAAGAAACAATTCAAAAAAACTGGCACGGGCTACAACTTCTGGATGAGCTCCAAAAGCACAGGCAACAAAGCAGAAATAGACACATAGGATTATATCAAGCCAAGATATTTCTGCCCAGGAAGGGAAACAATCAACAGAGTGAACAGACAATTAACCAAATGGAAGGAAATATTTGTGTGTTATTTTTCAGAGAAAGGATTATCAGATTATGTAAAGAAAGACAGCTCACAACAGAATAGAAACTATCAAAGATATCTCTTACAAGAGATGAAAAATGGCCAAAAATGTTTGAAAATGTGCTTAAAATGTCATAAGTCATTAGAAAAATGTAAATCAAAACCACAATGAGGCAGCATTTCATTCCAGCTGGAGTTATTATAAAACAGACGTGAAGAATGCTGGTAAAGATGTGAAAGGGAGCTCTTATCACTAATGAGGTTAATGCACATCAGTACGTCATTATGGAGGATAATACAGAGATTCCTGAAAAAAAAAAACTAGCACTTGATCTACTGATGACATATTAATATCTGAAAAATATCCTAAGGAAATGAGATAAACCGTGTATAGATTCCTACCTATCATGTCTATTGCAGCATTGTCACAGTAGCAAGATATGAATTGGCCTAGGTGTCCTTCATTGGGTGAGTGGCTAAGCAAAGTATGAGATTCTCACATGCGGAAACACATACACAATGGAACATTATTTTGCCACGAAAAAGAATGAAATATTGACAGTGGCATCAAAATGGTCAGAACTAGATATCATATATTAAATTAAGTAAGCCAGACACAGAACATAATCATTACATTTTCTTTCATATGTTCATGTTAAAAAATAATAATTTAGTAATTATGTATTCTATCTTATTTGAAAGTGATTATTTTAAGCTGGAAAGTATGGTAGGATAGGAAGCAGTGGAGGTTGAACATCAGGTATTAAAATTTAGTAGGGCAAACAGGTTCTAGTATTCTGTAGCACATTAGGTGGCTATCTTCCCTAACCTGCACAAAAAATGGAAAAGATGGCCTGGAAGCTTCCAAACACTTATGAAAATATAAGGAAATGGAAAACTGCTGAACCTACATACATACTTTGAAAAGTTGCACTGTGCACTTAAAATGCATAAATATTACATATTAATCTAAAATTCAAACAATTAAATAAAATTAAAAGGAAGTTTAAAAGGGGGGCAATAAAAATACACAGATTAATGAATCAGTAAGCAAGAGCATGATAGAGAGGACAAATAAATCATTTCTAGAAAAATTATTAATATAAAGGAAAGATTCAATTACCATTATTAAAAAGTAAACCATAGAGCTGGCGCTGTGGTACTGTGGGAAAATCCACCATCTGTGCCACCGGCTTCTTATATTGGCATCCATTGGAGACCCAGTGTGTTTACTTCTTACCCTGCTTTCTGATGATGGCTGGGGAAGAAGTGGAATATGGTCTAAGTCTTGGGTCCCTGAAGCCATGTGGAAGACTTGGAGGAAGTCCCTGTCTCCTGGCTTTAGACAGTGTGGTCATCTGAGGATGAATCAGTGGATTAGAGATATCTCTCACAATCTGTATAATTCTGCCTTTCAGATGAATACATACATCTAAAATTCTTAAAAAGTTGAATCAGTAATTCTGTAATTCTCGAATAAAATAATGCTAATAAAAAACCACCGAGTCCAATCAGTTCTACCAAACACTTAAGGAAAAATAATTCTCTTTTAGAGATTAAAATCCCGTGCCAACTTCTTTTTTATTTCAATTTAAATGGATTAAGTTTGGTTTATTGTAAGAATGTAAGGGTTTTTGGATCAATACTGGGCACTTGATTATTGTAATTTACTAAGTAATAGGCTAATACTGGAAAAAATGCATTTGCTTTCTATAGGTTCAGAAACAATTTGATGAAACTTAATATACACAACTGATTTCTTTAAAAATACTTTAACAAGGTATAAAGAGAAGGAAACTCTTCACTTAAGAGCAAATGCAACAACTGCAGCAAAACCCTTTGAAGAGGAAATGTTGAAATCATTCACTCTGAAGTCATTAATAGTGTGTCTACTCAGCTTTATATTGGTGATCCTTGCAACACCTACAAAATGAGTTGAATGATGGTCCCTTCGAAATTCCTGTCCATGGAATCATTAGAATGCTATCTTTGTAAGTAACCTTTGCAAGCATAATTAATTAAACATCTTAAGATAAAAATACTTTGCATTTGGGATGTCTTTACTAGAGAAAGGAGAAGTTATGTGGGGAGACCGAAAGAAGGTAGAGGGCCGTGTGGGGATGAGGGCAGGTGCTGTCCACAAGCAACTAAGTGTTGGAGCCACCGGAGTAGGAGAAAGTGAGGCCGGCTATTCTCCAAGAGCCAGGGGAGGGAACAAAGTTTCATCAATAACCCAGTTTTGGACATCTGGCTTCTCAGACTATAAAGGACTGAGTTTCTGTGTCTCAAGTCACCAAGCTTGTGACAATTTGCTTTTGCACCCCAGAATCAAATACAATCAATGAAAGGAAAAGGAGAAAGGAAAAAGAACTGGAAAAAAAGGAAATAGTCGGACATTATTTAAAGTCTATACATTTAAAACCAGTGATGTGATAGTCTACCAGAGACCTTCAATATATATAACTCATTAGATAACATGAATGGTTTGTAGATTTTTCATGTAAGATAGAAAATTTTGTCTTCTTAAAGTGGTACTAATGAGATAAACCAGACAATTACAAAGGATGGCATCTTGGGCCTGGAGCAATATCCAAGTGCTAAATCCTCACCTTACAAGCACCAGGATCCCATATGGGTTCTGGTTTGTATTCTGGATGCTCCACTTCCCATCCAGCTCTCTTCTTGTGAACTGGGAAAGCAATAGAGGATGGCCCAAAGCCTTATGACCCTGAACGCACATGGGAGCCCTAGAACAGGCTCCTGTGTCCTGGGTTCGGATGGGCTTAGCTCCGGTAGTTGTGGCCACTTGGGAGTAAACAATTGGAAGATCTTGGTCTCTTCTTCTCTCCATATTTCTGCGTTTCCAATAAAAATAAAATGAATCTAAAAAATAGAAAAAGAGATAACATCTTTACCAGCCACAATAAAGTACGTTTCTAGAAATGAGCCTCTCCTCCTCTGAAAAAAATTATACAAAGCCATTGGAAGTTGGGAAGGAGAGTCTAGACGACTGGGGATACACCTTACTGATACACAAGAGAATTCAACAAGTCTATACATTTAAAACTATGTTAGTAAAAGTTCTAGAAAGAATTGTAAAAGAATTTTTACAGAATGTAGCAATTTATTCTAAAATTTATCCAGGAGATCAAAACAACTAAATTCAAGAAGTACAAGGTAAATGTGGAATTAAACATAATTTAAAGCTATCGCAATTTAAAAGTGTGATAAAGAAGAGCTAGACAAAGAGATTCAATGGGACAGAATCAAGAGGTCTTCAGCAGTATCTCTGATTCATTTGTTCCTTAAGGGTGTGCTAGCTAATTTTCAAGTATTTCTTATTCTTTTGTCATTGCTTTGTAGCTTCATAGCATTGTGATTGGAGAAGAAATCTTGTAGGATCTGTCTTTTCATATCGATTCAGACTTGTGACTTGGTCCAAAATATGGTCTACTCTAGAAAATATCCCACGTGCACTTGAAATGAATGTGTGTTCTGTTGTAATTGTGGACTGTCTTCACATATATCAGATAATTTTACTTTTTTATGATTCAGTAGAATAACAGTTTAAAAGTATAGGATATTCCTCAGAAAAATTAAAACAGGAGGCTAATATGTAGATTCCCGGGTTGGGCCACCCTCTGCAATAGCAGCCACTGCTCCTGGCTGCTCTGCTCCTGATCCAGCTCCCAGATGGTGCGTCTGGGAAGGCAGCAGAGCCACCCATGGCGAAGGCACAAAAGGAACTCCTGGGTCCTGGCTTTGGCCTGGCTTATCCCAGCCGTTCTTATCCATTTGGGGCTTGCAGTAGAAGATAGGCCTCTGTGTATCTCTTACTCTCTCTGTAACCCTGCCTTTCCAATGAATAATAAATCTTCAGGAAATTCAATTAGAACCACCATATGACCTAGTAATGCTACTACTAGGTGTTTGTAGAACATAATGAGGTAAATAATTGCTACATGCAGTTTCTAGGAAATTCTTCACATTTCTTCATGTGTACTATCTAGAATTGCTCAACTTCTGGCAAGAGAATCTTCGGACATTTCTGTGACAAGACCTAAGGCACAGGAAATGAATGAAAATTTTCTTTCTTTTTTTTTTTTTGTTCCCCCAGGATCCATTTCTTATTTACTGGAGTGATTTCTTGGAAGAGTACCCATAGTAGTTCATTTATTCTCTCATATTTATGTGTACATGAGCTTTAAATTAAGATCTTTGAATCTTTAAGTAAAGTGCTGTTCTTTTGTCCCTTACATGAGATCATGATTCTTAACAGCTGTATGATTTTATGTATATAATCTAAATGTGTTACAGCACAGAAAGATCATACATAATATTTCCATAATCTCTTCTCTGTATTCTGTTATTTAAATACTTCCAGGTGGCCATAGGGGAAGGGGAAAGCTACACCCAAAGGCAGACTGAATAAGGTACCTCCAAGTTTCAAATCTTATCAAGAAGTCAACAAAAAGAGATGAGAATGCTAAATTTTAAGGTTGGTAAATCAAATTTGGTGACAGAATGGCACGAAACTCTGTTGTTAATATTTGTTATTTTCAATACTTTATTTTTCATCTTAAGACTCGCTGACTTAACAATCATAAAGAATCCCAACTTAAAAAAAAATTCTGAATATTAGTATTATCCCTTGAGATACAGCAGACTGAGCTATTTATTGAAGACATGAAGATGTAGAACATATAAAATTCCATAACCAATCTGGAAAGACAGCCTAAATGTATTAGCAGGTGATTCCTCATGATGTCAAAAATAATGTCTTCCATGAATGTATTATCTATGTGGTCATAAATACCTGATGAGACCTAGCTGGGTATGGATGACTACATTATATCCTGGGTAGAAGGTATAAGAAGTTTATTAATTTAATTATGGACAAAGAGATATCTTTGCTAAATTTCTTTTTTATTGTTAATATAATGTTTCAAAAAATTGAATACCTTCCTTCAAGTTCCTTTTTCAGTAGCAGAGGTATTTGAAAACAACAGTGGTCATGAGTTGGGTAGGAATATGCTACAAATAATTTCATTTATAGAAATTGATGATGAGGATGTCCATGAAGATTGAGCATCATGAAACATGCAAAGAATCATGAAAAATGTTGGTGGAACTTCATAGTGAGGAGCAGCTCCCATACTGTTTCTCAGCTGATAGATTAGGAAATGAAATAAGAAAAAAAAAAAGATAATGTAAAGAGGTGTTTTTTAAAAGAGGTACTTTTAAACGGTAGTCATGATCAGGGAATACTTTTCGATTACTTAAAAAGAAATACTTCAATTTGAACACAACTTCTTAACAACGGATGTGAGGACTAAAGAGGATTTTAAAATATTACAATGGGAAAATAATAGAAATGATGACGATTTGGTGATTTTTTTTCCTAGCTTAAAAACTTCCTTTGGCTCTCATGGCATCTGCAATAGCCTTTTACATATTTCCTTTAGAGATCACATTTTTAAATGTGATAGCTTAAAGTATTCTGGGGTCCTAAAATTAACATTTCATAGAAATTGAGATGAAATGGACCTTAGACATAATGTTATCCAAAGTGCAAAATTATCATTTGCATTTTTCTATTTCTTGGCAATGATTCAACTCCAGATATTCTGCATTTCCTTTTCTTCTCATTTTATTTTGTAAAGAAATTCTTTGTTTGTTTGAAAGTGAGAGTTACAAAGAAAGGAAAAGATATAGAGAGATCTCCCATCCACTGGCTCACTCTCCAGGTGGGTACCACTGCCAGGATGGGACAAGCTGAAGGCAGAGCCCAGGGAGCTTCCTGCAAGTCTCCCACAAGAATAGCAGAGGCCCCAGCACTTGCAGCATCTTCTGCTTTTCCAAGGCTCTTAGTAAGGAACTGGACCAGAAGCAGAACAGCTGGGGCAGGAACTGGTGCCCACATGGGGTGTAGGCATCGCAGGCATCAGCTTCACTCACTAGGTCACAATGCCTCCCCCATGATTTCCTGTATTTCATCTGCTCTATAGCTTTTCTATCAAATGAAGTAATTCAAATTAGATTGCCCAGTGACTCAGTCACCTGCTGCCTGATACCAGCTGTTATTTTTTTAAAGGGCAGTTTTGTCAAACCTAGTTCTTGTGCATGCTGTAAATTCAAGATAAAATCTGCTAAGCTTCCTTTTGGAGTAAACACAGTGTTCTGTTGCGTGATCAGCTCTTCATTACTGTTCCCAAACAGGATTCTTGACACCATTCATTAGGTGCCACAGTGTCCTAGACCTAGCTGATACTACCCACACATCGACATCAACCTCTTCCTGGGCTTTCTAGACATCTTACGATTTCTTAACCTAGAAGGTGACACTTCTGTGAAGCCCGGATACTTTATCACACCTTTCATTCTGTGTGAGATGCTTTGGAGATTCTCTTTAAAATTCTGTGCTAATGACTTAATGATTTGTAAGTACATTTTCTAACAAAATTTATTTTCAATTAAAATTTAATATTGAAGATTTTTACGTTAGCTTGGTGAGACTATTCGTTTCTGTTATAAGTAGGAAACCAATGGCATATTGCAGTAGTATTGGATAAACCAGGAAAAAAGCCTTACACTGGAAGAGTTTTGACCTTAAAATTAATTTCTGTGAAAAAAGTCACAATTTTTATTTAAAAAATTGCCTTGAATACTCACCATCAATATACACTGATCCAACTAGTTTTAGAATAATTCAAAAGTTAATTATATTTCTCAGAGTACAATTTGAGTGAAAATATTCTTAATATTCCAAATGTTCTAAGATCCCAGTCTCGAAAATATGAACCACTCTTGCCCCGTAGATTATTACCTCCTACCTAAATTCTAAAAGAGAGGAGAGAATTTCTCTTAATTGAAATAAGATCATTTTCACACAATCCTAGGCTTCAGAGCTGAACAAACAAATCTGGCTGGCCAGTGAGTAAATCTAATCAGACATTTGAACCTTCTCTATTGAGCTTTTTTTTTAAGATTTTTAAAATTTTTTTATTGGAAAGAGAGATATGCAAGTGAGGAGGATAGAGAGAGAAGATCTTCTGTCTGATTATTCACTCCCCAAGTGACTGCAACGGCCAGAGCGGAGCCGATCCAAAGCCAGGAGCCAGGAGCCTCTTCCGGGTCTCACCCTTGGATGCAGGGTCCCAAGACCTTGGGGCCGTCCTTCACTGCTTTCCCAGGCCACAAGCAGGGAGCTGAATGGGAAGCAGGGCTGCCAGGATTAGAACCGGCGCTCATACGGGATTCTGGCGCAAGCAAGGTGAGGACTTTAGCAGCTACGCTACTGCGCCTGGCTTTTTAAAGGGAATTTTTTTATCATTTAGATTTCTTGCACTTGATTGCGTTGTTTTCACGATCTGTATTTTCCCCACACTGCAATCTCTGTAAATACAAGGACCTCATCTCCTGGCTCAAATTTGGCATTACAGAAATGTCTGATGATCTGGTCTGGGCACATGTGTCTTTAGAAATAAGTGTTGGACCCAGCACGGTTGTCTTTTTGGGAAAACTTCCTATTTAGATCGTGTCAATTCTGCACTGGAGTGTTTAGGCCGTGGATGTGAATCCCTTATTGGTTGAGTAGATTGTACATAGCTTGTCCTATTCTGCAGGCTATCTCTTTACTCGATGAGTTGCTTACTCACAGAGTTACTCTTCATCTGGAAGAAGCTTCTTAGTCTGGCATAATCATATTTGTCTTTCACTTTTGTTGCCTGTGTTTGTGGCACCTTATCCAAAAACATCTTTGCATAAATCAATGTCTTACAGTGTTTCCCTTATCATTTGAGGATCAAAACCTTAAATAACTTTCTCCTATCCTTCAATATTTGTTTGATAAATGGTTTTCTCACATATAGTAGCCCACACGTGTACCTATGCTTACTTATGGTAGAAAAAAATTACAGGAATGATAGCTCTCTCTTTATTCTGCCTGCTCAGGGTAATAGTAAGACAAAAAGAAAAATTTTTACAGACATTTATTTATTTGAAAGGCAGTGACAGAGACAGAGTGAAGGATAGAGACAGAAAAAAAGAGAGGGAACCTTGGTTTATTTCTTGTATAGCCTAGCCTTGGCCAGATGGAAATCAGGAGCCAGGAAGTTCATTCAGGTCCCCCGCACAGATGGCAAATGGCTAAGTACTTGAACCACCATCCGTTGCTTTTCCAGCAAAGAACTGGATCAGAAAAAGAGCATCTAAAATTCAAACTGGCCTTCCATATAGAACGCTTATGCCATAAGCTTGGTAATGTAGCACGTTCTATCACATCGGTCCCAATAATATAATATAAAACCCTAAATCATTATTCAAATTCAGAATTTTATGAAATATTTTATCCAATAATATTTTTATCCAGCAACATCATTTGTATCTGTTGGATGTAATTATCTGGTATTATGAACAGTACTGTTTAAAATTTTTATCTAGTTTACATTCGCACCAACAGTGGACTGGGCTACCTTATGGAGCACAGTTTGGAGACTGTTGAGCGATCTGAAAACATATCTACTCTAGGACCCAGCCATCCTATGCCTTGGAATTTACACAGACAAAATGAATGCCTCCAAATTGTCTAGAAGTCCAGTGCGCTATCCATTGCGCCACAGAGCCAAGCTACACAGACAAAATGAAGTCAGCAGAGGGGAGGTTTATTTGCACACCCGTGTTTATTGCAGCTCAGTTCACAATAGCTCAGATCCTGAGTCAATGCAGATGTCCATTAATAGATGACTGAATAAACAAAGTGTGGTGCATATGTACCATGAAACAGTAAAACAGTACTCAGCCATAAAAAACAAAATGTTATCTTTTGCAATGAAATGAATGTAACTGGAAACTATTATTCTTAGTGAATTAAACTAGTCCCCAAAAGATAAATGTATTTTTCCCTCATCTATGGTACAAGACAGTATTTAACAGAGTACCAAAAAATGTAAGCTATATGAATGAAATTGGCATTTTGGGAGTCGATTACTATTTATAGCTTTTCTCTATATTGTTGAGGAATAGTGGTTTTTCTACTCGCTGTGTCAAAATATTCACCTAATATGAAGCCTGTGACTGTAAAGTAAGATGAAAGTATTCCATTGTAAAAATTTTGAAAAGGAGGAGAAGGATGAATAACTGGGAAAGTGGGCAGGGTAGTGGGAAAGTGGGAAGCTAGGTGGAGAGTATCATTATGTTCCTAAATGTTGTAAAAAAATATGAAACTTTTTCAACTTGTATAAAGAAAATAACTTATAGAGAAAGGAAAGTTGGGGCCAACATTGTGACATAGGGGGTTGATCCTCCACCTGTGATGCAGCATTCCCTATGGGTGTGCCACTTTTGATCCAGTTCCCTACCTATGGCCTGGGAGAGCAAGAGAGATGGCTCAAGTCCTTTGGCCTCTGCAGCCATGTGGGAAGCACCTGGCTAGCACCTGGCTCCAGGTTTTGGACCATTCCATACCTGGCCACCGTGGCCATTTAGGGAGTAAACCAGCAGATGGATGGTCCCTCTCTCCGTCGCTCACCAACTCTCCCAATTTGTGTTCTTGGATTGAATCCTGGATCTGAAAAATAAATGTTATATGAGTCACTAAGGGGTACAATTGGTGAAATATGAATAAGGTTGGTACATTAGAAATCACATTATAATATTACCTTCACAATATTGATAATTGTACTGTGACTATATAGTATCATTCATTTCAGGAAATGCATGGCAAAATCACTAGAGTTTATGGGGAATTAAGCCTGGAATTTGTTTTATAGTGCTGGTAAAACTGGTATGTGTGTAGACAGAGCAATCGAGAGAAGGGGCGAGTTTTGAACTCTTGGCTTTTGCCTGTCTGAGCCCTGCTGCTGTGGTCATTTGGAGGAATAAACTAGCAGATGGAAGATCCCTGCATCTCTGTCTCTGTCTCTGTCTCTGCAACTGTCAGGGGAAGGCGTTAGTCCTTGTCATAACAAATGCATAGCTGGAAAAGTCTTTGACCTCTTCCTCAGATAACCTTTCCACATTTCAGGCAAAAGCTCATGCCAATAATGTGATTGCTAATGACACCCTGGATGTGTTCAAACTGTGGCCATCCAGCGAGAAGCACTCTGGTAGCAGGGTTGGCTTCTTACCTCAGGTGGTGATTTTTATATACCTGATATGTATGACCCACAGTGGCAGACTCAGCACTATTTCCATGACACCAGGAAGGCAGGATATTTGGTGAAAGTTTCCAAGGGGAGTTCAGTGTCCAGTTGCATTATTTTTTCAGAATAATTTAAAATGTTCCCCCTCTTAAAATTTGCCTTCCTTCCACTGCATCTACCCATCCTTGGGACTGTTCCACTCTCAAAAGAGGTAAGATTCACCTTCAGGCCCAGGAACTCACCTGCACAATCAAGTCAACAACATACATAGGCTTGCGGGTCCTGAAGCTGTGCCCTGGATTTCGTGATTCCTGTACCAGTTCTTCCTGCTCATTAGCTTTGAGGCTATCATAGGGCAAGGTTTCTTCCCTTGAAAGGCAAGCCAGTTTGCTCCCTACTGAGTTCACAGAAACAGGAGATGCTGCTCCCTAAGTGCCAGCATGTGTTTAGTTCTTTGTCCTCTGATGTAGCTGCTCCCCTGTTCCTGTTTTGCACAGAAGGAACAGAAGGACAGGAGTCCTAGAGAGCAGGGTTGGCCAAAGCTGCTGCAGTGAGTTTTGAACACAGCTGTATACTCCAGCGATGGAGGATATTTTTAATGCTGACTTCCAAGTGCCTGGGTTTGCATATTATGTGTTTTCCATTTTATCTGCTTATTCTCGTGGCCCATTCGCTGCTTCGAATGTCCCTTTTGCTAGATTTGCACAGAGTACAATGGAAGTACACTTGCTCTTCATTGACTTTGGTATATCTGCTCTATTTGATGACAGGGTTCTCCTAGGTCCTGTCCTCTGATGCTTCATGCACACCCACATGCATACAGCTTTTTTTTTAAGATTTATTTATTTTTATTAGAAAGTGAGATATACAGAGAGGAGAGATTGAAAGGAAGATCCTCTGTGTGATGATACACTCCCAAAGTGGCCACAATGGCCAGAGCTGAGCTGATCTGAAGCCAGGAACCAAGAGGCTTCTTCCAGGTCTGCCATGAAATTACAGGGTCCCAAAGCCTTGGGCCATCCTCTACTGCTTTCCCAGGCCACAATCAGGGAGCTAGATGGGAAGTGGGGACGTTGGGATTAGAACCGGGACCCATATAGGATCCTGGCATGGGCCTAGCATGGTAGCCGAGTACTTTAGCCACTTGGCTACCGTGCTAGGCCCATGCAGCTCTTTATAATGTGTTTTCCACAAACTTTTTGAAGACCCCTTGTATGCCTGGATTAGTAACATTTCTTCACTGATATGAATTTTGCTTTTTTAATTCTCCATGGGCTTTTTGAAGCACTCACATACACTCTCAATTTCTCCTTGAGGGTTTCAATTTAGCTTATTACAGACAGCAAAAGAAAACAAATCTAGAAATGATATCTACTATTGCTTTATAGCTGTATGAAATAAATTAATAAGTCTCTTCAGCTAAGCAGTAGGAGTGACACTAACTCATCAATATGGAGTAAAGCAAATAAAATCAGCATAAGAGAATATACGTGATCACACATACTGCAGATGTCACTGAATTTTAATCTGTTCTATTGTGTGTGGGTTTTTCTTGTTGTTTGTTTTCACCATATTTGGTGCTTTAAAAATGGCTTGTACACATTTGTAATAGATACATGTGTAATGGAAAAGTGCTACATATTATAGCGTGCATGTTCAGGGAAACTGTTCTCTTTTGCAACACTCCTGATGATTTTGTGGTAATGTCAAGAAGCTGAAGAGCCACAGCAATTCCCAGGCAGATTCCTCTACCAGCACACTAGCTAGGTGCTAACAGATTTCATCAGAGCTGTGACTGACCTCAGGGAAGCTCTTCTCAACACCAGAATACTGGGCACTTTCTAAGAGGACATTTTCTACTTCCAGGTGGGGAGTCCATGCTGAGACATGGCTCTTTGCATGTTCCCAGTGTATGCCTCAACAGTGAGAAAACAATCACTTCTTCCCTTGTAGGAATTGTTCTGTATCTGCTACACATTTATACATTTACATATTCCTCTCCCACAGCAAACACTCACACACTCCAGTGTTAGGGTTTACTACGCAAAGGCTAGTTGAAAATTCACAGGTCCTTCCTATCTCTTGCACAATGTATACGGACTAGCAAACAAAACAGTTTCATCCCTACTGTCTTCATGATAGATAAGCATCTAAATTATGTCAAATTCATGAAGTCATAATTGTACAAGTTATATGTGGTTCATGCTTACATTCATTGTCTTTGATATTTTGGAAGTCTAGTAATATATTCCTTTCCCTAAACTAATTTTTTCTAATTATTCTAATCAACTTCAAAAAGGACTTCAACACTTTAGATACTTTACTACATATAAAAATTAATCAAACAGCTTATATGAAAATATCAAAAGCACTGTATAGTCTTGTCACATAATAGCATACTTTTTATCTAGCATTTAAATGCCATATAAATATTCAAATCATATATGATTGTTTTTAGCTGCGTGGTTTACATGTATAACATATATACATGGTATTTTGCTGTATATAAAAATGCATAGCCTTGTGCCTGGCAAGTAGTAAATATTATCTGTTTCTTCTCCTTTATAAATGAATGCAGAGGTAGGCAATTGAGAATGTTACATCCTGTTGTGATAACTCATGAAAAGAATTGGGCAAAAATAAAAAAAGAAGTTGGTTCATTTTTATTTCATTGAAAGGCATTGAAAAACAGAAAAAGAGGGAGGGAGGGAGATGTTCCATCAGCTGATTAACTCCCCAAATGCCTACGACTGAGCAATTGTCCAGGCTAAAGAAGGAGCCCAGGACTCCATCTGCATCTCCTGTGTGGGCAATAGGGACCCGAGTATTTGAGTCATCCCCTCAGGCCTCCCAAAATGTGCATTAGAAAGAAGCTGGATCCAGAAGGAAGTTGTAACTCCAACCAAAGCACTCTGCTGCAGGTGTCACATGCAGGCAGGCAGATGCCCAAGGACTGGACCATCAAGGAGAAATCCAGAGTAAGATGTGTGTCGGGAATAGCCCACTTCAGGTTACTTGTAATTCAAGATGATCTTAGCCTTTCACATTTAACTGGGACCTTAGAGAAAAAAGAATCTGTCATTAACTGAGCTCCATATGCATGCCAGGCACTTGGGAGAAACTTCTATTTTTAACCCTCATAAGAATCCTATGATGGAGGCGCTTACAAAAAAAATGAGATTCGGTGGGGTTAGATGTTTATGTTTGTACATAAGCATTCCAAAGGACTATGTTGGAGCTCCTAACGGTGCCTGCTTGCCCTGTCCACAGTCCTGGCCTTGTCTCTAGAGCTGGAGGGTTGGGGAGAGCGGCACAGGGAGGTGAGGTAGAGTCTACCCAGCGTGAGGAAGATCTCGTGTTCAGAAGAGCCACTTCAAAGACAAGATGCAGCCTGAAGGAGAAGAGCTTCAGTCCAGACCCAGGTGGGTCTCCTCATGATTCACTCTGTAAACAAATATGCACATAAGTGCAAGCAGAGCCAAGTTCTAGCCTGATAATGATAGGCTGTTGTCTCGGCTGTTCTTTGGCAACAATGGCATTCCCCCACAGGGATCAGTCACAGATCCCCTGGTCACATGTCCTTAGGAGTTTCCTAACGGACCTTACCCTAAGCAATTCTGACCCTGCGTCCTGCAGGAGTACATCCAGCCAGATGCTTACATCGGCATTTCCGAGCACACTACCTCCAATGAAGAACCTTCCCACATCTTTGTGCACCCTCTGCCAACCTCCTGTAGGTGCTCACAAAGTTCCCTTTCATGGTTAGACATCGCAAGTTGCCCATCCATTTCCTATTCTGTTGCCCATCTCCAAAAATTGTGTGACTATAGTTTTGAAAATTTTTGAGATTTATTGATGTGCTTTTCCTAAATTTGACAACTTCAGGGTCTCTGCTTAACTGAACATAACTAAAACAGCAATAATTAATGAACAAATTACGTAAGTGAAAACTAGCTGCTCAGAGTATATTACAGGACACAACTGAAGTACGCATGCATCTATACGTCCATCGTCTTTCATAGTTGTAAGAAATCAACACAACTCTGGTGGTTCGAAGCAACACAAATTCAGTGTTTAGCGATTCTGGAGGCCGGAAATCCAGAATTCGGCTGGCTGGACTGTCTCTCCGGGGACACAGAAGTGGGGGCGGAGGGATCCTTTTCCTTTCCGGGCTTTTCCAGAGACTGTCTGCTTTCTTTGGCTCACACACTTGCCTCACTTTAACCTCTGCTGTGGTTATTACATTTTGTATGACTTTGAGCCCACTCTTTCCCTTTTTTTAAGGACCCTTGGAAGAACATTGGACCACACAGATAATCCTGAGTAATCCTTCACCTCCAGATCCTTAACCTAATCACATTTAAATGCTCAGAGGACCATCTTTGGGGAGGCATTATTCCACCTAAAACAATCAGAGAGAAAAAAAACATTAAGAACATTACAATGCAACCAACATGCTTAAAGAAAGGAGTCAGGCAAGCAGGCTCCATTATATCCAACACTGATGTCACTAAAGACAGTGGTAGAAATGCATGTCTGCTCAAATATGAATTGCAAAATGCACAAAATATTCAATTTTGCTTGTTCAAGTTCTGTTAGGCAAATCAAAGCTTCTGTCATGGGCTTCTTTGATAAATCTGATGACAAACTGAATTTGAATTATCTCAGTGATTTCTTATGTATTTAAAAGGCTGAAATGATATCTACATACATAAATCACTCTTACCTATACATATGTACATGTGTATGTACAGCCATAAACCTGTATAATGAATGTATGCATGCATGCATGTGTGAAGAATTCTCAAGGCAAAACTGAAACTTCAAAGACTTTTTAAATTAGCTCTATAACAGAGTCTATGTTCTCTTAATCCATAACTGCTTCATATTGTATTTGAAAAACAATGGAGGCAGAGGGTTAGGAGTATTCCTGCCTCCCCTTTCTACCTGCAAGTCTCACGTGTGCCGGGTAGGATTTACCAGCAGGTAGATTAGTGAATTCAAGTTTAACCTGGGGAAGGATAAAATGTCATCAAAACCAGTGAGTACTTAAAAATGTTTCAGTGGCCCACAAGCTATTATTGAAGTCAATGGACATAGACCTGCCAGGTCCTATTTATGGGTTATGTCTGATAAAAAAGAAAAGGGAAAAATAAATGTGCCTCTTTTTTGTTGAATGTGACATATAAATATCTGAAACAAGAATTTCATAACAAAGGACAAGCTAACCTTAGTAAATGCTTATTACTCAGTATATAATAGAAAAGGAAATAAAGCGTTTTTATGAAATGTATCAAATCCTAAGAGTGCTGTTAAACTCATTAAAGAAAAAATGAAGTTAGAGAAACTGGTCTTATTTTTTTTCACTCCCAGTAGAGTTCATTTCTACTTCAACAACTAAGCCAAGGTCACATTTAACTCACTTCAATTTCACCCAGTGCACAAGCTAATGTCAATAGTACAGCTGCCATGCAGAGCTAAAGACTGATGGTTAGACAAAGCCATTTACACAAGGCTGGGTCTTTCATCTTCTCTCAGCCAGTGACATAAGAAAGCACTGAGGTTATTCTCAACTAGAGACGAAAACCGGCGTATTAGAAAGAATGTTATTCTCCTTAGCTGTCACACAAAGGATCTGAAGAAATGTAGAAATGTTTTTTTTTTCCTCCCCCCACTCTGGTCATCTGGGGAGATCACAAAGTGACTCTAATAGCCTTCACTCTGAAATTTTCACATGGTTTAAGTGATTGCCAAGTCTGATATTTTCCATTTACACTTCATTGCCATCAGAAAAAGAAAAAAAAATCAATATACCTACCTACTCATGTGTGTCACAGGATGGGCTTATAAAAGAAGACATCAGTCTTTTTAGGGCATGAAAAATATACTTATTCAAATATATCTTATTTAAAATGACATAAATTGCAGTGGTTAGTCAAGATTCGATTTCCTCTAAAATATAAGATTTAAAATATTCCTTGACTTGCCAGGAATCAGAATCCTTCAAATTGTTGATATATACAGATGTACTTGTTTTCTGATGTAAGTCATTCTGACTGCTCTTTATTTTAGTGCATTAGTGACTACATTTATTAATTTCACAGGAACTAAAGCATCTCATTTTATGAGACTGCACAAGTAGTAGATTTTTTTTCCTTCTCATGAAATAATTTTATTTTGAATCTTTCTTATTGCATGGGCTCTTGCACTTCTAGTTTTATGTCTCAGAAAAAAAAAACCCAAGGATATTTTTCTATGTTATCCTTACAATACTGTACATTAACATTTTATTCCATCTTAAGTTGTTTTAACTATTGAAACCCTTTATGCAGAAAAGGTGCAATGAGTTCGGTGTAACATTTCAAGTGCTATTGTTAAAACCTGAGGTAATTTTAACTGTCAGAGAAGCATCCATGTCAGATGGGTCTTTCAATTAAAGAAAGTCTCGTGTCAAGTTTGACTGCAATGACTATGTGTTACATACATGCTCGATCTTGGCAGATACCTAGAAATCTTTCATTCCAGGGACTCATCTTCTGCAATTGATTGCAAAGGGAGACCATGATGGCTGTACCTTAGCTTTCCTGGGTTAATTCACTGCTGTGGCTTCTTCCTCTCAGGACTCCACTGTGTGTGTACAGCATCATTGGAAGAAGAAATTGAGAGACCCAATACAGTGTTTTCAAGTTCAGACATGCTACACCGATGTCACCTGTCAGTGTGACAGTTAGGAGCTCTTACAGTGGGTGTTTTGCAGTTTTCATGCTTCTTTATCTCTGCTTCCTATGCCCCACCCTCAAGGAGAGGCTGATGAGCCAATGGGGGAACAAAAAGAAGAGAGAAGTACGATTCTGTACTGGGGTCACTCTTGGACTGGACTTGGTTCTCCAGGTGGCAACGCAACACACTAACAGTTTGAGTTACTGGGCCGTCCCCCACAGTTACAAGTATTTCAAGGTCAATTTATCAATTTAACAGCTTCATCTTCTTAATCACTAAACTTCTGTCTCTTTGAGCTTGTGCTGAAAGACTGTGGCTGCTAATTAAAATGGAGCTTTACTAGCAAGTACACAAATTAGATCCTGTCAGTAAGTTTATTCTAACTATTGGTCATTTCTAAATGCCTTTTTAATCCCCTAATTTTTACATTAAAATTCAAAAGCCTAACAATCTTAATCACCCCTACATCAAATTCATCATTAAGAACAGGAAGCCAGATGGTATAATTTTGATTTACCGGACTTCAGCGTGAATTAATGTACTGAGTGCCGATAATGAATACATCAAACCTGATATTGCAGAAACCTATGAATCTGGCATGTTAAATTAATAACACACTCTGCACAATGAAAGCATGTAAGCTCATATAAAACTGAGGAGTAATGGGCCCTTTTATTTTAAATGGTCTTTATTAGCCTTCCGTTTTGACTCTCCAGAAGAGGCATTTTGTTTAGTAGTGTACTTGTGCAGGGTACCACTGCTTTTCCCCAGTGTAAGGTGACTCCAGCACAGATGGGATGACTCTGAACAAAGCTGGACTCCGGAGATCTGCTTCTTGAAGGGTTCTCAGAAGAGTTCCCATTTTGCATTTGGGGAATGGTACATATTAGAAAGAGAGTTGGGGACTTCCCTTAAAGCATTAAGTACTGTAATGGTATGTACCTGTTTTCTTAAACAGAACCAATTGTTCATAATACACACTCCTAGAAAGTACTCTTTTGTATATTAAACTATTTTTAAGCACACATAGACTATTTTATCCTCTCTCATTTCATAATTCCTATAGGTGAGCCATTTTATGCTCAGGAATTAAACAAAATCAATATCCACTCATGCAAGTTACATGTGCAAGATGATGCTTTTAATGGGCCACAAAGAGAGTTGCACATTGTGTAGAAATTATCGATAGCCAGAGTTGAGTTGCAGCTGCTGTTTTATAAGAATGCTTATGAATGTCTCTCGAAGTTTACTTGCATAT
Source organism: Ochotona princeps (assembly GCF_030435755.1). Classification (NCBI taxonomy): domain Eukaryota; kingdom Metazoa; phylum Chordata; class Mammalia; order Lagomorpha; family Ochotonidae; genus Ochotona; species Ochotona princeps. The sequence continues at coordinate 28,958,798 of NC_080843.1, forward strand.
TTTCAATACAGGTATTTTTGGGTTGGCTTACAGAAAAATTTCAGTTTTATATTGATGTTTGAAGATTTAAAAATAAATGTATTTTTCAATTGAGTGGGGAAAAATTACTGTAATAATATCCAGATCTAAAATATACTATTTTATAAGCAAGAAAGTTTGTGTGAAATAGTGACCTTCCGATCAAGAAACACATATTATTCCCACCCAAATTTTCTAAAACACAGACTTTATTAAATTAAATTATGACTGCTCTGTAAAGATGCTTAGATGTTTTTCTTGCATCTCAGGACCAGGGTTACAAATCAACTGCCATATATGGGACTGAAAATGGCCCTATGTCATATACCTTGTAAACAAAGTCTTTCAAATGCCTAAAATGGTTTTGCCTCTCATCCTAACACATAGCAATATACAGTGCAGAGATCCAGGAAAGTACAGGGGTGCGATCTTTGCTTTTGACTCAACCCTATCTATAATGGTCTTGAGAAAAGGTGCAAATGCCTATTTTGCTTTAAAGAGTGATGATGGGTGACCAAAAGCTGCAGCTGAGCAGTGTGAGTTGCTTCTAGAATTGCAAGACGCCAGTTTTTCACTGCTGTGGAGGTGCCCCAAATATTTCAGCAGCCTGACTCCGAAATGAAGGCAATGCCACAAATAGGATAATGTTCAAAAACATGGTGCAAACCTTACACTAAGTGCTGTTTTGTAGATAACATTGCTCATTGGTTCCATCTATACCCACACTTGTAAGTGAGTATAGAGGATAATTTGTATCTCTTAGAGATACAGTGTTCAGATTTATTACTGAAAAGAGAAGGGATATATTAGCCCTTTATCTTAAGGGTAGGAAAAATAAAAGCACTTTTTGGACTTCTGGTATTTATTTCTGTGAGTTAGCCTTCAAACATTGTGCTTTTTAATAAAGATTAGGCTCTTCAGAAATACACCTTTAAACCTTACATCAATTTGAATGGAATAAGTCGGTTATTTCTGGCTGAAAATTTTTCTTACTCTTAAATCTCTTTAACTGAAGCTCATTTGACAAACCTATTATAAAATGAATAAATGCAGCACTGTGTGATTTGTCCACTGTCAACATGTTAACACATTTTATTTGAAGGTAGATTGATGGAGGGTGGCTGAAGGAGTTTACCCTCCTGAGTTAAAGAATAGAAAACCCTTTTTTCTTAGTTTTTTTCTTTTTTTTTTTCTTAGAAGTTCACAAGAGTAGATATACAATTATCCTCGACTTGCTGATGCAAAGGAACAGAGCATTTAGTTTCTTGTCACTGTCTCTGAAATTCCTAAAGGTACAATTAGCATTTCATTTGACATAATGTTGAAAGGTTCATAGATTGATCTTCCCTAAAATGCAGCAAGAATTTTTTGAAATGCAAATTTTGACATTTATTAACTTTTATTCCAGATCTGTTTATAGACTGTAAAACTGTGCATACATTTAACTCGAAGAAGCTAAAAGGACAATGTTTAGGTGGATACTCTGTGTTATAATAAAAGTCTATTTTATTGTTTCAACAATGAAATTTTTATTATCAGAGATTTATGATATCAGCACAGCAGTTTTTACTGCATGATTCACAGTGTTTTTATAGATGTATATTCAACAAAACAAGGAGAGAAATTGTACTGCAGTAGTCTCTCTCAGGAGTGCATTTCCCCATTGAAATAATGTCAGCAGTTTTCCACCTTCAAAGCCCTATGTTTTCAAATCAATTAACAATTCTAATTGTGCAGGAACAGTTGTTCACTTAGCTTGGCAAATGGGACAGGAAACATTATTTCCTTTCTTTGCCGAAAATGAAGACTTTAATCTTCTGAACCATTTTTAACATCTAAAATCACACCACTGAAAAGTTAGGCAGTTTGAAACTCCAGTCAGTTTGCCGTTGCTGGCTGCCTGTTTGTGTGGCCTACATTAATTTCCCAGTCTTCCTGGAGCCTTGCTGGAGGCCTGGAGAAATCAGTTTTACATCACCATGTGGACAAACCATCTTCAGATTCATGCCTACCTTTCTTTAATCAGATGTTTATCTAGCTGGGCGATTGTAACACTTATTACTTTTCTCAGATAGCAAACCAAACATTAGTTCTGACCCAAAATGCACATCTGTATCGGCACGTTGGAAATAGCTGACATGGCGGCGTGGGAAGCAGGCATTCTGACTTTCTTAAAGTCCCAATGTCATTTTCCACTTAAAAAAATTTTTATTGGGATTAAAGTGCAGCTTGTAAGATATTGAACAATGTGGCTCATAGAACAAGGAACACATGCAATCTTCTAAGACAGTATTAAATATGTACAGCTTAACCTTTTCTTTTTCACAAACGTATATTGGAGTCGTGGCTCATAATATCTGTCCATGTTTATAAAATACATAAATGCTGTGATGAGAGGTGGCGATCTCAATACCTCAGCTGCAATGAAAAAACAGTATGCTCTATTATGTTTCCAGTAGCTTCTGAGATGACTCAAATATGCTTTTTAGAAGGAAGTCTAGCTTTCAACAATAATTAAAAGGTCTCCAACAAAATAAGGATGACTTGATGCAATTCCCTGTAAATTACTAATTTACTATGCTTTCTTATTGAGCCTCAGTGTGAAAAGCCTGTGGCTCATTATTCCGTCCAAATCCTAGTGGCTTCAAAGTACACAGATGCTATGCTATTTTTATCTAGTAAGGATCCTAAACATTCTTGATCATGTTTCCTTAAACATTCTACCATTTTGAGTACACATTTATATTATTTAGCTTCCCCCAGTAATAATTAAAATACATTCTTCGTATTCTCATCAAGATTAAATTTGTGGGAAAGCTGCATAACCCAGGCCACCTGTGTGTGGACTTTGTTCTCTCAATGGAACTGCCGCAGCTGATTGAAAAGGAGAGCTGCATTCCCTCCCTCGCTGATCCAGTTTGACACTGAAACTCAAAATCATGTTTTGGTCAAATGGATTTTTAAAACTTTGAAATGTAGTTTAAGATCGCCATTAAAAGTCCCTCAAGCAAATGAGTATAAACAAATTCCAAGGCAGAGTAAAAGACAATATAGGGGACTTCTCTGCGTATCTTCTCTGAAACAACAAAAACAAATAACTGAGAACAAGGTTCTTTGAGGATTTATTATCTTCTCATCGTGATGTAAATGAAAGGAACTTGGTATTTTAAGTATGCTTGTGTGTGTGAAAGGAAATACCTTGTGTGGCGTCCTATGCTTATGTAATGTGGTTCCATCTTCACAACCTCCACAATCTTACTCAGATGCCACTTCGTGACTGAGGATTTATCTATGCCACTTCGTGACTGAGGATTTATCTATGCCAAGTGAGAAATGAATGACCTTCTCTTTGTATGCATGTAACATTTTTTGAAGTCATCCTAATTGTACTTATTATCTTCAACTTCAATTTTTCCTGTTTGTGTGTTACATGCTAGATTCCCCTATGAGCTCACTGAGAGGGATCAGACTACATTTTTTACTATTATTATTATTAATTATGTTGCATTATGTGACACAGTTTCATAGGCTCTGGGATTCCCCCAACCCCTTCCCGTGCCCTCCCCCCATGGTGGATTCCTCCACATAGTTGCAGTATTACAGTTCAAATTCAGTCAAGATTCTTTCTTTGCAAACATATGCCAAGCATAGAGTCCAGCATCTTATTGTTCAGATAAATTCAACAGTTTCTTGGAGAGACCATCTCTGGTCTAAAGGCAGAGCTGGCAGAATATCATCCCAATCAATTGAAAGCCCCAGCACAAAATCAACTACAATTTACAACGTTATGGAATTAATTGACATGGTATTGAGTAATCAATATGTTAAAACAATGCAAGTTCTTATCCACATCCTGTGACTACTTCATTGACATTTCAATTTTTGTTTGTATACAGAACCGGCTGCTATAACCTTAAAGTGGCTATAGGATACTATTCAGCTGTCTCGTGTCTATTTTCATTTTAGTATTTAGCAGTTTATTGTGTTGAAGCATAATTTCGCTGAACTTGGCAGATTTTAGGATACTCTAAACTGGCTTGTGAATCTAACAAGGCATTTGTCAACAGTTGAGGTGCAGAACAGTTTTAGGAGGGGTGTGCAGAGAAAGAAGGAGTAACTTATGTTTGTGTCCTTCCTAGTAAGGTATATGTGGATCCATGCTGACTGTTTCCTGTTTGGTTCTAAGCTTTCCTTGTATTTCTCTATTCTAATGTATTTTTGGGGTGGCGGGGGGGAGCTCTGGAGTGACCCTGATGGTCATTGCAAGAGAGGGTGGGGATCCAAAGTTGGAACTAAGTAAGGACCAGAAAAATCTCCTCTCCCTAGTCCCTAAGGAAGTTTACTGTTCTTCTGTTTCTGCAGACCAGTCACGGCTCCTTGCTGTTGTTCCAATGACCTTGGATCCTGCGAGGAAAGATTTGGGCTTCTTCCATCCTATGTGGTAGATCCAAATGGGGCTGGGTGATCTCAGAGTTCTTGGCCTCCGAAGGCACTCCAGTTCCCCGTGGTCTCCTTGGCAGTGGGGATGTAGTCCTTGGTGCCCGTACTGACAGTCCTTGGTGAGGATCCAAGAGTCTTCAGGGTTGGGATACAAGCCTCCTCCTGTCCACCTGCTCCACTCTGGGGTGCCCCCCGGCTCTGTGCATATGACCTCCTGTTAAGAGGTTGTCAGGATCGCTCTTGATTCCCCCTATACGTCTTTGTAATTTTACTATTGTGTTATTGCTGATTCGAGTCTGTTGTCTATGAATTACCTGTTATGTTTCTGATTGGTTGTACTTCACGGATCAGACTACATTTTATACAACTAAGAACTTTCCATTGTACCTGGTGTGGGGTCCAGATGTGTTGCACAACTGAAACACTAAATAACTGGATGTGGCAACAGATGAAACATGGGGTTCAGGTACAGCAAGGCTTCCCCATCTCAGCAGCTGTGATGTCTTGAGGTACATCGTTGTTAGTTTGGGGGGCTGGCTTGTGCAATTTGTAACTTCAGGAGCATCTGTGGCTTCTACCCATTTGATACCACTAAATCAATTTCAAATCGCAAAAACCAAAAAATCTCCAGATAGTGCCAAGTATTTCCAGGGGAGCAGGCACCGAATCTTTCCTTTCCTCCCACATAACTACCACAAACTAATGGTAACTACCACAGGCACCTGGCATGATGGCTCAGTGGCTAAATCCTACCTTAAAGCACCAGGATCCCATATGGGTGCCGCTTTGTGCCACAGCTGCTCCATTTCCCATCCAGCTCCCTGCTTGTGGCCTGTGAAAGCAGTAGAGGACCATTCAAAGCCTTGGGACCCTGAACTCATGTGGGTTACATGGAAGAAGCTCCTGGCTCCTGGTTTCAGATCAGTTCAGCTCTGGACGTTGTGATCACTTGGGGAGTGAACCAGTGGATGGAAGACATTTCTGTCTCTCCTCCTCCCTGTAAATCTTTCTAACAAAAATAAATAAATCTTTAGAAACAAAAATCTTAAAAAAAAATCTTGTTTTTTTTTAAAGTAACTACCATATATACCCATATGCTACATATAGCACATATACAACTATATATGCATATGCATCTGTGTGCACATATATGCCTATACGTAATCATGCGTATAACAGCTTATGTGTACATATATGTATATGTACAAATTTCAAAGGAAGGCCCATTATTGTGGTTGAAGAAGGCCATAAAGTGTCATCATCATCATATTTGAAATATTTAGCATGTCAGTTTACAAATCGTCATACTTATATAGTTCTGCCCTCTGCACTGTCTCCATAGGTTCCTAATAACACTTCTTACTCATTTTCTCAGGCCCAGGCTAAAATATGTTCTGATTACATTTTGTCGCTATGAGCTTCATGCCCATATATACCTCCTCATATATGGTTTTGAGAGTAGTATCTCACTAGTAAAAGTAATTTGGTTTATCTGCATGTTCTAAAATTGGTATCATACTAGGACTGGCACAGTAGCCTAGTGGTTAGAGTCCTTGCCTTGCATTCATTAGGATCCCATATGGGTACCAGTTTAAGCCCCACCTGCTCCATTTCTCATCCAGCTCCTTGCTTGTAGCCTGGGAAAGCAGTCAAGAATGGCTCAAAACCTTGGGAACCTGCATCCATGTGGAAGATTTGGAAGAAGTTCCTGGCTACTAGCTTCGGATCGGCGCAGCTCCAGCCATTGTGGTCATTTGGGGCGTGAATCATTGGATGAAAGATCTTCCTCTCTGTTTCTCCTTCTCTCTGTGTATCTGCCTTTCCAATTAAAAAAAATCTTTAAAAATGCATATCAAAGCAACATAACACGTTTCAAAGAGGAATTAGAATTTATTGAATTAGCTTCCATGAGGCTTTTTGCTTGTTTGTTTTGCATTTTGTAGATTTTCCAGATTTGGACCTAAGAATATCCAAACTGAGAGTATTTTTTAATAATCAACTGGGGGCTAGGAAAGAAGAAGCAGAGTGTATAGTGTGTAGATTTTGGTAAAGGAATAGTACCTGGGGTAAGGGGAAAGTAAGATAAAGAAAAAATTATGAAGAAGGTAGAACTGAAAAAAATCCATAAAAAATTATTTTGCTTGGTGTGTCCTCCATGGTTTTTCACAATGTCTCTCTATATTGAGCAAGATACTTTCAGTATTCTCTCACCCAACTTTACCAAACCAGTTCTTTTGTCTTTCCCCCCTCTTGGTAACCTTTTAATTGAATTACTAGTGATGTTACTTTTATCATAACATTTTAAAATACATGGTAGAAAAAAATCATGTAGCTTAAAATGAGAAATTATATGAAAAATGTGTTGTAAGAAGACTAGCATAGGAAATACAGATGTAACAAAACATCTCAGATAGCCATACAAAATTATACACTCATTCTTTCATTATTCTCCTTTGACTACATCCCCTCAAAAAGGAGGGATGAAAGAGGCTAAAAGTGGCTTTGCAGATGTCAAAATATATGGTCAGTTATATTACATTAGACCTTAACAGGGAAAATGGAAAGGCAAGGAAAAGTGGCAATAAGGTGAACCTAGCTGTGGTCAGTGGGCAAAATGCACCTCAATGAACCTCATTCACTTACTGGAGAAAGAACATAAAATTATTTCAAGCTTTCCTGCAGGTAATGTGAAAAGGGAGTCAGCATGGGTAAGATTCTGTGTGCTTGGGATGAAAAACTGACGGTTGTTTAGGAAAAGCAGAATGATATTTTACTGTGAGAACAGAGAAACATTTTTCCTTTGGAAGCATGAACTAGTTACAACAATAAAGACCTGCACTTTTAAGTAGCCAAAGAAAAGGGGAAACACTTTGGATTAGATAGTTTTAAATGTTGTCCCCAAAGTAGAATACAAACTTAACTGGAGAGAAAAAATATTTCCTTGTCACTGCAGTACCGGGAGAATTTGTCACATGAGTGCTCATGTAAGAGGCTTCAGGTTACATGGTGTTCAAAGTCTTCCACTGACTTTTGCAAAGGATACAGAATGGCTCTCCAAATGGATGAATGACTATTCCTCAAAAATGACCTTTTATAAAAGCTGAGGGCATAAAATTAAATCATAATTCAGTGAAGGCATTTTTCCAGAAAATAAGATAATACAGTCCAGCTATATTACTTTCATATGCCCTCACCTAGGTCAGTAATAGCATTTAGAGAACTTTGGAGGAAAGTGGAAAGCTAACAGCTCTTAGATCAATGGTCCTCAAAAATTAGAGACTTTTCTGCTCTCAACCGGTGCTGAGTAACTCAATAGGAAAAGCATGGCATAAAGAGAAATAGAACAAAACAGAAAAAGCTGGAAAGATGTTTTTTTTTTTTTAATTTCTGTACATACATGCACATTCTGCCCTTCTGAACAAGTTGTTTGACTTAGCAGGTAGAGAGAGAGGACTCCTGCTTGTCTGCAGTTCAGATGTATGCAGTTGGAGCACAAGTTCAACCTGGGTTCCTCATGTGGGTGACAGAAACCTAATTACTTGAGTCATCAGCACCTCCTACTCAGGTCCACACTGATGGAGAGCTGGAGCCAGTCTCCAGCGTTGGGGATCAAGCCGACTGCTGCATTTTAACCACTGGACTAAAAGGCTGCTTCCTGAATGCATTATTATTATTATTATTATTATTATTATTATTATTACTCAGACTTTTAACATTTTAATTTTTGCCTAATGCCAGGGGAGGCTACAATAGTTTAATTGTTTAGATCCTCTAATAGTCCAAGAAGTCATGGGGAATATTCTTGAAGATGTTATTCTTTTCGTGGGGAGCTAGAGCTAGTATGGGTGAGGATGTGTAAGAATGAGTCAAGGTAAATTTAAGAGAAACTGAGTCCCTCTGGGTAACCCATTTTTTGGTAGGCAATGCAGAATTGGCAGAAGTCCTCAGTATGATTCTCAAATGCTTCCTGCTGCTGCTGCCACTCCTGCTACTCTGCCTGTCTACTTTATAAACACCGTGCTTTTGTCTCCAAAGTCAGCACCTTTGCAGAATTTATGACACACCGTTTAACACAATCAAATCAAGCTAAATTTTCTCATGAGAACTTGAAGTGCCCATACTCTGAGACAGTGGTTGCATGAAAATGCATATCTTTTACTTGTTTTCTGTTCAAATGGCAAATTGGATGATGCCTGGAATACTTTGGAATTTCACAGGACTCTTGGATCAGGGAAGGGGAAATTCCCTGCAGATGATGCAGAGGTGTAGGGCTGGAAAGGGCATCTTTTATTCTTAAAGAAACCTTTAGCTCGTCTGAAAAACTTGGCTCTGACGTGCTTCTAGCCTGACTGTTATAATGTTGAGGTGAGATAAATTTTCGATATCTCAGGCACAAAATTTCTTAAAGCACAACAGATAGCTGAAGTGATTTTTGAGTGAGACTTCATTCTAATTGATTCGCCAACATGAGTCAGTTCCAAAATTACCCTTTCATAGCAAACTGGTCCCCCACTGTGGGTGTCAAGAACCTGGGATTTAAAAATTCATGAACCTTAGCTGGAGTCTTTTCTTAGGAATATAGCAGGTCCTATTTCCTGTTATTTCTTCTCCGTGTGGAGTAAACCAGAATGATCAAATCAGGAAAATACTGTCCACCAGTGAATGGCCAGGCACTGGCAATCTTATTTCCACAAACATCTGCAGAAATCGTCCTAGCATAGGAAACTAAAATTCCCATATTTTCATTAGGGTTTTTCCAATCACACTTACTACTTCAAAAGTCAGAATTGAAGCTGAACTGATAAATAAGCCATCTTAATAGAATTATTACCATTTCCGCAGTAGAATTGAATGAAATGATCCTACTTGTGGAGTCTGCTACTCATCTGTTAAAGAAAAAATTTGGAAAAAAAATACACGAAGGAAGTAAAGTATTTTGTGTTCACAGTTTGCTTGCTTAGTTTACACGCACAACACCGTATTTGCTCATGTGTGAAAGAGCTGGAGAGGCGAGACTGACAGCAATCAACAAGGGAACAGGAAATACCAAAGAATCGTGGATGACTTCCGTTTGTTTTAAGAGAAGATCCAGATCTTCTGCTTCAGTGTCGGTTTCCTGTTGTTGTCCCATTTAGCAACATTCTTGCATGTTTTCCAGTCACTCCATTTCTGGTCTCTCTTTCCCTGAAAGCAATGGAAGCCCCTGGCTCTCCCCACTCCTTCCCCAATGTTTTGATGTTGACATTGAACAGCTCCATTGTTCACTGCTTTGGAACTGAACCCACCAGGCCACTCCTCCTAGACAGTGTGTCCTTTGGTCTTGTCAACTGCCTGGCGTCTCTCTGGGTTACCATGATCTGCATGATTCGATGTTGCGACAGCTGACCCCAGTCTGGAGACAGTTTTCCCTGGGGTTGACTGTGCTCCTCCTTTTCTCTTGTCCTAGAGCTCATCTTTCCTCCTTTATAACTAACAGTCACCTGCCTAATAACTCACATTACTGAGGAAGTCGACAGGAGGGGGTAGGGGGATAGGGAATCTCTGGACAGTGATAAAGATAGACTGAAGACAGATAGGTTGAAAACTATGGAGATTTCATAATCCTATTGGAAGAGGTACAATAAGATATCCAAGTTGCTCGGCATGAACTCCAGAATGCACACTTAGGCAACACCAAAGTGCTTTAGAAATAGTTAAGGGGGAAATTTGTCAAGCTGCAAGCAGAGATAATAGCTCTAGGGTTAGCAGTTATAAAAGGAATAATTCCTTTATTGGCTTACATATATTTTAAGGGAAATAACATTTAGGCAACATTTTTATAATATACTTTTACATATTATGATGATTACTTTTGCTTCCAAATGCCTCCAGTTGAGCAAATTCTGTAAATGAAGCATGGCTTTTCTTGCTCGGTCAAAACAATACGTCACAGTAGCCTCTTAATAAATGTCAATTACCTTTCCTTTTCCATGAGCCAGGTATTATGCTAATGCCATTTTCTTCATTATTCATAGACTCAGCATGTTTGATCAGGTGAGGAAGTTAGTGATGCTCTCCTCTAGTTCCCTCTAACAAAGATGAAGACATTACAGTTCAGAGACTGGGACTGGCTTGCCCGAGGGTACCCAACAGGTTATCAATACAGTCAAGACCAGAAGCAAAGTGTTAGGGGAAGGAAACGGCACGAATTAAGGTTCTCATTTAAGGAGATGTTATGTTCCGAGGAACCGAACGAGCCGCTTCTAGTGACTTGGGTAGGTGCTAGAACACGTAGGAGCTTAAAGGCCAAATCTATCAAGAGTAGAGACATTGGCTGTCAAAAGAAGGATGATGGCGTCACACCGGTGTTCTAGGAAGAAACACAGTTTTCCTTGATTTCTATGGAGTGATAAGATTCTCTACTCGCAATAAATCCTTGCTCCTGCTCAGCACTGCTCTCTCTCTCCTGGTGACAGCTTCCCATTCTGCTGCTTGCATCCTCACTGCCTGTTCTGCAGGCCAGGACTCTGCCTCTGGGCATGCTTTAGCACAAGTTTAAAGCAGAAAGAAACTTTCTTTGTTTCTCTTTTTCTTTTTTCAGAGAGGCAGCTCTTCTTCTTCAGGCTTCTCTATCTGTTCTATTACCCTGGTTGATCATAATTTACTTCAGAACTTTCATTGAGATCTACCGAGTTTGGGGATCCTTTTCTGGGGATAAATGCAGTCTCCCAAAGCCTTCATTAAGCCAAAGCTTGAAACCCAAACTTCCCTATGAGTCTCCCCTCTTGCCCAAGAAAAGAAAAAATTCTCTTGTCTGTTATGGGATTTCTAGCTTCTGTCCAAAGGTCTACTGCTATGACCTCAGGTCTGTATATTAAAAAATAAGGCATTGTGAGATGGCGGATTAATTCATCATTTGTAGGATACCTGCAATCCATATGGGAGTACCCTATCTGAATCCTGACTGCTTTGTTCTTCCACTTCAGTTGTGGGATAATGTGCATGGGAGGCAGTAAATGATGAGTACTGGGATTCCTTCCATCCATGTAGGAGACCCAGATTTGGGACTGGGTGACCCCTTGTGGGTTTTGGTGTTTGGAGAATCAACCAATGAATGAAATAGCTCTCTCTCTCTCTGTCTCTTTTTCTCTCTATCTATCTCTCCATATTTCTGTGTGTCTCTCACCCTTTCTATCTTTCAAACAGATAAATGAATCTTTTTCTTTAAAAAAAAGTATTTAAGAGAATTATAAATTATTTCTTATTATGATGCTAGGCCTATGTCACATTACTTTAATTGTTGGAGCCCCTTAGCTAATACCAGGATTAGAGATGGCTGCCAGCACTTACTGAAGAGTGGTCACATAACAGATATTTTGTTAGGCAATTTTCTTATCAGACTGAATTCAGTCATACTGGAATTCCGAGTTCAGGCTGTGGTGAAACACCTAAGCTGGTGACCCTTTTGGTATTTCCCCATGAAACAAAGTAAGTTATTTATTTATTTATTTATTTATTTATTTATTTATTTATTTATTTATTTATTTAGTATTTTAGCTGAAGACGAGAGAAGTGGAGAGAAGGAAACTGGCAAGAGAGAAGGAGAAACAGAGAGTGTGTGCAGAAGGCATGGAGTCTGTCCTCTGCTCACTGGAGAAACTGGCTGTTCTGGACAAGAAAAGCCTGGAGCCAAGAAGTGAAGAAGTTTTGGATGGGCGACATAGGCTTCTTCCGAAGGTTCACTGGAGAAGGTGTGGCCCCTGAACAGTTTTGATACTATTTGTGTGGCCTGCAGATATTACTACAAGGAAGTATGTGTGACAGTGTTGGGGTGGTTGAATGAATGAAGACAGGGGACCTTACTAGAGATAATTAACTCAGTCGGAGCATTACCCTCAGAAGAGAATATTTTTTTTGCAAGATCCTAACGAGTTAGTTTGAGAGCAAGTTGCTTTAACCAACCAGCCTGGTCCCCAATCTTTGGTGTCTTGTCTCACTATGTGACAGCTCTCTCTTTGCAGCTGCACCCACTGTGATGCCTTCCTCCATGTGGTGGCGTATGCATCACTAGAGGGACTAAACATAGGACCACTCTCTCATGGACTTTCAGCTTCCAAAACAACCAGCTAAATAGATGTCTCCTTTTCTGCACTTCGCAGCATCACCTGTGGTTGGTATAGCCTCAGAGTACTCCAGCTCACAAACTAGGAATAAAGTTACTTGCTTTCTGAGTACATCATAAATCAGAACATAGCTTGAGGTATCAAGGAAGCCATTAGTTGAGGAGGCATGGGTCTGGACATGGAGTCCTCTCACAGAGGGAAGGGAGAGGCAATTATGAGATTCCTTGGCCAGAACATGATGAGTGAGATGTGGCACTCAGAAATAGCTGATTTGATGTTGAGAGCTCTTAGTCATGTAGGGGAATTCCAGACGCCATAAATGTTAACACTATGGTATTTGTTCCAATAGGAAGGGAGGCAGGTGATACGTAGACAACACTGTTTAATTCTTTTAGAAGTCTTTTGAAATTAGAGCAAATGTCTTTGTTTTAACATGAGAAGATACTTAGGGTAGTTAATCAGTAATCGTCCTACAATGCAAGTTCATGTCTTGGTGATTCCCCGCATCAATGTTCCTTATGAACAGAACCGACTATTTCCTGATTGCCTAAAATTTTCTTCTGACTGGTTGAATACTCCAGTTGGGACTTGCTAGACCAAAGCATACTTCATGGTTCAGATTATATATTCATTTATTTATTTACTGAGAGGCATAATAAATTATGGGAAGAGTTTAGGCTACAAAGTAAGGCATGCCTGGATATCATCATCATCATCATTATTATTATTATTACTAGTAGTAGTGGTAGTAATATTTTTATTTACTAGATTCAGGTTCTTACACAAGTTGGTTTTCCTTCCTGACCCTTGATCTATTTGTCTGTACATAAGAATATTAATATGAAGATGTGGTGCATCTTCTAGTTCCTAGTACATAGTAGGTATCTTTATTATTTCCATTTTCTATAGTTTTGTTTGAATTCCTTGCATCCAGGAAAGCAACAATGTGGAGAATGTCATTGCAGAATTTCAACAGATTGCAAGTTAGTATTGTCAGCTCTCAGTTCATATCGCTTCTACCCTAGCATGCTTCTTTCCTTTCTTTTCCTTCTGCATAGAAATCAACATTGGAGAGTACACTATTGGATTCCTCCTATTAGGAAACAAACAATATCTCCCTTTTTTATAAAGGGAAGGAGATGGTATTGACCTACTTCTTTTATCTTTGGTAAGTCCTCACATTACGTCTATTGACATTTAAGAGTTCTTTATTAAAGCACCTCACTCTGTGGCTAGAAAGTGTGTTTCTTTCAGTTAAAAGGACATCAAAAAGGCATTCCTGTGTAAAACTCACCAAGTTTTTTGTTAGCTATGCATTGTCATGAGACCATATGGCCGTAAATGATTTAGTTTTTCATGAAAAACGGTTTTAAATCAAGAATGAAACCTGTTAAGAAGAATTTGCATACTTGATGAAAAATAAAGGCAATAAAATGTTTAATCTGGCTGTGAGAAATGTACTGGGATTTCATAAGCAGCCCTTTTATAATAAAGAAATGCATTTTCATTATGACTGCTATATTACCAGTGTTACAAAAAGTTGGCCTCTTTAAGTAAGTGATACAGAAAACAGGAACATAAATAGTGCTCACCTTAAGATTCAAGCAAATCTGGCACATCTGGAAAATTAGTGAAGTAAAACCTGCCAGAGTTCACACGGGGCAAGATTTTACTGGGTAGACACACTAAGGTGAGACTGTGGTAGTGGAAGAGCAGAGAGGCTCATCGTAGCACTGCACAGTGTTAACAAGGACTGGGAAGGTACATCTACAACAGAATAAAGAAGAGTTCCACTAAAATCTCCATGAGAAATTGAAAGTGAAAGGACTGTGCTGCTTTAAAAGCGATACTGCTGGCAAAACTGGAATAAGACATTTTAGCCTAGACGTGACTGACAGCCTTGTTGCAGGCATCAGCAACTATAGGAGGAATTGTGAGAGGATCAACTGAGAAAGGGCATGTCACACAGTGGGCAGTAGAGGAGAACTGTTGCCAATGCCTGGGTGCAGGTGCATGGGAGAATTAGAAAGTGGAGATCTCATGAAACAGCCCCTAAGGACCCGGGAAGTATTTTGAGAGTATGGATGTGATTAACACACCTAAGGAATTGTTGCGGTGGAAAAAGAAGCTATCCTGGTACCTCTAGTTTTATCCCAGTTGGGTATCATAAGTCACATATTGAATTTCTCCCAACTTAAAAAAGCAAGTAAATTGCACTATCAAGGGCAGTCCCTGGATGATCGTTTCCTTTAATGTGTCCAAGGCAGGCTAAATGGATCTAAAGCATATTTGCACCATTTTGAACTGCTATTGAGGGGCAACAGTGAAAAAAGCTAAAAGGTTTGTATCAAATGAGAAGAGAAAAATAAATAGAACAAAATGTACAAGGGTAGAAATATTAACTGTTTCAATTGCTAAGCACATTGGCAAAAAGCTTGTATCTCAAAACTACGGCCCTGAGATTCACTGTATCACTAAGGGAAGCTACCTGACAGCCACAACAATGATTGTGATTGATTCTACCTGCACCATGCACTGTGGTCTGGCTCTGTTCTGGAAAATCCCTCAGAATGAAGCCATCCTGGGGTAGATTCCAGGTACCTAGAGAAGGGGCAAAGAATATTAGGGAAGGTCAATTATTTCTGAACCAGTTAAGATTCTTGGTCCATGTTTAAAATAGTCAGAATACTGCATCTTTCCTCTGGATTTTAAAAACACCAAGCTAATTATTACAGTTTACTGTAGTTTTGAGACCCTCTAGTTATAGCTTTATCAAAACTTGGAAAAGCACACAGGGCATGTGTTTGCCATTAAAGAACTGGAAGAGGGCAGTCATGAGCCTTGAGGTAGGGCTTCGATAAAGATGAAATAAGTGGTTAGCGTATTTAAGTGTTTAATAGCAGCAGGTGGATAACATGGGATCAGAAACCAACATAGTTTTCAGAGTTAATACAAAATCTTATGCGGGTTAAGAACAAAAATTTGAAATAGAAAATCAAAATATGAATGAAATGTTTTTGGTTTATAATTATTTTTTACATGATATAGGAATAACAGTGAGTAATAAAGACAATTTATAAATTAGGTACATCATCACTTTGGATAATTACAACTACAGATGGATATGTGTGAGATTGATGAAGCTAGGTACTAGGATTGAAAACTACATATTCTTTAAGTGGCTTAGTCAGAAAACTTACTGAGTTTCCAGATTCCCAAGCCAGTACTTCATTGCTAATGAAGTTACTTTAAAAATATATATGAGAGACCCGGCAGCGTGGCCTAGCAGCTAAAGTCCTCGCCTTGAACGCCCTGGGATCCCATATGGGTGCCGGTTCTAATCCCAGCAGCTCCACTTCCCATCCAGCTCCCTGCTTGTGGCCTGGAAAAGCAGTGGAGGACGGCCCAATGCATTGGGACACTGCACCCGCATGGGAGACCTGGAAGAGGTTCCAGGTTCTCGGCTTCGGATTGGCGCGCACCGGCCCATTGCGGCTCACTTGGGGAGTGAATCATTGGACGGAAAATCTTCCTCTCTGTCTCTCCTCCTCTCTGTATATCTGACTGTAATAAAATGAATAAATCTTTAAAAAAATATATATGAAAGACAGATTTTACAGGAGAACTCTGCAATCTGCTGGTTCATTCATCAAATGGCCAGCAAGGTTGGAGCTAAAACTTCCGAAAGCCAAGAGTAGCTTTTTCTGAGTCTCCCACATGGATGCAGGGGCTCAAGAACCTGAGCCATCTTCTGGTGCTTTTCCAAGCTGGAAACGGGGAGCTGGAATTGGAAGTAGGGCAGTTGGGACTAGAACCAACACCCATATAGAATGCCAGCACTGCAGGTTCAGGCTTAACCTGTAGGGTTTACACAAACTTTGAAAGCTGTAGTTGTTGTTGGTACCCAGTTCTTTGTTTGTAGTCACTTGTGCCACTCCCTCCAGTGAGTTTCAGGTCTGGGTTCTTGTGTTACACTTCCACCACTGTCTCCGTATCTGCAACTCCTGGCTTACCACTTTCTACCTCCTGTGATTCCATGCTGTGGCTACAACATTGTACAAATTTTATCTCACTTCTGGTTTGAGCAGTTCCCAGGTTTAGGGAAACACCAGGTATTCTAAATAACTAGGTTTTTGATGGTGCTGATCTTGCTGGAACTTGCTGGCCATTAGGTCAGAGGGTCACCCAGACCTATTTTGGGTGGGACACACATTTGCCAAGTTGGTACTATTTTCCCTGTGAGAGCAGTGCAATGCATTGGGGTGGAAGTGATTTTGCTTCCGGATTAGCAGATTAGCACACACGCAGATCACTGCTATCCCTCTAGTTTCACAGCTTTTGCCATACTATACAAAATGGTATCTGATGTGGGACTGGTGGAGATTTGGATGTGTTGGCTGTTAGGTCTGGGGGTCACCTGTGCCTATTTTGGTTTGAACCTGTAGGATGCCACATTGGTATTGTTTTTCTTGTGGGTTCAGTACAAAGCACTGAGCCAGAAATGAGTCTGCTCCTAGTTTAGTGCTTGTGAAACTTGCTGTTTCCTTCCAGTGCCACAGCCTTTCCTTCATTATACAAAATGGCACCTAATGCACCACTGGTGGGGGTCTGGGCTATGAAATTCATGCTATTCATGCACCACCTGCTTGGAGTCTGCCTCTCTGCCTCTGCTCCTGGTCAAATCATACAAATCGCAGGATAGGCAGTTATTAATTTTTCTCTTGTACACATTTAATTTTTGATAGCTTTTACATATTTGATTAGGGTACAAAGGGTCAAGGGCTACAGGAAAGGGGGTGAGACCATTGTTTTCATATTCTCTTCTTTCCTTCGTGCATCTGGGGGAAGGGGAGAGATAAGGAGAGAAGCCATACCCAGCTTCCAAATCATCCCAGGATCCCCAATGTGGAGCATGCTCTGATGGTCCTGTTGAAGTGGATTTGATATCTCAACAGTTCTGTATTGTTGCTGAGCTTGCCCCTCCAATCACAATAAAATCTCCCCAGTCTACACTGGCTGACACTTGCCCGTTTCTGCATTTGCCAGTGGACTATGGCTTGCTCGGTCCTACCTGGTCTACCCAAAACCAACTAAAACACTTGCTGACAGATGGAGCTATCCTGTCAAGCCTCCCCAACACCCAGGCCTGAACCATGGGTTCATCAGTGAAAGCTATAACCCACTAGGGAGTTTCCCAGGTTTCCCTGTTTGGGCCACTTCTAGACCCAGATATCACACATGTCAGCGGATGCTTAGCCCTTCCCAGGCATGGCCTGCCCCATCTCTCCCAGCCTTTGTATGAGCTGATGTGGCCCAGCCTGCCCAACACCCAGTTTTAGGGTGCTCATATGGGTACTGCAGTACGGACCTGCCCCACTTGTTCCCAGGCCCAGCACTGGTGAGCATCAGTGAGTTACATGATCACACCTAGCTCAGCCCATCACCATTCCAACTCTCGAGCTAACCAGCAGGAGTTGTAATTCCATAGGGTTAGGTCCACTTGTTCCCCACAGAATCCACCCTCGGACCTGGTTCTCTTGCTTGCTAGTTGGTCTGATGGCCGAGTCTGATGTGACCCATTCCCTGATCTAACACCCACTGTCAGGTACTGGCATCTAGCCCTGCCACAAGGCCCCCAATCATAGCTTAGATATGTGCTAGCATGTGATGTTAAGCCATGTTCCATGCCAACAAGGCCAACCCAGTACTTCATGTGGACTGGTACATCAGTCTGACCCATAAAGATCTTTAGTTCTCTCCCCTCCAAACCACCAGGTCTCAATCCCCTTGCTTACCTGCTAATACAGTGGCTTTGTTGTTAAGTGTCCCTCAGGTTTCATGCCTCAACTGGGCTCCACACCAGGATGGGCAGTTCTTTGTCTTTGTTCACCTCTTGATTTTCTGGTGAACTCCACTTCCCACCTGGCTGCTAGTGGAGCTCTGGCAACCAGTGGAACTCGGATTGCCACTCACGGACTGCCACTGGATATCTGGTCATCGTAACACCATTCTGTTTTTTCCATTGCTTCCCTGTGTCTGTCCATCTCCAGGTGCTCTTCTTTTTTTTAAAGATTTATTTATTTTTATTACAGTCAGATATACAGAGAGAGGAGGAGAGACAAAGAAGATCTTACGTCCAATGATTCACTCCCCAAGTGAGCTGCAACGGGCCGGTGCGCACCAATCCGAAGCCGGGAACCAGGAACCTCTTCTGGGTCTCCCAGGCAGGTGCAGGATCCCAAAGCTTTGAGCCGTCCTCGACTGCTTTCCCAGGCCACAAGCAGGGAGCTGGATGGGAAGTGGAGCTGCTGGGATTAGAACCGGTGCCCATATGGGATCCCGGGGCGTTCAAGGCGAGGACTTTAGCCGCTAGGCCACACTGCTGGGCCCTCCAGGTGCTCTTCTACAATTGGACTTTCCTCTCTTATTTTCTCTCTGCTTCACATTGCCTAATAATTTTCCAGCTGTTTAAACATATCCCTGCCCTATTCCAAAATAAAATAAATATTTAGAAGAAAGCAAAAATAATCTAAATTTGAAACTTAAATTTTAATTTGGAGGCTGCTGTTACTACTTTCACATAATGATCTGAACCTTCTTGTTTGTTCCAGGAGCAGTGTTAGGACACAATGGAAGGAAAACAAAATGTTTTCCCTGAAGAAGCATGAGCTGTAGTTGGATAATGAGACACCCATACCCAACAGAGGATTACAATACAGGTGTATAAAGAAGAGATGCAGCTTAGTGCCCAGACAAGCACTCATCCCATATAATCTGAAGTAAACAATTAAGGTCAGGATCCTGGTGAACATGACCTCCAAACTGACCTTTGCTATAGTGCTCACAGAAAGAACAAATGGCCAGGTAGTGAGAAGAAGGCAGAAGATGGCTCTGGTTGATGGGTAATGCCCTCTTGGTATTCCGGAAAGAAACATAAGGTACTCACTGACATCCAAATGAGAAGGACATGGTGAACAGCAAGCATTAAGGCTAAACAAGAAGTAGTGACCAGAAGTTAGTAGGGCTTGTCACTGGTGGTAGAGTTTAGATACAATTCTTTAGGAAGGACTGCAGGCTTCACTCCCGGTAACTGACTTTAAACATAATTATCATCTTTTCCTACCCCAATCCTATTTTTCATGGAGGAAATATAAAGTCTCAATATGGCTCCATGCAAGAAGAGACTGTGTGTGGGAGGGTAACACATGAGCTAGACTCTGAGCACTGCATTGATGTGCTGGACTCCAGCAGCTCAGGGCCTGAGAAGGCTAAATCGGAGCTCTGCAGAAGTAAATGCCTCAGGCATCTGTGGCGTTGACTTCAAAAGATGAAACAGCAAATGCTGTGTGCTTAGTTCCCTTCTTTATAAGACTCTGCACCATCTGATCTGTGGTTACCTCCTGGCCTCACTCCTTATACATGGAGTCTTCCTCCACACTCTACTACCTGTCCCTGGGGATGGGTGCTAGGGGTGGCTCTATGACCAAATGTTTAACACTGCCCCAGAAGTTCAGTTCATGGGTGCTAACTTGGGGACAGTGACTATGGCGCTCATCTAGCACTGGGCTTTGCTGGAGGAGGCCTGGTATTGCCTGTCCAAGTGCAAACACCTAGTCTTAATACATCTTCTCCTGCTAAGCAGGAGGTGCCTGTTCCCATTGTGCACTTTTCAGAGTTGAGGGAGAGATAAAACAAGCATATCTTCTCCTTCCTCTGTTCTTCTGTATGTCTTTTCTTAGTATTACATTAAAATCAGGCATTATGTTTTCTCACTTGTCTTCCTCAGCCATTGTCTCACTGGTAGAGTGGATTGGTGTATGAATAGTCGTTCATGTTGTGTTTTGTGTTGGACATCAGTGGAGGACCTTTCTCAGATGTTATCTTGCGTCTCTGCACCTTCATTTCTCTACACTGGATGTACAGACCCTGGTATATAAATTGGTTAAGGACATGAGGTTAGGGTTAAATTCTACACATTCATTATCTCATCTTCTTCCATCTCTAGGCCTACCACAAGTTAGACCTCTTTCTCATTCATAAAATGGGATTTTCTTTGTCTCTAGAGCCATTGTAGTAAGTGTCTGAAACTGGGTAGTTCCTAAAGGACAAAAATTTATTTCTCCCAGTTTCAGGACCTCAGGGACAGAAGATTAAGGTGTCAGTGTTTGGTCACTGGTAACGACTCATCCTCACTTCCAAGTTGCTATCTTGAACATTGCATTCTCCAGAGAAGAGAATGTTGATTTCCACATAGCAGAGAGTGCAAGAGCAAGAGAGTGCCTTTAAAGCCCTTCTAATAAAGGTGTTAACACCTCAGTGGCTTAACCATCTCCTAAAGACCTCATATATTAGTTGTCTCCATTTGCCAATAACATTCAGTGACAAATAAATTTGAATATGAGTTTTGGAAGGGACAAACATCTTAACCCAGGAAGGGAATTAAAGCAACACAATTTATTTCACTGGCTTGTTGTGAGAGATAAATGAAACATACTAATGTAGAGAAAGCACTAGAGCTTCTCACACCTAATGAGTTAATAGGGAACACTCAAGAACAGGTTACCTGCACTATTCTCTTGGCTTTGTTATGACTTAGTTGTGTGATTTTAAACAAGTTTCCTAACTCTATGTGCCAAAGCCTCTTCAATAAAATAGGCATCTTTTGTTGTAGAGATTGGTTGAAGAGATTAAATGATTGTTTCAGGGTTTGAGTAATTACATATTGCTGAGAACTGTATATCTGCCACAGAGGTTTGCTATGAATTAGTGGCATGAGCTTGGGAGTCTTGTGAGAATTCACACATTGCTAGCTGCTACTACTGTGTGGAACTGCAGTCTGCTGCTGCCAGCATTCCTTGGGCAAGAGATGAGGCTGAAGGCTGATGGCTAGCCTCCAGCCTCTCAGGAAAGCAGGTTTTTGGCTGAGGCCAACAAACAGAAATAATCAATCAAATAGATTAACCATTACATCCTCACCTTGTTATTGCTGACCCTTTTGTAAAATTAAAAAAAGGATATACCCAAAGAAAGATGGAATGATTTACCTCAGATTTCCAAAAACTTCATTTTAATTTTCAGAGATTTTTATTCAGTCTGAGAAAGGAGTTTGATTAATTCTGTCATGGATCTTTATTCTACTGTGAACACAATTTCACAATGGTTATTGCAACAAGAGAAGACACTCCATTATGAAAGTAATGTTACCAGGTCACAAATGCCTCAAACATACATATGTACAAGAATTGTATTTATTTGCAAATGGGGCTTAATTAGTCTCAAATGAAAATGAGATTATATTTTCCCCTGACATATTCATATCTAATTACCCAATAAAGAAAACCTTTAAATTTAGTCCCTCCACTTTTATTCGTGGCCTGGCATACAAGATAATTATTGCCTTAGATATTGAGATGTACTGGACCATACAAAAATAATTCTTCAAAGATACACTCTACAAACCATTGAGCAACATGAACAAGACTCTTAGCACAAACGCAGACTGACAGGTCATTCCTTGGCATTTTCACACAATATTGAAAATCAGTCTGAACTGGCAGGTGTAAAGTTCCTAGATTCACACTTGACAGAATAATTAAGTATTGACACTGTCTGACTGATAATAGGCAAAAGGTATGCACTAGACAGTAGCACCACATGACAGAATAAAGTTTATTCAGGAATAGATAGAATGTAAATGCTTTTGCGTTCAATCTCTCAACAATTTAATGCATATGGAATTCCAATGACCATAATATCCTGAAAACATCACAAAACAAACTTAGTGAAAGTCCCCTAATGATGACAATGTCCTCCTAACTTGGATGTCTTCCAAGCTTCTCTGATGTCCTATTTGGCAAATATTTATAAAGGCTAAAACTTAATCTTCCATATTATGTAAATGCTAGTTCCTTTATGCGTCTAATGATGCCCACTCAACCAGCTATCTGTGCCTTCTTTGATATTCTCTCAAAATTCCAATCCAAAATCCAAAATGGATTTTATCTTTTCCTCTTTCTCAGGAAGAAGAGAGTTGATACAATAATCATTTAAGAAATCTAGTTGATGGAATGAACTTTGTATAATTAAACTCCACGTAGATTCCATATAGAATGCCAGGAATAATTTTCCTAGTTAAGGCTCCAAAACTACATTCTAAGTTACTGCTTCTCAAACTATAATGTGCATCACTTGGGTCTTTGTTGAAATTCAGACACAGATCCACTAGGTCTGAAGTAGAACCCCGTATTCTTTATTTCCATTAGATTGTATGTGATGTTTGAGCTGCTGGCCAAGAACTACACCTTGAGTAATAAAAGTAGAAGTAACAAAATTAGAGTAACTGAAGATAATTAAAGCAAACGTCTTCTGAAAACACACACACACACATATATAGACACACATATATGTATTAAATGCATATATATATATATGCATTACAACCTCTCTTCTCAATGAATTGTCACTTGTATGTTTGAAAAGGAAAATTACATATTAGTAGCTATTTTTTCTTATACACTGAACTTAAAAAATGCTATGTTTTTTATCCTTTTGAGAGAAAATAGACCAAGTAACAAGGTCCAAAAGAAAATTTTCCTGTTTAGCATAGAGTCCAAGGCAAATGAATAAAGTAACAACAGAATTTTATTTCCCTTTATGACTAAGGAAATTCTTTGCTCTAGGTAGGTGTTTCATGACAACTGTATCCATTATCCAAATACAAAAAAAAAAAAAAACCCTGATATATTGGTGTTTGTATTTAGATAAATGCTTAATTTTGCAGGAATAAAGTACAAAATTAGTAATAGCATTATGTTTCTTATAAGCCAAATAGCAAATGAAATCATTCATAGATTAAAAAGTCGTTCAACTTAAGATATCCCCATAATGAAAATGAACTAGTAACTGGAGGAAATGCTAGGTGGACCCTCTGGACTGCCTGCTGGCATCTGATATGGGATTCATTGTTCCTTGGTGATTCCATTCAGCTTGCCTTGTCTGGAACTCACAAAAGAAAGTTGAGGCCACTTCAGGTCTACTCTTGTTAGGATGGGAACTCCAGCTTACCTTGTGAAAATTGTTTCATGTGAAATTCTTTTGGCAATCCCTTCTTGAATTCTATTTGTTTGTACTTGTTAATGTATTCACTTCAATCCAGAAAACGTTTATTGAGAATTTCAACAGGCTATGGAGTACATAAAGACAAAAAATACTTAATTTTTATATTCATGGAACTGATAATCATGGAGATAATTCTATTAATGTTATCATGTGGGACTAGTGCTCTTGCTTGGTTTTATTTTCCTCACCAACTAGGATGTAGGCAACTTGAAAACAAAGTCTTTGCTTAATTATCTTTGTGCTCAATATTTGTGGAGTTCCTAGAGGGAAAGTGACTACAAGAGACAAGAATAAATTGGCTACAGTCACCTTCTATCATGAAATGCACTTCCCAGGATAGTAACATATTCCTGAGAGAGCATGGCCATCTGAGGCCAGGGTAGAAAAGGAAAAGGTAGTATTTCATTCTTAGTTAAAATAAAATGTGTGAGGTTTAAATATTTTTGGTTTTGCTTTTATTGGAGGGGTGGACAGGGAGAGGGTTTTGTCTTATAGGAAATGCCATGGCAACCAATTGACAATGATAATTACATCATATTTGAGCCATTCTAAGAACCTTACAGATATTAATTTATATAATCCAAACACCAAGCTTATTATGTAAGCCCTGTGTTAGAATTGAGCACCCTAAAGTACAAAAATATTAAGTGATTTTTCCAAAATCTCACAGTCTCCTCAAAAAGAGAATAGTAATGCCTTGAGACTTTATACCCTGGCATTAAATCTTTTAAAACCGAGAAAGATGAAAAGAAACATGAAGTCAAGCCATCTTTTATTTTTAAGGATTTTTTTTTATTGCAAAGTCATATATATAGAGAGAGGAGGAGAGACAGAGCGGAAGATCTTTCATCCGATGATTCACTCCCCAAGTAACCGCAACGGCCGGTGCTGCGCTGATCCTGAAGTCAGGAGCCAGGAATCTCCTCCAGGTCTCCCACGTGGGTGTAGGGTCCCAAGGTTTTGGGCTGTCTTCGACTGCTTTCCCAAGCTACAGGCAGGGAGCTGGGTGGGAAGTGGAGCTGCTGGGATTAGAACTGGTGGCTATATAGAATCCTGGCATGTTCAAGGAGAGGACTTTAGCCACTAGGCCATTGTGCCGGGCCCAAGTCAATCCATCTTAATGTGAGTGAATGTTTCCTGCATACCACTGCTCAGGCTTTTTTTTAAATATAGAAACACATATTTGAGACACTGATTTGAGTTTACTTTTATTATCAAGAGCATTTAGCAAAGAGATTGTTCCCTAGAGAAGCATGAGTCTGCCCTGTGCAGACCACAGCACACTGAAGTCACAGCACTTGTTTGCATGACTTTAGGATTACTGGTGTAAGCTTTGTGAGGACCTGAGGATTCCCAATGCTGACAGTGGATCTGGTCCACCAGAGATGTCCCATCACTCTTATTTTGATCAGAATAGAATGAATGTGTATGCAAATGGGTAAACTAAGATCCAGAGAGATGAGAAACAGTTTCAGCAGCATCCACAGCTCCAATGAAATGCACTATCATGCTCTTCCCCATTCCACTCACCTCTCTATACCCCCTGCTACATCAATCATCACTCATGAGGGCATTTTTGGTTTTTTTTTTTTTTTTTGCTGAGCAGAACAACTGGGATTTTACAGAAAGCAGGTGATATATGTTAGTCACTAACATGAATTGTGGGATCATTGTCTTTAAAGAAAGATTTATTTTTTAATTAACAAAGTGAAGCATCAACCAATGGAATGGGAGAATATCATAGCACACTATACAACTGATAGGGGACTAATATCCAGGATCTACAAATAGTTTCAGTAACCCAGGGACATAAAAAAAACCTGTGAAGAAATGGATAAAAGAAATGCACAGATATTTTTTAAAAGAACAGATTCAAATGTCTAACAGACATATAAAAAGATGCTCAGGCTCTCTAGTTATCAGCGAGATATAAATGAAAACCACATTGAGGTTCTACCTAACTCCAGTGTGGTTGGCCTGCATTCAGAACTCTATTAACAACACCTACTGGCATAGATGTGAGGAGAAAGGTATCCTCCTTCACTGCTGGTGGGAGTGTAGGCTAGTACAATCACTATGGAAATCAGTATCGCGAGTGCTTAGAGAACTGCAACTAAACCTGCCATATGACCCAGCTATCCTGTTCCTAGGATTGTATCCAAAGGAAATGAAATCTACATATGAGAAGGGGATCTGCAATCCTATGTTTATAGCAGCACAACCTACAATAGCAAAGACATGGATACAACCTTGATGCCAGTCCAAAGAGGAATGGATAAAGCAACTATGGTACATCTAGCCCAATGGAATATTACTAAGCCATTATAAAGAATGGAATTATTCAATTTGCAACCAAATAGACCTAACTAGAGACAATTATGCTCAGTGAAATAAGTCAATCCCCAAAGCACAACTACCATATGTTCTCTCTGATATAAGGCAACCTTAATGCAGATTGTAAGATCAATAATCTTTCAAAATTGTTTTTGCTGCAACCCATGGGATTTGACACTGTGTTTATATTCATTTCTTCAAAATATTTTTTTTATTAAATGCTTCAACGACTTTAGATCACACACTATCATCATTTCTTCTAGAAAAATTTGTTTTCTTCTTCATTTCTTCATCGATACATTGTTATTCAGTAGCATGCAATTTAACTCTATGGTGCTATAAATGTTTTGTTTTGTCTTTATTCCTGCTATTGATTTTGTTTCATGGTTTTTTCATTTAAGGGAAAGTACAGAATTGTGTAATAGAGACTATCATATCCAGTTTTGAAGATACAAAGCAGTACGCATCTCTACTTCCAAATCAAAGATGGACTCCCAACAAAACTGTTGAATGCATCTTGACAATAGGATGCTGGACTCTCTGCCATTGTCTGTACCAGCAATATCAGGAAACACTTAAATAGCAAAATGATGGACTTATGACTACTTATGAAGTACTGTACTATTGTAATAATATGGGAGAAATAAGTTGGGGAGAGAGAATAAGAGGAGGGGGTAGGGGAAA
The DNA here is from genome assembly GCF_030435755.1 of Ochotona princeps. NCBI lineage: Eukaryota > Metazoa > Chordata > Mammalia > Lagomorpha > Ochotonidae > Ochotona > Ochotona princeps. Next base: position 28,985,494 of record NC_080843.1, read on the forward strand.
TCCCAAAGCCTATGAAATTGTACCATCAAAGTAAATATAAAATAGAAGGGAAAAATATCACATCATAGAATTTAGGTAGCTATATCACTCTATATTTATGATTCTAAATCATTAGGACATCATAGTGATGTCCTGAAAATTGAAGTCATTACAACTGAAAAAATTATTTACTGTTATTTGAAGGGCAGATTTACAACAAAAAGGAGAGACGGAGAGAAATCTTTCACCCACTGATTCACTCCCCAAATGGCTATAAGAGCCAGAGTTTGGCTGATCTGAGGTTAGGAGCAAGGAGATTCTTCTGGGTCTCTTATAAGGATGCAAGGAACCCAAGACTTGAGCAATCCTCTGCTGCTTTTTCAGGCCATAATCGGGAAGCTAACTTGAAAGTGGAACAGACATAACACCAACTGACAGCCACATAGGATACCAGTGTGCGAGGAGGAGGATTAGTTTGCTGTGCCCCTGTGCTGGCCTGTGGGATCATTGTCTTGATGATTGGTGGCAATGTTTACACTCAGCAGATAACTTTTCAAAAAGACTTTCAGGGTTTGATGCAATAGCCTAGTGGCTGAAGTCCTCGCCTTGCTTGCACTAGGATTCTGGTTTGTGTCCCAGCTGCTCCACTTCCAATCCAGCTTGCTACCTGAGGCCTGGAAAAGCAGTAGAGCATGGCCCAAAGCCTTGGGACCCTGCACCCATGTGGGAGACCTAGAAGAAGCTCCTGGCTTCAGATGGGCTCAGCTCCAGCCATTGTGGTTACTTGGGGAGTAAATCAGTGGATAGAAGATCCTCCTCTCTGTCTCACCTTCTCTGTAAAATCTGACTTTCCAATAAAAAAATAAATCTTGTTTTTAAAGGAGTTATTTATTTGAAAAGAAAAACTTCATAGGTAAAGGAACACAGAGAGAGAGAGAGAGGGAGGGAGGGCCAGGTACCTGGGCCATCATTAATTGCCTTCCCAGGAGCATTAGCAGGAATGTGGGATGGACATGGAGCAGGCAGGATTGAAACTGGCATTGAGACATAAGTTAAAATGATGCCCCAATGCCAATACCAACCCTATGACTTTGACTTTTGCATTTCACACAGTGGGATCACAAGTTTTGAAAATGCTCTCAAATATTTCAAGCTGCAGATTTCCTTAAATGTAGTAGAATTCTTTTATTCATTTTAGCATTTTTTTTATAACAGTGTCTTTCACCTGTAATGGATGTAATGGATGTTTGCAGAACTGAATTGAAAAGAGTATCTGGGAAGCGAAGACTTCTTTATACTTCAGATATTGTTGATGAAAACAAATGATAAAGCTGGCCCCAAGGACTGATTGTTCAGTCTGCTATTTCATTTTACGGGAACCATTTTTACATCTGGAAATAACATTCCTAATAAGGATATGGAAAAACAGTACTAGTCTTTCTATTAATGGACTAAGAATAATTTAAATAGGAATTGGCATGGTACTATATTGTTAAACTTTATTCAAGAATTATAGGAAATATGTTACCAGGTTCATTTAAAGCCTAAGCTGAAGAATTCTCTTCTGGAAGACATTTCCTGATTAGAATGGAATTGTTTTTCTATGTCACCATGAAGACAATGCAAATGCTGATTAAAGCAATTAAAACTTTCCTTTGTTTGCAGAAGGAGATGTACCCAGATACGGCTTTTTGTTTGTAGACATCTCAATAAGCGCCCGCAGCTTGAAATGAAATCTGTCATCAGTTATATTTTTCTTTTCAATGAACTGTCTACTTCACATACATATTAAGCAAGATTTGTTACCAAAGCTTCCTTATATTTCTATTTGTTGTTGTAAAATGGTAAATGTAGAAATAACACTAGATCTATCAATTTGATAATATAATGCAATACATCTGGCAGCTGAACAGGAAAAAAAAGATGTAATGACATATTTGGCATAGTGAATGGTTTTTAGTATGAGTTTTTCCTTGCCTTTTTTTTGTTGTTAGCACAATTGTGCCATTTGTTGTAGACTAATGCCAAGGAATATAAAGTATTATTGGGGATGGGGAATTCAGCTTTTGTAGAACATAAATTGACTGTCATGTAAATACAAACATCAGTTTTATTGCTTCTTAAATATTTACTTACTAAAATGTTTTGAACAGGAAATCTTACTGAAGGAAACCATACTTGTTTTACCTATATATTGTTGAATTTTAAAGTGGACTTGGATTTTCTTGTCTTTTCATACTTTCAATTTTCCATTAAACTTTACTGTAGAATGATGTTAAAGAAAAGGATTAATTTTCTAGAATGTGTGGGATAATCAATTCTTGAAATGTTTAGGTTAAATGAGATTTGCTCTATTAGCAATAAGAAACCACCATTTTATGAAATTATTTAGTAGCTCAATGACATTCTCAATTTATTATCTTTCAGTATATTCATTTCTCTCTCTTTTTGTATATTTGTAATTCTCAAATAAATAATTATTTTTTAAAGTGAAAGAATAATAATAGTGTTTTTTTGGTGAGATACTTTTTCTTTGTAATTATTTATGTTGTCAGAAGATTTTACAATGAAGTTGTCTCATAATTTTTAAGACACTACATGAATGTTAACATATTTGTGTGCTAAATTTCCAAATTGCTTTTCTGAAAGCAAATTGCTAACAAACCATTCTCACCTGCTTACCAACAATCATTACATAAGAAAGTAATAAAATTAAAGCTAGAAATTGTAGAATAAATCATTTTCATTTATATTAAAAGCGATTGTTTTAAAATATGCAAGGGGCCTTCAAAAGTTATTAGAAAATCAACATTGTCTTTTGATTTCATGTTTAAGTAAATCTTTTGAAGCTCCCTCTATCTGAGGCAGACAGTTTGAAGGGTTTTTATTGTCCAGTCAGCAGGGAACTATGGAGTTCTAAAAGGTTTAGAATACTTAAAGACTAATTTCTTAGTCATTATAGACAAATAATAAAAACTTGCAGAATTTAAGTGTATTATTTTTCCCTGCTTTGATCACAGACCTAATTTGATAAAGAGGTCAGTACTTGGCACATTTGAGCAAATATCAAAATGGTATTGGATATTTATAGAACTAAATTAGATGTTAAACAAATGGAAATTATAATTTAGAGAAAGAAAATATAGGCTATATTTAGCTCGTTGAGTACAATAGGAATCTTACTTTTGCAGGAAAGTGATGTTTTAAAGCAAGCCACTTGCAGCTTCTAATACAACCTTTTTGTCTGAATCACATGACTTTCAGCGAACTCTGTAAATATTGCAGGTATACTCTTCTGAGTTTTGCTCAAGATGGGAAAAATTCTATCAGAATGGCCGTAAGTGGTCTTGAGTCATTGAGCAGTGGGGGTGAGTGTCATTGATGCTAATTTTGAACCAAAAATTTTATTTGCTTTCCCAAAGATACTTCCTGGGTTTACCACATTTTTCACTGAGTGTTGCTGCACCCTGGAAAGAAAGTTAATACCAAGCAAGTAACAGCATTAAGTCATTTCCCCAGGATGAAGAGAGAACTCACACTGTTAGAACATTGAGCTTGAGCAATTTCAGCTGTCTATGCTTTCATTTCAACATGGGATCCAAATGTTCATCAACTGTACCATTTGTTGCCCAGCAGTATTCTTGCACTAGGTATGTAGGCCATATCATGAAATATTCTGTTTTATGGAATGAAGATATTCTAGTGGTAATTTAGACTACAGGTGGCATTTACTGTATGTGACAACTCTGGAGCCTAACCTCAGAAATGATGTGACTTGATTGGAAGTAGAATCCCTTCAAAGCTCTGAGCAAACTTTATTACATCCAGCAATCATTTACTCAACAATGAGAAGAATTTCATTTCCAGTACACACAACTTGAGTTTCCCTTATTGATGATAAATAAACATGAAAATGAGAAATAAGAAGAGTTTCAGAAAGGTTCAGTAATCCCCCTCTCACAAGAGGTAGTTGAAAACTTGGGGAAGAAACTGAACTAAGCCTTATAACAAGTTGTCTGTTAATGAGGAAGCAGGGAATTAAAATGACTTGAGAAGGGGTTTGAGTTGCTGGGGTTCTCTTTTTGGAGAGAGAATTTGAGAACTACCTTTAGCTTGTTAGGAAGGTGAAACAGAGGTTATTCACAGCTCTGTGAGGTCTCTGGCATTCAAATTATATTTCTTAGTGTTAGGAGGCAGCAGTTAACACTATCATCCTTAAAACTAGAAAGCTATTACTATTTGGTTAGAGGAGAAGACTAGAAAATATATCTGAGAATGCAACTTTATGAGATAAAACCAAATTTTTAAGTTTTCTGTTTGAGCATCTGGGAATGTAGAAACCAGACTATTTCTTATGTGCAAGAGATGATATGGAGACTAGTCATTCTGACTCCATCTATAAAAACATTCAGCATTGGTACAAATACTTGTAATGACTTGCATAAAGTCATTCCCAACACAAGTGCCACAACAGTTTGATCCTATAATTATTCAATCCATGAATTATACTAGTTCATGAAATTCCACCAACAAAATGGAGCAGAGCAGCTCCTTCAACTAAAATTGGCAGCAGGACTTTTTGTATGTAAATAAGAGAGAACGTTGAGGAGGAAGTCATAAGGGACCTTCATTAACGTGTGCCACCTCACTACTGTGAGTATGAGCTGTCAGATCAGGACCATCTGGACTTTTGAGAAATTTCTTTAGGGCTGCTAAACTAATCCCCCTGGCTACCAACATCTCTCCCTGTATGTATTCTTGAAATTCTTCTGCTTTTAACCTTGTCATGTCTTCCTTATCCTGGCCTGAAAATTAGTTGTCTGCTGCTCTTGGATTTGTTGTTTCCATGAACATTTTTTTTCCCAGACAAGTAGCAGTCCTGGTGGTCTGCAGTGCTGCGTGCAACAAGAAACAATAAATTAATGGTCTTTCTCTCCTACGAGACTGGACCCAGCAGTTAAAGAACCTACCTCTTTATCAGAAGTGTCCAGTATCAACAAAATATCTGTTTTATTTTTGTATCACAATGCAGATATTCTTTCTAGTGGAACTAGTTTCTAAGAATGACAATTCTAACTTTTCTATAACACAAGTTTTCTTAGAATAATACTTATAATAACCTTTTAAATGTTTTATAATAGTATACTTTTCCCCACACATGACTATTATAGGCAGAAATTTTTACATAATTTAAAAATTCCCCTGATTCAATATTCACTTTCTATCTTTTGTATGAAGTTTGGAGGGCATATAATTTAACAGAAGAAAGAAAATCAATTTATGTATTTGATATTATTATTAAGACACTTTGTCCCAGTTTGTTCTGATTTTTTTTTACCATGATTGTGTCTATTTCTTTCAAATTGGAATATTAATTGAAAAACTTCATTAGACTTGATGTCAAATAGTTTTATAATAAACTTCTCATATAACATTGAAACTATGATTGAAACATGAGTTTAGCTAAGAAATTATGTCAGATTAATTCAAATTTTAAAATAGTTGGTGTTAACAATTAATAGAACAATCTGAAAAGTCAACTTGAAGAAAAACTATTTTGATGTTACAGTAAAATGAATTGTTAGTTGGTAGTCTTGGTAATAGTATAGCCTCTGTAACAAGTCAACTCTGCTGGTAGAAGCCAATGTGAGAACTACTCCTAACTGACCAAAAATGAATTCCAGCATTTGGATGACGATTATTCTTTTTCTGCCTCTTGAAAGAGAAGGACAACCTGCAAACCCGTGCTTCCCTCTCAGATTCTAACTGAACAGTGGCTGACTCTCTCACTTCCTCAGAATGTCCCATGTTGGGTTGATAGGGAACTCTGCGCTGCCCAGTGTCCTTGATGAGACAGCTCTTCGCCAGTCCTGTGTACCGACCAGGTTGCTGTCAGCCAACAGTGCTCAGATCTGACTGTTCCTTGCATGTGCTGGTCAGTCATCCCATAAAGTGGCAGTTAAATTCTTTCTGGAAACCTTCTGTTCTGCATATGGTCACACCCTCTGTAGCTAGCTGTACATCATAGTGCATTCAGGATAGCACATATTGGCCTCATTCAATCTGTGTACTGAAATCTCTTGATAATGCTATAATATGGCTCTGCCGCTCAAGGAATTCCTCTTTTAAGGATGTTATTCACATTTAGAGATGTGTTAGGGAGGTGAACTATAACTTCAGATACAGCACATCTACCTGCATTCTCTGCCTTTGCTCAGGGAGTACAGGGGAGTTGTGTGTCTATCTTCTTGTTCAGACTTTGATTTCAATCCTTGACCTGTTTTCTGGGCACTGCTGTCATGTCATGTCACTGAAGTCTGACAGTTTCCAATTACAAGTATTTAGCATCATTGGCATCCACTACAAATAGCTTTTCCTTTGTCCTCCTGTAGAGTTCAGATCTACCTAAGCAAATCAAGCCACTAGAATAACAGAGAGACTGTTTCAGCTTCCCCAAAGGCAAACATGATAACTTAACTAGGAAGATTGTATTTTTGATTCTAGGCACCAGGAAAAAGAGAGGGATGGCATGAATCTAGGTCTGAAAAAAAAAAAGGTGTTTGATTGCTATCTTTATATAAAGAAAGAGAAAAATGCCTGTGTTTCAGTGATGTAGGACAAGGTTTCCCAGACCAAGTCATTCTAGACAAGTTTCAGCAAGAAAGAAGAGAGCTGTAAAGTACATCCTGTCCACTTTCAACTGCTCCCTCCAACCTAATTGCCTTCAGTCAAAGATACTAGCGTTTGGGCCCAGCACGATGGCTCAGTGGATAAATTCTTGCCTTTCAACCGCTGGGTTGTCATTATGAGTGTGGGTTCGTATCTTGGCTGCTCCACTTCCCTTCCAGCTCCCTGCTTGTGGTCTGGGAAAGCAGTTGAGGATGGCCCCAAGCCTTGGGACCCTGCTGGAAGAAGCTCCTGGCTTCTGATCAGCTTAGCCCTAGTGGTCACGGCCACTTGGGGAGTGAACTAGTGGACAGAAGATCCTTGTTTCTCCTTCTCTGTAAAACTGCCTTTCGAATTTTTTTAAAAGTATTTAAACGATATTGTCATTTGTAAAACTCACAATACATATTCTCTTCTTACCAATCATTGGCGAAAATTTGCCACATACATAAAGACAAGTCATGCCTTAAAATGCAGAAGGAGGGATTGAAGAATGATGATTGCTTTGTATTTACCAAACTATCCACTTTCTGTTAGGCAGATATCGCTGTGAGAAGAATCATGTCTGTTCTTTGGTTCCTTTGCCAAAGGCAAAATTTTTATGTTTACTATGTACAGGTAAAGAGTCTAAAGTTTTGCATCTTTGACCCTGAAGCATCTTAAGTTTCCATAATAAGCGCACTACCTGAAAAAAAATTCCAAAGGAAAGTTTTTCTTCCTGGTTTTGAAATGTGGTCCTGTAATAGTCAGGTATCAAAAAGCCATTGTGACTCTTAAAATCAAACTAAACCAAACCACATCAAACTTTTGGAAAAGCAGCAACTAAAGATTCAAAAGACTGGGTCCCTATTACCCATGTGGGAGACACAGATAGCATTACTACACCTGGAAAAGCAGCAACAAATGATGTAAAAGACTAGGTCCCTACTACCTATGTGGGAGACACAGATAGCATTACTACACCTGGCTTCAGCCTCACGATGGCCCTGCCCCAGCTGGTACAAGCATTTGAAGAGTGAAGCAGCAGATGGAGGATCCATGCCCTTCTGTTTCGTCCTCTCCACGAAAAGAACACGTGGTATAGTATTTACAAACCTGAAAAAACAGTACCACATTTACCGCATTATATTAAGGGTGGATGGATGTGGGGTTCATTCAAAATTCTTCCCCTCAACCAGTGTTTATAAGAATTCCCACTATTATAACCCTGCTGTTTGCTTTCATTTCCTTTCCTCTTTCCCAGGGACATGATTCAACTCAAAAAAGGATTCAGATATGATAAAAATACATTGACTCAGAATTGTTACTGACAACATTTGTAACTTCATAGGGCCAAATACTTTTCAGGGAGTCCCAAAACCTCAAGAAAACTTCTTGATGAAGAAATGAACGTGAAGGATTTTTGTGTACAAACAATTATTTCAAAGCCTTACATTTATTGTAAATAGGACTGTACAGAGTCAATTGAAAAGCAACTGATAGTATTATGCTAGTATGAATTCATATAGGCTAACATTTAAAAAATATTTGCAGGCTAGGCTCTGGTATGGTAGCCTAGTGGCTAAAAAGTCTTCACTTTGCAAGTGCCAGGATCCCATACGGGTGTGAGTTCATGTCCCGGCTGCTCCACTTCCCTTCCAGCTCCTTGCTTGTGGCCTGGAGATGCAGCAGAGGATTGTCCAAAACCTTGGGACCTGCACCAATGTGGGGGCCTGGAAGAAGCTCCTGGCTTCAGATCAGCTCTGCTCCGGCCATTTTGGTCACTTGGGGAGTGAAAGAGCAGATGGAAGATCTTTCTTTCTGTCTCTCCTTCTCTCTGTAAATCTGACTCTCCGATAAAAATCTCAAAATCTTAAAAAAAAAAAATCACAGGCAGTTTAAGCTACCAGGAAACCTATTTGGGACTAATGCTTCATCTTCTTTCACCGTCGTGGTCAGAATACAATGTGGCAAAGCTGACAGCTTTGGCTGTTACGCTGCATATCTGACCCTTGTCTGTATATATGGGGAAATGGAACAATTTCCTTTGGATCACTAACCGCACTGTAACATCGCTTAATCTATTTCAACAAGGGAAGTTTAAGTCTTCAAAAACCTGTGCATGAATCACCACAGTAATTTTTTGGCTGGGAAAGAATTAGAGCTTATGATTCCATTTTGATGTATGTACTCTGGGCTGTACCAGAGAGTGGTTTTGCTACACAATTCCTATTAGAAATTTCATGAGATCTTTCCAAGAGGTGTCCAGACCTATTGCTTTGTTAATGCCTACGATTTTTGTGAATTTCTTTAACTATTACTAAGTCAGGTAACTTGGTAATATGGATGGCTAAATCTGGGTCAAGGACTGTATTTGATAGAATAGTGCATCTAAGCAGTGAATCTGAGGGAGCAGGGACCTATCATGAATCATAACCAGGATGATTGGGTTTCAGAGAGCAGCTGAGATACAATAGCAACACTAGTAGGCCAAGAAAGTCAGATTTAGAAGTATGATTGGGAATTTGGGTACACACACCCTATTGGCTGAAAACTTAATAGAGTTACAGGTGGCCAATACAGGATGCATCCCAGCTATTGTTCTTCTGATTTCCTAATTCCTTTTCTGGCAGTCACTACAGTGGGACTCTATTGTTTGTTTTGACGTTGGATAATTGTAACTGGCTTCCTTTCCATGAAGGAGAAAGAAGTCTTCTCTTGTTGAGTAAGCAAGCACCACTGGCCCTGGGCCCATCTCCTTTTCTCTGTCTTTCCCTTTGAGAAACAGGTCCAGACCTGGTAAAGTTCAAGTACAAATGAAACAAAAGAGTCACATTACAACTGGGTAAGATCAGGCACAACTGCTCCATGAAGGAAAATATTTGAAATGATGTTACCTTGTGAGCTAAAGGTGGCAGTCTAGTTTCTAGGCTAGTGAATTGGCAAAAAAAAAAAAAGAGAGAGAGAGAGAGAATTGTATTTTCTTGACTGATTCTATTGTAGTATATTAATTATATACTTACAATTTTGAATTTTACATTTATTGTGTTTTCTTTTCATTATTTTCTTCCCAGCTGAAGAGCAATGTGATATTTATTTAAATCATAAAAATGATAGTAGTTAGTAAAATATAAAGATCAAGTTATAGTTATTGAATTTCTTTTTTTTCTTTATTGTTATTGGTGAGTTTACTGAGTAGCAAACTGTAAAATGAATCATCAAGAAAGGAAAACATTGCATGTATATTTAGAATTATTTTTATAATCACCATTTCTGTGGAGGTTTACAGATTCTGGTATCTGATTTGTAGGCAGGGTATTAGACTCAGTCATGGAGGTAACATTTCAATGTTGCTTTTCAGAAATGTGTGCCAAATCAACAGCTTCTAAATCTGCTCTTGAGAAAGGAAGTTCAAATTTATTGAACCCTTGTTATTATAGGCTTGGACGACTTCTCCTATGGAAGCAGGATCCGCATGATTATGCTGCCAAGCACGAGTTGAGAAGGGCTGAGCACTGCTCCCTGGAAGTCTAATTGACAATTTTGTTGCCCTTCTCTGACTATTTAAAAAGAGTTGTGAGGTCAATGGCAATGATACTTCTCTGAGTCATAAATGCCATCCAGAAGAACTTTTTTTTAACCTGTTCTTTTAGAAGGCTCCTGTGTCAAATATTTAAAAATAAAATGTTTTACAGGAGAGAAGGAATCTGACAACACTGCTGACCCACATTTCATAAGGAAAATGAGAAATACAGAGGTCAGATCGCAGCCAGTAGAGACACAATGAGCACTTAAGCCGTAAATGAAGTAGTGAAATTGTCCACTGGAACAAGCAATTTTCATAACCACTACACTGCAGTAAAATGAATTTTATCAAAATCCTTTGACCTCCTCAAGTTCCTAAACCAAAAGTCTTTAGGGCACATCATACTGGGGGAAAGATTGCTGGGGAACCCTCGTAAATGGCAAAATAAGAAGTGTCCAAATATCAACCCTCAAAAATTAATTACAATCCCAGTTGTAATTAATATTAGAGGGATTTAATTTGTTGATTGCACATTTATTGTCGTAGTTTTCCATAAACTGGGCATCACCAAAATTTCAAAACTGAATGCTGAAACTAACATTAAATAGAAACAAGAGCTAAGATATAGAATCCTGATACATAATGATGAAGTATTAAGGTTAAAAGAAAACTATGTAGCGGTTATTGTGTACTTTAAGTGTTTAGTTTTACTTCCAAATGTGTAAGAATATGTACTTTTTAATTTATCTTTCACTCAACAGTGATTTAAAAACACTAGGTCAGTGAGAAGCAGCCTCAACACTTGGCCCCAATGTTTAGACAGCAAATATTATTTTAAAAAGTAAGCGCTTTCTGTAATATTTGTGAATTGACTTTTAATTCAACATGTAGCTATTCTACCAGTTTTATTCGCCTTTTGCCTATTTTTTTGCTTTGAAAATGAAATGATGTGGCAGTGGTTTGGCCATAGGTTATGATACTGTAACCTACTGGAGCTCCTGACTTCAGATCCCAACTCTGCTCTCTATCCCAGCTTCCTGATAAGCACACATCATCAGGTGCGGGGGATGATGGCTCAAGGAATTAGGTCCCTGCCACACACATAGGAGACCCAGACTGAGAATGGGGAGTCCCAGCCTGATTGTTGTGGGCATCTGAAAAAGAAATAAGCTAATAGAGATCTCTTTCTCTCCCCTTCGTGTGTGTGTGTGTGTGTGTGTGTGTGTTGGGGGGGGTGTCTGCCTGTCACTCAGCCTTCCAAATAACAGAAATAAGTTATTTTTTAAATAAATATGGGAAAAATATATATTTATATGTAAACAAAACTAATTTTCCTTAACTTATTTTCATTCACTTTAAAGCAAATATAATTTTTATTATTTATTTTCATTTTATTTGAAAGGAAAAAAGATGTAGAAAGAGAAAAAGTAAGAGAAATCTCTTAATTATAGTTAATACCCTAAATGTCCGAAACACCCAGGGCTGGGCTAGACCAAAGTCTGGAGATTGACCTATTCCATCTTCCCTGTGAGTGACAGGAGCTCAAGTACCAGAGCCATCATCTGCTGCCTCCCAGGGCTTGCACCCAGCAGGCAGTGGAATTGGAAGCAGAGTTTTTAAGATTCAGACTAGCCACTCCAACACAGGATATGAGCATTCCAAGTAATGATGTAACCTCTGTGCCAAATACCCATCCTAATATATTGGAAAGTGCATTTTGAAATTATATTCTTATAAATGAGTATTGTAAAGATGAATCTTACAGTGAGATCCACCTGAAAGCCACATGCAGGTAATGCAATCTGGTTGCAGCATGGAGTCTGAACAACAGCAACACCCTAATTTGTAACTGCCAATTCATTCATTCAGGTAAAAAGTACTATAATTGTGATGCTAAACTGAATAAGCAGAGGCCCAAGTTTTGTGGCTCATCATGAGAATGTATTCTAAAACGCAATAGTTTTCGTAAATGACATGATATATCATATATATCAGATATATTAAAAGTTAATATTGGATGGACAGCCTCATACTGCAGTAGACAGTTTTATCAAGTCTACTACAGATTCAGCGTCATGCCACTGCTTAATCTCAGTGACATATTTTCCAGGATTATCTTTGTACAGGTCTTATTTTGTACTTGAACAATGTGGATCAAATTCCTTAAATGATAATAAAACTGAGAGTCATAAAAGAGTTGGTCAATACGTTACAGTGTTTTCTTTCATCTTCCAATTCTGTTTTTTCATCCTGACAGCATTTCCCCAAGTACACTTCTGTGAGTACTAAGAGAAAATGTAGTGATATGCGATTTTAATTTTTCAGAAGTAATTTGTGGCTGTATTTTTGCTTCTCAATAAGCACACAAATAGCGCATGATTAACAGCAGCACAATAATAAGTTTATTTTGAATTTCTTTTTTTATAGTCTCATAAGAGTCTCAACTTATTCAGAATTTATACCTAAGGCACATGCTTGCTAAAACTAAAAAATATATAGTCTATACACATTATTTTATTGTTTAAATGGTCCTCATTCGTGTTTCATTTCAATAATATTTCCCCAGCTTGTAAAGCTTATGTTACATTGAGCTCCTCTTTAAATTCACAATGCATAAAACTGCCAGGTGGCCTAATAACAGAGAGCATTAACAGATTGAACTATAAATCAGATGGTTGTGCTCATGTACTGTAAAAATACCACCAATTTCTTTCAGATTATAGTTTGTACACTGATTCCACAGAGTGATCAGAAATGCTTTGGGAAATTTAAAATGAGTAAAGAGGCCATATATCCCAATCTAAAAAATAATATTTCCTTCATTTTCACCTTATCATTATTTTCCACCTATCTTATACCCTTGTGAAATTAAATAAAACAATGGATATAATGCCCAAGAAACACTGCCAAGCCTGAAGTCATCATAACTATTAATATTTAATAGGATTAAATTTAAGCCACCAATGAATCATTTTTGATTAATGATTTAATACTATTGTAAATAGTTATTCATCTCAACACTTATTGAAAACACATACAATTGATCGTATACTGCATTTGTTATACAAAACAGGAAAAATGGAAAACGTGTGTAGAAATGGCTTATCTCCAGGCTACTTGATTAATTGGAAAAATAACAAATTATTCACCTTTTGCTTTCAAGAGAGTGTGTGTCTAGAAACTGTTAATACTCAGGAAAAATAATGAAAGAAATAATAATAACCACTCTAGTGTATGAGGGGAGAAGCTAAAAACCAAGACTTTAATTTAACTTCCGTGATTGTGCAGTTCATTGACAAGACAAAGTTAGACACTTGTCAGCTTACTAACAGATTGCACAGCTTTTACAGAGAGCATATGGAGACTTCTATCCGATGACAATTAACTGTTGAGTTATGCTAGATTCAGGTTTTCCACCTGTTAGAATATCTATCTATCTATCTATCTATCTATCTATCTATCATCTATCTGTCATCTCTGTCTCATATATATATATATATATATACACATATGCACATATATACATATATATGTATATATGTGTGTGTAATGAACTCCCAATCTGCTGGATCATCCTCCAAATGCTCTCAATATCTAGGGCTGGGCCAGGACCAAAATCAGAAGTTAGGAACACAATCAAGGTCTCCCATGTGGATAGTAGGGATCATTAACAGGAAGCTTCAATCAAAAGCCCTAATTAGAACCTGGAATTGAACCCAGGTACTCTGATGTTGGACCCAGATATCTTAACAAATGGCATCTTAACCTCGATGTTAAATGCACTTACATTACCAGGTTTTCAATTATTAGGTAAAGCTCAATAAGTTGGTGGAGTTTCTCCACCCAAGTGCGTTTTCTGTAATTTGTAGTACTTCTATGTCCCATGAGTATTTTAAAGCTAAAAGAATCTATTTTCATAAACCAAAAGAAACAAATAGAATCAGACTCATGTTGCAAATTGAAATGTGTGTAGCACAAGTGAAAATACATGTAGTATCTAGGAAAGCTTAACTCAATCTATAATATCCTCATTCATGATAGTCATACAACAAAACTCCAGAAGCAGCATACCAATTGGTTAATAAAGTTCTCAGGGGCTGGCATTGTAGTATAGCATTCCATATCAGAATGCTGGTTCAAGTCTCAGCTACTCTACCTCTGATACAGATTTTTAGGATTATTCCCTCATTATTCCCTTATTATTCTTGTGGGAAACTCAGATGGATTATCTGGCTTCTGGTTTCAGCTTGAATCTTTCCTGATTATTGTAGCAAGAATGGAAGTTTTCCCTCTTCTCTTTTTCTCAATTCTCTCTCTCTCTCTCTCCCTTCCTCCCTCTCTGTTGTTCTCTCTTTTAAGTAAATGTGTCTTTACATCAGAAAGCTTTTGGGCCCGGAATGATGGCTAAATGGCCAAATCCTAACCTTGCAAATCTGGGATCCCATATGGGTAGCCAATTCATGTCCTAGCTGCTCTACTTCCCATCCAGCTCCTTGTTAATGGCCTGGGAATGCAGCAGAGGATGGTCCAAAGCCTTGAGATCATGCATCCACACTGGAGACCTTGGAGAGGCTCCTGGATCCCTGCTTTGGACCAGCTAAGCTCCAGCTGTTGTAGCCACTTGAGGAGTGAACCAGTGGATGGAAGATCTCTCTGTCTCTCCTTCTCTTCACAAATCAGATCGGCCTTTTCAACAAAAATAAACAATAAAAAATGTTTTAAATAAACAAAGCTTTCAATTATTGATATAAAATTTTGTGAGCTTATCAGTGGAATGAATTCGAAAAGCAGGTTCAAGTCAAAGAATGTTAGGTTAATTCTGAAAGAATCAGGATACAATGAATTGGCATCTATTCTTTTGGTTAAGCACTGAGATCCTTTTCACATACGTGTCAATCCCATGTTGGCTGGAAACTCACTGTGGATACAGGCTAATTTCGGGAGCAGGGAGAGCAGGAAACCAGAGTTTCACATCAGTCATCAATACTCTACCTTGCAAAGGACTCAAGTAAGTTATGCCTAGAACACAATGGCCACAAGTGGCAGTACTCCACTGCAAAGGGAAAGGGAAGCTCAATGTTCTCATATCCCCAGGAAGGAGGAATCCATGGACAAAAATTGGAAGACTAAATCATACATGCTAGCAGAGTTAATTTTTTCTCTTTCTTTACAGTGATACCTAGTGGCTCTTTAGACATTTCTGGGGTCTGATCACTACAAACAATGAGTGCATCACTGTCTATAGAACATTAAAATTGTTGCTGAGTGAAGGCAAGATGGAAATATGATTCATAATATTGTATTTATATACCACAAGGCATGAATGGTTTCTTAACATTGCCCTTATTTTGGGCTGTATGCTTTTTTATATTTGCAACATCCTACAAATTGAAGAGCAGCATTCTATCCTTTACGAAAATGTGAGAAAGGCTGAAGATTCTGAAGAAAGGATGCCTTTATTTCTTATTTTGTTTTAAATTAATGTATGAAGATTATACATGCTTATGGCATAGCAGAAGATGTCTTGATAACATGTTTACAGTGAAATGACACATTTTTGGCATGGTGAAGAGGGATAGACCAAGCAAGTAAAAGAATTAGAGCAAAATAATTTTTTAGATTTATTTATTTTTATTGCAAACTCAGATATACAGAGAGGAGGAGAGACAGAGAGGAAGATCTTCCATTTGATGATTCACTCCTCAAGTGACCGCATCAGCCAGTACTGGGCTCATTTGAAGCTAGGAGTCAGGAGTTTATTCCAGGTCTCCCACACAGGTGCAGGGTCCCAAGGCTTTGGGCCATCCTCGACTGCTTTCCCAGGCCACAAGCAGGGAGCTGGATGGAAAACAGGGGTGCTGAGATTAGAACCGGTGCCCATATGGGATTCCAGAGCATTCAAGGGGAGAACTTTAGCCGCTAGACCACTGTGCTGGTCCAAAATTTTTTAAGTAGAATAAAAGCAGAAGAGTTAAATAAGCAGCAGGAAAAATAGTAGAGAGAGTTCATCAGAAGTCCCTGGTTATGGATAAGTGTTAAAATGGCCAATCCAAATACAACTAACACTAGTGAGAACATTGATCTTATATGTCTTTTTAGTTATTTATTTGTTCTTTATTGGAAAGGCAGATTTACAGAGAGAGAAGGAGAGGCAAAAACAAAAGATCTTCCATCCACAGGTCCATTCCCCAAGTGATGGCCAGAATTGAGCCAACTGGAAACCAGGAACCAGGAACCTCTTTTGGGTGTCCCATGTGGGTGCAGGATCCCAATACCCCCGGCCATCATTCACTGCTCTCCAGCTACAGGTAAGGAACTGGATGGGAAGTGGAACAGCCTGTATACAAACCTGCACCCACACAGGATCCCAGTGCTTGTAGGGCAAGGATTTAGCCACTAGGCTATTGTGCTGAGCCTGATCCTGCATATCTTAAGCAAAGATAAATTTCATCTCCAACTATGAGTAAAATACAGATCAACTGCAGATAATTCAGGTAAGATATCCACATGATTAAAAGATTAGAGTATGATATCTGAAATGACGTATTGAAAAACAGAGCTATTGTAAGGAAAAAAACAGGAAGGAACATTTTAGGATGCTTTTTACTGATGAATTCCTCCTTTGAAGAGTGTGGCAGAGAGTGAATTCTGTAATTACTCCATCTGTTCAATCATGCTTTGTGGATTGGTTGACCATGTGACCTGATTATCAAAATATGAGAACATGATGTGCCAAAGCATGAAGTGGTAGTGTGTGATCCATCGCTATTCTCCTTTTCTAAAGGAGGTTGTCCATAAAATGATCTGAATAGACAGCTAGGAAAGGAACTTGCTTCCACCCACCTGAATCTCTGAGGTAGTGTATGGAGCAGAGTCCTCATCCAACTCACATGGCTAAGTTTGTTTTCAATAAGGAATACACTTCAGCTGTATTTTGCTTTTGGTATTGGATGCCTGTCTTTTCCACCATCACATAGCCTAATTTGACCACTGTGAAATATTCTATAAAATTCTGTTCATAACTTATAGAAAATAAGAATGTTGATTCTATGAAAAAAAATCACATGAACTGAAAGTAAGTTTTCATCCAAATTCAATTTTTAAAAGTGTGATCTTTGGCAAGAGCTGAATATTAGAACATATGGCATTTTGAGATCCTCTCAGACATCAAGGTTCTGAGATTGTTTCTAATCTTCCTTCCTAAGCTCACCCACAGTGTCATCTTCTCCCAGTAGATAACTTTCCACATTTCTACCTCTTTCCCTCCTAAAGCACCCATTATTTGTATTTGCCCAACTCCTCTCTTTAACTCTCAAAGCCTATTTGGTCTCAACCACTCTGACACTTTTCAGATTCTGACGGGTAGTTCATCTTAGTCCTAGAGTCAAATCAGTTAATGTTTGTAACTATGGTTTGCCTTTGAACTTTGATATATTCACAATAATTAATAATCACTCACAAAGGGTAGATGCAAAATTCATGGAGATACTGGGACATGCAATCTTTACAGAAACAATGGTAGAAAGGAAAGGACCCTAGGTGAAGAACAATGTGTTACTGTGTGATCTATTTTATCTTGCAATGTATCACAGAACAATTAAAACTTTGTGCCAACCAACAAAACAATTGCAATAGTCAAACCACTCTTTTCTCAAGTCTAAACAAAGGGAATTTCAGAAGCTAAAAGATATTTTCTCACCCTCTACTGGCAGTATAGGTAAGAATGAGAGAAAAAGAACATGTTAAAAGAAGCAATATATTTACAATCCTTTGACTTAACTCTTGATGTGTATGTAAAATTTCTACTGTATGGACTTTATTCCAATAACTTTAGGAACACCCGGAAGATCCAGTTCTTATTGAATGTAATGATAGTCTTTCCCAAGCTTTTTGTACAAAACAAAACTGTAAATGATTGTAGAAAAGGTTTTTGTAAATGTTTTTATTAGTTATTTACTGGTTTTGTTTCATTTTAAGTTAAAAACAATAAACCTCCAGATTTTTGGATTGGTTGTCAGTTTTTTTTTTGCAGATTTGAATCTACATGATTATGACCATTCACTGCAGTAAATTTTACTGTAAAAATGATCTACCACTTTTGTTACATAATTGTAATAATTCAGGTGTTAGCAAATGATGCATAATAGGTAATGCAGAAATAAATTCTTCTTCAATAAAAAGAAGTTCAGAAAAATATGGTAACAGCTGAAAAGTTTTACATTAACTTTTACCTGAATGTACAGTTGAGTGTGAATAGAATATGTGGGAAAGGATAACTACAGAAACATTTTTTATTCCAAACTTGTAAATCTCTTTTTTAAAGCATGGAAATGAATGTGAGATTTATAGAACATTAAAAACTCAAATTTCATACTTATTTTCTTAGAAGTAAAGTCAAA
Organism: Ochotona princeps; assembly: GCF_030435755.1. Lineage (NCBI taxonomy): Eukaryota > Metazoa > Chordata > Mammalia > Lagomorpha > Ochotonidae > Ochotona > Ochotona princeps. Next base: position 29,004,043 of record NC_080843.1, read on the forward strand.
AAGACAGGAAGCATGTGTGTGTGTGTGTGTGTGTGTATCTTTACGTGGTCTCTCATAAAAATAACAGGCTTGAACCGTGGGGACTATACCCTAACCACTCAGTCCGGTTCAATCACCTCTCACCCTAACTGTATTAACTAGACATAGGAGACCAAAACCCCTGAGTTTTGGAGACAAATATTAAAACTGCATCATTCTTCCTATGGTTTTCTAAAACTCCATACCTTTTCACATAAACTGTACAATTATTATGTTTTTCATATGATTCCAAATTCTACACATAGGTCAGCATTAATTTAAAATAATCAAGACTCATCTCAGAATTCAAGGCAACCTGTTTGATCTGTGAATTGCAAAGCATTAAGCAAGATACATACTTCCAAGATAGACTGGCGGGTGAGAACAAGGTTTACATTTCTGTCCCTGAATGGGATGAGGTTTCAGAGTAACTGTCCTAAAATAAGATTGAAATTTGTGGCGAACATTGAGTTGTATGCCTCCAAGTCTAATATCTTATGTCTATGTCTTTGCAAGTGTCAAGTGGCATGCAGCTGGTTTCTCTAATCCTCTGGAATCATGGCACAACCTTCGCTCTCACAGTAGGTTCCATGTAGGCGTTCCAGCCCTGTAGCATGTTGCACGATTGCCCAAGCTTTCCTCCAATGTCATGGAGAAAGTTTCCAAGAACCCAATCGTTCTTGCCTTCTGCACACCTGAAAAAGCAACACCGTGTATTTGCTGTGAAGTTGACTGTTGGAATGGACGTGCTTGAACCATGACTGTGGCCATGGAGTGCCCAATGTAGGGAAACAAAGCCTGAGGAAGTCTTGGACTTCCTCCCTTCTAGACTTTTGGGCCTGTGATGTGAGGGGCAGACTGGACGGCTTCTGATATGCTTTTCAAGGATGCTTCCTCCTGGACTTGCCTTTTGTCATCACTGACCTTTTCAGCAAACAGTTTCTCTACTGCATTGTCCTGTCCTGAACATTTTTTTTTTGCTTGGCACCTTCTCCATTCAAGCTGCAACTTTTATAAATCTTGTCACTTTGCTCCTCTTTTGCTCCTGATTAATTTTGTGTAACTGATTTATAATGGCTGGTAACACCTGTTTTAAATCCTTTGCTGTTTTGAGCTTGGTGGATCTCCTCTTTCATCAGCATGGAAGAAGCAATGACCATGACTGTTAGGGTAAACAGCCTTATCTCGTCTCAGGGTTATCAATGCCTGGGCTTAGTCCACAATGGCTACAATCTATACCCGCACCAGCACATGTACCACACAGAAGATCTGCCCAGTTCTCTGTGTGAATACAGACACCTGCCATGATGCACCTTGGGCAAATGGCTCTCTTAACATCTCTTAGCATCTGGTGTCAGACATGTGGACTGTCCAGAGCCCTGGAAGTATTGCGCAGTCATAGAATTCCTGCAGTCTTTGTGCATGAGACTTCCACAGTCGCAAGGTTCCAGGGAGCCACTCAGCTGCACAATCTTGCCCCAGTTGCCTATGAGTTTTTTGCCTTGGCAGCTTGCATCCCAGAGCCTGTAAAAGGACAGGTGTATACATCGACTAGTCAGGTCACTAGTCTAGACTCAGTATCAATGGGACATATAGATTTATCTCTTCAATAGAATCACCGAATTGCATCTGCCAACCCAGAGCCAGGGGTGCACTCTAACTGCTATAACCTTTGCTAGTCTTTTATTTCTTGAAAGATTTATTCATCTTAATTGCAAAGTCAGATATACAGAGAGGAGGAAAGATAGAGGGGAAGATCCTTCATCCACGGAGTCACTCCGTAAGTGACCACAATGGCTGGAACTGAGCTGATCCGAAACCAGGAGCTCGGAGCTTCCTTTCGGTTTTCCATGTGGGTGCAGGGTCCCAAGGCCTTGGGCCATCCTTGACTGCTTTCCCAAGCCACAGGCAGAGAGCTGGATGGGATGCGGGGCTGCCAGGATTAGAACCAGCACCCATATGGGATCCTGGCGTGTTCAAGGGGAGGAATTTCGCCACTATGCTATCATGCCAGGCCCAACCTTTGCTAATCTTAAGGTGCTCTCTGCTGGGAGGTCTGAGCATCCTTCAAAATGCATTGCCTCCATGCTAGTCAATGCGGCTTTGTAGGTAGTCAGAGGGAAAGATGTGAGTTCCTGCCCCATGATGATCAGTTAGAACCCTGACATTAGTTGGAGCTCCAGTCTGAACTGGAGTCAAGGCAATCTGCAGGAGTCTGTCCGTCATTGAGTCTGGCTGTGACAGTTGGCTTCCACCCTTCTCTCTGGCTTGGCTGTCTCATCCAGCCCTTAATGTGGTGTCCCTGCTTGCTGCATATGACTACGCTGTTCACGTTCTCCATGTTTCTCTGGTTTCTGTTGGATCTCCACTGCAAACTTCTCTCCAATTCTCCCCTGGAAATACCCTTCCTCTGTTGTTCTTTCTCCAGCTTTCCCTAGTCAAAATCAACACTTTTTTTCTCTATTCAACCATGTTGGCTTTCCTCCCTCTGCTCTCTTATCCAATATGACTTCATTTCTGTTTGGTTGTTCTGCTCTGTACCATACAGATCTGTGCCAAGAAGAACACCATCACCAAAGACTGAAAAGCAGTCTACTTGATTTGAACTACAAGCATTCAAAACTGAGTGTAAATAAAACTCTTTCCTTTACTTAATTAGGTTGTTCCAAGTGTTTCATTACAGCAACAATAATGACTAACCCAGTTATTTTATAAGGCATCTTCTAAAAAGAGATCTATTTAGAAAACAAAATATCAGATTACCCAATTCACTAGACAAAAGCCATTCACAAGAAAGCACAAAATACACAAATATGACTTATAAGTATAGAAAAAAAAAGCCTTCCAAGAAGTAGATGTACTACAGTTTGTTAATCTAGTCCTCTTTCAACAGATTGGGTTGTTTCTGTGTTTCACTATTGTCGATTGTACTGCTGTAAATATAGGATTACAGGTAACTTTTTCATATGCAGATTTCTCCTTCTTTGGATATAGTTCTAGGAGTGAGATTGCTTGGTCATCTGGTAGATCAATTTTCAGTTGTATTAACATTCTCCATACTGACGTCCATAATGGCTGTTAGTCTATACTCCCACCAACAATGCAGTAGGGTACCTTTCTCCCCTACTTGGGGAGGGAGGAGAACAGTTGGAAAGGGAAATCTCTGTGCCCAAGGAACAATATCGTGAAAAATTTAAAAAAAATTAAAAGCCTGTAAAATACACACACACACACACACACACACAAATACAAATGCATAATATCTGCCCTATGACTGAAATCACAGACTCTGGCAGACCAGAGTTTAACACAGAAAGGTCTAGGTCTTCTAACCCGTTAGGATGGAGTTTGCCTAGATAGCAAGTGTTTGGGGTGGTACTAAGAGTGGTGTGGTTGCATCCAACAAGTGATAAAGATACTGTCTCTGTCCATGAGAGGAACTAAACTGCTTTTCCCCAAACAGGGAAGAGCTCTAATCCTTAGCCCATCAGTGTGGGACATTATTTGTCAATATGATCTTAACTTAATCTGAATTAATACTGGACTAACCTGTATCTTGAACCAATATGATCAATGTCTTTAAATGAGGAAGTCTGAGATCTAAACATAAAGAGTTAAACACGATAACGAGACACAGACTCAGGGAGGGACTGTGTGACAATGGAAGCAGAAATTGGCTTGATGTGCCTACAAGCTGAGGAATACCAAGAATCGATGGCCAGCACCAGACAGCAGGTGGAGATGAGGAGGGAGGGACGGAGGGAGAGAGGGAGAGAGAGAGAGAGAGAGGTGAAAAAACACTTTTGTTATGAATTCTATCCACCAAAACTGTTACACAGTAAATTTCTGTGGCTTAAAAGCCAACCAGTTTGTGGAACTTCACTATCTTAGGAAGCACGTACAGACAGATGTATCAGGAAGCGTTAAGACCTACAATTTTCAATGCACAGTCACTGTCATTAGTGATCTCCAGTTTCAGTAAATTTTTGTCTCGTGCATCATGATGATGTACATGGAGGATGAAAGGTGAGCAGGAGTTGACAAGGTTTGTAGGCAAAGGGCAAGTTACCACATGGGGAGTCATCAGGCCTTCCCCAGAATGTGAGATGGCAGGAGGAAGGGACCTGGGAGTGTAAGACGATTGGAAATCTTCAGACATCCTGCAGGATGAGTGCCAGGCAAGCTACCATATAAGTTGAATGAATATTTGAGGAGTTTAATTGAATACTAAATAAAGAATAACCTTTTAAAAGGCTGGAGGGCTGAAAACACTTGTTCACACACTTTTTCTAAAAAGTTCAAAGAAACATGTTTCAGAGATTATACCAAGGAAAAAAATTATAAGTAATTCTGGTTGAAGGTTAAGAGTAGACTTTTGTGGAAGTTAAACAAAAATGCATTTCTTGTAACTTGAAAAAGGAAGAAATCAGAGAGGCAGATAATCCATTTCAACAGGCCATCTAAGAATGACAAAAGAAATTGGGAATTCCAAACAATGATTCCTTGGACTTCCCTTCCTTTAACCACATCTCTGCTGGAGAGAGAGTGGAGTTAGTAGGAAAAATGTAATCCTTTCTACTCAGTGCGGTATGTTCTGGTGCCCCAAAGCAAACGCCTAAATGTGATTTCTCCCAGAAATATCATTATAGATGAAATTGGAACTACACAATCATTGTTTTGGATTGGGCCATGGAGGACTGGTCTACAAAGCTAGAATCTTGCAATCACAGTGCCTAATGGGGAGAGTAGAGGGCAGGACAGGCACAGGGAAGCTTCTCCCTTGCCACAGCAGGTTTGTGAAACATCCCACTGTCTTAGTCATAGCACTCCATGTACATGTGCGTGCTTGAGCGAATGGACAGGGAACTCAGTCACCTCGATCACGTGCTGGCAGTCACAGAACGCTGGTTCCTGTTAACCTCTATTTTAGTCACTTTGTACTTTTAAGCAGACTTGAAAAAAAAATAGTTCCAGTGAATCTTTCCTGAAATGATTTCCGTTTCAAAATACTTATATTCCATTATTTAACAAAATTTGGGTTTCACTGTGAATTGAAAAAGAAAGTAAAAAATTTTTTTTAAATGGTAAAAATAAAAAAGTGAAACTGGTGAAACTATACAAATACAAAAGTAATAAGAAATCTACTCAGTTGAACTAGAAGGAAGAAACACACCTGGATTTGGACTGAGTTTATATTGGTGATTTGGAGCCACAGTCCACAAAACAGCAGTGTCTTCTGTCTCCCTTACCCTTCCTCCCGTGGTTACATTTCACCAAAGGCAGCTTTCTTGGGTAGTACTTAGTTGTGGGTATTCATTCAGCTTCATTTAATTTCTTATTATGGACAGCTTGGCTGTCAATAGTGCATTTGGACAGCAGTTTTTTCAAGATTGTGCACAATAGCTTTCCAATGCTGGTGACTGGGCAGAAATTGGGATATTGGTGTCAGATTGTCCCTATTGATCCATGTTAGTTTCTTTTTTGAACTCATCTAAGTTCTTTTTAAAACTAGAAACCAGAGACATCTATTGTCTTATTTATGTACTCTGTCTCTTCAAGCTGAAATGGAATTGGGGGGGGGGGTGTGAGTCATATGACAAAACTGATCCCAAGCTCTTAAAATATCAGGGTCCATGACAAGCATCCTAGCATTAAGTGCAACACAGTCAGAAAATTTTGAAATCTCTGTGGCAATAGAGCTAAACTCCCAGGAGTTGTAGCTACACTTTTGTAACCTTCAGTAGTTTCTGTGTTTTTGACCTTACTGAACAGCTGTTAAAGGAATTATTCTTCCATGCTTGGCAGTTTTGTTTTGTGACTATCTTAAAATTCCCCGTAAACAGAGATATAGTGATCTGCATGAGCCCATTTCAGGAGAGTGAAGTCTGACTTTTTATTGCAGACATAGTATTTTATTGTATTGTCCTAGCTTCTGCTATCATACACCTTTGTAAAAAGATTGTAAATTGAATGCTATGTTGCTGTCTGTCATAAAATTATGACTTACTATACTTCCAAAAATATGCAGGTGTCTCTATGCATAGATTTTGCCCCTAAAATGGAAGAATGTTTATTTCAACTGTAGCATTAGAGTGTATATTTATCATCTACATTTGTGGGATCTGAAGGCTCTGGCAGTTGAGAACAATAATCATACCTCATTGGACTGTAGGGAGGTAAGAAGAACAGACACCTTACAAGAATATAGGAATAAAAATATTTTGGGGTGTTCTGTGGATGACAAATATTTGTAAACTGGTGATATGAGTGGCACTTTTGGAATTCTGGTTACTGATAGAACCAGTAATGATGAGGATGTGATACTATTTCAAGGAAGTGTAAGAATAAAGTCTTGGCCAATAATTTATTTGTCCTTAGAGTCTCCTCAAATGGAAGACCTTTTAAAAACCTGAAAACTACTGAATTTAGGAGATTCTTAGAAGTCGTTTATTTCACCCCAGTGTTCATGCAGACAGTACCTGACACCTTGATGCTAGATAATATCCCGTCTTCTGGGCCTCAAAGGAGTGGGTTTTTGTAGTGGAATACCCAGTGCCCACTCTGCTCTCCCGGCCTGGGTTCCTCTGCTGTAGCCAGGCCTTATTGCTCAAAGTTCCCTGGATTGAACACCATCATGATACACATAAAACTTTTCATACACTTGAAGATTGTTAAATTATCTCTGACTTCTCATTTAGAGGAGAAATAATTCTTGTTCTTTTAGCCTTCTCTCCAAGGTATTAGCCTTCAAATCTTTTATCACTTTCATTGCTCTTCTTTGGAACCTGTCCAAGTGTTTCACAGGCCTCTAAAGTTCTGGAACTTAGGATGAGAAGTCATGCTCTGACAAGTGAGAGGATGACCTCAAATTCAGGACAGCTTACATTTCCTGCATTCCTGGAGCATTGTGCTTGCTCTTATAAACTATAGGAAATAAAAAGCAAAAATCTAATTATTCCACACAATGCTTTGTTCATCTCTAATTTTTCCAAAACAGCAGGCAAGCATTTCTGGTCTCGTAACTGTTTGTTGGATTCACTTTTCTCTCCCAAAAAATGGGAGTACACCGAATACTGTGAGTCACTGTGAAAAGAGTTGATACAGTCATAGGATATGTGACAGAGATAAAGTGTAGCACAAATATGAAACAAGCCAAGGAATGCCTGCTAGTTGTATGAAACAAAAGAGTGACTGTAGACGTGATTATTACTATTGCTTCATCCTTGTTGTTATGATAAAAATGTCAGCATTACTTTCAAAGATCTAATGCTATGATTCATTGTGTACACTAAGAATCTAGCTTTGGAGAGAAGAGCCCACACCAGTGGATTGTGACATAAGAATTTACTCCCCTCTGGAAAAGGAAGAGTCAGAACTCAGAAGGCCTTTGCAGCCACGGTGGCTTTGAAGGAGATCTGGGGCTGAGTGTTGCTAGAATCAGCTGGTCCAAGGAGCGGGATTCTAAGGACTGCTTCCTTCCCAAGAGGTACACACTAAGGTGATTTTCACATCAATTCAGAGTGCTCAGGCCATGTGATGTATGTTTCCAAAAGATCTGGGGAGCCAGGGAGCCCCATGGGAAGAAGCTCATGTCCTTACACTCCGATGTTCTGAGCAGGGAGAAACATACCTGTGACCACAAAGTCTGGCAGGACGGAGCAGTGCTTGGCTGCTGTGGAAGCTCAAGGATGCTCTATGGAGTGACAAAAGCCTCTAAGTTTCCATAGAGACTTTTGCCAAAAAGTTTGTGTGTTTGAAAGGCAAAGTTAGAGGAGAGACTCACACAGAGATCACTGCACTCCTCACAGACTCACAAAGACCATAACTGAATCTGGCTGAAGCCAGAAGCCAGGAGCATCATCTGGGTGTCCTATGTGCGTGACAGAAGCCTAAGTACTTGGGCGAAGTTCTGACTTTCCCCGGTACATTAGTAGGAAGTTGGATGGGAAGTGGAGTAGGTGGGACTTGAAACGGGGCCCATATGGGATGTCAACAATGATGGACTGTGCCATGATGCTTGCCATGGTGCTGCTGCCGCCACACTGATTGTGAAACCTTTGGTGTAAGATCAAGAGGCTCTGAGAAACTTCAGGAATATAACTGATACATATTTACTACCCAGAATTTCCACAATGGGGGACAGAGAAGTGATTAAAAATAGGCATATTTGTTTATATGTACACACACACACACACACACAGCCCAAATTTGCAAAAATTAACACATACAGAATATATGTTTTTCTTAACTAAAAATGAAAACTTTGTTTTGGTCTGAGTAATAAAAGTGGTGCTTTGAATCTTAAAATAGTGATATATGGTGATTATTTGTGGGTGTATATTATGAAAATATGGATATGTCTACTTTTATGACCTCTGTTAATTGGTACTTTTTAACTTCTCATGTAAAACCACTTGTATAGCTACAATTAATGCAGAAAACCTGCATGACTCCTTAAATTATGAAAACCTTACTCCTTAAAAGTCAATAATATCAGCATCCTATGAATTTATTACAAACATTAAGCTTTGAATAATGTGAGCTGAGCCTATCTGATAGGATTTTTCTCGTGTCTTCCTTTCATACATGTTAGAAGTCGAGGTGATCATCTGGGATAAGTCCATGGATGAAAAGGGCTCCAGAGGGCCTTTCCCTCGTGGCGTTGATGCCTCAGTAGAGTGAGTGTTTTTTAGCTGCTACTTAATATACTTTCTCAGCTCAGTAGAAGATCTCTTAGTCATTCCTTAATGTGTTTGTCAACTGGGTATTCCTGGGGGGGGCGGGTGGAGGGAGCACCGTATTTACCTTCAGGTTTGAAACAAGGATCTTAGGGATGATATAATATATGATTTGAGAATGTTGATATTTTAAGGTTTCTGTCTTAAGTCTTATTATTGTTTGAGTGATTTGAGTTTGATTACCATTAAGAATATTTTTATTTTAACATTATCAAAATACTAAATACTTCATTATAAGTTCAAACACACGTTTATCTGAGAAAGAATATGTCTATAGTTCTTTTAATTATAATTTCCCAACACTAAAGCATAGACTTTATTTTTATTTTTCACTTAAAATTTTTTTTTGTTTTATTTTAATCTTTAGTTTTTAACCAGAGTCAATATGATTTGTAGATGGGATTCTAACATAATAACATTCCCTTCCTCTTTCCATACTTTGGGGATAATATATTGAGTTTATGTTAGAGAAAAAAAGGCTGACTATTCAGTCAGATAAAAAGTATAACAAATCAAAAGCAAAAAAGACCTTAGCTTCATGAGAGTACAGACAATAGCTGTAAATGATAATTGAGTGGGAACATGACCATATAGAGTTGGACAGCATGATAATATACATTAAATCCTTGGCTGAGAGGGAAGGCATGTGCACACATGCACACACCCATACACACGCACACACTCTCTCCCTCTCTCTCTCTCTCTCTCACACACACACAAAATGTAAAGAATGGAAGAACCACAAATGACTCTTTTGCGTGACCCCAAACTTACTGAAACAGAGTATCCAGCTACAACATCAGAACTAGCTGTGGACACTGGAATTCCTAATGAAGTGGCAGCAATGGAATGGAGCAGCATGTTAAAGCAACTGGTACAAATTTACCTGCTGAAGTCAAGGTTAGAAGCAATGAAGCTACTCACCTTTCTACTGGAGGAGAGAATTATCTGTCGTGAATGTCAAAAGGCACAGCCAACATCTTTCTTTCATTCTTTCTTTTTTTTTTTTTTGAGATTTATTTATTTATTTATTTATTTATTTATTTATTTATTTATTTATTTATTTATATTAGAAAGTCAGATTTTACAGAGAAGGGGAGACAGAGAGAAAGAAGCCAGGAACCAGGAGCTCTTCCAGGCCTCCCACACGGGCGCAGGATCCCAAGGCTTAAGACCATCCTCAACTGTTTTCCAAGACCACAAGCAGGAACTGGGTAGGAAGTGGGACAGCTGGCACAGGAACCAGCACCCACATGAGATCCTAGCACATGCAAGGCAACTAGCAACTAGGGTACTGTGTGGGGCCCCGATACCCACCATATTTGCACATCTGTCTAGTCCCCAAAAGGAGTGAGTTAAAGAACAGAGACTGAAGCTTTGAAACTCCACAGCAGGAGGAAGCCAGGGATAAGCATTGGAAATAACTGATAAGCTATTCCAGGGCAGATATTCACACTGGGAATCAACCCCAATTTCGTGAATTAGGACTGCTGTTTCTGCCAGCGGAGTTCTTAAAACTGCTCTTTAGTGACTAGGTCTAACCCGTAGGTAAGACCTCTGTGTTAAAACTGTTGCATGGTGCATCTCAAACTTTTGTGGACAAAAACAATGGTTCTAGAAGTTTCCTTAAAGTACAGCTCCTTTAAATATTCTGATTCACAAAAGTGAATATAGGCTCCAGAAACCTAAACATTTTCAAATGCCTCATCGAATTCTCAGGCAAGTGTCTGTTCCACACTCATAGGAAATATGTTCAGTATCTCCCACAGAGTAATTTAGGATGACATCGCATGAACACATTATCTGCTAAATCCATCTTTAAATGGACTCTGTGCTTCAATTGCAATATAACGGTTGCATTCAAAACTGCTTGTTTTCAACAACTCAATGCATGTCTTTTCTCCATTCATTTTCTACCTTTTTCTTCCATTTAAACAAGGAACTTAAAGATTCAAAGAATTCTGTAAGGTTAGTGACAATGTAATTAGAGAGGGAGAAAGAGATATCTCTGGAATCCAATCCCCCCATCTGTGCTTTCCTTACACCAAAGGCCGCCATGTCACCTTCTTCATATGGCCGTCTTATAGCAACATTGCTGCTAAGTAGTATTCTGGATTTCTGTTGACTTTTCAATTTCAGTCATCATTTGTTGACTTTCTGCCCCTTTCTGTCCCTCTTGACATATGCATCCTTCCAACACCAGTCCCCATTCTCCTTATGTAATTTAAACTTACATAAATGTTCCTGCACTGTTTCCCCCTGGAGACAATAACTAATTTATCTTTGCCTTATTTTTCTGTGTATTTTTTTTTTTTTACAAATTCTTCCACATTCTTTCCCTGCTGCCTAAAATGTCTTCTCAGACTCATCACATGCATCTGGTACACTGTCAGTTGCATCTTTTGGGGATTCTACAGGGATTTCTGACCCAGGGCAATCAGGACAGCTGAGCTCTTCACTGCTACCGATGTTATCCTAGTACCCTCTTTCCCACTTTGCCCCCAGGCTCTCCATCCTGCGCTGGAGCTTCTGTGGTCTCTCTTCTTCCTCTTGTTTCACTCACTCATTTTGAAGGAATGGACCATAGCCGCAGGCATGGAAGGTACAAAGAAGACTGTTGCTCTAAGAACAGAAATGTTTCTTTTTTCTTTTCTTCCTCTCTTTAATATATTCAAAGAGAAAGGATTTCATGTATTTCATGTGGTTTTAAGAACACAATGCTGCTTTCCACCCTATCCTTACTTTCTCCTTCTTTTCTTAATTTTACAGTGATATACTTTCAATTTGCTTTATAATCGTAAGCTTAAACCTTGACTAAATAAGCAACTTGATTCTGTCAGAGCTGATTTTTTAAAAAGGTGACAGGTGAGGGTCTTGCTTTTTACCTCTACAGGCTGCTATCCAATTGTCCCAAAAGAATGTATTTAAGAGACCAGATTTTTTCTTGTATTATCTTCCATTCTCTTGTTGAAAATTAGTTGGCTGTGCCTGTGTGGTCCCTCTTCTGGGATTTCTATTTTGTTCCATTGATCTTTATTTCTGTACCAGTACCAGACTATTTTGATTACCACTGCTTTATAGTTTGTCTTGAGGTCTGAAATTGTGATTCCTCCAACTTGATTTTTATTTTTTGAGATAGCTTTAGCTGTTTATGGTCTCCTGTGTTTCCAGATGAACTTTTGTATATATTTTGTATTTCTGAGAAGAATGTTGTTGGGATTTTGATTGGGATCGCGTTGAATCTGTATATTACTTTGGGTAATATGGGCATTGTGATTCTGTTGATCCTGCCAATCCAGGAACATGGTATGCTCCCTCATCTTCCATCTTCTCCATCTTCTCCATGTCTTCTATTTCTTTTTTTTTTTTTTTGATGTTTTATAATTTTCATTATAGAGGTCTTCCACATTTGATTAGGTTAATTCCAAGGCATTTGAGATTCATCTCTGGTATTTTAAAGAGAACTGTACTTACAATTTCTAGCTTCTGTTAAGTCAGGCCAGGAACCCACAATCATCCTAACAACTTTCTTTTCCTGTATGTACATGCTATAAGGCATCTGCCATTCATTCTTGGTCTCTGAGTTTCTCTCTCATCCTTTATCCCAGTTTTTGTATTTCCATCCGCATCACCACACTCCCAGTCATCTCTCACGTGCATGAGTATGCTAGATGACCAGATAGTTCTCTCGTTCTTATTCCCCATGCAACCTCCCTTCATAGGTCAGCTTGAGTGGTCTTTTCAAGCTAACATGTGATCACAGTTCCTCACCTTCTCTCATTGTCAAACACCACTTGTGTGAGATTCCCAAGGAAGATGAAAATGGTAGCCTTGATGCAAGGAAAACACAGACCAGAGATGGATTCCACAGGACGACTCTGTCCCTCTCCCACTTTGCAATTACTCTTGTAGAATTGTTTGAATCTTTAAGTCCACTGATTAAAAGAAAGAAAAGCATAAAGGAAGAATGAAAAAGTTCATCGAACTTTTGAAAATAGCTAGCTCCTTTTTAATGAAAGGTTTACTTTTAATTTGTCTGAAAGGCAAGGTAAAAGAGAAAAAGAGGGAGAGAGAGAGAAACAGAGATTTTTTTTTTTTTTAAGATTTATTGTCATTACAAAGTCAGATATACAGAGAGGAGGAGAGACAGAGAGAAAGATCATCCGTCCGATGATTCACTCCCCAAGTGACCACAATGGCCGGTGTTGTGCCGAACTGAAGCCAGGAGCCAGGAGCTTCTTCCAGGTCTCCCACATGGGTGCAGGGTCCCAAGGCCTTGGGCCGTCCTTGACTGCTTTCCCAGGCCACAAGCAAGGAGCTGGATGGGAAGCGGAGCTGCCGATATTAGAACCGGTGCCCATATGGGATTCCGGCATGTTCAAGGTGAGGACTTTAGCCACTAGGCCTCAGCACTGGGCCCCAGAGTGAGATCTTTCACCTGCTGGTTTACTCCCCCAAATGGCTGCAACATCCAGGACTGTGCCAGGCTGAAATCAGGAGATAGGAGCTTCTTCCATGTCTGCCACATTGGTGCAGGGCTCCAAGCACTTGAGCCCTTTTCTGCCACTTTCCCGAGCACATTAGGGAGCTGGATCAGAAGCAGAGCAGCCGGGTCTCTAATTAGTATCCATATGGCATGCTGCCATTGAATGTGGCGATTTAACCTGCTATGTCACAGTGCTGACCCCCAAAATCAGTTGGTAAATGCCATGATTTATTGCAGTTGAGGCACAGAAGCCATTTAAAGATGAATTTAGCAGATAATTGGTCATGTGACATCACTTTAAAGGACTTCTTCATGAGATACTGAGTTTTGTTCCTCTAAGTGGAATAGGCATTTGTCTCAGAATTAGATGAAGCACTTTTTACTATGTAAGTTCCTGTGTCCTACCTCCACTTTTGTGAATTAGAATGTTTGGGAGGGAGAGTCATGCTGTGAATAAACCTCCTGGATCGTTGTTTTGTCCAGTAAAGTTTGAGAAGCATTCAGACAATGATTGTCAACAATTGAGATTCACGCAAAGTCATAATATGTGTTGTCGCCAACCCCTCCAACTCACGCAACACCATTATTCCTCTTCCTTTTCCATCTGCCACCCACAATAGGTTCTTTTCAAGTTCTCAGAATCGTAGGGTTTCTTCTGCTGTGGAAACCCTGTCTGTACTATTTCCCTGGAAGGAAAGCACTCCCTCCCTACTCCTTTAATGAACATATACAACTGGGTTGCCACTTTTACAGGGTGTCTCTCCCTCACAACTCCTCTATCCTTGTTCTTTCAGTTTCCCTAAGAGTATGCAACTTGCTTCTCGGAATATTTATCAGGAATTTTATTTTATACTTTCTGAATTGTTTTTGTTAGTTCTCTTTTACCTACTCGACCACATTCCTGAAGAGTTCTAGACACCACATTTGACAGTATGTGAATTTTATTTGCTCCTTTGTTATTTAGATTTGTTGAAAGCCATGAATGAAAGTGTTTCAGTGGTGTTTGTGGTGTCACACAGAGACAAAATCATTATGTTGCTAAGTGTCTTTAAGTCTTCCAGAGCTACCATTATAAATGCTTCCCTTGACTAAGAGAAAATATGAATCGCAACTCTGTCTCCACAGTGGGCAGAAACTCACTGGTTATTACCAGCTTCCTCGGCTTACTGTAACTAATTATCACAAACTGGATGATTTAGAACATCGGAAACTTGTTCTCAGCTCTGGAGGCTGATAGTCCCTCACTGTGGGACTTTTTAGGAGGCTCTTTAGGAAACACCCTGTCTCCTCCGGCTTTCTCCTGTGTCTCCATCATTCCCGTCAATGCCTGCATCTGTCCCAATTGTCTCCCTTGCATCTTCTCCTTTTCTGTGTTTTATGAGGATGCTTGTCATTGCTTTGAAATTTTGTGTAGATAACTAGGTGATCATATTCTGAGATCATTAACCAATTGAATCTAAAAGACTGCTTTTCCAAGCAAGGGTACATTTACAGGTTTCGGGAAGGTATGTCTGTTGGGGAATCATTCCACTCATTGCACATGTTCTGAGTGAGTGGGGGTCGCAAGGTGGGGTCATCATGAGAGGTTGAGGATTAGGAAAAAGCCATTGTCCATCAGACTGTTGAGGGGGATGGTGATGGTGGGAAAGGGAAGTGTGGGTGCTGTTTGGACAGATCTGAAATTCTATCTTACTCCTTCCCTTCATGTTGAGAAGTTTTCCTTTATGGAATGGTTACCAAATATTTCTTTTCTCTAGTTTGGGTTTGGTATAAATCATTCTTGCTTGTGGGACAGAACCCAGTATCACAACTGGTTAAGAAAATGACTTCCTGGGTCCTGGCACAGTAACCTAATGCCTAAAATTCTCCCTTTGCATGTACCAAGATCCAATATGGGTGCCGGTTCATGTCCCAGCTGCTCCACTTTCCTTCCAGCTCCCTGCTTGTGACTTGGGAAAGCAGTAGATAACAGCCGAAAGCCTTGGGACCCAACACCTGCACGAGAGACCCAGAAGAAGCTCCTGGCTCCTGGCTTTGGATCAGCTCAACTCCAACCCTTGTGAACACGTGGGGCGTGAACTAGCAGACAGAAGGTCTTTGCATTTCTCCTTCTCTCTGTAAATCTGATTTTCCATGAAAATAAATAAATCCAAAAGAAAAAAATAGGAAAATGAGTTGTGGAGGATATGCTTGTGTGTAGTGAAAGGGAGAAATTTCTGGAACAGAGCAAAGAATATCTAATGTGAAAGAAACTTCTCTTCATTACACACAAACATATCCTCCACAACTCAGAAGAACTCAAAGATTGTTATCATAGATGACAAAAGCATTACATTAAGAATAGAAACTTCTTATGTGAAAATAAGGGGAAATGGTTGTAAGCTGTTTCGTTGAAGATTGAGCTTAATTATGAGAAAGAATTTCATTTTCTGTAAATGTTTGTTGAATTTGAATTGAATTGTTGATAAAGAGGTTCAATCCATAAATTATTTCTTTTAAATGAAGGTGAGTTTTCATTTGTGACAAAGTTGTGGTCTTGTCCAACAAAGAAAAAAAAGGAGATGATGCCAGACTGGGTCTGCTGACTAATGGCTTTGACAACCACCAAGAACTTAAAAATTTTCAGAATCTCAGTCCTCAACCACAGACACACTAAATCCTAACATGCATTATTGAATGATTCCATAGTTGGTTCGAGTACACATTAAAATGAGATAGACACTAAACTGAACTAGTTGTTATAAATAGAGAAAGTTTCAGTGGAGTTCTTATAGATCTTACTGACGACTATGTGGGCTAAAACCTGAACCTTGACTGGTTGTATGAACATGAGTTAACTCCCCAGGTTGGCCCCGATGGTCCTTTCAAGTTGTTGCACTGCCAGCAGCTGTGCCAAGAAGGCTGTGCCAGGTTATGGGCAGAACCTTTCAAAAACGAGCTCTGGTGTTCCCCATGGGTGGAAAGTTCTGTGGATTAGGAAACAGGGCCTTTTGTTTACAAAGAAACAAGGTTACAGGCTTCTTAGTGAAACTTCCTCACGAACCTCATAAGCAGTGTTAACAATTTGGAAGTACATGGTTTCAGCTCTCTCATGTCATGGATTTAGACCCTATCTAAAGCTCACTCTTTTTTTTTTTTCTCAAGATTTACTTATTTTCACTGGAAAGGAATATATACATTGGTATCTCACTTGGGTGTAAGGTCCTAAGGTCCTAAAGCTTTGGGCTGTCCTCTATTGCTTTCCCAGGCCACAGACAGAGCGCTGTAAGGGGAGTGGAACAGCTGGGACACGAACCAGCACCCATATGGGATCCAGGCCCATGCAAGAGGAGAAAATTAACCACTAGGCTACCATGTCAGGACCCAAAAGTTCACTCTTCTCAGAAGGATATGGAAGACAAAAGTTATAGGATTCAGTCTAGAACTGTGCAGACCAACCTGGCTGAACTTGTTTTGCTTAGGAGTTAATCAAATAAGTATCAACGTACAAACTTTTTGCTTGCTTGGCCTTGCTTTAGAAACAATACCTTCTAGCTGTTGGGACTAAATCCAATATTACACAACACAACGTTGAACTTTTAAAAACTATTGCTCAGTATGAACATGAACAGTGGAATTGGGCTCCTACACTGAGCATTTTCATCCTGAAGAATTGCTCAATAATTTTTCTGCAGTAGTCATAATTTTAATTAGAACAATTTAATCAGGGTATATTTAGAGAAAGAGGTAAAAGGCAATTCTAAACAAATCCTTAGAACTAAAACAATGACTAACTATTCACAGGTATTTCACAGTTTGTTGAGGTGAAAAGCACCATAAAGTGAAAACAATAAAATGTTGCTTCTGGTATTTTGACTTTCAAAACTTTTATGAACCAAAACTTTACTCTGTAAGAAAATAGGACTAATTGATCATTGTCATGTGTGGTTTCTCCTTTTCTTAAAGATTTATTTATTTTTATCAGAACGTCGGATTTACAGAAAAAAATACAAAGACAAAGATCTTCTGTCTGCTAGTTTACTTTCCAAGTGGCTACAATGGCTGGGCCTGATCCAATAAGAAGCCAGGATCCAGGAGCTTCTTCTGAATCTCCCACATGAATGCAGGGTCCCAAGGATTTGGGCCATCCTCTACTGCTCTTCCAGGCCACAAGAAGAAAGCTGAATGGGGAGTGGAGCAGCTGGGACATGAACTGGCACCTTGTATGGGATCCCGGTGCTGGCAAGATGAAGCTTTAGCCACTAGGCTATCGTGCCAGGCCTATGCATTATTTTTCAAATGTTTCTGAAAAATAAGCAATCCCTATTGAAAACTAAGCAAAAATTGGTGTTTCATGCCATTTCTAGAACTAAACCATGCTCACATAATTTGCTTTTTTCTTTGATGATCTTTTAAATAAACTATAAACTACATATTATTACTATCATGTGATTCATGTTAAAATGGACCTTGAAATATGCCCTTGCACAGAAGCAAATAAATCAAGAATCTAGACTTGATTGTGAAATAAAGCTAAGCCCCTCTTTCTACCCAGTTCCCTGCTGTGGCTCCCCAGTCTACCTCCACCGGGGAATCTTTCTTGACTTGGCAGCTGCATATTGTAATATTTCCCCCACAGAAAGAAAAGTTGAAGCCCTACCTCCCAGTAACCCAAGATGTAACCTTTCCTGGAAATAGGTGTAACTAGCTCAGGTAAGATCAAACTAGAGGAGAGTTGACTGGTGTCCCTATAACAAAAAGGAAATCTGAACAGAGACCCCAGAAACATGAGGAGAACACCATGGCAGAAACTAAAGTGATGCAACAGCAAGACAAGGAGTGGCAAACATTGATTGCCATCACTAGAAGCTATAAACAAGCAAAAAGGATCACAGGAAAGTCTCACAGGGACCATGTTCTACTGGCACCTTGATATGGGCTTGTAGTCTCCAAGTGTTCGGAACTGTGAGAGAACATGTTTCTGTTATGCTTAGCACCCCATTTGGTGGAACTTTGTGTGACCTTGATACAGACACCCTCAAGGTTTTGCTGCTCACCTTTTTGTACTATTTCTACACCAAAACTTGATATTTCACTCTGTTAGAACCAGGATCCCAGCATTTTCCCAAGTTGGAAGCCAGCCAGTCTGATAATATGAGAAGACAGAAGGCAATTCAAACATGATACAAGTTCTCTAGTTATGTAATGTAGTTCATTATGAACAATTCCTTTGGGTGAGAGTGTCTACTCATGTCCTCTAATTTAGATAGGTAAAAGCTAATGTCTGGAATTTCAGGTTGGACAGGCACTGTGATGCAGCTAGTTAAATCATCACTTGCGATGTTAGTATACTATATGAGCTCCAGTTCAAGTCCTGGCTGCTCCGATTCTGATACAGCTCCCTGGCAATGCAGCTGGGAAAGCCGCAGAAAATAACCCAAGTGTTTGGGTCCCTACCACTTACATGGGAGACCAAGATAAAGCTTTTCTATTCTGCCTGGCCTAGTTCAGATCACTGTAGGCATTTGGGGAGTGACCCAGCAGATGAAAGAGTTTTTCTCTCTCTCTCAAAGAAATAAGTTTAAAAGAAGGAAAAGGAAGAGGAGATGGACAAAGATTTCAAGTAAGAAAGGAAATGCTTAGGAGTTGATAGGACTATTAGTTGCTGTTGGCCAGGATTCCTCTTCCATCGTCCTTTTACATTTGTTACACTGTCCCCCCGGTCCTCTCTGTGCTCAAGTGCAAGATCTGGGATGAACTTCCAACGCCTTGCATAGTGATCAGCCCTGGATCACAGGCTTGCTTTGCCACCTTCAATATGTAGAAAACATTGTCAGTACCTAAGGCTCTCATTCCCGTGTCCCCTGAACTTGGCCATCTTCCCTTTTGTTTTATGTTAGGAGTCATCAGGCAGGAGTACAATCTTATCTTCATCATAAGTCACAAGTATTTTCAATATAGTAAATCATAAGATACCCCTTCCTCCACTTCCATATCCTTAATTAGAAAAATATGGAGAAAGTCACCTATTATTTCCTGCATAAAGTTATATTTGTTTTGAGTCCTCACATATGGCATTGTTTTACATTATACTTATATTTCTAATCTTCCTTCCTACAGGAATCTGAGAAAGTTTCTGGAATTATAGCTGAAACAAACAAGAAAAGCAGCACATCTCCTTGCTCAGTGCAAAGTATGGCCTTATATACTTGATCTTTTCATTTGGGCCTTCTCAATTTTCCTATTTTTGGTAAAAATGAAAGTATTCACATGTACCTTATATAACTGATTCACCCAGAAAGAACAGACTCAGAATGTATGGATTACCCTATTTTACTTCATAAGAGTTTTGGTCATCCCATCTGTTATGAAATGAAATAGAAAACTAAAATAAACATTTCTAATAAATTAATTTAAAGCATCATTTTTTTTTCAAGCATGAAAGTCCTGAAGGACAATAAAGAAAAGAAAGGCGCCAAAGTACTAATGTTCATCTTCTGTTTCTCCAGTTACTGGCAAGAAGGTTTGGTAACCTTGCAGCATCTGTCATCCTGATAGACACAAGCAGGAAATGAAATGCTCGATTGCACACAGGCACCATGTGTGGCTTTGGCACATCATTTCCAAAACCTGCTTTCTTGGTAATTTAAAAAGAAAAAGACCAATGTTTATTTATCTATCTATTCTTTTATTTTAATACAGTACTTTTTTTCAGAACTAGGAGCCAAAGGCAGCACCTGCCTTCTTACCTCATTCTTGCTGGGATTCCCATCTCCACAGCTGTCACAGATTCTCAAGATGAAAACATGGAACTGGTCTCTCCACACTTTTTGAAAACCTTTATTTATTTATTTCCTTAAAAAATCCATGTTCTTGCTTTGTATTTGAAAGGAAAGGAGGTCATGGGGAGTAGAAGGAGTGACCACACACACACACACACACACACACACACACACAATTATCTTCCATCTATTAATGAATTCCCCAAATGCCTGCAGCAGCCAGGGCCTGCGGGAGACCAAAGCCAGGAATCCAGAACTCCATCCCTGTCTCCCACGTGAGTGCTAGGGTCTTAAGTACTTGAGTCCACCTGCTGCATCCGAAAGGGCTTTCTAGAAAAGAAGCTAAATCTGAAGCAGAGTAACTGGAACTCCAACCAGGCAGCAGATATGGAATGCAAGTGTTCCAAGTGCTAATGAAGTACTATAGCAAACACTCACCCTTCCCCCTGACCGTTTCATTCTCTCTCTCTCTCTCTCGCTCACACACACACACACAATCACGCCACACCAGACTGGGAGTGTGAGACCTACCATTCTAAATAAAAATGAAAAATCTGATTTTCTCCTGATCTCTCTGCTATATTTTAAATATCTTGGAAAGAAAGTGCCAAATTGTGAGATAATATCTGTTGTCATAGAACATGACCAATGGCAGGGAGAACAGAAAATTTGTGAATCCATTGATAATTGTAGGGTAAAATGTATAATCACTAAAATGAAAAAGGTCAAAGAAGGATTTAGTCTGCATAGAGATTAGAGGACAATTTATAAACTGAATGATAGCACATCCAACCTTATTGGTTCTGGAAGTAATTTCTTCCAACAGTAATAATAGACATTCCTGTCCTTTAACAATGCCTTATCTGATATAAATCACCGTATTAATTTAATATCTGGGCATTTCTTTGGCATCTTTTGTCATTAGGACGCCATGTCTGTAAACGTATAAATGTGTTTAAGCCATTTTAATGATAAATGCATAACTTATCTAGATATCTCTCACCCCAAAGATTGTGTGTTTTTTTTGTTTTTGTTTTGCTTTTAACTTTTTTCTTATAGGAGATTTCACTAGTTAACATCATGTATGAATTGGATATTGGTTGAAGTATTTAAAATAATCATTATCATCCATCCAGCACTTCCTCATCCCAAACCCTCTGTGAAGCACCTTACAGGTATGGATCATCCAATTCTGCAACAAGTCAGATGAAACATTATTAGTTTTTTCCTTTAGCAGAATAGGAAATCAAACGTTAGACTGGATTTTACAGGGTAGCAAGGCGGTAAGTCTGGTGATTTGAAGCACTGTGGCCCATCTCCAGAATTCCTGCTTTAAACAATGACTTGATCTCGCATTAATTCACATATTCAGATGCTGCAGCAATCAGTTTGAATTTAGCTATCAGCTATCATTTTTTTTCTACATGAAACCAAACAACAGATAACAGTTTTCTTAAATGAAGAAATGACATTTCTCACTCAAACTGTTTGCTTCTTGCGGATCAACCAGATCCTAAACATATAATATTTTTTCTCTTTCCTTTTTATTTCCAATTCCAGTTTTCCTTCCCAAATTCTATTTTAGAACATTCACCAGCTGAAATGTTTAATTTCCTTTAGAATATTGTGACAGGAATTTAGTAAACAATATTAGAATCTAAAGTTAGAACTTCAAGATGCACTCATCCATTTTTTAGCCTCCTGGTTTGGCAAATAAGCAGTTGTATTTCTGCTTCTCTTTGATTATTCTACTGGTTTGACAATATAATGCTGAGCAGAGTCAGAGGAGCTTTCAGCTTTGAATCATCAATGAAGATCTTCGCTATCAGATTCCCTGAGTTCAGGTAAATCTATCTGCAGGATAGTTTTTAGTCTTGATTGAGGTGTTGATTCATCAAAATGGTCTACACTCTACTTGTCTTTTGTATTTATGTGGCTGCTTCCAGAGTACAATAATCAGCATATTGAGCATCCTAAAGGTCTATCTCAAGATATTTTATGACTTTTACAACCTCTTAGGTGAAAATGTTTCCTGAGAGATCCGAAATTAGGTCAAATCGTACCTTCCAGATTTCCTATTTTACCTATAGGTTGTGCTGTCTTCGGGAAGTTGATCATGTACTGTAAAAATTCACTTTGTACCTGTCAGGGTGACAGTCGACAGTCCAGCAAGTCCCAGCTAAGCACGTTAGTATAGGAAGACCCTGATGCGTCATAAATATGATGTGGTAAATATATTTCTACTACAAGTTTATACTAATAAGCATTTGCATTTCATTTTAGTAGAGGTAGAGCTTTAATACAATGGCAATTGGAGACTTGTCTTTATTTTTTTGAGGACTGATTTTATTTTTATTGGAAAGTCAGATATACAGAGAGGAAGAGACAGAGAGAAGGATCTTCCAAAACTAGAAGCCAGGAGCTTCTTCTGAGTCTCTTGGGGGGGAGGGAGAGGGAGGTGAGATGGGGGTTGCAGGGTCCCAAGACCTTGGTCTGTCCTCAATTGCTTTCCCAGGCAACAGGCAGGGAGCTGGATGGGAATTGGGGCTGCAGGGATTAGGACCGACACCCATATGGGATCCTGGCATGTGCAAGGTGAGCACTTTAGCTACTTTTACTAGTCTATCGTGCCGGGCCCGGAGACTTGTTTTTTAAAACAATGTGATTGGAAGTTGTCTTCAGTCTTCCTGTTATAATAATGCTTCAAGATCAATGCTTTAATTTTTCTACAAACTTTCAGTATTAATCTCCTGGATACATGCTATTTTGAGCTGGCATAATATTTCCCAATTATCAGTATAATATTTTCCCATGTAATTTCATCATCTTTGTCACATATACCCTTATGTTTAGAAAAAGTAATTAGTGCTTAATGAAAACAACTGGATCATTAAGAAAGGAGAAAGTCCCTCCGAGGGAGGTTTTAGAAAACACGGAAAAGATTTTTCAAGTCTATCAAACTTGAGCACTTGTTTTGATTTAGACTTACTGTGTCATGCATTTTTGTTAATAAGCCACACTTTTTGCTACATTGTGGGAAGAGTGGAAATGGATGAGGAAAAGAGAATGCAAGAAAGAATAATTTACACTTAAAATGCAGAGAAATTTCATAGCAGGGACAGCTGTGTCCCCGGTAAGTTCTGGTTGGCAAAGTACGTAAAACAAACCAAAGGCTTTTCTGATTATTATGATACTACTTAATAACTGGTTTTCTTATATTAAAATAGTTTTTCTTTAACATTTGCAGTAGTTTCCAAAAGTTGCCATAGTGTGCAGCAGACTGTGTGGTTTGCACACCAGAATTTTATTTTAACAGTTTTTTGCTTAGGAGTCAGGCAAAGGCATGGGTAAGGCTGATTTCCTTTGCAACCTGTCTTCTAGGCTTCCTCTCAAACTTCTCTTGTGTTCTGATTTCTTCTTGTGTAACACCAGTCTCATCAGTACGGACAGATCAGAGCCCATTCTCATGACCTCCACTTAAGCTTCACCACCTCCTTAAAGGCCTTTTCTTCAAATATGATTAACTTAATTCAGAGGTACAGAGAGTCAGAACATCAACATCAGAGTTATAGCAGACATGATTCAACCCATAACAATGCAGTTAAGACAGGGATTGATGCCAAGATATATGTCATTTGTGTTTTGTTGTGAGAACATCATAAAGTGCACTTACACAAATTAAGACAACTGTGACATTACCAGGCCAAATAATCATGTGGGACGACCATCACTTATGCAGTCCCTCACTGAAGTAAACACATCACTGGGCACCCAAATATATTTAATGTTTATGTTAATTTTGGAGTTAGTTTTTCTTTGATTTGCAAATGTTCTCAGTATCATTCATATTCTGGTACATCTCATGTTTCAATAAGCATGACATATTGAGAATTTGCTTTCCTAGAAATTTCATTTTATGCCTAATAGATGCTTGAAATATTTGTTAGATTATAACTTCCGTTGTAAATTGGATATTTGACATGTTTCTTATTTATTTTAAATGTCTATTTTACACCTTGTGTCTACGTAAGCCCTTTAAAAAATGCTAGTTATTCACACACATTGTAGGTATCAGCCAGTTTTCATGTATTAAAATAAGGTACTTAATACCTGATGACTTTTTAAAATATAATTTATAAAATGAATATTTAATTCAAAAACAACTTGAATGTGTTCATAAATTAAGAATGATTGTATTACATATTGGATGTATGTGTGTGTGTGTGTTCAAGTGTGTGACTAAGGGGCTGTAAGATTGTATTTAGATTTTTGGCTCCTCGGTAACTAACATCTTTTTATCTTACTTTAAAATAGTTTTACCAGTGCAATAGAAATAATTTGAACAAGTTTTCATAAACCAGTGAAAATATATAGTGGTGAATTTTTAACCCATGAAATTTAGAAAATGTAAACTTCAAATACTATTCTTTTCTTCTGCATTATGTTGATCAAACAATCTAACCTCCCAAACCACTGTATAAAGCTGTGTCACAGAATTGCACAATTGTCACATTCTGAGGGAGAACCTATCACTTACAGCAAAATCTAAGAAAACGTCTACACAAGTCTTGCTGTATCAAATACCTCTCCCTTCCTAATTAATTTTTTGCTCTTCCATGAAAATAATGTTTATAAAACATTAATGGGCAATTTAACTGAGAGATTTCTGCTGCATCAGATCCTGTGTCTGCTACGGTACAGTATTCCCTTTCCCAATACTTGCGCTTATTTCCCAGTAGGTCTTACCATCTGCTAGTGCTGCCTGTCGGCAGCAGGAAATTCCTCCTCAAGCAATTTTTGTTCAAATATTACTGTTCAATACTACCAGCATCCCAGGATACAAATCATTCCTGCATGTTTGTACCCAAAAGTCAAATTTACAGATAACAATCTTCAAAGATATTTAATGACCAAGTGTCTTTTAATCTATTGAACCCAAAAGGATAAAGGAAGATTATTATAAATTTTAAACTGAAAATAAAAAAGGCACCTAGCTTTTTAAATGCACCATAGTCAGCTTTTTCTTAAACAACTATCAAAAGTTTTTCATACAATCATCCAGTAATTTGAACGGTTCTTGCAGAAATGTATGTAATTTGATATTGTCACTTTTCTATTTACTGTAAAATTATGTAATTAACGATGAAGCATGTTTTATGTGTATTTCTTACATTCCAGTGAAATGAAATTTGCCATGTGGCATTTATTATTATTTTTAAAAGATATTTACTTATTTTTATTGGAAAGGCAGACTTATAGAGAGGAGAGACAGAAAGATCTTCTGTCTACTGCTTCACTCCCCCAAATGGCCTCAATAGCCAATCCAAAGCCAGGAACCAGGAGCTTCTTCCAGGTCTGCCATGTTAGTGCAGGGTCCAAGGCCTAGGTCCATCCTCGACTGCTTGCAAGGTCACAAGCAGGGAGCTGGATGGGAAGCGGAGCAGCTGGGATATGAGCCAGCATCCATATAGGATTCCAGCAAATGCAAGGTGAGGACTTTAGCGGATAGGCTACCAAGCAGGGCCCAACCTTTATTATGTTACAGAAAAAAGAAACCTATCTTTTCAGGGATAAGAAAGAATATAAGAAACTTAAGAATAACTTATAGCCATTTGTCCAGAAAATAGGAAAAAAAAAGTTTATATGTATAAGATGCATGCTTTATATACACACACATATTATCATTTTTTAGTATATGTAGTGAAATAATCCATAATCCAAAGATGTTTGTAGGTATAGTATGAGAACCAAAAGATATATATGATTAGCTTCAATTGCGATTAAAAATTGAATAAGTGTATCAAATTACATTTGATATATTCAAAAAGTAAAGAGCCAGCTTTGTTTCATTATTCAAATCAAGAAAATAATGCTAATCACATGTTTTTCAGCCATCAGTTGCCATAAAATAGCAACACATTCCCCCAAATTGGGTGATATGTAAAAATAAATAGGATTGTTCAGGCATCTGAGAGCTACTGAGAGTCCAATAGCCTCTCCTCAGTGTGGCTGAGTTTTTTCGCCTCTCGGGTGATCCTCTGGCTTTTCAACTATCTGGGTTAGTCTCAGCTCAGGGACCACAGTGACTGAAGGCTACTTGCTGCCTTTATCCATCATCAGGCTATCAAGCACTATGAGAGTAAGAAAATGCGAAGAGAAGCTGGATGCGTCAAAGCTTTTGAGCCTAGGCAACCAGAACACGTTTGCTCAGAGTCCAAGTAACAGCTAGGCAAGTCAAGCATCTACTAAAATGTGACAGAAGAACTTCCAAGTGTAACTAGAGATCCCAAAGAGAACAATCTCTTGCATTTGTGCTGTGGCAATTAGAAACTATGTAAAGACAGAATTTCTGAAGATGATATGACAATAAATATAAAGCAGAGCATGTTGCAGAATAACAAGTTGACTCAACATTCATCCTTTCATTTTTTTCTTGGAAGCAAACTAGTAGACAAATTTGTTGAGCTAAAATATCCATTATTACCTAGGTAATAATGAAACATCATTGGACCTGTTTAAGTAATGTTATAAAAGTTTAATTTATTGGAAGTAGCTGTGAGTCCTGTCTTCTTTTGCTCTTGCATCTAAGCTCGTAATTCAGACCTAATACCTGGAACACTAACTAGTATCTTGGGTGGTGATGATATAGCCAAGGTTGAGAAACATTTGGATTTTGTGATTGACATGATATCAAAATGCCAACCAAGAATAGGGTAATGCAGAGAGAATTTTTTAAATATGAAAGATACATTACATGTATCCTTGGGAAACTACATTAAGCTCTTTTCCCTTACCATTTCACATAATTTTGAACAGAACGTAAACTTGATCACTTCTTACCTGCACTTCTTCCATTCATTTCCTGCAGCACAGCCCAACACAGCAGGTAGAATGAGTCTGAGTCCGTAATGTCCTTGCTCCAAACAAATCATGTCAGCATCCTACCAATCATGTCATGCTTCCATGCAAAGCCCTGACATGGTCTCAGTCCAGTCATTCACCAGTTCCTGCCTGTCTTGCTATCCCCTTAGCCTTAGCTGAGCCACCCCCTTATCACATCTTGGTGATGGCTCTCTTGCTGCCTTTTGAGTCCAATGTTTTCCCACATTAGGGCTTTTGGCTTGTTTTCTGACCTTAGAATGTTCTCCCAGGCTATCCACTGATTTACCCATTGCCTCATTCAAGTCTCTCCAAAAAATAATTTTACTTTTTATATTTACCCTGATGTTTATATTTATCCTGTTTATATTTACTAGATTGAACTCCATAACCCCTACTAATTAATCTTTTCTGGATATCTTCATTCTCCCTTAGATTGGCTGTATTTTTTCAGCATCAATCACTTATGTATAGATGATTACTTAATCTACTGATTTACTATTCTATTGAGTCATTCACTAGGGGTTAAAAACCTCCAGACTAAGGAATGCAAATATTTAATAAGAGCAACACATGGCACTGTCCTAGAAAAGGGTATAGGCCAAACTTTTGAAAAACGTTTTGGGGTATCTACCACTTCCCTTCTTAGAGGATTCCAATAATCCCACATTCTTCCTTAGTCATCCTCACTTACAGACATATCTTATTTAGTTCTCAATATGTTTTTAAGAAACACATAGTTGAACATCAATAGAAACATAAAATTCTGTGCTCCTTCTAGATAACTGAATATCCCAGAAAAAATAATTAAATAAAGCTTGATATATATTGCCTCAAATAAACACAGAAATCTTCAAGACATCTGAGTGGCTGACATTGGAGCACATTGCATACAGCGGCAACCTGTGACACTGACTTCACATTTGGGTGTTGGTTCTTTTCTGGCAGCTCCACTTCCAATCCAGCAAAGGCCAAGTCATAAGCCTGAACATTCCCACTTAGAAAGCATTAGTGCAACATGTTAATATCCCAGTTACAGAGGGCTAAGAAAAGACCAAGCAAGTAGTTGGGAAATCTGTGTCTGCTCATTGGTGAATGGGCTCCCACCTTGGTGCCAGGATCCAAAAGATCAATACTGTTCTGGCAGTAATCATGTAGTCCTTCCCCACTGGGGTTGAGCAGGTCAACTTGAACATAAGGACTTTCAACATTACCCAGTGCAGTCATATTCACCAAAGTCTTGGTAAATATCACATGGGCAGTGGAACACCCAGGCCCATGGAACAGAAAAGAAGAAGTGATGTTAGTGGAGACTAAGTGAGAATCCAGCTGACAGCAAAGAGGCAGCACTCTACCCCACCTCACTCTCTCTGTGACAGAAAGAGGATAACCTGCCCAAACAGAAACTTTAAATAAGATTCATAGATTCATATTAGGAAAATGGCCAACTTACAATAGATTATCTTTCAGTGGAGTAAGAAGATCTCAGGATGAATGAAGAGAAAAATGAGTACAAATAGCAAGATAATGCAGATTCAGAATTGTCTGACAAATATTTTCTTTATTTAAGTTTATTTATTTATTTGTTTTATTATTCCATAATACAGTTCCATAGGCTCTGGGATTTTCCTTACCCCCTCTCCAAATCTCCATTCCCTCTGCTAATTTCCCCTGTATTATTACAATAGCATAGTTTTGCAAACTCAGTCGTAAGTCTATCATTCTGCTATTTAAGTGTATCCTCACATTGTAGGCATGGACAATGGCAGAGAGCTTGGCATTCTATTGTCAAGATACATTCAACAGTTTCATTGGGAGTCCATCTTTGATTTGGGAGCAGACATACACACTACATTGTATCTTCATATCTGTATGTGATAGTCTGTATTACACAGTTACTATATGTACCCTTAAATGAAAATCCATAAAACAAATAAACAAGAGGAATAAAAATAGAAAACTTACAATAAACTGAAGTTACGTAACATGCTACTGAATGTAAAGAATACTGAATGGAAAGAGTTTATGATGTGGGTTTACAATGTTCTCAATCCAAGATATCATTAACATATTGCTCTTTTATTGGAAAATAAAAATCCCCTGTTAGAAGTTGCCTAACAACAATCATGAAAAAGAATAGCAGAAGAACATTCACAAAGGGATAAGGAAAACATTCACAATGAGAAAGTCGAAGTCATAAAGATAATATCAGAAACATAGAACTCAAGCTATAAACCATTTACTAGGACATAAAGGTTACATGTTTAAGTGATGAAAAGTTTAGTAGGGTCCTAAATACAATTATACCTATCGGGATCTGATAGATAAAGTGGTATTGCCCAAATTTTGCCTAAGTAGCATTAATTCACCCACCAAAAGAGGGTGTCTAAAGGACTTTGGATAATTCTCCTTCCATTTCCCACTATACTAGTTGGTTATCTTGTGAGCATATGAGAACTTTATGAAATGTATTCACACAGTTGAAAACTTTTTTTCCCCAAAAGAGTTGTTTATTATTTGAAAGAGTGACAGTGAGAGAGGTATAATACTGTGTGGGGGAGAATGAGAGGGAACTTCTATTTATTGTTTTTTCCCAAAATTTCCAGAAAAGCCAGGCTTGGATTTGGCTGACAATAAAGAACTCCATCTATAGCTTCCCTCAGAACCCCAAATACTTGGAATATTACCTGTGGTCTCCCAGGTGTACCCACAGGAAGCTGCATGAAGGGATCCGAGTAGTTGGGACTTGAAATTAGGCACTCACACATTGGATGTAGTATTTCAAGCAGTGCCTTAACCCACTGTGCCACATCTTCTGCCCAGTCTAGGACTTTGGACTTCAGGAGTCTTTTTCAGTTAACCGTGAGAGGTCATAATAAGTTATCTGTTGTGGTTTGCAAATAGCTCATTTTCCAAAATTGCATGCAGTGAAAACATGGTCCTTAATGTGAGGGCATTATGGCGGCAAAGTCCTCAAGAGGTGGCATCTGAACACAAACTGGTCTGGTTATTTGGGGCTGAGGTGTTCTTGTGGAGTGAGTTAGCTGCTTTCATTCGGACTTGCCATGGGCTCTCCCTTTTCCTCTTGTATTCTTGCCACTGTAATCCCATCACCCTTTCGTGCTCACCAGAGCCCAAGCAATGCTCCTGGGCTTGAGCCTCCTTGCCCTTGAGCCTCCAGAACTAGGAACTAAATAAAGTTCTTCACTTTATACACCATCCAGACTCACATATTTAGTTACAGTGATGGGAAATGGACTAAGATACTGTCCAAGACTTACCTATTGGGGGATGGCCTCTGGAAAAAGAACCTAGTTGAATGTACTTGGATCCCTCAGGCAAGGTTCAAAGGCCTGTTCCCTATCCCCATTCTGTCAATGAAGGGTTATTTTTCACCAAGGTGAATACAGGTATGAGCTGTCAGTGGTCTGCCACTCTCTACATCTGTGAACAGAAGTTACAGCTTTAAGCTTCTCATCAGCCTTTGGAAAGGCTTGACTCTCTCCTAAACCCAAAGTTAAACTGGCAGAATGGAGATCCAGTTAAAGTTCTTGCACGTCTTAACCTTTTATATCCTAATTCCTGGTCATGCCATTGGTATGCCAAAGCAGAACTGTCTTAATCAAAGAAAAGTAGAGGCTTTATTTCCCTAGCGTAGTTCTGCTGTGTTTCTGGAGCTCATCTAGATTGCAGTGTGCAGCGGAGGTCCAAATACTGCTGCTCTTCCTCTTTCTTCATGAGCTGCCTCAAGAAACACAACTCTAATATGATGGGTCAGTTGCTCTAATTTGTATTATTAAAAATATTCAGTTCAGGGCCTGGCGCAGTGAACTAGTGGCTAAAGTCCTCACCAGGATCCCATATGGGTGCTGATTCTAATCCTGGCAGCCCCACTTCCCATCCAGCTCCCTGCTTATGGCCTGGGAAAGCCGTTGAGGATGGCCCAAGACCTTTGGAGCCTGCACCCACATGGGGGACCCGGAAAAAACTCCTGGCTTCTGGCTTCGGATCACCTCAGCTCTGTCCATTGCAGTCACTTGGGGAGTGAATCATCAGATGGAAGATCTTCCTCTCTATCTTCTCCTCTCTGTATATCTGACTTTGCAATGAAAATAAATAAATCTTTTAAAAATAGAAAACATATACAGCTCAGATAAACTGATGGGCAAATTCTTTAAAAATTTCAAGAAAAACTCAAGTCCTTCATTGATGAACTTTTGTAGAACAGAAAAATACAAAAACCTCCTTAATTCATTTCATGAAATAGAAGTTTCCTGATTTTTTTCTTTTTTTTTTTTATCATTATCTGAAGGGCCTTCTCTGCCTCCCTAAGTTTATGAATACACTTGGCAAAACCTATATTCTACTTTTTAAAAAAGATTTAGTTATTTTATTGGAAATTAAGATTTACAGAGAAACAGAGAGAAAGCTCTTGCATCTGCTAGTTCACTCGCTGAATGGCCACAATGGTCAGAGCTGAGCTGATTTGCAGCCAAGAGCCAGGAGCATCTTCCAGGTCACCCACTTGGGTGCAGGGTCCCAAGGCCTTAGGCTGTCCACCTCTGCTTTCCTGGGCCCATAAGCAGGGAGCTGAATGGGAAGTTGAGCACCGGGGGCACTAACCAGCATCCATATGGGATCCCAGTGGCTGGAGGTGAGGATTAATCAATTTAGCATCCTACCAGGCTCATACATTTCATTCTTATGGGTCAGTCATTCACTACTGTGTCTTCTTTCCTAGGAAATTTACTTCCTTATCTCTGATACAAGTTGTTATTTTATTTTCCTCTTTATATAAGAGATTCATTCTATATCCTACTATACTTTAAGTGGGAATTCAGTGCTGTTTTTACACAAAGACCTTGCCAACATAGTACATATTAGTTTAATAAATGAACATGCAAATGCGTCAAAGTAACCTCACTATTATTTTCTTAGGCCAGGACTTCAAAGCTTCCAAATATACCTAATGTATTAAGAAATTTGACACATTATAAAATGTCTGAATTTAGGGAGGCTAACACTATCAACCAAAATTGAATAATACTCGAATGTAATATGTATTTGTTTTGAATGTACATTTCAGATACATTTGAGATGTGTAAGTTCTTTCTAAAAATAATGTCTTCAGGTTGTCAGAGGTTGCTAGGAGCTACTTGCTACATCTCAAGGAGCAGTGTCCTCCCCAGGTCGGCCATCCACGACCCCAGGATCACTCTGTCTCTTGAGTGGCCACCATTTACTTTTATTCTATGGTAAGTGATGATAAAGTCCTCTGAGCCATTTAAGATCCTTCAGCAAAGAGTTAACTTAGACAGGAACCTTCAGAGAAAGTTTCTAATCTTTTTTTCTTTAAACAGTGTTTGTATTTGATCATTTATACATTTTTTAAAATTTTTAAACCTCAGCTAAATCTCATCATCCCATCAATATGAAGAAAGGCTCTTGGAGAGGGAGCATACTCAGAATGTGTAAGTTCTGAAACCAGGTAAACAAGGAAGACAAAGTTAGAACATCGGCACTAAGTGGCCCATCTGGACCTTCAAAGCCATTGCCAGTGGAAAATGATGTAAGAAGGTTGACTTTGGAAAGGCTTTAATTCTTGCAGCAATCACCCATCTGAGTTTTTCATTTCATAAGTGATACAATCAGAATCTATTACACGAGACAGAACTTGCTCTGTTTCCTGAGCTTGGGGGCAATTCTTTCAACCCACAGAAAAGAATTTATCAGTTCACCTCTCACTCACCAGACAGTTGCTTTAAAGTCGCTGTGCCCAGAGCCTGCTTTGAGTGATTTCAAACGCATCTTGTGTCAACTGAGGCACATGATCTGTCCCGGCTACTTCAGCTGAGCTGTCAATAATCAATGTTGTTGTTCGGGACTGTGACCCACCAAAATCATGCGTTGAATTAGCAAAATTATCCTGAGATTAAATATTTTTATCTTATGCTTAAAAGTGTGAACTGTGATTTTTTTTTCCTTGCAAGTAAAATACTAGTGGTAGAAAATAAAATGAAAAGGCCCCTGGACAGGTGTTTAGTTGAGTATAGCTGTTTCTTGGAGTACCAGCAACCAGCCTTGAGATGGCCGATTCAAGTGCAGGCTCATTCTGCTCCAGTCCAGGTTCCTGATCATGCATACCCTGAGTGGCAGTAGATGAGCTCAGGTACTTAGGTCACTGCCCCCCACATGGGAAATTTGGCTTGAGCCTAGGGTACTGGCTTGCCCTGGCCAAGCCCCAACCATTATCAGTATTCGGGCTATGAATCAGGGCATAGGAGCACTCTCTCTTTTGCCTCTTTCCTCTGTTTGTCTTTCATGCTGTCTCTCCGATTTTCCAAAACTTGTATAAATAAATTTAAAAAAATGTATGTATGTATACCACACTCCTTTGGGAGGGGCTTAATTGACAGACATAAAGCCTGAACATAAAGCAGAACAATTTTTACGAGAGAACTGATGATTGTAGTCAAGATAAGGAGATTTTTTAAAACTATTTGTATTGGAAAGGCAGATTTATAGAGAAAAGGAGAGACAGAGAGAAAGATTTTCTGTCCACTAGTTCACTCCCCAAGTGGCCACAATGGCTAGAGCTAAACTGATCTGAAACCAGGAGCCAGGAGCTTCTTCAAGATCTCCTATGCAGATGCAGGGTCCCAAGGCTTTGAGCCATGCATTATTGCTTTCTCAGGCCACAATCAGGGAGCTGGAGGGGAAGTGGAACAATCAGGACATGAGCCAGTGCCCATTTGGGATCCCAGTGCTGTGTGCAAAGCAAGCGTGTAGCCGCTAATCCATCACACTGGGTCCGAGTTAAGTTGATTTTATATTAAAAGATACTCTAGTTTTTTGTGTGTGTGCTTACTTTTTTTTTCCCCTTTAATGGCGTATGATTTTCTTCTCAGAAAAAACTTGACGTTAGCTTGGAAATTCAGTAAAACGGTTTTCATTTAATGGATTACACCTTTCTTGGAAGTTTTGTTATAAATTTTAAAATTATTTACTCTTTGGAATTTGAAATTTGATATTTAGCTGCCCTTAATTAAGAAAGATTGCTATTTCCAGGTGTTTCATAGAGCAAAGATTGCTTTGTTTACTTTAGATTTCCATGCACTTTTCTTAATTCAATAGAGTATAACTTTACCTGTATTAAAAACATGCTAATTGCTATCAGTGGTATATTCAAGCTGATTTTTAAAAGAGGGTTCTGGGAGTTTAAAGCTGGCTATATATAAATAGTTATTTAAGTGTAAACAAATAGTTGTTATGTGTCTAATAATCTTTTCATTTTAGTGATTAGACACATATTCAAAACAGTTAAGGTAAAGATTTTCATGTTCTCATTAGTAACTAAATGTTGTGAACCTCTAGGGAAAGACATAATGTAAATTGGTAATGTACGGTTTATACTTCTATCCCACACTGAATGCTGTCAGCAACTGAGAGTCACAACTTCAACAGAGAAGTTACATAAATTGTAACTGTACCTAGGAGGAACCATCATCGTGGCATGGTAGCAAAAGCTGAGACCTGCAATTCTGGCATCCTATACAGGAGCAGGTTCAAATCAAGGCCACCAGACTTCCAATCCAGAGCCCTGGGAAAAGCAACTACAGATGGCCCAAATGTTTGGGCCTCTGCCACCAAGTGGAAAATTGGAGCAAGTTCCTGGCTCCTGGTTTTAGCCTGGTCTAGCATTGACTGCAATGGATATCTGGGTATTGAACCAGAATATGGAAATATCTCTCTCTCTCTCTCTCTCTTTCTGACTTTTAAAAATAATAAATAAACATTTTGAGCTGTGTGTTGGGAATTGAACCTGAACAGTGGCATGCCTTGCCTTATGAACTGGAGATGGGACTGAGTGGCCATTCAGGGTCCTTTGGCCACTTAACGTGATCGATG
This sequence comes from Ochotona princeps, assembly GCF_030435755.1. NCBI lineage: Eukaryota > Metazoa > Chordata > Mammalia > Lagomorpha > Ochotonidae > Ochotona > Ochotona princeps. The sequence continues at coordinate 29,038,833 of NC_080843.1, forward strand.
TGAGAAGAGCTGCCACCATGGACATATTCAGACCAGGCCACTGCACCTGGCAGTGCATGTGAGAGCTAAAGGTGGGGTGTGAGCTAAGAAGGGGTGCCCAGAGGGCTAGGGTAGCAGGCCTCCCTGTGCCAGATTGCTACAGCCTCTGGTGTTTGTGAGAGCCAGGGTTGGGGGCAGGTATGGCAGAACCACAAAGAGCTGGCACACTAGGGCTCCTTGGGCCAGTCTTCATGGAACTATAATTACACCACCCCCCATTCCCAGGCTCATGTTCTCTGGCAACATGGAGGGGAGCTCTTTGTCTTCCCACAGACACGCGCAGGAAGGCAGCAGCATTTATCTGCCACCTTCCCATTCCGTTCCACTTCACCCCTGAGCACAACCTACATATATCTGTGATCTCCTCACCTTTTAAAGAAATTTTAATAATCAATAAATAAATCTTTTAAAAAATTGCATCAAATGTTAAAAATGCCAAAACTATTCCATATTATAAGTGAATTCATTATAGAGCATCTTGTTGTATTTCCAAGTCAATGCAATTTTTTTGTGAAAAGAAAATCACTTGCTACTGAAGAAAAAAATGAGGGTATTTTAAAATTAGTGTAAAATGAACATGTGTTGATGAAAGAAGAGGCTGAGATCAACTTCATTGAAAAAAAGAGAGAATTCTTGAAATCCGGGGATATGTTAGTGTGAATGCATCAAAGGATACCAAAGTGGAGCTGGTACCCTGTGTTAGCCTATGTTCTACTCTGACAAAAATTATGCAGATAAGGACATTATCTTTCTTGATCATTACATTGCAAAGATTTGGTTCATTGTTCTTAAAGAAGGTATTAATGAGTTGTAAAGCTGGCCAGAGACTGAGAGATGCATGTGTCAAAAGGGTGTATTGATCTCCATTGCAAGTTTTCTAAATAAACCTTCTAAGAAAAGGAAAGTTTATTCCAACTAAGGAGAACCTTAAAACTGTTTAGGTTCCTTGTTTTGGTTTGACTGAAGCCATGTATCTGGGGTCTTAGTTCCAGATGTCAACTACTTTCCATGAATTATGTATCTGCAGACCATGGAAATCCAAGATGTCTTCCTCACACTGGGCTGGTGTTGCTTGAATAGTGGATGTGTTTGGGGATTTCTATGCCTCCTTCCAGTCTATTTGTGTTAATGCCTTCAGGTTTCTGCAACACAGTGTACTTGGAATGGCCATTTTTCTTCACACAGAGGTTAGATTCCCACAGCTGAAGCATTTTTAGAAGCATGTCAAACATTGCAAGGTTTATTTTGATGTAGTACCTGAAGACTTGGATGTCATTTCAATCATATTTTACTGGCCAAGTAACTGAGTTAGCTTAAATTCAAGTGACTTTGTTATGCTTCATTTCTCAACAGGAGGAGTGGTGGTGAATTCATGGCCTCCTTTAATCTATTATCACTATGTATATGAAGTAACTCAGGGATGCCTGAAATGTTGGTTATCTAGCATAGGAAGTAAGATCAGTTCAGAATCTAAGTATTCTTTGCAAGTATGGAAGCAGATGAAAAGTATAGCTAACAATGAAATAGACTTCAGAGGTAATAAAAGCAACAAGTGTTGAAGTGGAAATTGATTGACCTAGAACCTGATTCAGGGTTTGCTGCAATTAGCTGTCTGACCTTAGATAAATCAGTTAATCTTAAAGGCTCCTTCTTCGTCTAAAATCCAGTTCCTCCAGTTACCAATATTGTCTTGATTTGTATTGTCAGTCATGCACTGAGAACAGAAGCCCCACTAACCGTCCTCATTAATTCACCATTAAACCTTTGATCATGGTAATTTAAGTACTTTGAAACCCCAGGAAGAAAAACAATATATCAAGAAGACATGCAACCATTGTAAATAGTAATAGAAAATACATTTCTTTCTAATGAATTTTTCCGGATGACTTTCTTCCACTTATTTCTGCTCTTGTGCATATTGGGGAGGTTTCTGTTCGGGTTTAACTTTATCAAACTCCCAGGCAGCGGATTCTCACCTCTGCAGAAGTAGGAGTCATCTCATTGATTGTCTTGAGTAAAAGGAAATGGCTCATGCATCTTTTCTACATTATAACAAATGTCCTCTTGCATTATAATTGAATGGTGATTGTTGTGTTCAATCAATGGGAAAGGTTAAAGGAGCTCCTCTGCCAGCATTTTTAATGGAGAAGTCGATTAAGATTCAGTTTAATCATTCTGGCTGCCTCAGAATTAAAGCAACAAAGACCATCAATGGCACTATAATTACTAGTCCTTCTATAAGTTTACACTGCTATTTATGCAGCTATAAATTTTATTATAATGTACAATGCATCTGGGTTAACTTGCTTTGTTTGCAATGTAAAATATTTGCTTTAATTATATGAAGAAAAGAAGTTCAGAACAATTATATATAATTCAGTCTAATATTTTTTTTTTTTGAAAAAGACTGAGAATCTAAGTGAATCAGTATGATACTCTGTGTTAAATAGTTTAAAGTCATGGCCTCAACCTTGGGACACTTGAGACATATTTCAGTTTATTGAACATGGAGCCCAACATCTCTCCCAGGTGACTGTGAAGGGTCAAATGTATTATTCTAATCCCTGTTCCAAACATAGAAAAGGTCATTATACAGTACCTCCTGCACGTTGTAAAGAATGAAAAATTCACACTGGGGGCATGGGTGCAAATCTATTTTAGACTTGGCCTTTAAAATGTTTTTTAAATTGAATGATTAAGTGGTGATGAACCAGAAAAAATACCCTGAAATTGATCCCATTTATTAATTAGTTTGCACATGTAAAGGTCTTTCTATAAATAGTCAGAAGACTACAGAAAATTGTTCTTCTTGAATGGAAGAATGACTTCAAATTAACCTTTTTTCACTGTAGGAATAATGCTTATAAATGTACTTATTGCCATCTAATACTTTATTTCATTGAATACACATATAGAGTCCTGTGAGGGAGTTAAATCCTTACAAGTTTATTCTCGGTGTGTGTTAACAAGCCAATTATAGGGAACAACTCTATTGAGAGTTAAAAGAGTACGTAGGATTTGCACTGTTGCCTGGAAATAGCCAGCTTTGCTGCGATCCTTACAGAGCTACTATGAAAACCACTGTATTAGTGTGAGCACCTCACAACTTTCCTTCTCTGTTCTTCCAGCTCTCTAACTGAATTCCGTTATCTCAAATTCACTGAGCAACACTAGTTACCATTATTTCGTGTTGAACCAAGGAGCCTGCTAAGAACTGAAATAATTTGTCCCTGCCAAAATTCAATTTAAGATTTAATTTCTGAATACACGATGTCGAAAAGTGTTCAGACCTGCAAGATGCACTAAACTTGTTAAAAGGACAAATATAACTTCCTTCACAGTGGGTTAGTTATTGCAGTGTGGGTTGCTCCCTCACTTAATCACCCATGTGCTTCTCTCTCTAGAGATTACTTATTTTTCTGCTGTTCTGGCATGTGTGCACCCACGCATCGCCCTCACCAGGAGTCAGCACCGTGCTCTTGCACCCAGGAGAGGGAAAGAACATACCATGTTCTTAGAATGGGAAATCTGCTAAAATTTAAAGAAAAATGTAAATAAAAATTAAAGAAAATAGTTAGTCTCGTTATCGTTCGCTAAGTTTCAAAGTTTCTGTTACAGCAACAGAAAGTGAAGTGAGAGTCTGCTGCATGAGGAATCCAGAAAAGAAGAAAAGCTGCTATCATTGTCTAAGGAAAAAATAACTTCTCTAGTTTTATTATATTTTCCAGAAGATTCTCAAAATATAAATGAAAAAATAAAATTTCTAGTGCAATGCAAGGAGCCTCATTCTCAACATATTTTTGAAAATTTTTTTATAGTTGGAAAAACTGAAATCCTGTGAAATGAATCTATTTTACCAAAGTTGTAAAATGAATTCATGGAAACATCAGGCTGGAGACCAAGTTTATAACATTTCAGCTTTTCTGCTTGGTGATACTTGTCAGGCACAAGCTATGCTGTAGAGCCCATGCTTGCTGCCAGTTGCAGTAAATCTGAACCTATCTATATTTCGTTTCAGAACAGGTCAAATGACTAGCTTTATAAAAGCACTAAAGATTTCTGGTTCTATTTCTTCCCAACAAAGCAATACATAAAAAAGTGACCCTTTTTGGGGAATGTTCATATGCATAGGAGCACATGAGGTGTTTTACATACATGCAAATTCTAATTTTTTTCTTGTTTGTAGTTTTTAAAGCAGTTTTTAACGTTAGCGAGTTCTCATCCACATTGACTGCAGAAGTGATGAAGGTACATAGGTAACCGCGTGTAGAGCTTCCACAGAGATCTTCAATCATTCCTTCTCTGAGCAATACCCCAGGGACGGGCAGCCTTTATCCCTTTGGCTCAGAAAGCTTTGCTAAGCCTGATATCAATGCTGGTATCTGGAGTCTCCATCCCTTTCGAGGCCAGCTTCGGGATCTCTGGGAGTGCCCTACCTGTGTCCTGCTTCTTCTTGCAACTGTTCCTCCGCGGAAGCACCTTGGGGGATCCAAGTTGAAAAAGAATGCAGAAGATTGTAGGAGAGAGCGAGCTTCTAATCTTCACAGCTTCATCCCATAGGTGTGACTGATTCAGATTCCATACAGAAACTATTTCATAGCAATAAATAACCTGCCCAAGATCATGAATTCTAGTTTCAAGGCCACATTTTTACTGAATTAAGCTTCTGCTATTCCCACCATAACCTGGTGTGTCCTCAGTAACAGTGGTTGCAACATCCTCACGTTCAGGCAACAAAATATTCATACTACACCTTTGCATGTCAGATAAATCTATATCAATTGACTTTTTAAAATTATATGTGCATTTTTATAAGTTTTTCCTTTCATTTGTATACATATAATGCATTTCAATTTCTCTAATAAGTGCATCTTTTCCTTTTGAAATTATGAAAATCGCATCTCACTCTGAAGTTCAAGAGGATAAAAAGATTATTAAAGTCATCGAAAATTTCTTTTAATAGCAAATTCTTTGGAGACATTTTTGTAACATATGAACAGTTTGTTTCAGATATCTAAATGGTACTAAAAATGACCAAAATTTATGAAAGTATTAAATTCTCCAGAAATTGTACGTGATAAATTATGAATGATCTTCAGCATCTAGTATATCCACTTAACTTTGTTTAAAAATGAATTAATAAAAACTAAAAATGTTTAAAAATGAAAGTGGCTCATGAAAACTAGAAACAGTATATCATAAGTTCATGCTAATTCATTTTCTATCCTATACAAAATTTGCAATTTGTGTTTTAAATTTATGAAGGAGGCTTATTGTAACATTAGAAGTAAGATATTTGTAGCTAAACAAAAGTAAGCCTATTAAAGAGTCCACAATTTAGTGGACACTTTCCCAATTATAGCAAACTAGTGCATACCTATAAATTAAAACTCAAATAACCCCAAAGGCATCTCTTCACACATTTAGTGTTTTACATAAACCTATTTATTATGTATTTGTGACAGAGTACTAGATTGACAATAGGGATACATTTCTAACTGTTATTTTTAAATTTTGACTGACACTTTCTTGTTTTTAAACAAATAGTAGAGGACAATGATGGAAATCTTTGAGATCTGTGTGGCATTAAACATTTCTGTTAATACAGCTCAGCTGGAATTGTCATTCTGTATTTAGTATCACTGACCACGTATCCTATGTTAGATACACTTATAAACATTAATGAAGTGATTTGACACAAGAAGTATTTTTTGCTTAGCTGAATAACACTCAATAGCAGCATCTTAAGATGTGTGATAACATCACTCTAACCCATAGCACCTTGGAGACAACATTTGTTTATTGGAAGTAATCACCATAAACAATATTTGAAATAACAAATTGAATGTGCACATTTTGACTAGCACAAATATTCTGTATAATTACTCAAGATGTTGACAAGGACAGTTACAAAATACCTGACATTTGCTGACTGATACTTATTTTGAGATATTGAGTTAACTGATGACATCATAACACCTAGATTATCAAAAATAAAAAGTCAAGTGAAACGGATAGTTGCTGGCTGTATTGCCAGAGTAAGAAAAAGCTGGAAAACATTAGACTTTGGAAGTAGGCAACATTTGGAGAGGTGGAAGGTGGGACACACGGAGAAACAAAAGAATGTGACTGGCTTGCACCCAACTGGATAGAAGGGATTGGGCTGTTCTATCACTTAAGTGGATTTGGGAAAATTACTGTATTATTTCCCTTTATTCCCAATATTATTTGATTATATTTGCTCAATTGAAAGAAGTTCTCTATTTTACAAAAAAATTAAAGATAGCCATTATATTTCATCATTTAGATTTAGGAAAATGACAATAAAGCAAATGAGAAATTGTTGTTTGATAAAGCTTATTCTTCTAGGACTATGCAATAAATTGCTTATGCTTCAGCGTTGAACTTCATGCTCAATCTACCACACTGTCACTGTGGCCAAGCAGCAGTGCTTAGGGTGATGTATAGTCAAGTCTGGATAGATACGGACACACATATAGCAAAAGAACAACAGCAAAATGTTAAAATTAGACATACATAGACATCTCAACTGTTGATTCAATCCCTCCAAATACTCACAATAGCCAGGTGCTGGCCAAACCGAGACTGGAGGCTAGGAATCCAGTCCACGTCTCTCAGATATGCAGCAGGAAGGCGACTGCGTGAGCCATCGCTGCTGCCTCTTGGGTTGTGCACTACTAGGAGGTTACACTCAAGAGGGAAGCAGCGACTCCGAATCAGAATTCTGATATGGGATACAAGCATCCCAAGGAGCACTGAAACCCTTTGCTGCTCTGCGTTGTATATAGTCTGTGGATCGTCATTAACTGACAAAATATTCTACTGTGTTTGTTGTTTGGTGCCAAACATCCTGTTTAAATATGTATGCGTGTGTATGTGTGTCTCTTTCTGTATATATAGACACACACACATACATATATATACATATACACAATATATACATACATATTTACATATACACATACATACATATTTACAAATACAAAATGTTTAGAAATATATATTCATATATATATGAACTACTAGGTTTGTGACAATTTTTCATGCATTAACACAAAACTAATTCAGATTTTGGGCATATATCACATTCTAAGTATAAAAGGTTTAGTTTAGGGCCCAGCGTGGTAGCCTAGCAGCTAAATTCCTCTCCTTGCACATGTCAGGATCCCATATGGGTGCCGATCCTAATCCCAGCAGCTCCGTTTTCCATCCAGCTCCCTGCTTGTGGTCTGGGAAAGCAGTCAAGGATGGCCCAAAGCCTTGGGACCCTGCACCCATGTAGGAGACCAGGAAGAAGCTCTTGGTTCCTGGCTTCGTTTCGGCTCAGCTCCGGCTGTTTCGGCCACTTGGGGAATGAATCAACGGACAAAAGATCTTCCTCTCAGTCTCTCCTCCTCTCTGTATATCTGGCTTTCCAATAAAAATAAATAAATCTTAAAAATAGTTTGGTCTATTATGGTAGAAAATCTTTTTAACACTTCTGAATCCTATCTTTTCACTGCAGCCATTAGCAGGTGAAACCTCTTACAAAACAGGGGTCTAATGATGATATTGAAGTAGTTATATTGAGTGAAACCTTGACTCAATCTCAAAATAGACTGCCCGGGAGCTGCTAGGCCCCTCTGCCTCATAGAAACATCGCTTTATGCTTTTCTAATTAAAATGTTACCACACTGCTTACGTGCACGTCTGGACGGTGCTTTGCTTTCACATCAGACGTTTCAGTATGCTCTTCCCAGATTCTTCCACCAAATCATATCACTCAGAATATCTCAAAGTTCCACATGACTCCAAAATTGCTGTGGAGGAAAGGCCAAAGTGCTTGGCAGTGTGCCAGAAGATACCCTGTGTGAGCTCTAGTTTGAGGAGGGAGGATACAGGAAGCTGCTGCTATACAACGATACTTCTTTAGGTTGAGTGGATGAAGTTAAGCTGCATCTATTCAATGTACAAATAAGATTGAGAAATACATCTAAATGCTAACTGGCTTGTAAGTACCAAGAAAATGAGTGTGCCAGAATGGAAATCATATGGGCCGGGAATTCCCCGTCTGTTGACCACAGAAGGTATAGGCATAATCTATCAAGAACAGAATGCACACCATACTTTGTTCATTAGCATTTAAAGAGGATGTTTGGCATCAAACAAGAAGCACACACTTGCAACATCTTGGCAGTAGAATATTTTGTCAGTTAATGATAATCCATAGCTTTAAGAAAAAGACTAATGTCCAATGTTATGTTGGAATTGTTTCATTTTCACTAACTGAAATAAAACGAAATGAAGTGAAAATTGTTGCTCTTCCCAATACCACTGAGGCAATCAAATGAAAGAAAAAAAAATGAATACTCTCTAAACAGCAGGGAGAAAACATGCTTCAGAAACCCTAAAGAGCCATCAAATCACCACAGCTTAGTACCAAACCTGAAACTGAAAAACGAAACCGACCATGATGGGCTGAATATGTAACACAAGCAGAAGTCAGAGCATTTGTCTCACATAGGCTGGCACAGCCTAGAAAGGAACAGGGAAGGAAAAAAATACCATGTTGATTGGGTTATAAAACTATAACTTAATTACATTTTGGCCTCTCTGATTTATCAATCATAATGTTCTTCTTTCCACATATTAGAAGCTCAACTGCATCCTTTATAATAAGATTTGTATGCCTAATTCACACATGAATATGTATATTTGATTTTGTTTGAATCTACTTTAAAACTAGTAATATTTACTGGAACAAAATGGAGCCGCCAAAAGTAATCCATTTATCCCCATCCAACTGATTCCCAACAGACGTACCAGAAAAAATAACACTGGAGAGAAAAATCATCTCTTTCATATATGATGCTAGGAAAACTAGAAATCCATATGAACAAGATTGAAATTTAACCTTGACCCCTAGGGCCCCTGTCCATCTTATACACAAATCTATTAAAAAGGGTCAGTGTTCTAAATGTAAAATGCGATATTGTGAAAATACCTAAAAATAAACATTGGGACATTTCATGGCTTATGTATAGGCAATGATTTTTTTGGGTGACACCCAAAAGGTACCACCAAAAAGCAGGACTAAGCAAATGGGATTATATCAAAAGAATCATATATCAGACAGAGTGAAGAAATTACAGCAGAGATCAACAGAAAAATATTTTCAAACTAATTGTATAACAAAGTGTTAATATTCAAAATATGTAAGAAACAAAAGTTATGAAATATATGCAAAAGATCCCATTAAACAGTTCCCAAAGAAGTACAAATGCCCAATAAATAAATTAAAAAGTGCTCAGTATCACTAGCCATCAGCGAAATGAAAATCCAAACCACAATTAGATATGATGTTACTCAGCAAATGTCAACAAGGATGTGGGAAAAACGGAGCCCTGACATTGTAGCCAGGCATTCAATCAATACAGTCGTTAAAGATAAATATGGAGTTCCTCAAGCAATGGAAAATAAAACTACCACAAGACCAGCTATTCCACTTTTGGGTTCATGTCTGAAGAAAATGAAATCAGCACCTGCAGTCCCGTGTTCACAATAGACAAGATATGAAATGGATAAATGGATAAAGAAAATATTATTCAACTACAAAAACATTATTAGGATTAGATTGGGGAAAGAGTAAAGTTGGATAATGGGCACCAAAACAGAAGAAATTGTCTCATGGCAAAGTGTAAGATGATTATCACAATCAGGCTAATGAATATTTCCATTTGCGTGTTTGGCAGGAACGTTTGATATGTGTTCTCTTACCATATTTCAAGTGTGTGATACTTTGCGAACTGCAGTCACTATACTTTATACCACGACTCAGTACTCACTCATCTCGTAACTGGAATGTGTGTATACCTGCCAGCCTCTGTAACTGCCATTCTATTGCAATCAGTGGCATCATTCACTGTCTGCTTCTTGGTGTATCTCAGGGCATAATGATCTTCCAGTTTGGCCATGTTTTTTGCAAATAACTGAATTTCCTTGCTAAAGACTGAAAAATAATCTCTTGTGTATGTGCATATATTATTTATTCACTTGCTTAATATTTTAGATATTGTTAATATCACTTCAATAAAACAGAAGTACAATTATCCCTTTAGGGTAGTAACTTTATTTCCCTTGGATATGTACACAGAAGGGCGATTGCTGAATCATGTGATAGATCTATTTTTAATTTCTGAGGAATTTCATTGCTGGTTTTTTTTTTTTTTTGCTTTTTAAAAAAGATTTATTTTTATTGGAAAGCCAGATATACAGTGAGGAGGAGAAACAGAGAGGAAGATCTTTTGTCCGTTGATTCACTCCCCAACAAGCACTTTTCCTTCTTTTTCAAGTTTTTTAAGATTATTTTTAAATTTCATATAAAATGAGTAGATTTGACATTTTCGCACTACAGAGTTGAAAGCATGAGTTCTTCCCTCCATCCTATCTTCCTGCCTCCCTCGCCAGCTTGTTTTGTACAACCTATTACAATAGCATACTCATTCACTTCACAGTAACAACCCTAACTTTCCAATATGTAAAGTACGTTGACTAGGTGTAGGAAAAAGAAAGAAAAAATAACATAAAATTAAAATATAATAAAAATGAAAATCCAGTCATTATTCAGGAATGTAGACATATGCTGTATACAGCAGTTTAATCCCAGTATGCTAATCTCACTTAAAGTGATTATGATTTTTGGTGTTTTGTGTATTAGTTGTCACAGATCCGAGAGAACATATGATATTTTTTTTTTTGGAACTGGTTTATTTCAGTAAGCATAAATGGTTTCCAGAGGGATCCATTTTGTTGCAAACGCTAAGATTTATTTTTTTTTACAGTTAATAAACATTATTCTGTAGTGTACAAGTACTATCTTTTTTTTTTTTAATTCAGTCCATCAGTTGTCAGGCATCTATAGCTCAACTATCTATTGTGAATTGCAGTGCTAGAAACATGAAGCTACAGGTAACCCTCTCACTTACAGATTCCATTTTGTTTGGATATATTTCCAGGAGTGGGTTGGCTGAGTCGCATATGACAGTCATTCTAGGTGGGGTTAGGGGGAACCTCATCCGTTTTTACTTGTATTTCCCTGATGGCAAGAGAATCACTTTTTGCTTTAAAGCTTATTTTGAGAAATTTGGGTGGGGATTGTGGCAAAGTGGATTAAGCCGCCCCTTAGAACAGTCATCTTCCATACTGAAGTGCCTGAGCTTGAGTACCTCCGTTTTTGACCCAGTTTTCTGCTAATGTACATCCTAGGAGGTAATGGACAGTGGCTCGGGTAACTGGGTCCCTACTAGCGATATAAGAAAGCCAGATGGATCCCCTGTCTCCTGCATTAGCCTGGTCCTGTGCTAGCTTTTGTGGGCATTTGGGGTGTGAAGCAATGAATGGAAGAATTGCCCCTAAAATTCTGTCTGTAATTGTGCCTTTCAATTAAAAATGGAATTAAAATTTCTGAAAGCATTTAGGAGATACTTAGGAGGAGCCTGTGAGACGCTCAGAATGCTCACATGGTGTGGCTGCTGCAAGCTAATGTTTGTGCCTACGTTGCTGAGTCCTCGCACTTGGAATGTTGCAGGCAGGCACAGATGCCACGTGGTGCTCTACCACCTAAGGTGCTTGCTGCCCACATCATGTATTATGGTGTTCCAGGAATGAAAACAGTTTGGAATTTTCGCCTTAAAAAGATTTTTGTCCTTATGAGGTACAATTTAATCCTTCAGTTGTGTGAGGGACAAAATATTCACACTTGTTCTTATGCAACCCTTATGACTTTCCTTGGACAGGTTGCAAAACCATTCTTTGTTCTTATGTGGTAAACATATAAGCAGCAATGGCACCTCTGAACATTCTAGATACATATAAATTCCAGCTAAAGTTCAAGTTAGGGTACTTGCTTCATATTTAGACATGCGAAAGGATTAGAGCCTTAATGAAACAAATCACTTCAAAATTCAAATAGGACAAATGGCAGAAACCAGTGAAAGTGTTAAGGAAAAAAAAATATTCAGCAAGAAGAAACTGGATCTTAATCAGATCTTGTATTAATTAGGAAAGCTTTCATAATACTAACTTTGGCTTACGTTTTTATTGATTCTTGGTTGACTCCAAATAGTGTTTGTCTTTACAGAGCAAGTGCAGACATGCACAGTGTGCTTGAACCTGGGAATCAAGATTCGAAAACTGTCCTTTGCGATGGAAAAGGGCAACCAGGAGAATAAACAGCTAGGAATGGCAAGAGTGACCGTAACAAGGAAGAACTGCAGGGTGAAGGACGTTGTAACGTGTCTGCGGGAAAGGCAGACCTCTGCAGGTCTCATGGCACAGGAGAGCTGAGGATGGATGACAGTCCATCCCACCTCGGTCTTTGTGAGAAGACAGTCACTGCTGACCTTATCAGCTTGGAGAATGAAATAATCGCTCCAAGAGTTGAATAAGAAAATGATCTTTTTTTTTCTTTTAACTCACAAACTCTCGGGTGGTTCTGGGTATTTTTGCGTAATTCTGTATCCTTGCACTCAAGTATACAGAACGCACACCATTGAGATGGAGAAACTATCTGATGAAGCATACACTGACAAAGGGTTGGAAACGTAAAGATGCATGAGTAATAATCTTTGCTAACATCCGTGGGACAAGGATGCAAGGAAAATAATCACAGGACAGTGTTCTAAATGCTATTGGATGACATTATTATGTATAAAAGAAGTTGGGATCAGGTAAAAACCAAAGCTCTTTGGGAAGATAGAGGCCATTTTGTAGAAGAGGGGATATTTAATCTGTGTCTCAAAGGGCATTTTGATGCTTGTGATGGAAAAAATATAGTAAAGGGTGCTTCAGACAAAGAAATCATGAACAAAAGCCCACACTCATGAAAATGATGACACTTCCCATACGAGGGGCTGGAGCAACTGGATCACATGTTGAGCATCACTCAGGGCAGCATCGACTAGGAGCCCATTTTAGGAGCAAACGCTGCCGCCTTGATTCGAACTACAATAGCTCAGTCCAAGTGAAAAAATTTAAACTAATTCCACTTATTTCGTAGCTGCAACTATGGGAAGGAGATGCCAGAATACTGACCTGAGTAGTGCATAAAAAGTATAAAATACTAGAGTCCCTGTGTTATGTAGTAATGGACCGTCCAGAGCTGAAATAAACTGTTTCATACATATCTAAACATTTGCAATGCTGTCTTTTATTTTTCCTACTGTTTATAGACATCTAGATTTTATTGTATGATTTCTAACATCATAAAAAAATGGCCTTCACTTTCCAGAAAAAAGGCACAGACGTAAACTTGATTTTGCTGTGTTCCACACGCAAAGAACACAGTTCTAACTAGTTTCATGTCTTTTCCTCTATTTTATTTTCATGTATAAAACAGGCAACATCAATATAGGTAATTTTTCACATTTATAAAAATGTGGTGGATTTTTAAAAATTTGTATATTAATAGAAGTTATTGATAACTTAGGGACAAATCACGGGAGGAGATTACAGGGAGAGAGGAAGAAGGGGAAAGGGATGAAAACCTACGCTTAGAAATTTGGACTGCAGGGCCTCCCACGCGGGTGCAGGGTCCCAAGGCTTTGGGCTGTCCTCGACTGCTTTCTCAGGCCATAAGCAGGGAGCTGGATGGGAATCAGGGCTGCCAGGATTAAGACTGACACCCATAGCTCCTAGGCTGCCACACCGGGACCTATCCACTCCTCTTTTGATGGGCATCTGGGTTGTTTCCATATCTTTGCTGTTGTGAATTGTGCTGCAGTAAAGGAAGGAGTGCAGGTCACTTTCTCATATGCAGATTTCCTTTCGTTTGGATGTATTCCTAGGAGTGGCCATGCCGGAGTCAGATGGTAGATCAATTCTCAGTTCTCTGAAGACTCTCCGTAATGACTTCCAGAGTGGTTGCACTAGTTCGCACTTCTACCAGCAGTGGAATAATGTATCTTTCTACCCACATGTATGCCAGCAAGTATCCTTTTTTTTTTTTTAAGATTTATTTACTTTTATTGGAAAGTAAAATATACAGAGAGGAGGAAAGACAGAGAAGATCTTCCACCTGCTGGTTCACTCCCCAGTTGGCCACAATGACCAGAACTGACCTTTTCCAAAGCCAGGAACCAGGAGCTTCCTCTGGGTTTCCCATGCAGGTGAGGAAAAAGTATTTCATCTATTGCATTGAACAGGCAAAGGAGCACTTGATCTACCTGGATCATCTCTGTTGATTCAAAGAAAACATCAGACTTGCAGCTAGACCTGAGGGCAAAGCAGGCTAAGTTTCTGTATATAGCACCGGTATCCAGTACTGGTACCAATTCAAACCCCAGCTGCTCCAATTCCAAATTAGCCCCCAGTTACAGCTTGAGAAAGCAGAGGATGATGGCTCAAGCCTTTGGACTGCTGCTCGTGGCAGCTCCTGGCTCCTGGCTTTGGATTGGCTCAGTCTGGCCATTGCAGCCATTTGGGTAATGAATCAGCAGATGGAAGATCTTTCTTCATCTCTCCATCTCTTTCTGTAATTCTAATTTCCCAGTATAAATAAATAAATCTTAAAAAAAAAAGAAAACAGCAGACATGACTGGCTAAAATCCCTCACTGAGCTGAATTTGTGACATTAATATTCATGTTATGAATTTAATAATCTAAACAGAGAGCCAAGAGAATGTCTGTAGAATGCATTTTGAAAAGAAAAGTCATAAAGCAAAATTGTGGGTTTAGGAAAAATGACTGGGTGCAATGTGGAGATCAGACTGGCTTGTTTTTGCCTTCCTTCACCAACCACAGTCCAATTTCCACATAGCCACAAGGATTAGTCATCTGAAACCACAAATCTGCTCAAATAATATTCCAATTTGAGATACTTTTGATGAAAACATGAAAAAAGTTCTGACAATAAAAGTAATCCAAGTAGTGGTGGTTAGGATGGTGAGAAACCAACCACAGCATTAAATGTTTAGTCTGTAGAAACAATGAGATTTTAAACAGACTTAATTTTTAGAACTATGACTCATTCATTTATATAATTAGAAATTATTAAGCAACTACTATTTAGAGGCATATTTTAAAGAGGTCAAAGCAGATTAGCTGTCTTTAAGCAGCTCATGATATAAAAAATGAGACATGAAATTAAATAATTTTAATACTAAGTGATGAGTTCAATATGGTGATGTGCGTATGATATTATGAGAGCACTGCATTGGGTAATAATTAATTTTCTCTGAAGGACCCAAGAGAAGACTTAATAAAGAAAATCATCCTGGAAATTGATTTGAAGGATTGGTAGGAGTAAGTAAAGTGGTAGAGGGGAAAATGGTGTTCCATTCAGAGAACGTGTCAGTGAAAGGAAAGACATTCCATATTCAGGGAACTGTTTACACACATGAACTCCAATGGTGATGTGTTAGTGTTCCATGGCCACAACTTACATTGTGGAGGAGCTGCTTATGGAGAGAGGCTTACTTTGGACTACAGTTTTGGAGATTCACAATCAAAGACAAAGGGGTCCCATTGGTTTAGGAATTTGGGGAGGATGGCAGAGGGATGGACCCGTGGCCAGGCAGGACGCAGTTTAGTCCAACTCTGCTTTTTAAAAAAAGCCTCTCACAAGAACTGCCTTTTAGAGGCATACCCCAATGACTTAAAGGTCGTCTACAGCACCCTCTTCCAAACACAGGCATCCTTAATCACCAACTGACATCAGTACATAAACCATTAATTCAGGACTTTGGGAACCATAACCCCAGCACATGGATCTTTGAGAGATACCCACAGTAAAATCTAAACTCTTCCAGTAAACTATGCAAATGTTGGAAAGCAAAGTTGTGAAGTCAGCAAAGAAAATACTAGGAAAATACCTGTGACATTGTGGGCAAAAGAGAATTATCTAAAGGTTTGAAATATGGAATGGTCATGACCTGATAGCTAGTAGAAAGTTATGGAAAGATCAGTTAGGACACCTGTAAAAATTCAGGTCACAGGGCCAGTATGCTGTAGCCTGCAATACCTGAATTCTACATCGGTGCTGGTTTGCATCTCAGCTGCTCCATTTCCAATCTGGGTCCCTGCTAATATGCCTGGGATGGATGGAAGTGGAAGATGGCCCAAGTCCTTGGGCCCCTGCACCATGTAGGAGACCTGGAAGAAGCTGCAAGCATTGGCCTGATACAGCCCCGGTCTTGGCAGCCATTTGTAAAGTGACGCAGTAGAAGAAAGGTTCTCTCTGACTCCCCGACTTCTGCTTGGATTGTCTCTGTATCTCTGCTTTTCAAATAAATAAAATCAATTTAAAAACAAACGTAAGTTGCTGATAATCAGAACTGGAGCCAAAATTATATGTTCAGATCTTCCAGTAACTGATTGTAATGCGTTTTTGCTGGGAGGGGGTAAGTATCCCAGGTGTGCAGACAGATAACGCACATGCATCTCTGTCTTAAAGGAACATAACTAAAATCTAAAATTGGTGGATCAATGGGTGAAGCTCCTCCACCTACGTGATCGCTGAACTCCATCACACTTCAGAGTGTCCCCTAGGTACCACCAGCTATTGCTGAAGGGACATTTTCCACATGTTCAATACTCCATCTATCAGTATCATTCAATACAGTGCTGTTTCATTGTGGCAGTAGAGTCATTTTTGTTTCTGTTCCCTCTGGATGCTACTTCTGCTTCTGCAGTTGGGCCCCTGGGGAGGCAAGTGCCCCTGCCTAACTGCTCCCCAGTCTTGTAGCTTTGAGTGCTAGAGGGGCCCCGAGTTCCACACACAGCTACCCAGAACATCTTTTACCTCAGCTCTCCCTGCCACCTGGCACTGAACCCAGAGGCAGCTCTCTTGATGTCCAGTATTTCAGAGTCTCAAACAACTTGACTGAGTCTGACAAAGCATTTTGCCAAGTTTAAAACAACAACAAAAAATCTTACTTTTATCTCGCTCTCTGGCCACAGAGGCTCAAGCACAATCTTTGAAGAATCTGAATAGGGCACCAGACTTTCTTTCTTTCTTTCTTTCTTTCTTTCTTTCTTTCTTTCTTTCTTTCTTTCTTTCTTTCTTTCTTTCTTTCTTTCTTTCTTCTCTCTTTCTCGTTTTCTTTTTCAAGATGTATTTATTTTTATTGCAAAGTCAGATATATGGAGAGGAAGACAGACATACAGGAAGATCTTCCATCTGATGACTTTCTCCCCAAGTGACCACAATGGCCAGAGCTAAACTGATCTGAAGTCAGGAGCTTCTTCTGGGTCTCCCATGTGGAAGCAGGGTCCCAAAGCTTTGGGCCGGGCTCGAATGCTTTCCCAGGCCACAAGCAGGGAATTGGATGGGAAGCAGGGCCACTGGGATTAGAACTGGTGCCCATATGGGATCCCAGCGTGTTCAATGCAAGGACTTTAGCTGCTAGGCCACCGCACTGGGCCCCAGACTTCTTTTATTATCTTCTCTCTCTCAGTCCCAAAGAACTGCTCTAGCAGTGAAGTAATTCACAGAAGATATCACTTGTCCTTGCATAAGCTTGATTGGGTATGGGAAACCCATGGTAGTTATTTAAAGCTATAGTAAGAAACACTCTCTCAGCTCTTGTCAACAATGCATGTAGAAGTGTCTCCCTCCTGCGAACCACAAGGGTTTAGAATTTACTCTGAGGAATTCGGACTAAATCATGGACCACGGGGCCATAGGACTCAGGTGCATCTTCAGCTTGGGACTCCCACTGCAGAGAATCCCCCTAACTTCCTCCATCCCCAACATGCAGAATGACAGACAGAGAAGAAAGATTTTCCATCTGCTAGGCTACTTCTCATGTAGTTGCAATAGCCAGGTCAAGGCCAAACCAAAGCCAGGAGCCAGAAATTCTACATTGCTATACCGTGTGGGTGCCAGGGGCACAAATATTTGGGTCATCTTCTACTGCATTTCCAGGTGTATTAGCAGAAAGCAGAACTGGTAGTAGAGTAAACTAAAACATTGATGAGGGATACTGACATCACAAACTGGGCTTAACCCCCTGAGTCACAAGCCTGGCTCACAAAGAATATTAAACATCGTAATCTTTACCACTTAGGAATTAGGAAATGAATATTCAGTGAGGAAGAATTTTTGGATGCAATTTTAAAACCTCTCCCATGCCTTTCTAATGTTTCTGTTTTTTCTAAAAAAGATTTATTTGTTTTTATTTGATAGCCAGAGATAAATATAGAGAAGAAGGGACAAAGAGGTATCTTCTGTTAGCTGGTTCACTCCCCACATGACCTCAAAGCTCAAACTTAAAGCAGTACAAATCCAGAAACCAGGAGTTTTTTGGGGGGGCTCTCTCATGAGCAGGGACCCAAGGCCTCGGAGCATCCTCTATTGCTTCCACAGGACATTAGCAGGGAGCTTGATTGGAAATGGAGATCTGGGACTTGCAGTGGCACCCACATGGGATGCCAGCACCACAGGTGCACGTTTATCATGCTACATAATGGTGCCATGAAGCTGTTATACCTTAGCATGAAAGTAGAAACCAGGTTTACTTTTTGTTTTTTATTTATTTTTATTTAATCATTTCAATGTAATCCCCCCCCCCCAGGAATGTTAAATGAATATAAAGGGCTTCCTCTCCATTAAACTGCTAAAAAAGCATTTCACTGACCAACCTTCTAAATGCATGTTTGTGCATACAGGTAAATGTATTTCTGTTTACCACATCTGTAAACATCCAGGAATTCAGTAAGTTGACCACACTGATGGCAGGGACCGTTCCTTAGGTCATCATCTGCTGCCTCCCCAGGTGCACACCGGGATGATGATGAGATCAGGAATGGAGCCAGGACCGCAATCCCAGCATTATGATGGGGAACCTGAGTACCTGAAGTGATGTCTTAGTCACTGTGCCAAATGCCAACCCAGGAGCGATTATATTTTCTGTTGTCCTTTCAATAGTTCTAATGATCTGACTAAATTATATGTGTCTTTGTGTGGGAATCCCTGAACTTAAGGAGAGTTTTTTTTAACAATGTATTTATTTTTACTGAAAAGGCAGATTGACTAAGAGGAGGAGAAACACAGAGAAAGACCTTCTGTCTGCTGGTTCATTCCCCAAGTGGATGCAATGATCAGAGCCAATCCGATCCAAAACCAGGAACCAAGAGATTCCTCTGGGTCTCCCACAGAGCTTCAGGATCCCAAGGCTTCGGACATCCTCTACTGCTTTCTCAGGCCAATGCAGAGAGCTAGATGGGAAGCGGAGCAGCTGGGACATGAAACCAACTGGCATCCGTATGGAATCCTGGTATGTGCAAAGTGAAGATTCAGTTACTGAACCATGTGCCAGGTCCTCTTTTTTCCCCCCTTTTAAAATATCTATGCACAAACTCTGTTTTGGGGCATTCTATCATTTACTATCATATTTGAAAGCTAAGTAACTAGGTTCAGTTACCTACAGATTCCATGATGATGGATGATCTTCTGAACGATTTTCTGTATTTTGTATCTGTTCACCACTACTGAACAAATAGGTCATCAACTCAACATTTAAAGTAACTATTAAAGCTGAAAAAAAAAGATCTCCTGTGCAAAATGAGATTTCCAATGTGCTTAATCATGATTCGTGTGAGTCTCTCTCTCACATCAACTATGACAGCAGTATCAGGTGTGTGTAGCTTTGTTCTGACCACTAGGCATGGCAACACCCTAACAGTGATTCAAAGAGAAGGTAGCCGAGGGAGAAAGTACCAAAATCGCAAAATTCTAGTTAGGGCATAAAATATCAGAATTACAATAGCAACCAAGTATTGTCCTTACAACATAGCTGTTGTTAGATATTTTTTTTTTCAGATGAATCTGTTTTCAAAGAAATAATTCATGAAAACCATTGAACTCAAGGATGTCAGTCAGAGCCAGGATTCAAATATCTGCTGTTTTAGTGCCTCCCACAAATTCTGGGCCTTTGGAGAAGTTAAGAAAACAACAATTCATTTCATTCCTGATCCTCACTTAAAATAATATGTTGGAAATTTGAGGGGTAAAAATCACTAAAATGATCTGCATGCAAAAATTTATGATATCCAGATGTGCCAAAATCTCAAATAACAAAGCAAACCAATTAGGGGATTTAAAAACACATCAACAGTAATGAGAGAAAACAAGAGCAGACTTAGGATGAAAAAGTGTGTGAGCTGTCTTGAGTCAGAGCATCCCTACCGTGAGTCAGACTGTCTTGGGAAAATGGATCAATGGACCCTGAGCTTTTATGAGTTCCCCTCCACATCTGTTAGCTTCTACATTCCAGGAATGATTCCATTTTCCCATCCATGTTCACAGATTTGGTTGGAATTGTGTGTTTATTTTCACATTCAGTCACCATTTTCTTTAATGGGTATTTATTGAGCTATTACTTTATGCTCAGGCATTGTCATTTATGATCACTGTAATTGTTTTACTCAACAGAAAACTATTTAATAACTACTATGTACTCAAGCACTATTGAATTATATATGTCATGCTAATTGGGTATTTTTCATCATATTGAAAACTGAATCAACTTATTGCACATTAAACATATGGGAACATGGCAAAGAAAGATAATATGTATACTCCCACCTCTCTAATACTGAAAATGTCTGTGTGAAAACCAATGTAATTCTGTATTTCTCATTCTTTCTGATGAATGAGAATCAAACATACAGGGAGTGAGAAAGTGAAAATGAAGGGAAGTATCAGAATGATTCTGCAAATAAGTTTTTACCTATTCAGATGATTATATATAGAATTTAAGTTGCCCTATTTAATCAGCTAGGGAAGATGCTCCAGCTAACAGAGGTACTCTGATGTGGTCAACACTGGAAAACAGATAGAGGTTAAGATAAGGTGTAAACAAATTGTCTCTTGTGACCTCAGGTCATGTGCTGCAAAGAGACCTCATAGGGCAATGGACTTCCCTGTTCCCGGTCACAGATTAATTAAAGCCAAGCAGAGATGAAAAGCATGGAATAGGAACCAGATTCTGTAACTAGTACGCAAAACACAAATGAAGTAACAGAACCCAAAGAGCCATGCAAGAATTTTAAAACCTCTATTGACTGTAATACAACTAATACATGGCTAAAGATAATGTTTTAACTAATGCAAAAGCCCCTACCCAGGGGACAAAGAAGAATCAGCCATTTAAAACTGTACTTTGTGTCAGTAAGTTTATTAAGTAGGAAGACTGGCAATCCTGAGTAAAAGTAGACTGTCCATCCAATTAAATTACAGAATATTAAAAAGGTCAAAGCAATATAAAAGTCCTCTATTTCACAGAAAACACTAAAATTCTGATTTCTCATACTCCTGACAAAGATTGTAATTGCAATTTGAAAAGGGTAAAATATTTATCTAGTCCTGTGACAAAGATTGAAATAAGGATGTGTCTGGACATAGCTTTAACCTCACAAATGTAAATGTGAAAACTAATTATAAAAATTAAAAAATAGGTTCAATGAACATATCTACTTGTTTTAACAACTCCTTGTTTTTGCGAGAGTGTCCCAAAATGGTTATAATGAAATCATTTATTTGAATCTTAATATATGTTTAGATGTGACTCCATCTGTATGAACTGTATTAGTTCTCTAAGTCTCCTTGAGCTTCTGTCTCACACAGGCATTAGCTTCTCATCCATTCTGTCATCATTTTGAGGTTTTTGTTACTGTTTGGTTCATTCCATACACTGTGGAAGATATTCAAGAACAAAGTCCTGCACAAATATTCCTAAAGGATATGGGGTATAAACTGCAATGTGTGCACAATAAAGCTGTGAGTTTGTTTGTAATAAACATTTAAAATGAGCGACTTTCTCATAAATACACTAAGTAGGATGATCTATGAGATTTCTAATTTATTCTTGTTTAAAATTTAACCATGCTTTTTTAAAGCATATCAATTTTGTTAATACCATGTAAT
This sequence comes from Ochotona princeps, assembly GCF_030435755.1. NCBI lineage: Eukaryota > Metazoa > Chordata > Mammalia > Lagomorpha > Ochotonidae > Ochotona > Ochotona princeps. The sequence goes on from NC_080843.1 coordinate 29,060,797, forward strand.
TAAAACATGTCAGTGCACAGCAAGTTTTAGTCTAAATTAATGACTATGAGAATTATTTTAATTAAATAACCAATTATAGAAAAATCGCAAGCATGAGAGCTGACATTTAAATGAATTTCATTTAAATTGCTTCTTAACATTGTCCCATCTAGGACACTAATGCAAAATGAACTATTGTATCAACTTAGATTATCACTATTTTTGTATGCACACAATGCATTCATATTCAATCACTGGAACTGAGGAGACTATTTGGTATTGATCTAAAACTTCTATTAATAAAAACACAACAGAATGAGCTGAAGTAAAAACAAACCATCTCTATTTTTTCTTTCTTTTTAAAAATACAGAGTTTTATATACTGCTATAATTCTCACAGGACACAAATGTTTGCACATTGGGGAATTATATTTAATTAAACTGAGACAGTTGGAGATCCACTTTCAGTAAATGTGCATATGAGGATATGCAGAACTTCACAAAGTTCATGGAAAAATGAAATGAAAAAATAAGCTGATTTTGGTGACAAAATTGCTGAGATGTATGCATGCATAGTTTCCCAATAATATGCATTTTCTATGAAATTTTGGGAAACCTCCTAATTTGTGACTACCTGATTATATGCTTGTTTTCACAGTCCAGTTGCTATGGTTCCATTTCTGTCTCTTAGGTATTATTGTTAATTTTTACATTATTTAATTACATTTTTGATATTTACTTCTGCAAGGAACTGATTTTTTTCAAAAGACGATAAAGTATTGCACCTTCCTCCGCTAAACTCCTTTAGTTTAATACTTCTATTCCTAGAAGAGAAAAACATCTGAACCAAAGACAGACTTATCCAAGTATGCCACTCTATTTTTGATAAGTATAGAAGAAATACACAAAGCATCAGCATGTTGTCCATATGTGCAGATGAAGTTGGCCACATTTTGATTCATTACTCTCAGATTTTAAAGCTGATCTTTCATTTATGTAGACCTATTATGGCTTGGTTTGGTATCATAACACAAAGTTTGAAATAGAAATGATAATTCCTAGTGGTCTATTTGTGTCCTTTAAATTTATTTCAGATAAATTTCTGTCCTTTTGGGGAAGATATCATTTATCTCATAGCTTCCAATGTATAATATAAGCAAAAGGAGCTTTCTCCATGTTTGTTAGAAAAAGAGGCAGTCATATGTAGATTTGACTAGTTAATTGTTCTTCATTAGAATGCATTAGAGTATGTGCTGTAATTATCATGTTCCTGTTTGAAGACTTCACTTTTTACTATCAAGAATTATTTAATATTTAAAACTGAGAATATTTTCCTGCATATTTCATCTTGCTATTGCTTTAAAAATAAGAGGAAAAGAAAAGGCTACTGCATTTGTTGTTCATTGATTAACCAGTAATGTTATGTATAAATAATGTATCTGACAGGATAGCAGCTCACAGGAGACATTGTGCCATTTGCTACAAAATAGGATGCAACATACAACTGAGCAGAGAGAACAAATTAAACTTCTTTCCTTGGCAACGTTAGCATTTTTATTAGGTGATAAACATCACAGGAGAAAAAAAACAGATGTAGTTGTTTCAGTAATATTAACCTTAATCCAAAACTAGCTTGACATACATCATAATACTTTTGCATTATGAAGTTTTGTCCAATAATGAAAACCAAATTTTCCAAGGCCATAAGAGCTAATCTCTAAAAATTAATGACTTTTTGAGTGAAATTTCATCTATAGCTACTGAATTATATTATTAATATTGATACAAAGACTTAAACATGAATCTAGTGTCTCGTAAGCACAAAAAATACTCCAATATTTTCCATATTGTACCTTTTTTTCCTTAATAAGTTGTGTTATTGGACCATGTGTGCATTTTGTTCTATTAAGACTAGGCTAAAATACTCTCCACACTCTTTTGAAACCTCTTCCCTATGTTGTTACTATATTCTAACAAGAAGAAATAAAAATAAGCATAATAAATAATAAGCTTTATATGTTATAAGGGAGAAAGTGCCATGAAAAAGGTAAGAGATGAAGGTAGAGAGTACAATAGTTGGTCATAAATTGATTGCCAAGCTCAATGTCATTGATTAAGGTGTATATTTTTGAACAAAGATGAGATATTAGCCTGGCCTGACAAGAAAGCAAACTGATAGAAAGAACAATAAGGATCATGCTCCTAATCAAGTTTCTGCATGGCATTTCCAAGGAACTTTAAGGAAACCATTGTGGCTGGAACAAGATGAGTGAAGTTCGAGAAAAATTCAGGTGGGAACTGCAATGCCGGAATATATAGAGCTTCATGGACCATGGTAAGGAATTTGGCCTCTGAGATATGAGGGCCATTGCCCAGCTGCGAAAGTGGAATTGACATGAACTCACTCCATTTTCTAGGATCATGCCGCCTTCCATAGTGGAAATTTCCTGTGGGAAACCAAAGTTGTATTAATCTGCTAAAACTGCTGTAACGAAAGATCATGGGTTGTTTGAATTAAAGAATAGAAATTTAACTATTCTGAAGGCTGGAATTCAAAGTTCAGGTGCTGGCAGGGTTCCTTTGCCTTCGTCATCTTCTGCTGTCTCCATTGTGTGCTCATTCCTGCAGCCTCTTCCCTTTCTTGAACAGGCACCAGTCTTGCTGAATTAGGGCCTTCTTTCAAAGTGCTATATCAATTACAGACATATTCAGGATTTGGGTTTCATTAAAGGAGATCTGAAAGGAGACCAACAGAGAAAAGCAGGCAAGAAATGTTGGTGGCTCAAATCCTAAAAATGATAGAGGAACTGGTGAGAAGTGGTGACATTCTGAAACATTACGACGATAGATCTGAATGAATTCTCTGATTTACTGAAATAAGGCACGAGCTGGAAAATTTACTTATTTGTTAAATTTAATTTTTAATATCAATTATATATTCGAAAGGGACACATACCAATGTGTGTCTTAGATTAGGGTGGGAGGGTTGAAGTATGGATGAAGGTGGGGCAGGAGGCATATGTTTTGATTCGTTTTTCTTCTGGGTCCACAGTCAGAAGTTGGGAGGAGGCCACTCCTTTCGTCAAACTATATCAGGCACTGAGGGATATGGTCTTCGGATGACACAGTTGAGACTCCAATGTGGGGAAGTGTTCCAAGGGTGTTATTTGAATAATATTGACAGTTCTAAGTTGTGTTGGTTTTGCTGCCCCAGGTTGAGAAAATGTTTTCAGGGTCTATTGGTTGGCCAAGTTCTAGTAGTGCATCCACAGACTCAGGAACATGCTGCTAGGTAGGGCAGGAGAGTTGTCCAACCTGTTCTGATTTCCATCCTCTGGTGAGGCACTCAACACTTTCTGCTGGTCTAGATGAGCTGGCTGTCATGTCTCCTGTGTGCAGTTGGGCATGCTGTCCACTGCTCACGGATCAACAACTGAGGAGGCCTAGTCCTGATACATGTACTCCAAAGTTGAACCATATATGTAATGGTTTTCCATGTTGCCAGGGTTTGAGTCCAGTGATCTAGTCGGGTAATAACCCAAGAAACCTTGCCTGAGGTGACTTCGTACTTGATGCTTGTGCACAACTTGCATGCAGGATCATGTTTGGTCTTTCACCTGCACCAGCTATCACACATACCAGCGGATGCAACTGCCTGACCAGTTCTTCCCCATCCCAAAGTTCTGGAGGCTGAGGTGGCATGTCCCAACCCAGCATTCCTCACCCTCCCTACATATGTTTAAAATAAATAAAGAATAAAATAGAATATTTAGGTTATTGATTGCTTCATTATTAAATTTGGTAGATTGTATGTGTCCAGAATAGAACAGAATAAAGTAGGAATAAATAGAGGACAGAACAAATCAATCAAATACTCTAGTTATAAAAACTGGGCAAACGGAGACTCTGAGGTGGACTATGCCAATCAGTGAATTCTGAATAGATTCCATCATGTTTAGAATGACAAGACTGGTAGTAATTCAGAGCTGTTGAACTATCAAAACCACTTGAGCCAGACCCTTGGAGCATGCTCCACATCAGGGACCTGGGATGGGTGGGAGACTGGGTGGGACTTCTACCTGTATCTCCCCCTCTACCCCAGATACAGAAAAAAAAAAATGTGGAAATAATCGTCTTATCTAATTTTTTGTAGCCCTTGAACCTTTGGGCCCTAATTAACTATATAAAAATTGTCAAAATAAATAAGTAAATAAATATTTTAGAAAAAAGAATAAAGTAGGAATAAAATAGGCACTATGCTGTCATGCTAGCATAATTAGCACAAGTTTGGCATTAACCAGGCCGAGAATGCCTACCAGCTATTGATTGGCTGCTTTTTTCCTAGCAGTGTAACACTTGCCTAGGTACAAGGCAACTTAAGCAGTTGCCTACAGCTGTGGATGAATAGGAAAGTTTAAGTAAGCATAATTGTTAACAGTTAGGGTCTTGACAACTAGAAGAATTATACAACTGTAGAAAGAACAGACTTGAAGCAGGAGGCAATCAAGAACTCAAAACTGGATCCATAGAATTTAAAATGATGTGACATACCTTGTTTCCCTTCGTGTCAAATGGGCAATTTGATTTATCTTCCTGGAGAAAACTATGTCATGGAAACAAGAATTTGGAATTCTTTGGCATGTAAGTAGTACTCAAGACCCTGAGGCTAAAGATGGCAAGTGTGTAGCTATGAGATGAGTCCAAATATCTGTGCGCACCTTAAGAGAGCCAGAGATGGAAAAGAACCAGCAAAGGGGAATGAAAGGGCTAGAGGTCTGCAGAGCTGAAGGAAAGCCAGCTAAGTGTAAAGAGTGTCACCGTAAGGAAGTGTAGCAAGGAAGATGAACTGGCAACTGTTAGTATGAAATGCTGCTAACAGTTCAGGAAGATATGACACTGAGGTTTGATCCCTGGATTTAACAACATGAACTTTCACCAAGTCAGTTTCACTAGATGAAAGTCAATCGGGAGAACATGTGAGAGAGAATGTAAAAAGTAAACTTCTTCCACAGAGTATTACCCCAAAGATGGGACTTTTAATTGAGAGGGGTCGCTGCTAGGAGCAAAGAAAAGGAATATATACTTCAGAGGTAGAAGCAGAGAGAGAGGGGTAGGAAGACAGGGTGCCCCATCTGCTGGTTTCCTCTCCAGATGCTTGCAAATGCCAGTGTCGGACTGGGGCCAGAGCCAAGAGCTGGCAAATCAATACATGCCTTCAAAGTGGATGGCAGGAGCCCAGTCACTCAAACCATGGCCATCGCCTCCCAAGATCTTTACTACGAAGAAGCAAGAGTCAAAAGTTGACCCTGGCACTCTGTCGTGAAATGTGATTCTTAATATTATAATTTAAAATTAAATAAACTACATTAGGATTTTTTTAATTGATGGGAATAATCTGAGTAGACACTAGACACTGACAAAGCAGAGAGGATTCACAGAGGCTTGTTCCCAGCTACGTGGGAAGACTTGGGATCTAAGCACAAGCTGGTGAGGCTGACTCTAGGTGGAAGTACAGGTGCTCCTTTATGTGGGAACAGCCAGGAAGAAAAGCATGTGTGGTTGAAGCAGCTGGAAGGTGGCCAATAGGGTAGAAATCAAATGATTTTATTTTCCATTGCTTCAATGTGCACAGCAAAGTATGAAACAATGGGGAAAATTTCAGCTTAAACTAAGTGTGCTTTCAGAAGCTCTTGATCTTAGAGTTGGTGGGTGCTGGGTTGGTGAGTACCAGGAGCAGGGGATCAGGCAGGGCTTGGGTTGCTTGGCCCTGGTCTCTTGGCTCACCTGAGCAGTGGATGCTGCGTTTGTGATCCTGGGGGTCGGTGGATCCAGTGGGGCTTGGGTCACCTGGCTCTGGTCTCTTGGCATGGCTAAGTGGTGGATGTCGGGTTCGTGAGCCCTAGAGGATTGGTTAAAGCTTGGGTGGCCTGGCACTGGTCCTACAATCTGCCGGTGAATGGAAAAGGTGGAGCAATAAACACAGACCCTGATGAACGTGAAGAGAGATTAAGGCAGCCCATTTGGTACCATCACAGAGGAAAGAGAACAGAGCAAATTGGACAACTATCCCAGCAAATGATGATAGCAAAAATCTGTGAGACTTGAGGTCAACTGTCAGCCAATGGTCATTGCGAGGTTTGACTCACCCTTGGTCAGAATCCTCTGAACATGCACTACCTCAGAACCCTGGGTTGATACTGGGTGGCAGTTCCCCATCCCTGAGTACTGGGACATTTGGGAGGCTGGATGTGGTTTCCTGCTTTTTCTCTCCCCTTCTCCCAGAGACAAGAAGAAATACAGAATTTGGAAACAATGATTTCACCCACTTTTCCCTAACCCTCAATCCTTCCCACCCTGGTCAACCCTGTAATCACCCTCAATGATAACAACAACAACAACAACAACAACAACAATAATAATAAATGTCTAAAAGAAAAGGTCTATTGGGTGGGAAACATGACAGAAAATGGTCAGAGATAGTACAAGATGGAGGAGAGCTTGTCTAATAGTAATCGTAATTTTTGCACTGCAATTAACTATTCATTAAGCATTTTGTGTACATTTATTTACCACAACACAGTTTAGAAAAAGTTATCTATACTTCCATTCTACAGAGGAAAAGAAACTATGTCTCAGAAAAACCAGTTACCAACAAATAGGTAGTAGGAATCTCAACTTCTAGAAGTGATTCTTCCTAAAAGATACACTACATAGCAGCAGGTGCTATGGCATAGTAGATTAAACTACTGCTTGATTCTCCCACATCCCATATTGTATCGGTGTCTTAGTAACTTGTCTCATCTCTGCTTCCAATCCAGCTTCTCTAGATAATGTGCCTGAGAAGCTGACAACGAGGGCCCCAGTAGTTGGATTCTTTCCACCAATGTGGGAGATCTAGGTAGAATTCCTAGTCCCTGGTTGCAGCTTGGCCCAATAGCATTTGGGGATTGAACCAGCGCCTGCAAGATCTCTGCCTTGCCCTCTCTGTCACTCTGTCTTTCAAATAAAACTAGATAAGTCTTTTAAAAATATACTAAATGTGTCACTGAAAAAGCGAAGAAGAAAATCACAAACCTTGCTGAAGCAAATGCTACTATTATGTGATATATGAGTCTCTAAGGAAATTAATAAGCGAAACAAAATATTATTTTTAATGAATGAAAATAAAAGCAAAATAACAAAGCACATGAAATGTAGCAAAAACGGTTTTGAATGGGTTATTGATCTTGTAATTTGCTGAAGGTTGCTCTGTATCAGAGAACATATGATATTTGTCCTTTTGGGATTGGCTTGTTTCATTGAGCATAATGGTCTCTACTTGAATTCATTTGGTTGCAAATGGTAGAATTTCATTCTTTTTAATGCCTGAGTGGTATTTCATGGGGCAAATGTGCCACAGTTTTTTTTTTATCCACTCCTCTTTCAATGGGCACCTGGGTTGTCTCCATGTCTTTGCTGTTGTAATTGCTGATTTATATACAGACGTGAAAATACAATGAAGAGTGCATCTCTACTTCCAAATCAAAGATGAACTCCCAATGAAACTGTTGAATGTTTCTTGACAACAAGATACTAAAGTCTCTGCCATTGTCCGTGCCTACAATGTCAGGATACTTAAATAGCGGAATGGTGGACTTACGTCTGATTGTGAAGGACTATACAATTATAATGATGTGGGGGAAATCAGTTGGGAGGGACAGGCAACGATTTGGGGAGGGGCAGAAGGGAAATCCCTGAGCTTATGAAACTGTATTGTGGACTAATAATAAAAAACAAACAAAAAGTCCATATATATATACATATATATATATGCTAAAGTTTTTAAGTTGTTAATAAATATTATGTTGTTACATGTAATGTGCCATTATACATTATATAATATGGCTTATAATATTATGACCAAAAAGGAAAAATGTATTACCCAAGTGGCAATGTTTCATAAATAACAATTATTATTCCACTGATAATAATGGCCTTACTTGATATACTCTAATAATTGCTGGTAGTTTTTGTTCTGAGAGGTGAGTGACAAAGGAAAAGAGGTCCACAAAAATATAGTTCAAGGAGTTCTCCAAGAGGTACAGCTGACCAGCCAGACTCAAAATTACTTGGCTCATAGAAGCCTGAGTATTCACTAAGTCAAGGCCAAGAGAAAAGCAGAGCCTGGGACTGGAGCACTCTGACTCAGGATTTTCTGTCTCTTCTGGATCCAGTCATCATGGTGAAACAGACCACCAGACTATTTTCAAATTTTTCTTTTTGCGTCCCATTCTAGAAGGTCTTGTTTAAGGATAAGTGATACAGCCACAGCAATCTAGGATGTGGGTGTTTCATGCTCACATATAGGTAAGCAGGGAGTAATCCACACATTTGATCTAGAACGTGAAGACTCTTTACCCCTTGATAGTAACTGGCCCTCTTCTTTGCATTCATTTTAGTCAATCCCAAATGCTGAGCATACTCATTGGTGTATTGCTGTCCAGGTGGTAAAGTGCATTCATACCCAATTTGTTATTTCATTTTCATCACAACACAGTAGTCACTGATTTAATTGTATGCCTGCTAGCCAGTTGGCTGAAGAAAGAGACCACATCTATCATGTTCACTAGGGTACCAAATCACATGGTTTTGTGCAGTATAGGGTCCTCCTGTATTGAGAAACAGTAGAATAATCATTCCTGATTTATAGATAATGAAACTGGATCTCTACAACAGCATTTAGAGCTCATATGCGGCAGTCTGGGGTAGGGCCTTGTGATTCCTTTTCTAATCTTAAAATTCATTTAATGGTAAAGTTATTTAGAGAGAAAGGGCGAGATGGTTCACTCCCCAAATACTTGCAGTGGCTGAAGCTGAGCTGCTCTGAAGCCAGGAGCCAGAAGCTCCTTCCCGCTCTCTCACAGGGTGCAGTGGCCAAGACAAATCATCCCCTGCTGCTTTCCCAAGCCATAAATGGGGAGTTGGACAGAAAGTGGAGCTACTGGGACACAAACTGGAACCTATACGGGTTGCCGGCACCAGAGCAGGGGGATTATCTCACTATACCATGATACCAGCCTCAAGCCTTGTGATTTTTTTATGTTGTATTGTTTTTTATAGACTGGTTCACAGCATCAGCCTAAGTCCATCCTTTCCATAGAGGGTTAAACAAGGAGAAGGCAATAATTCTAACCACATATGCCTCACTTCTATTGCATTTATATTTTAACCTCATTGAATGATGGTTAGAGGGTATGGAGAAAAGTGAAAAATGGAGAGATGTTAGAAAACAGTAGAAAATGTCAATTATATAGAATAAGTAACTTCTGGAGACAACATAGTGAGGTGATCACAGGTAACAATGCTGTTGCGTGTATTGAAATTTGTTAGGTGAGTAGATTTCATCACACATACACATACCTCATACACTCAAAAGTAATTTTGTGAGGTGACAGATGTGTAACTAGCTTGATTGGAGTAATCATTTCACAATACACATAAACAAAATCAACAATAAATATGTACACAAAAATTAAAAATTAAGTACTCTTTATAAATAAGGTTAAATAGTTGGGCAGTTTATCATACATGATTTTAAGTAACTATATGCTCTGTTACAGTTATTGAATTACAACTACAAACCTTTGATTCATCAAGCAAAAGTAAATGTGTTCATGGAAAGAAGGGCTAACGTAGCACCTGGGCAACGTAGCACCTGGGCCACCTGTGCATAGGTAAGCTGCCTTAAGAGTCAATCTTATTTAGCGTTGACAGAACTTAAACTAAAAGCCACCCCATGTGAACCTCATAACAACAACAACAACAATAACAACAAAAACATTGCTTTTTAAATTACAGTGTATCTATACTGGCTCTTCTTTGTATTCCTTGGTAACTACGTGTTTGTCACTTTATATCCTACATAAGACCATAAAGTGAGCTGCTATCTAAAGGAAAGGAGAATAATAAAATTTTAATTGTATACATGCTTACTCTTCTATTCACAAAGATAAATCCCTGTTAATGTCTTCTGCTTAAACTACAGTTTGGGAAAATTAAAATCCTGATTGAGGGTGATCACCAGCACCAGAATCATGAAATTGAAGTGAAATTTCCCCAATCTGGATGTAAAACAGCCTTTTTAGAGTGGAAATATTAACATACAAATAATGCAATGCTTTTCTTTGCTACTAACAATTGCAGTTTGATATTTTGTCATCTTTCACCATTCAAAAGATTGTATTCCACTGATCCTCAATCAGTGATAACATCTATTGTGATAACATCTATTGTGGACTCCACAGGTGTGTGTCATATGCATGCCCAATGTAGTTTGTTCACATCTGGCTGTAGTTTCAGATCCTACCACTTGATGGCACATATAGTAAGAGTCCATTAAGAAAGGGGGAAGTCAGACCCCGGAGGGCACAGAAACGGCGTTGGAGGACCTCTCAATCTGCAGCTGCACCTCATTCACATCAGGGATTCAGAATCATGATGTACATGAGCCAAGTGGCATTGAGGAGGTCAACATGTGGGACAAGCAGAGGTGAGGAGAAGGCAAGGACAGGGTATGGAATTGGGAGGCTAGATCTTAAACTCATCTACAGGTCACCGCCTTTCAAATAAATAAGGGAAGTATTTAAATAAAGATAGTTCAATGATTCTATGAACTTTTTCAACTTCCCATGTAAATTTCTTTGTATACACATATAAACCTATTTGTATGTGTTTTATTAATATAGCTTGAATTCAGTTAAAACTTAGTATGATATTCATAGTGAAATAATCCAGAACAGACATTCTAATTCTTAGTGTTGTAGTGTAGCATCTACATATGGAAGGAAAAGGAAATTTAATATTCAACTAGCTACCGAATTCTACATCTATATAGATATGAACATCTCCATACTATGCTATATTGTAATCCATCTCTTTTGTGAAGTTAAAATGGAAGCAATTTTATACTCTGAAAATTATAGAAGATTATTTTGGATTATGTCAGCTGTCTGTTACTGACTTCTCAGAATGTCATGTCTATACATGTAGAAATGAAGATTTTTTTGCCTTACTATTGTTCAAGACCAGCCAAATAATTTGTCTGGCCTGGCACAAAGAAAGCACATGGATGATCTTATCAGAAAGCAGAAGAAAATGATGTTAAAATTATTAAAATATAAAACTGTTCTGCTTATTGTTGTCTTTCTCTCTTGATTTAGCATATTTTATATGCTATTTAATACCAAATAGAAACCAAAAAAATTTCAACCGTTAGCATGTATTTTTACTAGTCATCTCTGTATAGTTTCATGACTTTTAAATGCAAACATAAAAACATTTGACTTGTATGTTGAATCTCCAGAATTTCATAATTTGTATTTTGAAATTCACACCAGCATATGTATTCTGATCTTATCAGGATAGTAGGAAAGTTACTGAGTTCTAAATATTTTTATCATTGTTTTTCAGTTGATATGCCACACATTTTCTACCTTCACGTTATCAACAAATGAGAAAGGATTACAAAGAAGGTTATCCTTTCTTTCGATGGCACCAATTTCAATGTAAGTGGTTGGAAACACAAAGAAGTTGCATGAATAGGAAAAGATCTATTACTCCTTAATCATTTGTGTTAGAATGTCATTTGTTCTTGTTTGTGCATTTGAAGCCAGTTTTGATGCTAATGAAAAAAGTGATCTCCAAATTGGAAGGGCAAAACCCCTATTTGCTCTGTTGTAGATGCAACATTCCTATCTGTCCCTGTGAACTACACATTCTAAGTCCACTGAGCTAATGAGATACTAAAAACACTGGGCGACATATAGACAAAATGTATATAAAAACAGAGCAATAAAAAATGCTGGACTTCCGTACTAGATACATATCTCCACTACCCATTGGCATGTCTCACTGTCCATTCAGAGTTCACTTCCGAAGCACTACATCAGATAAAATTTACTAAAAATTCCAAGACATTAACAGCAAAGCATTAAAAGAAGCAGTGAGCTCTTATGAGTATAAAGCTCTGTGCATCTGCATAGGATTTATGTCTCTGAAGCTGAATGGGACAGTATTACTCAATTGTTAGAAATCCTCCTGAGACACTTGCCAAAAATGTCACCCAGTGGTTAGCATCAGTGGCCTTTAGACTTATTGAAAACACACATCCATTCTTCACATTTCATCTGCCCTTTTTTTTTTTTACTCTGTAGCTAATATCCCATTTTAATGGGCTTAACACATAACTTAATCTTGTCTACATTGTAAGACTATCCTTTTTTTCTTAAATAAAAAAAAACAAAAGCAACTTGCCTTAAGTTGCTTCTAAATTTCATTCCCATTTTGATAAGTTGCAAATTGAAATTTTTCAAAGTAGTATTCTCTACCTGAATAAATGAACCATAGATGCTGTGCTCTCCAGTGCTTCTTGGAGCCCAAATTTTAATTCAAATTTTAAAAATAACTGAGCCCCTGATTTGGACCAGATGTTCTACAAGAAGCTATCATGGTCATACAGCAGTTGTTAGTGCTAAGGAGGTTTCTGTAGTCTAGATTTTAGAAAGCTGGGATAACCTAAGAACGTTTGTAGCTTTTGTGAATATTTTCTTAGCCTTTTTAACAGAACGAATTGAGTTGCAGAAGCTCATGCTAGAGGAACTGTTCATTGTTCATGGAGAATCTCATCTTACTATCCCTCAAGTGACAAAGCTTATAGGCAGGGTCACTTGAGAGATTAAAAAAGGTGATTTGAAATGAGATATGCACAACAATTCAGATCTTATTCCTTTTCAATTTTTTGTTTTGAGATATGCCACCCTGTTACTGAAAACAGAGAAGGAATAGTATTCTTTTCTACACTGATAGAATTATTTAATTATCATATACTAGAAATGGCCTCAACACACAATTGTTCCCGCCTTTTAATTGTCAGAAATGGTGGCATAAAATCAACTAACAAAATCACGCTTGTTCGACAGATGTCTTTTAGTAATAACTGGCTTACACCCACTCTGTCTATATAACAGGTCAAATTATTCAGTTATCTATAAATACATTTTACCAATTATGTCCACCTGAAGTTTTACTATTTCAAATGAGATAAGTAACAGATAGGTTCTGCGAGACACCTGATGTCTAAAAAGGCTGTACGTCACCTGGGCTAAATGTTTATCTGTTGAAGCTGAAAGAAAAATATTTTTGAGGAAAGTCTCAGTTCTTCTCACAGGCACTTTATTTGCCTGCCTCCAAACAAAGGTTGCATGGCTGGTTCTCAGAGGGCACCCCGCATTCATCAAGTGTCAGGCATATACCTCTACTTTCCAGTTGCAACCTGAATTCCCATACTATGCCTTTTTTTTTTTTTTTGGCCAAACAATATTAACCCTCAACTCTCTAGTATCCAAATCTTCTCCAGCATTCATTTCAAAAAACTATTTTTGTGGAAATTCTGGGATCCATAGAATACTCTTGGTATTCTAAATTTTATTCTGGAGATCATGTCAGTTGCACGCCTGTAGCACACTGTTTGGGGATATTAATGATTGACTTTATGGCATTTTCTCAGGTGTTTGGAATAGACATCATTAGGTGACATTAAAAAAAAGGCAATAATTAGCAGGACTAACCTTAGGGTTCTTGAGGACATTTTTCTTATTACACAGGAAAGGATATTTCCCTTACAGGAATCCTGCTTTTCTGTTGCAGGAATACTTGTCACATTTCTCTTTTTGTTTTGGGTGGTAGCTCACAGCTAGCAAATGGAATGATTGGTATATATTTTTTATAGAGCTTTGCTTCTGTCTTTATTTTTCTACTCTCTTTGTATCTTACTGTGTGTGACAGTAATTTGATACTGTCCAAATAATAAAAAGTGTAAGTCCAGTATGTTCTTAATTGTATATGAAATAAACAAGAGTTCTAAATTTCAGGAACAGTCATTGCCTGTGTGACCAGACTGTGAAACACAAGACCGAATCATTGACTAGGAGTGCGGCTGAAAACCTAGCCACCGTGAAGCTGAAAATGACAGCAGTAGGTAGAGGGCACTGGAGCACAATGAGTTAAGAGTCTTTGTAGGCCATCACTGAGTGCTTAGAGAATTTTGTGAGGCGTGGAGCAGTCAATAGCATGCAAATATCATTTGAAAGAAGGTGAGAAGGTGTGATTTCCAGAGGTAACAGTGACTGAGCTGGGACAGGTGTAAGTATGGGTGAGAAGGCACAGAGTCAGCAAAGAAGAGTGCTTCCATTTGGAGAAGGGAATCTCACATTTGTGCAGATTTTAATGGTGATGGTGGAAGGTCCAGAGAATTCCAGGGCTGTAACTTCAAATGGTACTTTTAAAATGGTATCAGGACTTGGTCCCTGTAGCCAAACTCTTACGACCTTGATCGGCTGGAACACATAAAAATGTGTATATCTAAAACTCCGCTTCTGCCAAAACAGCATCTCCCTTAAACCTCTCATTCTCTTTCAGGAACTTCATACACTGAGGGTCAAAACCAGGACAGAAAATTCAAGTCGTGCTGAATGTTACATGTACAGTGTGATATGACTTTGACAGATGTCTACCCTGAGCTATATACAACATCATATCCATTCTGTAGAGTCCACAGGTAACAGGCTGGTGGCTCTGTCCATCACTCTGGAGTCTTGTTCTGTTGACATTCTACGTTCTCGTGCCCTATCCTGCCCAGCTGCATATCCCACAGCCCACTCCTAAGTTGGTCCATTTATGACCTTTTAGATTTGCAACTTCCACTCAAGACTCTAAGTTTACTCCTTAGAGCTAATGTTAGATTTGGTGTGCTGGGATGGTCTCTTGTGCTCCCATATCAAATAAGATATTATACTGAATTTTGTTTATATTTACCAGGTAACTACCCTCCAGATCAAATCTGCTCATGGGCACCCAGTCAGTCAAGGTGCTCAGAGTTGGCTGCCCCAGCACGCTAAATGCCTTTGGCTTTAATATAATCCTTTTGAATTCTCCATATTCAACAGCACATCCCCTCAACACTCTGCTCTTGTCTGAGCAATCTGCGTGTGGAACCTGCTTCCCTGCTAGTGAGTTTTCCCCATGGGCTAGTATCCTTTTTGAATTTCTCCCGGTGCGCTGCTAGTATCCTTTTTGGTTGCATTTTCACAGAATCATCCCACGAGACAAGTAATTTGGAAGTTAATCGAGCCTTTAGCGAAATTCGAATGGAAAGCCACTCCTCCATATAAGTAGTAAGTGTTCTGTTTTCACCACCTGTTGTTACAGTGTCACAGAGTGGCAACCCACCAGCAGGAAAGAAATGTGTGTAGAGATGAACAATGTTGTTTAAACAAGTACTGTGTTCTTGCAGCCAGATCATGCAGATGAGCTTGGAAGTTGGGGATGTCTTTAGAGTATTAATAAGCCTGCAATATCTTGTGTGATTAACAAATCAGTTGGTATTAATATCTGAAAGTTACAGTGAGAGCATTTAGACTGCAAAATTTCAATTAACTGCCTACCTCACAGACTCGACTAGTAATAATAGCTATAATTTATTCTGTATTTGCTATTCTGCTGTGTTAACTCATTTAATTGCCACAATAGTCCTGTGAGATGTTTATTTAGTTTATCTCCATTGACCTATCAGTAAATTGAGGGAAAGAGAAGATAACTTGCCCAGAATACACAGTTAATAAATAATGAGGCACGGTTCAAAGCAGGAAGTTTCACTCCATTTTTTTATACTTTTGTAGCATTTTACTGAAATAGAGAGTGCATATCAAGGAATGCACCTAAGTATATAAAAAGTTAATTTTTTGTCCTCTTAGTGCACTCTTAAGAAGCTCTTGCACATTTAATCCTTCTATCAAGATGCCTGTATAAAAGACGGTGAGACAGACTCCTTCCCTCTCCAATCGCCTGTACCTTCCAGCACACAGGGGATCCAAAACCTGTATATCTCGTTGCCTTTCTCCTTGGGGGTACGTCCCACTGTGAACTAGGAAGGGAAAGGTACCTTGTAAGTAGTCAGATTAGATGCAGAAAAAAGTAAAAAATGACTATCCATAAAATGTCATCCCAGGAAATGCCAGTTGCCTGCTGTAAGTATATCTAACTCTTCCGTATCCCTGAAAGATAAACAAACAACCTTCACAGGAAGCTATTTGGTTTGGGGAGCAGAGCTTTTTGACATTCAGGGAACTTGCAGTGCGTACAGAAACCTAAGGAGCTGCTCATTGTACTTCTCAGTGGTGATAAAATGTTCCATAAATAAACATTTCATTTTGTTTCCTCCTGTAGTGAAATTATCTTTGGTACTCTGTATATAGATTTTCTAGTATTTAGGGCAACCTCTCCTAACCTTTGTTGGAAGAAAATGAGAACTACTCCCTATATGCAAGATAAGACAAATCTAATAGGTGTGTTTGCAAACATCAAATAGCAGTGGGCTAAAGAAGTGAGATATAAAGCTATCAATTAATTTTGTTGTAACTGTATGCACCTGTGAACAACTGCTTAATTAAAGAGGCAAACAGAAATCTCTCACAATACTACCTCACATTACTCGCACTTATGTGACTGTCAATTAGCTGGAGTGGATAAACACAATTGGAAGCTTGCCATGTGGACTTCTGGTAAAGAAAAAGGCAGGAAAAAATGATATAAGCAGGAGATATGTGAATAGAGAAAGGAAGACACACAAACATGGACAATTCCCCACAGGATAAATATCCATTTCAATAAAGGAAATTGAAAGTCGATGCTTTACACTGAAAGGACTGAACTCCCTCAATCACTGGAACAAAGAAAATGAAGCTTTCATACACAAATATACATCAAAAGGAAAAGAACCAGAGCATCTGGGCTGCTTCGAGTTGGTGTTTTATTTCTCTATCAAAGAAAGCAAAATGAATCCCTGGGCTACTTGTCTCCCAGGATAATAATGTTCTCCCTCAAGGTCTCTCCCCACAATCTTACTCTGTCTACAATTCTTCCGTCTTTCAAAAAACAACTTTGGCAAGGTGTTAAGGGGAGAGAAGCTTAAAACTTGTGAGAAGAGAATGTCAAGGTTTCCTCTGGGGAGGAAAAAAAAATAAGAAGAAGAAGAAGAAGAAAGATGGATTGTACAACATGGAAATTTCCAGTTGTCAGCACTGACCCTCCGATGATTTATTTTGCTAATTGAGGGAAGAGGACTATAGAGTTATGAGATTGAAAATTGAACATGCAACATTTGAATTATGATGAAATTATAGCCCACTGCTAAAAGCCTCCTTCAACTATTGTCATCACAAGGGGGAAGTGAAAATGTCATTGCTTTTTCTTGAGGAAAGTTTAAATAATTTCCTCAAGACAGGAGACAACATGTTTGGAGCATTACTGAGAGGCAATCAGTACAGCCCCCTGGAACCCCAAAAGAACTGGAGAACTGTCTTACTGCTTGTGTTCCTAGCACTGAGCACTCCATGAAAATAAACCTCAGTGGAAACTTCAAGGGAAATCTGTCCCACCTCAATCTTCTGTCAAGTTCTTGAGTCACTGAGACAGGAACTAAATTTTATTTTATAAGTGAAAACACAAAACTTTAACCGGAAGGAAGCCCAACACACTTAACATAGAGATTTGCTGCTGAGTCCCTGCTTGTCCTGAGACATTAATCTAGAACAGAAAACACTAGAGAGGTTGAGTGTCCACAGATACAGTCCGCGGGTGTGCCTGGGATACTTGTATGGCGATACAACTTTTCTTACTTTAACACAGTTGTGGATTTCCAAATTGTATATACTTTCTCCAAACAATGTCTAAGATTGTGTGACGCTGTGCGTCAACAGTTGTATGCTCCAAACCTGGTCTATCATTCGTTTTTGAAAATGTAGTTTGGTTTAGGATCCACCATGCTAACTCATTTATTTATTTTTCTGTAAGCCATTGCCACAGAGAAACTCTGCAAAGCCTGTAACATGAATTTTCAGGACTTTTGAAAAACAATAACAAAAACAAAATCCTACTGATCTCCGATTTAGATGATGTGATTATCATTGTTTTAATGTGTACAAAATGTCAAGCACTAGGGTGTATCTCATTGCCTCATTTATGTGGTTTGTTTCATGCAATTGACACAAGAAATGAATGTTCCTAATTTGACTGTGATCTCCATGTTCTCAGTTGACGTTTACAGAGGTTAAGCAACTAGCCCTTGTTTAGAGGTCACTCTGAGAATCTCTTCCTGAAGCCGCACTGCTGGGCTGTGAGGTGAACTTTTGTTTACTTCCCTTCGTGTTCCAGCAACAATCTGTAATTACCTATGAAAACAATTATCACACTGGTGCTATTGCTGATGCTGTGCTGCTGACTGCCAACCAGACAGGCCTGTGTCATGTTCATTTCAATCACCTGCATGTTTTCTCAATGATTGCAACATTGCAGATATTTGTTGAATCTTCAGTGAGTAAAAAAGCACATGTACATAACTGGTTAGGCCATTGCATGGGTCAGGTTGGGCTGCCACAAAAAAACACCATGGACTAGGTTGCTTAAAGAGCAGAAAATTGTGATTTTTATTATTATTGTTATTATTATTATTATTATTATGGTTTGTTTATCAAGTCTACAACTGACTTTGACCTCTGATGAAAGCATCCCTTGGCTTGCAAACATTCACCATCTCACCAAGAGTGGGAGAGAGAGACAAGGAAAGAGAAAAAACATGGACGCCTCAAAAGCTTATAGGTCTTTTTCCTTTTCCTATATTTTTTTGTTGTTATTGTTCTGAATAACTTTATGTGGCTTTTCTCCTAGGTATTAGTTCTATGAGACCACATCTCCATCCTTGGAAACTTGTTTAATCTTCCGTAGCTCCTTAAAGCATCTAACTCCAACGCAACCTGCCAAGAGGTTAAGCCTTTTAACACAGGAATTTGGGAAGGAACACAGTTCAACACATCCCCCTGCTGTGCAGCAGACAACATACATGGGCTGATTCAACCTCAATTTGTGGTCTCCCCACCTTACTATCCCTACTTTGAAGCTGTAACAGTTAATTTTGAGAGCTGGTACCATAGTTTAGTAGGTTAAGCCCCATCTGTGGGTGCTGCTTCAAAATCCCAGCTGCTCCACTTCTGATCCGTCTCCCTGCTGATGCACCTGGGAACCAAATACTTGGGACCCGAAGTATGCTCCTGCTCCTGCTGCTGCCCCTTGGTTTCGGACTGTCCCAGCTCCAGGCAATGGGACCATTTGGCAGTGAATCAGGGGATGTAAAATCCATCTCTGGGAACTCGCCCTTCAATTAAAAACAAAATCTTTAAAAGAAAAAAGGAAAGTTAAAGTTTGTAATTGTAACTACTGGTGACCAACAGGACTAACAATGAGTGGACACTGATGAGGAGGACCTGTTTCCTAACTTCTTCCTGTCCAGGATGCAGAAATAATATACAAGAGGGCTACAACCATCTTTGTGTCCCAGGGTTAAAGTTGCACACTAGCTGTGGCAGAGCTACAAAGGCCTGGGCCTCAGCGGGACTCGTGATCTGCTTGCAAAGACTGGCTGTTTGGTACACAGGGCAATGCCTGCAACCAAATGTTATTCCCAATGATTTAGCCTGGCACAAAGAAAATGATTCTGCCCAGGAGTTAGGAATACCAGCGTTTGTGCTTTACTAGTTACTAGGCAGAATGGAAAAAACCCTGTGTCTTTATGGAGCTGAGCTCGGTGACTGAAAGTTCTTCCAGCTCAAAATGATGTAATTTTATGGTTCCTATAGTGTGTGAGCTTGGCAATAGGCCAGGATTTTCTTCAAAGTATATATTAAAAGCTTCCTTTAAAAATATTTATATATTTTTATTGGAAAAGCAGATGCACAGAAAAGGAAATAGCAACAAACAGAGCCAGGCCCTTCTGAAGCCAGGAGCCAGGAGCTTCCTTTGGGTCTCCCACACGGGTGCAGGATCCCAAGGCTTTGGGCCAATCCTATACTTCTTTCCCAGGCCACAAACAGGGAGCTGGATGGGAGGTGGGGCAGCCGGGACACGAGTCAATGCCCATATGGGATCCTTGCATGTGCAAGGTGTGAATTTAGCCACTGAGCCATTGTACCGGGTCCATACTAACAAGCTCTTAAAGATCAAAACTATTACCGATAGACTAAGATTTTAAGATTGAACTTATTGTTGAACGTGTAAATATTTTTAGTTTACCTTAGCTTTAAAACCCTGTTGACCTAATATTGTGTCTTTGAGAGTTATTTTAAATTTTTGTGAAGTTATTTGCTTAGTGAGGGAGTTTGGCTTGAACGATTCAGAACTGACAATGAATGTCATGACGTCTCTCCTGTGCTGCCTATAGATACTGTTGCCCTGTTATATGTGTCCCTGTGACTCCAATTGACCCTTAAATACACTGTTAAGCACATATTTTAAACATGACAAGATAATCAATAAATCTCATAAATATTGATGTCTCGGAGAGGAAATGCATCTTCGACGTGTGATGAGCATACGGAGGGCAGCATCTACTCAGGCATCCCTCATGAGTCCCATGGAAAGTCCTTGTCACATTATTTTTGCTTTCTTACTGTGTCATTATAGATTGTGTCAAGGATGCCTGTCAGGCACTTGTACCAACAGTGTTTTGAAGCCATGACATCATTTTGACACTAATTTCCATTTTTCCATTATTCCATAAGAAGCCCCTAACGTCTCCTGTTTTATGGCAAGCTTTTTATTGTCGAAGAACTCAGACATCAACTGTGAATAATGCTTCCATGAAAAAAAAATACAGAAAAAGGTTAGTTGTTAATTGATGTGCAAAGGATTAGAGCAATCTTTGTATACCCTGGTAATATGATATGCAGTGATTAGATAAGTTCCCCTCCCCCTCATTTGTCTCTGCCTAATGACACCACCATTTTTCAATCCCTTAATAGCCACAAACTCTATGGAAGAAAATCCTTGGCCTCACCAAGTCTTTTCCTTTCCAGGAGTAACCGGTGTCAGTGAGATAAAACAGTGGGAGCCAGAGATTTTTCAGAGTGTTTTCCACTGTCATTCTCTGCATCCAAGTCTGTCACACTCACAGTAAGTGGTTTCACTAACACCTGCAGCTTACTGATGTCTCCCTTATTGTTCATTGCATGCTTGAATATGGCTTCTTGGGATGGACTGTGTGTGGCATATTATATACCCAACAGGAAACTAAAGGGAGTATGAGGTATGCACATCCTAGTAAATATGTTACATGCTTATGTTGTCTCTTGAGGGAGAATTGTTCTAATTCAGTGAGCTCACTGTGTCCTGCTAAGTGACAAAATGTAACAGTCTCTTATTTCAGGCGAAAAACCCAACACTTGAAAGCTTACATTGAAAAGTAAAGATGAACTCTAACCTGCATGGGCATCTTGTTACTTAGGAAATAAGCTAAATAAGTAATGTGAACCCCCAAATTAGAATGGAATGAACATTTAAATCTTTCAGTGACAAAAATTGTGAAAGCCAGGGTTCTTTCAACACTTAAGGAGAGCATTGAGATAATGTTTACAGGTTCTGCAACTAGTGTCCCTCAGTTCAAAAGCTAGCTCTGCCAAGTCACTTAGAGACCCAGTGTAAGTGACTTAACCATTCTCTGCTTCGGTGTCTCCTGAAAACAGGGATGGTAATGGGTGTCTTGCCTCAGAGTTGTGAAGATTCTGCTAATGTATATATAAAGTACTTAAAACAATGTCTGAAAAAGTAAGTTCTTATTAGACAATTGGTTGTAAAATTATTAATAGGTATAACAATACGGCCATTTGCCCATTATTCGCCATAAGCAACTGCGGAGAGAATAAATAAGAGTATACAATCTTCTCACTGAGCCACAAAGTGCATTGGGTCAAATTCCACTCCTATAAATGGATTGCACTTGATGTCTACTTGGGCTGAGAGTCTCCAGAATTACCCTGCTCATGTGTTTCTAGGTAGGGTGAACTAAAGGGGTAATCTCCAGGCAGAGCAGATAGCTAGAGGAAGCTGCAGTGCTTCTGATGCATCGACATCCTTCCCCCATCATCCAATTATGCTCTAACCTACATGCTTCTGTGCAGGGACTTCCCAGGTGTAATTAAAAACCCCTAATCAATTGGTCTTACATTAATAAAAAAGGGTGGGACTGACTTGATGTTTTTTTACTTCATTTTTCTCTCACTACAAGTAGCTCTTGGTATATACTAGTCCATCATTTTCCCCTAATGCTTACTTTACTACATTTATTTTGCCTAGCACAGTTTGCTCACTGTCCTTCAATGCTGAGATAAACTGAAGTTCTTTACAGAGGCACTTGAGCAAGTTCTGGTTCCTGACCTGGGAATCCAGGCTGCTGGTAACCTTCCCTTCTAGAGTCCCTGTCTCCAGGTGTCCTGTTGGCATCTCGGGTTCTCACTGGCTCTCCACCTGTCTACAGACTCTAGGACACACTTCGCCCGTCTCCACATTTTTGTGAGCCAATGTTTTTATAATGAGCCTATCTATCTACTTTTTTCCAATTCTGCTTCTCCTGTTGAACCCTGACTGGTACGTAGACGTAGCAGAAGTTTGGCCAAGGCTGTAGTACATACATGAACCACCTTAAAATTAAAAACAAGTCTTAGAGATATCTGAACAATTAACATTGTTAATTACACAAGAATTACCAAAAGAGATATACTTCTGTTGCCACATCAGATATGACTTATACATGGTTGATTACTTGAATATTAGGGGACTGGTAATAAGGAAGACTTAGCAGCAGGATAAATATGAGCATGTGAGAACATATAGAAATTAGGGCCAAACAAAAATATTAGGTTTGAATGAAAAGTTTGGGTGAACACAGATTAATGCAAAAGAAGTTAAGACAAAAATGATTGAGACACATAATATAGACAAGCCTACTGAAATAACACATATTTACTACATTGTTTCTGCACTAAAGTGTAGATGAATAAGTACTGAAATAAAGTTCAGCCGGACAGATATCTTTTTATTTCTTTCCATACTGCCTTTTCTTTAATAGTTTTAATTCAGTCAGCTATCACCAGAATAAAACTACTCATTGCAAACAGGCTTTTTACTTGATGCTATTTTTTTTAAAGATTTTTAAATTTTTATTGCAAGGTCAGATATACAGAGAGGAGGAAGAGAGACAGAGAGAAAGATCTTCCATCTGATGATTCAATTCCCAAGTGACCGCAACGGCTGGTGCTGCATCAATCCGAAGCCAGGAGCCAGGAACCTCCTCCAGGTTTCCCACGCGGGTGCAGGGTCGCAAGGCTTTGGCCCATCCTTGACTGCTTTCCCAGGCCACAAACAGGGAGCTGGATGGGAAGTGGAGCTGCCGGGATTAGAACCAGTGCCCATATGGGATCCGGGCGTGTTCAAGATGAGGACTTTACCCATGCCGGCCCTTGAAGTCATTTTTTGAGTGTATTATTTTAGATTTGGATGTAATGGATGAGCATTTGGCACCATAGGTAATGCTTTGTTTTGGATGCTTACAATGATATGAGAGTTCCTGCTCTGAGTTCTTATTGTGCTCCTACGTGTAGTCTTCTTTAGAGATGCATCTCAGGAAGCCCAGGGCACAGCACAGCTTCGTTTCTGCTTCCCGTTGCAGGAGATCCAGCCTTAGTTCCAGGCTCTGGTCTGACCCAACCCTGGCTGTTGTGGTTATTTGGGAGGTGACACAGCAGATGTGAAATCGCTGTCTCTGTCTCTTCCTCCAAACAAATCAAATCAAATCAAACATAAAAAAGATGAGGGCAGCCAAAAATGATGTGCATTTTTTAATATTCGTAAGAAATTAGAAAAAAGAGGATTATAGAAAATCTGCCCTTGAACTGAACCCCTATAAATATGGCTGTCTCCAGCCTGGCTCCCATCAAAATGTAGGTGTCATGAAGGAAGAATTTGGCCCCAAGAATGTGAGAAGATTATTATATGTGGAGAGTCTACTGTCAAATGATAGTTAAATGTAATTGCCAGTCATTAGGGCAACTTTCCCAACATCAAAGCATTTAACTTTACACACCAAAACAAATACAACTTCAATTCTTCTGCTGGTGGTGCAAGTTCACACTGATGTCTGTGTCCTTTCCTCAGACTGACTTCTTCTCATTTGGAAGGCTTGGCATGCTAGTGTTAAAATGCTACGAAATGCAGCTTGATGGGTCAGAGCAAACAGTGAAAGACTTGGAGTCATGAGTTCAATTTTAGTGCAAGGGAAAGCTTTCCTGCCTTCTGAAGTGACATATAGCAAACTGTCAATAAAAGAATCATTAATCAACACACAGAACAAATTTTTGAAGAACTATCTTAATCGTACCATTGCTGATTCAGTCAACCAAACAAATTCATAGATTACCATTCATTCTGTTTTGCAATTTATGTAGAAGATAGAAAATAATCTCATTAAGAATTAGTCTTTGAGTGAGCACTTGGCACATCAGTTAAGCTGCTGCTGCAAATGCCTGCAACTCAGAGTGTGAGTTTGAGTTCGGAGTCAGCTCCGAATTCCAGGTTTCTGCTAAATTGCATCCTGGGAAGCGGTGGTGAGGCTTAATTTCTCGGATCCTGTGCCCACATGGGGGACCAGGTGAAGTTCCTGGCTGTTGCATTCAGCCCGGCCCAGCTTTGCCTGTTGCAGGCGGCTGGTGAAAGAATCATCTGGAATACCTCCCTCTGTTGTTCAGTCTTTCTGTCTTTCAAATCAATAAATACTGTAACTAGCCTTTGTTTTCGTATTTACTTTTCCATAATTGCAAAAAGATTTTGGTGTTCATAGCCTGATAATCTTTAAAACACCATGTGAATTCTGTATAAAGATACTTCAAAATGTTCATGGAAAATGGCAGTCCGGTTGAATGCTCAGGTGTCGCAGGTTAAGCCTTGGGCCCTTTCACATCTCATATTGCAATGGCTCCTCAAATTAAGCCCTCCTCTATTCACTGGTCCAGCCTTCTGCTAATGCTTGTGATAGGCACCAGAAGGTGGCCCAGATTGCTGGTGACCTGCACGGAGTTCTGTGCTCCTAGTTTAAGCCTGGTTCAGCCTTGCCCTTGAAGGCATTTGGGGAATGAATCAGCAGATGAAACAACTGTCTTGCTCTGCCACTCTGCCTTTCACATGAATGAATAAGCACAGTATTTTAGTGAGAAAATTTGAAATCCATGCATATATGGGTTCTTCAAAAAATTAAGGAAATGCATATTATGAAAAAATTTTTGTATGATTTCAAAAGTTGTTTGCATCAAAATAAGCATTTTAACTAAATTTTCCAGTTACTTGAAGTATCTTTGCATATCGAACCTTCAAGCCTTTGATGATCATATACAGATCTACACTAAGTGTACTGGATCTTTTTCAATATATCAAAAATACAGTAGTAAATTTCTATTCGGCAGAGCATACTGAATGTAAGGGTATATCAAGTAATTATTTTATAGTATTAAAGTATAAGCAAGAGACATATATGCACACACATACATGCATAGTTGGCTTTTCTTCTTCTAAGTAGTCAAATCAGAAAACCTTATTCTTACTGTAGTCATCATTCTTGTCACATATCTTGATATTTTGCTTTTCAAACTATTTTGTGGGTTGAATTGTAAAAAATGTTTTCACTATTTTGCATGTAAAATTTGTTTTTGAGTAAAGTATTACCTGAGATTCCAAATAAATTTTGGTTAGCTCCTAAAGTTCAAATTTGCCTCCCAGTTGGGCAAATTGGGTATTTCATGAACATTCTGGCAGGTGGTGGCTCAGCACTTTATGATGCTGCCACACACGTGAAAGACTTGGATTGAGCTCCCAGCTGCTGGCTTTGGGTGATCCAGGCCTGCCTAAGAGTGATCGGTTAAGGAGTGAATCAGTGTGTAGGAGCTCTCTCCTTTTGCACAGGTAATAAGAGTTTATCACCTTACGTAAGGACATATTTCCTTGATGCACAGTCAGTAGGAGCTCTTTCATTGTGTTTAGAAAGGTGTCTCAAAGACCTTCTGGCACATCCCCACATGAGGAGGAAAGGAACAGGGAGGAGGTCATTGTAGTGCCACCTGAGGTGGGTATGCATAGGCCAACTGGTTTGTACATGTTAGCAGGGAACTTCTTAGTCCTGGGGGACCAATGTACACTGTTGGAGTGATCTTATTGTGTGTTTTTTCTATGTGACTCAAAGCAGGGCTCTATCCAGTGCTTGACTGTTCTGTATTTTCCTTGATGACTCTGTCATCAAGATAGAATGGACAGAAGTGTCCAGATTTCCGTTCCTCCTGGTGGTATGGTTATAGATTTTGAGTTCTCCCTTGTCACCATCCTTTAGCATTGGTAATCAGCATATTGTTCTCTTAGACAATTGTACTGATACCGGGGTAAGCCAAGTCTTAACAAAACAAAAAATTACAAATATCCATTATGAATGTGGATGCAAAATTTCTCACCAAAAACACTAACAAATTAAACTCAGAAAACTATTAAAAGTGATACACATCATGCCCAAGTGGGATTTTATTTTGGGAGAGGGGAAATGGAAGAATAGTTCAATATATGAAAATTCATCAATTAAAAGACTATGTTCATAGAATAAATGCGGAAATCACATAATTGATCTTAATTGATATAGAAAAAGCATTTGCCAAAAGTCAACCTCCTTTCATGGTAAATAAATCTGACAAAGTAGAAATATAAAGAGAATTACCTCCATAAAATGGATGCCCAAATTAAAGGGGAAAAAAGTACAATGAATATCATATTCAACAGCAAAAACTGAAAGCTTTCTACAGCAGACATTCTGGTATAACAGATAAAAGCTAGCACCTTGTAATGTCAGCACCTCACTTCAGTGCCAGACAATGTTCTGGTTACTCTACTTTGATTCAGCTCTCAACTAATGCATGGGAAAGCAGCAGAAGATTGTTCAAGGAAATGGGTCCCTGACATCCCTATTGGAGATGCAGGAGCTACTGGCTCAGCAACAATGAAAAAACTCCAAAAATGGGCAAAGCACTTATATAAATATTTTCCAAACAAAATATGTGAGTATCCAATAAGAATATAAAAAAATACTCTATATTATTAGCCATTAGGGAATTCAAATCACAACCACAATGAAATAGTACATTATGCATGGGGACAGTTACTATGAAAAAGCAAACTAACAGGCAGTAATGTTGAAGAGATGTTAGGAAACTCGTGCACACTTGATAGAAATGTAAAATGTGAAAATGATGATTCTTGAAGAAGTTTAAATAGAATTTCTGTATAATTCTGCCATTCTATTTTCTGAATATTGTGAGACAGTGAAAGTAGTATCTTTTCCTCATCCAGTTCAAGGTTCATGACTTATACTCCTGTATCAAAATACAGGAATTTACAAGAGAAAATCATGCGAACTTATGTGACATAGGCTTTACTTGACATGGGAACTTTCAAAAGTGAAAATCTAAAGAATCAGAGAACCCTGTGTATTTTGATGCCTAGGCTTAATAAAGAGTGGACATATTCATGTGAACGTATGATTGGACAAAAGGAGAAGTAATCTAATCATAGTGAACTGAATGAAATTATGAGGGCTTATTTGTTCTGATTCATCTCTGAATCTGTCTCTTTATTCCTTTTCTGTGGCTACAGACAAGAATCTGTTGGAATGAAGGTCTTAGCAAATCCATTTTACTAAAAAATCAAACAAATAGTTAGTGGCTTCCTATGCTGAGAATGGTGGAAGGCCAGGGAACGTACTGCTTCTACACTATTTGGAAATGTTCAGATGTCTTACTTTGGGTAGCATGTTCTAACCACCATCAATATGGTTGTAAGAATTAGAAGTTGAATCTCCACAAGCTGTCTGTGCATTTCATCTTATTGCAGCTTTACTAACAGCAACTGAAAAGTGGAAGCAACCCAAGTATTTTTTGATCAGCAAAAGTAACTGAAAGGAGGCATTTGCTTGTAATGGACTATTACCCAACCTTATAAAAGGAGAGAAATGACTTATTCTACAAACATGAGCAAAGCTCGAGGACATTGTGAGAAGTGAAATAAGCCATGCACATGAAGAGAATTACTGTATGTTTTAATTTGTGGGAGGAATGCATGGCAGTCGAAATCAGATGCAGAAAGTAGAACGGCAGTTACCAGAGGCTTGAGGGAAGGGAAGGGGGAGGTAATGTCTAATGAGCACACAGCTTCAGTTTTGCAAGATGAAAAGAGTTCTGGAGTCAGGTGGCGGTGATGATTGCACAACAATGCGAATGTGCTTAATTAAGGCCATTGAATGTGTAATACACACTTAAAAAAGTAAGATAGTATATTTTATGAAGTATGTACCATTAGAAATTTTTGGTGAAAATTGCCCTTGAATTTCTAGTGTTAATTTCTTCAAACATTTAAAGACCTAGAAATGAGATATTAAAATATATGAAAGGAGAAAATTATTGCAGAGAGGAAGAAGGTGGATGAAGTATGAATACCCTCCACACAATAGGCTTCTGTTTATCAACTAGAAATGTGGGGCCATAGACAAGGTTAGAGAGCAGGTGTAGAGAACAATATTAAACTTAATTATCAGAGACACAAGAAAATCCCCTTAGGTCATCAAGAAAATAATCAGATGAAGCAAAAAGAAAACACTTTCTACCCAAATATGTACTCATTCAGAAAATTTAATTTTGCCGCTTGAGTCCAAGGCATTTACCTTGTAAATATACATACTTGATTTCTTTTGCAAATAGTAAATATCAAAAGCCATCAAGGCCAAATACAGATATTTTGTTTCTTGGATATTCTTTGGCTTTGCTAATTAAGAAGATAAGACATATAATGAAGTTCAATTTTGTGTATCCTCATGCACGAGTGTGTGACATTTAAGCCATTGGAAATATTGAAGACTTTTGTTGCTTGTTATTCCCAAAGCATACAAGGTAAAATTCCACTTTAAATATTGATTCATGCAGTCCCATTCTGATAACTACCTCTGAATTATCACTGCTTCTCTGGTCAGGAAACCCAGTTAGCTGAATCAGAAGTGTGGGAAGAAGAAAAACCTTCATCTTGCAAGGACACAGCCACTGCCACTGCCAATGCAGGTCAATCAAGTTATAATGGGCTCTAATTAGCACTCCACAAGCTGTTAAATTCTTTACCTGCAGCTGAACAACAGTTTAAAAGGTGTGAAATTTTTTCCTCTCCTTTGAAAACATCACAGACTCCAATTTTTTCTTAATCTCTCTCTTATATTTTAAAGTCCACAGAAAGAGTCAAAGTAAAAAGGAGAAAAGGTGGTGGCAAGTTAAAGGGTTATTAATATTTTTTAATCTTTTGGGAACTCAGGGATGCTTACTTGGCCACTCCCTCAGTTTTCAGATCTGTAAAATGGGATGGGAATAAAAAACGATCTTTCTTGCAGAGGCATTGTGAGAAATAATTATTTAATGTTTTTAATGATCTTTGAAGTTGAAGAAAATGATTCATGTGCTAAGTATTATAATCACCAATCCAAGTCCAAACAGAAATAGCATAAAAAGGAAACATAACTTTAAGTGAAATTAAAATTTGTTCTTTATGCATGTAGTTTTATGTTTCCGACACTGTTTTTAAAAATCTACAAAATTAGAGTCTCAAAGCAAACTTATAAAGGGAACACTTCTCATACTGTCCCGTCATATGTGCTTTCTGATCCTGAACTGAGTAACACACAGCAATCTGGACTCTACAAGGAACAGGGTTCCTCAGATGTCACTCACTGTTCCTCATGTGTTAACATAGTGAAATGAATCTGGTACATGCAGGTATAAGTGTAATTGTGCATGAAAAATTATTTATAAAAGAAAGCAAAGTCATCCACTAATCATATTTGTGTTTGGTATCTCTTTGCAATGCTATTTTTATGTCACATATCATAGTTTTAGAAAATTTAGGCTATATTGCATTTCTTCTGGTGTCTATTTCCACCTGGAAACACTTTTACATTAAAACGGCTATCAACAAATGTTTGGATGTCTACTGAATGCTTTATAATTTAGTAGGCTATATTTGGAATTAGATTTAAAAAAAGCTGTCCTAATTTTGATGGACCTCAAAATTTATTTAATTAAAATAGGTAATTGAGAGGCATTACAAATACAACAAGTATGTCCAAACTTGTCAAATATTGAAAAATTTGACATATTCTTAAACAGTAGTGATGTGAACTAGAAAACAGAAAACAGAGAGAATGGATACACCGCATTGCTTAACCCATGGATATATTCTAATTTACATTTTGAAAGTTTTTTAAATTCCTTTATGAAGTGAATGGATTTCTGAAGATGAATAAGGAAGGAGTTGAGAACCCAATTGATGAAGAGAGAAGTTTGAAGGGCTAGGTTATTCAGCACGTTTTGTTTGCTACAATTCCGACATGAGTAGGCTAGTGTAAAGTATCCTTTTCTTTTTTTTTTTAAAGATTTATTTTATTTTTATTACAAAGTCAGATATACTGAGAGGAGGAGAGATAGAGAGGAAGTGGAGCTGCCGGGATTAGAACCAGCAGCCATATGGGATCAAGGCGAGGACCTTAGCCACTAGACCACGCTGCCGAGCCCTAAAGTATCCTTTTCTACAGTCTGATAATTCTTTAGTATATGCACACATACACATAATATACCCACATATATACATATCCACCCGTACACACATATAGAGGGAGGTGTACAGATATACCTATATTCTCCCTCCTAGACTTCTGTCTTGATTGCACACCCATATTCTAACGCTTATTGGCCACGTGCAAGCACCTCAGATCCCATTTTTATGGAACTAAACACAATAAAATCCCCTTTCTCTGCAGCCCTATTTCCATCAATGATTCTGCATTTTGCTTGCACATGGTGTTAGAAATCAGAGCCTTGCCTTCATCTCCCTAACAATGTGCATCTAATCCATCATCACATCACACCAGTGTCACTTCCAGAGTGTCACACAAATGCACCCACATTTCTTCAGTTCCCTACCTACATTACGTCATTGTTATCCTGGTTAAGCACAGCAGTATCAATACTACAACTGTCTTCAGTAAACACGATGAGAAACTCAAGGATGGCTCCCAGAACATTAGGTCAAACTGAATAATTTTCTTTAAAAAGAAGAGGAACAAGTATTGGGTCTGCTTCAAAATGTAACATTTTTGGCATTTATCTCAATGATAAAACTCCACATAAAGATCTTATACCCAGCACCTGGCCAGATGAGCACGACCCCTGAGGAAGGCCTACATTGAGGATGCACACCCTTTACTTCCTGGACCTCTGTGTTTCCATTCCGAGCTCTGTATCTCCTAGTCTGCAAACAGCACAATGACCCTGCTGAAACACCAGTGGGAACACAACCAGGGCTGTGCCACTGCTGCCTATTTAGCAACAGCAGCAGAAGTCCTCGCGTCTTACTGGACTGGGTCCTCCTTAACTCTGCAGCTTCACATTCTGCCGTTCTAATTGTCCTCTTCCACATAAGCTTATGCACTTGCTTCAATTCTTAGAAATTTCTTTGCTTTGAATCTCTCAAAATACCCTCTGCTTGCAATACTCTTTGTTCTCTGCTTTGTCCTTCTTACTTGTCCTGTATTACTTTTCCTACACATCATCCTGTACTAACACTACTAGTATACTTTCTGTGTCACTACACCGCTATAGTGGGTTAAATGGTGTTTCCCCACAAATTTCTGTCTGATCAGAACACTAGAATGACTCCTTACTTGGAAGTCAAATTGAATTACTAAGGAATCCTGAGATGAACTCATTCTAGATTAAGGGGGAGCTTTTTTCTCCCTACGTGGTGTGGTGCCCTGATAAGAATTAAGAACACAAAGACGAACTGCTGCTACCAGCCAAGGAGTGTCTGGAGCCATTAGACACTGAATGGGAGAAAATCTTGCTGCAGAGCCTTTGCAGGGAGCAGGGCCCTGCTGACCCCTTGACCTTGGCTTTCAGGTCTCCAGAATGTTTCTACAGTTTTAAGCTATACGTTGTCTGGGGTAATTCAAGAAGTATATCCATCTAAATAATATGAAACCAGTATAATAAATCCATACAGATAGCAAGGAATTTACATTTTATCTACAAGAGAAAAAGAAAGAGTTAAGCTGCAGAATAAATCTCTTGTGTGGAATTTCAGAACTCAGTAGAATACAGTTCTGTCTTAGAAAAAGGAAATAACCTTGAATTTTTAAAATCAAGTCAATCTTTACAGCTCCCATAGATTGTTTGACCTTGTGTGACCCAATCATTACACACGTATCACTTAGTTAATAAGTTTAAGATTTTACCAAACAGACACAGATATCTCAAATTTCAGAATATCATCTTCTGAGTAAGACTAGTAATTTGATTAAATGAAAACCTGAAACAAACTAGTGCCAATTTAGTCTTGAGCACAAAGGCAAAGCACTGAGCATAGATCCTGTCCTGAAATCAAACAGACCTTCTATCTGGATTGCTACTCTGCAGAACAATAGCAATATTAGCTGAATCAGTTTATCTTCAATACCCACATACTAAATAGATGCCAGTTCGTTTCCAAGTAACCATCACATAAGCAAACCAACATATTAAACGTTTACATGGGGGTGCCAACTTCCTTATCTTTCATGGTCCATGCTTGCACACACATACACAGGCATATATGCTAAATGTCATTGTAAGATATTTCACTCTAGGCACATCAATAGGAATTAAGAAAGGAGCTGTACTTCCACGGTTATTAAGAGCTCTTTCTCACCAGCCCATCAGTCATTGTCCAATCTCACAAATGGAATAACAAAAGCTTGTGAAGGCATTAGCACTCACCCTAAAGAGCTATATACTATCTGTCTTAATATTCCAATTTTGAAGATTTCTTGGATGACACATTTTAAGATTGCTTTGCATTCAGACAGAGCTTATGTGAAAGCCCTACTAGCACTTACTAGCAACAATTATACCACTTATTTTATGTAAGAAAAATCTGAACAATTCCTAAGTAACCACTTTAAAATGGAGTCTATAGTATTTAGGTAATGAAGTCTTGCTCTTTGGGTATAGGTGATTTATAAATTCTGTAAATTAATGATAAACCTATACATAAGAATGCAGAATGCAAAGTAAATTTCCTATAACCAAAACTATAAAATATTTATGAAAAACAGAATAGAATTTGAATACAAAGAGAAAATTCGTTAGTCTGGAAAGTATCTCTTGCCATTTAATTATGTCTAAAGAAAATATTGAGAGTCAGTATGCATTGCTAATAACTGAAGGAAAGTAGATTGACTTAGAAAGTTGATTGCTTATATTCCAAAGGAATAATGTATCATAAATACCTCTATAATAGTACAAGCAACTTTTTATATGTGGGAAAGCAGTATTATGTATATGCACAAGGAAACTTTATACATAGACTTTAGGAGATGTTTAGAATGTTAAGGTATAGAGGAGGAACCAGGCATACAGTAGTTTCTTCCGACTCTGCCAAACAGTGAAGATGCCTTTTCCTTGAATCCACTTAGAATTACCCAGAGGATGCTTCTGGCCCTGGAAGATAAATGAGCCTAAGGATCAGCATGAAGACAAAGGAGAGAGTGGTTTTTGAAGGGAATCCATTTATGATACTTGCTCAAGGATGTGACCCCAGTTAATTTGGGGACATATGAGTTTTTGCTGAGCTCTGTTCTAGGGACAGCCCTGTCCCTTCCCACTTCTGGTTCCACAAATCCTCTCTGTGCTCCACGGATCTTCTTTGTAGATCTTTTACTTTGAATGATTGATCATTTTTCTTGGGATGCAGCTGAAATGTCCACTTACTATTTCACACACCATTCCTGTAGTCTGCCTCTTAAGCAGTTATACTAAAGGGAAATTTTCAGATAATTCAGGTGGAGATTTCTAGATAATTGTTGTTCCACACAACAATCCACAGATGAGAATTGAATTGTTATGAAAATTGTGGTTTGAAGTCAATATAAGATGTTCTGGTCGCTACAGAAGGAAGCAGAAGAGGTTGGCAGTGAGTTGAAGGACACAATAATTTTCCAGGTCACTTAGTAGAAATGTTTCAAGCAAGATTCAATTAGTTTTTCTCAACCTAAAGGTCTAGTTCTTTGAGACAGTTTTTACTCTTCGTCCAGTGAATGGTGGTAGGGGAATGATTAGGCAGGATCCTTTGATCTGAAATAGAAAAAGCTGTTGAAACTAATTTTGAAACAGAATCTTTTATTTGATTAAATGAACAGAGAAACAATGACTTCAGCTAGAATTAGAACCATCTGTCTGACTCCAAACCCCATATTGCCTCCATTGTATCATATTGATTTTACTCAGGTATTTTCTTTAGCTGACATGTAGATTTTAATGATTGCATTGCCTTTTATAAGTTTTAACTAACGCCTACACCCAGTTTTCTCTCTCCAACCCAGTTCCTCTTCCTGAACTTCAAACTCAAACTCAAAACCCTCAAAGTTGAAATATCTGTAGAATATAGTTATTTGAATATTCCAGCAATCACATCAAATTAAATATGCATTTACCTTAAAAAATGCTCTCATACTTATTATTAGATCATTTAAAGAGTTGAGAAGAAAGTATGGAATGAAGTAAATGGTTCCTAAATGGGAATAGTTTTTTTTTTCTATCTCCATCATGAAATGTACCAAATCAAATAATCTTTATAATAGTTTCATCAGTAACTGATTGCCATTTCCCATTACCCAAACCAGAAACCTGTGTCATGCCAAGTTCTTCTTTCTCCGTTATAGGACACATCTTACCAATTTCATTCACTAAATATTCTGGATGCTTATGTTCCTATTTTGCCATGATTTCTATTCTAAAGAAACAAAGGGAGAACAGATGCTTCTGAGAAGAAAACATCAGTGACTGATAGGAAAAGTGCAATTGACAGCCATTAGGTAACTGAACATGGAATTATGAGCGATGATGTACTGATGGGTAATGAGCGTGTTAGCCAATAATGTGATATTTGAAAAGGGAGGTCACAACTTAGTGACATTGTGTTTCACTTTGTTATAACTTTTTTCTTTGATATGATAAACACCATTCTGCTTCATACCTGGAATCCTGCTGACTCCCTTTAATTGCTGAAGCAGTGTGACACTGCCATTTCATGAGGAGCTGAGCCAGACACTTGCATAGGAACAAAAGGAAACTGATTAGAGAAAATGCAAGCATCATCATCACAATTACTTTTCCAAATTACAGGGTTTTGATGGTCCAATTATTAAATTTGGGACCCAAAATACCGGTAGAGCTTGCTTTCTTTCCCAACCTCTGCTTGTCTCCTCTTGAGAAACACAAGGTTACTGTTCACCCTGCCTGAGATCAGTTTCCAAGATGAATTAAATACTTTTCTTCACTGATTGAAGCCAAAATCCAAATTCTAGGGGTGCTGTTTTGGGTCATTTCATTCCAACTTCTGATTCATAATTCTGCCCCACTTTTTACAAGATAATTAATAAAAATATTTCTAGGACAGATGCCAAATGATCTTCCTATTCTTTCTATCCGAGAAGGAATTCTGAGTTCCCTGTATTCCCCTTCCTGTATGCAGCCAATTCAATGTCTACCTGTTTTGAACTTCGAATATTATACAGCCATAATGTGGTAATGCTCATATAACTAAATTAAACAAATGAGCAAAAAAAAAAATACACTGATAAGAGCCATCTTCACAAATAGCCCAAGGGCCTGCTGTGTGATCACTTTCATGAAAACATTCTGCAACAAACTGTGTATTATATTACCATTGAACACAACTTTAAATACTAGTCTATTAGTGCCTCTATTCTGAAACAAGAGTTCTCACAGCTGAGAAGCTAGGTTAGTTCATCTTGCCTTTCATTTTTGTATCCTTACCAACCTATTCCTATTTACAGGGAGAGCTGTGCACAGCCCAAATCTCAGGCTCCTTCTACAGATTTCCTTTAAAATGCTCCAATGTTTTAGTCCTGTCTCTAAACAGATGCTTACATGTAAGCTTTTGTAACATTCCCTCACAAGCATTTATTTGTTGTAACCTTTTAAAATTGTGTTTAGATGTGACTTATACTCTATCCCTGGCACTGTTCTGACACTGCCCTTGGAGTAGATCTGATTCTTTAGTCTATCTGCACTGGCACTGCACTCAAGTGTTCTTGTGGCATACTTAGTCTAAGCAAGTATTCTCAAGATCTGCCATAAGAAGTTCACTAAATTGTTCGTTTTTCCTATACTAATTGTGAATGAAAAGGAAGACATATTGAATAAAACCTTATTAGCACTCACTTTGGCAGCATATACACTAAAATTGGAATGAATAAAACCTTAATATCCACATTAGAATGTGCTGTTATTCTCAAAGAGATATGATAGTGTGAAACAATCAAGAATTCACATCCTGAAAACTAGAGCACAAATCCAGGTTTCATTGTCATCAGCTATGTGGTCTTACATAAGTTACTCAACATCAGATATGGCTCTTTTATTAAATAAGGATGACAAAAATAGTACCTAAACCATAGGGTTTGGAGGATGCACCAGATTATTTAAAACATTACTTGAATACATAAACTATTCTTGAAAGATACTTGAATATAGGCAACATCAAAGAAAGTCATGGTGTTTATACTATATTTACCAACTCGTTATTACATTTACCAACTCATTGGAATTTTTTCCTCTTTACGTCTCAGAACTCTGTTTATAATTTTTTACTAAAGAATATTGTTAATAGAATTTTTATGGACAAAAGCTCGATTGTGGTATACACTCTTATTATTGGGTCTTCTGAAAATATTTTTATTCTCCCCTCTCATCTTAAATATTTTCACTTGAATTCTATGTTGACATTTGCTAATCATTCAGAAATGTGACTTCGGTCTTCTGATGGTGAGAGCTTTCTGCTTTGAAAGCCCATTGTTTTTCCTTTATGAACCACTTTGGTTTGGGTGTTATTTGGTGTTACTCAGTGCATCTAGTTGGGTATTTCTTTTTGTTTACCTGCAGATTGTTGAACTTGAATTGAAAATTCTTAGCCATTACGTCATTACATTTCTGCTATTTCCTGCACCCTCAACTCTCATTTTGCTGAAAATCTAATCAGATGCTATCTTACTTCAAGCTGAATGAACCACGAGGAAGAGAAATTTATTATCTCACAGTTCTGGAGTCTGAGAACTGATACCATGGAGCAGTCTTTATCTAGGACCTTTCTGATGTACCATAAAGTAGTGGAAACTTTCACATGATAGAAAGTAAAAAAGAAGGTATAGGGGAGCATTCCCTTTATAAGGAAACTAGACCTGTGATAGTGGTCTTTATTCATAAGGGCAGGCTCATAGTTTCTAATCACAACTTAAGTGTCTCATCTCTCCATATTGGAACTAATTTTCAACAGGCATTTGGGAAGGGAAAGACTTTTAAGTTACAAAGATACATAGTAAAATTTTTCATTTGATCCTTCTTTTAACCTCCCTCTTCTGTTTCATCTCTACAACATTCTGGATGATTTTTTTCAATTTACCTTTCATTGCATCAATTTTTTCTCCTTTTGTGTCTAATCCATCCTTAATCTTGACAACTATTAGGTTTGCTTTTAGTTTGAATTAGTATATTTTGCTTCTCTGAGTTCTATTTATTTTTGAAATTTTCTAGTTCAGTTTTATTGTTTAATTTATTGTTCCAGTGGATATTTTAGTATTTTATTTTTCAAGTATAATAAGCACATTTATTGCCAGGCATAGAATCTTCCTGGGACTACTGTGTTTATTTTTAAGGGAATTTTTTAAAAAAGATTTATATTACTTTTATTTGGAAGGAAGAGTTTCAGAGAGGAAAAAGACAAAGATTTATCCACTGGTTCACTCCACAAATGGTCACAATGGCTGGAGATGAGCCAATACGAAACCAGAGGCCATGACCTTCTTCTGGATCTCCCACATTGTTACAAGTCCCAAGGACTTGTGCCATTCTCCTCAGTTTTCCCACACCATAAACAGGTAGCTGGATAAAAGTGGAGCATCTGGGACACAAATTGCTGCTTACATAGGATGCTGGCATAGCAGGTGGAGGATTAACCTGCATACCATGGCATTGCTCCCAACTATGTATATCCTTATTCTCAGTGCCACCTGTCCTGATTTAGCTTATCTATTATGGGGAGCTGTTTTTGTTGAAAATCATTAAGAAAGTCCCTATGAAACCTTGAATAGAGATTTATTCTTCCAAGGAATATCAGATATTTGATGTTTGTTTGTTTCTTTGTTTTTCCTCAGATACCATTCATAAGGAGTCACTTCGTAGTTTCTAGGATTTTCCAAATGTGTGGTGTCTTTATGTTCCAAATCCCTTTGAGTATTGGCTGCTGATTATAAATGCTGAGGAATGGATTCTGTTACCCTACTCTGACTAATTGCAGCGTAATTTCCTCTAGGGTTTCTTTTTGGCTTAATTTACCTCCTGAATGTGTAGTACATCAGGATCCCAACACAGTCAAGGTCTCCTCTTAACACATTGTGTAAGGAAGACCCAGGATTCTCATTTTTACCTACAAGCAACAGGTTGTGAAAACCAATTTACTGTGCTGTTCAGATGAAGGCTGTTATAAGAAACAGGGAAGTGAATGAAGAGAACAATGGACACAATATTGGTTATAGTGTTGGTGATGATAATGTGTGAAGGAAGAGTGAGGAAAAGGGTTTAACTCGCCTGAATCCCTCGTTTTCGCCTCTTTTTATTTCAATAATGTCTTATAATTTTTCCAACTGTACAATGATTAGAAGAATCTTTAAAAATATGTGTTATCAGGACATTTTATCTTTCTCCACAAAGTGGAGTTGGTATAACCCAGGAGGGATAATGTCAGATTATCAAATTATGGGACACATTAGTCATACCAAGTAAAATTGATGAAAATCAGGTATCTCTCAGGATTTATGTTTTGTTTTCCACTTTCTCAGTTTAATTTCTGCAGAGCCTAGTTCCTGGTAAGCTTTTAAGAAGTATTTGTTGACAAAAATTTCACTAATTTATGTATACTCAGTGGAAGTTAAATTACATTGCTTTCCTAGGGGCCCATAACTTTAGAAGTATGATTTTCGAGAAGTTACTAAACTGATCAGAATAAGAAGTTTAAATACCTAAACACTGAAAAACAAAAATGTGGATTCTCCCATCAGTGGATTTCAAATGAAAACAAATGTAAACTGCTAAAATGACTTAAAAAACTTCTTTAAAAAGAAAAAAAAGTTAAAAAATGTCTAATGTATTTTCTTTGGATTCTTTTTTCTGTTGGATGATAATATCATGTGTCCTGAATGTGAGGCTTCTACAGGCAACAATTTTCCAAAATAATTTGTTCACATGAAGAAATATTGCTGTGCAGTCTTCAACTCCACCAACTTTGAACACACCTTACCATTACAGTTGGAGTCCAATGTGTCTCATACATACCGAATGTTTCCAAGTGCATCCTAGTATTTTGATCCTCATCATTTAAGTACAGTGCTTTGAATCTCACATTGACTTAGTGTTTTTTCATTTCAAAATGAAGATGTTAAATTTGGTAATCCACAGCAAATCAAAGCAATGTCTGTGTGAAGTTAATACATTGCTACTGCCTACTGATTAACACATTTCATAGAACGGAATTGCCAACATGAGCATGCTAGCTGGATATTTAAGAAGTTATTGACTTCTGTGCTTCTGTTACCACATTAGGATGAAAATTGACTTTGGCATCTGTTGCTTTTGCTTGCTCAGCCTTCTTCAAATCCTTGTGGTAGCAGTGGGACTGTCAAATTCAGTCTTCCCTTCTCTCTCTGAGTTAACGGATAAGCCAATCAAACTCTCCTTTCCAAGAATTAGAATCTCTAATGAAGCCACAAATGATGAAATGCATTCCATTACCAGAGTGTAAAGGAAATTATCCATGAGTTCCTGATCGGGATACACAAAGCTGCTAGTCTAATTCCTTTCAATACCTGGTTTAAGTTTTCCTTTGAGTATACAAGTTAATCAGTATCCTTTCAATGATGTCTTTTTTTTTTTATTTTGCTTAAAGAATTGTAACTGAAACAAACTTTTTTTTTCATTAATATTTACCATTTACAGATCTCCTTCACACTTCAGAGATGCACTTAATCTCCAAATGCCAATAAGAATTGAGAACAGTGTCACATTCAGAACAGGTCAATATGGATATTGACAAGGAAGACTGCAGCTATCTCAGGAGTTAAGAAGTTTCAAGATCGCTTTTATTCATTGTCTGTGTAATTTATACATGGACAATAATCAGAAGTCTCTTTGGGAATCCTCTATAGATAATGTTGCATCCTTAATTACATAATCCCCTGTGTAATCATGGATTTATCAATATATGGTATAGTATAACTTTTGCTTTCAATGCTTCCCAAATTTCAACACTAATCATTTGAACCAAGTTATATTGCTTATTTTCCATAAGGATAGAAACAGTAATCACAACAGAAAACAATCAATATATGTCATTGTTAAAATATTTCAATTCTGAACATTCCAAAAATGTCCACATTTTTTGATTTAACAATTCTTATCTTGGATATCTAATCATTGTTGCAAATATGAAAATTCATTGAATTCCTAGGCAGAGTTCATAAACATTCAGCAATAATAAGGAGGAGGGTGTAGTCATCTAACAGCACTTCACAGACACTCAAATGCTCATATTCTGGCATAGAAAGTTAGAGGAAGCTGGAATTCACATCCTCGGCCTATCATTGTCTCGAAAGACTTCAAGTATGTTACATCATCAATCAGTGCCTTGCTACCTTCATTTGAAAAAGGGTAGGTAACAATAGTGCAAATACCACTTATGAGATTTAAATATGTTGCAAAAGTCTCATAATCATGTCCTACAAAAGTATTAAAGGTTGTGCCAGTTTTGTAAGCTATGTTATCGTAGCTCTATTTTTGAAAGAGGTAGAGTACAATTTAAACCTGAGATTCATCAAAATTTATCAATTGTTTGTTAAAATAATAGGGTTGTTGCCAATTTTTCAATTTGTTTTTGTATTTTTTGAAAAAATACATTTTTTCATTAAAAAGCAGTCTTTCAAAAGTAAGGTTTCTTTTAGTTATCAAGCTATCTGATTACCTTCACAAAATTACATATAGATGACTTCATTGGGAGTTAAGAATGTATCAATTTAAGAAATAAAAGTATAGAATTGAAACTATCCCTACTTTTTTCCAAAAGTGTTCTTTACAGTAAAATCACAGTATTTTTATTCCCAAAACAATTACACACTTTTGTCCACAGTATTCTCAGATCATGTACTTGTATGTAAGTATTAAGCTCAAAGCTTGCTAATTTTCTATTAATTTTAACATAGAGAACATGCTAAAAGAATATAGCACATGCTGG
Organism: Ochotona princeps; assembly: GCF_030435755.1. Classification (NCBI taxonomy): domain Eukaryota; kingdom Metazoa; phylum Chordata; class Mammalia; order Lagomorpha; family Ochotonidae; genus Ochotona; species Ochotona princeps. Next base: position 29,102,146 of record NC_080843.1, read on the forward strand.
TGTACTCAGCATAACCTAATGAGAACAATACTTTCCTGGGAAATGACCAATCATCCTTGGTCAAGATCCATGTTAATTTTTAGAGAAGCTTTTAGGAGAAAGATTTTTTGATTTGGAAAACACTTCAAAAGAGCTTAAAGTGCTCCCAGGTCTATTCAAAACCTCATTTGCAATGATCAGAGCTGTGTACCAGTTATCTCATGATTTCTGATAGTGGATTCTGCATTAATTTCTGTTGTTCCAGGAATTTATGTAGATAAAGCTCATCTAAGCTTGTCAGTCTTATCACCCTAAGATGATTAGAATGTTAGAGATAGACTAATTAAGGTACCTTAAGATGGGCTGTGGGAGAAGAAAGCCCTGATGACCTAACCTGTAAGAAATAGCCATCACTTTCTGAATTCTCAGAAAGTATCTGGTATCTTACCTTATGTGATTGGTTCGAAGTGAAAAGCCCCCTTGAAACTGTGCTATTTGCTCCCAGGAAGACCAGGAAGAAAGGCACAGGATGGGCTGTTATCAAAGGCTGTTGGTTCCTTCCCTACTATCTTTTTTTGAAAAGAAACATCAATAAACAGAGATAGTGATCAGTGAGCAGGGGACCTTCTATTGCAGTCCTTGGCTCAAGGGCAGAGATTTCCACAGATCAAAGGGACTATCGGAGGCTGGCTGGGTGGCAGTCAGTGCTAACCACCAGCTTGATGAAAAATGTCTCTCAAGGACAGAACAATTCTCCGCCATCATAATGTGTGCTTACATCCAGTTTACCCTATGTGGCCTCCCGCCACCCCCTCACCTCCAGAATTATGTATAAATCACGCATAAATTTGACCTGTTGGCCAGTCCCTTTCTGAGGGCAGTAAATGGACAGTCAAGTTTACATTATAGGTTTTTTTCTTTCTGGTTTTATGCCACCAATATTCCTTAAGGAATCCTTCTCTTCACCATAGAAACCTATCCCGTCATGTTGGTAGACTTTTTCTAAAATATGAACCAACTCCTTAAAAGTCAGCTGTTGCTCCAGACTTGATTTACTAACCATCTTTCTTGGATCATCTTCCATCATTTCCATTGTTAATGCTATTCCAATGAACATGTTATACTATTCCAATGAAAGTGTTGTTTTTCTACCAAACCAGACCTCTTGAGTTGTTCACTCCCTGAACCTTTCTGTCCTATTGAGCTGACCCACAGTTACATCATAGTTCTTTGTTGGCAGCTTGCACTCCGCTCAACTTCAAATCCTGAAGCTTGAATTTCCTCCCTGACATATGTAAAACAGAATTTTGTAATAAATTTAAAGAAATGGAACTTAATGTATCTTAATAACATCTCTTGAATCTATACCTTCAATTGTTAATAAGCCACATCATTCAGAGAATTATTTCAATGATTAATTATGTGTCTTCTAACTCAATTTTAATTTGTGAAGATCCATAAATAAGAATCTTCTTAAAATGCATAACAGCTTCTGAAATAGTCATGTATTTCTTTCAAATCAAAAGAAGAGGATTACTATTGAACTATGTGCGTATATAATTTAGATCACACACATCTTAGCAAATTGAGTATATTCATTATACTGAGTTATTTTATATCCTTCGATAGAAATTTTATTAATTGTGATCTCCACTTACCTCATTCCCAGGCAACAGAATTAATTCTGTCTAGTTTAAAGAAAAACATATTGTATTGAAAGGATAGCAAATAAAAATTGGAAGATTCAGGCTCTACATACATGCAGCAAAAATGGAAGCCTGACAAGTAATCAACCAAACCAGGATATTTCAAGCATTTGAAACTGAATATTTTACTGCTGAACATTCGTGAAAACATTGATGTTTGACACTGTAAGTCCTATTTCGAGGACCTCAATATCAGTCTTCGGTATTATTATCATTCACCTTAAAGTCAATCTTGAGAAACAGAGATCATCATTTGATGCTGGGTTACTTTCATCCCTGGGTTCCAGCAGCAAGCACAGAGCATTCTCTTACACTTTTGTAGGGATAAGGACAGGAGGGATATTGCCTTTTTCCAAGGCACACAGGAGTCTCCTGAAACCAAGAGACATAGTTCGATGTTGGGCTGCCAATAAATGTAGGTATCTATCCACGTAACTCTACGTATTCAAGCCATTCATATTCTTTCAAACTAAACTTTTTTCACCTTGTACTCAAGGGTTGTAATCTTTAAAATTTATAATTATAAACATTCCATACTAACCTTCTAGGTAGAAAGGAAACAGATTTACAGAAATTCATTTACAAATGAATTTGCAAATATATCTCAAGGACAATCTAAAGAAGAAAACAGAAGAGAAATTCTTCTGTGAATGCTTATTAATGCAGGCCACACTTCCTTTGATTAATCCAGAAAAATTTATAAATTCATTTTAAAGATTTGTTGATGATATCAGAGAAACTATAAGACAGTTGACCCAGTGAAGCAGTGGAGGGTGGGGGCATGAAGCCAATGGGAGGCAATGGAAGGATACTGGAACTTAGGGTCACATTTATTCAGTGTTTGGTGAATCCGAACATTCTCACTTGAAGCTGAAAATTTAAATGATCATTTCCAAAGGCTGTATAGCTAAGGAGCAAGGATGAGAGCTTGCAGCTTGGCGTCTGCCTTCACCCTGCCCCAGACCTGACTGTGGGGCAGTCCGTGGAGTGTGCCGGTGAATGGAGGATCTTTATTTTTTGTTCTGTCTTTCTCTGATCTTAAAAATAAGAAAAGGCTCAGATAAATTTGCATTACATGGATTTAAGGCTTTTAAAAGACTTCTCTCTTATAGTAAAAATAACCCAAAACATAGGATGTGGCTCAACTTCAGATGATTCATTTTGCTTCCTTTTCAAAAAAGATTCATTTATTTATTTACTTATTTGAAAGGCAGAGCTACAACGAGGGAGAGGCAGAAGCAAAGAAAGAAATCTCACATCTACTGGTTCACTCCCCAGATAGATGAAGTGGCTAAGGTCAGACCAGGCCAAACTCAGGGGCCAATGGTTTCAGGAGCCCAGGTACATGGTTCATTTTCTGCTGCTTTCCTAGGTCTAGCAGCAGGGAGCCGGATAGGAAGTAGAGCAACTGGGACACAAATTGGTGCCCACTTGCTGCCCCTTAGGCAAACAGTGGCCTAACTGAACTCTGCCACAGCACCAGCCTCAACTTCAGATATTTCATTCCAAGAAAATGGCTTAAAATAATCCAGTTAGAAACCAATCTCCTTTGCTGAATTAAAACATAAATGCTCTCTAGAAAACTTTCTGAGGCACCAGAATATTTCTATGTAGTTTTTTTTTACAAAGATAATGTTTGTCATACGGCACAGGAAGAGATGGGATGACATGAGTTAAAATTAGCAGAAATAAGAAATTAAATAAATGACATTATATATTTTCTGAATATTGAAATAATTTAAAAAATTAATCACCATCTTTTGCATTTACAAGGAGAAAAAAGATATGATTGAGAAAGAAAGTATAGGGTTGGAATAGAAAACTGATGTGTGATATTTAGAAGCATTTTAATCAGAAACAAAGAAGAAACTAGTGGAATGAATATAGATGAAAAGAAAATATCCAGAGGATAGGACAGAGAGACAGAGAATGAAAATACAAAAGATAAATTCAAAGAGAAAATAGTAGAATGTAAAGGTCTGGGCCCTGCGTGGTGGCCTAGCGGCTAAAGTCCTCGCCTTGAATGTCCAGGATCCCATATGGGTGCCGGTTCTAATCCCGGCAGACCTGCTTCCCATCCAGCTCCCTGCTTGTGGCCTGGGAAGGCAGTCAAGGACGGTCCAAAGCCTTGGGACCCTGCACCCGCGTGGGAGACCTAGATCCTGGCTTCAGATCGACGCAGCATCAGCTTTTATGGCTGCTTGGAGAGTGAATCAAAGGACAAAAGATCTTCCTCTCAGTCTCTCCTCCTCTCTGTATATCTGACTTTGCAATAAGAATAAATAAATCTTTTTAAAAAAAGAACATAAAAGTCTAATAAATGATAATAAAGCGTGATAATAATAAAACACAAAGAAAAAGGGAGGCATGAACAAGCCAGAAGCAAACAAATGAGTTAACAGATAAGATTTTAAAAAAGAAGTAAGGGACATAAAGCCTTAGGTTCAAGATCTAGGTCAATAAAATAGAAAAAAATTTTGCAACAAATTGCTTGAAAAATACAAGTGTTTATAACTAGCAAAAATACATTAAATATACAGAATATTACTTGAATATTTTTCCAAGAAAATTCCAGGTTCTAGGTCCAATTTGCTTGGTGTTAAACACCACAAAATATTTGAAGAAGAAATGCTGTCAATCATTTTTCATAGAATAGAATTCTGCAAATCAGGTATTCATCAACTTTATACATGCCGGTACAAACTGAATCACAAAACTAAGGACAATAAAAACAGGGGTAATTACGGGAAAATCTCAATAACACACAAATACTGAACAATATACAAATTTAGCCCAGGAATATGTAGAAAGGATGATATATCATGACCAAATTACACTCATTCCTGGACTGTAATATTGATTTCACACTTGAAATTCAACAGTTTATTTTATATCATTAGTAGAATGAAAGAGGAAACCATTAGTTTATCCCAGTGAATTCAGAAATATATCTGGAAAAATTAAACAAATATTTATCTTAACAACTGCCTGAAGTGGAGCCCACATTGCCTGCGTGCTTGGCCTGTATGCTTAGCCTACCTACACAGTGGGTGCCAAGTCCATGAGCCCTGTGGGTGGGGTCCTGTAGGATCTGGGTCGCCTGGCTCAGGTCCATGGATCCACCTGCAAGAACTGGTAGTCTTCAGTGGAAAAAGAGAGTAGTGGACAGCTGGCCCAGATCCACATGGAAGATATGGCAGCTCATTGAGGATATCTGGTATAGCAAATTAAGGAGGACAAACCAAATTGTACAACTACCCCAGCCAAACAATGACAGCAAATATCTCAGCAAATGGATACTCAAAGTTCGACTATGTCAGCCAATGGACATTGAAAGGGTTCCTTCATCCTTGGATCAGTGAGATTGACAACTTTTCAGAACTATTGGGACCTTGGGTTGATATTGGGTGGCCATTCCCCATCCCTGGGTATTTGGGTTGTTGGGAGGCTGGGTATGGCTTCTCTCCCTATTCTCTCCCCATCCCCACCCTGAAACAGGAAAGAAAAATAGAAAATTTGAAAATGTTTTAAAAAATTGTCGGAAAGGTAAGAAACAAAGGAATTTCTTTAGTCATAAAAGTTACTTACAAAACTATACGACAAACACACTAAATAATTAAAATGGTATTATCTTCCTAAGAGATTTGTGTATTGGGCAAATTAAATATGCCTATTATCACTATCTCTATTCAACAATAAACCGCAAATTTTCATCAAGAAAATATTTCCTCAACAAGCAAATTACAAATGATATATAAAGACATAAAATTGTCATTATTTTATACTATAATTGTATTTATAGAGAATTCAAAAGGACCATAGACACAATATATTAGAATTAGTAAGTGAATTTAACAAGACCAACTCACATAAAAATCAATTGGATGGCAATAAATAATCTCAAATTGAATGTAAAAATTTTAAATGTAGATATAATTTACAAATTTTCAAGCACCCTGAGACAAAAGAATTTGCTAGACCTTTGCATGGGAAACCATAAACACTATTTGAGGAATTGGATAGAGAGATAGTTCCCTTCCAGACCTTTGCTACCCAATATATGTCTCACTGACCAGCAGCGTCAGCGTTTTTGGAGCTATAAGAAATTCAGTGTCTTGGGCTCCATCCCAGATTTACTGAATCAGAGCTATGCTTGAACAATATTGCTTTATGAAGTGTGTGTATGTGTTAAGATCTGAGAAACAATGTTCTAGAAAACCCCAAATAGAAAACTCTCTGTTCTCTATGCTGCTACATAATTTGTCTAACATTTTCAAAATTCCAAGAGGAATATGTGCAAGCACAAATGAATAGGCACCTGCAAGCATTAATATACTGATTTTTTAAAATTTCATATTGTGGCACAGTTTCATAGGCTCTGGAATTCCCCCAACATCTCCCCGTGCCCTCCCCCCATAGTGGATTCCTCTACCTTGTTGCAGTATTACAGTTCAAATCCAGTCATGATTCCTTCATTGCAAGCATGTACCACTGATTTTAGAATGTCTGGAAAGTGTTGAGGACCAGGAAGAGCTGCAAACTCCTGAAGAAGTGTAATATTGAGAAGGTGCTGTACTCTAGTAACTGAATTATATAGAGTTCGGTCAGAGAAGCAGACACATTAAGAAAAAGATATAGAGTCCAACTTCTGTGTCTATCAAAATTGCATCCACAGATTTCACCAAGCGCATATTAAACCTAGTAAAAGAAAAATGCACCTTAACCAAACTTGTAAAGCTTTTTCCTCTTATTATTCCCTAGATAGTACTAAATGACAGCTGTTTTCTTGGCGTTTACATTACATTAGATGTTAGATACAGAGATGGTTTAAAGCACATGGCATGATTCTCATAGGCTACATGCAAAAAGGTGTGACGATAATCTGTGAAAGTCACATCCAAAGACTGTTATTGACTAGAGTTCTGGATCAAATACTCTATGATAGTGAGGAAAGAGACTTAAACTTACAGGATTGTGGGGGTTTGTTTAAAGTAAAATCTATAAAAGGTTATTATTTTGTATCTGATTCTGAAGCTTGAAGCCTATGGAGCAGGTAATTGAAAGAGAAGAGGGATGCCAATTGAGGTAGGGCAAAACAAAGTTAAACTCAAGCCTGTATGCTGACCACAGAATGATGACTGGACCTTGCATTAGTTCTCATTACTGCAGTCTTGATAGGGTGGGAGTTCTGCAAGAGAACCTGGCACCTTTTAATACGGACTTAAATGTGTACTGACCTGAGAAAGGCTGAAGAGGATTTAGGGAAAGTTGGAACAACTGCACTCCTTTATGCTACATCACACCAAAGTGAGTAGAACTACAAATGTGCATGGTGAAATTTACTTTGATGTTACAAGCCCAGGAAGTAGTATTGTTGTTATGTTAATACAACCATTCATGTCTTTCCCAGAAAGTATCTGGTGGCCTACCTTAATCTGAAATGCACAGGACAAGGGATTGCAGTGACTAGGTTGGCCTAGCCAAGTTAACATACTACAAAGCCATCATTAGCTGTAGTATTTACTGCGAAGACAAGATAGCAAACCAGATGGAAGAGCTGCGAGCACAGAAACCTAATCACACAGGAGTGGATATTTGGTTTACATTAAAGTGATCAAATCAAAAAGTACAGATTTGTGTTTCCTAGATTCCATTTCTATTTATCTTTTCTCTTTATTCCTTTTTCATTTCAAATAACTAGTTAATTGACTATAAGTTGATGCTGAAAGCTTGGAAGAAACGTAAATGTATAAGTGTGCATACACTTGACCTAAGTGTCAATCCAGGCGTACAGGCAGCTAAGTTACACCCAACCCTCTATCGTTGCTGGATATAGCTTGAGGAGGAAGTTGGCACACGAGATGTTTTTAAACCATACATTTTGTGAAGAGTTTATATTGATTTGTTATTTATTTTTGATTTTTTGTTGACATTTATAGTGTACAGCATGTACAATTCATTACATGGAGACAGCATGGTAATGGTCAAATGAGAGTAATTAGCATTTCCAACTCTTCACACATCTATCATTTTGACTTGGGAAATTTCAGATCCTTGCTGACTAGTTATTCTGAAATATGACATAAGTTGTTATAGTTTACCGTTACCTTTGCGTACTATGGAACACCCGTTGAAGTGCATTTTGTTACAGTTTGTCCAACCTGTCTCTGTCCCCACTCTTCTACCTTCATGACTGCTAATGATCACTGTTCTACATTGTTTCTGTGTGGCTGACTCTTCTGGCTTCCATTAATTAGAATTTATGATATTTGTCTTACTGTCTCTGGATTATGGGCATATGTACCTAATGGAATAGTATCAGCCACAAAAAAAAAGGAAAGAAAGAATGAAACCATCGTCTATGGCAACTTGGACATAACTACAGGACATTACTAGGGAAAATAAGCTCAGAACAGCTTACATCAGGAAAAACAAAACAAACCAAAACAAAAAAAAACATCACCACCAGAGCTCCAATACCGTGAATCATGCCCATAGTTAGTTTCAAAAATTACATTCTAGGAGGTAGATACCATCTTTTCCCTATAAAATTAGAGTTTAAACATATGGCGTATAATCTACAATTTGGATGCACATCATAGTATTTGATGAGTGCTGTGTTACGGGCAGGCGTGAAAATCACAACCAACTCTTTAAAATCTCAAATGAAAAACTTAAAATTAGAATTTAGTTCAAAGACATATTTTCTAATATATTTTGCCATCCAAAAATGCCAAAATAATACTTGGATAAAGTAGTACTGACTTTTCATGTGTTTGAAGTCTTCAAGTTAATATATATATGTAAATATTTTAAAATCAGAGGCGAGAGAGACTGAGTATGGATTATTGGGCTATCCTTTGCTGCTTTCACAAGCACATTGGCAGAAGTTGTATCCTAAGTGGAGCAGCCAAGCCTTGAACCAAAACCCATATGGGATGGTGGTGTTGCAGGTGAAGGCTTTGTGCATTCAACTACAACACTGTCCTCACAAGGTATTTTTAAAACAACATTTTAATAAGTACTATACTTTTGATCCATATGGAAATTGGCTGAACTATGGTTATTTTCAGAATACTAATAAATATAACCATCCCATCAATAATATTTTTGAGGACTGATCTAGCAATATGAGAAAGCAGTGGAAGACAGTCTTTGGACCTTTGCATTTATGTGGGAGAGCTAGATGAAGTTCCTGGATCATGGCTTATATCTGGCTCGACCTCTGGCGGCTTTGATCTTCTGGAAAGTGAATCAGCATGTGAAAGATTCTCTTTCTTTTTCCCTTTTGGTGACCCTTCCCCAACTCTTGCTTTCAAACAAATAAAATAAAATATTTAAGGAACTTTTTTTTTCAACATGAAACTGATGTGGTTTAGCACATAAAGCACCTGCCATTGATGACAGCATCCTGGGTGTTTTATTTCCAATCCAGCTCCTTGCTAATATGCCTAGAAATGTAGCAGAGGTGGACCAAAGTACTTGGGCCCCTGCCACCCATGTGCAACATTCTAAGACTGAGCTGAACTGTGGGATTACCCCCCAGTCTCAGCTCCTGCTAGCTGATGCTGCGGAAGACCCAACTAGCCTGCACTTTCCTCTGGCTCATGCATGCACCAGTGGATATGGTCATTTAGCGGAGTCTTGCTCTTCTCCTAACACAGCTCACATGTAAGTCAGTGGGTTTTGTAGCACTGCCCAGCCTGGTTTTCTCCCAGTTCCAGCTCTCACGCTCACCAGTGGGAACAGTGGCCCAGCATGGGCGTCCTAGAAGCCCCTTTACCAGGCTTGACCTCTACCCCGGGTCTTACGTGTGCTGATGGAAGCTGTTGTCCTTCTCTGGCACACCTTGCCTCACCTTGGGATTCAAAAGAGGCTGTTGCAGCCTAGCTGGGCTCAGCCTGCTTCCAGTTCCAGCTCAACGTGGTGGGTACTACAACCTAGCCTAACACAGACTACCCCCAGTCCTGGCCCTATTGTGAACTGGTTGGTATTGCAGCTAGACCCAGTTTGTGCCGCACCCCATCCTATTTCTCATATCTGCCAGTGGGTGTTATGAACTGGCCAAGTCAGGCAAACACCCAGATCTAGTTACAAGTATGCTAGCAGGTACTATAGTCTAGCCTGGTGGACTGCTCCTAGCTTTGGTTCTTGTGCTCACCTGAAGGGACTGCATCTTAACAGAGGAATTCCCCAAGCTGCTCTACCAAGTCACCTCTCAGTGACAGATCTCAAACGCACCTGTGAGTACTTGACCTAGCTTCACATGATCCACATCCTGTCCTGGCAGGAACAGAGGCTTTGTCTGACTGGTCCACACCCATTCCAGCTCTTATAGTTGGGTGCTACAGCCCAGTCCTGCCTGCTCACCCCCAGACCCAACTCTCCCATGGTTCAGTGGGTGCTGAGACCTAGCACAGCTTGTCCTATACCTACTTCGGCTCCTGTGAGCACTAGCAGGTGCTGGATCTTAGCCCAGTCTGGCACATCCCAGGCACATCCACACCTCTGCTGAGGGATGCTGCAGCCATATCTATCCCAGTCGCTGACTCCATTCCTGCTATCACGCTCACTAGTGTGAACTGCAGGCTAGCTAGGGTGTCCCTTTAGCTCACCTACCAGGCCCGGTCCCAGTTACAGATCTTGCATGCAGTGGTGGTTGATCTGACCCAGGCTGGTAAAATCCATCACCCAGCTTGGCCTTTGCCACTAGATGCTGCAACCTCGCTTGGTCTGGCCTACCTTCAGTCCCAAATTTTGCTGGTGGGTGTTGCAGCGCAACCCTGATCAGCTTGTACATGGCAAAACCTGCACCCCTTCGTCGGTCTTTTGTGTGCTGGTGGTGTTATGGCCTGGCCTGCCCAACATCTAATTATTGGGTGCACCTGCAGGTGCTACAGCCTGGACCAGCCTGGCCTGCTCCCAATCCTGGTACCCATGAGTGTTGATGAGTTCCATGTTCATGCCTTGCTTAGTCTGTCACCACTCACCGCTTGAGCAAAGCAGTTGGTGTGGCAGTCCCACAGGGGTGAGCCTATGAATCCCCCATAGAATCTGCTCCCAGACCAGGTTCTCTCATATACTTTGGGTCAGCCTGACATGGTCCACCCCTTACCCCAACACTGGAGGATATTGTGGTCAAGCCCTGCCAAGCAGGCCTCCTAGCTGTGACCCTCACATGCTGTGACAGATGTTGGTTGATACCAACAAGCCCAACTCAGGTCTGCCATGTGGGCGGTGCCCTAGTTTGGTCCTGAGTGTCCTCCAGTTTCCCTCCTCTAAGCCACTAGGTCTCAGCCTCATCATTTACCTGCAATTGCAGTGGCCTGGTTGGTGGAAGTTCCACAGAAGTCACTCCTCACCTGTCACATTTTCCCTCTGCAGTCTTCTCTCTCACACATCCCAGATCCTCTTCCCTGAGCAATCCAGACCCTTCACGTGAGTTTACAGATTCCCAAGCCAGGCCTCTGTTGGTGTGTTATGCCAGCCTGGGTCCCTGCTCAGGGACCACACATGGAGCTAGTACCCCAAACCCCCATCTATCCATCTGTCAGTATGCCAGTGTCTGTCCCCTACATATCTTAAAAAAAAAAAAAGAATAGGCATCTTTGTTGGTACATTGATACAATTCACATAAATTTGGCATTAGCCAGGCCCATGATGTCCTCTAGCTGTCAGCTGCTTTCTCCTAACAGTGTAACACTTGCCTAGATGCAATGCAACCTAGGCAGTTGCCTACAGCTAGGGGAAGATTTTCAACCTGTCAACCTGTACAACTTCATGAACGATTTCCAGTGTGTGTGTGTGTGTGTGTGTGTGTGTGTGTGTCTTCATCCCTGTATCATCCAGGTCTAACATTTCATTTGGACTCTTTTGTTTAGATTCCTCTTATAGCCACCAAAGAAACTCACATGCTTGAACCCAGAGGTCGTCCCCAGGCCTCGCCTTTCTTGACCTTTCCACAGCATTTCACCCTCTTAATGGCTTCCACTATTCAATTACTTCTTCTCTTTGATTGTTGATTTTTTGTCCTTATTGTCCAGTTGCTTACTTAACTGATTTAAAAAATATTGATGCCAGGACCCTACCTCTAACGTTCTGATTTAATTGGTTTCAGGTGCAGCTGAAGAGCTGCAATGTACAAAAAAGCTCCATGTGTGATTAAATGTCCAGGGCCAGGGTTCAGAATCACTCATCTACAATTTTACAAGGCTTCACTCTGTCCCAGGTTCATCTCCCACCTCTTATTCATGAGTGCTTTTCTTTATTCCTTTTCTTTTGAAGCTGTGTATTTCTCTGAACTCCAGAAATATCTCTACTTGCAGCTTCCACAACTAAAATGTATGCCCAACCCAAGGGTTATTTTCCCTCTCCTATATAAAGAAAACTCTGCCCTTCTCTAATGAAGAAGAGGACAATACCGAGAGGGGAGCTTGTTTCCCTATAATCATTCTTAAGGAGGTTTGGGCAAACAATTGAGTTCCTTTGTCTTTCTTTGAAATAAGATAGCCACCACTCCATCCCAAGCGAAGCCAGCACTGGTATCGGATCCTGAAGGCCCACTTTCAATTTTCTTAATGCAGAAGGAGGTCAGAGATCAAAATCTTTACTCTTCACCAAACAGGGTCAAAAAGGCAATAGATATTATTTTTTATTTCACTGTCTTTGAAAAGTGGATGATAGAATGAATTATAATGTTGTCATTTAAAACATGGATTTCCATGTGCTGAAGGTCAACTCATGTTCTAAAATTAAGGAAGGCCAGTAAAGGTTAGGCTCTCAACCCCTGAACATGGATTTCTTCTCAATGTTTTCTCTTTATTCCTGTGGAACAGTTTGCTCTATTATTACCCCCTGTATCCCCACTGCTATTATTTAATCCTTTCAACTTGCAAACTATATTAAAATAAGAAACTTAGTGCTCAGACTAATTTTTTATTTGAGCCCATACACTAACCAGATGTATTCTGTCACACCATGCTAGTATATGCTGTTTGATGTTGTGTGTCATAGTCTTTTTTAAATTATTCACATATTGAATTTAAATTTATGCAATAAAATAAAAAAGAGAATATGCTTTCTTCATTTGCTTTTTTTTTTTTTTGCTGCTATTTATCCACATCACTTTTTTATGTAAATGGCAAATCTCCAATTTTGAAGTTTTATGCTAGTGCCTGAAATCCAAGAAGGGTGAGAGTTGTTATTTTCATTGTTGGGGAAACAAAAATGTACCTGTGATAATTCTTGTCTTTGATTACTGCTTCTTCAAAGGATTTAAACCAGAATGAAAGCCTTTGAAATCTTCAGAGATGAGGAGACATGAGAGTTATTCTGTATGCACTGGATAAACAGATGTCTTTGCTTTCAAACCAAATCTGAAAAAAATATAATCACAAGCTTCATCAGCAACAGAGAACAGGTTTTGCAGGTGTACAATGCTTTCTATTTTATTAATGTGAAATGGAAGAAATAATGTCATTTTATTTCTTTTTCTTGTCTAAGAATTTAGTTCCAATTAACATTTCAGAAAACTCTTCTTTAAATATTTCAGGAAACAAAATTCCTTGTGTAGGAGGAAAAATATTTCTTTTCTTGTCATTCTAGGTACAAATAAGCACTAACAGAATTATATTGATTTCTTGGGAAGCTGAGATCATGAGAAAATCTAAATTATTCAAATGATCCAAGTCTGGTTATCAAAGCTGTTCTGAGACATCCGTTGACTTCAGAATGAATTTCTCATATGAAGCATTTGTACAATTGAGCTCTGATACTGAGAAAAAATTGCATTAATAGACTTTGTATTTTTGTTGCTGATGGTCAAGAATGTATAACTCACCCTTTGGACGTCAATGGCACTACGGCTCACTAACTCCCAGCAGACCTAATGATGGAACCAATGAAACAATCTCTATCCATTATATTCACCACCTTTCTAAGATAAAAGCATTCCTGATATACTTGTGGTGACAAAACAGAAAGAAGAAAATCATATTGTCTATGGACCAGAATGAAACCTTTTGCCAAATAAACATGAATAAACTTTACATTTAAACACTAAGTAAAGTCCAAAAGACAGTTTAATGTGATGAGCGACCCTTATATTAACTGGTGAGAAATAGTGTGTTTATATTCCTAAACTTAATTTACTGTGTATTTGAAGTCCCACTCCACCATTTAGTAAAAATACTAATCCAATCAACTCGAAGTAAACATAATGTACTCTAAAATACCTTTGTTTATTCTTTTGCTTCACCTGGAACTTTGGGATTATCTTCGTCTCTCCTTCCTGCCACATTTGCATTGAAGTTTCAAGGGCTTATATGGATCAAAGCTCTATGTGTTCATCAACCTTCTACACCTGCTTCTGCTCAACTTTCTGTATTAGTTTTCTATCATGGTGCAACACTTCATCACAAACTTGGCTGCTTCAGAAACCACTCATTTATTATTTCAGAAGTCTTTTGGCTGTGTTTGCTTCAAAACCAAAATAAAGATAACAGTTGATTGATGATTTGCAGCTTCTATTCAGGCTGTGGGACTGTCTAGCTCCTTCCAGCTGCAGGAGTGAGATCACTTGATAGACATAGGGTTGGGTCACTCTCAGCTCCTAGAATCACTCTCCAGTGTCTACAGTGACCTCATTCTTACTTGAGCTAAAAAAATGCATGGTCTAGATTTCTGATGTACTTGGCTTTAAGCTATAGAAAATTCTATACTTTTTAAAAGAGTTGGTAATTACATTAGGCTCACTTAGATAATATCCCTTTTGATTAATGCAAATAAAACTAATAACTTTATTTACATCTGTGAAAGTCCTTTGCCACACATTGTGACATCATACCTTCCCACTCAAAATCCTGAGCATTAATGTTGGAAATCTTCTGTTCCCCTGGTCCCCATGGTTTCCAGGAGGTCCATGCCCTGTATGTCTTGAAATGCCTTTTCTCTAGCCAAGAAGTTATGTCTGAGCATGCCATGGAAAAATCTGCACAATCCCTGTGTCCTTGGTAGGCTGTTGCAAACCCATGAGAAATTCTCTTCATTAGGTCTGATGATTGTTGATTGTTTATATTCATTGTTGGAAAACTTAAGATTTGACTTCAGAAAATATTTTTCTTTAACATCAGTTCATTTATTATTGGCAAAATCACAAGGCCATAATTGCTATAGGTGGATTTTCAGAACAAGCAATTCTAGCCAAGGCAAATCATCTCAGCCTTGACTCTTGTCATTCTTAGCAAATTTAATTCCTTCTGTTCCCTCTATTTAGGAGATGTCAGTTAGAGATCTATTTGTTTTCTAAGAGTAATGATAACATACAAGAGCTTTACCAAATGTTTTCCTTAATGCTTAATGCTGGGTGAATAGACATTCAGAGTACAAGCCTGCTTTTGTACGGTTAGAGTCTAATTCATGCTTGCCACACATCTCTTTTTGATCTAACAAGGCAACCCTATTCACTCTTGACTTTCATGCTATGATTTGTGAGGCTGGGGGACTTACCCATATCCCAACCATCACAGGGGAAACAGGTACAAAACTCCAGAACAATTCTAGAATTTCAGAATGGGCCATCTCTCTGCCTCTTTCTTCACTTCCTTCTCATTTATTCTGTAGCTTTATCCTAATATGAACTAACTTTACATTTCCTGCCATTTGTTCAAAACTAGATTTGAGGACTTTCAAAATTAAGAAATGTCCCAAACTGTTTTCTTTACAGTTGTAAATTTGGCCTTTAAGTTTGTCTCTCTCAAATGTTGTAATATCTTATTTGCATTTAAAAATGCGAGCATAGCTACAATGTGTTTAGTATAATAGTTAGGACACTACTTGTCATCCCGTATAACAGGGTTTGAGTTAAAGTTTCAGTCCCGTACGATTCTAACTTCCTGCTAATGCACACTCTAGGAAGCAGCAGGTGGCAATCCATGTGTTTGGGATGCTGTCACTCACATGGGAAACACAGTCTGAGTCTCTGCTTGCTGGTTTTGGCTGGCTCAACCCTGTCTGTGGCAGGCATTTGGATGGTGGATCACAGAATGAGAGCACTTTTTCTCTGTCTCTCAAACTAGTGGAGTTTTAAAAATGTTAAACAAAACACAAAATCAGAATTTTTGCCTTGGATCCTATGCAATAACCTAGTGGCTAAATCTTCACCTTGCATGTGTTGGGATCCCATATGGGCATTGACTTGTGTCCCGACTGCTCCACTTCCCACCCAGCTCCTTGCTTGTGGCCTGAGAAAACAGTAGAGGACGGCCCAAAGCCTTGGGACCCTGCACCCGCGTGGGAGACCCAAAGGAAGCTCCTGGCTTTGGATCGGCTCAATTTTGGCATTTGCAGTGACTCGGGGGAGTAAACCGGTGCACAAAAGATTTTTGTCTCTTCCTCTCTCTGTAAATTTGTCTTTCCAATAAAAAAATAAATAAGTCTTTTAAAAAAAGAATTTTTGCGTTCTCTGTCTAATAAAGGATGTTGTATTGACTGTTGAAGAGTCAAGTTTGCAAGGACAACAAGGAATGTGGTGAAGAGATAGGAAACACAGCCAGTAAGGCTCCCAACTGCCAGGCCCTACTGTAAGGGTGATCTGACAAGCATCCTTCTTAAGCAGTCTGTAACACTGAAATAACTGTTGGTAAACTTTCTGCAAAATTTTGTTTTCTTGTTATTTCTGATTAAGTTTCAATAGTAAGTAGTAGGGAGGGGGTTGGCAGATGAAGTAGGGTTCCTAGACACAAATTCTAAACAACCCATTCTTTTTTTTTTAAAGATTTATTCATTTTATTACAGTCAGATATACACAGAGGAGGAGAGACAGAGAGGAAGATCTTCCGTCCAATGATTCACTCCCCAGGTGAGCCGCAACGGGCCGGTACACGCCAATCCGAAGCTGGGAACCAGGAACCTGCTCCGGGTCTCCCACACGGGTGCAGGATCCCAATGCATTGGGCCGTCCTCGACTGCTTTCCCAGGCCACAAGCAGGGAGCTGGATGGGAAGTGGGGCTGCCGGGATTAGAACCGGCACCCATATGGGATCCTGGGGCGTTCAAGGTGAGGACTTTAGCCGCTAGGCCATGCCGCTGGGCCCAGCAACCCATTCTTAAATCAGGAACCGTTAACAACTTGCTATAAGGAACAGCATTCAAAAATGAATTTCTAATTGATACCATATCCATACCTTAAAATAATATTAAAATTTTAATGCCATATAGATTAATAACTTCATAGATCTCAGTTTACTAAGAAAGTAAATCTTTTTCTGAAAATATTTACTTGCTTTTGAAGAGAGAGATTTCTCCATCCACTGGTGCACTCCTCAGATGACTGTAACACTGGGACTGGGCCAGGTCAAAGCCAGGAGCCTGGAGCTTCAACCTTGTCTATCTCACAGATTCAGGTGACCAAGGACATCAGCCATCTACCACTGCTTTCCCAGCTGCATTATCAGGCAGCTGGATTGGAAGCAGAGCAACTAGGACTCAAACTAGCATCTACCTGGGATTCCAGTTCCCATTTGGAATGCTGGTGCCACAAGCAGCACCTTTGCCCACTAAGCCACATGTCAACCTCAAGAATTATGACCACTTGAACCAACCAGTTGTAGAGGTTCCACAAAGGGCTATCATCCATGAACATACCCTGACCAATTTCTCTACCTGTGCCAGGCAATCCTATTGGGCAGAAGCCTTCATCACTCTAGTCAGGTTATTTTTGTCTTGATAGTCTGCCCCTGTAGATGGAGGCCCTTCCTGTACTGGTCTACTTCATTCATGGTTAAGAAATCAGAAGTAGGAACACTGTAAACCAAGAGAGTCTCTGTAGATCTTGTGCAGGAATATTTAGTCTATCAACCCCTGAAGTATTGTAAGATTCTCATTCAGTACATACATTTCTATTAATATTTGATCCTCTTGATTTTTATGCTTAAAATTTAAATTTTCTTGGTGTCAGCATCTGGAATGCTTAATTGTTTTCTCAAGTTTCTCTAACTTTGCAGGGCTAAATCTCTAAATCTATTGTGTTTGGGTGTAGCTTTTAGACTTGTTCATGTGGATTGAGGATCCTTGCCCCAAGGAAAGAAATTGTTCCAGTCTCTCAGCTTGATGGCAGACTTATTTAAAAGGGTATTTACATCTCTCTACGTTGTTAGGATGAGAGCCTGAGTGAGCTAATATTTTAGTACTGCTCAGCTTTTAACATCTTCCTTCAATGTTTAACTTCATGGGCAAAGTTGATATCCAGCAGCTTTCCTGCTCGAAAGTAACCCAGCCCTTCGGATGTAGCATCACAGGAGACTAATGCATGGACTTCTGTACAGCCCTGCCCAGTTGTCCCCTCACAGATCACTGCAGATTCTAGCCACTCATCTGCCTGCTCCTATCATCTCTGACTCTTGAGTTTAGTGCATTGCTATGTATGTGTTGATTGCAGTTCTCTTCTTACAGCTGCTTAATTGTCCTCAGACTGAGAACTGGATGATTGGTTTTTTTCAGCCAGGGAACAAAGTTCTGTAATATTTGTTATCCAAAGCTGAATACTCATATATTTTTTCAATTTCTCCATCTGTTTGCTGATAGAAATCCAGTCCAACAACGATTATTCAATCGCAGTTGGAATCAGAACTCCAATTGATGCATTCTGACACAAACCATTTAATCCCTTAGGACTACATCATTATTGAGTATAAAATGAAATAGCTTATGTCTGTGATTTACTTGCCTTAAATGTTTTGTGGAAATACAATGGCTACTTCAGGGTCTGCTGAGACATACAAAAGTCAACTTCCCAAATGCTCTGATTTTCATTACCATACTGTGAGTATTTGTTTAACTTCCCAATCTGCAACTTCTAAGTGGTAGAGCTCTATATTATTCAATATAAAAAAATCCTGTTTTTCTATATTGATTCTGCAAATATTTATTAAAGAAACTATTTCAAGAATGTATATTTTCACAAATAAGTTTTAATATCCTCCTCTTTGAAATTGTCTTCCATGTTGTCAACAACCTGCATCTTATATTTCTCAATGTTCACATTTATGTATGTTTCAGTAATTCATTACCTAAAACATTATTTATTGTCCATTAAATAAGCACCAGACTCTGTTGCCTGCTGAGAATGTAATGAGTGACTGAGAGCCAATACCTTCCTTTCAGGAGCTCTGGCTAGTAAAAAAAAAAAATCTCAGGCATACAAAGAATGAAGGTTAAGTAATAAAACTGTGCCCAAAATATTTTCAGGTTGCTGATGAATGTCATTAATGTTTGTAGTGGTTTCTGATAAAAACTTCTGGAAAAGGCTAACTTCAATCTGTGAGATTCAGAGAGAACAGACAATCATGGTTAAGAAATTTAATCCTGATGTTGGTACTGATTGACTATGAGACCATTGGCAAACATGTACACTTTTCTCAGTTTTGGTTGGAATACTTGTCTCACTCCCCGTGTTTTTCTTTCTAAAGTGAGAATAATAATGCTTACCCTGATATTTTGCTGCCAAGATTAGAAACTGAAATAATGTCGGCCTTTAAATAATACTCATCACCATTTTGTTATACAACATGACTGGCTTACCATTGTCACATAAATTTTTCATTTTTTTACTTTTAAATCTTTTTATATTTATTATTATTATCATTTTATGATACAGTTCCATAGGCTCCTGGGATTTCCCTTATCCCAGCCCCAATTCCCCTCCCCCCTTCCCCATGCCTAGTTCCTCTATATCATTACTAAAGTATAGTTCTTCATACACAGTCATATGTCCATCATTGCGGGCACGGACAATGGCAGAGAGTCCGACATCCTATTGTCAAGATATAGTAAACAGTTTGATTGTAAGTCCATCTTTGTCTGGAAGTGGGGATGCATACTGCATTGCATGCTCACATCTGGATATGTTAGTCTCCATTTCACAGTTACTGCACATCCCCTTAAATGAAAAGTCACAATACAAAATCAATAATAGGAAGAAAAATAGAAATTTACAATGCCATGAAGTTAAATAATGTGTTACTAGATATGACAATCTCCATTACACAGCTATTATACATCCCCTTAAATGAGAAGCCACAAAACAAAATCAACAACAGGAAGAAAAAAGAAATTAACAACACCAAAAAGTTAAATAACATGCTACTGAATGACTAATGTGTCTCATCTTCTGTTGTCATTTTACTGGGATGTTCTTTCCATTTGCCTTTGGTTTTATTGGGTGCTATTCCTCTCCTCTGCAAACAGAACATCTTGAAGTATCATTTGTAGGGTAGGATTGGAAGAGGAAAATTGTTTCAACTTTTCTTTACTGTGGAAGAATTTTATTTCATTTGCAAAGACAAAGGAAAGTTTTGCTAGATATGTTATCCTGAGCCTACAATTTTCTGCTTTTAGAATCTAGAATATGTCACTCCATTCTCTTCTTGACTGTAGAGTTTCCTGTGAGAGATCTACTGTGAGTTTAATTGGCATTCCTTTATATCTCAGTCAATTTCTTTTTCACATGCACATTTAAGGATCTTTTCCTCATGTTAGACTGAATAGAGCTTGATTATCCTGTGTCGTGGTGCAGATCACTTTTGATCAAGCCTGTTGGGAGTTCTGTGCCCCTCCTGGATGCTGTTTCCCAATTCTTTCTCCAAATTAGGAAGCTTTTCCGTTATTATTTCATTAAATATATTTGTAAAACCAGTTTCTCTTTTGGCACTTTCTGGGACTCCCATAACTCTTATATTAGGCCTCTTAATAGAGTCTTTTAATTCTTGAATACTTTTTTTGGCCTGATCCAGCTCTGCTTCCAGCTTTTTGTTTGCTTCCCCTTGGTGACAGGAGATTCTTCCAATTCTGGTTTCTTTCTTCTGCATGCTACATTCTATTTTGAAGACTGTCCACTGCACTGTTAATTTGTTCTACTGTGTTCTTAATTTCTGATATATCACCCTTGATTTGCTTTATTGTCGTTATTTCTTGTGTAACAAATTCCTTAAATTCTTTGAACTCTTATATGTGCTTCTCATTGTTGATCAGAAGCTTTATAATGTGTTATCTGAATTCCGTATCCCCATTTTCTCGATGTCTTTCTCAGTTAACGGAGGTTGTCATAGGGTTTTACTCCTTTGCAGGGGAGTCTTCAGTAATATTCATGCTGCTCTGTGCCTTTGTGTCTTCTTTTGCTCTTGGTCATTGTATTTATAGTTATCAGAGTCTTCTCCTTGGGGCAGGTTTCTAAGCTCTGTTACCCACAGGTCTACAGTTCAATTTACTTATTGCCATTGGTACACAGCTGTTAGTTTGCAGCCAATTGTGCCACTCCCTCCAGCAAGTTCCAGGACTGGGTTCTTATGTTAGATTTCCACCATGGTCTCTGTAGCCCCAGCTCCTGGATCACCACTCTCCACCTCCTGTGATACCATGCTGAGGTTGCACTGTTGTCTCTGCAATCTTTCTCCCACTTCCGGTTAAAGCAGGTCCCAGGATTAGGGAGACACCATGTATCCCATATAGTTAGGTTGTTGTTGGTGCTGATCTTGCAGGAACCTGTTGGCTGTTAGGCCTGGGTGTCACACGGACCTATTTTTGACCCATATGATACCACAGTCTGTATTATTTTCCTGTGTGGACCAGTGCAATTCGCTGAACTCAGTGAGTTCTCACAAGCTCACTGTTGTCCCCTGTAGTCCTAAAACTTTTGCCACACTGTACAAAATGGAGCCTTATGTACCCCTATTAGAGTTCTTGATCTGTTGGCCATCAGGTCTGAAGGCTACCCACACCTCTCTTGGGTGGAACTTGTAGAACGCCACATTGCTGCAGTTCCACTGAACCAGAAATGAGATCACTCCCAGCTCAGCATGTGCTCAGTCCCTTCTTGCCTTTGCTTCCTTAGGCAAAATGGCTCCCAATTCAGCTTTATGGGGTTGACTGGGCTGTGAAATCCACCCTGTTCTCGCACTGCCCATCTGGGATCTGCTGCTCTGTCTCTGCTCCTGGTCAAATCAAACAGACCAGCAGGATGGACAGTTCTTCGGTTCACTTCCCAAGCTCTCAGTGAAAGTCCCTTCCAACCTTGTTGCTGGTGGAGTTCAGTTCACCGTCAGCTGAATGCCACTGGAGTATCAGTGACTGCAACAGCACACCACTGTTTTCGCTGCTTTCCTGTGTCTGTCAGTCTCCAGGTACCCCTTTGCTGTAAAATTAACACTTTTGCTTTTAACTAAGTAATCAATACTCTTCTAAATAAATTTTATAATGAATTTGTTTACCAGCATATTTATCATCAAGTGCTTACCATTCCTTTGCCGGAAAGTTCCCATCTAGCCTCACCTTGTTTTGTTTAAAGATGTTCTTTTTACATTTGCATGGGAAGCAGTGCATGTGGTTCAGAGGCAAAGAATTTTCTAGCTTCTGTTTTGCCTAAAACAAGGAAACTCCATATTTCATCATCATGTATTGATTTTTAAGTTACAAATGTATTTAAAAGGAAAAGAGGCAGAGGGGAGGGAGCAGAGAGAGACAGATATTGTGAAAGAGAGAGAGAGAGAGAGAAAGTGCGCTCATGCCCTGTCTGCTGGTTCATTCTGCAAATGTGCACCACAGTCAGCAGTGGACTGTCAAGGCCACAAGGCAAAGAATGGAACCAGGTTTCTCTCGCAGGTCGATGAAGCCCACTGACTTAAGCCACCACTGCTGCCTCCCAGGATTTGCATGGCAGAGAACTGTAGTCAGCAGCGAGAGTCAGCAACTGAACGCATGCAGTTGGATGTGAGACGTGAGGTCTTAACTAATATGATGAATACTTGCCCTCATCCTAATTTATTTTTTTGAATTTTTGTTTGGATACAAGATTCACAAGAAAGTTGAGAAGACATAATATAGTAGGATTTCCCAGGTATTTCTAATCCGGTTTCCTCTGCTGTTAACGTCTCCCAACTGTAGTATGCATTCATGAAAGCTAAGAAATTGACAATGACATGCTAATGGCAATTAAACTTTGTCTTTCATTTGATTTCACTGCGTTTTCTTTTCCTGTTTCTATTTTAGGATCCAATCTGGGCTATCACATTGCATTTAGTTGTTATGTCTCCTCAGCCTCTTGCCTGTAACAATTCCCAGCCATTCCTTGACAGCCTTACAGAGTAACCAGGTGTCATACGTAGCACACCTAAGTCTGGGTGTGTGCAATGTTCCCTAAGATGAAAAGAGTTAGTTACCACTAGATTTAAATAATTTCTTTTTCTGAGTTGTGTATTCCATTTTTTTCCAGGGATTTCTTCTCCCAACTCTCTGCACTTTCAACCTGTTCCATTGTCTTCTTTCTTTATTTTTTTTTAAATGTGTTTATTTTCATTGGAAAGGCATATATACAGAGAGAAGGAGCGACAGAAAAATATTCTGTCCTCTGGCTCATTTTCCCAATGGCCATAACAGCTGAAGCTGAGCTGATATGAAGCCAGGAGCCTGGAATGTCTTCCAGGTCTCCCATGTGGGTGCATGGTCCCAAGGACTTGAACTATTCTCCAGTGCTTTCCCAGGCCTCAAGCAGGGATCTGGATTGGAAGTAGAAAAGCCAAGGCAAAAGCCAGTGTCCATATGGCATGTGCTTGGAGCCATTGCATCTTCCCCCATGTTTCACGCTTTTCTGAGCCACGTGACTTCAAATCAGGATTCGAAGATAGTCCTAGTGGATGCTGTTTATACAATATGCTTTTTTCCTTTTTTGCTTTTAATTTTTCACTATGTGCTTCAAAATTTTGATTCTGTGGTGAACTGCACTTTTCTGTGGTGAATGACTTTGGCTGTATTATTCTGGCTTTGACTAAAACTTTGGAATAAAATGCAGACATTGAACTTTCAAATGTAACTCCAGCCTTGTCCTGGTTCTAGTTGTGTGTGTTAGTTAGCACTCTTTTTTTTTTTTTAAAGATTTATTCATTTTATTACAGCCAGATATACACAGAGGAGGAGAGACAGAGAGGAAGATCTTCCATCCGATGATTCACTCGCCAAGTGAGCTGCAACGGGCCGATGCGCGCCGATCCGAAGCCGGGAACCTGGAACCTCTTCCGGGTCTCCCACGCGGGTGCAGGGTCCCAATGCATTGGGCCGTCCTCAACTGCTTTCCCAGGCCACAAGCAGGGAGCTGGATGGGAAGTGGGGCTGCCGGGATTAGAACCGGCGCCCATATGGGATCCCGGGGCTTTCAAGGCGAGGACTTTAGCCGCTAGGCCATGCCGCCGGGCCCCGTTAGCACTCTTGATAGCACACCACAAGTCAGCTGATATCCCTTGTCAGTTTCTCCCTTTGGTTTTGTGAACTTCAGTTTATTACTTTATACTAGATATTAAAAGTTAAGTGGTTTTTCTTCTGGTGTATTTAATTAGCTGTTAATCTCATTCACTTATTTTATTTCATTTTAGGTAGGCTTATCATTTTTATTTCTAGAAATTCCATTTAGTTCTTTTTTCAATCTTCCAATTCTCCTCTCATTATTTTCATTTCTTAAACCTTATTTGTGATGATTCTTTTAAAGTCTTTGATCATCCGGCACTATTATTTGTAACTGTTTCTGTTGAATAATTTTTATTATGATCATGATCTAATTTTCTGGAGTTTTTTCATTTTGAGATTTCTGTGTTTTATGTATTTTTCTGACAGATAACATTATGTATTTATCAGCTGCAACATGATCTTCTTGTTTAAGTATATGCCAGTTCTCTCTTATCATCTGTTTGGCTTCCCATGGTTCCATTCACCTGTGGTCAAATGTATTTCCAGAAGATGAAGTGAAATAAGCAGTAATAAACAATTTGTAAGTTTTAGCTTGAATGTATTTCTGAGCAGTGAGGTGTAATTTCACACTATGCCACTCCCTGCCTTGTGGGATATGAATCACATCTATGATCCAATAGCCATTCTGTATACACTGCCCTCCAGCTGACCACTTAGTAGCTGTCTTGGCTGTCAGAAGAACTCTAAGATATCATAGTGTCTATGTCCAAGTCTGCTTGACTTTACCTCATAATGTTCCTGAAGGACAGAAATAGTGATGCTGACAACTACAATATGCGAGCCTGCACCCAAAAAGTGCTTCTGTTGTGTGAAAAAGTGAAAGTTTTTGACTTGGTCAAGAAAAGAAAAGGTCATGTGTTGAAGGCTTGCCCCCCAAAAATCAGACCACGAAACCTGAGGACCCCAAATCTCAGACAGTCTCAGCAGGCTGCTAATGGTGTGAGAAGCAAACTTTCTGCTGAGATTGTGGGCTGCCTTTCTGGTAAAGCGTGCCTGGGAAGGTGTGAGCATCCTCACTGTCTTCCTCTTCTTTTGGTGATTGTGGCCTAAATGTATCTGAGTACAAAGTTCTGCTAGATTCCTTTTATGGTTAGACCTGTTGGTTTACCAGTATTCGTTCCTGTAACTCATGTTTACTGATCCAGTTGCTTGGAACCTGGTGATTGCTTCCCAAAACCATGGTCACAAACTTTTACTACACTATATTATTGTTCATCTTTTCCTTTCATTTTTTTAACTTTTAATTTTTAATTTTGATGATGTTTACATTGTTGATCAGGATGGGAAGGATCAAGGGTTATGGAAAAGCGAGTGTGATCGCTGTTTCAAAATTTTCTTTCTTTTTCCTGTATCTGGAGAAAGAGAAGAGATAAGGGGAGAAACCAAACCCAGGATCCCAACTGCCCCAGGACCCGGGGATGGTGAACAGCCACCCCATGCTGACCCAGGCTCCCAATGCCGTGCAGGTGTTGAGGGTTCTGCCCAAGTGGTTTGAATAGTTCTGAAATGCTGTTGATATCACTGATCAAGAGATGAGTGAAGCTTTCTAATATCCATTGGCTGACACAGTCACCTTAGAGTCTCCTTTTGCCTCAATTTTGCTGTTATCATTTAGCTGGGGTACTTGTCCAATTTGCTCTGTTCTCATTACTGTACTATGGTACCAGATGTCCTCTGCACACTCCAGTTAATTGACTCTCCTCCACATGTATCCAGGCCTGCCATCCACTGCTCTGTCTTTTCCAATGAGAAGGAGGAGCTTTCTCAGGTGGATTCTGGAACCCAGGACCCAGCAGACCACGCACAGACCCAGCACCCACCACTCAGGTGCACCTAAAGACCTGGGCCAGGTGAGGTGTGACTACTGAGGGACCTCCTTATACAAGGCCACTGTGATTGCAGTTAAACAGGGTGCTGAGAAAGAGCTGTTTGGAGGGTGCACTGGGATGACTTCTTAGGCTTAGACTGAAGCACCAGCACATGTGGGAGAACTGAGTTGGAACAGTTAGTGTTGACAATCATTGAGCACCACTCACTGCCATACATTGAAGCAAGGGCTGGGGGCCTACCTGTCAGGGCTAGATCACAGTACTCCCCAGTGAGAGTCAGAACAGAGGATGGGTAATGTTAGGCTGGTCCTTGACAATAACAAACACATGAGAAGATCAGGTCAGGCGGGCAGAATCTGGGGGAGCGGCAGGAGAGGCGGTATGTTGGCTCACCGCTGTGAAATGCAATATCCATTGCCACACACTAGAGCTGTGGCTGGGAACAGGCCTGGTTAGGGAGCTAAAAGGACACCCTGATTGGGTTGGGGTTCCCAACACTGAGTGTAAGATACTGAATGGGAGCAACAGGCTGGGTTGGACATGGCTGGAGTCTCCCTTGGAATGGATGTAGACTGCTGGGTCAGGGAGTGCCAGACTGGGCTAAACTCCAACACTCACTGGTACCCATGAGAACCATGTGGGTGTAGAATGGGCTGGGCTAGGTCTTGGCTCCCGCTGAACCATGTGAGAGCTATGTCTGGACATGGACCAGGTATCACCCAACAGTAAGAACTGAAATGGGTGTGGGATGGTGGGCAAAGATGGTGGAATGGGTGTCACCTGGACATGATCCCTCTGGTCCCACTTGCCTTCACTTACGCCATCCCCAGGCTCCGTAAGCCCACACACTAGTGTCCAGATCTTGCCTCTGGGGACGCAAGGCCAAGAAAACCCTGGTCATGCCCCATCTGGGGTCACCACCAACACACCACAGTTGTTAATCTCTTCATGTGACTAATGTGTTGGTTAAATTTTATCATGAATTTGTCTAGCTGACAAACATAGTATGTACATTCAGTTATATGTAAGATTTTAGGTCCACTGGAGATCTTGAAACATGTCTTGCAGATAAGTGAGGATTTATATGGACATATGAAATGGTTAAATTTAGATAGTAAACACATATATTACCTCACTGCATAATTTTTTTTGTGATGAAAATTTTTATCTACTTTCTTAGGATTTTCAGCTGTATGATAAATTGTTGCTAATGACAGTCACTAAATTGTACAATAGATCTCTGATACTTGTTCCTCCTGTCAAGTAAAATTTTGTTTCTTTTAATGTCTTCCAGATTCTTTGCACATATTTTCTTTATTAGTAAATCCCTAAATCCTAATTAAGTTTTATGTATTTAGAATATCCTATCATTGGAAAGATTATAATCTAGAATGAAATGTAGGATGAAAATATATGGGGCAATTAGAGGACAAGCAAGATGGTTTACAAAGAATATATATACATACATATATATGTATAGTTGTTTCTTTTTAAAAATAGGGAGTCTTGGATTCTCATATAAAGACTGGTTTTTTGCAAAATACTTGAACCTGGAGCATCAATACATTGCAATTAAAATTTTGGCAAGATGCAGTCTTCAGTGGTTTGCAAGTACTTTCTATATCAAATGATGACAAGGATACCATTGAAGTATCCTTTCTTCTTTAATATTTATTTTATTTTTATTTGAAAGATGGAGTTACAGAGAGAAGGTGAGAGACAGAGAGGAAGAGATCTTTCATTCACTGCTTCATAACCATAAAGACCACAGCAACTGGAGCTAAACTAGCCTAAATCCAGGAGCTGGGAGCTTCATTCAGGTCTCCCATATAGGTTCAGGGACCCAAGGACTTTAGCCATCTTCCTCTGGAAGCTGATAGAAAGTGGAGCATCAAGGACACAAAGTGGCAGCAAATGGGTTGCTGTTGTTGCAGGTGGAGGTCTAGCTTACTATGCCCCGGAACCGACCCGGAAGTAGCCTTTCTTGTGTCAGTATTTACAGTTTGGAAAAAAGAAGACATGAGACAGAGCAGAAAGCATACATGTACATATTTGCAAGCACACATTATGTTTGTTCTTCCAAACAGACGTAAGTGCTGTTCTCTTGTTATTTGGTCCTAGGAACCTTGCTTGGTACTTAATGGTCTCATGGTTGCTGAATTATGTGTTAAAAAACTCTTCCCCGAACTAGTGCCTCCTCTTAAATAATCATGATTTCGAGATATAACCATAAACTCTAAAACCACACTCCACGCCGTTTTATTTCTAGCAGTAATAACACTAAAGTTTTGTAGCATACTTGTGTACACTGGATTTTAATTTACGTATATTGCAAGATATATGCATGTCTGCATGGATGCATGCGTGTGTGTGTGTGATTAGAACCAATTGCTAGCTTTCATGTAGAGAGGAATGCTGCCAAATAAATATGCATGTAAATTCCTATTTATTGAAAATGTAACTATTATAGCAACATAAAAAATCAATGTTTGTCCAATTATTTTCTGCAGGCAACATCATGCATTGCAGCATAGTTTCTCATTAGATTAAATCAAACTGTTCTTAAATACCGTTTTACCAGCTGTTACTGGGTAAAGGGTAAACAGAACAGTTTGTAGTAGCAAATATGTAGCTCTCTGGCATGCGTCCTTGCCAACATTGCTACAGCTGTGTATATTGTTTGGGAAAAACAAACACCCTTGGAGATTTTTCTTACATTTTATTGAAGTTTTTTTTTTCCCCAGAATGGTTTCATATGTTTCTTCAGGAAAGAAAAACATTGTTGAAGTCTGTAAAAAAGTTGGATTCAACATATAATTAAATATATTTGAGCTTTTATTTAGAATAAATGTTACAATTAGGTCAGCATGAGTTGGACACATCAAAATAGAGTGAAATAGATTTCCCAGTTTCGCTAAGGATATTGTTAATATATCTTTTTTTAAAGATTTATTTATTTTTATTGGAAAGGCAGATATACAGAGAGGAAGAGAGACAGAGAGGAAGATCTTCCATCCAATGGTTCACTTCCCGAGTGAGCGCAACGGCTGGAACTGAACCAATCCGAAGCCAGGAGCCAGGAGCTCTTCCAGGTCTCCCACGCAGGTGCAGGCCCAAGGCTTTGGGCTGTCCTCAATTGCTGTCCAAGGCCACAAGCAGGGAGCTGGATGGGAAGCAGGGCTGTCGGTATTAGAACCAGCGCCCATATGGGATCCCGGCACGTGCAAGGCGAGGACTTTAACCACTACAGTATCACGCCAGGCCCTGTTAATTTATCTTTAAAGAAATATTCTATATTAGGGGCAGTTTAAATGGAAATCTGTATAAATAATTCATGATTAAAACTTCTTAAACATTGCCCCAAAATGCCATTGAAATAATATACTGTCCAACCTTTTGCTACAGTGCCATGAAATCTAAGAATTTCATTTGTATTTTGCCAATAAAATTTAAGGCAAAAGCTAGACTGTAGACTACAACAATTGCCTTCAATTATAGCTTACTTTGACTATGTTCTTCTGAATATTTGCATCATCCTTAAGCAGTGAAACAGGGAAATCAAAACTTAATATTTTAATTATTTTAATTATTAAATAATTATTAAAATCAAGTCATTACAAACAGTATTTAACTTTCAAACAACTAATAAGTCATCATAAATATACAAGTTTATATTAGATGATCAGAATGACAAATTTTTTCCATTTTACCACCAACTTGCTCTTATTTTTACCATTATTCCTTAACATTTTAGCATTTATTTGAGCATATAAAATAATAAAAAGTTTACTTTTGGAAGTGTTCAGAGGTATTTGCCTCGCTGTACATACTGATTTTTTGCATTCTTCATTTTCTGTTTAGTACTTAGCTTATTCGCAACATACTGAAGTCACCATTCCTTCTATGTTCCACTATTTATTTCATTACTCAGCTGAACACTGAATTAAACCACTTTGATTAGGTTGAGGATTTTTAAAAATACCAAAAATATTGACCAATTGCTGTCTTCTTGAAAAAATAATAGTATCATTTTCTTTGGAAACAAATGATGGGTCATAGATTTTCCTGGTTGTGACTAACATTACAAATAAGTAGCTTGAGAACAATTCCTTGTTCACAGACTTTTTTTTGCACTGATAAACAAGGAATCTATAATCAGAATAACCATAATTTAAGGCTGGTATTAGCATATGTCAATATTGAAATGAGACCTTGTAATGGTTCCTATGGAATAGGTTTAAATGTTCTCCTTTACCAAAATCACCATCACTCCTGAATGTCTTGTAACAGCCTGCTTTGTGCATTTATCTACCTGGTAGGCTTGTATGAAATCCATGGCGAATATTGAGAGTGGATAAGTGCTAGAGCATGAATGAAAACTTGAAGATCCTATGTGAGCGCTGAGAAGGTTTGACCTGTATGCTTCCACATGTACATTTTAGAGATTTTTCTGGTAGATAAGTTGTTTTGCCTGTTTAAACGATTTCAGTGGTTCTGACATAGTTATTTCAGATTCCCTCTAGTGTAATCTCTTGGCACTGACACTTCTCAGGCTTCCACAGCTCTTGTGTAAAGGCTAGACTTAACAACTTACAAGTTTCATAGGTATAATTGTCTTTTTTTGTAGTGCTAGAGACCTAATCATCCTGGCCCTTCTGCCTGTGGCCCCTTCCCCTTCCCTGGGCCAACCAACTCACACCTCATCCAATTCATCACTTCCTCCAGGAAGTTTTCCTTCTTCTGTCAAATCTGATGTAAGGAGGACCTCCTGTTTATGTTTCTACTTCATTGTGTGTGGCAATTGCGTGTTTGCTCATCTGTATCCCTCTTTTGTGTGAAGGAGGCAAGTAGTTAGTCTCCAAGTATTTTCATCACTATAGTGCTACTGCCAAGGATTCCCTGGGAAAATGAAAAGCATCTGATAATTTAGTAAGTGAAGGAATGGATGAATTAATTGGGTTTTGAGTAGGTAGATAATTAAATTCCCACCACTCTGCAGGGAAGGGCAATGAGCCAGAAAATACGCCTTGTTATTATTCTTGTGGTCACTTTGACTCCTGCCTTACATGGACTTGATTGCCTTGTGTACTTTCACTTTGTATGTTCGTTTCACTAAGAGTTAGGCCTTAGTAAATGCTTGAAGCTAGTCGTTTGTCTCCAGAAGCCCCTAGTTTCTTTTTTCCCCCCAACACTATGGAAATCTACCTATGGGGCTGTGACTAGTAGCAACAATGGCACCTCAAGTCCAGTCTGTCTTACACTTCCATTCCCATCAGGTTTTCCAAATCTTATTCCTTATTTGGATCTCTGATATTTTAGTTTTCTGCTGCCTTCTTTGCCCTCTTTTTCTGGATGGTGACACTGAGATTATTAAGCTACGCCTTAATACATGTGCTGGGATTGCACGGTATTCTAGATGTATAAAACTAAACTGCTTTGGTGATACATCTTGAACAAAACCACCAGGAATCTGACAGCTAGGTGAAGGGGGTGCACACGCTTGTCATCTGTCATGTCAACGTGACCATTGCCAACCGCCAGACACGGCGTTTCCTTCTTCAGGAATTTGATTGAGGATTTTAGCTCACTGACTTTGGCCATCATGTTTTCTGTCTGTGTCAGTAGTGAAGGGGATGAGTCAGCCTTATTCAGGACCAGGACCAGGGGTTGTGGGATCTACATGGACTTTGAGACCAAAAAAACAGCTTTTAATTTGTGTTGAGTTTCTTCAGTTCCTTGATATTCATATGGGAATATCAAACACATGTGGTCTCCTTTGAGTGCTGGTCCCTCAGGAGAACTTGGATTTGGACTTTAATCTGAGGGTACCACAGAAATATCTGTCCTCCTTGCGGTTGATGTTCCTCAGGGTGATCCACTCTTCCATTGTTTGCAAGAACATCTGGTGCTTGCGTGATTCTGGGGTAGAACTTCCCACCCAGCCTCCTAGAAGACAGTCTGAGAAGCTCCACTGCTTGTGCTTGCTGTCACTGCAGTGAGCTAAAAAGAGCTGCCTTGGTCCTTGCGTTCTTTCCAGGCTTCTATTAACAGCAGTTTACTTCCCAGATTGGATCTTCAGCTTCCTTTTTTCCCTGAAACCACCTTTCAGCATTTCCCTTAACTTCATGTGTCTCCACACCTCTGACAGCAAAGTGTCACCGCTCCCCTACATTAGGATGCCTTCTACTTGCTTTAGCAAGATAGAATTTATGAGCTTCACACAAGTGGCTTTTGTGCTCATTTCCCGTTAAGTTTTTTGCTTGCCTTCAGCTTCCTTCCCTCCCTGCTCCCAATTAATATCATTCTTTTTTTAAAAACATAAAATAATGTTTTCTACTACGTTGAGGGTAGCCTTTGAATTAGCCATTATGTAATTATGTAGTTTGTATTTGAGATTATCATTTTGTTGCTAATTTAAGAATTAGCATGCATTTGTTTCAGATCACCACTGCCAAACTGATTTGGTGTCTGTATTTCAGTTCGTGTTTACCACAACAACAATGCCAAATGGCATAATTTAATGGTCTCAAGCCAATGGAAAAATAACAACGGCAGAATAGATTTGTAAATGATGCTCTCAAGTCAAGTGAAGTCCAAATAACATGACAGAATGTCATGCAAATAAATGTTTTGTGCTAATTTATAAAAAAGATAAATGCTGGGAAACCTGAATCATCACAAAATAAACAACAAGAATAATGAGCCTAAAATATTTTTCCTTGTAGCAATTGGTATCATTTGTGTGAGCTAACATTTCATTTTTGGAAAGAAACATCACTCGTAGCTTGAAATTATTAATTTCAGTAGATTTTTAATAGAATTTCCAAATTTATTTTGCTTTTGCATGGAAATAATTGGTCCTTAGATTTAGGGATGCCATTATGCTTGAAGCTATTGAAGTAAAATCATGGCAAACATACCATTATTGGGGACCCGTATTACAAAATTTTATTTGAGTAACATTGATCTGAATCATTCCCAATACTGTGTCATCCTGTTTCATCCTGAAGATGTATCTTGGAGTGCTTTCCTCAATTGTAGAAAGCAGCTAGATCTGATAATTGGTGACAAGGACAGAAGAATGATATTAAACCACGTATGTAATCTGCTATTTCCTCTTTGCTACCAAAGAAAATTCTACCTCAGTCCCCAACTCCCTTGCCAATTTTTTTTTTAATTCAGGAACTTCTTTCAATGAATTACTTCACAAGATCTTATTAAGAAAGGTACAAGTAACTAGAAAGTGAGATAAGGTAAAATTCACTTGTAAAATCCTTAGAACCGACATCTTACATCAGAGTAAACATATGATATCTGGCCTTTTGGGATTGGTTCATTTGCCTAAGCATAATGGTTTGGCCATTATGCTCTAGTCTGGCCCATTTCCTTGCCAAATCTTGATGCAGTTTTTATAGAGATTCCATTTAAAAATTTAAATACCACTTCAAGGAACTCTTAGTAACAGAAACAATTTTGAGAAATGAAGAAAGAATTTAGAAAACTTGTAAGTCATAATTTTAAAATTTCTGTCAAAATTCTAGTAATCAAAACAATGTGATTCAGGTATAAAGGCAGACGTAGAAAATGACATAGAATAGAGTTCAATTATCAACAAAATCATCAGAAAAGAACAGTATTTTTAACAAATATTATTGAAAAAAAAACTGAATGATCAGATGCAAAACAGTAAAGTTGGACCTTTATACCATATATAAAAATAACTCAAGATCTAACAAAATGTTGGAGAAAAAAAAAACTTAGCAGAATTGTTTCATGACACTGGATTTGACAATGATTTCTTGGAATTGCAACAAAAAACATAAACAATAAAAGAAAAAATAGGCAAGAGGAATTTCATCTAAAAAGCTTGACACTATCAATATAATGAAAAGAATAGGAAAAAATAATTTCAAATCATATATAAAGTAAACTAACATTTAGAATATATATTGGATTTCCACAACTCAAGAGAAAAAAAAATCACTTCTGTAAACTAAAAATGCTAAGCCTGGTGTTGTGGCATAGCAAATGAAACCTCTGCCTGTAGTGCCAGTAGACCCTGTGAGTGTGGTCTGCTCGGTGTTTGATCCAGCATCCTGCTGACCTCATGTGGAAAACCAACCGAATATGACCTAAGTACTCGAGTCCTTGATATCCACTTGGGAAATCAAGGTGGATTTCTAAGTTTTTAGCTTTGGCCTTGCAGTTTTGGAAGTTACTACCACCCAGGATGTGAACCAGCAGAGTAAAGGCCTCTGTTGCTCTTTTTCCTCTCTCTGTTTCTACCTCTGTCTCTCTGCTCTTCAAATTTAAAAATAAATGTTTAAAAACTATGTGAAGTCATGAGTAAATATTTCTTCACAGAAAATATATATTGAGCCACCATGTGTTAAGGAAGAACAGATTAAAATAACAATGAGATATTACTTCATAACCTTTTCTTTTAATTAATTATTATGCATTATGTGACAGTTTCATAGGCTCTGGGAATCCCCCCACCCCTCCCCACGCCCCTCCCCCCTGGTGGATTCCTCCACCTTGATGCAGTAACTTCATAACCTTTATCATGGTAACTGCAAGCAACAAAACGGGGAATTCGCATGTTTGGGCATGTAGAAACTGGAACTTTCATGGCTTGCTCATAGGAATGTTAAATGGTACAAGTGCTATGAAAAAAATAATTACGGTGGTTCTGGACTTGGCGGAGGGGATCCAACATGATTGAAGTGAGAAATCATATTGACCTCAGTCCCAGAAATATATGAGAGAAAGAAAGGACCATATTCCCAGATGACTGATGGACAGAAATATTCAGTAGGAAAGGAACAGAACAGCATATGGCAGCCAGTCAGATCTCCATCCATGCAGCCAGCCACCAGCTGGGAAACATCTTTCCGAGTTAAGTTTACAAGAAGTTGCCATGTGCCTCACCACGAGCAGCTTTAACCTAGAGAGAATGCCACAATTTCCAGCTGACTTCAGTTCCCCTGTGAAGAGCTCTCTGTGATCTGGGCCACTGCCTTGCTCTTAAAAGGGGAACCATATTAAGTTTTTCCTTCCTTTCTGCAAAGTACTAGACTGTGTGAAGTCACATGGCTTATCTACTGTGCTGCTATGTGTGAGCAAAGCTCAAGTCAGAGCAATTCACAGGGAGAGCAGATTCCCCATATCCTGCAACCATGCACATTTTAGACATCAGTCCTGTAGTTGCCCTCATTCACACTGTGCAATCCAGAGTGATACACTTGGGTTCTTGTAGCTAGCAACAGCAGCTGCATAATAAAAAAAAGAAAGAAAGGAAAAAAATCCAAGCCTAACCTAAGAAAGTTTCCTTTGACTTTTTAGCACACAATGCCCCAGGCACAAATTTCAGCATATCCTTGCTTGATGCGTGAGCACTGAGAGCAGTGTCATCTATACCTTGGAGAATCGGGGTGTTGATGTTGATGTTGATATTCCACTCTTTGGAATCATCTGTACTCATTTGCTCTGCTGTGGGAATGTGGCTACTGCTATCTCTAATCCCTGATTTTCACCTTGGATGAGCTGAATAATGACCCCAGTGTATCCACAATCAAGGAGACTATCAGTACAAATTTCCCCCAAATCACCTGAATCTACCCGGTGTGATTCAGGGAAGAACCTGTGTGCATTCCATCTCCACATACCTGCTAGTGGAAATTCTCCCGTATACATTGTGTAAATCTGGGAGGAGTGGAGCAGAGTTCAGCTCACATCCCCAGCCCTTGGACTAGGGCTCTACGGCTATGAGCCCCAGCACCAGTTGCATTTTCCCAGCAGGACAGGGGGAAGGGTTTATTCTCATCACACAGTCTTACAGGCACAGCTATCAGTGTTACAAGCACCAAGAATGAGTTCCTAGCTATCTCAGTCCCTAGTGTAACTGGCAACAAACTCTCTGGAGTGTAGGAAGCCCACATTCCTCTCAAAATCATACTTCTAGCCCTACAAGCTGCAGCAAACTAGATCACTATATCACTTACAGACCCAGTTGATGCTGGTTAAAGAAAAAGAAATCAGTTAGAGCTTATATATCTAGTCACTCCTAGAAACAAAAACACAGCAACAAGCCAAGTGATGCCTTACATTCCCTCTAAACTATTCCAATAAAGCATGCTCCATAAAGATGAAAGGATTTTTATACAACATAGACAGATGTCAATGTAACGTCATAGAATACATGAGAAAGGTTGCATGACACACCCAAAAGAACTTATTGGCTCTCTAGAATTAGACTCTGATCAGAGTGAAATCTATAAAATTCCAGAAATAGGATGCTCATTGTGATGGAAAGAAAATAGACAGCCTAAAGAAATGAGGACATCAGTTGGTGCCATGAATGAAGATCTCATCACATAGACAGAAATCATGAAAAGAGAGAGAAAGAAATTTGGGAGAAGAAAATGTCAATACTGAAATTTTGAAAGTATGATTTAGAGCTTCAGCAGAAGAACAACCAAGAGGAAAAACAACAAAATTTTCAGAATAATCCAATAAGAAGAAACTAAAGGAAAAAGAGTAAAGAATATATTCTTAATATAGGAATTCCTGGAGAAGAAAGGAATTGAGAATCTATTAGAGGAAACAGTAGTTAAAAATTTCCCAAGACATTGACATCTAGGCACAACAAGCTGGAGGGCCTGGTGTGGTAGCCTAGTGGCTAAAGTACTTGCATTGTACGCACCAGGATCCCATACGGGTGCTGGTTCTAATCCCTGCAGCCCCACTTCCCAACCAGCTCCCTGCTTGTGGCCTGGGAAAGCAGTCAAGGATAACCCAAGACCTTTGGACGCTGCATCCACATGGGAGACCTGGAAAAAGCTCCAGGCTCCTGGTTCCTGGCTTCGGATCAACTCAGCTTGGCCATTGCAGTCACTTGTGGAGTGAATCATGGAACGGAAGATCTTCCTCTCTGTCTCTTCTCCTCTCTGTATATCTTAATTTGCAATGAAAATAAATAAATCTCTTTCTGAGTGTAGCAAAATGAACTGAAAGCAAAAGCCCAAACCAATGTTTCCACAGGCTATGTTCTTAGAAATATCCACAATAGTCAAAAGATGGAAGAAACTCAAGTATTTATTGAATGGTGGCTGGATACATAAAAAGATATATATGCATATCATAGAACATTCCTCAGTCTTAAAAAAGCAGAAAATTCTAACTCATGCCACGTACATGAGGGAACTCAAAACCGCTATGTGAAGCAGAATAACAGACACAGAAGGGCCAATGTTACCCAGTGCCACTTATATGGAGTAGCTAGTGTAGTCAAATTTACAGAGACACAAAGCAGCATTTGCTTTGACAGGGGCTGTGGGAGGGAAGAATGCGAGAATCATCATTTGATGATAAATGGATTTTTTTTTCAGGAATCTGTAAATGTTCAAAAATGGATAGGTGTGTGGCTGCACAGTAATCTGAATGCAGTTTGCACTGAAAAGGGATAAAGTGGTAAGGTTCATGTACTTTCTACTATAATAAAAGAACTGCATGTAGGAAGAGACTAAAACAGAGGGAGACAATGGCTGGAATGGACAAGGGAGCAAATTATACACAGAGCTGAAAATAGAGCAGTTCTATTTATATCAAAAATGCAAAAAAATAGGAAAGAAGCTAAACAGAGAAATTTTAGATAATCTCTTGCTATGTAAAATTTATTTTCCTTTGTTCACCTGTCTTTGAAATATACTGGTAATATGCCTGTGATTTATTTTGGTTGCTAGACTATTTTTTAATCAGAATACACACAAAACTTCACCCAAAATCCCAGGTACATAAGTGTTGTATGCATGTTTATTTAAAATTTTATTAGGCATCTACTATACAACTTCTTTCAAGTAATTTCAAATACTGGAGATCAAGACTTTGAGAAATACATTAGACAGTCAGTGCTTATTTTTGTTTTCCCAAATAATATTACTTGTACAGATCCTCATGAGTCTTTTTCTAGCTACTCCAAAAAGGTTTGTGGATTGTTTTCAAGATTCTCTTTTTCCAAATTTTGTTTGCTTAGGAAAATGATTGGTACATTTAAAAACAAAGGATGACCTCTTGTAGCGGAAAAAAGCTACATGTTCTATTTTTAGAATAACAAATGAAGAGAGAAAATGGAAAAGGGCAGAGTAAACATTTCATTTGACAATCTGTCACCTACAAAATAGTGCAGCAATGTGGTGATGAACAGGCTACTGCTGCGGACAAATCCACTACCTGTGGAAGAAACATCATTTATCCTCGAATGTGTTTACTTCCACTCCTATTCTAGACTTCTGTGTGAACCTACAAACACAGAGTTAACTAGA
Source organism: Ochotona princeps (assembly GCF_030435755.1). Taxonomy (NCBI): domain Eukaryota; kingdom Metazoa; phylum Chordata; class Mammalia; order Lagomorpha; family Ochotonidae; genus Ochotona; species Ochotona princeps. Next base: position 29,140,270 of record NC_080843.1, read on the forward strand.
ATGAATAGAATGCAGAATGAGGACATGACAAATGTAAGAGCAATTGTGCAAATTTAATATGTCACTGGCAAATTAAATACAGACAGTTAAAAATGATGTTTTGGTTCTCATAAGATAACAAGAACTTCAGCATTGTACAAAATAAATACAAAAGAAGGTGTTTTCTTTTCCTTTCTTCTTTTTTTTTTCTTTTTTAACAAAGCATTTTAAATATGAAATTCAGCTGAAACACAAACATTTTTCTCAGGGAAATAACCCGAGGTTGTTGGTTCTTTAGAAACTTTTTTTTAAGGAAGAAGCATGCTTCTTTTAATGAAAATCCTACAAACATTTCGACTCATGCTATCTAAAACTGCACAATCTCCTTTATTTTATCCAAACACGGTTGGCCTCTGCAAAATCCTTCCTTGTCTGCAGACAGCAAGTCATTGCTGTTAGCTTTCATGGCACTATCAACCCTCTCAAGACCGCTGTCTAATCACGTGCAGCTCTCTTGTTTTCCCACAAATGAACTCATCACGTTAGTAACACAGATGAATTTATCAGGAATCTGTTTTTCATCCTGCCCAATTACGCGCATCTGGAAATGTCCTTATTTTCTCCACATAAGCGCTTAAACTCATGTGTGTTAATCCAGGGTGGATTAATACAGGGCGATATGTGAATAGATTGTTATTACTAATATATTAGGTGGCTTAAGGGTATCACACGTCGAGCATTGTAGCTGCCGTTTCACGTTTGATGGACCATAACCCAGTGGTTAAAGACCCGGGCTGTGAGTTACAACTGCATGAGTTCAAATTGTGACCAGTTATTCTTTGTCAATGATTAGCATGCAATGTAGGCAAGCTACTTCACCAGCAATGTCTCAATTCCCTCAACTGTAGATGATGGTTTCCCACCTTGTGGGGCAATTAGAAGGCTACCTTGAGGAAATATATCCTTATAAGGAGCAAATGATTTCTTCATATCTTAAATGAAGATCGTGAATATCATAAAACTTAATAAGCCTTAGTTATTAGTAATCTGAATTGAGATACAGATATTTTTATAGTATCAATGTGCTTGACAACCACGATGCAGAATTGTTAAAGCAAACATGAAGCTTATATGTAGAGTTCTGGATTAACCAATCTCCTTCACTCCTGGTCTGTTACAGGCAAGCTCTCTGAGCATGCGGGAATGAGCAGTTTCTGGCCAGCAACTGCCTTTGTTCTTTCACACGTCTTGCTCTGCTCTCCTTTTGTGGATATATTCTCTCCTTACTGGTCTTACTCTGGCACAGTCTTTGTGGAGAAGAAATGCAATTGCAAATTCTGTGACCTCTTTGGTCCGTTTTCATGATAACCTTGGAGGTCACAACACATTGCTTGAGAAACAGTAGCTTAAGCTATATTTTCTCTCCTTGTTGATGAGTGTGTCATATGGGACAAAATCAAAGGCCATTCTGAGGTGGAGATGTATTGCTTTTATTGCTTTTTTGCTATCTACAATGTTCCTTGCTCTGTCAGCAAAGACTATTAGATTGGTCTTTGAGGATTTGCTCTTCTAAAACATGTTAGTTATTACCCTGTGATCTTAATGTTTATAAATTGGTTTTCTGATGATATGCTCCAGTATTTTTTATAGACTCAAGTCAACATGAGTTGATCTATAATTTCTGTCATTTAAAAAGTTTTTAAACAAATATTAATAGAATCATTCTCGTATCTTTTAACTCTCTCTCCCATCACCCACAAGTTCTCAGAATAACTGACCTAATTCATGATTATACTCCAAGACGGCGGTCCTCACCATGCTGAGAGAAGCTCATTTGGGTATGTAAGGTTATTTCCTCCTTGCTATCTGTTCTGTGTCCTGTTAGCTTTATCTTTTTTCATCTCTGTATGATTTTCTCTTTTACTATGTTTACATCTCTGCTTTTGGTTCTTCTGTTGTCAAAATAAAAGTAAAAACCATGTGGAAATGTGCTTCTGATGGACTTTTTCTGCTTTGACCCATACCCATGATGAGATGCTGTTGGGCCTCTTGCACCCCAAACTCTTCATCCACTAACACAGCACTTTAGTGAGCAGCAATATCACTGAAAAAGGAGGAAAAAATGTTTTTTTTTTTTACCTCTAATACTCACAGTTATTATCCCTCTCTTGTTCAAGATTGAACTTGACTTGGATAAGTTACTTGCGTGTCAATTGTGAGTGGTATACTGGTGCACATAGAAATGAATTGGAACCTGTGCACTGCACCTTCTTGTTTTGTTATCAGTATTGAGAACATGGAACAACAAAACTCTGAATTTCTAAATAATTGAAATGGAAAGACTGAACCTTTACTGAATAAGTTAGCTATTATCAAGTTAGTTTTGGAGCAGAATCAGAGAACAGAAAAGACTGGACAAAAAGATAAATAACAACTTCAAATTCAAGCAGGCAGAAAGCAGACTTCGAAAATAAGAAAGTTGATATTGAAATTTAGGGGGCCTGCATGGTGGTATTTTGACCTTCTGACTGTGGTGCCAGCATCCCGTATGGGCACCAGTTCTAATCGCAGCCACTCAACTTTTCATTTAGTTTACAGATTATGACCTGGGAAAGAAACAGAGAATGGCTCAAGACCTTGGATCCCTGAATTTACTTGGTATACCTGGAAGGAGCTCCTGGCTCTAACTTTGGATCTGTTCAGCTGTGGCCATTCTGGCCATTTCAGGGTGAACCAGTAGATAGAAGATCTGTGTGTGTGTGTGTGTGTGTGTGTGTCCCCTTTTCTCTGCAACTCCACCATTCAAATACAAATAAATAAACCTTTTTTTAAAAAGCTGTAATATGTGCAAGATGTGCAAGATGTATTAGGTTGAGCAGAAGCATTAAAACCCAGGATGAAATGGAAAGGATAAAAATCACAACATTTGGAAACAGAGTAATTTTAAGTGAAGAATGCACTGAGATGTTTAGAAAACCCTACACATAGTTTTGAAGATTGAGTTTGAACATGATTAAGGCATTGATATGGTAAAGAGAAACACAGAGAAGATAGTTATGCTAACAAACTAGACAGCAGTAATTATGCCTTTATATGTGTTATATACCTTAAATATACACAGAGTAAGAGATAGACAGAGAGAGAGGGAGAAAGAGAGGGAGAGAGGAGTAGCACAGAGTAGGAATAGAAGGAGAAATGAGGTTATCAATTTTTGTATTTCTTTCATTCAACATGGAATCAAACTTGGTAGCTTCTGCAACCAGCATAATATAGAATATAGTAAATTCCATGGTTTCCGACTTTTTCAGCAGTTTTCAAAAAGAACATACACAGTGAGGGAGACATAATAAAAGTATTAACTAGGCCCAAAATGATGGTCCAGTGACTGAGTTCTCATTTTGAACTTGCCATGATCCCACATAGACACCAGTTTTGTTCCTGGCGGCTCCACTTCCCACCCAGCTCCCTGCTTGTGACCTGGAAAAGTAGTAGAGAATAGCCCAAAGTCTTGGGATCTGGAAGGAGCTCCTGACTCCTGGCTTTAGATCAGCTCATCTCTGGCTATTGTGGCTACTTCGGGAGTGAGTCAGTGGACACTAGATCTTTTTGTATCTCCACTCTGTAAATCTCTTTCCAAGAAAAATAAAAAGAAAATGTTTTTCAAAAAAGAAAGAGGGCCCGGTGCCGTGGCCTAGCGGCTAAAGTCCTCGCCTTGAAAGCCCCGGGATCCCATATGGGCGCCGGTTCTAATCCCGGCAGCTCCACTTCCCATCCAGCTCCCTGCTTGTGGCCTGGGAAAACAGTCCAGGACGGCCCAATGCATTGGGACCCTGCACCCGCGTGGGAGACCCGGAAGAGGTTCCAGGTTCCCGGCTTCGGATCAGCGCGCACCGCTCACTTGGGAAGTGAATCATCGGATGGAAGATCTTCCTCTCTGTCACTCCTCCTCTTTATATATCTGACTGTCATAAAATAAATAAATCTTTTAAAAAAAAAGAAAGAAAGAAATGTATTAGGCAAAGGACATACATGGACAATATCTGTACCCCTGTTTGAACAAATCAATGAAAAGTGAGAATATTAGGAAATAATTTTTCTGGCATTGATGATATTGAGGAATTATTGTTCATGTGTGAGGCATGACAATGGCATAATAATAATGTTTTATTAGAGTCCTTAACTTCCCATGATTCAGGAGAGTATTTCAAGGCCATGGAAATGGAATTAAAAGGCAAGTTTATTCTGGTGCAAATATTTGTTTGATAACTGTGCCATATATATGTATATATGTATATGTATATCTCTCTCAAATTCTTTTTGAAATTATATGCTGTTTGAGATTATCTCTAAAGCAGAGCAATTATAAGGAAGCTCAAATATATAAGAAATACTCCAGGGCTAGTGCTTGGTGAGCACTTGATCTAAAGCAAGTGGCTTGGAAGATCTGAATGTGTGGTTGCGAAGCTAATCAATACTGCCTCCTGTGTGACATTATGGTCTCATTTCAGATGTTTTTCTTTACATGCACTTTTGATTTATTTATTAATATCTAGCACCACGTACTTGAGACAACACTAACGCTGAAGATTTGACTACATTTCTGTGTTCTTGATCTTTCTCTGTACCTTCCAAGTCACCACTCCACACACTTCACTATCATCTCTATGTGTTCAAATGGCGGTTGAACTCTACACTCAAATATCACTTTTTCAGGAAACCTCATGTAGGACTGTGGTCTGTTCTGTGTCTTACATATTATCTTGCCCTCTTTTACAGTGTTTCTGAGCACTGTAACATACTGTAGTTATGTGTGTGTGTATATATATATATATATGTATATATATATATATATATATATATGCTTATGTTTACAGTCTATACTTAGCCAAAAGCTTCTTAAGGACAGTATTCCTTCTAATCTTCCTGTAATAGCATCACCATTGTATTGTGGGCTCTATGGATCCTTTGTTATAAAAGCCTGTCAATGAGCAAACCCACCTATAAAACTGTAAGAGCAAAAGTTGTCAGACAAAGAAGGACAAAAGCAAAACCCTTGTATCACTTTGGATTTCTGCATGCTTTGGAGTTGAAAAGATTCTTTCAGACTTAATTAACAATAAAAACTTCATTAACTTATAACAGCAACTAGTTTTCGCTGCAGTCTTTCCACACAACATTCTCTTTTCTTTCAATAGTAGATCAGTGGCCACATTTTGCAGAATGGTTTGCTCATAAGCTGTCAAAATCCCAACAGCTCTTTTGTACATAAAGCAAGATAAACTGAAGTTGGAATTGGCTATCCTGGAAGTTAAACTACTTCTCTAAATACAGAATGCATGCTTCTGCTTCATGAGCTTTTTGGCAGTTTCCCGAAAATGACCAACATTAGAACCATGTAAACATTTTGAAGATTACACCACAGCCATTCTTGCTTTTCTCTTCTGTAACGATTACTGTAATGTGTTCATTATAAAAAAGAACACCCTAACAATGCCTCACAGAATTTAAGCAACAAATGTTGAAAGAAAAGCTGTATCCAACAACCACTGAGAAATCAAGATGTGCAGACCAAACTTGTTTTTTTAAACAAGTTAACTTTTGGGAAATCTCTGGCCTTGTCTACCACATTGGTTGTCTACTGATTCTAAATATTTTAATTGCTGGAATAAAAGCGCTCATGCACTTTAAAATTATTTAATTTGAAAAATAAATTCTTTAAAAATAATACAGAATGACAAAATCAGCACACTTCAAGTTAAGGTATATATTTTAAACATGCAAGTCTTAATGACTGAAACTATCAGAAAGCAAAATAAAAGAAAATATTTTCTGTCTCACAGTGATAAGGAAATAAGTAACCAGCAGACACCGAATATTCTATTTATTTTCTCAGTTGTCCTGTTTTGTGGATGGATATGGTACAGACTATTTCCTCTTCAAACTGTTTGCTTTGATCTGGCACTAAGATAAGGGAAGCAAGGCGCTCAGCAGTACTCTCGGGTTCCCGTCACTACCCATCTACACTTGCTTGACAACACTGGCGTGGTCTTGTAAGTGAGTGCTGCTTGGTTTTTACATTCCAGGCACCTGGCTGAGATCACCCTTATCTTGACAATTGGTACTAGTGGGCAGTTAGAAGACATTTCTAAAGCCTCTCCTATTTGTTCTTCTGTGACTGAGTTCTTTCCCAGTGTGGTCCAACTGCATGGCATATTTGCCCTTTCCAGTTATGATCTATCAAATCCAAGCACTCTGTTAATTTTATGTGTCAACTTGATTGGGCCATGCAATGATCAGATGACTGGTAACACATATGTGATTTCTGGAGAAACTGATGAGGGTGGAAGAGATTAACATTTGAATAACTAGTTGCAAAAAAGAAAAGCCTCCTTCTAAGAATTGGGACTCCTTTAATTGAGCTAGTGTCTAACTAGAACAAAAGGTGAAGGAAAGGCCAGTTCTCTCTCTCTCTTATGGTGGATCATCAATTTTCTGCCTCCAGAAGTCAGAATTCATGGTTCCTAGGTCTTTGGACCATGGTACATATGCAAATTATCTCCCAGTGCACCAGCTGTCAGTCTTGGACTGGCTACTACCAGTAGTGATTCCCATGTTCTGACTTTCAGACATGTATCGAACTGTGTCACTGGCTTTTCCAGGCCTCCAGCTTGCCAACAGCACACTGTGGGACTATTGGCCTTCCATAATCACATGAATCTGTTATCAAAATAAATCTCATTTATACTGATACAAGTATAAACTATCTATAGGCCGTGTTTTTCTGAAGAACTTTTAACTAATACCAATATCATTCTCATGTGTTTTTTTTTTGCAATATTGAAAGGCATCAATTGGCCAGATGCATTTGTTTTGAATAACCTCACTGCACTGAACAAAGACATGCACAGACTGAAAGTGAAAGGATCGAATAAGATATCCCATTCACACGGAACCTAAAAGAAAACCAAAATAGATATATTTATATCAGATAAAATAGGTTTTAAATCAAAAACAGCAAAGGAAGGAAGGAAGGAAGGAAGGAAGAAAGAAAGAAAGAAAGGAAGGAAGGAAGGAAGGAAGGAGTGCTTTAGCTGTAAGGGGAAGTCATTGATAGCATATTTTTTTTTTTAAAGATTTTATTATTATTATTGGAAAGCCGGATATACAGAGGAGGAGAGACAGAGAGGAAGATCTTCCATCCGATGTTTTCACTCCCCAAGTGAGCCGCAACGGGCCGGTGCGCGCCCATCCAATGCCAGGAGCCAGGAACCTCTTCCGGGTCTCCCACGCAGGTGCAGTGTCCCAATGCATTGGGCCATCCTCGACTGTTTTCCCAGGCCACAAGCAGGGAGCTGGATGGGAAGTGGAGCAGCCGGAATTAAAACCGGTGCCCATATGGGATCCCGGGGCTTTCAAGAGGAGGACTTTAGCCGCTAGGCCATGCCGCCGGGCCCGATAGCATATTCTTTAACCAACATCATTTTGTTACTAAAAAAATTCTATTTCATAATGAAAGTTTATAAGGTCCTTATTTTCCCAGGTTGTAAACAACATTCTTTTTTAAAAGATGTATTTATTTAGTCATTTATTCATTTATTTATTTATAAGTCAACCACTGGCGAGAGAAGGACAGACCTTGCGTCTGCTGGTTCACTTCCCAAATGGACACAAAAGCCAGAGCTGAATCAGGAATTTCATCAAGTGTAGTGGGGCCCAAGTACTTGTGCATCATCTGCTGCTCCCCACATTAGTAGGGAGCTGGATAAGAAGAACTAGATAGAATTGTAACTGGGGCTCTGATATGGGATACTGGTATCCCCAACTACGGCTTAATCTGTGGTACAACATCAGCCTCAACAAACAGCATTATTAAGCCCATGTGTTCTTTATAAGATTTCATAATTTCACTTTCTGTATCTGCATAAGATAGAAAAACATATTTCAGAAACATTTTCCTACCTTTTGAGCATCTTAATTCCCCTAATTTATTTCCTTGAAGTTATCCAATTTTCAGTATTTAAGCTAATCCAAAGAATAAGCAAAAACTCAAGAATTTTTCAAAGACTTGCAAAAAAAGTTCAACCAAGAAATCCAAACACTTAACTTTGCCTTAATATTTGGAAGTTTTATTGTGTTCTTAGTAAAGGATTCCCTTCCTTGAACTCACCTTCTTATAAACAGCTGAAAAATGTTCCAAGGAGTAAATGTACCACAGTTCCTTTAACCACTCTTCTTTGAATGCACATCTAGATTGTTTCCATGTCCTTGCTATTGTGCATTGTGTTGCTGTAAATATAGGATTACATATCTCCTTCTCATATGCGGATTTCATTTCTATTGGGTATATTCCTAGGAGCAGGATAGCTCGGTCATATGGCAGACTTATTTGCAATTCTCCAAGCACTCTCCATACTGATTTTTATAGGGGTTGTACTAGCCTACACTCCCATCAGCAGTGAAGGAGGGCGTCTTTCTCCACACATCAATGCCAGCAGGTGTTGTTAGTTGAGTTCTGAATGTAGGCCAGTCTCACTAGAGTTAGGTGGTACCACATGGTTTTCATGTGTATCTCTCTGATGGCTAGTGAACCTGAGCGTCTTTTCATATGTCTGTTAGACATTTGAATCTGTTCTTTTGAAAAATATCTGTTCATTTCCTTTGCCCATTTTGTTACAGTTTTGTTTGTTTTTGTTTTTCTTTTTGTTCTTTTGCTGTCCCTGGGTTTCTGAAACTTTTGGTAAATTCTGAATATTAGTCCCCTATCACTTGTGCAGTGTGCAAAAAATTTTCCCATAATCTCTTTTCTTTTGTCAAATTCATTGCTGGCTCATGGATTATATGGTGGAATCGTTTTTCCCAAGAGACTTTTGTATCTCCTTTTTGTCACCCATGTGTTACTCAGTGGCATGTTTTTTTATGGAGTTTTAATTTGTTGTTGTTGTTGTTAAGGCTGTTGTCCCAACTCATACCAGTGGTTGACCTTGTTTTGTAGCTTCTCAATTACGGAAATGTATAATGATGGAGTACTGGGGTCTACCATATCCAGATGTGGGGGTATAATAAAACTTGCATCCCTGCTTCCAGATGAAAGATGGATTCCTAATGAAACTGTTGGGCAAGTGTAGACAATGGGATGCTGGACTGTCTGACTTTGTACCAGCAATGTTGGGGTACACTTAAAAAGAGACTGATGGAATTGTAATTCCTTATGAAGGACTATACCACTGTAGTAAAATAGGGAAAAATCTGTCAGAGGGTGGGAGTTTGGGGGGAAATCCCAGGCTACACAAAATTTCAAACATAATTCGAAAACTTAAAATAAAAAATACATCTAAAAAAGTCAAAAAACTATATTTTAAAAAGTACATTTCTACTGCTTTACAAACATTTACTTATGGCTATAAAATATCTTGTAATTCGTAGTGGTAATTGAATGTAGTGTTTAATTTTCTTGTTAAAAATTGACATTTCCTAAAGTTATTAAAATATAATATAGTATTAAAAATGTAAAATTATCATATCTGAAAAATATCAAATGAAGAATGAGTGACACAAGTTTTTCACAAAGGTACATTTATTTTGCTAAGAGCCATAGGATCATTGTCATATGGCAAATGATTTCATAAGATGGTATGATCTCCACTCAGAAGTTGATCAAACGTACACAGTGCCAGATCATTAAGTGATTTTTATTTCTTCCCTCAGTACCTGCCCTCTAGAATGAATACTTTTTAGGTTAATACACAGGACCAACTGAAAATGCCCTAGAGTTCTCTGGAGTAATCCAATGTTGCATACTGATTAAGCCTGAAAACGCATTGTCTTGTATACTGATCCAACCTGAAAAATAAGATTCGCTGGTGATGAAATGGAGAATAAAAGCAAAATCTACTTACATTTGGACCTGAATATTGTTTATTCAAAATCTCCTGGTAATTTTGTAGTTTTGTGGGTTTTGTATGATTTTGATTTTAGCTTTCTGAATAAATTGCTTTGGTTCTCTTGTTTTGGCTGGCATACTCCTTGGGAAGGTCATATTAGCTCTATCAATCCATAAATAAATAATTTGAAACACTGCTGAAAATGGCATACGTGTATATATATATATACACACACGTATATATTTACTACATTTATAAGATAAAAATATAAATCTATCACACACATATATGCCCTCAGACTGACTATTCCTGTGCAAAATAGTAGAACATGTATTTAATTCCTATAGCATTCATTTTAACATGCAATGAGTTACAGCCCTAAGAAGATGCATTTATTGTAAAAACCTTAGGAGAAGTAAGTAGTGAGGCCTTCTTGGCTAAGCCAGGCAGCACAGCCCCAGGGGAGAGGCAGCCCAGCATGGGCTTGGGCCAGGTGGTCCGGGTTCCAGTGGCACTAGGCGAAGCCCTTAGCCTCCTGGCAGCTTCCTCTAGGGGGTTAGGATGGGTGCGTGTGGGGACCCAAGGGCTCACACCCAGGTGAGGAAGGACTAATAAGGGAATACCTTGGACAATGCCACTGCACTTGCAGGTAAATGAGGGGGCTAGACAGAGTAGTTTGGAGGGCAGAATAAGAAGACTATGAAGGGTCAGACCAAAGCACCAGCACATGGGAGACCTGAGCTGGGGTAGTTAGCATTGACCATCATCAAACACCACCCACTAGCTCACGCTAAACCTAGGACTGGGGGCCTACCTAGTAGGACTAGATCACAGTACCCACCAGAGAGAGTCAGAACAGAGGATGGGTAATGTTAGTCTGGCCCATGACGCTAACAGGAATGTAAGAGAATCAGGTTGGGGGCATAATCTACGGGGGGTACGTGGGTTGACCCCTGTGGAACTGCGATCTCCGCTGCCATGCACAAGATCTGTGGCTGGGAACCAGCCTGGTTGGGGAGCTTATAAAGGACTATATAAATGCATCCTAAGTCCACGCCATTTGATTCATATACAGCTTTAAAATACAGCACACATTCCACAAGCTGTTGATAGATATGCCCAGAAGAAAACAAGGTACCTATGTGATGGAGTATGGAACCTTTGATAAAATATAATTAATATAACTTACATCAAGCAAGCAGTTATAAAAATTATTGCTTTAAATCTGTCTTTGCTAACAAGTAAAGATGCAAAACAGGAGCTAGATCTAACATTAAATTTCTTTGTCTTTTATGTTTTCTGCTATATTTCTAACTTGTATTCTAATTAGGAACTCCCAAAGATCAAGAGCCACCAGTTTCCTTGAGCAGCTGGCCTCCCAGCTGGGTATGTTGTGTATGTAATAGCTGCAGTAATACCCTCTGTGATGTGTCTTTTCCCTAGGTTGGCTGCATTGTTTAGAATGAGATTTCCTTTGCAGTTAGAAGCTGTGTCTATTGCTTTGCATCTCTCATTTGATTTACACACTCACTATTTCACTTTCTCTAATCACTGCTAAAATTTTTCAGATTAGCCTTCTTTTTGCAAAACTATTGTCATTATTTTAATACAAATTAAAATGTAGTTAAAGTATCCAATAATAGTTTATCAAATGTAGTTGTTTGAGTTGACAATTATAAAATTAAGATATGAGATCAATTGCTTTCCAAGTGTGACATCCTACTCCTTTATAACAGAATATAGAAGATGCGTTAAAAGTTAACATAATTAAAGAAGTTCATTTTTAGATTTTAACAATCTCCAAATTTAAAAAAGAATTATAAATGATTGAAGCATTAGAATGTGATTTGTGTCAAAGGAATTGGAATTTCTATTCCAGGTAAAGGTGGTTAAAGTTTGATTTAATGTTTTATTTTTAAATCATTATGTTTTTGGGCCCGGCGGCATGGCCTAGCAGCTAGAGTCCTCGCCTTGAACGCCCCGGGATCCCATATGGGCACCGGTTCTAATCCCGGCAGCTCCACTTCCCATCCAGCTCCCTGTTTGTGGCCTGGGAAAGCAGTTGAGGATGGCCCAAAGCACTGGGACCCTGCACCTGCGTGGGAGACCTGGAGGAGGTTCCTGGTTCCCGGCTTCGGATCGGCACAGCACCGGCCGTTGTGGCTCACTTGGGGAGTGGATCATCGGACGGAAGATCTTCCTCTCTGTCCCTCCTCCTCTCTGTTTATCCGGCTTTCCAATAATAATAAATAAATCTTTAAGAAAAAAATCATTATGTTTTATTTGTTTGTATTTATCTGAAAGGCCAACAAGAGAGATCTGTTATCACCTAGTTCACTTCTCAAATACCCAGCATAGGCTGTTCCAGTCAAGGCAAGGTTAGAAGGCAGGACCTGCTCCTGGGCCTCCCACATGGGTGACAGAGGCTCAACCGTTGGAGCCATCACCGGCTGCCTTCCAAATGCATTCGCAGAAAACTGCTTCAGAAGTAGAGTAGTAGGTTCAATATTGGCACCAAGGGCTACATCCCAAGTGCCAAGTAGACCACGGGGAATTGGACTGCCCTTGTAGGCCAAGAACTCTGAGGTCATCCACTACCTTTCGGATCTCCCACATGGGATGCAAGAAGCCCAGATCCATCCTCACAAGATCTAATGTCATTGGAACAACAGCTGGGAGCCCTGAGAGGTCATCAGAAACAGAAAAACAGTAAATTTCCTTCAGGACTAGGGAGAGGAGCTTTCTCTGGTCCTTACATAGTTCCAACTTTGGATCTCCACCGTCTCTTGCAATGACCATCAGGGTCGCTCCGGAAGCCCCCCACACCATTAGATTAGATAGACAGAGACCAATAATGAAAGAACCAGATAGGAAATGGTCAGCTTGGACTCACATATACCTTACTAAGTAGAACACAAAGATTAGTACTCCTCACTAAGGTATTGAATATTTCTCTGCACACCCCTCCTAAAACTGTTCTGTGCCTCAATTGTTGACATATGCCTTGTTAGAGTTATAAGCCAGTATGGACTATCCTAAAATCCTCCAAATTCAGTAAAAATTATGATTCAATACTGTAAACTGCTAAATATAAAAATGAAAATAGACACGAGACAGCTGAATAGTACCCTATAGTCATCTTAAGGTGTATAACAGCCGGTTGTGTATAAACTAAAATTGAAATGTCAATGAAGTGGTCACAGGATGTGGTTAAGAACTTGCATTTTCTAGCATATTGGTTACTCAATACCATGTCAATTAACTCCATAATGCTGTAAATTGTTGTTGATGTTATGTTGTGGTTTTTCATTGGACGGGATGATATTCTGCCAGCTCTGCTTTCAGACCAGAGATGGTCTCCCCAAGAAGCTGTTGAATTTACCTGGACAATAAGATTCTGGACTCTATGCATGGTACATGCTTGCAATGAAGGAATCATGGCTGGATTTGAACTATAATACTGCAATAATGTGGATGAATCCACCATGGGGGAGGACATGGGGAGAGGTTGAGGAATCCCAGAGCTTATGAAACTGTGTCATAAAATGAAATAAGATAAAAAAGAAGAAGAAGAAGTAGAGTAGCCAGGATTTGAAATCAAGTTGCAGAGAGAGGGGGAGAAACTAACAGTGAGAGATTTTCCATCTGCTGGTTCACTCCCCAGTGTTGTGATATCTTGAAAGCCAGGAGCTTTAATCTGGGTCTCCATGTGAGTGACAGTCAGTCAAAAAATTTGATCCATTTTATGCTTTCCCCATTCCAGTATCAGGAAGCTGGATCCAAAGTGGAACAGCTGAAGTCCATAGCTATAACCTAGTGACTAAATTGTTGCCTTACATCCCCAGCATCCCAAATGGGCACTGGTTTCCTATTCCGGCTGTTCCATTCCCACCCAGCTCCCTGCTTGTGGCCTAGGAAAGCAGTAGAGGATGGCCCCTAGCCTTGGAACCCTGCCCCTGTGAGGGAGACCTGCAAGAAACTCTTGGCTCTTGGCTTCCACTCAGCTCAGCTCTGATGGCTACTTGGAGAGTGAATCAGCATATGGAAGATCTTTCTGTCTCTCCTTCTCACTCTATGTGTGCCTTTCCAATAAAGCAGATCCTTAAAAAAGAAGAGGAAGGAGTGGAACAGCTGGGATATGAACTGGTGTACATATGGGATATATTACCTGCTATATCACACACCAGACCTTCTGAAGTAACTTGTATTACAAGTCTCAAAAATGATTTCCAAACTGTTTAAGGTCTGCAGGAACATTTTTTTTCATACTCTATTATTTCATCCATCATGCTATGCTCTTTTGTTTTTTCCTTACTAAATGTTAAATTACAAGAGGTATTTATTCTGACATATCTTTCCACAAATAAAATTTCTTTTTCCTGATTTTCCCTGAAAAATGCCCATGTCAATTGGCGTCTTAGTATCCAAAACATTGCATTACGTTCTTTCTCAGTGTTAGGCGAGGCTCTTCCCGAGCTCTTGGTGTCATAATATGTCCTATTTTATTTTCCCTAATGCAAAGTCAGCTGTGGACGTGGTGACAGTGTAGGACCTCATCTTCCAGGTGATGACCCAAGAGTTTAGACACCAAGCCTGGTAGAGGCACTGCTTTTCACATGGCTTCAAGAGTGAAGGAAGAGGTGAGGATTGTCACACTTTCATTTGTATCTTTTTGTCTGAAACTGAAAAGCAATAAACTTTTGTGGTTTTTTTCCCCCGCAAATAGTCACGCAACTCCACTTAATTGGAAGAAAGATTGGAAATGTACAGGATATTCTTTGAATGGCAAGTGTCTCTGCCACACTAATTTTAATTCCTATTATCTGTCCATTAGTTGAATAAGGGTGAGGATTACATCCAAAGCCCCTTTTTTTCAATAGTCTCCAAATTTCGGGTTCATGGGAATGAAAGTACTCCTCCAACGAATGCCAAACACTGAGAAATTATACACTGCCTTTGCCTTTGATCACCCCCGATACCTTCTGTACATAATCTTTATCAGATGCTAAGTTAGTATAATTACAAAATTCAAACCTTCCTAGAATTACAAAGCCATGATTTACAAAAATCTAAATCAATAAAAAATCAAAGATAAAATCAATCTAATTGAGAGCAAAGACATTTATTTGGCTCTAGCTAAAATTGTCATCTGAAAAAGCATGAATTCAAGAAAATTTAAAATGTGACTTGAGGTTCTACATCACAGTGGCCGTATTTAAATCATAAAATCACAACTGCCACTATAACAGTGCTTTTTGGGACTTGTGATCAGGACTAACACCAATCAAGCTGCCTTTAACAAGAAGTTGAGTGCTATCTCTTTGTAATTTAAGAGAAGTAGGAGTTTCACAAATAATCAAGAAAAACTTAGAAATTGCACTTCAGTACAGTTCAAAGGTCAATAGTATCCCAGTGTGTACATGTAGGCAGCAATTCTAAGAACAGCTGTGACCTTGTTTAAAATTTCATTTAACAAGGATTTTGATTCCATTTTAAGTGCCTGAGACCCAAACAATTCTTCCCTGACATATACAAATAAGCAAAACAAAGACAACAGTAACAAAGACTCAGACATCTATCCCTGTGACAGTAGGTTCCTTTAAGGACGTTACAGTGAATTCAGGAAAAGAGGGAGCAAGACTGGAGACGAATTCTTCATATCAATATTAAAAACTTCAAATATTCAAAATTCATATTCATGAGCTCTGTATTGTGGCACAGTACATTAATGAATACCGGCTTGAATACCTGCTAATCCACTTCCAGTCTAGCTCACTGGTAGAAAGCAGAGGAAGACTGCTCCAGTGCTTGTGCTCATGGGAGACCTGAATAGAACTCCAGGCTTCTTCCTCCAACGTGATTCAAACCAGGTCCTTACTTTCACTCTACCTCTCAAATAAATAAATGTTTTTTTTTTTTTTTAAGATTGATCGATAGATTTGAAAAGCAGCTACAGAGGAGAAGAGCAAGAGAAAGAGAGAGAGATTGATATTGAGAGAGAAAGAGGATCTGCCATCCATTGATTCCCTCTACAAGTGTCTGCCCAGCCAGGGTGAGTCAAGTTGAAGGGAAGAACAGGAACTCTGTTTGACTTTCTCACGTGGGTAACAGGTGCACAGATGCTTGAGTCGTGTCTGATACATTTCAGAGTGTAGATTGGCGGGGAGCTGAATTGGTAGATGAATAGATTAGAAAAAGAATTGAAACTTGATCACGGTCATTAGCATGAGATGCGGTGCCACAAGTGAGAAGATACATCATCTATTCCTCATTAAAGCTGTGACTATAGAAAAGAATTCAATGTTCTTGCTTAAAGGACCAATTGTATTTCTTTTCATATATCTGGGCTTTCTTATTATGCATATCTTCATTAAGAAATCCATGTTCCTTCCTCTTTCTCATACCCTAGGGAATATTTCTAACTTTGAGTTTCAAGGCACATAAACATTCAGATTGCTCCTACAAGACATGAAAGAGCAATAGCACACACGCAGTTATGACAGAGATCTACACATAAAATTTTTTAGGTTTGTATTAATCTCATTTATTTGAAAGAGAAAAATGGGAAGAAAAGAGAGATCTTCTATGTGGTAGTTCACTTCACAAATGCTGCCAACAACCGAGTCTGAGTCAGCCTGAAGCCAGAACTCCCGTTCCTGTCAGAATTGTCTTAAGTCCCTAGTTTGGAATTGAGAGGCTGTTGTATATATTCACATCATGTTGGCAAGAACTTAATTGCGGGCTGGGTGCAGTAGCCTAGTGGCCAAAGTCCTCACCTTGCACGTGCCAGGATCCCTTATGGACGCCGGTTCATGCCTTAGCGTCCCACTTCCCATCCAGCTCCCTGCTTGTGGCCTGGTAAAGCAGTCAAGGACGGCCCAAAGCTTTGGGACCCTGCATCCATGTGGGAGACCCAGAGGAAGTTCCTGGCTTCAGATCAGCTCAGCTCAGCATGGCCCTTGCGGCCACTTGAGGAGTCAATCAGTGGACAGATCTTCCCCTCTGTCTCTCCTCCTCTCCGTATATCTGACTTTCGAATAAAAATAAATAAATCTTTTTTTTTTTAAGAGAGCTTAGTCACATAGTAAGTGTAAGGGGGTGGGCAAGGGAACAAGGAAAGGTGATTCTTAGTGAATCACATTCCAGCTACAATTGCACGTACAGAACAAGGTGCGAATTTAGTTGATCAGACAATCAACAACCTTACTCTAATAAAAAGAGAAAGATGATGGTGGTGATGACAAGGCAGATGTATCCAGACCATTTGAAAGTAAACATTCATAAATCTTTCATAAGAGAACAGCTTTTCTTTTAAAATGGATCTGTCTCAATTGAATCCAATGCTATTTGTCAAAAACTATAATTACAGTGATTTCCTTACAGTGAAGACACAATTTAAAATTGTTACAAAGCAACATAACTGTAAAATAATTAGAATAATGATTATTATCTGTACTTTACACCTGTGTTAACCCACATTACCTTGATAGAATTTTCATAATGATCTTTTAAATTTTTTATCACCTTTTACCTCTGTGAAAAATAACTTTATGCAATATTTATTACATTACAATAGTACAGAAAGTAGAACTTGCTAAGTAGATGCAAGAATAACAACAACTGACCCTTCAGGTGCACTAAACTTGCCTGGTAAGAGACAAAAGGACTTGGGATTTCTGAAATTCACTCAGAGAGGTGAGTGTCCTTTTGTGGAGCATCAATCCTTGTGTTACATTAGAGAGCTACTGAATGTCAATTAATTTAAGAGTTTGTGGAAATGGAAATTAATTAACAAAGGTTTTACTGCAGGGAGAGATCCTACAATTGCAGATGGTTATACTGTTAGAGAATAGAGTTCTATTGGAGATATAAGACACTTTTCTCTAACATCCTGTACCCACATCTTGGCAACACAGTGAATGTTATGGTTTGGTGCTTATCTATACAATTTTTTTCCTGCAATCTTCCTCTCTTCCTGCTTTTCCCTTTCTTTCACAAACTTACCGTTCATTGACAATCAAACAAAATCCCAGCCCAACATGATGGTGTTTACAACAACACTAGTTTCATATTGGTTTTCAACTTGGACTCTAGAATGCCACATTTTAGCCATAAGTTCTTTCCTATTATTTATTCCAAATAATTGACTTCGGGAAAGTTTTTTTTTTTTAATCAGAAAACAAAAGAAAGAAAAAACAGAAAATAATCTTTCCTAATGAGCAATAAATGATTTACCTATCATATATACTTTAGTATTTAACTTATTCTTTAGTAAATATCCACTACGTATCTAGCCCATATTATGGGTTAGGAAGAACAACATGTTTATTCAGTTTTTGAAGTATTGTTTTTGTAATACATACTATTTTTAAAAAGTATTTTTAAAGGATTCTTTTTAAAAGATTTATGTATTTATTTTCTTATTACAAAGTCAGATATACAGAGAGGAGGAGAGACAGAGAGGAAGATCTTCCATCCGATGATTCACTCCCAAGTGACCGCAACGGCCGGTGCTGCACCGATCCGAAGCCGGGAACCTAGAACCTCTTTCAGGTCTCCCACGCGGGTGCAGGGTCCCAATGCATTGGGCCGTCCTCAACTGCTTTCCCAGGTCACAGGCAGGGAGCCGGATGGGAAGTGGAGCTGCCGGGATTAGAACCGGCGTCCATAAGGGATCCCGGGGCGTTCAAGGCGAGGACTTTGGCCGCTAGGCCACGGCACCAGGCCCAGATTCATTTATTTTTATTGGAAAGACAGATGTACAGAAAGAAGGAGAGACAGAGAGAAAGATCCTCCATACACTGGTTCACTCCATAAGTGGCCACAACAGCCAGAGTTGAGTTGATCCGAAGCCAGGAGCCCAGAGCTTCTTTCAGGTATCCCATGAGTGGCAGGGTCCCAAGGTTTTGGGTCATCCTTGACTACTTTCCCAGGCCGTGGGCAGGAAGCTGGAGCAGCCAGGACAGAAACTGGTGCCCATATGGGATCCAAGCGCAGGCAAGGCAAGGATTTTAGCTGCTAGGCTACCATTCTGGACCCAAAGTATGTATTTTTTTAAGTAATTTTTGTTATCCATTTAGGAGAAAGAGCAAGAGCGAGAGAAAGAGGGGAAAAAAGAGAAAAGCAGAGACAATTAGGAATAGCTCACTTTCTCTACTGCAAATAGGGAGGAGGAGGAGAAAGAGGAGGAGGAGGAGGAGAGGAAGGGGAAGAGAAGGGAGAAAGCTTTCATCTGCTGGGTCGTATTTTTTGGGCCAAAATCAGAAGCCAGTAGCTTGTTCTAGATCATACACAGGTGGCAGGGATCTAGGCACGTGGGCCGTCATCTGCTGCTGTTCCCAGGCTAGCAGTGGGGAGCTGGATCAGAGCTAGAGTAGCCTACAAAACAATTGGAGCCCAGATGGGGTGTCAGCGTTTGCAGGTGGCGGCTTTACACACTATTCCACAGTGCTGCCCCCTGCTGCTACTTTTCACTCACACATTTTTATTCAGTTTCATCCTTACCAAACCTTAACATCTAAAGTAACTTGTTAAAAAAACAACCTTAATTTAAAAGTCACCTTAAATTTTTCCTAAATATTAATCATTAATATTATCAGCTTTGCTTTTTTTTTTTTAAAAAAAATATTGCTTTATTTGTATTGGAAAGTCAGATACACAGACAGGAGGAGAGAGAGAGGAAGATCCTTTTGTCCGCTGATTCACTCTCCAAGTGGACGCAATGACCAGAACTGAGTCAATCCAAAGCCAGGAGCTCAGAGCTTCTCTCAGGTCTCCCATGTAGGTGCAGGGTCCCAAGGCTTTGGGCCATCCTCGACTGCTTTCTCAGGCCACAAGCAGGGAGCAGGATGGGAAGCAGGAACCGAACCGTCGTCCACATGGGATCCTGGCACATGCATTCAAAGTGAGGACTACCAGGCTACCACTCTGGGCCCATCACTGTTTAGATATAGATATAGATATAGATATAGATATAGATATAGATATAGATATAGATATAGATATGTTTTTATTTCCATAAGATGTTATTTGACCAATGAGATTTATTATCACTTTGTGCTAGTCTATATTATAGATTTTTCTCCATTGGTTTAAAAATGTTCACAGCTGCTCTTAAAGTTACTGAATTTAGATAGATATTTTTAAAACAAGGCTACTTTCTCTTTTTTTTTTTTAAGACTTTATTATTATTATTGGAAAGTCAGATATACAGAGAGGAGAGACAGAGAGGAAGATCTTCCATCCGATGTTTCACTCCCCAAGTGAGCCACAACGGCCGGTGCTGTGCCGATCCAATGCTGAGAACCAGGAACCTAGAACCTCTTCCGGGTCTCCCACGCGGGTGCAGGGTCCCAATGCATTGGGCCGTCCTCAACTGCTTTCCCAGGCCACAAGCAGGGAGCTGGATGGGAAGTGGAGCTGCCGGGATTAGAACCGGTGCCCATATGGGATCCCGGGGCATTCAAGGCGAGGACTTTGGCCGCTAGGCCATGCCGCCGGGCCCGGCTACTTTCTTATGTGAATTTTCCTGGCTGTTGTTAAATAATCGTGACTCACTTATTTTAAAAATTGAAACAAAATTGTTTATAATTTGTTATTTCACGAAGGTATACCTATTTTGTGACAACTACATCTTTATTTTTTGACATGATAAAATAAAGACTTGTGAAAAATGAGAAGAAATCAAGCTGGCAGTTTCGAATGGGGTGTGACACTTTAAGTGAGCTCTGTGATTCATGTAGAATAATCTATCCTTCCAACATATTCAGCAGCTAATTATAATGCTCCTCTAAATCAATCTGTTTCATAACCATATTTTTAAAGACTTCTCTTTAAAAACTAAATATAGCTGTAGACACCTTAAAATTAGAGTGTTTCCAGGAAAATGGTGACTTTAAAGAAATGTTCTAGATGTCAAATTTGGACTGTTTAACCACAGAAATCATAGCATTCATTGAGTCAGGAATTTACTCCACAGTATATTACTTTTATGATTCTGAGAAAATGCTACTGATTTCCGACTTTTGAAAACTGTGTTGCTTTTTTGCCTAAGTTCAGGTTTGCTGGTTATGCTAAAAGTCAGATACTATAGACTAGTTTTTTGGTGATGCAGGAAATATGTATTTCTCTTTAAAAATAACTTCTCATTTCAATGATTTGGACCTGCATTCTAGATTTCTAGAAAAAAAATTCTTTCTTGGACCTTCCCTGGTTAGGACAGTAAAAAAATAGGATAAAATATCTCATTATTAGTACACTGACAAATTAATCTAAGATGTTCTTAATCTTTTTAATATTTTCTGGATATTGATGTTGTACAGTAACACACATAGATAACAGTTCTGCCCAATACACTCTCCGGCACATCTTACTACCTTCCTTAAGTTTTATCCTAATCCTTGTATAAAGCCTTCATTTTGAAAATATATTTGCCCTCCCTTAAACAGGTAATGGGAATAAGAGAAATAGAACCCAAACAAAAATGCATCCAAGAAACTGCAAAATTAGCACAACTTGACCTTCTGATAACCATTATATATTGAGAATACTCTGTATGGGCCCGAACTTCCACTAAATTTCAACTTTATGTTTGGGTGTGCAGGATACAGCATCATTCACTATTCTGTGTTAAACCATGCATTCAGTTGTTTCCATTTATATTGCATCAAAGCAGTTGAAATCCAATTGAAAAGTTTCTTTAGACAGCCATTGTGTAGGAACATGATGTCAATATTAATAAAGGTTGAATTTCCCCTTGGCTCACTTCTTACAGATAAGCTTTTCAATAATACACTGCTTGCACCAAAGGTCTGATGGGACTGGGAATAGTAAAAAACACTAATAAAAGAATGTTGAATGTTTTTTATATTAAATTTCCCCACAGGCAAACTGAAAAGCCTACTTAGAGAACGCCAATCAACATGGCACTTATTAAATGTAACAAGAGTCCTGTTACAACAAATCTTTAAAGCCCTAAAAATGAATTCAGAAATTGAGATAAAAGACAACTGCAAATATATTTTTAAGGGAAAACTCTAGGCATATCACCTGATACGTATGAAATGGATCCTTCCTTATGTGATCTTCAAAACTATCCATTTATGGGAGCACAAAACTTAAAATTTTTCTTTTACCTAAAGCTTATAGACTCTCTTACCTAAATTATTCTGTATAGTTGTTTTATGCATCTATTAACAAATGAGAAGACTTACGGAGCAATTAAATCATATTCTCTTTATTTTTTTAAATAATGAGAGTTGTGGCATACCAGTTTAATAATAATATAATAACTTAGTAAACAAAATAGACACCTATTAAACTCAATTATTATGAGCCACAGAAAATGTGTTACCAACAGAAACAAAAATAAGCGCTTGGGGTGCTTGAGTAGCATATTTGCACTACCAACTCAGGGTTTGTCCTCAATACACAGACTTACCAGCTAACACTTGTGTTTGGAGGTAAGCAATATCAAGGCACTGACAAATATATTAAATCTGCCCATTTTTGAGGACCTGAACCCCAGGTTGAGACTTTGACTTAAGTTCAGTAATAAAAGTAAACTCAATTGCTGAACATTAATTATTTCTCAAAGGCCTAAGAGAAAACAAGAGATGGTCACTGGGACTTCAGGATAAAACACCAGATGACCTATTTTTTTACGGATTCTGTAATTCTGTTAAATATCATGATTTTTCTCATCTTTGGAAACCAAGGAACTTCCCACAAAGGAACTGTCAAAAGTTTAAACTAAAAGTACCAATGTCCGGGGAAATAAGATTTTCTTAAATGCAGCAAGTGACTGTTATATATAATTAAAAAATCCAAAATGATATAAATAATAGACTTCTTATAGTTTTTCAATGAAGCAGAAATGTATATGTTGGCTATATGATATATATTCAACACTATTTATTTATATACTTGTACATATATATAAATAATGTATGTTTTAGAAAATTATGTCTTTCAAATGGAATTACACATTCTATTGGGTTTCTATATCAATATTAAAATTTTAGTTAAAAATTACAGCTGAAGAAGTATCCTTGAATGTAAGTTTATAGATAACAGATAAATAACTTATGTATAGTGCTGTCTCAATAATTTGCTGTCATTACTATCTCTGCATGTTATATTACAGTTGGAGTTTGCCAAGATATAAAAATTGGTCAAGATATATAATACTTTTATGAATGGTATTGCTACATATTTGTTCCTACACATATTCTATTGAAATCCTCATTGTTGAGAGGAATTTAAAAAGGAAGCCTCAGTGTTTGGACTTTTATAACTGTGGTAAGTTGGATAATTTTCCCCCAGCATCTTAAAGAGAATGCAGCAAACTGATTTCCAAATATAGTAGTATTTTTAACAAATATTTTTGAGTTACTCTTACTGTACATGTTAATGTTGTTTTATTTTGTTTCACACAATTTTACATGTTTTTGTTAGTTACCAATGAGAAGTCTCTTACAAATGTAGAACTTTTTATTTCATCTGTTTGGATTTATTTTTGCTGTGAATTTATTATAAATAAGGTACAGTTCTGTGATCTTAAGTTGTGTAAGAAAAAGTTCCTATTTGAAGCCTTTTATCTTATCTGTTACTATTAGAAAATTTACATACTGTGCATTCATAAGTAAAAATTATTCTTGATAATAATAGAAATAATAGTAACACTTTTTTTACTAATATATAATCTACAAACATTATGATTACTCTAGCATGTAGCCCAAGAAAATAACAAATAAGAATAAATCAAATCCAATATTAGGAGGAAATAACTAGAGAAGAGATAGACAAAATTGAAACTATTAAAAGGACACAAAAAAGAGCTGATTTCTTTTTTATTGAAAAAAGAATACCACATCAACCCACCTAACTACAAATGGGGGGTGGGAAAGATCCAGATTAATAAACTTCACGATGAAAAGGGAGATGTTACAATGGATAACACAGATACAGAAATAACCAACAGAAATCACTACCAAGAGTTACATGCCAACAAACTGAAAGATCTAGAAGTGGATAGATTTCTGGACACATACGATCTACCAATAACATAGAAAACCTAATTAGACAAATAACCAACACAGAGATTGTGTCAGTATTAAGACACTTTAAATGCAAAGAAATCCTCAACAAAACACTAGCTAATCAAATCCAACAACACATCAGAAAGACCATTAGACCAAATGGCATTTATTGCTGGTGTGAAGAAATGATTCAAGAGTGCAAATCAATAAATGTGGTACACCACATTAACAAGCTGAAGAATAAAAATGGTATAATTCTCTCAATAGATATAGAGAAAGCATTTGACACAATGCAACATCCTTTCATGATAAAAACCTGAAACAAATTGGGTAGAGAAGGAATATTCCTTAACATAATCAAAGCAATAAATGACCTCTCACAACCAGCTTCATATTGAACACAGAAAAGCTAGAAGCATTTCCACTAAAGTCTCAAACCAGACTTTAGTTCTAGATATTTTATAGCAATTAGGCAAGAAGCAGAGATCAAAGCAAACAAATTGGAAAGGTAGAAGTGTACTTATCCCTGTTTGCAGATGCCATGTTTCTATTTTTTGTTGGTTTTTTCTTTTTTTTATTAAATTTATTCATTAATTACATTGTGTTGTAATTACATAGAATCTGGGATTCTCCCCCCAACCTCCCCCCATGGTGGGTTCCTCCACCTTGTTGCATAACCATAGTTCAAGTTCAGTTGAAATTCCCTCTTTGCAAGTATATGCCAAGCATAGAGTCCAATATCTTCTAGTCCAGTCAAGTCCAACTACTTATTGGGTAGACCCTCTCTGGTCTGAGGGCAGAGACAGCAGAGTATCATCCCGGTCAAATAAAAGCACTAACATACCATCCGCAACAATTAACATAGTTATGGAATTAATTGACATGGTATTGAGCAGTCAACATGTTAAAAATAAATGCGATTTCTTAACCACTTTCTGTGACCCCCCATTCACAGTTCAATTTTAGTTTATATACGACATATGACATAACATCCATAACATAACATGTTATGCTTAACATCAGATCATCTTAAATTAAGGCAAACATGTGGTATCTAACCTACGTAGGTGATAGAGGGCTAATCTCCAGAGTATACAAAGAATTACAAAACAGCCAAAACACCAAAATAAACAAGTCACTCAAGAAATGGGCACGGGAAATGGGCAGACATTTCACAAAGGAACAAACCCAAATGGCAAATAAACATATGAAAAAATGCTCAAGCTCCCTGGCAACAAGGGAAATCCAAATTAAAACATCAATGAGATACCACCTAACGCCAGTAAGAGTGGCCCACATGAAAAACACCAACAACACTTGCTGGCGAGTGTTGTTGGGGAAAAAGGAACCCTACTCCACTGCTGGTGGGACTGCAGATTGGTACAGCCTCTATGGAAATCAGTATGGAGAATATTCAAACAACTCAAAATCGACATACCGTATGACCCGGCTATAGCACTCCTAGGAATATATCCAAAAAACTTGTTTTACGAGAAACCAACATGCATTCCTATGTTCATAGCAGCACAATCAGTAATTGCAAAAACATGGAAACAACCAAAATGCCCATCAGCAGAGGATTGGATAAGAAAGCTATGGTTCATCTACTCCATGGAATACTACTCAACTATTAAAAAAACCAAAATGCAGTTCTTTGTGGCCAAATGGGCCAAACTGGAAACCATAATGCTAAGGGAAATGAACTAATCCCAAAAGGTTAGATACCACATGTTTCTATTTATAGGGAAACCAGAAGAGTCTTCCAAGAGAGTATTGGAACTCATTTTAATAAAATTGCAGGATATAAAATTAACATGCAAAAATAAATAGCTTTTGTATACAGAGAATTCCATCGCTGAGAAAGAACTTATAAGATCAGTAGCATTCACAATAGCTGCAAAGAACAAGACTCTTGAATAAATTTAACCAAAAATGTGATTGATCTCTACAGTGAAAATAATCAAATATTAAAGAAGTGACTGGTGCTATGGCATGGAGGGTAAAGCAGCTAGTAACAGGTTCCAATACTGGCTGCTCCACTTCCAATACATTCCCCTGCTAACACTTCTGGGAAAACAACAGTAAATGTCACAAGTTCTAAGATCCCTGCACCGACGTGAGAACCTGACTCATGGGTTAGGCCTGGCCCAGCCCCTATCTTTATGAACATTAGGGAGTGAGCCAGTGAATTAAATCTCTCTCTCTTTCTCTCTTTCTCTCTCTCTCTCTCTCGCTCGCTCGCTCTGTAATTCTGCTTTTCAAATAAACAAAATAAATCTTCCAAAAAATAGTAACAGAGAAGTAGAATACACAGATCTAGACAGATCTTTATGTTTGTGAACTGAAAGAATTAACATTCTCAAAAGTGTCCATACTACCCAAAGCAATTTACAGATTCAATAAAATCCCTGTCAAAATCCCAGCAACATTCTTCTCAGATATACAGAGAAAAAATGATGCTAAAATTCTGTGGAAACACATCTCTTTAAAAAAAGCTGGAGTTATTACAACACCAAATTTCAAGGCATAGTGTGCAAAAGTTATAATAAAACAGCCTGGTACTGGTACAAAAACAGATCTGTAGACCAATAAAACAGGACAAAAACTCCAGAAATAAATTCATGTATCTATAACCAACTAATCTTTGACAAAATGAACTTGAAACATTCCCTAGAGGAAACAATCTCTTCAACAAATGGTGCTGGGAGAATTTGATTTATGTGCAGACGTACGAAGCAAGACACTTACCCTAAGATTTATCAAAAAAATGAATTCTAAATGATGAAGGGTCTAAATCAATGACCTGATACCATAAGACTGCAAGAGGGAAACTTCAGTGAAGCTCTGCAAGACTTTGCCATA
This sequence comes from Ochotona princeps, assembly GCF_030435755.1. Classification (NCBI taxonomy): domain Eukaryota; kingdom Metazoa; phylum Chordata; class Mammalia; order Lagomorpha; family Ochotonidae; genus Ochotona; species Ochotona princeps. The sequence goes on from NC_080843.1 coordinate 29,167,031, forward strand.
AGCTAAGGCTTCCCATAAACTCAGGCAATAAAAGCATAGATGGAATTACGTCAAGCCAAGAAGCTCCTGCATTGCAAAGGAAACATCAAAGAAAGTGGAGAAGTAACTAACAGAACGGGAGAAAATATCTCAACAATGTAACTGATTCTGGACTAGAAGAGCTCAGGAAATTCAAACCAACAAAACAAACAATCCAGTCAAGAAATGGGCAAAGTACATGAACAGGCATTTTCTAAAGGATAAAATTCAAGTGGCAACAGATACATAAAACACTCAGGATCACTAGCTTTGAGAGCAATGCAAATGAAAATCACAGTGAAGCTTCACTTCACCCCAATAGAATAGCTATCCTCCAAAAATTAAAACAACAAATACTGGCCAGGATATAGAGAAAAAGCTATCCTAATTCACAACTGGTGGAAGTGTAAATAAGTTCAACCATTATGGAAGACAGTACGGAGATGCCTCAGAGAACTGCAAGTCTATCTGCCGTATGATCCAGCTATCCCACTCCTAGAAGTTTATCCAGATGAACTGAAATCAGTGAATGAAAGAACTACCTGTACTTCCACAACATTTTGCATTCCAATCAGTATTAGGTAAGATATAGAATCAACCCAAATGAGCAACAACAGACGCCTGAATAGTGGTAATATATACACTATGGAAGACTACCCACCTGTATAAAAAAGAATGAAATCCGATTCTTGCAGCAAAATGGATGAAACTGGGAATGCTTAAGCTTGGCAAACTAAGCCAGTCCTCAAAAGACAAGTATTATGTTCTCTCAAATTTATGATACCGACTGGACACAAACAATGTAATGTATATGTGTGCATACATATGTATATATATACACACATATATGTATATACATATATACACACACTTATACTGAAATAGATGGTTTAGGATTTTATTTTTGTTTACATTCCTCATTGATACACTTTAGGAGCAGTTCTACTTAATACACACTGAATTCTGTATTTGGTGGAGTGTTAAGTTTGTGATTATAAGATAAACTGAAACTGTCAACACAAAAAAGATTTAAAAAAGGAAGAGATAGGGTAGGAACATGAGTAGAAAGGAAGATAGAATAGGAAGTATCATTATGCTCTTAAATTTGTATATATATGAAATACATAAGATTTATTCACCTTACATCAACAAAAATTCAACAACAAAAGTATTGTGAATTGAAGTTTCAGAATATTTGCATAATATTAATATCAACATTTCCATCTTAAATTTTAATTTTATTAAAATAGAATAAGATTCAGTAAGACAATCTTAGAAAAACCAAATTCGATCAATAGCAGCACATATAACACACTTTATTTATCTCTTAAAACTAGTGATAACAATTCCATTATTTTTCCTATTCTTTGGTGTTTTTTATTTTGTTCTTGTTGTTACATTTACAATCCAGTGACTTTATAGTTTGGGTAGAGTTAGGATGGTCCCAGTGACATGGTAAAAGGAAAATTAAGAGTAAATGAAACTAGAGAGCAGATGACTTCAAACACAAAAAAGGAAGTTTCTTCTTATTTTCCTCTATCCTTTTGATGTTAATGAAATTACTAGGAAAGTATATGTTTCTTCAATTGCTGGGGAATTTCACTTTAAGCAAATACACAAGCTCTTAAAGTAACTGTCCAGTAACTGTTAAAAAGTTCTTACCTTTTAGTTCGTTGGTACGCCTATCCTAGCACTCCAGAAGATAGTATTATATATGGAAAAGTCCTTTGCAAACTGTAGCAGTAAATGATGCTACTGTTTCTATAATTCCACAATTTTAATTATTTTGATCCTAATATAATTTTGGCTATGATGTCACATGATTCACCTTTAAGTAGCCATGCATCTCTATATGACTTTAAAAGTTGTACTGAATCTTCCATTTTTTTCTAAAATTCTTCCTAAATATGAATGATGGAGCAATATTTAAAGCAAATATTTCTTCCCTAGGTTCTTCTGATATTTCTTCCCTAGGTTCTTTCTTGCTTAGTTTTATTATTTCTCAGTTATCACCAATTCCAACAACTGATGCTTTGAAATTTAAGTCTAAACCACCTTATACAGATACAATGCTGCCTTGTTCCCCATATGAGCACAAAACACATTTATTTTAGTAGTAATCAAAATAAATCAGTTAGATAACTATGCTAGTGACACTTAAAATTTTTCGCTCTTTATCATACAAGGTTTTTCATAAAAGGCTTTTCATGCAAGTTTTACACAAGGTTGTAAAGACACAAAGATAAAAAGTTCTGTGCAAACATTTAAAATAAGAGATAAAGATGTTAAAACATCTAAGAATTATACCAGAATGTACAATATAGGTCTTCATAAATAAAAATTACTTGAAAGTTAATATCCGCCCATGGCAAATTAATCTCTACATGTCATCAGATTGGATCAATTTGAAGCAAGCTCTCCAAAGTGCTTCTAAGCTTCACCCACTCACGTCTCTAACTTTTCTTTTCCTGTTACTAAGTTTCAAAAAGTGAAAAGATCCTGGAATAGAAAATAAAAAAAGGGTTTTTGACATTAAACATCTGAGCATGAGCTTCTTCTGTCTATAAAGTAGATATTAAACTTCATCTCTTTATCAGAAAATCAGGTTGTTAAAAACTAAGTGAAAACTATGAAAAGATGCATATATTGTTAAGATGAGGAGAAATTTATTTGCTCATCTATAAAACTGTTATTAGTGAAAACTAGCAGGTTTGTTACAGGCTAACGTCTTAGGTTGCTCAAAAGTGCTTTTTGGAAGAATGAATTTAAAATGAGCAGAAAATAGATCCCACAAAATAGATCTTTGAGTTGTGTGGCTCTTTTTTATATCAAGACCTGGAAAGTTCCTGATGGTCAGTCATAATGCAGCGATAAACGCAACCATCAGTCCCTCCCTACGGGTCCAGCCCCTAGTCCACGAGCAATGTGAAAACACAGCAACAGGGGCCATCTTGCACTCATTTTGATGCTGCAATTTGTACCTCAAGAAGCACAAGTCGTACCACCTCAAGGGCAACCTAAGAACAACCCTCTCTTGTTGCTTGGGGAGACATAGCTTTGGAATGTATTCCTGGTGACTTATACTTACTAGTTGCAAATAATTAGTTTGTATAATAGTTCCTTTTAAATGTTGCCTGGAACCAAGTTTTTTTGGATGGGCAGTAGACTAGAAGACAATGCTCTGTGAATTTACCTACCCCTGTGAGATTTCATTATTGTGATCTACATAAATCTATTTTTTAGATGTATTTAATTTGAAATGCAGAATAACAGACAGAGAGGGAACAAGAGAGAGATCTTCAGATAGAAGATCTCCATTCCCCAAACGGCTGCACCAACCAAAAAGCAGGAGCCAGAAACTTCTTTCTGGTCTCACTGAAGGTGTAGGAGCCTTTGGCCTTGGACAGTCCTCCTCTGCTTTCCTTTGCTTATTAGCAGGAGTTGGGTTGGAAATGAAGTTTCCAGGATACACACGGACTTTACCCCTTACCCCAAAATGCTGGCCCATGTATTGTAAACATGGGCCAGAGACCAGGACAGAGACCCATGAGAAGCGAACATTTGAAATTTCTTTTTAGTACTGATACTCACTAGTCACACTCCTTGGGTGAATTTGTGAAATGCTGCAAACTTATTTTTCTAACTGCAGAGAGCCTGTCATCAAAATATACTGTGAATGATGTTTGCTATTTACTTTATGAAGAGAAACACCATAGACATGCAACTCAGAGCTTACCAACCCCAGTGATGCAGTAATCAAGCTGAAAGTTTCACAAAGGGACAAAGGCGACATCCATTTTGGCTTTTTCTCTTCCCTTGAATTTTTGATTTATGTGGCTGAAAAGGTTAATCTTAGTAAAGTACGGGGAAAAAATACTTATCCAAGTGACATTTTTAGACATTGTACAGGTATGATATATTAAAGGGTGCCTTTAGCAGTCCAAGGAATATTGTAAAATACCACACATGGTTTTAACATTACTGACTTCTTGTCAAAGGTACAAAATGACTAACTTGGAAAGGCATCTCACAGTGAGAAGTTAACTCTAAGGGATTCTAAAATACAATAATTTCAAATTCAGTTCTTTTTAACCAAACTTAATGAATATTAATTGTGTCATTGGGAACCATTTTTCCGAACTGTAAGAGCACATAGATAGAAGAAATCCAGTGAGGAGGAAAAAGACAAATAGTTAATTAACATGTCTCTTGGGCAGGTGCTAGCCGGCATTCCATATGTGTGTCAGTTCCTGTCCTGGGCGCTCCACTTTCTATCCAGCTCCCTGCTAACAGCCTGGAAAAGCAGCGAAAGATGGCCTCAATATTTGGGGCCTGAACTTATGCTGGAGACCTGGAAGACTATCCTGGCTTTTGCTTGGCCAAGCATTGGCCATGTTATATTCTGGGATGAGAACCTGCAGATGCAAAATCTTTCTCGCACTTTCTTCCCCTTTTCCTAATTCTGGCTTTCAAGTGGGGGGAAAAAAGTTGTCTTCAAGGAACCAAAATCTAGTGATGTATGTGTGTCTATACACGTAAACAATATGAGGCAGAAAAACACAATTGTTAATTTAGAGGTTTAAAATGCTTTGAGTGACCACAGGAAGAAATAATTAATTTTCACTTATGTGACAGGGAAAACTCTATGGAAAAGATCATTTGAAAAGTCTTAAGAGAATGCAATAATTTGGTGGATAGAAAAATTAAGGAGGTTCCATGCTGACACAGTGCCATCAGCACAGGTCCAGGGTCTCTCTCTAGATTGCAAGAACTGAGTTGAAATCATGTGAAACCACATAATTCAATTGGAAATGTCTACAACAGTAGTCTGGTAATGTGAAGAATCAATTTTGAGTCTTTAAAAACATATTCTGATCTACAACGTCAGCATTCTGGCGTAGCAACTAAAAAGTGGGGGAGTGGCGGCATAGGACAGGCAATGCTGGCAACCCAGGAGACAGCGGGCAGTGGAGGAGTGGCGGTGTAGGACAGGCAATGCTGGCATCCCAGGAGACAGCGGGCTGACATGCTGGTTATTCCCTGGAGCCAGTTCCATGGCTCAGCCCAGGGATGCTGGCATCACATGATAGGGACTAAAGCAGTGGATGAATGATCTCGCTGTAACTCTTTCAAATAAATATGTCCCCATAGTTAGCTATCTGTCTATGCAAAAATTTATCTAGAATTTTTGGAGGTCTAATAAATTCTGTAGACTGTCTAGCAGCAAGAGAGTTTCTTTTACCTTTTAATGTATACATTTGTCTTATATTTAATATTTGCTGGCAAGTGTTAGTCAATTAGAGTGTATACCTAAAGAATGCTAATCACTTCCTATGTATAAAACTATTGTAGTACAGTTGATTACATGAAACATACATAACCAAATCAGCCCTTGTTTTCGAATGAAATCTTAGATATCTGTCACCTAATTGGTATAACTGAAATGTTTTGGCAACAAAAAAATGAAACAGACACAAAATCATCACAAGCTGGATAGTTAAATGCTATATAAAACTAATTTGAAGTCAAACTTTCAACATCTTATAATAATATTTAGAACAAAAAAATCTAGAACTTAAACTCTCTCTTCATTATCTTGCAGTAGGGACAAGGGAAAAGATAAAATAACTTCTTATTAGTGTTTAGAATCACACACAAAAAATTGGTTACAACAAGTATGTGTGGGAATCATTATTTTAAATATCACAATTACATTTGGGAAACAAAAATCCAAAGCTTCATTTGTTTACTTTATTTATTAATAGTTATTTTAAGTGGAAAACATTGCATGAAGGTATAGTTGGTATCTGAATAATATATTTGTCCAAGGGAATAAAGGACCTCATTATTTTCAAGTGTTTATTCTTCTAGCTACTGCTAAACCTACTTCTACCTAAATTTTATTGGTCATTATTTTTAAAGAGGAATCATAAAGTAAATTCATTTGTTTTTATTTTCCTTGTTTTACCTACAAATTTTCAGTGTTGTTCCTAATAATACAATAAGCAAGTTCAATTTAATTACTAAGAACCATGAAAACATGCCTATTATCTTTTATGTCTGTACAACCCAAAGTCTATCTCGGGGCCCAGGTTGGAGTCTTAAAGCCTGCCCTGCCTGGCAATAAGATGGGATGTTGTGGTTGACACACTGAGGTTAACCCGAGAAAGCCGGTTCTTGGGCCTGTCAGAGCTGAAACACAAGCAGCACACTGCTAAAAGCTGCACCATGACCGTTCTTTTTTTAAATTTATTTTATTTTTATTGGAAAGTCAGATACACAGAGAGGAAGTTCTTCCATCCATTGATTCACTTCTCAAGCAGCTGCAACAGCCAGAGCTGCACTGATCCAAGGCCAGGAGCCAGGAGCATCTTCCGGATCTCCCACACAGGTGCAGGGTCCCAAGGCTTTGGGCCATTTTTGACTGCTTTCCCAGGTCACAAGCAGGGGGTGCATGGATGTGGGGCTGCCGGGGTTAAAACAGGCACCCACATGGGATCCCAGCATGTGCAACGCGAGGACTAGCTGCTAGGCTACTGCACCAGACCTCGTGACTATTCTTAGAACCAGCACCAGGATGGCAACTGCAGCCCTCAGATGTGAGCGAAATGGTGACACCCACAGGAGGACAGAGCCAAGAGAGATTTCCTGAACCCCTGGCCCCACTGAGCAGGTCTGTCCTGTGCTCCAGGAACCAGCCCAGATCAGAAAGGGAGACGCTGGGGATGTACGTATGCCTCAGGTCGCAGTGTCTTCTGACCTTTGACACTCATTGTCTTCAACCATCAAAAAACAAATCTAAATCTGTCTTCTCTCCTGTTGATGATTTTTCACTGCTCTGTTAATAACAGAGGACAAAATAATACTAGAATATGTAAGATTTTGTTGTATCCCTATGTCTGTTCCAGGGAGAAAAGATATTTATAAGGGAAATTACACTTATTGTAGAAAATATGAAGGCAATTTAGATTTCAAAATCTAATGTGAATTTTTAGATTCTTATTAACTTGGTTCTTGTAGTGTACTTCATGTACTTCGAACATAACCTGGGAAATGCTACTTTATAGCATGCAATGTATACATTAGCTTTTTAAAATATGACTGAATACCCAAATTCTTTATAAATGATTATGATATATTTATTATATGTATTTATTCATATTATTATATTTGTAAATATATGTGATAAAATTTTATGAAGATTCTTTTATTATTATTTGAAAGTCAGATTTGCAGAGAGAAGGAGAGAGGGAGATCTTCCAGCTGTTGGTTCACTTCCCTAATGACAACAATGGCTGGAACTGAGCCGCTATGAAGCCCAGAGCCGGAAGCGTCTTCCAAGTCTCCGGTGTGTGGAGAAGCCCAAGGACCTGAGCCATCCTCTGCTGCCTTCCCAGGCCGGAAGCAGGGAGCTGGATCAGAAGTGGAGTAGTGAGGACATGGACTGGCTCCCATAAGAAATATTGGCACCACAGACAAAGGATTAGCTGTGCTACTGCATCGGGTCCCCTGATAATTTTTTGTTTTCAAATTGATTTGGTTTATTTTTATATATACCCCTAAGATTTTTTTCAAATCTAATCAATCAGCTTGATTCTTGAAGTCTATTTTTCCTGTCTACTGTTTGCCCTTGTAGCAAGAATATTAGCCTAGCAGGGTGAAGTATATTATTTAATTAAGTAGACAAAAGAAAAATGCTTTGTTGCAACATTTCCTCTCAGCCTTACAATTTTTCAACAAACGGTTCCTCCTTTTTCCTGTAACTGTACAAAATATTTGGAGCATATACCATGAAAGAATAATTCTAGCTTGATATCTCCCAACACTTGTGGATTTTAATAACACCAATGGCTGGAGACAAGAGCTCCATCACAGGCAGGACCATGTGAAATTGCTAATATTCAGTATCTTTTGATTTTAAAAATGGCAATTTCATATTTTTCAGCATCAATCCTAGAATTCACAGTTATTCCAAAATATTTTAACCACCCAACTCCCTGTTGTGCATTCTGCTGTAGAAGGTATATAAGAGCAGACGTGACACTAGAAGAGCCATACTGCTTTTGACTAAAATGTTACCTCTGCGTATACTTCAGAAGCAGCACTCCCAACGGGATGTCATTCCAATTTGCTTGGCTTAACCTGTCACTGACGGCCAGTGCCACCAGGCTGCCCTGCCGTAGCGTTGGCTCACTATGGACCACATTTAGCAGTTTTGAAAGCATATAAAATTTTGTTCTGTGTATCAACAGGAAGACATTTATTTTCATATTGTTATTTTCTAGTTATTGACCCAATAGTGATCCTGAAAGGCTACTAAGGCTACTAAAATGATTTGGAAATAGAAAAATGCCCATATGTATACTATAATTGTAAATGACTATTTCTGTAAACCTTTGTTTGTTTTGTTCCCCAGAATGATATAGAGATTTGATCCTCACTATAAATTAGTTTGCCAAAATGTCACAAAATTAAATCATTTTTCTCTGTTCAGTCATAGAATCATTGTTTATCATTATGCTCTTGTCTCCTGCTAAGGCCAATAAAAGAAAAAGGCACACTAGGAATACGGCAGTAGTTTCTGTAAAAATTTCCACTGGGAACAATAAGCACATGCTATTCAATGGCCCTTATTTTGAAAGATAAAAAAAAAAGTTGGGAAATTTTAGTTTTAGAAAATTTTGTTTTCAGAAAATTGGTTGCTTTATTCAACAAAAAAAGAAAGCCTGTTTTCACTTATCAACTGATACATTTGCTTTTCAGGCAAAAAAAAAAAAGTGATCCATTTTCCACATTAGCTTTTTGTTTGGACTACTTGAAATTCCACAGTTAAATTTTTGTGAAATTGCAATTCTTTCAATAGATATATTTGTCTAATGTTCAATTTTACCCCTTCTCAAACTCATTGGTCTGTTTATTAGTTTTTACAAAAAAAGTTCTTAGTCATTTATATTTTCTTTTCTTATTTTAACGATTTTTTAAGATTTATTTTATTTTCGTTGGAAAGTCAGATATACAGAGAAGAAAAGAGACAGAGAGGTAGATCTTCTGTCCGATGACCCACTCCCCAAGCGGCCACAATGGCTGGAACTGAGCCAATCCGAACCAGGATCCAGGAGCCTCTTCTGGGTCTCCCACACAGGTGCAGGGATCCAAGACTTTGGGCTGTCCTCAACTGCTTTCCCAGGCCACAAGCAGGGAGCTGGATGGAAAGCAGGGCAGCCAGGACATTAACTGGTGCCCCTATGGGATCCTGGTGTGTGCAAGGCAAGGGCTTTAGCCGCTAGGCTACTGCGCCGGGCCCAGTCATTTATATTTTCTAAATGAGTTAAATACAAAACTGTATAAAATTGTACATTCTATTTTTGCAAGCTGAGAGAAATAAATGCATCCGTGATATAATTTCAAAGATTATGATGCTTTGGCAGAAAAATGACTGCTTAAAATGAGGACATTTTCAAAGGTTTTGTTTTGTTTTGCTTTTTAATATTGTAGGATCTCATTTTTTTAAAAAAAAAGTGCTGGAAGTTGGTAAGACATTATGTGTTTTCTAGTATTCCTACACAAACAAAAAAAAAAGACCTTGGAAATTTTAGTTATCAATACGACTATTTTTATGATTCAGTAAACAACACGTCACCAGAGTAGATGGACAGATTCTACCATCTATTAACCCCGCAAGCATCACATCTCCAAGGTTCATTGCTGAGCATAACTTCAGGTTCTGCAAAGTGTTCAAATGCCAAGTCAGGTAATGCCCATTTTCACTGATAACCAACCATTGCAAACACTGCAGCCTTTTGTCAGCTCTGCAGGTCCAGAGCCATCCATCAGCGCTGGGAGTTCTGTCATACACATTTAACTTCAGCATCAGCCACCAGCTCAGAGTCTTTGTTCCTGTGTGTTGTCATTGCCACGGTCAAAATGGAGCGGTAGACAAAACTATCTGTTGTTTGCTTGCTGTTGTTTTTGTTTGTTTGTTTGTTTGTTTTTGTCTATGGACAGTTAGCAAGATTTTTCTTCATTGAATAACCGACTCATGTGGAGCACAGAAAGCCTTTAAAACATGGAATGTGTCATTCTATTTCTTTTTTATTTTACTTACACTCTCATTTTTGATTCAAATGAGTAGATTTCACGTTTTACATGAACGTATTTAGAAGCACAGGTACCTTCCCTTCCTCTCACTCCTCCTCCTTGCTACGTCCCACCTTATTTTTTCTCACATTGTTAGAATAATATTTTCATTCACCTCACAGTAACATGCTTAACTTTTCGATATTTGAAGTTATCAATACAGAGCAAGCAGAGGAAGAAGAAAAAAGAAACTAAAATTGTATATAATAAAAGTAAACTAAAATGAAAATGCAAGTCCTACTATTACTCCTGAGTATAGACTTGTTGTATATAGCGGTTAACTTCCAGTTGACTAATCTCACTCTTAAAGATTAAAATTTAAAATGTTTGTTCTTGCTATTTTATAAAGTCTTTTGATTTGGCAGGGGTGGGCAAGAGTTTGAGTTGATAAAGATCACCGCATTGCTCGCTTCGGATTCCAGAGCAGAACAACGTGCCTTCATCAGGACAACAATCATACCTTATGCTCCTTAATGTTTGGAGTCTCAAGGGCACAGTTGAGCAATTGGAACATCGGATAATGTGTTCTATACTACCTAGTACCTATGTCACATTCTGGGGATAAATTAGGCTTCAAAAAACGCATTGACTCTTGGAGGCCCCTGGGGTACTATTGGAGGAATCTCAAGTTAAGGACAAGGGGTGTCTCTTGTCTTTCCAATACTGGAATCAAAATTTATTTTGAGCCTTGGCAGAGGAGAGGAACAGCTAGCTGCCTGGAATCTAGTCTTTTACTACGGCACACACAGACATCCTTTTGAAGACAATCATGCCCATCGCCTATTGTGAAATTGAAGGGTAAGAGAGGAGATGTTTCAAGGCAGTCTTAATGAATAACTCACACATTAGAGAATGTTATTTTTTTGACTTATTAGAATTTCTTTGTTTTTCTTTTTTTTTTTTTTTTGGCAAGATAGTTTATTTTTATTTACTTGAAAGAGTTCCAGAGAGAGGAAAACAGAACAGAGACAAATAGATCTTTCATCTGCAGGTTCACTCACCAGGTTGCCACAATAGCTAGGGCTGTGCCCCACTGAAATCAGGAACCCAGAGCATCTTACAGATCTCCCACATGGGTGCAGAAGCCAAGCATTTGAGTCTTTTCAGCTGCTTTCCTAGACAAGTTTACAGGGAGCTGGATCAAATGTAGAACTACCAGGTCTCCAAACAGTGATGCTGGCATCAGAAGCAGATGCTTAAGGCTCTGCCACAATGCTGAGTCCTAAAAAGACAAAGTTTCAACAAAGAGCATATTACTTCAGATGGGACCTAGCATGTGCAAGAAGATGAAATAAATGTAAGTGAAAACACATTTGATAGCCTGAGTCCATTTGAAAGAGAATATATTTTATGAGCGAAATCTGCAAAGACAAAAAGAATGCCTTGAAGAGATATCTAATACCTTTTCTTCAAAGGTATTTTCACGGCATTTTAATAAGTGAAGTTACCCTTGCAACTTCTTTTTTAGCTTAAACTGTAAAGCCAACAAGAACTAAAGCATCTTTACTTTACTAGCGTCTGATGAGAGGGAAAAATGTCTCTGCTGGACAGAAGGATAATCTTTGAAAGATTTACTGATATGAAACTCTCTTTTTCCACCTCACTCTGGCATTTAATGTAAGAAGTTAATGCACTTACCCTTCCACCTAAGCTCACAGTTTAAAAGGTTTTTGTTCTTCGCCCACCAGCTATGAGTTTCTGAGACTTACTATGAGTGAATAGTACTGTGTCACAGAGTGCCTTGGGCCCTTGCCCTAGCTCTTCCCTCAACTAGTAACAGTCATTCCTTAGGCTGATCATCTTCTCACCCTGTGCAAGCCTTTACTGACATGCCAATACACTACTGAAGGTTAGGAAATGATGTGTCAGTTTAGTTGGCTCATAAGGCTTGATAATTCAGGTGATGCTTGAAGGTGAAAGATTACTGCCTCATTGAAAGCCAAAGAGAAAAGGAAAACAATAAAGTCACTATTTGAGCAACTAAATGGCAAACTCAAAAATAATACTGCAGGAATTGAATGTGGAGCTGCTGGAGGAATGAGGACAGAGGGGAGAGAAAGAGAAGATTTGCAAGGGAAGGAAATTAGGAATGAAACAAAGAAAATGGTGGTAACACATTGAGAAACAGTGTTAACCAGAGCATTGAAAGGAAAAACTAAATAGGTACTTGTTTTCCACTTACTTAAAAAGGGTGTCCATAGAACTTAGCACATACAAAAAGGCTCACATAAGCAGAGTATAATTTAATACATTATTATCAATCCATTACACACAGACCAGGCTGAGTTCACAGCATGCTGCTCTGAAATCCAGTGGTTCAGAAAGAATTCAGATGAATTCTTTATAGCCATAACGGAAATCATGATGGTCTAAATAACCCAGTAATATTCTTCCGATAAGACTTTTCACTGTTAGCCTTGTATTCTCATAGCAGCCACTAAAATGATATTCTTGGTGTGTAAGATTTATGTCCCTAGTCCATTCAGGATAAAACCAAGTGTCTAAGAGTCCTTGTGTGACCTGCCCTTGTCTTTGGCCATGTGTCTCCCCCTTCTAGGCTCACTTTTCTCTCCAGCAGTGCTGGCTCTTAGGGCTCATCAAACGCTGCAGCAAGGTTGCACCCTTTGGTCTCAACCCTGGTTGTTTTGTCAACAACACTCTGTGCCCAGGAATTGAGGCCCTTCTCCTTCTCAGCCCTTGGCTGTGTCGGCTGCTGTGCCAACTGCAATACAAACCTCGTCACCTTCATCAACCTATCTAAGCTTACAACCCACAACCACACTGACCTCTGACCTTATAGTCTTGATTTTTCCAATTATATTTCTTATTTCCTTTTCATTTATCCCTTTCTAGAATTCTGACATATCGCATACTTTACTTTTCTTTTATCCCTTTTCTAGAATTCTGATACATTGCATAGTTTACTTAGGCATGTTTGCTTTATGTTCCTGCACCCATAGAAGGCAAGTTCCACAAAGACAGATATTTGATTTTCTTTCTTTTTTTTCTCAGAGCACAGGGCGTTGGTTATGAACTGGGATACACTCCAAGCATCTCAGAAAATTCCAGACTTTTAGTGAGGCGATAGAGTGAAACAAAAGTTGTAAGAAACATGGTAATAATTTTATTCTAGTCATTTTTGCAACCCTTCATATAGTTCAACTTTAGCACATCACACTTACTCAGTTTTATTGAACTAAACTGAGTCTCTAAGGACTTTTTACCAATTTGTAAGTCACAATGAATAAATAGGAAAATACACAAAGCATTTCTTCAATGGACAGCATGAGATTTTTAGTTTGTGTTCATTTGAACACTGTTGTGTGTTAAAAGATTTTCTTTGCTTCCATAGTTTCTGAGCAGAACACTAGTTCTTAATAAAATAAGGGAGAAATATAGCAAAAATAGACTTATTTACTTAGTGTTTTTCTTTTGTCATTAAACTCTTAATATTAAAACTTAATTTGCTATATTGACAGCTCTTCACATTAAGTTGGAGCCTGTCGATTCGATAGAAAGATATAGTTTCTGATCTTTTGAAATTGAAAATAATGAGGGCATATTTTTATTTTATAATGTTAAATTTAGGAATTACAATAAGAAAATAGATTGTAAGTATGGGAACTCTGAGGATTTGGTGGGTGGCTGGGCGTGCAGACATGCCGGCACACACTTGGTTTGTGACAGGAGTGGAGGTGTTCTTCAGAAGCAACAACTGGAGAGACAAAGAATTGGTAACACACAGAAAGAGTCAGTAAGTAATCACAAATTTGAGCAGCAGTAATTCAGAACTGCTAGAAATTGAAAGGAAATGTTGAAATGAGCAAAGTGATAGAATAGGCAGGTTGAAATGTTGAAACAGGTAAAGTTATACGATACTCCTTTAAATAGGATTTCTTATAAATTATATTAAATGCTAAATTCAGGTCTGGGTTTTCGATTTTGTGTTTGAATTCTCATTTTTGTGAACATATCAATAAATTGTCTAGTTTCAGTATACTTTGTGGATAGAAAATTCAGTTTCTGGCTATTCTGAGACTACTGACATTTCCTATTAATTTGAAAGCGTTTGTTCTACAGAAAATTATTTTTGTTTCTCTTTCAGGAAAAAAATCAACCTTGCAAAATGTTATACTGCATTGGAACCCAGGTAGATTGTGAGATAGAAAGGTGGTTTATTTTTATTATTTCTAAAAGCATTCATACTCCAAAGCTCTGAGTATAAGGAACTGAATGTCCAACCAGAAAGAAACCGAAGTTAAACTATTAACAGAAATGGATTGCAACAAAGAATATTATGAACGTAAAACTCTGATTCTAGCATTTGAAATCTTGTGTTAATTTACTTGTGATTTCAAGTCAAAATGAGAACAGCACCGAATGTGCCTGCCAAGTGCTTCACCTATTTTAAAATCTCATTTAAGGGGTCTATAAATCGCCCTATAGAATTCTGACTGAAAATAAGTGTGAATTTTCAAATATCGAAACTGTTTTAAAAAGTACCATAATCTGCATCTTTTCAGATGTCCTAGAAATGAAGAGATAAAGTTGAACCGACCTGTGGCAGCAAATTTAAAGCAGAGTTCAACATGCTTGATCCTTTAATCATTCAATATTTTAAAATATAGCTACAATCTTCTACAACAATTCTACACATTACTGACATCAGTATCTTAGAAAAATCATAATACTATTACATGTTTACCAAGAGGAATTCACTGTTATTTTATAATGAGCATTATATTGTTCAGTACATGCATAGTTTTGAGATTTAGTAATCCAATTGCTTGTATAAATCTATATCCCACTCTTCCAAAGGAAGCCCTGTCAGGTTTGAAAGTCCATGTTTCAAATAATCTTCTATAACTTTTTTATCTTTTTGTCAATAATAGTTCAAAGCAGTATTTTGTTTCAGTAATAAACCCCTAGTTATTGCTGGATTTTACTCATTTTTCTAAACAATTAAATCTTCATATTTACATTTGCTTATTAGTGTAATTTGCATCCTAGTTTCATCTCTTAATATTTCCAAGAGTTCCTGTTCAGTCAGTTTTCTCATTGTGGCAATTTTTTTTACAATCTGCACTCACAAAGGCTTCTTCTAAAAATTGGAAAACATCTAGGGATTCTATGATAAGGTTCAGAGATGCCATGACTTGATATATGAATTATGTTATACCTCTAACAATCATAACGTTTACAATTCTGAAATAGTTACCAAGTGCATGATTTATTCTAAAATGCAATGCTGGTTTAAAGTCTTGCTTTCAGGATCTTGGGACTGTGATGGCTTGATGTGATAGTCTTGTGATTCATGAGGATGGCTCATTCATTATTTTTTGAGTGAGATAAAGATACTTGAGCTTGTTTATAACACCCTTGATTGTTTGAAGCTAGAGATGGAGACATAAAATCCTACAACTTAGTTTGCCCTGTTCTTGCTTGTGTTATATCACAAGGACAAAGATTCATTAAAGAGACCTTTAAAATGTGTTA
Organism: Ochotona princeps; assembly: GCF_030435755.1. NCBI lineage: Eukaryota > Metazoa > Chordata > Mammalia > Lagomorpha > Ochotonidae > Ochotona > Ochotona princeps. The sequence continues at coordinate 29,182,682 of NC_080843.1, forward strand.
ATCTAGGTGCTTTAATGAAATTTGTTTGCAGGGCAACCTGTCCCACTTATTTATGCTTAGTAGTATTCATACATAATGGTAATGTGACTGCTCATCTCTAAACCATTAAGGAAAGAAATATGAGGGAAGGGGCATGATGATTAATTTGGGGTGGACTGCTTGGAAGTTTTTGCCTTTTAAAGCAAACTCTGCTTATCTTACTTAGCCTTTTAGAAAAAGAAACATTAAAAATTTGAATTAAAATATGCAGTAGACCAGGAACAGTGTAAAACCGAAAAGGTAAGTAATAGTTATCACTGTGAATAAAATCTATGATACAGTTTTAAGCAGAGCTTTTAAAAGTTGGTTTTTCTGTGTTCTTTGTATCTAAAAAGTTCATGTGGGCTTTTTTCCCCACAATATTTTCCTTTTTTCAACTATCTTTAGATTGTCAGTTCTTCTGTCACTCTTCGTTAGCGAAAGTAATACCCAGCTTGTCCACAGTTAGTCACCCTACTTGTACTTCTGATTTCACATTATCCTTTGGAATAATCATCATCTCTTCCCTTTTATCTTTACTCACCTCTCTACTTCAGCTACTTCAGCAAATGCTAAATACATGTTAAGACAACACCTATGTTAAACAAGCTGGTCTGATATAGCCATAAAATAAGCTACCCCAAACTTAGTTGCTTAAATCCATGTTGGCTGGGATGGTATTAATCGATCTGAACTGGGAGTAGAGAGGAATGCGTTGAGGACTCACCTGTGATTATCTCAGATCAGACTGAGCAGTTCAAAGCCTGGGGGCTGGAATCCTTGAGAGCTGCTCGCTTCCAAGTCTGGAAGTGAGTTCTCTCTATCATTAAGGAATTTCACTAAGCTGTCAGCTGGATCCTCCATCCATGGGCCCTGGATTCTAAGGGAAAGCATCTTGGGAAAGATCTAGGTAGGAACAATGTGGCATGGATGGCACTGACTCAGAAATCATGCAATGATACTCACCTTACATTGGATTCATTCATGGAGGCAGCCCCAAAGCCGGCCGAATAGTAATGAAAGGATAATAGATTTCCTTGAAGATGAAGTCTGGCAATGTTAAGCAAGAGCAAGTGGAATCAAAAATTCTGCCATGTTTCTTTTTGAAATTGTGAGCTTCCACAATCTGCCCACATTGGCTATAGGCAGTATGTACTCTCACCTCTTATTAGAACCGCCTAAAAATCTATTACAGGATCATACTCATACTCATGACCCAGGTTGTCTTCATCTGCCTCAAGCTCTGGGTGTGGCTTATATTCCAACTGAAGTAAGCTGTTGAATGCAGACTATAAACATAGTCTCACCTTAGTCATTTTTGGCTAGACTTTCCCATAGCACATCCCAGTAGCGATGTGGGGCCTCACTGCTGGTGGTAAGCTCTTGACCTTGCAGTTTTCCATGCATCCACCTTCACTACCCTGCTCCTGAGGTTGGTGTTCTACAAACTACATCTTGCTTTTATCAACTGGATCTTAAATAGACTGCTGATCACAGGGGCTAGATGTAACCCAAAGGAGAAAGGAGAGAAAGAAACTAAGAATTCCTTTCTGTTTGTCCTCTGTCTACTTGTAGTTCCTCTTTGCAATACCTAGCAACACTTCTTCTGCCAATAGTAGTTTGTCCTGGTAGCAATAATTAATTCTGATTTGTGGTTATTCCAGCACTCTTAGAAATCATTTCATGCAGCAAGCTTTTGGATTCTGCATCCATGTGGGAGACCCAGAAGAAGCTCAAGGCTTCTGTTTTGGAAGTCACCTGGGGAGTGAGCCAGTTGATGGAGGATCTTTCTCTGTCTCTCTTTCTCTGTAGATTGGACTTTCAAATATAAAATTTAAAAGTCTAGGATGTTATGTATATATTTTTTCTTGCTTTCATTATTTTTGTGCTATTTTTGTGAATCTAAGTGGTGAAAATGATGTCTAAGATCAAACAAGTAAAAAGAACCTGGCTTAGTGGGAATGCAGAAAATGACTAAATAATAATTGAATGAGAAAAAAATCATTCTATTCATATTCAGTAAAATTTAAAAACTATAGTAGTACATCATTCTTTTCTTTATTTATTTCTCTATTTATTTTGCAAGGCAGATGTATGTACAACAGACTGTTAGTCTGTCACATAGTCAACCCCCAATTCCAGTTCACACTGGTGGGGATACAGCCTAGCTCAGCCCAGCCGGCACCCAGTTTCAGCCCTCATGTGTACTGGCATGTGTTGTGACTAAACCTGGTCCAACCCACACTCCATTCTAGTGCTCAGATTCGCCAGCAGGTGATATGCTGGTGGGTACCATTCCCTGGCCTGGTCTGGGCTGCTCCCTATCATGGTTCTTGTACTCACCTGCAAGGACTGTGTCCTGACAGAGGAGTTTCCCAAGCACTTCCATCAGAACCTCTCCCCAGGCAGATCTTGCACACACCGATAGGTTCATGGGCAAGCCCTACTCAGTTCACCTCCTGCCCTTGTAGGAATAGAATTAGCGCCTAGTGCCAGCATCTTTAGCCCATTCTGGTTTTTTGTTGTTGGGAGTTACAACCCAGCCTAGCCTAGTCAACACACAGACATGGCTCACACCTGGCTCAGCAGGGGCAAAGATCTAATCCAGCATACTGCATTGTATCCTCACATTTAGATATGATGGTCTCTATTACACAGTTACTGTACATCCCTTTAAATGAAAAGCCACAATACAAAATCAACAACAGGAAGAAAAATAGAAATTTACAATGCCATGAAGTGTTTTGAAGAGATGAAACTAACAAAAAAAATCAAAATCCATGAGATACAGTTTCCTGTAGGCAACAAATAGATGGGTTTTGTCTTTTAATCCAGTCTGCTTACCTATGATGTTTTTTTTTAAAGATTTATTCATTTTATTACAAAGTCAGATATACAGAGAGGAGGACAGAGAGGAAAATCTTCTGTCCGATGATTCACTCCCCAAGTGAGCCACAACGGGCCGGTGCGCGCCGATCCGAAGCTGGGAACCAGGAACCTCTTCCAGGTCTCCCACGCGGGTGCAGTGTCCCAATGCACTGGGCCGTCCTCAACTGCTTTCCCAGGCCACAAGCAGGGAGCTGGATGGGAAGTGGAGCTGCCGGGATTAGAACCGGTGCCCATATGGGATCCCGGGGTGTTCAAGGCGAGGACTTTAGCCGCTAGGCCACACCGCTGGGCCCACCTATGATGTTTGATTGATGAGTTTACGCCATCTACATTCAGGGTTCATACAAATAGGTCGTAATTTGGTTCTGTCATTTTAGCAATGGGTTGTTCATTGATTTAGTCTTCTGATGTTATTTTTCTGGGATGTTCTTCCCATTTGTCTTTGGTTTTGGTGGGCGCTATTCCTTTTCTCTGTCAAGAGCACATCTTTATCCTCCGTATGGCAGGTTTGGAAGAGGCATATTCTTTTAACTTTTCTTTACTGTGGAAGAATTTTATTTCATTTGCAAAGACAAAGGAAAGTTTTGCTGGTTACGTTATCCTAGGCAGACAATTTTCTGCTTTTAGAATCTGGAATGTATCACTCCATTTTCTTCTGGTCTGTAGCGTTTCCTGTGAAAGATCTACTGTGAGTTTAATTGGCATTCCTTTATATGTCAGTTGATTTTTTTCACATGCACATTTAAGGATCTTTTCCTTATGTTCAATTGAAGAAAGCTTGATTATTACATGTCTTGGTGAAGATCGCTTTTGATCAACCCTGTTGGGAGTTCTGTACCCCTCCTGGATGCTGTTTCCCAATTCTTTCTCCAAATTAAGAAGATTTTCCCTTATTATTTCATTAAATGCATCTGTAAACCTATTTTCTCTTTCTGCATTTTCTGGGACTCCCATAACTCTTATGTGAGGCCTTTTAATACTATCTTTCAATTTTTGAATACTTTTTTTGGCCTGATCCAGCTCTGCTTCCATCTTTTTGTTTGCTTCCCCCTGGTGACAGGAAATATCTTCTAATTGTGAGATTCTTTCTTCTGCTCCTTCATTCTATTTCGGAGACTCTTCATTGTACTTCTAGTTTGCTCCACTGCATTCTTCATTTCTGATATATCAGCTTTCATTTGATTCATTTCCAGTGTGACGTATTGCTTGAATTCCTTGAATACCTGCTTTACTTGCTTGTCATTGCTGATAAGAAGTTTTAGAACAAGTGCTTTGAATTCTGTATTCCCCCATTTTCTCAATGTCTTCCTCAAAAAAATCTTAAGTTGGCATATGATTTTGCTGCTTTGCAGGGAAATCTTCAGTAATATTCATTGTGCCTCTGTCTTTTCATCTTGGTCATTGTACTTCTGGTTATCAGATTCTTCTCCTTGGGGCAGGTTAAAAGCTCTGTCACCCATAGGTCTACAGTTTGATTTTACTTATTGCCATTGGTACATGGCTGTTTGTTTGCAGTCACTTGTGCCACTCCCTCCAGTGAGTTCCAGGTTTGAGTTTTTATGTTAGATTTTCACCATGGTCTCCACAGCCCCAACTCCTGGCTCACCAGTCTCCACCTCCTGTGATACCGTGCTGAGGCTGCACCGTTGTCTTTACAACCTTTTTCCCACTTCCAGTTGGAATAGGTCGCAGGATTAGGGAGACACCAGATGTCCTATATAGCTAGGTTATTGGTGGTGCTGATCCTCCTGGAACCTGTTGACCATTAGGTCTGAGGGCCACACAGACAATCCCATAGTCAGTATTGTTTTCTTGTGGGACCAGTACAATACACTAAGTTCTGTGAGTTTTTGCCTAGCTCAGCGCATGCACAGTTCACTGTTATCCCCTGCAGTCTTTTTTTTTTTTTTTAAAAGATTTATTTTATTTTTACTGAGAGGAGGAGAGATAGAGAGGAAGTGGAGCTGCCGGGATTAGAACCAGCAGCCACATGGGATCAAGGCGAGGACCTTAGCCACTAGGCCACGCTGCCGAGCCCTATCCCCTGCAGTCTTAAATTCTTTGCCACACTGTAAGAATTGGCACCTGATGTGCCACTACTAGAGTTCTTGATCTGCTGGCCATCAGGTCTGAGGGCTACCTGGACCTAACTTGGGTGGAACCTGTAGAATGTCATGTTGTTGCAGTTCTCTGAACCAGACATGAGATCACTCCCAGCTTGGTACACGCGTCGCTTTGCCCCATAACCCTTGCCTCCTTAAACAAAATGGTACCTAACTCAGCTCTAGGAGGTGGACTGGGCTGTGAAATCCACCCTGTCCCGCACTGCCCTTCAGGGACTTGCCATTCTGTCTCTGATCCTGGTCAAATCAAACAGACCAGCAGGACAAGCAGTTCTTCGCCCGGGTTTACCTCTGGAGCTCCCGGTAAATGTCCCAACCCAGCTGGTTGCTGGTGGAGTTCCAGCTGCTAATAGAGTTCAGATCTCCATTTGCTGAATGCTGCTGGGGTATGGGTCACTGCAACACCAGACCGTTGCTGTTTTCACTGCTTTCCTGTGTCTGTCAGTCTCCAGGTACCCCTCCGCTGTTGTTCTGTCCTCTTGTATTTCCTGGAATGTGCCCTGTCTTCTTCACACTGGTTAATATTTCTCTATTTGTTTAAACGTGTCCTTACCCTATTCTGCCATCTTGATTCTCTGCCCCCCCACCTTTTTTTTGAGGAGGCACCAACACAATGGCTAACCTTTACTGAAAGAAGAAACTTTACAGCACTTTTTGATTCAGGTAATGCAGGGACTCAGTGGGCCTGCTGGTGGACCAGCTTATAGTGAGTCCCACAGCTAGGGCATCAATGGGGCTTACACCAAAATCTTGGTGTTTTCTCCTGTATTTTCTTCTAGCAATTTTGTAGTCTCATGTGTTCTGTTGAGGTTTGACCCAACTTGACTTGATTTTTGTATATGGTGAAAGTTATGGATCTAATTACATTCTTCTAAATATATGATATTGCTTCTTCTTTTGTTAGAAATAATATACATAAAATACATTTAAACTGTATTTAATGTTGGCTGGCCATTTAGTTTCAAGATGAAGCAAATAAAGTTTTATTCATAGAGGCAGTATTTATAATAATAAAATATATAACCTCAAATGAGATTTTTGCCTTGTATGAATAATACATCAATTTTCAAAAATCAAGGAAGTAATATTACTTTTTAAATTTTGTTTGATCAACAGGGTGAAGATAAAATAATATTGTTTCATATTTCCCCATTTTTTCAATAATAGCTTTATTCAAGATACATAAATTCATACATTTAACCTTACAAACTATTTTTTGTATTTAAATGCTAGCCCATAAAACTAATTCATTGTCCTCAAATAACATCTTTTCCTACACTAATTCTTGCTTCCCTCACTAGTGTCTAAGAAAGATCAGACTCTCCCTGGGTGGTAGGGCACTTGTCCAGTGATGTGTGGAGTAATTTCTATTCTGAATATCTGAAAAGACTTGAAGAGAAAAGAGAGTGGTGACCTTTGGTTTTTATAATTTATAGAAACTTTGTCATTTATTTCCATTTGCTTTGTCAAAGCTAGGTCAACCCTGAAAACACTCCCTGCCACTTCTTCTGTTCCCTATCTTAAAAAAAGAAAAAGAAAGCAATAAATAATTAGTGGAAAACACACCCAAAGACCAAAGAGAAAGATGGGCCTGTTGAAAATAGAAGCCCTAAGAGCTGTAACTGTTTAAGTGTCTTACTCATAGTAGCCACTCACATAATGAATGTTTTGAGTTTTTTTTATGACAAGCAGGATCCTGAGTCACTTATGCATTTCCCAAGGAAAAGGATTAAATTGCTTATAGACTTGCTTGAATGCAAAAGAATGGCTATTTATTCAGAATTTAAGAAACATTGGGAGAAACTTCAAACTAATTAATTCAATGAGTGAAATTATAACATACAGGAAAAGAAGATATTTAAGTGATAAGTTACAATTTTGTTGCAATTAAAATTAATTTTAAAAATTGGAGGGGTCCCCAGCTGTAGGTAACTGCTTGGGTTGCGTTGCATCTAGACAAGTATTGCACTGGTGTGCTTTCTGGTGGCGTTTAATGCTAAAGCTGTGTTATCTATACCAGTGTGCCAATATAGTTGCTTATTTTAATTTTTATTTGAAGATAGGTGAGGAAGGTGAAGGATGCCGGGCCAGGTCATGCCACTCCAGCCCCCAGGTACGCTGTGTTGTGGTGTGGGGAGTTTGCAGATTTCCCCAGGGAATGGGGCCTTGGGACATGTGGGAGTAGGGACCGCTGATGGCATGTTTGACAGGAGAGGAGTGACTTCTAGGGGCTTCCATGGACCAAGACACTGCACTCTCAGTAGGTGAGGGAACTGAGAAACAGTGGTTTTGAGGGTGAAAATCAGAGGACCTGTCTGAGTCAAGCGAACACATCTGCCTACATGGGAGGCCTGGGCTGAAGAGTGTTGCCTGCATGCAAACGCTGGGTTTGTGGCGTATGCCTGGTCTGCCTAGACCACAGTACAAAACTATAAGTGCAGGGGCAGGGAGAGAGCCACTCAAGTTGGACAGCAGCACCCACTGGAATGTGAGAGAAGTGGACCTGGGGGTAGATTCTGTAGGCACTTTGTGGGCTCACCTCTGTGGAACTGCAGCACGAGCTGGTTTGCACAGAGACTGAGATGGTAATGGGCCAAGCCAATCTGGACCATGGAACTGCAAGAGCTGGAGCTGGAAAGAGAATGACCTGTGCCAGGCTGCATCACCCTCCAGCACCCGCAAAGACCAAGACTGAGGGCAGACCATGCCAAACAGAACTGGGGCACCAACAACACATGTGAAGAGTCTAGGCTGAGGGCAGGTCTGGCAGGGGAATGTGAGAAACTGCTTTGCCAGGCTGCAGCTCTCACTGGGGAGCACAGGAGCCAGGGCTGGAGGCAGGCCAGGCCAGGAAAGGTTGCAGCACTCATTGGCTTAAAAGTGAGCTGAGTCTGGAGACAGACCAGGCTGGGCGAGTCTGTAGTACCTACTGGCACATGCAAGAGTCAGGACAGGGTGTGGGCTATGCTGGGTGGGGCTAGGTTGTAACACCTGCCAGTGAGAGCTGAGGCTAGGAGTGGGCCATTCCAGACTGAGTTGAAGCATCCACCAGCACATGCAAGATCTGTGTTGGGACTGGGCCTGGTAAGGGAACTTTGTGGGCTCCCCTACTAGCCTACGGCTCCCACTGGTGAGCCTGAGGACCAGTGTTGTGGGCTGGGCAAGGCTACAGCAATCGTTAGCATGTGTGTGGACTGCGTCTGAGCATGTGCCAGACTGGGCTAGGCCCCCAGAACCCACTGGCACTCGTGAGAGCCAGAATGGATTTGGGATGGGATGGGCTAGTTCACGGCACCTAACCAGGCCATCCCTTATCCCCAGGTGCTGATACCATCTGATAACTAAGGAACAACGTCCTCCCCTTTCCCCTCTGTGGACACAAGAGAAGAAAAAGAAAAATGAAAAAACTGAAACATTTGTTCTGTCTGAATCAGAGGCCCACATAGACATGAATTTCTCTCAACTATGTAAACATATTAAAAATAAAGTAAAATGCATGAATAAAAAACTACTTTGTATAATAAAAATACAAAAAAATGGAGGGGATAAAGGCTGTAAAAGCGTTAACTTGCTATGAAGTGTAACAGGTGTGATATGGCTTTGCTGCCTAGCAGGTAAAGCTGATCCTTGCAGCACCGCCCTTTCATATGGGTGCTGGTGTGTGTCTTGGCGGCTCCATTTCTGACCCAGATCCTTGTTAGTGGCCTGGGAAAAGCAGTAGGAGATGGCCCAAGTGCTTGGGCCCCTGAAACCTGTATGGGAGAACCAGAACTCCTTGCTCCTGGCTCCAGCCTTGCCCATCATTGGCCATTCCGGTCATCTGGGAGTGAACCAACAGCTGGACAATCTCTAGCTGTCCCTCACTCCCTCTCTGTAACTCTTTCAGAAAACAACTAAATTTTTTAAGGAATTAACATATGAATCACGATTTTGTGGTATAAACATTTTAAAAAGCAGCTATAGTATTTCTGAATCATGTATAGTAACAAACATGGAAGAAGTGAAAACTCCTTTTTTGGCATTTTCCCCATACTTTGGCAACACCTAGTCCCCAAACAGTATGAGAATCAGCTTGGAACAATCACCACATGGTGATAAAAGCACAATTACCATAGTTACCCAAACCAGAAATTCTGGGGACTGACTCTGGCACTTATTATTTAGTTTTACTCCTGAAACAAAAGTACCTGGAGGAAGAAATTAGAAATAAAGTAAGTTAAAATCTAGAAAATAGAGGTTTATGTCTTCTAAGGAACATGCCCAAAGAAATAGTTGGAATCTCTTATGTCATTTTGTTTCGATTTTGGTTTTTTTTGGTGCATTTCAGCTACATAAAAGATTTAAAATAATAAATCTCAGAGTAAGAGGAGAAATTATAACATTCTCTCAGTTCCATTACTACTGTTAAAAAAATATTATTTACCATTACTAGACTAGAGAACAAAACTTCTAGGGTAGGTTTAAAAAATTACCCTTGTCACATGTCACTGTGAGTAGAAAAACCTAGGTTTCATGTTTCTATGATTGTTTTTACTATATAGACCTGATTACTTAACATATAAACCAGTGAATAAATCTAAACAGTATACAAGCAAAATTCATTTTAAATCTAATTAAAATGACTTGAAGTTACCAACAACAGAGGCTGAAAACTAACTTCTATGCTTTTGCATATGATTTTAAGGTAATGAAAAACATGAGGGCAAAAAGTTTTTATCCATTAGTTCTGAAAATGGCCTCCTTTGACTGTGATGGATGATTTTTGACAATGATTGACAGACTCTGACGAATAATGATAAAAAATGACAACCTTAAGTGTTTTGAATAAGTTATATTTCAAGGGAATTAAGTTGCTAATGGACCTACAGTGGTCAATGAAGAAAAATGTCCACCACTATTTTTCGTCATTTAATTTTTTCTACAGATAAAATATTTATAGATTTATAGGATAGGGTGCTGTGTGATGTTTTAATATGTAAATATACAATGTGTAATGTTCAAATCAGAATGGGCTTACCTTACCATACACGCTTCAGCAACACATATACATAATGTACTTACCTATATCCTCTAATGTTTAACATTTCTTTATGATGGAAAATTCCAAAAATCTGTCTTATAAATTTAAATACACAGATGTATAAATGGTACATTATTGTTACTGTAAGCACCATTTTTGTGTAAATGATACTAGAACGTCTTTGCACTACGTTTTGTTTTGTTGGCATTTGTTGCACCATACTGACGATCATCCTCATAAATTCTGCATGAAGTTCCCATGAAATAAGATTTCTTGTCAGGTAACATTTAATTAGGTCAACGACAAGGTTGATAGCTCAGTGCACAACACTAAGGCTTCAACTTTCACACCTGTGTTCATGACTGTCACTGTCCAGGTTGAGAGACTGAGCATCCCTCTTCTGTATCCCTGAGCTGCCGACGTCCCTAAGCACCCGGAGCGCCTCTTTTCACTATAGACAGCCAACTCTCCATTCTTCCCCCAGAACCTCCTTCTCGTTCTTTATTGTCCACCTCAGTACGACATCATGAAAAGTTGGGATCATTTTGAATATCCTTCCTTTTCTTTTCCCTACATCTGCTCCATCACCAGTGTATTCTTTTACTTTTGCAAGAGTCATTTATATGTAGAATTATGACAGAGAAATTATACCATAATATAGAGTCAGCGTTATGAAAATGCATAACGTGTTATGTGAACAGAGAGCCTGAGTAAACCTGGCTAAACCTTTCCTTGCGTTTCTTTTCCAGTCTGCTGTTTTTCCTCTCAGTTGCTGCGGCAGCCTCTGGTTCTATGCAGTCTGGATCCTTTAGCATACCTCCCTTACTGTTGTCAGAGTGACCTTTCTGAAATGTCCTTTTGATCATGTCACTAGCTGACTTTCAAACCTTCAGTGGTTCTCAAGACTGTCATGCTATAGTTCACAGTTCATAGCTTAACATCCAAGGCCCTTCACTCGGAGACCCCAGACTTGTTTCTAGCCTCATCCCAGACCACTGTTGTACTTATTTTTACCACTTCCTCAAATGATGCCTTTTCCGGAGTGTGTAAGGTTGTTTCATGCTTTTAGACTTTCTCACTTAGATTTAACTCTTTCCAGACCATGTTGTCCTTCATTATGTTTATGATGGTAATTTCCAGGAAATCTTGCACAGTGACCAACTATCTGCAGTCATACTGAAGTGAATTTCCTTTGCTCCCATTTCTCCATCCGCATTATCACTATCAGGACAGTTAATTCACTTACCACGTCTTTACTGAGCAGTATGTATAAAATGTATGTATGTATGAAAAAGCACTTCATCTGCTTTTTCTCTTTTCTGCTATGTAAATTAAAACTGTTGCCTCACAAACTTTAAAAAAAAAAAGAAAGGGAGGAGGGAATATTATTATGTTCTATATTTGCATCAGTGAATGATATTGAATCTGTTAAAACCTTAAAAAGGGATCTGGCACTGTGGTATAGTGGGTTAAGACATCAGCACCAGCTCTGACATTCCAGATGGTTCGAATCCCGGATGCATCACTTCCTAACCATCTCCCTGTTAATGTGCCTGAGAAAACAGTAGAAGAAGTCCCAAGTGCTTGGGTTCCTGCAACAGTATGGGAGACCCACATGGAACCTGAGGTTCCAGGCACATATGCTGAGTTCATTTTGGAAGTGAGCCTCTGATAGGTCTCTATCTCTTCTTTCTCCCTATAACTTTGCCTTTCAAATAAATAAATGCAGCATTGAAAAAAAGAAAGAAAAGGTTGCAGTGGGAGTAGCACTGTGGCAAAGTGTGTTAGCTAGTACCTGTTATCCTGGCCTCCCACATGGTAGCCAGTTAGAGCTCCCACTGCTCTGCTTCCTGTCCAGTTTTATGATAGCACATCAGTGGACAGCTCAGATCTTTGATTCCCTGAATCCTTGTGGGAGATCAAGGAGAGAATCATGGCTCCAGGCTTCATCCTTGCCGAGCCCTGGTCATTGTAACTTTTGGGGTGTAAACCAGCAAATGAAATTTCTCTCTGTGTATCTCCCTTGTCTGTGCATATTTAATAAAAAGGGAGTAAAAGGGAAAAAGATAAAGAATGAAACAAGAAAGCTCCTGAGAGCAAAGATTATATCCCACTTCAGGTTCAAGTCCTGGAACTCCTAGTTCTAAGATACATGTGCGTATGAGATCTTTAAGGAAATTAATGACAGGTAGACTTGAACTCTTTATTTAGTGGAACATTAAACATTTGAGTATAGCATAAATTAAAAAATATTATCTTAAAAGCTAAAAAAAGAAAAGGAAGAAAGAAAGAAAGAACAAAAGAAGGGGGAAAGGAGTATCACATATTCTTAAAATTCTATCCATGAACTATATGGATAGCGTCTTTGTAGTAATCACATTTAACTTGAGAATTAATGAGAATTGTGCTGCAGTAAGAATGCATTTGCTATGAGCCTGAGAACATAATGTGTTAATAAACTCCTTTGAAACATAATAAAATGATGACAGGTAGGGATAGACAATGAATGCATTCTTAAAAGTAAAGGGGGAGTTTGAACAGAGATGTTAAAGAGTAACAGGTTACTGTTACAACAAGTAAGATCGAATTTAAATCATGCAATCAAGGAACAAAATAGCATGTGATTTCAACTAAGGATGATTCCTGGGTGCTTGCTGAACAAGAAAGAAGGGCTGGAGCAAGTGGATCCAAGGAGAGACAGCACAGAGAAACTGTGTGAAGAGCTTTGATGAGTGTAGCATGACTGGAGAATCACGTTTTGAAGGTGAGAAAATGGCACAAAAAAACAGGAGGAGAGAGTCTTACATTTCATAGGAATGCATTCCAGAAACCACTCCACCGCAAAACTGGAATGAAAGAAATTGGGAAGCCTATCATTTCAGATGTTCTTGATCATGATCAGGAAGATGGGATCGCCATTCACAGGTCACAGGGTCCAGCTTCAACCTCTCATACATCAGGCCAAATCCAGTAGACTATTTGCACTCCTACAAATGAATGGAGAAGCAACTTTAATAATCGTATCACCTACTTACTGGTTTAAGCCCCACAAAAGATGATGCTGAGCAGCTGGAGTTTAACTAACAGCTCTGGTCAGAACACTGCAACTTGCTGTTAACCCAATTCTTGCTTTGTTAAAACTTCAACATAATCAATTCATTGTCAATATGGTATACTTGTTGAGTCATACTTAATGTAAAGGATTTCTCTAATAAGGATCCCAGACTTCTAATTTGAAAAACAAAACATTCTGCATTTGGAGAATGATTTATTAGTTAAGATAATATATTCTATGACCTGCAGCAAGGAATTTATAATTCTAAAGAAAATCAACTTTAGATTACTTAAGGGTACAGAGCTAACCACATGAACAAGAGTTTGCTTTGCTTTCTGAATAGTTATCCAACAATGGAAAAGATATAAATGTATAAACATCATAGAAAAAATACAGCAAACGCACCCTATGTCATCATTTTTCCTTCTATTCATAAAACTTTTTCTTGGGCCTGCTTTTTTTTTAGTAAAAGTAGATATTTTGTTATCCCTATTCAAGTTTTTAATTACTTAAAAAAGGTTACCGAAAAAATTTATTATTACTTAATGCTTTCCGTAAATAGAATCTAGCTACTATTCTGTATGGCATTTTGGGGTTTTAAACCTAAAAATGATTTAATTTGTATGTCTGTTATCTTTACTTTTTTTTCTGAAAATTTAGTTAGTTCCTTCACCACACTGGTCAACTTTGTTGAACCTACCATCTGCAAGGTACTACCTCACCTGCAGTAGACCCATTCAAATGCACGTTGGCAGTATGTAAAAACTTGCATACACATCATACATAAATACACACACATAAATATACAAATATAGATCCTGGCACTGTGGCTTAGCAGCTAAAGTCTTCACCTTGTATCTGCTGGGATCCCATATGGGTGCTGGTTCAAATTCCAGCAGTCCCGCTTCCCATCCAGCTCCATGCTAGTGCCCTGGGAAGGCAGTCAAGGATGGCTCAAAGTCTTGGGATCCTACACCCACGTGGGAGACCTGGAGGAGTCTCCTGGCTCCTGGCTTCAGATTGGAGCAGCCCCGGCCGGTGCAGTCACTTGGGGAGTGAATCATCGGATTCAAGATCTTCCTCTCTGTCTCTCTTCCTCTCTTCCTCTCTGTATATCTGACTTTACAATAAAAATAAATAAATCTTTTTTAAAAATACAAATACAGACACTTTTTAAAAATGTATTCTTTGGGCCCGGCGCAATACTGTAGTGGTTAAAGTCCTTGCCTTGCACGCGCAGGGATCCCATAGGGGCACCGGTTCTAATACCGGCGGCCCTGTTTCCATCCAGCTCCCAGCTTGTGCCCTGGGAGAGCAGTTGAAGATGGCCCAAATCCTTGGGATCCTGCACCCTAGTGGGAGACCCAGAAGAAGCTCCTGACTCCTGGCTTCGGATTGGCTCAGCTCCAGCTATTGCAGCTGCTTGGGAGGTGAATCATCGGATGGAAGATCTTCCTCTCTGTCTCTTCTCTCTGTATATCCGCCTTTCCAATAAAAATAAATAAATCTTTTTAAAAAAACCATATTGTATATTTGAAATGCAGATTTACAGAGGAAGAAAGGGAGTAAGAGAAAGAGTGAAATCTTGCATCATTTGAGCCACCCCCAAATGGCCTGAATAGCCAGGGCTGGCCCAGATTGAAGCCAGAAGCCAAGAGTCCTGTACTGGTCTCTCACCTAAGCGAATGCTGCTAGGGACTTGGGCCATCTTCTCATGCTTTCACAGGTGCATTAGCAAGAAGCTGGATCCTAAACAGAGCTGCTAGGACTCAAATAGGCACCCATGTGGGATGCCAGTGCTGCAGACTGCAACTTCACAAGTTAAGCCACAACATAGGCCCCAAAACTCAAAATGACATTGAAAGTATAAATGAAATGAGAGGAGGTAAGGGTACAAAAATGCAAGTGTTAATATTACAAAACTTGAATATTCAAATATCATAATTATGAAGTATTTTGTCATTATTCTGTTTATAGAATTCTGTCTGTACATTTGCTATTCCTTTCAATAAAGGTTTTTGGATTCCAGTACGATTCTGATAAATGTCAAGCACTGAAGGTATAGCGGAGTAAAAAAGAGACAATAACCTTCACTTTCATGGAGGGTAAATACCCAAATGTATGTTCTTCACATATTATAATATAAAAAAAGTAAAATATAAAAGTGCAAAAAATTAAAAAGTGAAATAATAAATCAGTAAGAAAGATTAGTTCAATAAAACACAGTCTAGGATTTGCACTGTCAATATGTAGAAAAAGAAATTATGACCATGTGAAAATGATCTCTTTACTAATCATACGCAAATTCTAAAATATGAAATATGAATTGCCAATTTAAACTAGGAATATTAGGATTTAAGTAGGCTTGTGTCTGGTGGTTGACCCGTTGCTGCAGCTCATATTATTCTGTCACTGACATAAGCTGCCTTTCAACCAGAGATCCCAGAATAAGCCAGGAGGGTGGCATTTAACCTGGCACAGGTTGGGATATCCAAGTGTCTGGACTGGATTTCTGGCTTCCCTCCAGACTCCAGTTCCCTGCTAACGCACTCCCTGTGAAGCCCAGAACAAGGCTCAGGTCCCTGTCTCCCGCATGGGAGACCCATGCTGTGCCTTGGTCAGGGACGTGGCAATGTGTTCAGCAATATTAAATAAGAAATGTGATATGCATACAACAGACCAGGCAGCTTGAAAACTTTTTATTTGTTGACAAAATAAAATATTACATTTAGACATGGGCTAAGGTTCTCATTCAGTGAGAGGCTAATATGAGAATAATGAGGTTTTTAACCTTTTGGTCGTTTTATCTATTCTTATTTATCCTTCCCACAAGGAAAATAGCTTGTTCTAACAATAATGATAATAGCAATACATGGTTACACACTTGTAACAGGCCATGCTTGGCTTTTAAAATCAAGATTCTGGAGCCTAGCTTGGGTAATTACCTGTCCTTATACAGAAGTCTGTCTTATTAGGGCTTTCTGACTGGATGCGTTACATTTTTACCAAGAATCAATTTAACATAAATATCTTACACACATTTTTTAAGCCTAGAAGAGAAGTACCTTTCTAAGCATACCTATGTAGTGTGCTTGCAAAAATTCTTAAAATAGCTTTTACCCATTAAAACCTTAAGAGGATTCCACAAGCTAAATTAGTGCTTGGACTGCAAAAGACCATAATGAACTTAATATTATTACTTTTCAAAATATAGACCAATTCTTAATAGACTATTTTACAACAGGAAGTGCCTTTAGGGGTCAGTATAACAAAATTAAGATCAGTTTATATAGCCTTACAAAAGGTCTGGTGGCAGCATAAAAATGTCCAGTGTGGTTATTTGTGAGTTCGTTAGCTCACATATCATGTTCCTTCTCAGGCTCTGTTTGTAATGAAGTGGACAGTCACATCTCTTGCCTCTCTTTCAGAAATTGTGTTTATGTTGCTCAGTTTCTTTAATACATAAAGGCTACTAAATTTGTCTTGGTCAAAATCAAATTTGAAGTTGTGAGAACAAAGATGGGAGACTGATTGGTCAAGGTTTGTCTTCACTGATTTAATACAAAATTGGTTACTGAGATGAATTTTTTTTTTAAAGCCATCATGCTCTGAGACCACTGGGCTAATGGCTCCCAGTGACTTAATTTTCTTTGTAGTGAGCTGAGCGTGTGAGCAGTCTGCAGGTCCATTGCTACAACTTAGGGAACCTGGTCCCTGATAGTCTCTGTTCTCAGATGGAGCATCTTTCATACGGTTCCTTTAATCCTGAGAGCTTTCATCACATGGTTCAACCCTCTGCAGTCTAGGGTAGATCAACATGTACATGGCATTGGGAAAGGAATATTTGATAAAATACTACATTGAGGATAAATCATAATTGTTTCTTCTTTGTTAGTTTTATGAGCCAAAGGCAGTGAACCCTCCTCTTTAGTGATTAATTTAAATAATTCTATCATATCAGAAGGATCTTGTACCTGAGATCATGGCACCCCTCAAAACAGCAGCGAAGCCCAAGATTGTCCAAAAGAGGAACAAGTTCATCTGGCACCAATCTAACAGTTACATCAAGATTAAGTGAAACAGGGCCCAGCACAGTAGCCTAGCAACTAAAGTCCTCACCTTGCATGCGCCAGGATCGCATATGGGCGCCGGTTCTAATCCCAGCAGCTCCACTTACCATCCAGCTCCCTGTTTGTTGCCTGGGAAAGCTTTAGATGATGGCCCAAGGCCTTAGGATCCTGCACCCACATGGAAGACTTGGAGGAAATTCCTGGCTCCTGACTATGGATTGGCTCAGCATCAGCCATTACGGTCATTTGGGGAGGGAATCATCGGACGGAAGATCTTCCTCTCTGTCTCTCTTTCTCTCTGTAAATATGACTTTGTAATAAAAATAAAATAAATATTATTAAAACAATTAAATGGAGCTGGCAGAAGCCTCGAGGCATTGAAGACAGCGTGCAAAGGAGCTTCAAGGCCCACTCCTGATGGTCCACATTGGTTAAGTGAGCAAAAAGAAGACCAAGCACATGCTGCTCAGTGGGTTCTGGAAGTTTCTGATCCACAACATCAAGGAACTGGATGTGCAACAAATCCTTCTGTGTGGAGATGGCTCACAAGATCTCCTCCAAGAACCGCAGAGCCTTTGTGGGAAGAGCAGCCCAGCTGGCCATGTGCGTTACCAGCCCCAGTACCTAGCTGGCAGCAACGAAAATGAACAGTCCACCTGGGTGCATATTTTATTTGTATTGAAATGAAACCTTGAAAACTGCAAAGAAAATAAAAGCATGAGCCTGAATTGTATATGAAGAGTCATTTCACATTTGTAGCCAAGAAAATTGGAGGCCACAGGCTGACTCCATAATTCATTTTCAAAAGCAGTGTTCACCTTGATTTGAAACTACTTTGAAGCTAAGACAACAGTTCTTTAAAGACATATTTATTTTACTTGAAAATCAGTGTTACAGAGAGAGGGAGAAACAGAAAGATCTATTCATTGATTCACTCCCCAAATGGCCATTATGGCCAGACTTAAGCCTGTGTGAGGTTGGGAGCCAAGAATTTCTTCTGGATATCCTGTGTGATGCAAGGTCTCAAGTTTTGAGTCATCCTCAACTGCTTTTCCAGGCCATCAATAAGGAACTGTATTGGAACTGGAGTAGCTGGGATAGAAACCAGCATCTATTTGATATATCTGCACCTCAGGTGGAAGGTTAGTGCAATATGCCACCATGCCAACCCCAAACACTTTATAAGATACATTTATTTATTTTATAAAGGTAAATTTACAGAAGGGAGAAACAGAGAATGAAATATGTTCTGTCTGCTGGTTCACTCCCAGATGGCTGCAACGGCTGCAGCTGCGCCCATCTGGGGCCAGGAGACTCTTTCAGGTCCCCCACATCGGTGCAGGGTCTCAAGATTTTGGGTCATCCTCCACTGCTTTCCCAGGTCATAAACACAGATGTGGATGGGAAGTGAAACAGCCAGAACATGAACTGTCACTCAAGTGGGATGCTGGTGCTTAGAGGTGAAGCCAAAAAAAATTGGAGGCCACAAGGCTGACTCCATACTTCATTTTCAAAAGCAGTGTTCACCTTGATTTGAAACTACTTTGAAGCTAAGGCAACACTTCTTTAAGGATATATTTATTTTACTTGAAAATCAGTGTTACAGAGAGAGGGAGAAACAGAAAGATTCCTACATATCAATTCATGGATGAAGGGTACATTACACATAAATAGTCCATGCTGAGTGAGGCAGCTAATTAACATACCAAAAGTAACCTACTGAATAGTAGTCAATGGAACAGCTTCCCAAAGGAAAAATTGTACTGTACTTGAAGTCATCACTTGAGTCATTTAAATTGACATTGGACAAGGCATCCGAGGACAGGCTGTGGGGAATATGTCTTCCTCAAAACAGAGCAGTACAGCAAAGATGAAACAAAAATAAAGATAGGCTAAAATTCCTGAGAGGTTTTTGATATGTTTGTTTTATTGATTCTGTGAAAATGAAAATTAAATGTATAATTTTATGCTTTTGTACTTTTACTGTTAAATAGTATTACTTCATTTTATTTAAATGAAATATATGAGGCAGATGATAACCAATAGGAAACACTGGCTGTGGTCTGACATATTCATCCGTTATATTTCTTTGGGATGTACTTAAAATTAACGGTATACTTCACTACTGCAAATAATGTTTTACCAAATTTGCAATTATTAAAGATTCCCCTAGGATTTAAATACTCGATTACTGTACCACTTTTATATCATTAAGGTGTGCCCCACATGAATTTTTGAGTTCTAGGCTTATATTTCTATTCTTAGAAGCTCTATTGCAGTTGAAAATAAATCTGTATTGGAATGCTAGTGGTAAACCTCAACTGCATAAACAGTGGTGATCCTGTGTAATGTGTAATGTTGTCATACTTTAAAAATAATTTGCCAGAAGCACACAGGGATAGGAGAGAGGATGAACTGTTTGCCTATAAATGCCGTCTAGCCTGCGTGTACATGTTGCGTTTTCCAACATTACTTTGTTAATTGTGTTTCTTCGCCCTTACAGCCTCCATCAAAACTCAGTTGTTGTAGAATACCAACATATTACAAAAACCCTCAAGTTTAAATAACTTAGATTTTAGTGTGTTTGTTAAATCATTGGCCAGTTCCTAACTACCACATCTAGAACCTGGCCAAAGTGCCAAGGTTGCAGTCAATATCTAATCAGCAAGTTGGCCAATAACATTCTAAGACAAATTTAGCATCATTTTTTTCAGTGCATGTATCTATACTTCACTTGTTTGATGTCTAACTCCATGGTCCTCAACCAAGCGGTTGTTTGCCCTACAGATTACATTTTATCAACTCCCAAGAACCTTCTCAGTTGTCACACTAGATGGGAGATTATCAGGTGTGTAGAGCCCAAGGACATTGCTTCACATTTGCCAATGCCCGGAAGTCTCTTATAACAAATATTTCCTGATTTATTCTCCCCAGCCCCTGTCTTTCTTCTTCTTCTTTTTTTTTTTTTTTTAGGTTTACCTGTTTTTATTGGAAAGGCAGGTGTGCAGAGAGAAGGAGAGACAGAGAGAAATATCTTCCATCTGCTGGTTCACTTCCCAAATGGCCAAAGCAGCCAGAGCTGATTCAATCCAATGCCAAGAGCCTCTTCTGGTTCACCTATGTGGGTGCAGAGCTCAAGGTTATGGGCCATTGCTCACTGCACTCCCAGGACATAATCAGGGCACTGGATGGGAAGTAGAGCAGCCAGGACACAAACCAGTGTCTATATGGGATCCAAGTGCCTACAAGGTAAGTATTCAATTACCAAGACATTACGCTGGGTCCAATATTTCCTGATTTCAAAATGTCAGTAGTGTCTAAGGTGAGAAAGCCTAATATTCATTCAATGGGCCTCATGCTTTCATCAAAGAGAGGAAATTTCAATACAGTTTTAGAAGTTAATCCACTTTTTTTAAGTTCTGAGAGCATCTTAAAAAGGAATTGAAGACAGCCAAATGTTTTCAGTTCTAGAAAGAGATATATAAAAAGTCTAAGAGACAGTTGGGAGCTGACACAATTGAGTCCAGCAGGTAGAGTGATAGGATCTTCTGCCTACTTTGAGGAAACAGTCACTTTCCAGCTCTACAAATGGATACCCAGCAGAAATATAAACTACCCCTTGGAAAAGTTGTTAGCTATCCAAAATCATGCAGATAGTTACATTTGAAAAAGTGTGACATCCTCCGAATTTCAAGTGTTTCTAATTCCATTAACATATTAAGAAGGCTAAGCAAAATACACCCAAAAAACCATTTTAGCCTTTTTAGCTACCAGTTTTTGCAACTCTATTCTGAGTTGTGACTGTCAAGGCAATTTTCCTTCTTCCCACTCACATAACACCAACTGAGCATGCATTTTGTTGATAATGTGGAAGATAACAAGGCTACATGGGTGCAAGAGTTTACAGAGTTCTTGATTTCCCTGAAATTGTGGGTTTATCCTTCACTGCATATCCTTCACTGAGGATCCAGCAAACTCTTTTAAGATTCTTAGTAATTTTTGAATTGATTGATTGATTGTTGATTGATTGATATCTTTCCATTCTCTAGCAGCTTTTCCTATTAAAATGGGAATATACACTTGGGTATCTCATTCTCCAACTGACATATAGCAACTCACGGCAAGGTTATGAAAATTAGAAGTGCTAAATATTATAGCTTACAACTGTACTCAATAATTCACGCCCTCAATCCCTTTTTCTCTCTTTTTCCCTTAACTCCTTAAAAAAACAACAACAGCAGCAAAAACTTATCTTCTACAACAATGAGGTACCACCTAACTCCAGTAAGGATGGCGCACATACATAATACCACCAATACTTGCTGGCGAGGCTGTGGGGAAAAGGGAACCCTTCTCCACTGCTGGTGGGACTGCAGATTTGTACAACCTCTATGGGAATCAGTATGGCGAATACTCAAACAACTGAAAATCAACATTCCATATGATCCAGCAATAGCACTACTAGGGATATATCCAAAAGATCTTCTACACAAGAAACCAACATGCACACCTATGTTCATAGCAGCACAATCTACAATCGCAAAAACATGGAAGCAACCAAAATGCCCATCAATAGAAGACTGGATAAGAAAGCTATGGCTCATCTACTCTATGGAATACTACTCAGCTATTAAAAAAAACGAAATGCAGTTCTTTGTGGACAAATGGGCCCGACTGGAATCCATCATGCTAACAGAAATGAACCAATCCCAAAAGGTTAAATACCACATGTTTGCCTTAATCTGAGATGATAAGATGACAACTTGGAAGATAGTACCTGTATATTGTAATAATAGTGCAATCTATAACAACCGGTATCCAATGTAATAAGATAATGCAATGTAAACTATAAACCAACAATTAATGTCAAAATACTTAAGATCTACATAGAAAAACTGTAACACCTACTTTACCCTCAATACTCTATGTTAATCCGTGATGGGGGGAATGCAGGGAAGTCTTTCAGGACCATAAAAAGAGTGAGGAAAAAGTACAATATAGCCTATCAAGATCAAATCTGGTAATTCATAGACAACAGACTCAAAGCGGCACTAAACAATAGCAAAACTACTATACCAATGCATGAGGGGGGAACCGGCTGCGATCCTGACAACCTCTTAACAGGAGGTCATGTGCGTGGAGCAGGAGGGCACTCCAGGGTGGAGCAGGTGGTAAGGAGGAAGCTTGGATCCCAACCATGAAGACTCCCAGACCTTCACCACAAACTATTAATACGAGCAACAAGGACTACATCCCAACTGCCTAGGAGACCACAGGGAATTGGATGCCCTCGGAGGCCGAGTACTCTGAGGTCACCCACCCTCAACCGGAGCTTCCACAGGGGATGGAAGAAGTCCAAACACTACCGTGTAGAGGCCAACGTCATCGGAAAGACAACCAGAAGCCCTGAGCGGTTCGCAGAAACAGAAGAACAATAAACGTCCTTCGGGACCAGGGAGGAGAGCTTTCTCTGGTCCGAGCCTGGCTCCACCTCTGGACCCCCACCCTCTCTCGCGATGACCATCGGGATCGCTCCGAAAACCCCTCATAGCAAACAAATAATCATACAAACTAAAAAAACCTAAAATAAATAGACAAACAACAAAAAGTAGAGCCTGGAATCTGACAGGAAAGAGCTGGCGTGGATTGGCTCATGCCTGGCTGGGTGGGACACAAAGATTAGTCACCCCTCACCATGGTGTTGGGGATTTCCCTGCACACCCCCCCCAAAAACAAACAAACAAAAAAATGTTCAGCACCTTAATTGTCGACAAATGTCTTGTTAGAGTTACAAGTCAGTCTAGATTACCCTAAAATCTGCCAAGATCAGCAAAATTATACTTCAACACAACAAATGGCTAAATACTAAAATGAAATAGATACGAGACAGCTAAATGGTACCTTATAGCCATTTTAAGGTATATAGCAGTCGGTTCTGTATATAAAACTAAAACTGAAATGTCAATGGGCTAATCATAGGTTGTGGTTAAGAACTTGTTTTTTGTTTGTTTGTTTGTTTGTTTGTTTTGTAACACACTGGTTACTCACAACCATGTCAATTCCATAATGTTGCAAATTGCTGTTGATGTTATGTCGGGACTCTTGGTTGAATGGGATGATATTCTGCCAGCTCTAACAATGGACCAGAAATGGTCTCCCCAAGGGACTGTTCAACCCATCTGGACAATAAATAGCTGGACTTTATACTTGGTATATGTTTACAAGGAAAGAATCTTGATTGAATTTGAACTGTAATACTGCATCAAGGTGGAGGAAGCCACCAGGGGGGAGGGGCGTGGGGGGGATTCTCAGAGCCTATGAAACTGTTACATAATGCAAAATAATTAATAATAATAATAATAATAATAATATCTTCTTTTCCTTTTGCATCACTATTAAATGAATGACTTAAAGACTCATGGAGTTTGCGTATTTTGGACAATCTTGGCTCTTCAGCACTATGCCACAAAATATCACACAACAAATACTCTGATATTGACCTGTACATACCAAGTCACAACACACACCATTCATATGAAGTCGGGTATCAGATTTCCAAGAATGTTGACGTTCTGGATGACCCAAAGGCACAGTCCTGCATCTGCTAGTACAGGGTCTACATTTCAGCTTCAGTCAGGAAGGACTTACATGGGCTCTCCACCCATGTGATGGAGAGAATTAGGTTAAGTAGTTTTTTCCTTCCAAATTCTCTTCTAGGCAATTAACCCAATTTATACACAATTTTAGCTTTTAAATCTAGCATAATCGTCAATAGCAATAGCTATTTAGCAAATCCAAATTACTGAATTTTTTGTACCCTGCAGATTTTAGCAGTTACATTGCTTACAGGTTTCATTTTTAAGGAATAAAAATCAAAACCTACAAAGAGGTTAGGAGTAAGATTCTTGTGTAAGATTTATTTTTACCTAATTTAGAACACCCTCTTAAATATGTAATGCATTCTATTAACATAATAGAAACAAGATTTATTTTGAATCAGGATTTATTCTCAGGCAATTCAAGGAAGGAATTTTCTTTAACAAAAAGAAATCCTTTTAACAATAAAGTGGACTCATTGCATTAGTCATCTACAGTGTTAAGAAACTAATAATTGTTTTTTATGCTTTTCAAGCCTCTTAATTTAGGAAACCTATAATTGAAAAGTGAAATTTCGCAATAAAATAATATAACTCAGTGCATGTTGCTATGGGAAAGGAAAGGGTTTCCGCCTACTTTAGTGTATTAATTTTCAAATAATGCTTAAGGGCTTGTTATGATAGTTCTTTACAAGGTAGTAAATATATAGTTATCCAGACTGTCTGGCTTGAAAACTAATTACCATAGAAACTGAGGCATTTAGGCTTCTTCCTTCTGCAAATCAAACAACTCCAAATATAATCATCCAGGAATATTCTCACAATGAAAATGATACTCTAAATACATCTATTCTCTTATTGTTTGTAAGCAAGTCAACCAGGATTTTAAAATGTGGCATCAAAAAGGAAATTTCAGGAGGCAGGTGGTGAAAATAGCAATCTGAGAGAACAAAAGAAATTTAAGGTGGAGTTATTTCAGTAATTAAACATTTGTTTAAATGAAAAATATCAGAAGATGACAAAATACATTATTGCCGGAAACTATACAACAGTAGACAGACTAAAACGTATGTTCCAAACACAATGAATAATGCTTTTCACTTTAATTTATACTGTTTGAGTCTTCTTTTGCAAATTATTTTTTAGAAAGCATTTTTAAATTAGTGTTTATATAAAGTAGTAAGGATGTTAAAGGAAAATTTTACAATTCAAACAGAAAATAGAAATATGAGAACAAAAAAAATTTCACTTTTACATATACATTTAGATTATCAAATCGTATTCAATTTTTAAAACTACTGATAGATAAGCTTTTAATAAATATGAAGAGAATTTCACTGCGATTGAATCAAAAGCATATGATTTTTTTCTAAGTTAAAGCTATGACCTATATGAAACTCTTTAAATGCCTAGGAAGAGAGTACTAATGTTGATTATGTGAATTACGTAGCTATCAGGACACATTGCATACATCAAGTCAACATGAAGGAAACTGTTGAAAATGATTGTGTTTTTGTGTTTGTGTAAAGATGTGGGGAGGTCAAGGAGAAAAAGAGATTGCTTTGGAAAATTAAAATCCATTTTCTAATAACTCCAAAATCTGACCAGACTGCTTTAAAAACAGGAAAAGAAAGTGACAATTGATTTATGTTTTTTAATATCAACTACAGTAACAGTTGCATGTGTACTCATTTCATGTCCTTTGGCACAAAGAGATTCAACAGGCAATGCCAATCCCATAAAATAAACATTCTTAAAAAGTGTGCTTGGGGTTCTTGTTTTTTTGCAGTTGATCTACTCATGAAAAGTTATGGGGAAATAGAATTTTTTATAAATAACTAATTTTCTCATTTTAATATTTTTCATGTTTTAGGTTAAATCATTAGGATGCATTTTATGTTAAAGGATTCTTAGTCTTTTAAAAATAAGTTCAGGGGCTGGCACTTTGGTGTTGTGGCACAATACATTAAACTGCTACTTGCAAAGTATTCCGTATTCTCAATAGTTCAAGCACTATCATCTACTGCGCCTCCAATTCAGCTCTCGCTTAGTGTGTCTGAGAAAGCAGCTGAAGAAGGTCCATGCACTTATGCCCTTGCAGCCATGGGGAGATCCAGGTGAAGCTACTGGATTTTTGACCTGACCTATCCCTATACTTTGCAGCTATTTGGGGAGTGAACCAGTAGACAGAACAGCGCTCTCTCTCTCTCTCTCTCTCTCTCTCTCTCTTTCTCTCTCTCTCTCTCTCTCTCTCTTCGTCTTCTCCTATATCTCTATCTTTCAAATAATTGAGTAAATAGATATCTTTTTAAAAGTAAATTCACTTACGGTTAAAACCAATTGGTCCTTGTTATCATTCTTGTTGCATATTTCAAATATTTTCTTAACTTTTGTAATTTTATTACATTATTGTAACTATTTTAGCACAGGAACTAAAATAGAAGAATAAAAAAACTTGCTAGAATATACAAAAATGAAATGAACTGTTCATTAATTCAGACAATTTCTTGGTTACATAAAGCAGTAAAGCAGTTTGTGTGGAAGACTAATTATAGTTCATATTTTTTCGTCTCCAACCTCGTAACAACTATCAAATACAATATTTAAAAAACTGACCTTACTATTTATGAGTTGAGAAATTAGTCTTTCCAGTTTTTTCTATTTAATAAAAATAACCAAACCCCACAATAATAATAGCATTACTGCTTTTTAGAAAGTAGTATGTGATTGTTTAAAATTTAACACACCATTGTGTCCCATTACCTGGATTAATTCACTTTTCTCCATAAGATTATTACCGTTTTGCAGGGGTGGCTGTTTGAGAACCATATGGGAGCATCTATGTGGCTGAGTATCTGGCTCTGTTTTCCATCTGCCTGCTGATGCACACCCTTGGAGGCAATGGTGATAGCTCAGGCACCCTTGGCAGAGACCCATTTTGAGGGTGTGGCTCACATATATATACTCTAGCCCAGCCTAAATCTGTGCAGGCATGTTCTCTGTGACCTAATGCATGGGAATGTTCCCTGGCTCTGAAATAAAAGCAAATAAATAAATAAACAGCAAGATTATCTTTTGCATCCAATCTCTTACATCCATTTCATTGTCTTTCTTGTCCTTCTTTCCTCACTCAATAGTAAACTCCCAGAATTTCCTTATAAAGACACTGAAGTAATCATCTCAGAAACTCTTAAAATTTTTCCACTTCCTTTGTGTGAGATGGAACTATCCTGTAACATTTTACTAATCATTTTTTAATTTCCTACAGACGTCGTAAAATAGCAGAACAAGTGATGTAACAATGCTGAAAAAAGAATGAGCATGGAAGGTGAAAACAGAAAAACAGTCAATGTGTTTGAACTTCAGAGACTGAGTTGTGAGCAGACAGGAAGGGCCAGACCCCACCGTCTTCACCAGAACTGCACTGTGAAAGCTACAGGAAATGAGAAGCCTTGAGGGAGAAGCTTGGGGGAGACATGTCTGACAGACTTTCACCAATCTTTCGGAGTGAATAATAAATTGAAGACCGACTATGGAGACAAGATAGAGTCCTGGAGGTGTTTTAGTAGAGCTTTACAGGAAAACAGAAAAAAGATGATGGTGACCGGCAGCAGCAATGGAACAATACATATATTGGAACAACATTTAGTGCTCTATGATGTAGAACCATCCAACTGTGTGAAGGAACCTACTTAACAAAGGTAGGAATTTCATCTCTCTTGTCCTTGGTGGATTCCTGGTTCCTAAAGTAAGTCCTGGAACATAATACGCATGCTGTATGATTTGTAAGTAGAATAAGTGAATAAAGGAGAGAGAGAAAAAAAGACATTTTACTTCAGGATAGGAGTTAAAATATTTTTCTATTCATGAAATGGAAGCGAGGCACAAAGATTTTATTTTTTCTTCCAGCAGAAAATGGGATAAGCATGCCCATTGGGTTTTTAGAGCTATCTCACATTCTTTAATTGTGCCCTCCTTGGCGATGCCACCTATTCTTTGACCACCAACGAAATGGTGATGATATTGTAATAGAATTCTGTTTTTTTTTTAAAGATTTATTTAGTTTTATTACAAAGTCAGATATATAGAGAGGAGAGACAGAGAGGAAGATCTTCCGTCCGATGATTCACTCCCCAAGTGAGCGCAACGGCCGGTGCTGTGCCGATCCAAAGCCGGGAACCAGGAACCTCTTCTGGGTCTCCCATGCGGGTGCAGGATCCCAAGTCTTTGTGCCGTCCTCGACTGCTTTCCCAGGCCACAGGCAGGGAGCTGGATGGGAAGTGGAGCTGCCAGGATTAGAACCGGCGCCCATATGGGATCCTGGTGCGTTCAAGGCGAGGACTTTAGCCGCTAGGCCACGCCACCAGGCCCCTAGAATTTTTAAGCTTTTCATGGCTTTTGTTGGTCGGATTAAAAGATGGTACTCGGATGTGGATATCCAAATTATGTATGTTATATATATATATATATATATATATATATATATATATATATATATATATATATATATAGAGAGAGAGAGAGAGAGAGAGAGAGAGAGAGAGAGAGAGAGAGAGAGAGAGAAGCAAAGTTGTCTTAGTTAAGTGGACCCCCAAATGCCTGTCATCTATTATTCCAAAATGCCTCCTGGCAAAACTCATCTCTCAATATTGCAAGGAAGGGAGAAAACAGTAGATGACCCAGGATATTTCTTTCTGTATATGTAGGGAGAGGTGAATGTGAGAGTATGAAAAGGCAAGCATCCATCTGTAGTTATCTCTGTTGTTTCCTTCCTAAGCAGGCGAAAACATATGCCACCTTTAGCACTAAAAAAGCAGTGTTTTTTATTTTGGGAAAAGTAATGTAACTGCAATGTACACATAGACAAAAAATCTTGTGCAAAGAATATACATTACTTTTTATTTGGGGGGTCAATTAGAGAAGCACAAAAATGTTTTAGTTTTTATCTATAATTTCTCCTAATTCTGGTTAAGTTTAATTACTTTCAATAACAAAGTTCCTAACTCTGAGACTGGTTTTTAAGTCACTACTGTAGTCACAGCAATGACCTCAATAATCAGAGTGTCTCTCTTGTGGATATGTCTAAATAAAGCTGATGCAATTTTCCAGTCTAATTTATATAAAAGGAACTGATCTAGGCCAAATAATACTCTTCTATGTTTATACTGGAGGAGAATCTAGAAGCCATCTTAACATTCAAGAACTGTTCTTACTGTACAGATTATGAAATGCCATTTATATTATATTGGAAATTCATAACATATTTTCTTTAGCTATTGAGTTGCAAAATGAGGTCATATAATGTGAAATGGATTTTTTTTGTATAATCAAGTAGGTGAAGGTCTATTACATGTACTTACAGATTATATTCCTTTAGAATCAATTATATTCAAAACTTTCCTAACATGCATTTTAAATCTAAAAATGTGAAGTAATTGTTATGTAGTCAGGTAAAATGGAAATCACATAACTCACAACACAGCACTTGCGGTTGTCTTAAGGATAAACTTGAGCTACCTCAGGAGCTAAGAGAAATGTGCACTCTTATTGTGGAAGAAGATATCTCAGCATTACTTGCTTCATTTAGATTTGTTCTTTCAGCTAAATAGATTCGTTCTATCAAGGTCATTTAAACTCATGCATTTGTTTATATTTAAGATGTGAGATCAAGTTGCCTGTGGTGGTGACTGCTGCTATTTGTGTGCATTTTAAAGTACAATCTCTAATAACAGCCAGAGAAGAGATGAAATCTTTGTAGACAACTATATTATCATGAATTTCTTAAAATATGCCTTATCTAGCTTTCCTAAAAATTAAAGCCATAAAGCTTCTCATACTCTGGCATTCACGGAAGTTTGAAGATAGTGTACTAGAAGTTTTTAAACATCTAATTTACACAGTGTAATAAGTAAACTCCTCTATAAGGTTAAGTCTTCAATTTCTCTTTTAGTGACTTTTAATTGTTAAAATTATGTTTTTACATTCTTTTTTTGTTGTCCTTCATAAACAGTCATATGTTCATCATTCTGCAATTTTGGTAGAAAAATCAGCCCTATGATCCATGTCCTGAAGCAATAAGCCATCTGTTATGCCACGGAGTGCTTGTTAAGGCGATCTCACTTGAAATCAGTTGCTGATGTTTGAGCCCTTGCTCTGCTCTGAATCAGGAACATGGGCATGTCTTCGGGCAAGCTCTTTCACCTCTTTTTACCCATATTTTTCTCATCTGTAGGATGAGGATAATAGCACTTACCTCAAAGTGTTGTGAGACCTAAATGAGTTAGTGTTTGTAAAGCTCTTACTGGATTTGAAAATGAATTATTGTCCAATGAATCAATAGTATTATTATACTAAAATAAAACTAATTCAAGCAAAATAATAAAGCAACTCTAATATTTCTCTTTTCCAGGGAGAGAGCTTTGGAGCTGCTGACGCTTGATTGTCCTGGAGAAAGAGAAGCTAACGAGCCAGGATACGACTAGATGCATCTTTAGTTGTCTGCCCTATCATTAAAAGCAGCAACAAGAACTTTATTAATGTATTTTTATTTCCTTTTTTTAAAATTTATTTTATTTTTATTGCAAAGTCAGATATACAGAGAGGAGGAGAGACAGAGAGAAATGTCCTCCATCAGATGATTCACTTCTGAAGTGACTGCAACGGCCAGTGCTGCGCCGATCCAAAGCCAGGAGCCAGGAGTTCTTCTGGGTCGCCCACGGGTGTAGGGTCCCAAGGTTTTGGGCTGTCCTTGACTTCTTTCCCAGACCACAAGCAGGGAGCTGGATGGGAAGCAGGGCTTGCTGGGATTAGAACCTTGGCCCACATGGGAGCCTGGAGTGTTCTAGGCGAGGATTTTAACTGCTAGGCCACACCGCCGGGCCCTGTATTTTTATTTTCATTAGTCAAGAGATGGATACAACCTATGCAACCTATGAGTGAGTGGTCATCTGTGTAATGATGAAAAGTATGCTTTGCCTCACAGTAAAATGAGAATATATTTTGCTATTGATATAAAATACCATGACAGTTATCAAAAAATCAAGAAAAAGTATAATAATGAGTTTCACACTATCTGGAAAAATGCAAAAATGGGTCCTTTTAAAAGGTAAAAATATTTTTAAAGTTACATTTTGAAATAAATTATTTTTTATTTCACCATAAATATACATTTTATATGTAGTTTTACTGAGTTGATGAAGAAAAGTCCCGTAGGAATTAAATGATGCATGCAGCCAAGCTACCATATTTCAGACAATACAAAGCAAGTTGTTTTAGGTATCCTTTAAAATTTAATTGCATTAATGTTAGAATTTTTAAATGTTATTATTTTAAAATAATGTCTAATCCTGTTGGAATAACCTTCTAGTGAAAAAGAGAACTTCCTCACCCTATACTTAGATAATCTAAAAAAAAAATTACCATTTCTTTGCATGTGAAAAAAAAATGGTTTATGAATAGCAAGAAAGTCTCTAAGTGCTTACACCTGTAACAGTGTATAAATATATTTTTAAAAAAAGATCAACTTGAAATGTGTTAAGGACCTAAATGTGAAACTTGAGATTTCAAGACAATCAGAAGGACACATAGTGAAAATACTTTAGTACATTGCATTGTCAAGACTTTTTAGATCAGACCCCAAAAGGACAGGAAATAAAAGAAAAGTAATCAACAGAGTTGCATCAAATGGGAGAGTTTTTCAGTAGCAAAGGATCAGTCAACAAAATGAAGAGGCAGTCTACAAAATTGGAAAAAATAATTGCAGGCTGTACATCTTACAAAGGGTTAATGTCCACAATACATAAGATACTAGAGCAGCTTAATAGAGGAAAAAAAACAATCCAATCAAAGATGTGCAGTGGTTGTAAAGAGAAATGCCTTAAAGAAAAATGTATCCTCCTTCACTGTTGGTGGGAGTGTAGGCTACTACAACCACTATGGAAGTCAGCACGGACAGTGCTAAGAGAACTGAAAATTGACCTGCCGTATTACCAAGCTATCCCATTTCTGGGAATATATCCAAAGGAAATGGAGTCTGCATATGAGAAAGGAATCTGCAATCCTATATTCATATCATGCAATCTACAACAGCAAAAACATGGAAACAATCTGTATGCACACCAAGAGGGGAGTGGATAAAGAAACTGTGGTATAGGGCCTGGTGTGGTAGCCTAGTGGCCAAAGTCCTCGCCTTCCATGCACCAGTATCCCATATGGGAACCGGTTCTAACCCCGGCAGCCTCACTTTCCATCCAACTTGCTGCTTGTAGTCTGGAAAACTAGTCGAGGACAGCCCAAAGCCTTGGGACCCTGCACCCACCTGGGACACCTGAGAGAAGCTCCTGGCTCTTGGCTTCAGATCGGCTTGGCCCAACCCATTGAGGTCACTTGGGGAGTGAACCATCAAATGGAAGATCTTCCTCTCTGTTTCTCCTCCTCTCTGTACATCTGACTTTCCAATAAAATAAATAAATCTTTTTTTTAAAAATGAAATTTTACCATTTGCAGCCAAATTGTTACACCTAGAGACCATTATGCTCAGTGAAATAAGCCAGTTTCAAAAGGACCAATCATATGTTCATTCTGATATAAGGCAACTTTCACGCAAAATACAAGATCAGCAACCCTTTCAATACTATTTTTGCTACATTTTATGGGTTTTGATATTTTTGCTTTTATTTTCATTCATTCAAAATAAAGTTTCTGCTTTTATTAGTTTCCTCCCTGACTCATAACTCACACAATAGCATTATTTGCTTCAAGAAAATATTTTTCTTTTTCGTTTCTTCAGCCACACATTGGTTAATAGTAGCATGTTATTTAACTTTATATTGTACATTTTCTGTTTTTTCTCTGATGTTAATTTTGCTCTTTGGTTTTTCATTTATAGGGATGTATGGTAACTGCAGAGTAGAGGCTATCACATAGAGATGTGAAGATACCAAATCAAGGATGGACTCTTTGCCAATGTCCATGCCTGCAATGTCAGGATACACTTAAATAGCAGAATGATGGACTTATGACTGATTGTGAAGGACCATATTATTGTAATGTCCTGGGGGACATTATTGGGGAAGGGGTGTATAAGGTTTGGGGAGGAGAGAAGGGACATCCTGGAACCTATAGAACTGTACCATGGAATAACAAAAATTAATTTTTTGAAAAAAAAAGAAAAAATGCTCAGCATCTCTGAATACCAGGAAATGCAAATAAAAACCACAGCAAGGGATGGCTTCACTTCAGTAAGATTGATTCCTATCAAAAAGACGAAAGATAGCAAGTGTTGATGGGAATGTGGAGAAAAGGGATAACTTGCACAGTTGGTAGAGATTTAAATTAGTAAAGCCAATGTGAAAAATGTACATTGATTCGTAAAAAAATTAAAAGGAGAGCTACCATATGATCTAGTCACTGTATTTCATTTATACACCATATTTATCCAATGTGAATGCAACTCAACTGTGGGAGAGACATCTATATCCCGATATTTTTTGCAACACTCTTGGCAATAGACAAAAAAGGGGAGCAATCTAAGTACTCACCAATTTGCGAATTAATAAAGAAAATGTTATACAATGAAATATTACCCAACCATAAAAAGAATGAATTCTTAGTTGCAACAAAATGGAGTAATCTGGTGGTCATTACGTTAAGGTAAATCACCCAAAAATGGAAAGATTAGCATCATAAGTAGGTGATCTTACAGAAGTTGAAAATAAAGCGGATTGGTGACAGAATTCAGGAGACAGACATGGGAAAAGCTTGTCACATGCTAGGTTGTAAGTAAATAGGAGTTAAAAGTCCTGGGATTGTTTTGCACACTAGATAGACTATAGATAATATTAATACTAATCTATTTCTTGGAATAAAAACAGAAGAGGGACCAACCTTATGGCATAGCAACTTAAGACACCACCTATGAGTTCAGCATCCCATGTGGGTTCAAGTTGCAGCCCCAGCTGCTACATTTCTGATTATGCTCCTGCTAATGTTCCTAGGAAAGCAGAGAAAGATGGTGTAGTCTCCTGCCAACCACATGAAAGATTCTCTTGGAATTTTAGGCTCTTAGCTTTGACCTGGTCCAGCCATTGTGAACATGTGGAGAGAAAACCAGTGTATGGAAGATCTGTGTATATATGTGTTGTTTTTCTCTATTTATTACTCTGCTTTTTCAAAGAAATAAATCTTTAAAAATAATCTTAAATGTGAGATTTTATATTTTTCACATTAAAGAAATAATAAGTACTTGAAAAAATAAATAGAAATATTCTTGTAGTATATTACACAATGCATACATGTAATGAAACATGACCTAGTGCCTCATAAATATGCACAATGTAAAAGAAAAGCTAGCACCTCTGAAGAACCGTGGAGTGAATTGTATATAATTGAAGAGCCACATGTTTAAATATTTAAAGACTATGAAGTAGATTGAAAAACTATTAAGCAAAAGGCATGTTGCCTTTTGACACTTAGGTTTCATAATAACCTATGTTGTCCAGACACAGATATATTAGGATCCTTAAGGCCCACAGATATTCACAGCTAACTTCTGTTTCTGAGCATTTCTTCCCCTACTGCCTGCTGCCTTGCTCTGCACACCATAGTCAATGCTATGTGTTCCCTTAAAATGAGCAGGAAGTCTCAGATCTCATTTGAACACTCAATTTTCACCTCTCTCAAAAAAGATCCCCCTGTCAGCCTATCAGACCTAAATATGGCCTACGTAGTACTCAAGAAGACAGATCCCAGGATGAGGTACACCTTCCTAATGCAAGGAAAGGGACTTAGACTATTCACATTAGTATTTCAAGCCCTGCATGCATAGATGCCATGGATTTCTCACCATATGTGGAAAGAGGTAGGGAACTAAGGCATGACCCCCTCTTTCCTGAATTTAGTGAAAAGCAGGACCACAAATATAGGAAGATCATTCTCACAACCGACAAATGAAATCATACTCATCATTCTTTCTTTAAGATTTATTTGCTTTTATTGCAAAGTCAGATATACAGAGAGGAGGAGAGACAGAGAGGAAGATCTTCCATCTGATGATTCACTCCCAAGTGACTGCAATGGTCGGTGTGTACCGATCTGAAGCCAGGAGCTAGGAACTTTCCTGTAGGTCTCCCATGCGGGTGCAGGGTCCCAAGGGTTTGGGCCATACTCAACTGCTTTCTTAAGCCACAAGCAGGGAGCTGGATGGGAAGTGGAGCTGCTAGGATTAGAACCGGCACCCATATGGGATCCTGGTGCATTCAAGGCAAGGACTTCAGCCGCTAGGCCACAGCGCTGGACCCAATATTCATCATTCTATAGTCACAATAGCCATGTAATAGGAAAACGCAGGCCATGATATTTTTCTATTAAGAAACACTGTTTAAGCTGAGTACTGTACTCATCTTGGATTGCATGTTGTTAGAAAAACATATGTCTGGCTCATTTTCCTTGGATCTTTCTGATTCCACAAGTTACCCTAAAAAAGTGATTTCCCATTGAGCCAGTACAATGGCTAGTGCTTAGCCTGTACGCACTAGCAACCCAGATGGGCAATAGTTCATGTCTTGGCTGCTCCATTTCCCATCCAGCTGCCTACTTATGGCCTGGGAAAGCAGCAGAGGATGGCCCAATTGCCTGGGCCCCTGCACCAATATGGGAAACCTAGAGAAGCACCAGACTTCAGATTAGCTCAGTCCCAGCCGTTGCAGCTATTTGGGGAGTGAACCAGTGGATGTAAGAGCTTTCTCTCTTTGTAAATCTTTGTTCGCAATAAAAATTTTAAAATCTTTAAAGCAAACAAACAAAAAAGTGACCTCTCCCACGGAGTTCTACAAGCTCAGCATGGTCACGCATTCTGCTAGCCTACTACTCAGTAAGTATCTATTGTGCGTCAGGCATAGGACCAGAATTGGAATACAGTGTTCCAAAATACACAGTATTTCATCCAACTTCATCCAATCTTAAAATCTAGCAATGAAATCAAAGGTAATTGTGATGATATGCAAAAACTGATGCACAATGAATTCTGAGAGCATATGGATGGTAGCCTTGAAAAACAGGTGGGGATTTCACTGAGGGCACTGAGAATTGAAGGAGAACTAGAAAAAAGGTAGGAAAATTATGGGAAAACTAGGGTGAAATAAAGATATTCAATTTTATAAAAATAAATGTATTTGTGTCTATTAGTTGTGTATGTGCTATATAATTATCACTGTAGAATTGGAAAAGAGAACACATTATGATTATGGTTTGCAGAAGTCAGAATCTTCAAAATTATATAGACTGGACTCAGTTGAAATATAGCAATAATGTGGAACATTAAAGGACTTTATAAACAAGACATGAGATCAAGTTCTCTTTTTTGTATGCAACTCACTCTGACTTCAGACTGGAGAATTCAGAATGGAAGGGTCATATGGTTGTACAAGTAGTAGATGATGGTGTCCTATTACAATAAAGCAGTGAGAGTTTTTGGACCAATCAGGATGTTGAAGAAACTGGACTTAAATCTTAGTTCGAAAGCAAAATTTGCTACCTATTTGTAGAAAGTGAGAGAAAGTAACAACAGGATAAGCCCAGAATTTCTGTATTTGGCAACTACTGAGTACAGTCAGAAAAGAGATTCAGTTTGCAGTGTAGAAGGAATGATTGATTTGACGAGTATATATATTCTCAGGTGGGCTGAGATTGGGGTAGTGGTGAGATATCTAAACAGAAGGATGTCTAGGAACCAATGGAGACAGTTAGGGACGAGTGTCAAGTTATAAAAATTGATTCAGGTGGTACCAGCACGAGGAGGGTAGAGAAAATCATAGCAGAGAGCACAAAGTGCCCAAGTGAGACTATGGAATGAACTGTAAAGACTGACTACAAAACTCCAAGACTGGCAGAGAAAGCAGGCATAGAGAAGGCCAAGGAAACCAGCAAAGTATCAAAAGTCATTGAGGAGATGACAGAAGTGTCAATGCACCTAGAACATTTTAAAAGCAATACATCGGACAAAAAAAAAGGTGTGTGCACAAAGATTGTAACTTTTTATTTATACAGACACACTCCTATATGCTTGGTTTTCCCACAGACAATAGATACTTATAATCATACCCACCCATACTCCACATATACACCCACACAAATTCACAGACACCACACATAACTTTATAAACCCACAGGCATGACAATACCACACGTAGAAACTCTCATTTATTAAATTCAGTCTCAGGTCTCTGCTAACATTTTAATTATAAACTTAAATAAGTTGACTGGTTTCAAATGAGAAAGCTTGACTTAATGATTTAACTAAGAACATGGCTCAGTTTTCCATCTGTTAAATGGGTGCAATAATACCAGCATAGGGAAGTGTTGGGATTTAATTGATGTTTACAGAATGTTTTGGAGACCAAAGATGAAAGGTGTTATGTAATACTATTGTCATAGTGGTGACCTACCTTAACATTTGAGTCTTGCAATATTCCAAACCGCAATGTAATCCAGGATGATAAAATGCAAGATATTATTAGATGACTTAGAAGTAGTAAGGCTATGACTAAAGTTTTCTTCTTGATATTTATATCTCATTTTTTTCATGACTTCTCAGTTTTAGCCCTTACTTTTATATATAGATCTCTCATTTTCTTATTTTAACGTCCTACAACAATGAGAAGGAGCTGGAGAATCTCCTATTTCAAGCTTGAATTTAAAAGAGGGAGAAACTCTATCAGAGGCTTACATTATTTATTCCCAAATCACCCAGTTAGAAGTTAAAATTGTATTTTCTGGCTTCCAACTTTCTCCACTAAAGAGTATTTCACAAACAACAGAACAATTCTGAAATGAGGATACCACAGCAGATAAGCAACTTAAGAAAGCATTACCTGCAACAAGATCAAATGATTAACACTAGCTATGAGAAAGTTGAAATGGCACTTTAAAAAAAAATGATACAAGAGATGCTTTGACAAAAAATCCATTTCTGAAGATAAACAATGGAGATACAAGAGAAGAGTAAATGGAATTAACATTCACAAAACAAATTTGAGTTATTTAGGATCGTCTTTCTTTTGTCTTGGTGGGGAAAAAACGTTCACTCTGAAAATTGGAAGACATGAATTTTCTTTTAACAATTGTATTTTGAATGCAACCTCCATTCCAGGCAACAGACAAGGTTCTGTTCATAGAAAGGAAGCAATTAATCTCAATGTTTCACTTAGTTTACAGTTAGTGGGGGAAAAAAGAATAAAAATGATTTCATATTTAATCAGTACTATAAAGAAAATAAATAGCATTGGTTATTTGAGTTGTTGTTTTAATTGAATGGTCAGAATGGACAGAGTTGGGCTATTCCAAAGCCAGGGGCCAGGAGCCTCCTTCAAGTCTCCACACAGGTGCAGGGACCCAAGCACTTGGGCCACTTTGGGCTGCTTTCCCAGCCAAAATATTCTGAGCTTCCCATATTAACAGAGAGCTAGATTTGAAATAGAGCAACTGGGACTCTAATCAGTGCCCATTTGGATGCTGGTGCTGCAGTCAACTGCTTTGACTGTTATGCCACAGCGCTAACTCCCAAGATACATCTCTCAGGCATATCTATCAACACTCAGAAGTGACAAGATTGAAATAAGCCTCTAATGTAGGAATGCACAGAGAACTTACTAGAGTTTTTAGACGATTGGTCTGTCCACCACTTTTGGCTGCCAGCAAGGTGGGGTCAGGCAAACCAATGCAAATTGCTGGACCTTCTTTATGTCGAGAGAAAGAGAGAGAGAGAGAGAGAGAGAGAGAGAGAGAGAGAGCGAGCAGATCATGAATTGCATCAGCAGTAAACATGAATGCAACAGTAAGGGACTCAGCTCATCACCCGAGGGATCCCACCAACTATGTTTTTCTAATAGAATGTAGAAAATAGGAAGGAATACAGATTCTAGGGATAACAATGCTTCCAAATCTCTCACAGGTATTTTCTTTTTAGGTATTTTCACTTCTAGACAATCTGGATAATGCAGGTTTTAGTTTTTCCAGTACAGAAGATGAGGAAGATGGAAGTTGCTGACCTCTGAATGGAGTTAAGACATCAGCAAGGATAAGTACTAACCATAAAAATAAAGAAATGTAAGAGATGAAATGGTCTCAACAAAGAAGTTGGAGAGTCAATTACAGTATGTCTTGCCAACAAAATGCATTAAAGATATTGGAAAATAATGTTGATATGTACAAGCATTCATTCAGTCAGTCGATGAAGCTTTACATTAATAATATTGAGCTGTACATTTATATTAATGAGCTTATCACATGCATTAAGAGGAAATACTTAGAAGAGGGAATATTATATGACTGAAAATGCAATTTAAATGTGTTAGCATGGACCTTCCTTGGATTATCTCACTAAAGTATCCAGACAAATCTATAGTTGAAGCCTAGAGATAATAAAAATAATTAGTCTAGTGTTCACTTGTCCAGTAGGGAACAAAAGAAAAGCTGAAATCCAGCCATTATGACTACAGAATAGGGAATGATAATTTATTCTAAAGTCATCCAAAATTTGCATTTTCTTGAAGTATTCCAAAACATATCATAGTTATTAAATTTGGGTTTAACTGTTCATTCTATAGATAATCACTGTAAAGCTTTGTTTTTTTATTTATTAATAACATGCTTTTCAGTATTTTGTTTTCTAATCAGTGTTTTCAAAGAATATATTAAAAACCTGGGTATAAAAACTGAGTTATTAATTTGTTAATAGCATTGCTTATTTAAGTCTCATAAAATCACTTGTTCAAAATAATGATTAATGTTCTCTTCGTAATTAATTCATATCTAATCTGATCTGTAAATATTCAGTTCGCAATGTTAAGAGTTAAAAAAATTTCAAATTATAAAATGACTCATATAGTTACTATATACGTTATTTTTACTTTATTTTAGCTAAACACTTGAAAAAAAGAG
Organism: Ochotona princeps; assembly: GCF_030435755.1. NCBI lineage: Eukaryota > Metazoa > Chordata > Mammalia > Lagomorpha > Ochotonidae > Ochotona > Ochotona princeps. The sequence continues at coordinate 29,222,389 of NC_080843.1, forward strand.
GAACAAATTTTCTTGCAAATCAGTTTCAATTTGTTGCTTTTGAAGACAAGTAATTACTCTTTTTTATTTATTTAGTGACATTAGTCATTCAGTAGCATGTTATTTAACTTCATGTTATAAATTTTCTATTTTTTCTTTCTCTTGCTGATTTTGTTTTATGGCTTTTCATTTATGGGGATGTATAGTAACTGCATAATAGAGACTATCATATCCGGATGTGAGGATACAATCCAGCATGCATCTCTACTTACAAATCAAAGATGAGCTTTCAATATATCTTTACAATAGGATGCTGGAATCTTTTCCATTGTCCATACCTACAGCGTCAGGATACACTTAAATAGAATGATGGACTTAACGATTGTTTACTAAGGGCTATACTACTATAATGGTCAAGGGGAATTTGGGGAGGGGATTTGGGGAAGGGAAATCCTTGAGCCTATGGCACTGTATCATAAAATGATAAAATAAATTTTTAAAAAGTGATTATTGTGGTGGTCAATCCTGAGATCAAATGTTGTTGTTTATCGTTTTCAATTGTAAACATGTATGTTCTTTAGAAATACCCATTAATTACTAACAATTATTGTTAGTACTTTTATTTAGATGTCTGTAAAAAGGTGAGAAGAAACTACTTATATCCAGGCTAGTAAGCACGAGTGATGTCTTTGATATTCTTGTCTGTTTATTTATTCCCTCTTTTCCACAAGCTGATCTACTTTTGTGATAGTAACTAATTTCATAATGTCATCTGTCCCAAATCTGTGAACATCTAAGTTGTTTGCCTCAAACCTACATTTCCACATCTGTGGCTGTTATGTGGAATACAAAGGGCAGAGCCTTTCTTCTCGTTGTTCTTTGATGTGTCACAATGTCCGTGGTGTCAGGTAGCAAGAACCCAATCAACAGTTGTATAAATAAAGAAATGAATGTAGCTTCTGAATAAATATTGCCATATCATGTTTTTTAAAGATTCTTTTTTTATTTAAAAGGAAGAATTAAAGAGAGAAGAGAGACAGAGATAAAGACATCTTCCATCTGCAACTTTACTCCCTAAATGGCCATAATATGGGTGCAGTGGCCCAATCTCTTGCTCTGTCTTGTAATACTTTCCCAGGCCATCAACAGAGAGTTGAATCAAAAGCAGAGTATGCAGTATTTGAACTGGCAGCCCTATGCTATACTGGCACCACAGGCAGAGGCTTAACGTGGTATATCACAGTGCTGGCCCTGTTGATAAATAGTTTATTGACGAATGTATACTCTATGTATTTAGAGCATGACATATATTTTGAAATATGTATATACTGTGGACTGTCTAAATCAAGTTAATTCATATATTAATGACCTTACACGTTTATTTTAGTGTGAACACATAAAATCTACTCTTATTAGTCTTCAGGTATGTGATTCATTAATGCTAAAAATAGCCACTGTGTTGCATAAATAGATGTTTTGAATTACTCTCCCAGACTGAAATTTTGTGTCATTTAATCAATATCTTTCATATCCCCCACCCATTAGCGAATAGTGACTGCTCATTCCACTCTCTGTGTTCAGTTCAAATTTTAGTTTCCACATATGTGAGAACATGCAATATTTGCCATTCTGTGACTTCATTATACACTGTATTCGGTATGGACTTTCATCAGACTTTACAGTTTGATGTACTTATTTTACTTGAAAGTTGGAGGGTAATGAAAGAGTGTCTTCCATTGATTGGTTAACCCCCAAATATTGGCAATACCCAAGTCTGTACCACACCAAGCCAGAAGTATCGGTATAACAGAGATTTAACTACTTGCTCAATGATCAGCTGGTTTGCAAGCGGCACTTTGGAGAAACATACGTCAGAACTGGAGTCAGGACTCAAACTACGTGTTCTGTTATGGGATGTAGGTCTCCCCGGTGAGATTTTGAGGGCTCCCCCAAATGTATATCCGCCATGGTTCTTGCTAAACTCCAAAAATACAAGTGTCAGTCTGTTGTACATAAATTTTTTTTCTGTAGAGGAATTGGAGGCCCTAACACAGAAATAAATGAAACAACTATACTATTTTATGTGCTAGGAGTTTAGTTCTAGTTGAATAGAATCCTAACAACTTTAAAAAGTGATCTAATCAGTGAGAAATGCGCACCAAGAGTTTTCTTTAGGCATAGACATCTTGGAATGTCAGATTAAGCCACCCTCAGCAGTGTCAGCATCCCATATGCAGCTCCAGTTTTGATCCAGCATCCCTACTAATGTGCCTGAAAATGCAGCAGAAGATGGCCCAAATGCTTGCTCCTCTGCACCCTCAGGGGAAGCATAGGTGAAGCTCCTGCCCCCTGACTTCCACCTGTCCAGGTGTAGCCACTGAGATCATTAGGAAGTGAACCAGCAGATGGCGTTTCTCTCTCTGTCTCTATCCCCTGCCCCCTTACGTGTTTGTGTCTTTTTGTAGCTCTGCCTTTCAAATAAAAAAAATGAATCTATAAATAAAAAAGGTTTCTTTTAGATTTTACAGAAAGATTTGGTATTTTTCCTTATCATTGTCTCCTGAGCATCACAACATAGATTTGAGAGACTGGGGCCAGCTCAGTTATCACAGACCCATTGCTAAGTGCAAGACCTATACTGAGACTGGTTGCGAAGGATAATTTCCCAGCTCATCAGGGCTCACAGAGGCTGCTGATAATGGACCTTGCCAGAGGTATTCCACAACTCAGTGGAGCCAGATCAAGGAAAGACTGGGACCGAGGTCATCAGGACTGGAAAAAATGAGGCAGATGACCATTTTTTCCTTGAAATATTTCTAATTTTTTTCTAAACTTTGTTTTCATATATCTGTTTTCCTCTTAAAAATTTGTTTATTTTTATTAGAAACTCATTTTTACAGAGAGAGGGTGATATAGAAAGATCCTCCACCTGCTGGCTCACTCCCCAAGTGCTTCAACAGCCAGAACTGAGCCAATCCGAAGCAGCAGCCAGGAGACAGGAACTCCTGCCTGCCTCCCAAGGTGAGTGCAGGGTATCATCTGTTTGGGGGGAAAAAATCCCTTGATTATTTAAGTGAGTACAATGTATTTAAGAAATGATTTTCATTTACGTATTCCTTTCATGGAACTCTTAAACATATTAAATATGTTCCCAATGCTGAGTTTCTAAAAGGTTTTCTTTTTTTTTTTAAAATTTCTGCATCCACCATTGTTTACTCATGTGATACTAAGTCAACTATATTGAAATTTCATTTAAGTGTGTGTATTTTAGCTAGTGAAATTTTTCTTCCTGGAGTATATCGTATTCCACCAAAGGAAAGGTTTTACAGTACCATCTCAGGAAAGCTTTCAGCAGAGCCCAGTTATTCTCTGCCCACCCTTTCTTGTTCCTCTTAACCTGCAACAACTTAATCCCTGCCCTGAGTGATTACTCAATAATTATTTTGTGGGAGGCTGAAAAGATTGCCTGGGGCCTCTCCGCCTGCAAGTCTGGCCGTGTTTTAACCTGGGGTGCGAGGTGAGGGAGGGGTGAGCTGAATTTGCTCACGGTGACTCAAGGGGTTAGCTAGCTGAAGATGTCAGATATGTGAAGCAGCATTTCAAGGTACAGCTTGAAAGAGGCTTTACTGAAGCAATTAGCTGTGAAATATACGCCATGTTTGGTAGCAGATCGTAGATGATAAAAGATGTCCCAGTAGCATGAAGGAATGATTTCGCTTCTGGGATAGTTCGCAAACAGGTACCCAAGCATCACTCTGTGCTGTGTAGAGGCCACCACCACTGTAATCATGATCACTACTCCTGTTGCTTTCCAACATCGTTTCAGAATGTTAAATTCATGTAGTTTTCCACTTTTATGTCTGAAAAGCTAAGATGTATCTGGATTTACATAGGAAATTACTTAGTGTTCAAAAATAGGATTTCTGGAAAGTGAAGACATCAAGGTAAGGATTGTTGCCTGCACATAAATTGAAAATGTGCTTGATGAGAACAAAATGGCAGTCGTGGCTTCTAAAACCAGGTTACCTCTAAGATAACAGAGTTACGTTCATGATTATGATGAGCGTCTAAATAAATAATGCCATTGTGTTTTTAAAAATCAACATAAATCTCTCTAAAGACTAAAAATATTTTTAATCCAAATCACTTGTCGGAGGATATTCTCAAATGAACTATTTGTTTTTGAGGCTGTGGGAAATGAAATAGTAACAGAATGGCTAGAAGATACAAAATAAAAGTAAACAAACTACAGAAAAGATGAGACATAGTCCAACAGTACCAGAAAATCAAGAGAGTAGATAATGTGATGAAAGTTTAAAATGCAAGATTCATGGGCAACATAAAATTGAGTTGACTTGATTAGCTTTAGGATATCCGTAAATAACTAATAGAACAAATGCAGCTCGCCTTTATCTGCCAGCTCTGTTAGATTTCTAGACATGGGTAAGCAGATGCTCTGGAAGTAAACTTCATATTATCTATTTATAAGACTCGAACTAAACATTAGCAGGTCCCAGACTCTATAATTACAGTTCATAAACCATTAGCATAACTAGTTCTGAATTGGTTTATAGGATTTGAATATCCATGACACTGTCTATACCCTACTGGAACTATAAATTTTTGTCTGGGACATAATTATCTGACTCGCCAAAATTCTATCTCATACTTAATTACAAGTATGTGTAAATTTTTGTGTGGTGTAGCAGACTCTAGAGAGCCATGTCATATTTACAGTGGGACTTCATTCACATTGAACATTGAATGCTCACATGAAGATCAACTCCATAAAACTGAAAAATCAAAGAAAACGCCCAGAAAACACAGCAAATAAGTGGTAACCAGAATGTCAAGATTCACAGAGGAAAAAAGCAAAGGCTTCCCTTCCAAATCCCAAGGATTGTCCCTTTTTCTCCCATGGTAATCATACATGTGTTTAAAGATATACACCTCATAAGTCTAAGAAGAATAAGCACAGATATTTTTGCCTTTGTATCTGCAAAATACTACTTTTAAAGGAAATTAAATCATCCAGAGAGTTAAACATTTCTTTGTTAAAATTCAAAAAAAATTGAACAAGTGTAAAAAACAGTAATATGGCATAATTATGAAAACTTAGAGAAGAGATGTGGCAAGCACAAACTGATTATAAAGTTTAGTCTTGTTTGTTGTGACATTTAGGGGACAAAGCTTTAGAAATGAATGTCAGGGAAATGTTCTCATGGTATCCTCTGCCGATGGTCCTATTTTTATTAGTTTCATCGGGGGATTTCCATATATTCTTAAAATCATTTTACAGCTCATTGACGATTTTAAGACAATTGTCTGGGAACTCAGCATGCTTAGTGTGAATGTGAAGTCATGAAAGAAAAGCACACAGGGTGGGAATTTTGTTCACTAAGATCTCACTCTCAAGCTGCCACAGCCCTTACAGAATGGCCCCAGGGTACTCGCAACCCCAGTGTTTCAGTTTCCTCACCAGGGGAGTGGGGAAAATGATACTTATCTATCTGGTAGAAGTGTTAGGAGAATTAATTAATGTTTAGAAAGGGCTTTGAGATCCCAGGATGAAAGGTACTCAGTAAGTGCAAAGTGTTATTATGATGATTTTAATAGTTATGATTACTGAGATATTAAATGTTTGATATTCCATTACCTTGCGAGTTCTAATTTTGTGAGCACCACAGGTTACATATCAAATGAGTTAAAATATAATGCTTTTTAATTTAGTTTGCAGTAATGCATGAGTGGGCAGCACAGGTATCTGTTTTTGTATTTTTTATTCCTTGGCATTTAAATTTAGTTTTATAGAAAAGCAAAAACATTTTTTTAAAAAGATGTATTTATTTTTGTTGGAAAGACATATTTAAAGAGAGAAGGAGAAGAAATATCTTTCATCCACTGGTTCACCCCCTCATATGGCTGCAAGGGCCAGAGCTAAGCCAATCTGAAGCCCGGAGCCGGGTGCTTCTTCCTGGTCTCCCAGGTGGGTGCAGGGTCCCAAGGTTTTGGGCCGTCCTCTGTTTTCTCTCCAGAGCCTTTCACCCTAAACTTTCATGAAGAGAATTGCTGTCAAGGCTCACCTATTGCTAGAAAAGTGCACCTGTGTTCTAAGACAGGTGCTTCTAGAAAAAGTAGACCTTTATGGCTTGGGGAAAAAACATACAGAAAGTTTAACAAAAGGGTTCAATGTCCTGTCTTCTTTTTAAACCTTGCTTATTTGTACCCTGCTCTTAACCAAGACTTAGCATGATGAAGAGAAAATAAGGCAGATAAAATGAGAGAACCTCTGGAAGTTTTGGAATTCAAGTAAGAATGTAAGACATCTGATGATAGTAGAAGTGAAGTAGCATACAATAGTCAATGAACATTTAATGTTTATTTCAATATATTTTTTAAAAAATTCAGAAACAAGGAATGGAGAGAACACCAATAAACATATCAACATGAATGCCTCAAATTGAGATTATTCTCAATAATTGAGTTGAACTATGAGAGTACGTCAGAAAGTTTAATGGAAAATTAAAATTAAACAATAAGTTGTTTTTGGTTGAAACCAATTTTTGAAATATGTATATTTTTTCATAATATGGATTTTTCAGTAACGTTTTTTAGACCTCTTGTATAAAAAGCTAAAAATGTGTTTGCACTGAGATATACTTATTTGTCTTTTAATTTCGTTACCCCACAAATTTTTCCAAGGATGCTCACATTCTATTTTTAAATCTTTTGGGTCTTGTGAACTCTCAATTAATTTAAGTGCTCCCTTCTCACAAATTCATATTACATGAAAATATGCAGAGAAGAATAAAGAATTAGTATAAATCGGGTTGGCATCATGGCACATAATGTTAAGTCAGTAATTGTGACACCGGCCTTTCATATTGATGCCAGTTCAAATCACTGCTTTTCTATTCCTGAAATAGCCAGCTGCTAATGTGCCTGAGAAAACAGCAGGCTCTGAACCTGAGTTCCTGCCAAACGTAAGGGAGATCTAGGTGGAGTTCCTGGCTCCTTGCCCAGTCATGGTTGAAACAAGCACTTGGAGAGCAAACCAGCAGATGCAAATTGATTTCTCTCATTCTGTCTCTCTTTTTCTGCCTTTTGAATAAGTAAATAAGTGGATGAATGAATAAACTCTTAAAAACAGAATTAGTGTTCTGTATGAAAATCCAATTCACTCAGAATTAGATTCTGTATGAAAATATTTATAAAATAATGTCTGATTTCACTTCTGTTTTGTGTGTAACTGAGTGCAAATAGATAGCTAGTTCATCTAATAATTTTCATTTTTGTCATACAAATCAAATGCAATAAGTCAAGAATTTTTATAAATAAAAAGAATACTATTGAGCCTCCATCAACCAAATATTAGAGCTTTGAAATGAAGACATGGAAACAACTCTTATGCCCATCAAAAAAAGAATGGAGTCCGGCGGTGTGGCCTAGCGGCTAAAGCCCTCGCCTTGAATGTGCCAGGATCCCATATGGGCGCCGGTTCTAATCCCGGCGCTCCACTTCCCATCCAGCTCCCTGCTTGTGGCCTGGGGAAGCAGTTGAGGACGGCCCAAGGATTTGGGACACTGCACCCGTGTGGGAGACCCGGAAGAGGTTCCTGGTTCCCGGCATTGGATTGGAACAGAACAGGCCGTTGCGGTCACTTGGGGAGTGAATCATCAGACGGAAGATCTTCCTCTCTGTCTCTCCTCCTCTCTGTATATCTGACTTTGTAATAAAAATAAATAAATCTTCAAAAAAAAGAATGAATGAAGAAACCAAAGCATATCTACTCTATAGAATACTGTTTGGCCATTAAAAAGAATGAAATTCTACTCTTTATAATAAAATAAAATGGTCCCAACTAGAGATTATTATGCTCAAAGAAATAAGCCAATTCAGAAAGACAAATATCATGTTCCCTCTGATATAAGCAACTTTCATGAAAAACACAAGCTCAGTATAAATGTATATATGTATATACGTACATATGTATGTACAGATATTCATCGAAAGGAACTGTGTATTGGAGACTAGCATACCGAGAAGTGAAGATGCATTGCAGTATGCATCTCTACCATTTAATACATGAAGAACTCCCAGTGAAGCTGTTAAACATATCTTGACAATAGGATGCTGAACTATGTACCATTGTCTATACCTACAACATCAGAATGCACTTACATAGCAAAATGATGGACTCGTGACTGTTGTTGAAAGAATATAGCACTGTAATAAATAAGGGGAATCAGGTGGGGGAGGAGGCAAATGAGAATGAGGAGAATGGAAGAGGAAATCCCTGAGCTCACGGGACTTATCATGAGAAAAAATTTTTAATCATAATAAAAAATATTTGCTTGTTATTTGAAAGATACAGAGTGAGAGAGAGAGAGAGATCTTCCATCTGGTGAGTCACTCCCCAACTGGCCTCAATGGCTGGGACTGGGACAATCTGAAGCCAGGAATCAGGAGCATCTTCCAGGTCTCCCATCTAGATGCAGAAGCCTGAGGACTTGGTACTCTTATGTTTTCCAAAGCACATTAGCAGGGAACAGGAGTGAAAGCAGAACAGCCACACTTGAACCTGTACCCATATGGGATGCCTTCCATATAGATAGAAGCTTTAGCTGTTTGCCACCGTATCAATAACATTGGGAAATAACACTCTGGCAGTAAGACATTAGAGATGTTTAGTCTAAATGTGGAAAACTAAAATTATTTATCATAGATAAAACAAGAGAAATAAAATAGGCCATCTCAGCAGTTTACTTATCGAAAAGAAAAAGCTCAATTTCTAATGCATAAGAACAATTGGAACTGCGAATGAACTTGGTGAGGTTCATTGCCTCATAGGTTGGGAAAGTGGTCAAGATGATGAATTTTCTTTACATTTGTACTCTTAAACATTATGAATAAACAGGATATATGGGAAAAAGGTGAAGTAGAAAATGGACATTCAGTGCTCTAAGATTTTCAGGTGGTTAGGCCCTAGAAACTTTGTCATTGTTGCGTTTTGTTTTCTGATCCATGATCTATTTCCTGATACCACTGTTTTGTAGCAAAGAAATCAAAGTACAAGATATAGATTCCAATACTGCTTTGTGTTTTAAAACTATTGGTTAATAGAGTATACATGTATTCATAAATGATGAGTGATTATAGTATGCCCATGCTACAGACAGGTTGTCAGAGATACACTCACCTAATTTTGTGAGATGTTTTTATTTTACACACAATCACTAATAATTTAACATAAAAATTGAAGTACTTAAATTTGTGATAGTCAAAGGTGCTTTTTTTCTTTTTTTTTTAATAGTGGTAAAACATAAATACTAAGGAATTTACCATTTTAGGAGTCTTCTCTATAAATTTCAATAGCATGAAGTACTTTCAGAGTGTTGTGCCATGATTTCCACTATCCGATTCTAGAACTTTTTCATCCTTTACAGTAATACACCTACATTCCACAAAAAGTCCCTTAGGTTTGAGTCTGGCTCTGGCTTCCTCCTCTAGCTCTCTGCTTGTGTAGACCCTGGGAGAGGGTGGTTATGGTTTAAGCAACTGGGTTGCTGTGAATGACAGTATGAGACCCCTGTCTTTCTCTGCCTCTCAATTAAATACTTTTTAAAAATAATAGTAATAGTTTAAGCAAAATAATAAATGATTTTAGAAGAAAAACTGTGGGCCCAGCACAGTAGCCTTCTGGCTAAAGTCCTTGCATGGCATAGGTTGGGATACCATTTGAGCATTGGTTCATATGTGAGTTGGCAAAGCAGTAGAGGATGGCCCAAAGCCTTGGGCTCCTGCCCCACATTGGGGCCGAGAAGAAGCACCTGGCTCCTGGCTTCAGACTGGCTTGGTTTCAGCCTTTGTGGCCACTTGAAGAATGATCCTACGGACAGAAGATCTCTCTCTCTCCATATATTTGATTTTCCAATAAAATAAAATAAAAATAAAAATAATCTTTTTTAACAAGAAGAAGAAAAATCTCATTTTTAAGATAGAATAACAACTTACAAATATAGTACGAATAGTGGAAATAAATGAGCAATGTTTAGCGACCATCACCGTGGTGGTTGATTCAGGTAAGTCAAGAGCAGCTCCTAAAAAGCAAAGCAAGGAAATACAAAATATTAAAATGAAAGTTAAAAAACATAAAATAAGGTGATCATAAATGTATTATTTATTACTTGCAAATGGTCTGAATGAAACTAGAACTTTAAAAAGTAAAATAAATGGACATAAATTTTTTCAAATATGAATCCTAAAAATTAAAAACTCAGAGAGGCTTACAACAATGTATTAGCTGAAAAGAACCTAATGAAATATATCAAAGAAAGAGGCACTTAAACTGAAAAATACTTCAATTCACCAGAAATACACAAAAATTTTAACCTCGTATCACCTAAAACCAGTCTTCCATTAGTTGAAAAATAAGTTGACAGAACTGAAAAGACAACAAGACTAACTCGCATAATAGGAGATTTTAACACAACTATCAATAACCAAATATGATGTAGCCAGAAGCTAAGAAAGATTTTGAAAGCTTTGAACTACCAAATTGACAAGGTTAACTAAAAGAAGTACTTAGAGCACAGAACCCATAGTTACAGAGAATACTTTGTTTTTAAACACACATAAAGTACTTAAGGGTGCTGATTATGACTGTGTTACACAAACACTAGTCCAAGCTTTCCTCAATCGCAGCGCTATTGACATTTGATCTGTTATTATTCTGTGCTGTAAGAGATTGTCTGGTGCATTGCAGGACCTTTTGTAGCATCCTGGCATCAGCCCACTAGATACCAGTAGCAACACCCTCTCCCCCACTTCCCTTAATATCTGCCTCTCTACTTTCAAACCCACCATTTCCAAACATGGTATAGATTTAAGCATATAAATCAAAAGACAACATTTTTAAAATCTCTGTCAAATAGCACATTCTTATGCAAGATGCACAATGGGCTATCTGTAAAATAACAAAATAGAAATCTAACTAACTGAAATTTTAAAAGGATCTGTCTGTCAAAACTGTCATAAACTGTGAAGCAGTCAAAAAGTTCAGGCCTGGAGTCTGGAGGCTGCTACTGGTCTCCCACCAGAGTGCAAGGTCACAAGGCTTTGGGCTGTCCTTGACTGCTTTCTCAGGCCACAAGCAGAAAGCTGGATGGGAAGCGGACTGCTGGGATTAGAACTGGTACCCACATGAGATCCTGGTGCATGCAAGGCAAGGTCTTTAGCCATTGGGCTACTGTGCTCATCCCTGAATTTCGTTTTCATAACAAGAGTACAATTGAGAAGTTTTAGATGATGGTCTACTTTCAAGTCCATGGAATAGTCGAAGCTTACCATGTATCTGGAAACATGAAGCACTTCAAAAAGTTCATAGAGGGCCCAGTGCAATAACCTAGTGGCTAAATTATCATATTGTTTCCCCTGCAATTCTGTATGGGTGCCCATTCGTGTCCCAGATGCTTCACTTCCAACCACCTCCCTGCTTGTGGCCTGGAAAAGTAGTAGAGGAAAGCCCAAAGCCTCTGTGGGAGACCCAGAAGAAGCTCTTGGCTTTAGTTCAGCTTAGCTCCACCTGTTCGTCTTCCATTCAGCTCCCTTCTTGTGGCCTAGGAACATTAGAGGATGACCCAAAGCCTTGGGACCCTGCAGCCACGTGGGAGACCCAGAAGAAGCTCCTGGCTTCAGATCAGCTTAGCTCCTGCCATTGTGGCCACTTGGGGAGTGAACCAACAGACAGAAAGTTTTTCTCTTTGTATGTCCTTCTCAATGTATATCTGCATTTCCAATAAAAAACAAATCATTGAAAAATAAGCTCATAGAAAACATAATTAACTTATAAGGTTTTGAGGTGCAGTTTTTTTTTATTCCATTACAGTTTTATCATGGCACGCACCATGAACTTTTTGAAGATCCCTAATATACATGGGTTTCGCAACTTTTTCACCTAAAAATTTTTGGTGATAAACAACTTTTCTCACGAGTATTTTCCTGGTACTTTTTGTAGTATCCTCATATGTGGGAGGATGCAGCACACAACTAAAAAATAACGAATTAATTAGGAGGTTGTATTAATAAATCAAGCAGGAACTGCTTAAGATAGGCCTGGCATTGTAGCATAGCACGTGAAGCCATCACATTCCTTATAGCGTTGGTCAAGTCCCAGTAGCTCCACTTACATTCCATCTCCCTGATAATGCACATGGAAAAGCAGTGGAATAGATCTGAAGTGCTGAAGTCCCCTCCAGCCCATGTGAGACCCTGATGGAGTTATAGGGATCTAGCTTCAATCTAAACCAACCCTAATTGTGGGCATTTGGGCTGTGACCCAACAAATAGAAAATTTCTCTTTCTGCAACTCTTTCAAATAAACAAATACACCTTTTTAAAAATTGGTGACGTTATAATAAGCTTAAATATATTCTTGCAATATGCATGTGATTAGAGAGTAAGTTTCTGGGATTTGAAGAGTTGGGACTAGTATTTGAAGAAGTTTTAAAATGATCACTTTGAAGAGGAGGAGAAGAGGCTGCTGAGTAATCTGCTACCCTAGGAGTTCGCTTATTTTTTGTTGTTGTATAGTTGATAATCTAATGATTTGTTGCACTCCTCATCCCTTCACCTGGAAAACTCTTTCCTTCTGGAGAATTTGTAAGCACCCTATACTAAGAATGTCCATCCAAGCCAAGTTTCAGTAAACTAGTTATTCTGCCTCATCGATCACAGTGAACTATAAGTAAGAACCTAACTAAAGCTGAACCATTCTAAGACCTGAATGAACATGCTTGAAACCAGTAACTATTACAGTGCTGTGAAATCAGTACAATTATTAACCCCACTCCCAACTCCCTTTTCAGATAGAAAATTAAACCACAGAGATGTTAAACTTATCTAGGGTCACATGCAGACCAGAGACCAGGTTGTTTTAATTTTTAAGTTTTATTTATTTATTTAAGCAACAGAGAGGGGAAGAAAAATAAAGAGAAACCTTTCACCCATTGGTTCACTCCCCCCCCCCTCGAGTGGCTGAAATAATCAAGGTTGGTTCATTCTGAAGCTGGGGTCCAGGAATGTCTGATCTGCCACTTTGGTGGCACGGACCCAAGTACTTGAGTCATCTTCTGCAGTCTTCTCGGTTGGCTGTCTTCCTTGATCAGAAGCAGAGCCGTTGCAACTGGAAGAGGAACTCCAAGATGGTATACTGCCATTGCAAGTGGCAGCTTAACACATTATGGCACAATGTCAACCCCCAACAGGTTCTGAACTCCAAGCATCTGGCTTCAGATCCTGTACTTTAACTTCCATTCAAAAATGCTTGGTTGTGATCAGGTGAAATAATCAAAGTTCCTTCTTCAATTTTTGACTGTGGCTACCAAGGAAGCAAATCTGAAACTGTCTTTGGTGCTGGAGTTAGAAGCACTGAGCATGTTTGCTATAAGAAAAGATAGAATAGATGAATCCAGCTGTGTAGAGTCCAGAATAAAGAACTAAAGAAAAACATCTTGGCAAATGTGTCTTCAGAGATGAGTGATGCTGTTATGAGATGCTTGCGCCTACGGTTGCAGTCATTCTAGAGACTAACCGGAGCCCTGACCTTCTATTAACATAATGATGTAAGATTATTCATCTCTTTGCTGGCTTAAAGCTTACAACTTAGAGTCATGAGTAATTAAGGCTACCAATCTGCATAGCTGTGGGAGAGTCTTTAGCAATGCTCAGTCATCCAGAGGGCTAGCAGATTGCTGTGTTAGTGCTGGCTTGGGATTCACGAGGCAGTTGTGCTAGGATGAAAGGGGTGCAAGAAAGTTGAGCATCTGAATTATCAGCACAGAAAGTAAGTGAAAGAAGAAGAAAACATAGTGTAGTAGATAAGAAAACTCTTGGGGGTGGACTTAGTAAGTGATATAACTTCTCCAAACCATAATTTTATCTCTAAATTTTAGTTCTCTCGTTTGTATATTTGGGATAAAAATACTTATTCCAACATATTTGCTTTACTCATGTGCTAGGAAGGTGAAATAAGGTAACCCAAAAATATATCTTAGCAGAGTGCCTGGTGTGTTAGTTAATTGCTGTGTAAGTGTTGTAGTAGTTGAAATGTGTACCACGTGCTATGTAAACAGATTCATTGAAAAGGAGATAAGGTAGGGCAAATACATTCAGGTAAAAGAGGATATGCTGTCTTCAATCCTTCCCTCGCCTCTCCACTCATCTCCTAATTATGATGACAGGTGATATCGCATTCTCCTACACACATTCCATAGAGGCTGAAGTCGCAGTCAAAAATAGGTAAATGAACAACTTCAGTGAAAACAGTCAAGTAACATACAAGGTCAATAAATATTGGAAATTAAATCCAAGCTCATTAAGAGTTTGTATTTTAGCTCTTCTTTGCAACCAAAAACTGAATTATTAAAGTATCAGTAAACATGTAATTGCATCAACGCTAAAGAAATCTCTCTTTCCTGTAAAAAAAAATGTGATTTCAGCCTGTATTTTTACAATGAGTGGTGAAGAAACTTCCAGATGGGGAGTTTTAATTTGTGAGATTTTCCCTTGTCTATTCACACTGGCTTTCACTTCCATTTTCAATTGCAAAGAGAATTCCCAAAATTTCAAATAGCCCCAAGAGATCTGGTGAAATAGCTAATCTCTTTCTATGAGCATGCTAACAAAAGCAATTTCTTACAGAGCTATATGGTGCTCAGTGGGACTGATAATGAATCTGCATTATGGTAACCTTTGTAAGAAGGGAAGGTAAGAAGACCTTTTGGGGAGGTGTATTTATTAGGTGATGAATGTGTTTCTCTGAATGTAGAATTTTCTCTTTAGATCTGGTTTTCACTCAACTAGCCAGGACCTTCTGTCTTTCTGTTTTAAGCAGCACCCTGCATTTATATGTCCTATCAATTACACATCAGAATATCAATACATATCAAACACCAGTGTGTTGTACAGCTTTCTCAGTGTTCAATGGCTCTTATTATGTTTACAGAGCTTATTTGGGCTTTACAGTAATTTCCCCGTAAGATTCATGCAGAGTTTTGTGATTATTTCTAAGTTGGAGGTGAGGTGTGTGTGTGTGGGGGGGTGGATGTTGGCAAAACAGACTTTGTTTTCACCCAAATACAAAGAAGCAGCATTTCCTGGGAGTTCCCACAGAGGGCACCTTTACCTCATTGCAAACCCAACTGAAGGAGAAACTCAGTGGGTACCAGAGAATTGACTAAACCTTAAAGGCACAAGCGCCCGCGTGCTTTCGCTGGCCAGTTTTCTCCTCAGTGGTATCTTTGTTACCTTATCTTTAATGGAAAAGAACTGGCACCCTCTGTATAATCATTCATAGACATAGGCCAGTAACACTGCCTTTTTATTGTGTTCAGCTTGCTTGTGGGTGAGCTGGAGACAGCTGTTCATATTGCCTAAGAGGCAACAGATCAATGAAAGGAAGGGTAGGACAAGTTTTGAGCTGCCTTTTTTGCAACAATGTCCTTTACACAGCAGAGGATATTTTTAAAGTATTGTATTGGAAAACAAAGGCTGATCATAAAAGAAAATGTTTACAAAACAAACCTTTGCTCTGCTATTATGATTAGCAACTGCTTTTAGATGAAAACTATCTAAATAGAAACAGAAAGTATGTACGTTTGGGGATCTAAAAAATAATTTGAGGTATAGGTTATAAACCTAAAGAAAATTATTATTTAGAAAGCCTGAAAATAAATGTGTGTGGGGGATATGTACACAGAAATTCTTTGAAATTGTTTACCTTGATGCTTCTATAATTAAAATAGGAGACTAACACACAATGAAAATATAAGCATAAAATATGCTTTTAAAAAGTTTTTCAGCATAAGATAAATTCCACATACCTCTAGTAGACTTGCAATAGAGCATACATTTGATTTTGAAATGTTCCTTGATTTCTGATGACTAATAATATTAACACATATACATGTAATAAACATAAATAAAACTTTGGATGTTTACCTTTGTCAATCCTTGATGGGGAAGTTTCTTTTGCAGATTCATCAAATAGATGTTAAAAGTGTTGAAGAACTGTTTTGACTGAGAAAACCTACCACTAAACTGATGTTGATTATTTCTGAATGTCAATGGTAAAACAAACATGTGAGGTAGAAGTTTTTCTCTTTAAATTTGTATTAAAATACTGCTTGCTTGGTAGCTGGATGTGATTTCTATGATATTTACAATGAAGTTCATCAATTATAGTTTAATTCTGTATTTCCATCTAATTCTGTCTGATTGAGAATAATTAAACTTTCAGTTGTTGCTATAGGCATATGACATTTGGGAATACTCTTGTTTTCTTTTAAGTTCACCTTGAAATGCACTAGACATAAGTGTAAATGCATTTTAGCTATACAAATTAGTTTAATTTTTAACACTTTATTATGTTAAGATCTAAAACTGTTTTAAGGCCAAATTGTTCAGACTACTGAAAATTTTAATTCTTCATTACTAATGACTATCATTAATTTTTTCAGTCAAATTACTTGTATCAAACCGTTACAAAGAACTTCATGGTAAGCAGGTCCTTAAATTTATGCTAATGCTGATATCAATGTGCTTCAAATGTAGTTAACTTAGTTTCTCTGGGGAAAAGATTCATTTTCTTGTTTAGTTGAGTTCTGTGAAGAAAGTGTCTAGAAAAACCCCTATCCACCTGCCCAGGCTTCCCGCCTCATTGTTGACACTCCCTGGTGTTCAGTAGGTTTCTCCAACTTTGTTGCATTCCAGGGCTCACAGCACTTCTTTGAAGACAGAAGGTCATTCAAGCCTTCTTCCCTCTAAAGAGAGAGTAAATGAAATAGCTCTGCAGTTGACACAATTTAAATGGGGCAGGAGGAGGGCAGCTATTGCTCTGTTCAGGAGTAGTTGGGATTCCCAAATCTTCTCCGGGGAAAGAAGTAGGAAAAGACCTCTCTTGAAATCAAGATGAAAAATCCAAGAAAAAGCCTGGAACATCCCCGTGGAAAAGCAGATTAAGGCTGGTGACAGACCACAGAAAAGCACTGTGCTTGAGAATTTACGGGCTGGTTTAGCGTCTGCTTTGCAAAGCACTCCAGCAGATGGACTTTCGCATGTGGATGCTGTCTTTTTCTTTCTTTCTTTTTCTTTCTTGCTTTCTTTCTCTTCCTTCCTTCCTTCCTTCCTTCCTTCCTTCCTTCCTTCCTTCCTTCCTTCCGATGTATTCCTTTTCATTGAAAGGCATATACAGAGAGGAGGAGAGACAGAGAGGAAGATCTTCTGTCCCATGATTCACTCTCCAAGCGGCTGCAACGGCTAGAGCTGAACCAATCCTAAGTCAGAAGCCCAGAGTCTCTTCCAGGTCTCCCATGCAGGTGCAGGGTCCCAACGCTTTGGGCCGCCCTCGACTGCTTTCCCAGGCCACAAGCATGGACCTGGATGGGAAGCAGGGTTTCTGGGATTAGAACCAGCACGCATATGGGTTCCAGGCACGTGTGAGGCCAGAACTTTAGCTGCTGGGCTACCATGTTGGGCCCTGCCATTTTCTAACAAAAGAACATTAGGGAAGGTCATGAAAGTTCAGGGCTTTTTGTAGTTTAGAATTCTAATATCACTTACCACTGAAATATTGTTCGAAAACTTATAAGCTTTATTCTTGAGACAATAGCATTTCCATGGTCTATTTATTTTCCTGGATCTTATGGGAAGCATTGTAGTGTACCAGTTCATACATGTGAACAGCCAATTGAGAAAACACCAGCAGGCCTGGCACAGCAAGAGGACATATGCAATACCAGGGTAGACATACGCAAAGAATTCTGAGTTTGGATCTATCATGTGATGTTCTATAATTTATTTAATGATTTTTCATA
This sequence comes from Ochotona princeps, assembly GCF_030435755.1. NCBI lineage: Eukaryota > Metazoa > Chordata > Mammalia > Lagomorpha > Ochotonidae > Ochotona > Ochotona princeps. Next base: position 29,240,241 of record NC_080843.1, read on the forward strand.
AGAAAGCAAACAAAATTTTTCCAGTATTTAAAAATAGTCTCTTTTGGGCCCGGCGGCGTGGCCTAGCGGCTAAAGCCCTCGCCTTGAAAGCCCCGGGATCCCATATGGGCGCCGGTTCTAATCCCGGCAGCTCTGCTTCCCATCCAGCTCCCTGCTTGTGGCCTGGGAAAGCAGTTGAGGACGGCCCAATGCATTGGGACCCTGCACCCGCGTGGGAGACCCGGAAGAGGTTCCAGGTTCCCGGCTTCGGATCGGCGCACACCGGCCTGTTGCGGCTCACTTGGGGAGTGAATCATCGGACGGAAGATCTTCCTCTCTGTCTCTCCTCCTCTGTGTATATCTGGCTGTAATAAAATGAATAAAATCTTTAAAAAAAAATAGTCTCTTTTAACAGTAATTTAGGAAAAAAAATAATGAGGACTTGACATTTATTTATTTCAGATGCAGAGAGATACAGAGGAAGTTCCCATCTGATGACTCACTACTCAAATTCTCTTAATAGTCAGGACTAGCTTGGACCGAAGGCAGAAGCCAGAAATGGAATCAGGGACTCCAGTGTAGGTGGCAGGAACTTAACCAATGGAGCCATCACCTGATGCCAGCTAGGATGGGAATTCATTGGAAGTTGAATTGGAAGCATAATAGGAATGCAATCCCAGGGACTCCACTATGTGTCATAACTGCTAGACCAAGTACTTGGTCCTAGAAGGTAACTTTTTAAACCACTATCTGATTTAAACCTCAAGTAGCTATATTAATGGAAACGTCCATATGCTGTAAATTGTCACTTTTCTCTTTTATAATATCAGGGGTCTACAAGGATAACGAACCTGATGGTTTCAATGAGATTGTCTATGGTTCTGTCTTGAGAGTGCTACTCAAATTTCTCTGAGGTTGAATGGAAAGATTGAGACACATTTGTGATTTCTAGCATGCCATTGAGGAAAGAATAGTATAAATTCTGTAACCTAGGAATAGATGATTTCTATATTTCTATAACACAAAATTTCGATGTTATAGCAGTAAGACTGAACAGAGTAGTGTATACTAAGTTAAATCAAGATATTTTGTTTTTTTTCTTCCTTGCATTCCCAGCAATAAGGCCTCAGCCAGTAGCACTGTGTATCCTTTTTTAAGAGATTTATTTATTTTTATTGGAAAGTCAGATATACAAAGAGGAGGTGAGACAGAGAGAAAGATCTTCTATCTGATAATTCACTCCTCAAGTGGCCACAAAGGCTGGAGCTGAGCTGATCTGAAGCCAGGAGCCAGGACCTCCCCTGGGTCTCCCACGTGGGTGCAGGTTCCCAAGGCTTTGGGCAGTCCTCAACTGCCTTCCCAGGCCACAAGCAGGGAGCTGGATGGGAAGCAGAGCTGCTGGGATTAGAACTGGAGCCCGAATGGGATCCCAGTGTATGCAAGGTGAGGACTTTAGTAACTAGGCTACAGCTTCAGGCCATCACTGTGAATTCTAAAGATGTTGGGGTTTGGGATGCCTATATTCTGCATGAGAGTGCCTGGTTAAACTCCTGGCTCTGCTTCCAAACCAGCTTCTTACCAGTGCACACCCAGGGAAAAAGAATGTTACAGCACTAGTACGACATGGAGCCACACACATAATTCTAGGCTTGAGACTTTTGACTGATGCAGGCCTTGCCACTGCAGACATTTGGGGAATGTACTAGCAAATCAAAGATCTGTGTTTCTATTCTGTTTTTCTTTGTCATTCTTTCAAAAAATACAAATTAAAATTTTAAAGCAAAGACACCCCTCCCACACAAACACCCATACTCACAGGATGTTAAGTTCATTAAAGCAATGTTGATGTTAGAGTAAAAACTTTAAGAATTACTGTACACCTAGTGTCTGCTCACATGGAAGAAGCAGAATTTTACACACAAATCTACTTTTCTTCAGCATCCAATAGCAGCACTGCAGCCAATATCCTTACTTATATTTTCATGCTTGGTAAAGGCTTTGCTATTCTGATAAATAAAAAAAGAAGATACTTTCTGAAATATCTCAAATAAAAGCCTAATTCAAGTCCTAAGAGTCTTCAGCTTTTGTAACTCAATTTGTTAGCATCTTTGAAGTGTTACCTTGAGAATTTTCCCACATCAGCTGTAAATTACAGCAGAAATGAGTAGGCATATTTAAAATGTTATTCCTTTTCAATAACCTAATTTGTATCAAACCACATATAACTTGAACGATGAGCAGCTTACAGAATTGGGAGCAAAGGAAATGCATGTCAGACTATATGATCAGTTTTAACTGACTAACCAACATCTACTACTCATGCCACAATATTAAAGTTTGTACTAAATGCAAGAAAGGAATAGAAGTGACTTGAGTACAGCTAGGGGAAACATAGCAACAAGTATGAAGTAGAAGTGGTTTTCCTCATCAAAATGAGGAATGAAAATTATTGCAATACATGGGGGTAAATCAGGAAAAAATCCCTTGATGCTAATAACCTTGAACCAATTAGTAAGTTGTAATTCCATTTCATCCAGAAAATAGTCACTTTCTATGGTTCCTTCTCCAAATGCACAAGAGTGGATTAGAAGGATATGTTGAGCATGTGTGTGAACGGAACTCTAGTTGAAAAACTAAAGTAACTTTAGAACATATGGGGAAGCCACGTGCCCAAGGAAGATAATGTTATAACCTCTCCCCCGGTAGAGTCGTGCTCAGGGTCTGTACTTGTATTATGGGAAAAAAGAAAAAAGATATCTGTAACAAGTTCTCATGCTACGCTTCTCATATAACACCTTGCCAGTATCACATTCTTCAGAGAGCTGGAAGAGTGGGAGGATGAGTTGGGAAAATATTCAAGTAAAAAATTAACAGCAATTTAAAGGCACATATAGACATTACTCATTAGAGGATTTCATGCCTGTTTGAAATGGTAATTTCAAAAACAATTTTTTTTAAGTTTAAAAAAGGGCCAAATGTGTTCTCAGAGTCTTTGGATCTGTCCTTTCCACTTTATTGTTTATTCATGCAGTTTTGTTTCAAGATCTAACCTCTGCTGAAGGTTAGGGCTAAGAGACAATTACGACCAAACACCTCCCCTTTAAAACCAGAACCCTGATAAATCAAATAAATAAATAAATAAATAAATAAATAATAAAAATAAAAAAATCTGTCTCTCCTTCCTAGCCCTATAGCCCTCAGGATTTTAAATGGTAATGATCAGTTCATTTGAGAAAATAGCATTTCAGTGCTTCCCCTCACAAAATCATAAGGCTTCTGGGGTGTCTCTCCCAGTGATGGGCACCTCCTTTTGTTTTCTGGCATTACTGGAACAGACCTGGCATGGATCACTGGGTGAGCAGGCAATCTTAAACACTTCTCATATAAATTACTGGTTCCTTTCCAAGTGCAATTGCTCACAGGGTAATACACTATTTTACAACTCTTGATGGCAAAGTCTCTTCATTCCACTGGTTTCCACACCTCCTTCCCCGTCCCACCACCAGGAAATGAACAGACAAAAGGACTGATGAAGATGTGAAGCTCAGAAGCACACACTCTGGCTCAGTCTTCACTAGGTATGCAGTGGGCACTCGGGGATCCCTTAGTTCTCTTACTTGTTTTCTTGCTTTAAAAGCCATCATCGACAAAAACATCATAACAGCATACTACGTAGGTACTGCGAAAGGCAGGTACTAATAAATATGACGTGAATATAATGCTCACATTTTGTGACTTTTACTTATTAGGTAGCAATAACATACCATGCTTCCATGCAAATAAAGCTTACCAATAAATGAGGACTCCCAGATTGTACTAATGATGATCATATTTCCTAAACCAGTGTCTTTTTTCCCATGAACTCTAACAACGAAGTGTGTTTTTACTGACAGTTGACTGGGATCAGAGCATGCAGTATTGTATTTCAAGTTGTGGTTCTGTAAAACCCTGAAACTTTCTTTGAAGTTAAACAGTGTCAATCTGTTTCCACGTCTGAATAACTCTTAGAAGAGCCTGCCTGACCCAAGTCAACTCATTGAAACATACTCTTTCTCCATAATTGATGTTCCAAATGAACGTCCTTTCATAATAAAATGTGTTAGAAAACAAAACAGCTTTGCATCCGGCAGAACTTGCATCATAATTAAATTTTATTTTATCCCATCGAGGCATGCTAAATGTTGAGCAAAATATAATTTTAAGTAATTTGTTTGTATTCTTATCTGTAGGAGTTGGAAATTAACAGCGTTGCTAGTTTGCGTTTACTGTTAAGCCTGGAGAGCAGAGAGATTGCTTTGCAAACATTACAGTTATTATGTCTGCAGTTGGTACTCTTTGTATAAATTATTGATCAGCCAGCTTATTTTTCTTTCTGCTTAATGGATATTATAGCATAGCCGTTTACAACGCTATAGTTAAGGTTGTGTCAGCACTTCCATTATAATAAACCCTCTGTTACAGGGGTTTATAACTTGTTGTAAAAATTTCTTCTGGGCTGAAACTTGACATACAAGATCTTGGGCTAGAAGGTGGCAACTGTTGTTCTTTCAACTTTTAAAAAATCTCTTTGTTCTGAAGGGTAATAAATAAATAAACACTTCATTCTGTAACAATCCTCAAAATTTTTGACTTCAAATAAAACAATCATATAGGCTATTTGTTGAACACTGACCTCTTCTTCTATTGAATAAAGAAAAAAAAAGACCATGACACCAAGTTAAAACAACAAAACAATGAACTAATACAAACTTTTATAATTAAGTTAAAACATATTTCTCTTAACATTATAAAATAATAAGCAAGCTGTGTTTTAATATTAAACATATTTTAACCACAAGAGATCCTATTTCCTCTTCCCAAGGTGCTTATATTGAACTTCTATGGAAGAAAGTTAGTTTGGGGGTATTGAAAAAGAAAGCAATATGACAATTAGAATATTTCTTTTATAAAAAGATGCAATTAAAGGTGGAACAGATAGTAGATAACTAGCAATCTAAATAACTGTCTGATTTTCTGATCTTATTTCAATCCAGCCTGCCATTCCCCTCACAATGGCTTGATTTAGGAGACAGGGACTTGATCACAATTTATCTTACTCTTATTGCTGCTTCCTTTTATAATCCAACTCTACAATGATCTCACTGTGTTTTTTTTTAATCAAATATTTGGTTGGGCAACCTTAATACCAGTCCACAGATGGAATTAAGGACGCTTACACTGGAAGGAAGCAGTGATAGGAAAGCATAACCAAATTATCTTGCAGAGCTGGCTACCTGTCATGAAAATGATGCAGTCAGGAATCAGAAAAGCAAATCCACATTGACGTGTTTTCTTTCTAAGTGTTCTTCAAATTGCCTCAACACACTAATCCCTAAAATGGGCTCAGAGAATTCTTATGAAATGCTTCATGACCAGCAACATGTTTCCTGTTATCACTTTATTTGTTCCGTATTCTTTGTTCTGAACAAGGAGCAAAAGGGATAGAAAGTCAGGGAGCAGCAACAGATCCAAACTGCACCATTTGGCTGTATTTTCAATGTAAACGTAATGTGAACAGATAAGTATAATATATGCTGAATGTATGCTAATAAGCATGCATAAAATCCATGCTTTTCCATGTTGTAAAGCAAATCAGTATTATTTATACTCATTTAACCCAATTCCCTAATGGGAATCCAAGTTTGCAATATCAAGTACAAGCTTTGGTGTGCTCCCCTCAGGCCCTCACCTCCTGTGCTTTGAGCAATTAGCAAGTTCCCGGCATCTGGGAGATAAAAGTCTCCTCCCTTATTCTTTCTTGAGGTGAAGCAAGGGGGTTGGGAAGAAAAGGGAAAGAAAAGCCAACAAAAGTCAGAATTTGGGAGAAAAAAGTGTGGAGTACAGAGACCGCAAGACTGTAAGTGGGACGGTAGGGGAGGGTCTGCTGAAGGTAGTTGAGGTTTCTCTGCTCAACTGATAGGAGAGGCTGTCCATCGGAGCTAAAAAGGCTTGGGAGAGCTACTTGGCATAATTTCTCCATCTTCAATGATTTACTACTAGAGTGTAAACATCAATTTTGGACTCTCTCCTGAGAAACGTTTAACAAAGTCAGTAAACAGTTGGTACTTTGGTATCTTTCTAGATTTGTCAAACTCTGATAGCTCTTTAATAAACCTAGGCCTGAAGTTCAGCTCAGTGTTATTATTGATATTAAGGAAGCAAGTCCATTAGTAAATATGCAGATATAAAAATCATCTTCCTCTTTACTTCTCCATTGTGATATATCTTGGAATGGTTGAGAAATGCACTGTATTGTTAAGGCTATTTGTGCCGGGTGTGCTAATGCACTCTTTGATTGAGTGAATTAGCAGTCATAACAATCTGGCAGTCTGGCCATAGAAGTGTGCTCAAATTGATTTGTGTTATGGCTGGACTGGAAAATCTAGTGTTAGTTGTTTTTTGCCCTGGGGCATTGTTTGTACCAAACTCTACTTTTCATTTAATTTTCCAATACATTTTGAAAGATTGAAACGCTTGTGATCAACATTAGATCCACTTGCATTATTTAAAAAAAAAATTCTGAAAGTAATTTCAGATTCCAAAAAAAAAAAAAAAGCCTTGCTTTCAATTAGAGTAAACATAATTAGAGTGACGTCGTGCTTGGAATGGCAAATCTCCCTTTGAATCTATTAAGCATGTTATCTCCTTGTCCTGTCACTAAAAGGAATTGAGTATATATCTGGAGGACACATCTGTATTTTTCTGTGTGTTCTTCTTATCGTATTTGGAAGAAATCAAAAGAATCTGATTGTAATGCATCTTTCCTTTTTTTCTGCGTTTTACATGCAACCATATTGCTTATGTTTTACTTAGTGATGCCATAAGAAGAGAATGCTTTGAGCCTGTTAGGACAATTAGGAAGGAACACATTCAGATGTATGCTGCCTTTAGGTTACTCAACCACTTCAGCGTTTGATATGCTGCGAAACACACTTTCATTTTTTAAAAATTACTATATCAATTGATGTGCTGAAACTCTGAGGATCTGAAGCCATGACTTATCCTGGCTTTGTCAATATTTGTATCTTTCTTAGACTCTTCTGCTTTGCAGTCGTTTACTAGAATTATAATGCAGCCTGAATAAACCCCAAAAATGACTATTGATTACAGAGAAAGCTTTGTGAAATCATTTAGTCAGTTTCCCCACTTGAGAAATCAGTGAATATAATAGGTCAATAGATAAGGACTGAATGGATGCAATATGGTGCTCTGCTTCCCTGGGTTTCAGAAAGGGCCAAACATAAATCCCCATAGAATTCATGTTTTTATATATTCATAAAGTAAAATAATACTTACCAAATTCTCACTGTAAGTTTATCTTTCTATAGATTTATTTTCTCTTTTAAAACCATGGGCTTAGAACGCCTGCTTCAGTGTCCCTGGTTTACTTCCCTGTCACTGCCCCTTTTTAACCAAATAAGATGCCCTCATCATGGGGCTGAAGTGCCTGCTGTCATCCAGGTATTCACCCGGACTTCAGATGCACCAACTACTTTGTATTTTCCCACTGTCTCCTGCAACCTTTCAGCTCTTCTCAAAACTGCGTACCGTCGTACTACACTGAACTCCGTATCCTGTGCCGGTTTTTAGGTAATAGATGTTGAGACCTGAGACCTGTCTTTCTTTGAGCTCCCATCCATGAGGACGTGATCCTGTCAGGGGAGAGGGAAGAGGAGGAAAGGGAGAGGAGGGGCCAGAAGGGGGCTGAGAGAAGGAAGAAAATACCTTCCCTGAACTAGTACAAGCTAAGCTTCAAACGATATCCTAGGAAAGAAATTAAAGACTTCTTAATTAGTGCAGCAATTAAGCTTTCTTGGTAGCATTTTAATCAGCACAGGCCCTATCAAAGGACAAACAGAACGATTTGCAGGTCTTTGAATTTTAAACAGTCTTATTGATTTCAGCACAATACGTCTTCACAAAACACAGGGAGAATTTTCTAATATCAGTTACAGTACTCTGAGTTTTACTTATGCAAATTCAGTGAAGGTGGGGAAAGATGAGATGGAGGAAGAGAACTTGAAACGACCAGAGATGTAAAACAATAAACAAACATGACCAAAGCTCTGAAAGCTGAAGATGCACTGCATGACCATCTAGAATTTCTCTAAACTGATTTCCCCCCTGCCACTGGTAAATACTGTTTGCCTTAATCCTGGTCAACACTTCTCAGTGGGGGCCAGGGCAGGGGAGGAAAAGGAAGAAACAGAGGGAGGGAGGGAGGAAAGGAAGGATAGGGGAGAGAGAGAGAGAGAGAGAGAGAGAGAGAGAGAGAGAGAGAGAGAGAGAGAGAGAGAGAGGAGAGAGAGAGACCTTAACATTTTTCAAGGCTTTTCTTTCCTAGATATTTTAATTTGCATTATACGCTTTTTCTAATCCTATTGTTTGATCAAAGGGGTAAGTGGTGGTTCCTTGAAACGGTTTAGAGACCTGAATCCCAGAAAGCTCCTATTCAAGTGGGGTCAAATGCCCCCAAGCTCTGTCTCTGGGCAGAACACGTGCTCCGGAGATGCAGGTTTTCCTGCAGCAGAAAATTCAGAGCTGGCTTGGACACAGAGTGGAGTTATGGCTCGGTCTGCTAGCATTGTTTCCTGTGTGTGGCTTCCGAATGTGGCAAGTATTGAGTGAGTGATAGGTTAAGGAAATGTGAGGAAGGAGATTGGTAAGGGAGTTTGGGGGCATTTAATCCCCACCCTCCCTTTTTTTTTTCATTTGTGGGTCTAGAATTAAAAATGATTATACGCTGTTCTAATGTATGAAAAGCACATCGAAGTTATGAAAGCTTGGCATACATTTTCAAAATAAAATTAGTTTCTCCGAACCTAATACATTCTTCTTTGTGCCCCCCTTACAGATTTGGCATTTCATTTAAAAAGTGATATTTTCTTGAAAGTCACATAAACACTGGGTGTGTTTTTCATGTGTGTACTACATATTGAAGCCCTTCTTTTAATTGTGGATAGATCTGAAGACTGAAAAAATGTTAAAAGTTATTTCTGAATATATTCAAATGCATTGGCTAACTAGGCCAAATAACTGTGTAAATATTAGCTTCCCTGAGTCTGTCTATTGTTCTGCAGTCATTTTTTCTGAATCGTCCCACGCTAGAAAGCCTCTTAATATAACTGCTGTGCCCCAGAAAGTGTAGCATAAACTTGGACTAATTAGTCAATAGTGTCATTTTTCTCTGCAGATAGTTCCCGAACCTTTTGACACTAAACTTCAAAGAGTTTACAGAATTAAAATGATAAAGAGAAATGTGATAATCATCATGGCAGAAATTTCATTATGAAATACTCCAACACTGTGAACCTGCCACTGGTAGTTTATTTTTAAAAATCTGTCAGATGCAAAAAGCATTGCTTCATATCTCATGAAGTCACTGCACATGTGCAGACAGGTTCGAAGCTTCACTATTTTAAGATTCCTGGAGATATAAGCAGCGAACAGACTTGACCTCTGCTCACATCATATGTGGTTCAAAAATCCTTGAATAAATACTGCCATGCAACAAGTTAGAAACAGGGGCAGGAAGGGAAGGAGGAAGAGAGTCAGTCTAAACTCAGTCTAAGGTTGTTTTTAAACACAGCTACTCTCTGCTTTTGCAAGTCAATCAGCAGGCTTTGCTTTTGTTCCTATTATTTACACAACACATTTGCACTGATAAACAGAGAAGGACTTTTTCAAAATATAGCGGTGCTTTTAAAACATGAAAGAAAAAGACCAACCATTGCCCGATCGAAACGACACGTTAGCTATGAGCGACCAGCCTTATGTCTTCAAGGACTGCAGCTTTGTGGGTTCCTGTGCAAGACAGGTGAATTAATTACAGAGTTTGGGGTTAGAAAATCCAGTGTTCCTGATTTCCATTTTTTTCCCATTCTTGGGAACTGCCTGATCTCCGAGTCCTCTGGGCAAAATAAGCATTTCTAATCTGCTTTGGGGACGAAAAGTGAACTTACTGAAAACCGTGTACCTCGTGGCAGCACTGTCTCCTCCACAAATCTGTTAGGCGGTACGGAGCCCCACAGCGAAGAGCCTATTATTCTTTTTGCGATTTCGGACAGATTTAGTTCCCACTTGGAAAAAACTGTCCTGGAATCGTCACTGTGTTTCCTAGAAAGGGTCCCTTTTTAACAGAGAAATCACAACAATCAAGGCGTAAAAACACTTGGCTTACATGTGAGTTTTCCCCTCCACAGAGTTTCTTGCTAGGCATGGAATGGGGCTCGTCTTTTCACTCCTATCTCGTCGCTCAAGCGCGCGGAGCTGCGTCCTAAATCCTCGAAGGGGAACTCGGAGCGCTCCGGCTCCTAAGTTCCCTGGAAGCTTTGGGGCTGGGGTGGAAAGGGGGTAGGGGTGGGCCACCGGCAAGTCCTGGCGGACGAGAAGGGGCTGGGGCCGCGCCGGGGCCTCCGGGGAGGAGCGGCTCGGCTCCCCCACCGCTGTCCGTCGCCGGCCGACGCTTCCCTCTGCCCCCTCCCTCCTCCTCCTCCTCCTCCTCTTCCTCCTCCCCGTCGCGCGCCGCCTCTCCCCCCCCCCCCTCCGCGTCTCGCGCGCTCTCCGAGTCTCCGCTCCGAGTTCCTGGTTGGATAATTTGGGTTAATACTAGTGAGTGAGGTTTTTGCGGCTTCAAAGGGTATTTCAAGTTTCCGGAGCTCCTCCCCTCTGCACCGTGTGACAACAACAACTCGTCCAGCCGGCAGCCTTGCACTTTTCAGCTCATTTTCTCTCTGTCATTCCGCTCTCAATCTTTGATCAATGTACTTGCCGGGGAGAACCCGAGTCCCTCAGTCCTCCTCCTTTTCACCTTCACCCTCAGCTCTGTGCTAGAGCGGGACCCGCACCTCGGCAGCCGGGCCTCCCCGCCCCCGCCCGGCCTCCCCCACCCCCTCGCCCCGGCCCCCGGAGAGCGCTCGCCGTCCGACTCGCGGGACACTTTGGTGCGCCTCTCGGCGGAGCGCCGCTCGCGCTCTCTCCTTCCCCCGTCTCGCCCTCGCTCTCCCTCGCCGGCTCTCCCGGAGTTGCAGGGGTCGCTGCCCGCCACCCCTCCCCACCCCTGCCCACCCTCCCACCGCACACCCCTTCGCTCGGGCTCCCGCTCGTCTCCCTTTCCCCCCCTCCCGGGGCTGTGTGGCAACTTTTCCCCCTCATTCGCTTCTCCTCTTTCCCTTTTCCCCCCGTATATGTGACCATGGCAGTGCCGGCGGCTTTGATCCCTCCGACCCAACTGGTCCCCCCTCAGCCCCCTATCTCCACGTCGGCTTCCTCCTCCGGCACCACCACCTCCACCTCCTCGGCGACTTCGTCTCCGGCTCCCTCCATCGGACCCCCGGCGTCCTCGGGGCCAACTCTGTTCCGGCCGGAGCCCATCGCTTCTGCGGTGGCGGCGGCGGCCGCGGCGGCGGTGGCGGCCACAGTCACCTCAGGCGGCGGCGGCGGCGGCGGCAGCGGAGGCGGCAGCGGCGGCACCGGCGGCGGCGGCAACTGCAACCCCAGCCTGGCGGCCGCGGGCGCCGGCGGCAGCGGCAGCGGCGGCGCCTCCAGCACCCCCATCAACGCGAGCACCGGCAGCGGCGGCGGCGGCGGCAGCGGCGGCGGAGGCAGCAGCAGTAGCAGCAGCAGCAGCAGCAGTAGCAGCAGCAGCAGTAGCAGTAGTAGTAGCAGCTGCGGCCCCCTCCCCGGAAAACCCGTGTACTCAACCCCGTCCCCAGTGGAAAACACCCCCCAGAATAATGAGTGCAAAATGGTGGATCTGAGGGGGGCCAAAGTGGCTTCCTTCACGGTGGAGGGCTGCGAGCTGATCTGCCTGCCCCAGGCTTTCGACCTGTTCCTGAAGCACTTGGTGGGGGGCTTGCACACGGTCTACACCAAGCTGAAGCGGTTGGAGATCACGCCGGTAGTGTGCAATGTGGAACAGGTTCGCATCCTGAGGGGACTGGGCGCCATCCAACCCGGAGTGAACCGCTGCAAACTCATCTCCAGGAAGGACTTCGAGACCCTCTACAATGACTGCACGAACGCCAGGTAAGGAGCGGGGGTGGCTCCCTGCGGCCCGCGGCCCCTTCCCACCAGCAGCCTGCTCGCTCTTCCCTCGCGCTCCCTTCCCGGCGCTGCCCGCCCCGCGCGCCCGCGAGCCGCGCGCCCCGCCGAGCGCGGGCCTCTGCTCCCCTGCTCAGGGCTCGCCCGCCGCACCCGAACCCTCTGACAAGTTGCCTCGCTCTCGTTTTTCCGACGGTCAGCACTCTAAGCTCGACCCGAGGGCCGGGGCTTAGCTTCCTTGAGACGCCGGGACCCCAACCCTGAGGGCAAAGTGGGCGGGAAGGATCAGGACGTCGCCTTTGCAGGAGCGATGGCCCCTTTCCCGGGACGCGCCGGTGTCTGGGGTGTAGGGTCCCCACCCCCCCACCACTACTTCAGACTCCCACAACGCTGCTGCCTGAGGCTGCGAGTCTATAGACCGGTGCTCCGTGGCCAAGCTCCCGGCACCTAAGGGACTTGCTCCGCCGGGCTCCCAGGGGGCGTCCCGCGAGCTGGAGAAGCTCGTGACCCTGTGTCCTAGGGTTCGGGGATGGGGAAACGCTGGGCTTGAAGGCCCTCGGGAAAGCCGGGCGTGGGGGGAGGGGTGGGCCAGTGATGAGGTAGGGCACTTCGAGGTCAGGAGGGAGGTGACCTCGTGGCCCAGAGGCCCCGAGGGCAATCCCGGGGACCCGCCGAGAGTTGTGCCCCAAGCCAGGAGAGAAGCCCGCCGAGGGGAGAGGGGTGTGTGTTTCTGTGTGTGTGTGTGTGTGTGTATGTGGGGGGGGGGCGCGCACATGTGTGCGTGTGTCCGCGAGTGGTGGTGCGTGGGCAAAGAAAAGGGCTGCGTTTGCCCCGGAGAGATGCGAGGGCACCCGCAGGTTTCTCTTCTGTGGGGACAGATGCTGAAGTGCAGGAGACTTGGAAGTTGAGTTTCTCAAGGAGGAAGACCGCTGGGCTCGCGCACTCTCCTTTTCCCTCTTTCTCTCCAAAGTGTGTGTGTGTATGTGTGCGCGCGCGCTTTTGCGTACGTTTTCAGTTCATTCTTTTCTTTTTTCTAAAGGTTAGTGGCTCACACGGGCAGGTGCACGCTTCGCACTAGGATGCTCTGCGGGCCCGAGTTCTCGGTGCTGCGGCTCCCCCAGTCCCTGCCCCGCGCGCAGGGAGGGGGCCAGGCCGGCGCCCAGCCCGGCCGGTTTTATGCAAATGAATGCTCGTCGGGGGCGGATCTACCGAGAGGGGGCGGGAGAGGGGCAACTTGTTTCGGGGTCGAAACGGCCTTTTCACCCCCTTATAGGGTTCCCCTTTGTCCTACCATTCGAAGCTGAGAAGGGCGGGGTGGTGGGCGGGAGAGAAAGTTGATTGTAGAGAGAAAGCCAAGGCAAAGTTGGGGACCTGGAATAGACACGTGGGAACTCGGCGCAAAATTTGCGCAGCAACTTTGGTACCCTCCAAGTACCAGGCAGAAAGAAGAGTTCCCGGTGAAGCTAGAGGACCTAAGGTGGGATGGAAGGAGGCGAAGGACCAGACCAGGACCCCGGAAGAGAGAGGGCACTGGTTAAGTTTTGCTTGCAAAGCGACTTCTCTTCAGTAGTGGAGAAGGCTTTAAAAAGAAAAGAACTGGAATTCTAAACCAGCAAGTGTCCTATCTTGACTTTGCCAGAATTTCTGTTTCGAGTTTATTGGCCATCGTTTCCGTGGCACATCAGGTGTGCCTGACATTCTTTTTTTTTTTTTTTTTAGTTTGAACCTTCTTTTGGACTGTTTTGGAATGAATGCTGAGTGTGTGTGTACCCGTATTTGTGTGTACATGCATGCGTGCGTGTCCAAGTGAAGGGACAGGTGGCAGCAGAGATGGATTGGCAGGACCAAGGTCACCAAACATCATTTGGAGTCCTTGCTTGTCCAGATTAAGATATTTGCCCCAAATCTATTGTTGAAACACTTGAATCAGGACAGGAAAAGTGTTCCGGAGTTGTTATGAAGAATGAAGGTTACGTGGAATTTGAAGTCAGCCCAGATGGGATTCTTGTAAAACAGTCTGCTGATCCCGTAAATTAGTGAAATGCTTTGCCAATGTGGTTCTTTGAAGTACTGGAACATCCACTGAACTCGGAATCCTCTTTGTGTGTTTGTTACAGCACACACTGCTGTACAAAATCAGTGGCTGTTTTACACACACACACACACACACACAGTTGTTGAAAAAAAATCTCACACTAATTGCAGTCTAAGTAATGTAAGACTTGATTTTCATTTTGCACTCAAGTTTCCCCTACACTTTGAAGCCTACATTTGTCAGATGGCTGGAAAATATACTTGGAAGTTATTTTAATACTTTTGAAAGTTTCCTCCCACGTTATCAGGTTAACATAGGTTTTGAGTCTTGTAGAACCAAGAGAAGTTAAATCCTTCGAAACTGTTTATCCTTTCAGTACTGTCTGCTCACTTCTGTGTGTTTCAATTACTCGGCCTCAACACTCTGCAGTTTTATGTGTTGTTCTAAAATCCTAATTCTAGGTTGCATTTCTGCTAAATATTGACAGGTTGTTGATACTCGAAGTCATTTTGATCATATTTCAACTACACAACTTGGGCAAAGCTAAGTGTCTACCAAGGGCGTCGCTCTTAACAGGGATGTGTAGTTGCAGATGCACACCTAGGTTTGCCTAACTGCAACAGACTGAGGAAATACAGGCTTGGTAATGAATTCTCCCCCACCTAATACTGTTTGTATTGTTGCGTATTATTATTCTCAAGATCATTACAAATATTGCTGTTTAATTCTTTACTCGAAAAAAATGATACAAGTATTTGCTTCCTGAATTTACTAAAACTAAAATGACTTTTTTTTGGTATGCTAGACTAGTTTATGTCAGTGGTTTTAAAATTTTTTATCATGTATCTAGATATATTCATTTCCTTCACTCGGGCCTTTCCTTCTAAAACAACAGGGGAATAATATATACATAATATAAGAAGAACTATACAGGAAGGCAACTGGCCTGTGGGGACAGTAACTGTGTGTGTGTGTATGTGTGTGTGTGTGTGTGTGAGAGAGAGAGAGAGAGAGACTGTGTATGTGTGTGTGTGTGTGTGAAAGACTGTGTGTGTGTGGGGGGGAGAATCACATCTTAGCACTCTGTTTTCATAGAACAGATATATAACTATTTCTCCTAGATACCAGGAAATCCAAGAAATCAAAGTGATGCTAAAGAAAGATTCATAAACTTGCTCAAAGTGGCTCAGTAAGTTAGTAGGAACCTTAGAGTGAATTTAATTTGCTTGGGGCTATTGCATTAGTATGCTATCTATGAAAACTAGCGTAAATGTTGAAGCCATCTGTCATGACCACAAGGAGATGAAAATGAGATTATCAACTAGATATTAACGCTGTAAAATAGAGGTCTCAAAACATGAAAGAAAATGTAAAGAAATATGTTTAAGAGTTGTCAAAGGGTAAAATCTGACCTTCACCAGCTTCCTCCAAGTATTATTAATTTTTTTTTCAAAAAACTAAGCATTAGTTGTATCAACTGGGCTGTTGCAACAGAGGTCAGTTAATTAACTGCTAACCATTAAATACCAATGAAAAAAGTAATTACGTAAGTGATCAAGTCTCAGTTTTTGAGTCAATTGATTGTTTGTAGGTTTGGATTAGGATTCACTTTTCTGTGAATTCAGTTAATAAAAAGTGACCCTGTTCTCTTAGGTTATTTATACATTTTTTTTGTCAGAAGATGATTTTATATCTTTGAAAACTGATAGTGATTTAGATCCTCTGTAGCCTTAAAATTGAGATTTTTAAAAATTTGACTGGATCCCAGTTGATTCTATCAGGTATTTAAAATGCACATACAGATATTCACGCACAGTAGTCTTTTGTCTTAAAAGTCACTATCATCTATGGCAGATAATTGATAGATGCTCCAAGCCTTTTATCTTTCAGTCGGAATATATGAGTGTATTTTATATTTCAATAAGATGTGCAAAAATATTATCTTTTTTGTGAGGACTTTTAATAAAGATTGGAGGCCGAAGCAGTCTTCATTTATTTAGCATTTCCCTTGTAGCTTGCTTTTCAAAGGCACGGACTTATGCACTGATACAGAAAGTTTCAACAGAAACACAGATTCACTTATTTCTAACAGATAATTATGGACTTGGAACAGAGAAATGGAAGAATTACTTCAAATGAAGAGAGGCTTTGCTTTTGAAGTTTTTGTATTACAGTAGATTAATGGTTCCTATAAAGTCTAATGTCTCATTTTATAACATTTCAAAAAGAATGTGGCGTAATTAGAAGACTAAGGCATTAAATATGAGAGTTCATTTGATTCCACAGCTTATTCTGTATACTTAAAATGTTAGCAAGTTGCTGTTTATTAACTAAATATTCTAACCTAGCGTTTACCTTATCTGGTTTAGTTACATTACAGAACACACATTTTGAGTTACTAGGATGATATTTTTGAAACCTATAGTTTTTTTTTCTGGCAGTGTATCTCCAATAATATCATCATTTTTAATTGTCAAAAGTGCATATGGTTATGTAAATACTTTACTTTTTGAAATCTGCAATTTACAAGTGATTGCTCAAGGCAAAAATTTTGATTTTTACAAATGGCATTTATCCTGAGAAATTTCAAATATGAAAGAAGCTCCAAGACAAGTTTTTTTTAATCCCCTGTAGTTTTTTACACACTATTTGTTGATATTTCACACAGAATTGAAAAATCTTTATTAAATAAAAATTGCTGTTACTTCTTATTTGATCTATTACATTTTGCCAAAGTTGTAAATAATTGCTGAGACAAATATTAGCCACCCTCTTTTTTCCTTTACTATTTCCCCAGCTCCCTGAGATGTGACATTCAATATTGATTAAAGTCTTGGCAGGATCTGAGCATAAATCACTCCTCTCTTTGACTCTTTACCTACCTGAGATTCACCAGCATATGACGGCATAACATGTTTCCTGGTTTCTCATTTGATGTTTTGTTTGGGCGTGTAAGCAGCATTTTTCATTTGCTCAAAGTGTAATCAAGTTGTTATTTTAATAATTATTTGTGCTGTGACTGTCAATTCGCCGTATTTCATTTTTTTCCAAGTTATTTTACTATCCTGTACATACAATGTCTTTCTCAAGCAAGTAAGATAGTCATTTAGATTTCATTGTGTTAGCAACATAGAGCACTAGGATGGCAGAATATCCTAGGAGATGAAACTCTCACAGGTTGTAAACTGTCTCCCCTTGATTCCTTGTCTGAAGAAATCAGCTTGAAGGAGGCTTTCTGAATAGTTACAGGTGAGTGTTTCAGCTTCCTGTGAACAATCTGCGTGTAAGGTTTTTGTTACTTCTTCAAAAAAGTTCAACCTTGTAATTCTTGCTTCAAGGATTTCATTTTCAAATTGTTCACCAAAATGATACAACATATTACATGCCCTTGAAAGGACAGGAAATGCAAAAATTAGGTATTTTTAAGTGTGATTAACAAATTTTTATCATTTTCTGTTTGAACTGTTATTAAAAATAAAATGAAGTTAGCATGTGCCATTTTCTTAGGTGAGGTGATGACAGTGATTGGTCAATTCTACATACATGTGAGGGGTCATCAACGTTGGGTTGACAGCACTTTATGAAAAAAAATTCTGTATGGATTTAAAATGTGTTTGCACCACAAGAAGCTTCTTTCCAACTCCTTCTGCCATAACCCTTTTGAAGGCCCCTCATGTATGCGTGTTTGTGAATATGTGAATATGTACATATGCACGAATATTAACTCTTTAAATGTTGCGTTTTACCTTTTCTGGCTAAGACTACATTTATATTTTCAGGCTTTGCAACTGGATTAAGACCTTTCTCTATTGCAATTGTTATGTCCAATAATTAATTTTTAAGGAAGGAAACCTTGAGTTCAAAGCCCACCTAATAAAAGACCTTGGGTGAATAGAAAAGGCAAGGTTCTGGTCTGCACAGCTCCCTGTTTTCACGCACCCCAGAGGCACCGGACAAACCTCATGCTTAGATGCCTTTACTCCTTTTCCACTTGTGAAAATATTTTTCCATCAGTGTAATTTTAAGCGATTGTAGCTGTTTTTCCAAAATATCCCTTAATTGATACTTGTTTTTTAGCATTTGTCAAACACAGGAATAACTTTATTAGAATGATTTATCTAGTTTACCAAATTATTGCCTTAGAAAATAAACTTGAATGATAAGATATTTATATATATGGTCTTGTAAGGAGTTCTCCTTTGGTCAACTGTGGTTCACTCTCTTTTAATGCACTCACTCACTTAGGGTTTCCACAGAACTGTTGAATGTATTGCTGCTAGTTGCAGGCAGTCAATGATTTACATTATGTACAAATGTGTAGATAACAATTTACAAAATTTTCAACCAAGTTTTTATCACTTAGATATTCAGTGAAAGCATATTATTTAAATGAATGTGGCATTCTAATTAGTTCTTATCAGTACATGAATTTCAATTTTTAAAATTGTGTTTCAAATCTGATGGAGAAAGTGCAAAACACATTGAGATAGTAACCCAAATCACTACTTGATCCAAAGTCAAACACCTTGAACTGGAAACATTTGTATTCCGTGCTGTATTCTGGCATGGATTTCTTTTGTAAAACCACTTTGATTTCCCCATTAAGTATTCATATTTTTAGTTTTCTAAATTAAGTACTGGATTTGCCAATGGCTAAAGTTTATTACAGATGAGGCCCTGTTGCTTTCTCATCCAAATTGTTTTGGAATTGATTCAGAATTTCTGAGATTCCTCTGCACATTTTAATGTATGCAACCTGATTAGAAGTTGCTGAAGATAACATTAAATGGGAGCACTCATTCTGTCAGTATTTATTTTTTTGTTGTGAGTATTTTAAAGTGCTGTAATTACAAGGGAACACATTAATAGTTTCTTTTAAAAGAAGTTTTGGAAGAGACAGAGAAAGAAGGAGATATAATGTTTAACTGAAGAAGCTACAATAATATTACTGTAAAGGCAATGTATAATAACTAGAATGTGTTACACATTTCCAGGAGGAAGTCTAAATGAATTAAGCCAGGCATAGTAAAGCACATATTAAACCTTGTTAGTTATAGGTGGGATTTAAAAACAGTTGAACTCATAGAAGCAGAGAATGGACTAGTGACTATCCGAGGCTTGGGAGATACTGGTTAAAGACCTCAAAAATTTAGTAGGATGAAAGGCGTAAGTTCCAGAGCTCTGTTGTGCAACATGGTAACTATATTTTCTGTGATTTGAAAGATATAAATGTTGCTTAATCTGACTGTATGCAAATCTTTAAAAATCTTATAGATTTTCAGATGACATATATGTTTGACAAATATTGAATATACTTTTAAAGTATGATTTTATAAAGCAGATGTTTGAAAGAATGTAGTGTATTCATTTTGAGTAGACACACTGAATAATTAAAGGATGTTTTCCTTCCTTGGTGTAAGGAAATGGACAGATAAACAAAGTATCAAAAATTCACAATGTCAAATTGTGTTTGGATTTTTACGATTTTATAATTAGATTAGACTTTCGGTCATCACTGGTAAACAAACTTTTAATTTTCAGTTTCAAAATAAAGTTTGTTATAGGTAAGAAAGTGTACTAATTGAAAGGGAATTATTTGATGGAAGTGTGCAGAAGCATTTGCAGTATACAATTGTTAGCGCAATTTAAGGCCTGATGTTTGTCTTTAGAAAGGGCAATAAAGTGCATCTCTGTGTTAATCAAGAAGTGCTTTATTATGCTCACTGGTAGTCAGATTATTTGTTTACCACATTATTTGTTTACCACGTTATTTGTTCTCTTAAATTATTTTGTTTGCATATCAACATATAAAGCCATAGATATGTTTCTAAATTCATCCCAGTTCTGCTAAATATGCTGGTCCATCTCAATATTAATTTTTAACTTATATTTTTAAAAATCTATCAATTTTGTTATATTTATTGCTGGAAATGATGTTTATTTTTTGAATTAGATACCATCTAGTTTAGTGGTGCCTTTGGATTTTAAAAGGAACACCTTAGAATATTTCTAATTTTCCAGTCAGCAGTGCCAGATTTTATAAGGTATCCTTGCATGGGCAACAAGTGCAGAATTTATATCAGTACTTCAGAGTTTGCTGCTTGAAGTTTTCATTTATACTAAAATCAGACCATTTATACTATAGATGTTTTATAGGTCATAACAGAAGATCATGTGTGTGTATGTTCATAGACACACATACATGCAACCCCTTAGGACACAGTGTTGTAGAACAAATGATTTAGCAATAATGCTGGCTTTAGTTTTGCTTTTTTGTAATGCACAGAATCAGAAAATAGCATATTAAAGATCACATTTTACTAATTACTAAGTGACAGTAGGAATGAAAGCCAAAATTTAGTTTGGAATAGAATTTATACTTAAATGTTCAAAACTGTAAAATAATATATGGTTTTTTATAGTAATTAGAACAGTGAAAAGTTGGATTAGCTTTATTATTTTTTTATTGTAATGATAACTAACATTTTAAATTCTGTGCTAGAAGTATATATATGAAAATTATTCTATTTGAAATGTATATTAACCACTAGCTGGTAGTATCTCTACCTTACTGAATAACACTAACTGTGCTTGATCCCCTTGCTTCAATTTCATTGTTTTATTTCTTACTTAGAGTAAGCGTATCATTTTGAATCAGTGGATGAATGATATGAAAACAATTTCATAACCTAAAAATATAAGATGACTGTTCATCTAAAAGCTTTGCCATCAGGGAGATGAGTTAGGAATGAGGTCAATGGGTTAATCTTCAAGTCTACATAAAGAGATGTGTATTACCGTTTCTTGCAGTGGACCATAATTGTCTTTGAAAACACCTGGTAAAGGTCCAGTTAAATTGAAATCAATTACTTTCTCAATCATTCCATGGTATTTTCCAAGCCCTTACATCACCTGTAAAAGTACATGCATGCATAGTATATTTTTGTGTGTGGTAGAGTAGAAAGAAGCTTATAAAATGATGACTAAAACTTTCTGACACACCTAAAGTTGAGAAATAAAAAAGTGCATAAAGTCAGTAAGCCTTGAAATAAGCATTTGGTGAGAAGTTCATTTTTTCATTTAATGAAAAAACACATTTTAAAAATTTTATCTTCTATTGCGATCATTTTCCATGATGTGGTTTTGTAGGTATATGGAATCCTCTCTCCACCTCCCCTTCTCGCCTTCCCTGTTTCCCTCCCACCATTTCCCCGCATACTATTGCAGTAGTACAGTCCATTAAAACAGTGCAAGTTTAACACAGTGTAATTTAAGTGTGCCATGGCAGTGTAGGCACAGGCAATGGTAGAAAATCTAGTACCAAATTGACAAGGTGTATTTAACATTGTCTTTGGGAGTCCTCTTTTTATTCGAAAGTAGAGATTCATCATGCAATGTATCTTCATTTCCCACTATCACATTAATATTATTTCTTTGAGTTATCTGGTATTTTGAGTAATCATGTATTTTGAGTGAAAACTGTGGAGGTAGAAATGGTCCCAAGATATTTTATGACTTAGAGGCTCTGACTGGTGAGCTCTTCTTACTTTCTAAGACTGTTCGGACACATGTGTATTATCATCATAGATGAAGATGTGCCTGCTGTTCACTGATCTCTTTCTTCACACCATTGACAATACATGCAGATTTGAACTTGTAGCCAGGAACAGTGCTTCCATGCTTCAAATTGCCAAAAGACCCCCAGGGATAGAAACTTGACCTGCTTTTATGAAACCATAGAATTACATTTATACAAGTTATCCCATGGGAGAGGAACGAACTGATAGCAATTCAAAGCTTAATATTGGAGCCTTCTGGATCAAATTTGATTTTTTCTTTCCGTTAACACCTGTTTGGCTACCATATTTAGTAACTTGATATTCTTAGTGATTTAAAACTACTATTATTCATCAGTGATGTTTCAGAGTTAAGCCAAAGCGCATTAAAATTTTGCAGGTATGTAAGTTTTGTTGTGCTAAAATATTTATTACATAAATACCAATGTAAGGAATATAAAAAATTTTACTGACTTGGACATGAAAAACGTTTATTTTGTGCTTTTGAAAATTAATTTCTCTACACGAACGAGTTATCCCAAGGCGGAGAGAAACTTGTAGGGAATTTTTCCTTGTGTGACATTTCAGAACAAGTAGTTTGGTATGAATATATATAATTTTTCTTAAAGTCATATTTTATGTGACTGTATTTGTTTTTAGTTGGACCAACGAAGGCAATAAATTCAGATATCATTGATAACTGGATCCATAAAAATTGGATTCACTGTAGTTATGTGGGAATATGCCTTAACTTGAAAAACTAAAGTTAGCCATCTTTTCCAAGTAAGGAGCAATTTCAGTGTATAAAAGGTTGCTTAACTCTGGAATATCAAAATGCTATACCATATATGAGGATACTTCAAAAAATTAGTATCAGTGGAATGAACAAACATTTAAACATTTTTTGAAGAGCCATCTATAGTTCTTTCTTAAAAACCTTTCCCATGAACTTTTGAGTATACATTACTCCATATATAAATATATGCATACACATATATGTATGTATATATATATACAAATGATAACTGATATAATGAATTAAGTCATAATATCTCTTTGGTTATAACTGACAGTAATAAATGACTACCATTAGACCAAATGAGGACCTGCTTCCATAAATAGCATGACAAACTCTCAATCTTTATATACGTAGAAACAATTTGTAGATGGTAAAGCAACACATACACATAGCACTACAATTGTGACAGCTAAGTAATTCAAACATTGGATTTTGAAGCTGGAGCAAGGGAATTCTTTTTCAAACTAGAATTTAAAAAGAATGTCAATGATCTTCACTTATTCTCTTTTAATACAAGTAAGTAACTAATGGGTATTTTCTTAGAAGAAACAAACATAAAAATTTCCAGTAAGAGTAATTATACATCTATTCTTGGAGTAGGAAAGAAGAATGACCTTTCCCATGGAGGTTTTAGCACTTTCCTTACTGTCGTAAGTCATGATTACCAAGGGGAAAGGTTTTGGGGTTTCAAGCAAGTATTCTGTAATTTTTCTTCAGTGGTTGTTGTGCAGCAAAGTGCTTTTCACCTTGACGCTAAGCATCTGAGGCAAGCTGGAAACATTGAATCAGTTATTTGGATGTTTTCTGATATTATTCTGATGCTGTGTTTATAAAATACCAGCACATAGCTATGTTTTTATTTAACTTTTACAGTTTGTTGCCATTAGTTTTGTGATGATGTAGCCTCATGATTGCTTCAGGCAATGTGGGTAGATTATGAGGTCATTTTGCTAGTTTTCAAAAGAACCTATTTCAGAAAAAGCTGAACTGCTGTAGTGGTGATGATATGAAGTTCCTGTGACCTCTTTGTCTTTCTGTGGCACTTTGTGGCTCTATTTCCAATAGTGATTGATGGGTCGCACCATATGAACTGGGAAAAGAAACATGCAAAAAAAATATCTTGCTATAAAAATCCATGAATGGAGAAATAAAACTGTTATTTTTTTTAGGTAACTCTCTAAAGTGGATTAATTCTTAATCAAGTAATTCTACATAATGAATATAGGAAGTCTTTAGACACCAAACTAATTTATATCTTCAAATATATCCTTATCATCAAAATTATCTTCCTACTAATCCTCTTGTTCTGTGGAAAGTCTAATGAAATTGCACATGAAGCAGAAACACTGGACTTTGAAATTTACCTTTAAAGATCTAGAAACCAACAGAACAAACCAAGGATTCTGGAGCAGAAAATGTTTAGATTGAATTCTCCCTATTCAACAGTGTGAGGTACAATTAGTTTTAAGGTATTTTATTCCAGGTTTAGGAAATAGAATTAAAAGATCTGGAGTAAACTTTTTTTTTCCTTTGCTCTTTCTTTTGGAGAGTGGATTAAATAAGGGCCCATGACAGGAATGCTGTTTGTTTTTCACAAAAGTTGTTTGTGATTTCAGGTACCCCTGGGAAATCTCTTGATCAGATTCACATCTGTTCCTGTCAAAGTGGGTGCTAAGATACCGGTCACCCAGCAACCATGTCCAAGAGGGAATTGGGCCGATAATAACTTCAAAAAGGAATGACAGATGCTAGATTAGGATGAAAGACAAAACGCATGAAAAATGAGCTTGTTAGAATCAAAAATTTGTTCAAGCACCTTTATGCAAATTAAATGAATATTGAATATTTGCATGCAGTAATTTCTACTTTTCATTTGATTGAAAAGAAAAGAATAGTTCATTTAAACTCACAAATGTGATTTCTTTCCTTTGTACTAATTGACATACAAAGCAGAATCGTTTTTTAAAAAATCGGATCAGCCACCTGGGTTCTTGGATCTCTGCTAAGTGTGTTCCCTTGTTTTTCTTACGACAATGGCACTCTTTAAGGTGACTGAGGTTATCTAATTTTTTTCATAATAAGCAGTCTCATATGAATTCAGATTATTTTAAATGAGTATAAATCCATTCCTTGAGAAAGCATTTCAGAAGTAACCTCATCCTGTTGTCCTTGAAATTGGTTAATGTACGTTAATAAAAGATCGCTCAAGATGAATCACACCAAAAGCGCACTGCTCTCATTGACTGGCTAAATAACAGCGCGCGTGAAGCAAAGCAGAGTGGCATACCTAAGAAAGGAAGGGAGGCAGAAGGATTTCTTTAAGGTTTAAGATACTCTTCGATACATTATCAGTTTTCCTAGTAAACTGTTCACATACTAATCAGAGTTTAGAAGGGTTTGATAAAATGTAGTGATGGAGAGAGATTTCTGAGTCTTGGTTTAGCAGTGTCTAATGTGGTCACGTAGAGAAATTGATTTTCTTCAGAAATTAATTAATTTTTCATATCGCCCTAAGCTGCAGTTAAAAAGAGTGCATACTTGTCTGTTTTTTCCAGAAATATTGCCTAATCATATTAATACCATTGCCCCAAGGATGAAAAGATAATTGTACAAATGCATTTGGAAATATGTATCACTGAGTATTTATGATTAAATTATGCAAATGACCCAGCTCTCATCCTTTCCAGACCCAGATTGTCTAATTAGGATTGATATGCTGAATAGATGTTCCAGAATTTGAATACAAGCATGTCCAAGGAGCAGAAAATTGGAAATGACAAGGCTGAAATCCAAAGAAAAGTGTCTTTCCTTTTTATACTTTGTTAATGTGCTGTTAGCAGTTGAGTACTTTTTTCCCCTCCCTTTGGCTATTTTGTGGCTCACATGTCCTTATTAGAAATGAGTATGCAAAACGAATTGAACTTTAGCAAATAACATTTCATTGCTGTTTGGTGCTTATTTAAAAATAAAAAATCCGTCCTTCCAAGAGCATTACTAAGTAAGTTTCTTCAGACAATGTAAAGTTGTCCTTAACTTGGTAACTTTTTTTAACTTCTTCTGAGTTGGTAGAAACTCAGAGGAAACAACGGTGTTTTGTAAGTTAAATCTCTATCACTACTATTTGAAAGAAACTGTTAAAGCAACAGTTCAGACTAGGAGAGGGGGGATGAGGGTGGCAGGGGAGAAGCAGCACTTAAAATGTAACAGTGTTTGAATTAGAGGCCCTCAGCAGGCATTCTCCCTCATTGATTACATTCATTCATCTTAGATGGAAGGGTGGTAGTGGAGTTAGGAAGGGACTGAAGTGTCAGGACTCCAGCCTTTGTTAAGCAGCGGGTAGTCACTACCTCTCAACTCGGCTGGCTCCTGCTTCCCATCTGCAGGATGATGGATTGCTATGTTTAATACATTTCAGCTTTTGTCTGTCATAGTGTGGACAGACAGTACTATCAGTGATTTCAACAGTGATTAGGGAACCGTTTCAAACTACTCCTATTGGCCAGACAGCTTCCAGGAATGTCTGATGAAACCTACTCAGTGGCACCCTCCCCATGTAAATGTGTGGTTTAACTGCAGAGATGGCACACTCACTGCTTAAACCAACACAGAAACCCACTGAGAATCAGGACACTGTATTTCCATTTTACAATCATATTGCACAGGACAATATGAAAGACGTTTTGGTTCTCTAACCTAAAATATGCATCCCAAGTAGTCCCAAAGTAAAGATGAACTTGTGTTCTTTACGGTAGCAACAAATCTTTAATGTAATCTATAGCATAGACTATGATGTCGGTTGTTAATTTGCTCATCAACACTGAGATGTTTGGCTGTTGGAAGGGTAGGATGTGAGGGCTGTGGTGACAGAATAAGACATGAGGTAGCATGTACTAGATTAGGATTTACTGAGTTGTGGGTACTTTGCGGTTCAGGAGTCCAAAGGGTGAATGATTTCAACAACCAGAAAGCCACTATATAGTACCTCAGTATGCTCCCTGGAGTGTCTTATTCTATTTATAAAACTGATGATAAGAAAATACAGTTATCTAAAGGGAAAGAAACTATTTTTGTAAACCGCTACTGACAGAGGCAAAGTTTCCTTTAAAGAATGGACTAGGGGAGATGTTTGATGCATCAATTACGCTACACCAAATTAAGCCTACAACCCATATCAAAGTGCTTGGGTTCAAGTCCCAGCTATCTGCATACCTTTCTTTTCCTTTCATTTCTTTTCTCGTCTCTTCTTTTCTTTTCTCTTATCTCCTCTCCTCTCTTCCCTTCTCCTTCCTTCCTGTTTGAAAGACTTACAGAGATGGAGGGAAGAAGAGAGCAAGAGAGAGGGAGAGAGAGAAAGAACATCTCCAGTCCACTGCTGTATTTCTCACAGGGTTGGGCCAGTCTGATGCCAGAATCCAGGAGTTTCAGCTGGGTCTCCCACATGTGTGGCTGGGGTCCCAACTCTTGGGTCATCTTTTGCATTTTTTCCATGCCATAATTAGGCAGTTGGATAGAAAGTGGAGTAGCCGGGTCTTGAACTGGTACCTGTATGTGATGCTGCCATCGCATGCAGCAGCTTTACCTACTGTGCAGCAGCTCCAGGGACTGGTTCCACTTCTGATTCCAAATTTCTACTTCTGTGCATCCTTAGAGGCAGCAGGTTGATAGCTCAAGCAGTTGAGTCAGTACAAATTAAGTGGAACACTCAGATTGAGTTTTGGGTACTAGCTTTTGTTTAACCTAGCCTCAGCTTTCTGCAGATACTTGGGGAGTGAGTCAGTGAATGGGAGACCCCTATCTCCTTGTGTTCGGTCTGTTTCTTTCTCAAGCGATTTTTTTTTAATTTAATGGGTGAAATTAAAGGAATGATACTAATAATAAATCATTATTTAGCAATTATAATTTAATATAATATGAAGTCAGTTGTAATTTAAATCACATTACAGGTTGAGTTTTCCTCATCTGAAATATTTAGAACCAGAAGTGTTTCAGATTTTGTTGTTTTTCAGATTATGGATATTTGCATGGATGTTATCAAGTGAGCATTCCTAATTGAATAATCCAAGACCGAAAGTGCTCTGAAGTCTGAAATTTGAGCATCTTACTCAAATCTGTATGTACATAAAGTTTAAGCTTTCTTAGCAAGCAAGTAACTGTCAAAATGGCAATCCAGGCAAAATTTTGAAATAAAAACCCTAAATCAGATGAAGCCACTTTTACTTAATCTCACTAAAGGACATTGAAGAAATAGTTTTAGTAGTGGACAGTACAAGACTTAAGTGAGTGAGGCTCCAGATACCACAATGTACTTCCTCTTAGTTATTTGGTTCAGATGTTGTGAGTTTTTTACTTTAGGTCTTTTCAGTAAGCATTTGAGCTCTCAAATAAATGAGAGTGAAAATACAGTCACACACATCACACCAGATGTGCACGTGCACACGCACACACACATTTGTTTACATCATAATTCTACAACTAAGCTAATTGCCATTTGGCTAATGCTGATTTGATAATAAGGACAAGTGGTTCTGTATTTCCTACTAGACCTACTACAATAGTCATGTATTTCACAAATTACCTAGTTTTTTCAAAGTTAATGAAAGAAGCTTCAGTTTAGAAGCTGCATTCATTTAAAAATTCTAAAGGGGTAAATTTTCAGAAAAAAAAAGCATTCATGTGTATTTTTGGGTAGAAATTGTGTAACTGGAGAAGTATACTTGGATTTTTTTTTCAGTTATTCACAAGTAATATAGCAAATGTGATCAACTAGCATATTATCCCTCCACATTTTTGTAATATATCATCATTCGACATATGTCAACCCTTTAGTAAACTGGTAATCACTTGTTGCCTTCATGCTGATGCGTAGGGGTTGACAGGGAAGTGGCATGGCATTTATTCTAAAGACAGATAAGCTGTATGGAGAAAAGCTGTAACAGTTTGTGTCTCATGAAATCACAGTAATGTGAGGAATTTCTATCAATTTAAGAATGTATGTAACTCAGGCCATTGGAATTGAAATTTCTCTTGTTGAGTGGACTGAGTAGAAGGGCAAGGAGGCATTTGAGAAATATTCTGTTGTAAAGTAGAAATAACTCATGGAGTGGTCATAAAATAACTGTAAGATTCCTTCCCCTAGTTGTTAATAAAACTTAAGTTGATACCCAAAAGTCAGAGAACTAGCTTATAAGAACTGGCATGAGGATAGACCATACCAAGATAAAAGAAATATTTATACCAGGTAAAGACAGTAGACCCCCTTAGAGCCTACAACAAGTTATGACAAATATGAATGCCAGGCAGATTAGAGAATATGTTTTGTCCATATATGAACCTGTTTGAGCTATTTAAAATTGAATATTGTGCAACAGTGATAGTGTACCAAGTGTGTGTGTGTATGTGTACACAAGTCTACCTGCACACTGCCAGTTGCTAACCATTTTTGCACACTTTGCTACTCTTATATTTAGTTAAAACCCATAATCACAAACCAATATAAATCATTTGTCTTGCTGTGATTAAATGAAGTAAAACTGTTTTAGGAACCAAATGAATGAGCTTCTCATGAAGTTAAATGAAGAAGTTTTCTGTTCAGACATGTAGGGAGTGAAGCAATATCAGAATCCTCCTTAATCTAATCCAACTAGTTCTAACTCCTGTATTGACATAGGGGCTTCCATATGTATATACAGGAGTTCTCTTCTGTTGGTGTTTGATAGGATCCATACATTAGGGGAAATGGAGAGTTAGAGCAGTGAGTTCAACTTCTTATTTTGTAGTAGCTTCCTGTAATGATTCCATTTCTAATGAGGTGAGTTACTACTGCATGAAAAAGGAGAAAAAAGGGTTTTTTTGCTATCGTAGCTAATAAATCACATTGCCTGCCTGGGTGATCAGATCAATTGTGCATAAATCAGTGCTGTGGAGTCTTAAAATAAGATTCTACCAAGACCAACAGATCCAGTGACTTCTGAAGGCAGGATCTCTTACCCATGATACACTGAATGGGAATTGACAATATTAAGGCTCTTACATGCTGTCAAAGTTGAAATGAATGTTTTCAGATTGCAAAGAGATAGTAGCTCTGACATCTAAAATAGTTGTGACTATCGAATGAAATATCTTTGTCTCTTCTAGTTCTCTAAGTTAGGTTAGGAAGAATATTTAAATCTCATTATATGTGAGTTTTTAAAGCAGCAGCAGTAAGTATTTTAAATAGTTGCTACCCACAAAAATGTTATTTCAAAGGATTTTTTTTTCATTAGTTTCAAAAGGGAAGCATTTTATTGTCACAGGAGTTGTAGATCTGTGATTTGCTAATGTATCATAGTCATTGGGAAGTGTCAGAGTGCTGGGTTTCAGGTTCCAATTATGTCAACGATACTAGATAGCAATAGTATGAGCGATACTAGAATAGTCAACCCAAATTCTCAAACATAAAGTGGGGACAATGCAGATCACTTCTGTTTATTCCAAAAGATCGTTGTGAGGACAGGAATGTGATAATTGTTATTTGAAAGTGTTTCCAAAATTGTGAGGTGTTGTTCACGAGTTGTTACCTGTTTAGAATTCCCAGTTGAATTTTTAAAACTACTTTAACCAGAATAGTTCACAAAGCCTAAAGACAAATCTATTTTGGTTGTGACAGTCACACTTTATTCTTCTTTCTAAGGACATTCCAGGTAAATCATGGCAATTGAAAAGCTATAATTATGAAAAACTTACAAAGTCTTTAAAGATTGCTTATTCTCATTTTTTTTTCCTGAAGGACAGAGAGACAGAGTCAGAAAGATGGAAAATTATCTGCTGGATTACTCCCCAAATGTCTGAGACAGCAGAGGCTAGCCCAGGTGGAAGCCGGGAGTCAGGAACTTCAAATCAGGAGGTCTCTGATTTGAGGGACTGGGACCTGAGTCCTTGAGCCATCATCTGTTGCCTCCGAGGCCGAGTATCAGCAGAAGCTAAGTCAGAAGTACAGTAGTCAGAACTTGAACCATACACTTTGATGCACCGTTCCAGAATCCCAAGTGGTGACTTAAGGCATGTGCCTTATTCTGTAAGGTCCTTTATACATACAACATTTACTACAATATTTTTAACCTTGACTTTGAAGGATATTTTGAATAATAGGTTAGCATGGTTAAATCTGAGAAGCAATGTAAGGATAAAATATAATCTTAGTAGATATAAGAAAAATAATATTTCATTGGGGACAGTGGCTTTAACAACTGTAATAATTATCATGCAGTTTTATGTGACAGCAGGAAGTCATGTAAGAATCGAAATTAGGCAATGTTGAATCTTTGATAAAACTCTCTTAAGTTGGCTACAGCAATCTATGATGGCTAAATCCTCAATATTTTCTGAATGATTCTCTACAAAGCATCTCAAAATTACCTAAAGTGATTATTTTCTGTAATATTCTCTGTTGTTTTGAAAATAAATTTAGGAGAGGTGTCCAAGCATCTTAATATAAAATTTGGTGTCTCTCAAATGCTTTGTAAACTTATCAATATAATATGATTTGTTCCCCATAGCAGACTACTATTGTTCTGTTTTTGTCCATAGATTTATTACAATGTCTTGACATTTTTACAAATTATATAATACACATTGCTTCTCCCTTGTTATACTGTGAAATTTAGTAGGCTGTTGAAATTAGATCTGATTGATTTTCTCCTTGGCATTTGTCTACAAAAGCATCTCATTGCTAGAATTCACCAGAGGAGAAATCCAGGTGGATTTCTTTTGTTCCATTCTCCTTTTTGTATTGCAAATTCTGAAATATTTGTCATCAGCTTCTAAGAGTTTTGAAAGTAGCCGTAAGGATGTTTAGTAATAGAGGATGGTCTGGCAATTTTTCAAACTCACGAATACATTTTATAACTTCAATGAATTTAATTTCTCATGATTAATAACTGTTTTCCTTGGATTTTTTTCTAAAATGTTATCTTACATCTATTTTAGTTACACCATGTGCTTTCTGGCAAATGATAGACACTCATTCCAAGCATAATTGACTTCCTCGTGGAGACTTTGTCTGCATATTATTGCATTATGTTAAAATATTCTTCTGAGACTATTAATTATGGAGCATTTTGTCATCACCAAGATATTAAAGCATCCATAGAAATAAATATGTATATATGTAAACAAAAGCGTGTTTAAAATTACTTCTTAGCTGTGTTATTCCATATTAGTAATTCCTGAATGCATTACATATTCCAGTAATTTAAGCACAGGTATTTAAACTTTATGTATGTTCATACATGCATGATTTATGGGGGGTAAGTTTTGTCTCTATTTCAGTGATTATTGAGATTTATTTGTCATTTTAAGAATCAACAAATGCACACATTTTGAACTTTCTACACATTGAAATTGAGTGGTCAAATCTACAGTGACAGTGTATGCACTTGTGGTTTGATAATTACATGCTACTAGTTTTAGTGTTTCATATTTCCTGGGAATGATCATGTTTTAGGCATGTGGTTGCTTCTCTCCGTTGCAGCCTTAAGCAGCGAGTTTTAAGTGCTTTAATAGATAAAGGCATTGAGGATTAGAAAAGTTAATTAATCTGTCAAGGTTACAGATCTAGTACAATGCACCTGGAAGTTCATTCTAAAATTTATGTTTCCTGTTATATTGTTCTATACAAAATAATCCTTCACCAGTAACTGTAATCTAGATTATGATTAGAATTATTCAGTGTGTGTTCTATATGTCGTGAATTCAAGTGTAAGAAATAATTTTTTTAACCAGGCTAATTATTATGCATAATAATAATTTACTAGCTCTAGGAGAAAACATTGTTTATAGTTCTAACGTTGTTAGAAACACTTTTACAATAAAAATGTAGAGCAAGCCAGTATAATTTATTTATTCCTGCAAAATACAGAAGTGACATTATTTAATATCCATTAGCATTGTAGATTAACTCTCATTGTCCCTTTAATGATCTATTGTTCTTCTAAATATAAAATATATTCTCTTCTTTTGTTTTTATTCCTTAAATCTTGTTCCAGTGTATTTCAAAACGTCTGAAATTCATTGTCATGTAGGGAATCTCACTACATGTGAAACCATATAGATTAATGTGATAGCTTGCTCATTAGGTAAAATGTAAAATAATTGCAGTTTCAGGTTATTAACAATTCCATTCATTTGGATCAGTTGTTACCAATGTGTGGTACTATAAAGTAATGCACAGGAACGATTGGATTATTATTAATTATAATTTTAACCATTTCTTGACAGATTCTGATTCATCTTCCATATCTGTTTCACAATTCTATGTCAGAGAAAGCCAGTCTTATCACTGAAATCTTAAATTCCCACTAAATATATGTTGGATTTTTTTTTTTTTGGTAAAGATTTATTAGAAAGGGCCCGGCATGGTAGCCTATTGGCTTAAGTCCTTGCCTTGCATGCAACAGTATTCCATATGGGCTCCAGTTCATATCCCGGCGGCTCCACTTCCCATCCAGCTCCCTGCTTGTGCCTGGAAAAGCATTTGAAGATGGGCCAAGGCTTTGGGACCTTGGAGGCACAGAATATCTTGGCTTTGGGTCAGCTCAGTTCTGGCCATTGGGGCGTAAATCAGTGGACAGAAGATCTCTATTTCTGTAAATCTGATTTTCCAATAAAAATAATAAATAAATTTAAAAAATATTAGGCAGAGTTACAGAGAAGAAGAGCGACAAAGGGTGGGAGAAAGAATTTTCTGGCTGCTGATTCCTATAAAGATAGCTTCAGTAGTCAAATCTAAGCCTGTCCAATCAGGAGCAAGGAACTTTATCCTGCTTACGTTAGTGACGGGACCTGAACACTTGGACCATCTTCCACTGCTTTCACAGGCACAATAGCAGGGAACTGGATTGGTCAGCCCCAGTGTAATTTATTTTTTAAAGCTGTAAGAAAAATTGTTCCTGCACATGCATTGTAGATAGATTTGTGGGTTTGAAGAGAAGCTTCTTGCTAGTTTTTAATTGAGATAAACATGAAAATCTTGGAGTGGGTCTGTTTTTGTCACAAAATGTTCTTTGAAATTGGCTTCATCATCCCATAACCATGATCCACCTTGGATTCATCTTTTTTGTCCGAATGGTTTACTACTACCCTTGACGTCTTTGGATTTTCATTATTATTATTTATTCTCGACAGCAGTGAATGTACTTTTGTATTTTTTGTGTATCTACATTCCTTATAAAGAATATGTTTACTATATCAGCATGTTTCTGGTGGGTAAGTAAGTCCTTACTTCACTTATCTTTGAGAACACACTTACATGTGGGAAATATGAATGTGTTTTTCACTAAGTTGATTATTATGTAGGAGAAGTAATGGAACACCTCTTCCGGGATGTAGAGTTAAGGTAAGGGGCTAATGGTAATACAGTTCTTTTTTTTCTTAGGCTTTTTTGTTACATTTCATTAAAATCTCATGAAAATTAATGGCAAAAAATCATGTGTGAGTGCGAAGACCAAACGAGTATCATTTGTCACTAAATTTAGGGTGACATTAGATGAGGACTGCTGCATTTTTTCTGATGTTTTGCTCGATCACATCTGAAGGTGGAGAGAGTGAATGCTCCCTGATGCCTCTAATCTTCTTGTTTTCAGTTTTGATTGAATGCTGTCATTAATTAATTCCATGAATTTTTTGTTGTCACTCTCCTATACCTGCCTTAATGGCCTATCAAGAATTATTCCCATTATTTACTAACAACCTTATGTCTTTTAAACTAAGAATGTTACGTGGAATTAACTAAATGAATAGAAACCTCAGTAGTCATGGCTTGATATAACTTTAAGCACACCAGAATAGGACAGCTTTATATTCTACTGGTGTATATTTTTGGGAATCTCAATCATTTGTTTCTTCCTTTCTTGGGCGTCTTCTTTCCAGCAGGCCATGAGACCACCTGGGAGTGAGGTGACAGTGTTCTTCTGCAGCAGAAACACTGGAGACAAACTGGTGGTGAGAGATGTCTGTTTATTTGAGAGAAGTCACACGCTTATATAGGGTAGGAAAAGGGGGCAAGCAGAAGGGTGGTCCTGATAGTACTTCCACCCAACAAAGACATTGTGACTGGCTCATAGATACGTCTATCTCTTTGGACCCTCCAATGATGTTAAAGATGAAGCACAGGAAGCTATGTCTCAGGGCAAACCCCTTACTGGTTCAAAAGTAGGATGACTTTGTAGAGTTGTTTACTAAGGAAGTCCTAGCACAGTTTGTTAAAGAGGCAGAGAAGAGAGACTGAAGTGCAGCCCATTGCTCTTGCTTCATGCCCAGTGAACAGGCCATGTTAGGGTCTCCGTTAGCTGAGACTGCTTTCAGGGGTGCCCTTGGGGACACAGTGTACCATGTGCCCACGGCTTCCCACTTGGGTTAGGCAAGCAGAGATCCAGGGGCGATCTCCCAAATCCCATTGTACTTTTCAGGTCTAAGATTTAGGTAAGAGACCCTTCTGTGGAAAAACTGGAGTACTGAAGAAAATGGTATCATTTTCAGTTTCTCTGGAAACTTCTGTCTTTATGGAATAGCTTTAGATGACTTTGACCTTTTTTCTCCTAAAATTTTTGCTTTTTTGCATTTATTGCTTCCACAGAGCAATGATCTCATAGTGGTTTGCCAATGGTATAGTTATTTAAATGTTCATAAGAATTAACTGTACCTAATGTAGGAAATGGATAAACCTGCCTATAACTTTCACCATAAATCTGTTTTCTTAAATGTCCGTGATACAGTTCATGGTTGATGTGCTTTCCACTCGTTCAGTATAATACTTGAATTACAACAAAGGGCATTGGAAATGAGTCTCTGTATATAATGGGTATCTTCACTTGAATGTGTCTGATAATCAAGAAAGTGTTCTTCAATAGATGTAAACTTCATTGTAGGCAAAGAAAGAAAAAGGAAAGGGAGAGAAAGGGCGAGATAAAGTCAGAGAGAGAGACCTACGGGGAAGCAGGAAAAAGATCTTCCCTTTTCCAGTTCATTCCACAAATGACTGAAACATTTGTAGCTGGGCCATTATGAAGTCAGGAACCTGGAACTTCATCCCGGTATCCCATATTGGCAATAGGAAAACTACTATTTGAGCCATAAGTGACTATCTCCCAGATAGCCCATTATTGGGAAACTGGAATAAAAAAAGAGCCAGTGCTTGAAACTAAGCATTTTGATGTGGGAAGTGGTTTTCCCAAGCAATGTCTTAATTACTTCACCAAATGCCCATCCTAGAATTTTTTTTCCTATGTTGACGTCAATGTTATCTTTTTGTGTACTTATACTTTATGCCAGGTGCTAATCTGAGTGCGTTTTTAAAGTCTCATTT
Organism: Ochotona princeps; assembly: GCF_030435755.1. Classification (NCBI taxonomy): domain Eukaryota; kingdom Metazoa; phylum Chordata; class Mammalia; order Lagomorpha; family Ochotonidae; genus Ochotona; species Ochotona princeps. Next base: position 29,276,030 of record NC_080843.1, read on the forward strand.
AACCCTAACATTATTTCTGTCTCCATTTTACAGAGTACTCAATTGCAAAGAAGTTAAGTAAATTAAAAAAAAAAAACAACATGTAAGTTAACTAAATTACCTTTGGTAATAGGGATCATTTGAACTTTCTGACTCCAAATTGTATATTTTTTTAAAGGAGTTATTTAAGATGCATAGTGGCTAAGCGTGTGGGAGAGCAGACAGAACTCTTCAGTCTACTGGTTCATTCCTCAAATGTCCACAAAGGCCAGATGTGGGATATGTGGAAGTCAGGAACCATGACCTCCATCCTGGTCTCACATGAATGGCGGGTGCCCAACTATTTGGGCCATGTTCTGCTGGCTTCTAAGGCTCATAAGCAAGAAGTTGTATTGGAAACAAAATACTCTAGCTCGAATTAGCTCTTGAAGATAGCATGCTGACATCATGAGAGGCTATTTAATCCACTGTGTCACAAAAGCAGCTGCCCAGAATGTATTCTCTTTATTATTTATGTATAAAGAGTGTGATTTGTTTATGTACTTATTTATTTGTTACCAAATAAAACATTTAAAAATAATCATTTTAGACAAAAAAGACTGACAGAGAGAAAGAGAGGGAGAGAGAGTGAGCTCCCATTCACTGATTCACTTCCCAAGAGCCTACAACAGCCTGAAGCAGGTTGATGCTAGCAGTTGAGGTCTCTTTCAAGGGTAGCATGGTTTTAACAACCTGAACCATCACCTGCTGCTTCCTAGGCTCTGCAGAATTAGGACAATGGAATGCAAACAGAACTAGAACTCAAATCCGAGTACTCCAGGACGTGATTTGGGTGTTCTAATCAATAGGCCAAATGCCTATTCCCAAAATGAAAGTTTGAAATTCCATTTTCATAGATTTTTTTAAGGACCCTAATACGGCTGAAAATGGTTTTTATAATACATTTGAGCTTCATTTATCTCATTGCTCATTCAGGGAGACTAGTACGTAATCACTAAGATGGGGATTTGAAAGGAGATTGAATTATTAAAATTAAATGAGATGGTGTTTGTGATATTATAAAGGAGTGCTTTCCCCCATTTTCCAGGATGTATGTGGGAAGGAGGAGCCCAGAATTACAACTTACTGTCGGTCAGCAGAAAAGTCATGGTGCCCACTTCCTGGCAGAAGTTCTGCAGTGAACTTAATCTGTAGTGTAGCTTTTCCCTCATTCTAGACTCTCCAGTCCTAGGCAGTAGCGTGTCTATCTCCAGTGTCACAAACAGCTGTGGTTGTTTAATTGAGACAGTCAGCATCGAGAACAGATTCAAGGCTGGCAGTTGTAACTAAATTTAATTTTCACCTACATTTCACAGTTTATTCTTGGTGAGAAGTGCTTCTATGCGAGCATCCTTCTCATGGCCTCAGAAAAATGGGCATATCCAGTCTGCAACAAAGAGCTTTAATCTAGAGGTTTTGCTAGAGGTACAAGTATATCAGGACTTTATTCCCTGCTAGAAAATAGACAGTGTTTTTAGGAAGTTCTTTTCTGAGTTGCTACATAACACATATACATGTTAAATTACTATATTAATACTATCAGCAACCTTGGGAAGAAAACACTGCAATAAAAGAAAGACCGGCTTAGCATATAATAAACAAATTGGTTTAAGATTTCCAAACGTTTTCTAATTAAAACCTTGTGACTTCATGGACTTTATATAATTTGAGTTTAGGAAGATGTTTGGCTCTCAGGAAAATGTAGGTCTCCCATAGGAAGGGCAGGCTTCCTTTATACATACAATAAAATACTTCCTTGAGCTTGTAAAGCATCAGTATCAGCAGAGTCCATGTATAGAAGAAGAAATTTTCTCATGTTTTCCCTTAGCTTTGTCATTGCCTTTTCTTTTTTGGAAGAAGGAAGGAGGGGTGATGAACTCTTTATGCAGGTATATAAATCAGATGTATATTGATACCCATGTTAAAGTACACAAATAGTAAGAAAATTAAAATAAGATTTATCTGCTCAGATACTGACACGACTTTAACTGTTATAGTGTTCTTTTCTTGCCATATTTTACCAGTTGTGTTCATTCTGCGCTTGCATTATTCTTGCACCTAATTTTAAAGTATTAGAAAATGATACATCTACGCTAGTGAATTTGTAGTTGCTGAAGTGAAGCCAAAATACGCAGGCAAACATGTGAAGATTTAGAATGATAGGGTAAAAACTAGAAAAAGTTGTGTTTTCAGGGATTGTAAGTTGGTCTGAGTGGGTTTTAAGATTGGGTTGGAAATGTAGGCATTGGCAAGCTTGGCAAGGGTCCTAAAGGACACAATAAAGTAATTTAAATTTTATTTTGTGGGTAAAAGAGATTTTTTTTCCTATTAGAAGATTTTTGGTTAGAAGTGTGATATGATTGGATGTGAGCTTTATATTTTAAAGATTTATTTATTTTGGAAAGCAGAGTGACACAGAGAGAGGGAGAAAGAAACATGAAGAGGGAGAGATGGATAGATCACTTGATTACTCCATCAAGATTCAGGAGCTTCATGAGTTTCCTCTGTGAGTGACAGAAACCCAGATAGCCTGTGATCACCTCTTGCCTTCCCAGGCACATTAGCAAGAAGCTGGATCAGAAGCAGAGCAGCCTGGAGTTGAACTGGTACTCCGGAAAGAAATGCAGGCATCCCAGGCTGCTTCCTAACTTATTGTGTACACCACAGTTCTTGCCCAAGATGTATGATTTAGAAACATAACTTTGTGCCCCTCAGAGTATTGAGTTGGAAGCATTTAAACTAGAGATTATTACAATAATCCTGTTTAAAAAAAAAGGTAAGGGCTTTAGTATAGGAGAGCCCTCCAAGGGATTGAGGGAGGAAACAAAATTAATTAATCTAAAATGAAATATCTGAATGAGATGCCTGGGGAAGAGAAATATTTTGAGATCAATAATTCCTTTTGGCAGGAAATATTGTCACTTTCAACACTGATAGGAGATGAAAGTTTTGGTGAGAAATAATGAGTGATATGAAACAGAATTCTGCCATTTCCTGGTTCATTCTTCAGATATTCACAGTTGTCAAGGGTAGGTCAAGTCCTAGTGCAGACTGAGTAACTCAGACCATGTTTTACCTGCAGGTGTCAGGACCCAAGTGACTTGGCAATCTCTTGCTGCCTCCCAAGGTGTCCAGCACATAAAGCTGGAAACAGCATCCAGAGCCAGGGATGATTCACATGTGGGACATGAGGGTTAATTGCTAGGTGCACTGCCCACTATGGGAAGTAATTCCATTTAGAAGACTTTAAGCTGGAGATACCGTCTTGATAATATTGCAAACACCTGAAATTCCTGGAAAAGTCAAAATATGGTCTTTGGCTTTAGGTGTGAATGTTTAATGTTTAATGTTTGAAGTGGGAGCTGTAGGTGGTAGTCGCAAAATAATGAATAGGGCTTTTGGGCAGATTTCAAAGTTAACACATGAACTGAAAATATTTTAGTAATTCAATTTTTGAAATTTAAAAAAATCAGTCTGTTCTCTCTGGCTTGTGTTTCCTCACAGCTTTTTTGAAAATTACATAACAACTTCTATAACAGAAATATTCTCAGGTCAAACATAACTTTTCTAATATGAATTATTCAAAGTTAAATGGAAGTCAAATACAGACCTGCAGAGAAAAGAGCTAGTGTTTCCTGCTGCTGAGTCATGATTGTGACTCCTAGAAATACCTTTATTGTGTTTGACTCCAAACTTGGGATAATAACTTGTGTCAAAAGATGAGAATATTCAGTAAAAGAGTTTGAAAAATACCATTGAATGAAAATGAAAAGCTGTGTTAACAGAGTTCACCTTAAACTCTAAGCTGACCTTTCAGTAGCAAAGCTGCTGAGGACCACAGAGGTCAGCTCCAGGGAAGGCAGAGAGAGAATGAGTTTGCAGAATGTGTTTGTGAGTTGGCCCTGGTTGATTTAATCCAATGCTAGTTAGTAGGGCAAGTGTATAAAGCTCTGCCTTTAAAATCAGCGAGACAACAAGAAAAAGAAAAACGCAAATCATGGTAAAATTGAAAAAGTCAGAGAGCGGGATTGGGTATAAATCAGTCTCAACCTTAATCAACTAAAATTGCCTCAAAATTATTTTATAACCCCACACTGTGACACCAAATAGCTTGTAAATAATTCCACACATCACTTTGGGGAACATGATTCTTTTAGCAGATTGATATGGGCATTTGGTTTCACCTTATTCTCATATTGGTGAATATATTTAGCATTTTTGATTCTCAGTGATTATGCAGAATAAGGAATAGTTTCACTAAATTGGTTAACTTGTGTGTGCACAGAATGTGTTTATGAAATAAAATAACATGATCCGCAGAGTTGTCACATTTTTGTCTGCTGGAAAATAATGCATTTTTCCCATTGAACATCTTTTTACTAAAACTCTTGTATTAATGTGGTTCCTTAATACTTCACAAACAGAATTCCATATGCACACATTAAAACACTTATCAATCCTCTATTAACGGAAGTCCCGTACAATCTTAAGAATCTATCATTTTGTATTTCTTTTTTTTGCATTTGTATTTGTCATGTCTGTTCACTAACAATTAGATAGCAACATGATTTTGTAGTTTAAGTTATTCTAGCCTTTTGATAGTGGATACTTCCTAGCCTTTAGATCTCTTCTATCTGACATTGTCCCTTTATTCCAGTAAAGTAACTTTGGCTTTACTGGAGTAGTGTATGCAAATATTGCTAATGTCCAAGGATTACAAATGTAGACTGTCTATACTTTTCACTTTCTGGAAGAAGTAACGATAATTGACATTTTAATTACCCAACTTTCCAGTTTATACTCTTGTCATGTCACTTCAGTAAAGAACTGATTTTAAAGACAATACTTTACAACCTAAGCAGCAATGCACTTGATCTATATGTGTAAATGTAACAGTTGTTCAACCACTGAGGTTGATGAAATCTAGCAGTTATTTGGTAGTAACTACTGAAAAATTTCAAGAAAACAAATGTTTACATATTATCATATGGGTAATATAAAATGACTTAATGCATACAGAATCAACTTAAAATAGGTGCTAAATGAGGAAATATATACTAAATATTAGCTTAAATTTCTCACTAGAAGATTATGTTCATTTTGCTCTTAGTATTTTCTTATTTGAAGTTATTATTACTCTCCCTTTTGTACAACAATTAGGAAACTTGCAATAATGTGTGTGTGTGTGTGTGTGTGTGTGTTTATGAATGAGTTCTGTGTATTTAGTGATGCAAAAGTATCTTTTTCTTCATCCAGTGCTTACATGGCATACATCTAACATGTGCCAGGCGTTTCCACCAAATGTTTTGGATGCACCAATTAATTTAACAGGCAAAAATCCCTATATTCATTTCAGCAATGGTTGGAGATGAAAAATAAAACAAATAATAAATAATTAGAATAATAAGTAAGGCCAAGAACAACGTTTTAAAGTAATAAACATTGTGAGAGTATGTCGTGGTAAGTGAGGTTATGGTATGTGCAGTGAAACTGTTGAATTCTTGAATATAGTGAACAAAATGAGGCCTACTTTATTACAAATACTACATTTGTGTCAACACTTAAAGGACGTATTTAGAGCCAAATAGTGTTTTAACCAAGTTTATTTCTCTGCACTTTCTCTGGCTGATTTTCGTTTTAGTAGAAGGACTTAGCAACAGTGGTTAGAGACAATGCAATAAAGCTCTTCACTATGTACCATTAGAAAGGGATTAAAATTTGCTTTTATTCTAAGGGACAAGTTCACACTATACTTCAGATAAAAACCTGATTTTAGTTTTTGTCTCCACCACTCATTGGCTCCAGGTTTTTAGGCAGTTCCTTTAAAGTTTCATGCTTCAGTTTACTCTATTTTAAAAGGGAGAAAATAAAACTTGCATTTTATAAATGAAATCATGCCTGTTAAACACCTAGCACAATGTTTGATATAACATGAAATACATACTACAACCATTAAATTTTTGTTTAGTATTTTAGGCTTGTAGAATTTCTCAGTCTGCCAACTAGCTTCTTTTCTAAAGAGAGACCACCTAGTATATAGAATATTTGATAATGATACATTGCTTTCAATATAGTGAAAAGCATAAGATATGTGATTTGGAAAACTGCCTATATTTCTTGCTAGGCAAGATTTAGGTGAGACAAGGTAAGATTATCACCAATGCTCAAATCTAGATAACCATGATAAACTTTGTATTCATAATTCTGTCTTTGTTTTTAGTATCACAGAAGAAGTATGTCATTTTCTGAAATAGCTAAATATACTCTGGTGATTGCCATTCACCTGGCTCTGATATATTAATATCTGAAATATAAAAGAAGACTTATAGTTCTGGATTATTTCAAAACATGGAAATTTTATAAGACTATTAGAAAATTAGTCTTATATACTTTAATGTGAACCTTATTGTGATACTTTATTTGCTAAAATGATTGAATTTGATCTTATTTTCTGTTCCTTTTGGATGATATTAGGCAGGGTAATAATAAAGATTTTAGGCCAAACTTGGACATACTTGAGAATAAACTAAGCACTACTGATAATCATGTGGAGAGAGCAGGTGTAAATTAGGACTATGACAAGCAGGGTCATATAGGCATGGGCTGTAGACCAGTTTTTTTTCCCCACCAGTACATAGAATATCTAGTCAGTACCTTAGGAACGAGCACTGTCTAAAAAGTATGAGATAATTGTTACCGCAGGGATAATTTGAGGAAACAAAACAAAATTACCTGTCTTGGAGTGAGGCCAGGAAAACAGAGTTCTTGCCCTGTTTTTTTTTTTTTTTTAATTTTCCTTTTAATAAGCATTATAGAGCTTTTCATAAATGAGAGTGATTACAAAATTGATTCAAATTCATTTAAGTTCAGAATTCTCCATCCAACATTTTTTCTTTATCGCCTTCAAGTTGTTCTGTTGTTTGTTGCATTTCTACACATCTCAGGAAACAAGCCTCTATTTGCCTTGGCAGGTTCTGGTATCTTATTCATGAACTGTACAGGCCTGTTTCTTTTCTAGTAGACTGGTAGTTACGACTTTCAGATATTTGTCTTTGGTCTGTTTTGCTCCTATTATGACTGTCTGAGCCAACATTTCCATAGTTTTTGCCATGGTTTTCAACAGTACATGTGTAGGAAAAAGCATACATTTTGGTAAAGAGTTGGGAAGAAATGGGAAAAAATTGACATGTTTGCTTTTCTGTCTTCTTATTCTGTTTGCTGTGCAAGTCTGAACTAAGCCTCCACATAAAATTTCTCCCATTGTCCAGGAGGAAAGATAAGAGTGGAAAAAAACTGAGGGAAAGACAATGTGTGAGACTGTCTGACAACTATCCAATATTTTGGCATCTATGTAACTTTTCAAATATATGCTGATTATCTGATCTTTGCGATAAAAACATAAGCAGAATTCCTGTGATTCCAAATGATGATTGCTTCCATTATCATATTAGAATCACACTTTTTTGAAAAAAAAAAACTAAATCCATTTTAAGTGTACATGTAAGAATACTATGCCTTTCAATGTTGAAGTGGGTCCTTTCTTTATAATGTGGGAGAACAGGTCAGATACGGGCTAGAGGGGGAAGTCATGAGGGAAGTCAGTCATTAAACGTGTGTGGAATTATATGCTGAATTCGTCAAGTTCTGACTTCATTCTTGGGACTACTATCTTTTATATAGACAGTGATTTCAGAAATGATGTTCCATTATAGTGGTTCAGAGGTGCTCCTGGGCACAATTGCTCTAGTTGGTAGAAAGTAGGTGGAGGCACTTGTCCAATCACTTTGTATACTATGGGCCTCCTGGGATGGAAAACAAAGCAAGGATAATTTATTTTTGTAGCTGTGTTTCCACTAAAGAGAGAGTTTTCTGTGTTTCTGTGAAGTGCTTACTACTGCAACGCAGTGGTAACTCCCCATGTTAATACATCTCACTTATGCTTTTGTGGGAAGAAAATAGGTAAATGTTTGAAGGATCTTTGAAGCTGGTTTGCTTCATGGATTTTTTTATATGAGAGCCTTCACATTATTCATTTCAGTGCTAATCATGTTTTCCATTCCTGGTACATGTTTTGCTCATAACCTTGTTTTTATATCATAACACTTGCTGTATCAGCACCCATTCTCTTTCCATTGCTCAGTTTTAAACAGCCTCATTATGAAAAATATAGTACTTAAAAACATGGCTCAAATGTGTTTTGCTTCAGCACAAGATAGAGAGATTATTAACAAATGCAATGACTGTTGAAGTAACTTTATCCTAAGGGGTATTTCACTATTTTAATGGATTTTTTTTCCCTTCCATTTTATTAAGAGTCCTTGGAGAAAGTATATGGTAAGTTACCTCCTGGAAACAAAGGAACACTTGACTTAGTTGTTATGACTACCAATTTTGTTAAGTTTAACCATTCTCTGATTATATCAAAATGGCTTTTAATAATTTAAAGATGAGGAACAGTTTAAACTTCAGCTAGTTGTTACTTGATTTAAAAAAATATACTTATTTTCTTTTCTTATCTGAAAGGCAGAGAGACATCCCACATTTGCTTTTTATCTGCAATATCAGAGGTTGGGTAAGAACCAAGTTGGGAGCCTGGAATTCAGTGTGAGTCTCCCATGAGGGAGAAGGGGACACAAGCCATTATCTACTGCTCCCTAGGTGCCAGGATATGCTGTGTAGGAAGTTCAGTAGCTGAGACTTGAAACCAGGCAATTCAGTGCCTGTTTTTTTTTTTCCCCTACAAAATAGGGATTGGGATGTGTTGCATCAAATGCAGTTATTATTGATACTTTTTTCCCCCTGTAGGTTCACAAGGATATGTGTAGCCTATATGGCATGGTGCTGTTGAAGGTCTTGAAGGATTCTTCATTGCTCCCAAAGTTTAGATGACTAAATAGTTTCATAAATGCCAGAACTTGGTTTTGGCATTCATACAAGTTCATATGGAGATTAATTTTATTTTCTTATTTTATTTGAGTCATGGGGGAAGAGAGGGAAGAAGAGGGTAAAAAAGAAAAGAGAAGGAGAGAGCAAGAAAGAAAAAGAGAGAGAGAGAGAGAGAAGAAGAAGAAAGTTCCCCATCATGCTATTTCACTCCCTAACTGCCCTCAAGTAGCTGAGGTTGGGCTGGACTGAAACTGGAGACAAAATTCATCGCAGAACTCCCATGTCAGTAGCAGGGATTCAGCCATGTGACACTTGAGTTACAGGCTCTCAGCATATGCATCTTGGGACTCTGGAATCAGGAACAGAATTGGGACTCAAACCTAGGTGTTCCGAAGTGGGAGGAGGGTGTCCCAAGAGGTGTCTTAGTCCCTATGTAGCAACTGTATCAAATACTGAGCCTCAGAGTTAAGCTCAATTAACATCATTCCCATATGTTCATAAATTTTCTTTTTAGTCTATCAGCACTGTTTTTCTCTATTCCACCTACATATGAAATGATAATGGGTGCAAGTTATGTTTGCAGACATGATCAAATAAATGAAAGTTTATTATATTTATTTTCTACTTTTGCGTAGAAGGTAAACTTCGGGTCCACTATTTTGACTCTTCAGTGCAAAGTACTATCTTGCAGTTCTCAAAAGTTCCTGCTCATGTAAGTCTAAGAAGATTCTAAAGGAAGAGTAACCTTTCTGTCTTCATCTTTTTTAAGACATGTGGGCTTTATTTTCTTACATAAAGGTGGAGAGGCAGAGTTCAGATCATTTTTCTTGATTCCCTTCACTTTCAAAAAAAGAAAACAAATTCCTTATTTGGCATAAATAGGAGATCCTTTAGTCTTAAAATAGCCCATTTTAGTTTGTCTGTTTAGCTTATTCACATGCTAATAATATGAGAATAAACAAAACAAGAGTTAAAATGATTTAGTTGACTCCAACAGCCTAGATATGCCTTCACGAACATTTTTATATTTTCAAAGTGTGGGATAGTGTCTTAATTTGAGAAGCTAAAATGATCAAAGTCTCTAATTTCACCAAGCTTTTCTTCTATCATAAAAGAGTAAGTTGACTTAAATCTAGCTATGGTGTACTTAAGTTTGTTATATATACTTCAGTAATTAAAAAATATCAATCACTGTTTGATAAAACAGAACTAAGTTTTGCTCTTGCACAGAAGCTGCTTTGCAAGAGCCAAAATGATAATTTTTTTTTATCAAAAATCACTTTTAAAATATTTTCTTTATTTACTATTCCCCTATTTTCAACATCAGAAAAATAGCAAAAATACTTTATGTGTTTATTGAAACCCCAGGTGTTTCACTTTTTTTTTTTTTTTTTTACAATTTTTAACATGTTGGAGCCAAATTATTTTGCTATTGGAGAGAACAATACGTCCATTTTAAAAACGAATTGTTGCCTTATTGTTTGTATTCAACAGTAATGTTAACCGTGTAGAGGAAATAAATATTCAATTCTTTTGTCGACAAGAGATCCACTTCATTTATTTCTATTTAGTTGTCTCCTCTTTGTGAGGATTTAGACTAATGAGAAAAATCTTAGAAAGATCCTTTACTGTCTAAACACCAAGTTCGCAAAAGCCTCTCAATAGAAATAACACAAGAAATGCGTTCAAGACAATACATTGCCTGAGAAATTCTTGTGTGCTGACAGCTTTCCAGCAGTGTTGTCACAGCAGGAAGACATCAGTTGAAGAAACAGATAGTGACCTCAAAAAAAGTCTGGTCAGCGGTGTGGACAGGGTTTCACAAGATTATAAATCACCCCAGGGTCGCTCTGTTCCCACCATAAAGAGAGCATGGTCGTTTTATTGTAATCTAATAAGAGATGAGAGCAAAGGACAGCTCCAGTGTGTGTTTGCAAAAAAAAAAAAAAAAAAAAATCTTGATTACAGTTTCAAAACTATACAGTTTCCCTGCTATTGAAGTGCAGATTATAGGGGTTAAGGCCATGTTAGGATTGGGTTACCTTCTATAGCTGTATGTTATCCCTGGGTTCATGAATCAGAAAGTACTTAAACCGAACATTTGGGAGTCATCCCAGTATGGAGCATGGAGGTAGAAAATTAACCATGGTTTGGTGATAGATTATTAAGCTGTTCATCTGAAGGGGGTCTTTCACAGAGTCAGAATATTAACCCTCTGGTGGGTATATATTAGTACAGGGAAAATATCCTATATATAACAAGTTATCTTAGAATTAGTTCTAGTGGGGGGCATGACAATGAAAGAAACAGTCATTTATGTAGAAATGTGTGTAGGTGGTAAAAGTGCTGGCTTAATTTACAATGGATTTTGTTTACTTTCTTATCTCTTAAACATTTTTTTCAATATTAACTTGTAGTTGTTAGTTTATTTTTTAGGCTTAACTAAAACCATGCAGTGTGATTCAGTATTTTTGAGGGCTCATTTTGACACAAGGAAAGTTAATAATCCCATTTCCAGAATGCTTTGGAATAGAAACTTGCACTGAGCGTTGCTAAGAAAACAGTAGCCAGAATTTTGAAGAAAAACCTCTAGATTTGATGACTTTTTAAAATGCTACCTGGTTTTCCATTTGCTCTAACAGCACTTCAGATGATGGTGAAAAGAAGCTTTCTGCTTTATTCAGTCATTTTATCATTTGTACGTAAACTTCTTCCACACTATTTGATCTATATACATTTCTGGGACCATAATCAGGCATCCTACCATTTAAATGGATTTTATTTCCTAACTTATCTCCTTTTGCTTTGTCAGTTTGCTCCTCTGGAACCATGCTGACATCTAGAGATAAGTCCTATCGGTCTTTGGCTATTGAGTGAATTTTGATTGTGAAGAAGCCATCACTTAGGTTAGAAACAGAATGAGGTCTTACTGCTCAGGATCTATTTTATGCTATGGTTCCAAAACCCAAAGGTAAGTAAGATGGAGTTTGCAGATCTTCATTTTTTTTTATTAGGCATAAGATGGACTTCGCAGGCTGCGTTTACTGTCTTCTTTCCCCCCAGGAGTCACAGGCTCCGTGGTTTACTTGCTCTCATTTACTTTCCTGAGCAAAGATGAATGTGAAAGGGAATTCTGACTCTCGAAGGATATTAGACTGGTCGGTTAAACATAGTGGGTCTTTAATTCATCTCAGTTTATTTTCCACTTGTCAATTTCTCTTTGTTTCTTCTTCATTTATACATGCTTAAGGAGGTGAGTAGGCAGATTTCACCTTGCCCGTTTGCCTTATTCTTTCTCTAGTTTTGCTAAACACGTTGTTACAACGTGAATCAGAAACTGGAAATGATCAGTTTGCAGGAGCTCTCCACAATATTTTGGCGAATATAAAAAACATTAGTTTTTGTGACTTCCACAGCCTGTATTGCCTGAGAAGAACACAAGCTCTTAATGTCATTACAGATTCAAGCTGAAAATGCCCAGGAAAATATTACCAGATTTCTCGTTCACATTTATGATGACTTCACTCTATCCACCATTGACTGATGTAAGAATTTAACCTATGGAAATAAGATTTATTTGTCCCACTCAGACCTTTTCTGAATCTGAAAATGCTATAGATGTCTTTTTAAAAAATCGTTTATGATAGTAAAACGTTTAGTGAATATAGCCTCTCAAAATACCTGGTGATTTTAGGAGAATAAGAATTCTTATCATTAATGTCAGAAATACTTTCCTAATTTTACACTCCACTTTGAAAACTGCACAAATTAATTCACGGAAACTGTTACCTTACACTGGAATTTCTCTCATGGTTAAGAGGCACATGTAGTAATCTGTTTTATGTAAGCATTTTTTCTTGGTAACCTTTATTATTGGATGGACTCAAATACAAAACACATAAGTGCAAATGCCAACATGTATTTTTGTTAGTGGTGCTGAATAGACTGGTTAAGGTAGAAAAACAAATGTACTTACTTTGATTTATCACTGCTGACATTAGCATGTAGCATGCTGCTCTTGGGGAAACAAAATAGTTGCACCTGAGGACAGTGATAGAAACACGACTTTGATTATTTGAAACAAACCATTAGGCTTTGATGAAAGAACTATTACTATGGTGGATCCTGTACAGGGAAAGAGTGCTTGGAGATAATGGATGAGCAGCCAACAATTACTTGTTTAGAATGTAAAGAAGTCAAAGCCCTGTTTTGGGGAGGAGATAGATATATAAAGTGAATTGGATTTTTTATGAATTTACAAGCTGAATTTTTGCTGTTACCATATACTTCGTCGTTGCAGTAACATTTCTATCTTTGATATCAAATCAATCCACATGAGATAAATTTATTATAATGACAAATTGTGTTCTTAAATGAAGTCTAAAATTACTATTCGACGTCTTTCAAAAAATAATATCCTAAATAGGATCTTATTTATTCACATTTACAGACTAAACGTTGGTGTCTTTTACTGCTGTGTTTTAGCACATACACATACATAAAACCCTGCCTACTTAGAAATTAAGCACTTACTTACTTTAGGTTATTTATATATGGGAATAATATTTAATCAAAATATGTATATAAAATATACCCTCAATTAGCCAACTACTAAAATTTCCGAAATAGATTTTTAATTCAAGAGGACTTAGTTCAACTAACCTACTACTTACGTTCTTGAGGAGAGTAACGCGTTGAACTCTCTTCCATTTGTAAGGACCGAATATCAGATTAGATAATGTTATTTAGATTGGAAATGGAATAGTTGGTTTCCAGTGAACAGGTTTTGAAGTATGTGAAGGATGAGAGCGGGGAGAGTGGGAAGAGGAGATAGTGGCTGCTAGCGATTGCCTTGCTGAGTAGAGGGCAAGGAAGATGAGAGAGGAGTGCAGAGCTTAGGTCTCAAGACTGTAGAAGCAGGAGGTTGAGATGAAGAAGGCAGAGAGGATGGGCTGCTACAGGATGAACCACTGCTGGAAGACAGTCTCCAGGCCAAAAGGGAATGAAAAATCACACAAGCACCCGTATTTTTCTGTGCTGCCATAAGCCTATGTTCAGACCTCATAAACTACCTATGTGAAAAGTGAAGAGCATTTTGAACAGATGTGTTTTGTGGAGGACATATTTTGCTTATGCTAAAGCTTTGCAGTTAAAGATGTATTTCATGGGCCCGGCGGCGTGGCCTAGCTGCTAAAGTCCTCGCTTTGAACGCCCCAGGATCCCATATGGGCGCCGGTTCTAATCCCGGCAGCTCCACTTCCCATTCAGCTCCCTGCTTGTGGCCTGGGAAAGCAGGAGAGGACGGCCCAATGCATTGGGACCCTGCACCCGTGTGGGAGACCCAGAAGAGGTTCCAGGTTCCCGGCTTCGGATCGGCGTGCACCGGCCCGTTGCGGCTCACTTGGCGAGTGAATCATCGGATGGAAGATCTTCCTCTCTGTCTCTCCTCCTCTGTGTATATCTGGCTGTAATAAAATGAATAAATCTTTAAAAAGATGTATTTCATAATGTGCTTAAAAACTTTATGTTACATTTGAAGGTAGACACCATGGTTAAGATCATTTTTATTCACCATAAAGGAAAGATTGATTTCAGGGGTTAAAGAATTTGCTCAGTATCAAGGACACAAAGCTGCCAAGAGAGCAGCAGACCCAGAGCTTACTGCTTTGTCTAGTATCTTTCTGTTACCCTGTGATGCAGTTGTACACTTTCGCAAGACTGTGATTTCCCAATCTTCAGAGTTCAAATCCTCCTCCTCAGAAGAGTTTAACACAGAAAATAATGCCCCCAAATGTCCGTGCATGATGTTATTATCAGTGTGTTTTACACTGACCATGATACAGGTTTTGTCTAGAAGAAAGGAAGACTTCTGCTTAGAGGCAGTAAAGGTAACCAACTTTGTGCTGCAGCTATGGCTGACGCAGCATCCAGATATACCTATCTGTGTCATGGAACCTCTTCTTTATTGAGCAAATCAAAGCAATCAGAAGGATTATAAATTTACAGATAAGTTCAGTGACTATCAAATGGTCTTATGACTTTAGTAGCATTGTGTTTTGTTACTGTTCATTTTGCAATTCAGTTATTGTAAATTTCATGGACTGGTTTGTTCAACAGAATCAGAGACACTTGGCTTCTTGCAGAATTTGCTATCTAACGCTTGCCTTAAAGTCAGGAACATTGGACGCCCTAGTCAGCTCTAGATTCATGACTTTCCCCCTGACTCCTTTCTCACTACTTCAATTGGCATGCGCAGTCTGAAGTTTTATTATTGGTGACATAAATTAAATTACAGCTGTTGGAAGGGCACTGTCCCATTGAAGGTGAATCCAGTGTTTTTATAAACTTAATAAGGAGTGTTTCATCAATGGCCCTCTTCTTCTTTAGTGTGCTGACAGCCTTTTGATGTAGTCCTTACTCTTTGGCTCTCAGCTTCATTCTTTGGGTTTGCTGCCTCTTCTGTTATTATGGCATCATTTCCTGGTTCAGTGAATGTTTTCTCAAGTTTGGAACTTGGTGCACAATCCAAGGATGCCTCGCCAATTAAGTTGCATGTTGATTTAGTTTTTAGCCAGCTTGGCATTGAGAGCTTATTCTCCAAATTAATGAAGCTCATGTTGCAGTGATTAGTTTTAAATTCCTGCAGCCAATATGTTATATAACAGGAGGTTGGTGTAGTTTAGGTGCTTGTAAGTCAGTCCTCTTGCCTACATCGCTGAACACGGTGATCATAATATAACCTACGTAAGCTGGAAAGAGTAAGCTGTGTTGAAGAGTTGTAAAAGAAGATTTTTGTGCTGGCATTCAAAATCTAAGGCTGTAAGGACCAATTTTTAGAATCAACTATTGAATCATTCTTTCAGCAAAAAATAATTTCAAATTTAGATTATTAGAATGAGGCTAACATTTGACTCCACTATCAAAATGATAATACAAATCTTATTTTCTTGAATATTCTTAATCATCATCCTCATGGAATTTGAATGTCTTTTGGGAACCCTGTACAGATTTAATTGTATAGCATTCAAAAGATTTCAGTTCAGGGTTACTGCTGCTTCTGTCTTCTGACTCATAGTTAATGAGAATTCAAGCAATTAGCCCCAGCTGAGCAGTCAACAAACATTCTGTGAGTGGCATCTTAGCCAGGCTCCCAGGTGCTGAGGAGACAACAGGAAATAAAGTAGCAGTTTCCATCCAGAAGGGCCTACTTCTGTCTAAACACACATATAAATATGTAAGGACATAGATTTCAGCATATTACTCATATACACACAAAGAGAAATATGTGTGAGAAATTGTATTTGCCTTTGCTTATATCCTCAAGTATTTGCAGCTGTAGGGTGTCATGGCAGCCTGGGAAAGATAGCTGGATGGCATGAGCAGTTGTGGACATGGGAGTCAGGTGGGCTACATATGTTACTGGGTGAGATAACCAAACCTAGCCTACTAAGAAGACAAGAATGGGAACAGAATCTGGCTTATGGAACAGAATCAACAGAGAACAAGGGTAGGCTAATGCCCTTGCTGCAATTATGTCATTGCTACTGGCCTATCACGTAGTGCTAAGTGGACCCACTGGGAGAAGTGATTGGTGGAGAATGATATAAAAGTAGCTGGTAAAACCTAAGGACAAAAAAGACAGATAAACTATCATGAGAAGGACGGACAACGAGGAGAAAGACTGGGGAAAGAACGAAGGACAGGCGGCAACAGGGGCAGGAGAGACAAGGATTTAGACGCAGCCACTTTTGGCAGTGAAGGGTCCAGTTGCGGTTCTGGCTCTTACCAGACCCTCAGAGTATGCCTTGACATTTTAGTGTCGCTGCGGGACGTTGAAACCCAAACAGGAAACAACCCCAATGCCCATCAGCTAATGAATGGGGAATGAAAAGTGGTATATCTATATAAAGGAGTTTTACTCAGGATGAATAAGCAACAAAGTACTGATGCCTCCTACATCCTGGATAAACTAGGGAAATGTACTAAGTGAAAGAAGGCAGATTCAAAAGATCAATTTATATTATTCAAATTATGGAGGTTTATTAAAATAGGAAAAATTACACAGATCTGAAGTAGATCACTATCTGGGATGGGCGTTTGGAAAATAGGCAGAAAATGATTGGCAATAATTACTTTTATGTGGAATTAACATTCTTATTTGTTGTGGTGTTGCACAGTTCTAAACAGTCTAATATTGAGTTGTACATTTTAAATGGGTGAATCTATAAAATACAGATTATTTCTTAATAAAGCTATGAATAAGGGAGAAATAATAGTTTGAGAAGGTAAACTGAATAATGCGAAATTATCTTCTAAGCAGTTATTTGTTCTTTATTATGTTCTTAAATAAAATATAGACGGAAAATGCTTGGTGCACCACTTAGGGTGTCCACATCCGCCGTCAGAGTGTCCGATTCAGTCCTGGCCTCTTCACTTCCAATTCAACTTTCCTGTTGGTGTGCTCTCTGGGAAGCAGCAGCACATGGTCCTTACCCGTATGGGGTCTTAAATGGAGTTTGTGGCTGCAGGTTGCAGCTTGGCCCAGTCCTAGCTGTTGCAGGCATTGGGAGAGTGAGCTGGTAAATACAACGTTCTTTCTCTATACCTTCAAATAAAACAAATAAATATTTTAAAGTACAAATGAAATGTGATGATTACATTTAGTGAATAAAAATATAATCTATGAAATAAATGGCAGTTATACATTTTTAAAGGATTTATTTATATTTATTGGAAAGTCAGATACACAGAGATGAGGACAGACAGAAAGATATTCCATCCGATGATTCACTACACAAATGACTACAATGGCCTTTGCTGCTCTTATTTGAAGCCAGGAGCCAGGAACTTCTTCAGAGTCTCCCATGTTTGTGCAGTGTCCAAGGCTTTGGGCCATCCTGGACTTCTTTCCCATGTGACAAGCAGGCAGCTGGATGGGAAAAGGGGCTGCTGGGAGTAGAACTGGCGCCCATATGGGATCCCGGCACGTATGAGGCGAGGACTTTAGCTGTGGGGCTACCGTGCCAGACCTGACAGTTACACATTTATGGATAGCTTTTCATTGCGTAGTTTTAAATATTTTTTAGCCTCAAATCCATGAATTTCATTAGGCATGAAAATTGATAAATTAATAACTCTCTTACCTTCCATGCCAATCAAGGATTATTTCTCTATCTCTTCCTCCTGTGAGAATCTCTTCAAGGTTTGATTATTTGGGACATTCTTTGCATTTGTTAGTATGTTTTCTTTCAATTATCAAAATAAATGTTAGGGAAGAGTATTAAAATTCTGATGTTTATGGATGTATATTTTTCAGTCCTGAGTTGCTTAAGGCAATGGCTATGTTTGGACAGAGTTTCTACTTTATTGAATTTATGAAAGGAAACACAAGTGCATTTTAGGGCACATCCCCCGTTGTGTAAACTATTCCCTGGGAGTAAGTAAGAGTTATATTAACTCTTTTGATGAAATAGTAATTGAAATAATACCCTAGTGACTCCAAAGACTTATCTTTTGAAAGCTGCTAAAGAAATGAAATTGGAGAATTGTAGTTGCAGCCAAGAAAGGTGAACTCTAGTTACAGATCTAGAAAAATAAATAAATAAAGAAGATCAAGTCCACCTTGAACTTGCTGGCCCGGTTACTCCCTTTCCTCTCTCCCCCTTGCCTATCATTCCTTCATTCTGTTGTTCGCTTATTTTTCATTCAATCTGAAGACACGCTGGGAGTTCCTGTCAATATTGTTTGTGTGTTACCCTTACTCTGTTGATAGTGAATCTTACTACTTAATATTCTTATGCTGCTTGTGTAACATGCAGTTACTAATTGAACCTTTGCACAGAATATTGGGAAGAATTTTCTTTCCCTTTCCCTATTTTAAATCCGTTAACTTATTTGTGGAAATTGGCAGTGTTATTTTATTTATCCACTTTCTTGAGTGATTATTTACCCTTGAATATACAGAGTGTTCTCTGACCCATTTTAATAATACTAATCTAAAATATTCGAATTATTATGCAGCTAAAATCTAATGATTTGGTATGTAGAGTATGAATATTTGTTTGCTGTAGATTTTAAGTGTTAACTCTCCTTAAATACCAAACCAGGTAACAATAGCTAAAAGATGTTAAATTTGGAGTGACATTTACACATATATCATCTTTAAATTTTAATTCAGAAAATGGTAATGTATGAGAATTACTCCTCTTATTTATATCATATATGATAACATTTTCAAATAATTTTGAGACATTTCATATGGAAAAACCTTAGTGACCTATGTGTCCTGGAGAACAAAGGAACCAGTGGCATGTACACAGTGGATCTTGGCAAGCGATCAATACGATTCCTTATAAATGATTAGCCTTCTATCTTGAGTGGAGAAATGTATTTCAGGTTTTTTGTTTTTTTTTTTTTTTTTTGCAGTTTAGCACAAGCTTCCATCTGAATAAACTTTTAAATTCTTGTTAAACATCTGCCATTTATTTACTAGTTTGAACCACCTTCATGGGATCATTTGTCCTTCAAAGGATCATTTGGTGGTGATTATCTTTTAGTTTTATTGTTATTAACATTGTTTTTTTTTTCTTTCACATTTGTGATAGCTCATCCTTAAATGATTTTTTGAACCATCAAAAAGCGTATAGGCATCATGTACAAATGTTTTCTTTCAAGCCTATTTTTGATACTACCTTTTGCTATATGTGCTATAATATGTCAAACGACTTTCTCAACTATTTGTGTATTTTAGATACAGGCTTAATGTCCAGTGGTATTTCATTATATGATGATTTTGATTGTAATACCAGAAATAAAAGGAAGTGTATTTCTCAGCACATCAGTGAAAAAGTTAAAATAAGTTAATCACTTGTCTTTATGAGGCCTTTCATTTCATAGATGGATAGTTCTGTAAAGTTCCATTGTCTTTTTTTAGTATCATTATGTGCATGCATCTAGAAACAGGAGGTTTAGCTAAGAGATGAAATTCTTTTAATTTCCAATTTGAACACATTGACCCTTTTCTTTGTCTTAATAAGTAGGGTAACTCTGATTGCTGATTTTTTTTAGTGGAAATAAAAGATTGAATAATTTTCCTCTCTTATCTTTATAGCCTGTAAAAAAAAGCATTTAAAGGAAAGCATTGCATTTGTTTATTATGCATACATATGAAATAGGAAAAACAATTTTTGAATATTTAAATTTTATTATTTGAAACAGTGATTAATGCTTTTCAGATTTACAGAAAATTGTAGCAATCATCAGAGCAAAGGATCAGTGTACTGAAGCTCCTGTTTGCAAACTAGAGAAGAAAGTCAGTCTCTTGAAAGGGCCATCATTCCTGATAGTCTGATTAAGAATTTCTAAAATATATCTTTCACTGTGTCCACTTAACTTCTCCAGTATTGATTTTCTCATGCTGGGTCTTCATGAAGTACATTCACCTTATCTTCGCATCCACTGTTTTGTTATAGAAATGTGGAATTAGATGGGGAAGGCATGGTTCAGTTGTATGGGGAGATTGGAAGAAGCCAGAAAGTTCTTTCTCTTTCCCATTTTTCCTTTCTATTTAGATGACTACATTCTGACATAGTTGCCCTTAGACCTCTGTAGAATATTTTTAGGGATGATTGATAACCCTAACCTTTCTCAAAGAAATTATACTGGTAAAATGGTCTAATAACAGAAGAACAATTTCTAATACTTTTTCTGTGTATTAGATGTGGATTTATAACTTTTTGGTGGTCCACTTGGGATTACCTTTTTTATTTGATTTACATTTTCAAAAGTGTATTTTAGTTTCATATGCATTGGATTTACTCTTTTAAGACCCATGGTTTAAAGTATTCATCTAAAGTTAAGCCATAAACAAAATATCATTCAAAAGTTGAAACTTCAAAACAGCCAATGTATTCTTTAGTACTTGGACTGGACTCCAAACATTCTAGCACAGCTTAGCAAGTCCTCCTCAAGTTCTTACCTAGGCTTCGTGGTGTCTTTGGAACTTAGAACAGTCATTTGTTGAGCAACTATATCCCACTGATTATAAGGATGTGCCGCCACTGACTCTGAGTACAGAAATTCATGCTTTTCCCTGTCAGGGTAAAAAAGTATAGGTATGTAAACATTAGGATCTTCACTTCACTGAAGTTTGTAGGCAAACCTCACTCTTGGGATGACAGTGAAGTAGATCCAGTGGACTCCTTGGTATTCTCTCTTTCTTCCATAGAAACTATTCCCCTCTTATCTTCTTTTCCTTTTGGGGTCATTTAAATGAAGCAGTTGTTTCCGGTCCATTGCAGCCTAATGTCACCCATCTCTTCTCATCTGAGCACCCTGGACAATATTGTATTTTGTTCTAGCACTTAACAATATCTGAAATGATCTTATTTGGTTTTTCAGTTTTGCTTCCTCATTAGTATGTAAATTATTTTGAACAGGGACTTTGTTTTTTCACCATTGCACACTTAGTGCTGAGAACAGCACCTGACACATTGTAAGGGATTAATTACATTCTTAAATGAATAATGAAACAGCCTTTGCATCTTCCTGTTGGCTTTCCTTCTATTGGAAGTGAAAATGGAGTCTGTGAATTGTTATGTTTCTGATGATAAAAGGGTACAAGGATTAGAGAAAGAAATGGTTCCTCATCATTTCAGGCATCCACTAGAGAAATGCTTTGCAATACCTGTGTCCATGCAGAAAGCATTCATTAGAAACTGCCAATCCCAGGTCAGGACCACATTAAAAGAGAGTTGAGAGGCTGAATATGCCATGACAGTCTTGTTAAGTTACATGCTGGATATTTCCATGTAACCAGCTGGAATACAGAGGTAGTGAACCTTTTTCCTTCCAAGGACCATTCGAATATTTATAACATTATTTCTGGGCCATACAAAACAAGCAGCCTAAAAGTTAACCTCCTATATATTTATTAAATTTTGAGTCCTGCATATGGCTGCCTTGGCAGAGTGAGGCAGCCTGACTTTGTGGGTCTTGTTTGCTCTGCAAGCCACATTCCTGCTCCACATTTAACACCACATGTTTGCCATTTGGCTTTGTCCCCTGGAAGCAGACTTTTATGGACTGTCTTTTTGAACTCCTTTGCCCTCTGGCTTGTGGCTGTGTTCAGTCAATGAAAAGTGTTAGTTGGAAGAGAGGCCAGGGAGAATAATATCAGAGTATTTATTTCCATCCTTCCTTTCTGCTGCCCTGATGAAGTGTGGCTTCATCTTCACTCCAGAATCCACAGTTTGTGAACGGATCCTGTTTACTGTAACTTCAGCCACACTCTCCAGTTACAGTAGCTGCCCTACCTCTTTGCTCTTAGGTCTTCTATCTGGTAACAGAATGTATCATACATTCTTTACTTGTTTACTTTCAAGCAGGGCCCTACATTGCCTAACTCTCCACAGTTAGATTCGAAGGCAGCATATTCTCTGTCATATCCCTGATATATACAGACACATTCCTGGGAGTTTCATGGTTAGTGAAGATGTATTTGGGAAACTAGAATGAGAATGTAAAATGGAAATATGCTTACACAGTTTAATCTATGCTAGTAGTTACATGATGGTTTCTTTAGCAAAGCTAAGTTGTTTTATTGTGGTAACCACCAAGAATTCCCATTGAAAAAAACTCAAATGACTCATTTTGGCTATCTTATTATTATTTTTCGGATTGGAAGATAAAAGTACACATTTGCTAGTTTATTGGTTAGTATTATTTCGATGAGAGCCTAACCTAGACCGTGAGTGCAAAGTAGGACATTCCAAGAGGAAGCAGCTGTTGAAAATCAACAGGAAATGGTGGTGGCTTTGACAAGGGTCACAGTTCTGGAGAACTTGAGTCACCTCTCCCTGCAAGCAAAGTGATTCCAAACTCCTTACTGAGACTTTAGATATTACATGATCTGTCCTTTGTATTGGCCGCTCCAACATCATCCACAATGAAGCTATATTCGTTTGTATTCACTGAGTTCATTCCTCTGTCAGTGTCTTTTTCCTCTATTCGTTTTTCCACTTGGTCCTCACAATGGGATTCGTATACAATTTAGTGAAAACACTGGGGTCCTCATTCAGTTATTCTCCACAAGGCCACTCTGTTTTATCCTCACAATACCATATGTTTATTTCATTGTTTCTTATCTCCAACTGCACTAGATTCTTAAGGTAAGGATTCTGTTGATAGAAATAAGAGAAATCAATATAATTTAAACTCTCAAAAGCCACATGAAAAGGGTTTGAAGAGAGAGGGGGAAGTTATTTTAACAACATATTTCATGTTTTATTAGCATATTTAATTTCCTCCATATAGACATGTAGTCGATATTAACACGTTAATTGAGGTGCTTTTACTCTTTATTTTGCTATGCTATGTCTTTGATTTCCAGCATGTAATTTGCACATAGGACATGTACTTTCCACATTCACTCATTTCAGAGAATCACATTTCACGTGTCCAGTGGTTGTATATAGTCAGCAGTTGGTGGCTATTCTTTTCAGAGCTGGCCTACTTCCTGATAGACCATCAGAACAATGACACCCATACCAGTGCTTATCATTTTCCTTTTGTGCTTGTTATTTAATTTTCATTTTTTTCACCTCCTCAAAGGCAGTGTGACAGAGAAGGAGATACAGAAAGAGCAAGATATTCTGTCTACTGGTTTGCTCTCTTAATCCCTCACCTGCCTCCGCACAAAGGCCCGCATGAGGGGGGGCTGGGCATGCCGAAATCAGCAGGTCAGGACCTCATCCAGGTCTTGAATGTGGTTCTTAGCATCTCAAGCACTCAGTGCAGGATTTGCTAATGATGTGAATCATTAGCTGGAAACTGTATCAGATGTGAAGGTGGAACTTGGGCCCAGGCACTCTGATACACTGGCACCACAGTGTCTTCCCTGTGTTTAACATTTTCAAAGGAAGTATTAAGTATTCACTGCCAGTTTGCCAACTAGGAGAATTACATTGTTCCTAAAAAAAAAATCTCATGGTGTTGAAAATCTCAGGTGTTGGGGCTGAGCAAAGAGAGCCAGAGTGCACTGGAAACAACCCTTTACACGTTTAGCGCACAGGGATCTGTAGTCCATCAACTCTGTGACTGGGGTAGCTGTTGTACAGGTCATGGCCGACCTTACCTGTAGAGGGAGGAAGTTGGACTACCTAATGTTAACGGCAATTCCAGTTTTAATATTGTATATTTCCTCTCTTTCCACCTTTACCGTTCTTCATATTATACAATCTTACCTTTCCAAAGAAGTGCATTAATGACAGAAATGAGATAAAGGTTAGATGCAACTGAACCTTAAAACAATTTCTTACAATCCTGTCACTTTTCTCAAGGTACCATCTTTTCCACAGAAACTCCTGATTTTACTCTTGCTGTTGTTAGGTTATTACTAATATAGACTTGGAAACAGTGTTATTGAAATTGTCCCCTCTTTGATTTATGAGCTGTTGTTGAAGCCAGTATAAGGATTTGTTAAGTCCTGCTAGAAATGTAAACATTTTTATCTCTGTAATATCTTTCTCAGTTGTTTCGAATTCTGGTATCTGGAGTTGCCTTTCCTTTTACAAATGGCTACAAATGCTATTACCGCCTTATTGGAAAATGTTCTGTTCCACAGACTGCTTATATGTGAGAAAAGCACTCCAACAGTCCGCCAAGTGAAGAAACAGTATTATTTTCAGCAATGATAATGAGGAATAACATTGCACGTTGAGGTCTGGCTCTCACTCAGCTACTTCGCGTGTCCTTTAGTCACATGAATACTTCCAAATCCACACCTAGAAAACAGTCTGTGGACGTTTTTACTTGGACAGTCTTGCTCCAAGGAATATTTGGACATTAGCATAAAGGTTGCACATGTTATACAAAGTGTAATTAAAGAAGCTTTGATCCCCAAATGTCAACTAGCTTGCTAAGTGTCATAACAAAGTGTCAAGCATCTGGTTTACAGTTAATTTGTAGTCATTAACTCCATATTGTTGATGTGACAGTTTGTTAGCAAAGCAAGCTTGACAGTTGCATTTTGTTCTTGATTGACAGCTCCAGACCTCCCCACCCGTTTGGTTTACATTCCTGTTGAGGTTTCCTCAGGTTGTATTTTTACTGCTTAATTTCCATCAACTTACCAGTGGAAGTGCTGGTAAACTTTTAAAAGCATGTGCTATATTAGTAGAGCATTTCAGATTTCTCCTTGAAACTGTCGTAACTTCGTAGAAATGCTGGATGATCTTTCTTCAGAATCTAAAGATTATTCAGGCAATAAAACAACAAGTGCATTATTTTAATGTGTAATCATCACAAATAGCATATTTATTATATGACAATTGCCAAGGCTTTTAATTTAGTCAGCATTAATTTCTCATGCAGTTCCATTAATATTTCCCCTTTTCAAAGGCTCAGAAAACAGATAACAGGATACTTTATCATATTCTTAATTGCATTGATTTAATCCAAAGAGTCTATTACAATCTAATTTCAATCTCTTAATATTTTAACAGTTTTAGTTGTATTAAATCATGTTCAACTTGTTTAATGCCAGATTTTTTACCACTGTTATTAAAAGAATCCCATTTAAAATGTTTTATCAGATAATTCCTTCTTCATTGTTGTGTGTTCTCTCAATATCCTAATCCTACATTCATATGTTATGGAAAAAATTATCTTAGTAAATCATATGAAGGAAGAATCAAATGCACTTGTGTGTTATACAATTTGGTTGATATAAACAACTGACTGTAGTTTAATTTCTGTTATTTAGGTTGATTGTATAGTAGCTGTGCTCACCAAAGTGCATAATTGGTGGCAGCAACCAGAGAGTATTTCATTCAATAAAGAACAATTTTAAACAACTAACTAGCTAGAGATTAGACAATCATAACATAGGCAGTCTCTAGCCAAATACAACGAAACTCAGAAGGTTCTGGATTTGAATTTGGCTCACCTGGCTTAATTTCTCTTGCCAGTGCCACTGTCAGTTCATTTGCTGACTAGAATACAGCATTGCCATTAAGAGAGTTCCTGCCTGAGGCCTTAAAGTATGTATTCATGCCACCAGTTAACTCCCATACCGACACCTCACACTGGCTGAATATATTCATCTTTTTAGGCTTCAAGTTTTTTGACCTATAAAATATAGTCATCAGTCTAGATAACCTCTTAGATTTCTTATAACTCTGAAATTATTGATGTATATTTTGATTGAAAAGGTCTGTTGCTTTATTATTAGCATATGTGCCTCACAGAACTTATGCTTTTGAATGTTGAATATGTATTCATCCTTCACTAGTCTGTTAGATTACTTGGATAAGAAGTAGTCAGATGAGATAATGTCTTAGTTTTTTCTTTTTTGAAGATTTATATATTTATTTGAAAACCAGACTCACAAAGAGAACACACGCACACACACATACACAGAGAAAGTGAGAGAGAGAGAAAGAGAGAGATACTCTGTCTGCTGATTCATTTCCCAAAGGGCCGCAATAGCCAGGACCAGGCCACACTGAATCTAGGTACCAGGAGTTTTCCCCAGGGTCTCCCATGTGGGTTCAGGAACTTGAGCATTTGGCCTATGATGTGCAAAATCATATCATAGCTCTAGGATTCTTTAAAAAATATTCTTTAATTTTTAATAAAAAAAACCCAGATTTACAAAGAGGGAGAGAGAGAGGGCTGTATCCTCTGGTTCACTCCTCATATGGCTGCGAAGCCCAGAGGGGGGCAAATCTGAAGCCAGGTTGCAGGAACTTCTTTGGGTCTGCCATATGGGTACAAGGTGCAACCTGAACCATCTTCCTCTGCTTTCACAGGTCATAACTAAGGAGCTAGACTGGAAGTGGAACACCTGGGACTAGAACTGGTGCCTATCTGGGATGCAGGTGGAACAGGCAATGTAGGCTTTGCCTACTTTGACACCATGTAGGCCCTAATAGCTCTAGGATTTTTTAAAAAAAGATTTATTTATTGATATTGGAAAGTCATATTTACAGAGAGGAGAGACAGGTCTTTGGTACTGAAGCCAGAATCCAGGAGCCTCTACCAGGTCTTCCACATGGATGCAGGATCCCAAAGCTATGGGCCATCCTCCACTGCTTTTCCAGGTCACAGGCAGGGAGGTACATGCAAACCAATGCCCATATGGGATCCTGGTGCATGTAAGGTGTGGACTTCAGCCACTGTGCTACCGTGCCATTTTTAAGAGAGAAAAAAAAAAAACATGAAACTGTGGCAGAGGAATGTCCTGTGCTAAGGTATCCTGCAAGAGAGAAAATGCAGACTGATTCCAATTTATATTGCTTGGTATAGAATGCATACAAAGCTAGAGTTTTATGCCTAAAATTTAAATATTTTTTTTTTATTTAGTCAATTGGAAGATATGGCAATGACTCATAAGTCCCATTGCAAGTCTCCATGATTTCTTGATGTTGAGTTAGACAGTGTCACAGGAGTCAGGGCTAATCAAATAGCAAACAAGTAATAGAACAGTGATTTGCAGAACGAGTGCAGGTCTCTAAGAGAGACCTATTGTTAGTTCATAAATTGCGATTGAAAAATCAGGCTACATTTGGTGTTTTTTAGTTGTACTAATTTTAGGGATACTTTCTTTCTTTTTTTTTTTTTTTTTTTTTAAGATTTTATTGTTATTGGAAAGCCGGATATACAGAGAGGAGGAGAGACAGAGAGGAAGATCTTCCGTCCGATGTTTCACTCCCCAAGTGAGCCACAACGGGCCAGTACGCGCCAATCCAATGCCGGGAACCAGGAACCTCTTCCGGGTCTCCCACGCGGGTGCAGGGTCCCAAAGCTTTGGGCCGTCCTCAACTGCTTTCCCAGGCCACAAGCAGGGAGCTGGATGGGAAGTGGAGCTGCAGGGTTTAGAACCGGCACCCATATGGGATCCCGGGGCTTTCAAGGTGAGGACTTTAGCCGCTAGGCCACGCCGCCGGGCCTGGGATATTTTATTTCTTAGAAAATTGGTTTATTCTATTTAATTTGCAACCCAACACTATGTCAAAAAGTTTGGGTTGATGGAATTTATAACAACTTTATTTCTGTACCATTTTTTGGGAACTTTTCCGTATTTTATTCATTTTATCATAATATATATTTTACATAGATTTTTTGAAGACCCACTATATATAGTAGGCATATAAAATATTTCATTAATATTTTTGGTATAGGTTTAATGCTTCATTTACTCAAAAAAGCTTTTAAAATTTTTTTTACTGTTTCACTCTGTAATAATTCTATTATGGTCTTGTTAGAGAACTATACTGGCAAATCCAGCAAAATATACTTGAAATTATTTTATATATAGGTTTATAATTCAGGAATATGAAAGAAATCAGAATCTAAATTTTGACATTAATTATACTATGACACAATTAGTAAATAAGTAACTTTTTCTTGCTAAATATAATTCCATAACATATATAGGGATAGAATCTGTGAGGCTAATAGAAAAGAAAAGTGAATTATTTCTTATACTTCTTTCAAACTGATACATACAAAACATTCTGAGGATATCATTGAATAAAAGCATTGTGGTCTGACAGAATGTTGCTTCTAACTGATATTCTTGTTGAGCTGGGGCATTGATAATCTATACTAATGAGTACAAGAGCCATTTAAGATTATGGTATTTTGGGAATTAGCAACTGAGCAAAACACACAAATGAAACAATCAAGGGCACTATAAAATGTATTGCATCATAAAACCTACTTGTTCATTTGTTTTGACAAGTGCAGTTTAATTTACATTATTTATGACTCTGTGTACTCCAGAAGTAGCTGTTACATAGTGTATTTTGTTAAAAATAATGAAGTTGAAGTTCTATGAGCTTTTAGATATCATTGTGCTAAATGATTAGAGCAATCAATTTACATGCTGTCTACCATGTCTACAGGCAAATTCATAGTACTTTCTCTTCTTGTGTAGGATAAAACATCACCTGAGCCCACTGCATATCTTTGCAATGCTTTTATTACCGATCTTTTAATTAATAAATTCATTGGGAGTGCAACAGTTTCATAAAACAAACCATATAAAAATAAAGTTCTCCGCAAATCCATTGATTTGTTATAGGTACTTAATATTCCACTAATTTGGATTACTCCTTTTAGTTTACAAGTTGGCAGTTGCAGACGTTAAAAAATATTCTCTTTAACAGATTCTCCTTAAAAGACACACTGCTTTGGGCATTACGTTAGCCTGAACTTAAATCTGGTCTTTTCCCATGCCGCTTTAACTTTTTGTTATCTCCAAATCAATTAATTCTTTGTAAATGATAACTGAAGTATTTACTGTAGTGTCACCAGGTATTCTTACTAGGGCCGGTTGCTGTATTAATATTTGTTAACCATGGTTGTGAAATTGGCAAAATTGGTGTTTAGATCAGTTTAGCAGTTATACTTTTGTGTATTTTTCCTTCAGGAGAGATGATTTTTTTGTCTATATCTTATACACACGTACACACAAAGAGACACCTCATGTTCTGTTCTTTCTGCTACAGTCTTCTTGAACACTAGAAAGTATCTAATTCTCACCATGCTTTGCTATGTGTTCTTACCCGAATTTAAAGCATTTAGCATTCAAAAGTGGGTCATTAAATCTATAACTTGAGTTTTTCCAAAGCTGGGACCCTCTCACAATAGTCTTTAATTGTGTTTACATTCTGTAGTTTATGTCCTTTCTGTTGTATCTGTATTTCTGTGGTTCACGTTAGTTTTGGTAATGAGGAATAATATCATTTCAGTTCATACATTTTGCTATGAAATTGTTGTTAACTATGATTACGTGACACAGAAAGATAATACATCTGTATTTGGAAGGAACAAGAAAGTGATGCTACTACATGTTTAGTAGTAATGACATTCATCTTGATCTTACATAGTTTTTCATATGCCATGATGTATCTTCAGTTTTGTTTATTAGTGCTACCATTTCAATGTAATTTCGAAAGTGTGTATGTTAAGCAATATTAAAAGAATATAAATATTGGAACGAAGAAAGTATGCATATTTTCTTCTCAGGTGTTTGTTTTCTACTTGAAATGTACTGTGAATTCCCCATCAAATAAAAAATGTTATACTTATAAAGGTATTTTTCCCTTCGGAAAATTATTTTGTATTTTCTTTATTCTCATTTTTATTGTTATTTTGGATTTTACAGTTTTGCAGGCTTGCTCTCTTTCCTCCCCTAGTTATAAATCTATTCTAAGACTATGAAGTGATGAAACTTTATTTATTAAAAATGTGGCAGTTATACATTTTATGCCTCCATTATTAAAACACTTAAAAAGTATACAAAGGGTCTGTGCTTTAGAGTATCCTTCAGAATTACAAATATCTCAAGAAATCTAATTTGTATGCATTAGCCTCTATTCTTTTGTTTGTGCTGGCTTTAAGTAACAGCACAGCTTTTAATTGTGAGGTTTTAAGTTCTGCAATTAAAATTTACCCTTTTTACTAAGAGGGTTGAGTGATAGTTTTTGATTTACCTTAGACAGTTTAGACACATTATATTTAAAAGAACATAAAGATGCACAGAGCATATCCTGATGCAGAGAAGGTCAGTGTGTCTTAGTCGCATTTTTGGAAAGTTTTACCTTGAATAGCTAATGACTCTTCCTACTGTATTGACTAAACCTCACTAAAGACATACAAACAGGATGTCAAACCGCTTTAAAGCACTGGCTCCTTGGAAATCAGTGACCAGATGACCTTGAACAAAACAGGGAACATGATATTTTCTATCTTATGATGTTATATTAAAATCACCTCTACGAAGGATGCCCGAATAAATTGCATTAGTGCCTCCAAAGATGCTTATATTTCTCTTTTTATTACTGTTGTGTTTATGAAAATAATGAAAATTCTTTACAAACTTCTAGAAAATTTGTTTAGGGCTTTGACCACAGCAAACATGTAGTAGAAATTCTGCAGACAGATGTTTAATTTGATCAAGGAGACTATAAAATGGATAATTCTGGTCAATAATGAAAGTTGAGGTCACAGAAGCAGGTTTGTAGAATAGCTATAACAACAAAAATCTCTAGGAGACTTTTTAGTAAGAAGTACATTCAACAGGGATTACAAAGATGAACTAGAATTTAAATTAATTCATGGAAAATCTGGAGAGAGCTGTATAAAGTGGAGAGAAAGGCATACCAAGGACATAGCAATATAAGAAAAAGTTGGGATCTTTTGGACATCGGTTGC
Source organism: Ochotona princeps (assembly GCF_030435755.1). Classification (NCBI taxonomy): domain Eukaryota; kingdom Metazoa; phylum Chordata; class Mammalia; order Lagomorpha; family Ochotonidae; genus Ochotona; species Ochotona princeps. The sequence goes on from NC_080843.1 coordinate 29,307,155, forward strand.
AGTACTAGACAGATTGCAGAATCAGGAGTGTCAGAAAATTAAACATTAAATAATTGAGTTGTGTTTTGGACTAAATAAGCTACTCTGGCAACATTACATGATGGAGTTGCTATTTAGTACCAGGAATAGTATTTGGGGACAACTGTAATTGCAGTTAGAAATGCTGAGAAACTTTTAGGCTTAATTTGCAAGGCCAGTGACTATTTGATATAAAAAAAAAGACATATCCAATCATTTCTTGGGCTTTTGGCTAAGTTCAACTGTAAAAAACATACATCCAAAAAATATTTGGGATGTTAAACTGAGAGATATAGCTAAAGTAAATGAATGAGAGTAAAATTGGGAGGTGGGTTTTTTTTTTTAAAGATACTTTCAGTCAAGTTTTAGGGTATTAATTTATGAAATGTTGATATTAGTACTGATATGACATAATTATCAATGAAAGTTGATAGTTTCCTCTTCCCAGAAATCTTTTTTAGTGAAAAAAATCACCAGCAGTCAAAGTAAAAAAAACATATTTTTTGGCTTGAATATGGAGTTTTGACCAATGTTAAGCTGCACGCTTCTGTTTTCTGTCTGAGTTTGTAAAGACTTATAAAGTTATTCAATTGTTTTTTTTTAAAGATTTTATTATTATTGGAAAGCCGGATATACAGAGAGGAGGAGAGACAGAGAGGAAGATCTTCCATCTGATGTTTCGCTCCCCAAGTGAGCCACAACGGGCCAGTACGCGCCATCCGATGCCGGGAACCTGGAACCTCTTCCAGGTCTCCCACGCGGGTGCAGCGTCCCAAAGCTTTGGGCCGTCCTCAACTGCTTTCCCAGGCCACAAGCAGGGAGCTGGATGGGAAGTGGAGCTGCAGGGATTAGAACCGGCACCCATATGGGATCCTGGGGCTTTCAAGGTGAGGACTTAAGTCGCTAGGCCACGCCGCCGGGCCCACGAGTTCAATTGTTAATGGCAACTAGCATCTGTCATTTTTACATATTCAATGGTTTTTTTTTCTGCGATCTATGATAAGCACTGGCCAAACATGGTAAAATGACAGGTGTGAATGAAGACATGAGGTTCTACTATTTATTTTAATCTCAGTGATGCTACAGTTCTGAACTATAAACATTATCACATGATTTCATTGCTGACCTTTGTGTTGTTTTTGGATACAGACCTGCAATTTTTGTATATGGTTGTTGATTCAGCATGAATTTTACTTGTGCTGATCTAAGAATATATATTTAAAACTATTCATCCCATTCTTAAAAAGCAGGGTGTGCTTTGGGTAAAACAGCAAAATGTCAGCAGTTTCTGTCTTGTTTGTTTGTTTATTAATTAATTTATTTATCATGATGAGGTTCCAAAGGCACAGGAATTTTCCTCTCCATTTTCCTCAGGCTTTTTTATTTTCTTGTATTACTACAATAGCATAGTCCTTAAACAACAGTCACAAGTCCGTCATTCTGCTATTTAGTGTATGGTGGAATTGTAGGTATAGAAAATACAAGATAGTCTAGCATCCTGTTGTCAAGTTATATTTAGCAGTCTGATTGGGAGTTAATCTTTTTTTTTATTATTCAGGAGTAGCGATGCTTACTACAACATATGTTTACTTCCTGATATGCTAGTCTCCATTAAACATATGCATATACACATTTACCTATGTATTTATTTATTTTGTATTTTGCATGGAGGTTGCCTTGTACAAGAGAGAACATGGTATTTGTTCTTTTGGATTGGCTTATTTCACTGTACACAGTAGGCTGTCGTTTGAATCATTTTGTTGCAAATGGTAGAATTTGGTTCTTTTTATTGGCTAAGTAGTATTCTGTGGAGTAAGTGTAGAATAGCTTTTTATCCATTTGTGTTTCTATGGGCATCTGGGTTGTTTCCAAAGTCTTCACTATTGTGGAGTGTGCTGCAATCAGTATAGGGTTGTAGATCGCTTTTTCATATGCAAATGTTGTTTTGATCTACGATCCAGTACTGACCTTTACCCTGTAGTGGCCACACTTTTCCTGTCTATCTTCTCATATCCAAGAAACTCACAATGCTGTTTCTACCTTATTTTCCATACCATCATGTAAACGCATCTCTACCTGACGAGTTTCAGATTCAAAATCAGTTGATGAAAGAGACTAACTTGTGGTATGTCGAAAAGATCATGGTGTTTTGGAAAGTGCTCTTTATTTTGGATCTAATTCAAATAATTCAGGGAGATTTTAGACTAACTAGAGGAGGATGGTGATACCGTACAAGTTAGTGATTGGAATACTTGGGAGTAGCTAGAATTACAGTAGATGAGTAGTATTGTGAAATGAATAGCTTAAGAAATCTGGTCAGAATGCCCTCCATAACATGCAACAGTGCTTGGATTTAAGTAGTTTTACTTTGGGGCCTGGCTAGGATCCCATTTGGATGCCGGTTTCTGTCCTGGCTGCTCCACTTCTTTGCCAGCTCCCTGCTTGTGGCCCAGAATGGCAGCAGAGGATGGCTCACAGCCTTGGGCCCCTGCACTTGCATGGGAGACCCAAAAGAGGCTTGTGGCTCCTGTCTTAACTGTGGCCACTTGGGGAGTGAATCAGAGGGCAGACGATCTTTCTGTCTCTCCTCTCTGTTAATCTGAGTTTCCAATAAAGATAAATATCTTTAAATACAGTAATTTTACTATTATTAGCACAACACTAGCAAGTGCTAACATATAATAAGTACCTATTTCCTAAACTCTGGCATGTATGTCTTTGTATTAGCAGCAGTTATCAGCAATAAGTTGCTCATAAGGTAAAAACATTGAAAAAAGAATAAAATTTTTCCTAGTTAAGATAAAATTGTGTTTGCTTCAGAATGTTGTTATGTCAATGTGTAACATTAATAAACAGGTTAGAAAGAAACTTTATCATTCAGTACTGTGATTGAGACTATTTCATGAAAACTAGTTAAGTATCAGCAGAATATTCTTGATCTTTGTGACTAAAAACCTGGTCAATTTAAAATAATCAGGAAAGACAATTTTTGGAATGGATTCAAAATCCTCATAAATGAACTATTTGGAGGATGTTTCTCTTTCAAAATTGTCCTTGATTATCCTTTGATTAAAAAAACCCCACCAAAAAAAGATTATAAAAAGCATAAAAACTTTAGTTATTATCATCAAATTTTACCAAGCAAATATAAGAACTGTATGCTTTGTATTGCTATTAAAGAAAGAAAAAACAGCACCCACCAAAACATTATTAAAATATCTATTTAATAAAAACGAGCTTTTTCCCACAAAGATTATAATGGTAAACTTGGATATTCACTCATTTTCTGTTCTGTATTTCTGACATTCACAAGGATGCTAGACAAAGCAAAAATAAAATGTTATGTGTTTCCCCTCAAAAACAAACCACAGCTGCTGGGTTTAATTTTATTCCTATCAGCCGTGACAGCAGCCTTTTTAAATATTGAAAGTGTGAATTAAAGCTTCTGCAAAACAGTTGCTATATAAATTTCCTTAACCATATATTAATTATATATGAAGTACCAGAAAATTGTCCTAGTCTTGTGGGCTTGTTTTTAATATGATGGAGAACGTGGGATGCTCTGCGGCCACCCAGACCTGCCAGAGAATGGAGCTGAGTCTTTGCATCCACCTCTTCTTCAAAGTGTAAGGAAACTGTAAGCCTTCAAGATTCACTCCTTGTGGCCCATCTCAGTGATAGTTGCATACAAAATCTGACTGAAGCTTTATTGATTGTCTACAATGGAGCTGACAGGACATTCTCGAATGATGGAAATATTCTGTGTTTGCATGGATGGTTTCAGTAATCAGTGGCCACATGTGACTGTTGAGTTCTTGAAATGTGGCAAGTAAATTGAGGAACTGGATTTTAAAATCGAGTCCATTTTAATTAAAATGCAGTGCCACTGTATTGCATAAGGGCTCCATAATATGGAAGTTCAATTACTATGTTCTAGAGAAGATAAACAAAACGGCCTTTATTTGTAGTATGGGAGTGTACCTAAATACAATAGGAGTTGGAATGCTGTGTTTTGATGTCAAAAACCAATGATGGAAGAGAAAGGTTTATGCTGGTAGAAATTCAGGCAGTCTTTGGCTCCTACCTTGACAGCTAGGTAGAGCTAGTTTGAAATGGGATTTTAGATGATGGGAAATTTGTGAATAAAGACAGAGCTTTGGACAGGAAGCACATTCATGTAGTGAGGTTTTGTGTAGGGTCCAGTGAGAGGAGCTTTGACACTTGGGTAGGAATTAGGACAGACAAGTAAGATTTGTGTTTTCTTTTGTTTTAAAATTTATTTTTGTTCGAAAGGCACAGTGACTAGAGAAAGTGGAGGGGAGACAGAGAATGAAAGAAAGAAGGAAGAGAACCTGCCATCTACTGGTTTCTCTTCCCAGATGGCTGCAAGACTGGAATGGGGCCAGACCAAAGCCAGGAGCCTGAAGCTCTACCTGGTCTCCCAGGTTGGCGGCAGGCTCATCCACTGCTTTCCTAAATATGTTAGCAGGAGGCTGGAAGAGCAGCAGAGCAGCCTGGATTCAAACATGGTGCACTGATGGCACTGAAAGCCACAGTGCCCGCCTGCTGCACATGTATCTTAATGAGTGGACATAAAGACATTCCTGAAGATACGCAGGAGTCAGACACGAGGCTGTGAAACAACCTAGGAGAGTGGTATAATGTCAGGATTAGAGCGGCAGCAGGACTATGGAAAGGGAGGTGTTGTGCATGAATGTCTTGGGAGTCTTCCTGACAGGTGCTTTCTCCCACAGTTTTTAAAAGGAAATGTAAAAGGCTGCTACTCCTCTGGCACACCTGTAGGCTTTCTGGCTTAGTACCTACTTGTATTTTATAGGGACTTATTATCAAGTTCTTGTCTCAGGCAAAAACAGGTATAAGAGAAGTTCTAAGAATCTATCAAAATCTAAGGCATGGAGGCTCATTTTAAACAGTGGACTTGAAGAAGTCAGCCTTGATTTTCACTCCTAGATAAGTTATGTTGGCAGTGATGTGATTGGAAGAATAAAGAGTAAAACAGATTTACAGTTTCTCTGTGGGTAGATGTAAATATGGTGTGATCTTTATAAATGAAGGGAAAGTTTAAAATTTTTCCCATGAAATCAGAATCTAGAAGCTTTGGTGATTTTCCCTTGAATGATTTCTTTTGAATGAGAAATAGGAGCCATTTAAATAGAAATTTCAAAATGTAAAGATAATTTGTATAAGAAGGAGTATTTATCCTTGTCTATAATGGTTAAAGTAGTTAAGGCTGAATAGCTTTCATATTTACAACTACAGATAAATATTAGAATTCTGACCACTCCCCCAGTGGGTTTGTTTATAACAGATATTTTAGTTTTGAAGTAAGGATAGAAACAAAAAATTTCAAGAAAAGAAATGAAAGTTCCAGTTACTTAATAACTACCCTAGGCAAAGACATAGAGTATATACATTAACCCGTGGAAATTTTTATCAAACTGTTAGAAAGATGATTGCTAAGAATCTGGTTATGCAATTTGTTGCTAAACAGGATGTAAAAGCATTACCAAGAATCTTACACATCTTCAGCATATCAGAAGTTGTACAAATGTTTGCCTCAAAATTTCAGCATGCTCAAAAGCGCTTTTAGATAACACACTGACATTTTTTTCCATTGCTACCTTTCAGTGATGTGGCTGTATATAAAGAAGTTTGAAAAATTGTATATATATATGTGTGTGTATAAATATATAGTTAACCTAAAATATGTTCATACTTTCTGAAATTTTTCCCACAAGATGTTATCTCAGAGTTGTTGTATATAATTAGAAAAGTTTATTTTTATGTAGCCTGGATAAAGGGCGGTGTCAGAAGAAGAGGAGGTAGTTTTTGCCAGCTGCATGTGTAAACCTGTACAACTAAATCACAAAACTTCTTTTCTGAGTATTTTAAAAAAATTTTGCATCTCATGTTCTTCTCCATGTTACTATGTATGCGATTCTCTATAATAGCCAAACCCAGTATATCTCTAATGTTTGCTGCAGTTTTACAGTTTGAAATTGTTTTGTATTCTGAATACCATGATTTTTAAAATTCCAAGTTAACCTTTGCTTTTATTATTCACAAAAATTACAACTCTTGGTTCTTACATCTTTGTTTTGCTCTCAACAGGTTCTCTCATTAGAATGTATTTGTTAGTCTGTGTTAATTGAAAGAATATTTTCTTTCTTTCCCTGCCTGGAGGTTTGCACATATATTCTCCATTTTCTGATGGCTCTCAGTTTTTTTTGCCAGCTTATTTTCTTAAAATTGAAAAGTTTTTGTAGCTCTTTGTCTTCATTCAGTTATTTAAATTCACCACAACAAATTAAATATGCCTTATTTATAGTAGTACATAAGTTAATAATGATTCCGACAATTATTTAGCAGTACAGAAATACAGGTCGTTAGAAGAATTCACAGATCTAGTTGGCTACTGCTTGTGACTCAGATGCTGAGATCTGTATTTCTCAAAGTTATTTCCTCTCTTGTGTTCATAGGCTAAATTTAAATCCATCCTGGAATATAAGAAAAATAAAGGATGGTGAGTATTTGCTAAAAAAGCAGACAATCTGAAAGGATTAAAATGCTTTAATCAGACAGGAAAAAAAAAGGCTTTGGCCACTTGATTAGGGCTGATTTCCACCATCTGCTTATACTTACTGAGGATCTAGCCCTGACTGAACACTAATTTGTGCACTTCCTAGAAATTGAAATCTCTCAGCAAGCAAATTAACAAGAGCAGGGATTCAGCAATAATGGAGCGCCTCGGCTTTTGTTTCTCTCTGACAGATGGACAGGGTGCGCTCAAATTGAATTCAGCTTTAATTGCATTGTGCCATTTAAAATTTTATCTGCTCCACAGATTTTGTTTACAGGTTTCAGGATTCCAAATCTTTGGAAGGATTTTCTTTCTTTTTTTTTCTTCTTCTTCTTCTTCTTCTTCTTTTTTTTTTTTTTTCAGTAGTGGAGCAAGATAAAGAACATTGTGATTCTGTGTGATTGGGAGGTGTTCCTTAAAACTTCTTGTCCTAAAGGGTAGCACATTAAGAAAAGAAAATAATGTTTTAAAGTCTGGGGCAAATGGGAAACAACTCAAACTTTGCATATGTTTAGATAGTGGCACTTGCAAATGGGAATAAGTAGAAATGATCTGTATATCATACTAAAGAGAGGTCATTTGCTTTGCTTCCATTACAGCAGTTTAACCTCACATCAGTATATTGCAAACTCCTGAGTTCTAAAGATAAACTTTTTTTTTGGCATATGCATCATGATCATTCTGAGATTACTTTAGTTTTGGCTTGATGTACAGTTTTCAGATAGAACTGACTTATATGAACTGTTTTTTTTGAGCAGAGATATAAAATACTAAGTCATTTAGGCATGTCCTAAACATTCTTGTGAATCTAATGCTGAAGATGCATTTGTTGCAAAATTGCTTGTCAATCCACAAGCATTTCCTCATAAATCTATGGCTTAGTAGGTACTAAACTCTGACGGTTCTGGTGGCAAACAGAAATCCTGAAAGCTTGAACATAGCCTCCTAAAATTTGATTTGCACTTTATTTACGTGGAGGTTGAAGAGTCTTGGCTACTGAGTACCTTGCCAGGAATGACTGAATTTGCTTTGCCTGAGGCAGAGAGTTCAGACTCATGAACCCAGGGAGGATGGAGAGTGGCAGGAGGAAGAAGGGCTGGAAGCTATGTTGTTGAGAAGCTGAAGCTGTGTGCTTGCTGGTAAGTTACATGTCTCTGAGGATAGTCCCGAAAGTCCATAGAAACAGGCAGTTAGAAGATTGTTTTGGTGCAAAAAGAATTTGCTATACAACTATTTTTAAAAATACAGATTTTCAATGAACATTTCAGAAATCGTAGTAATGTTGTGTGTTGAGGAAACTTTTCCACATATTTTTATCTACTTAGAGTTACATCATTTCTGGTGGTTCCTGTTCACTTTTATGCCATCGTTTTCTTCCATGTAAGCTTAATTTGGCACTTGTAAATGGGAATAAGTAGAAATGATCTGTATATCATACTAAAGAGAGGTCATTTGCTTTGCTTCCATTATAGCCGTTTATACACACCATCTCCTCAGATATACACAGTATATGTTTTTAGTGTTGCAGTGATCTTTTAAAAGAGACTTCTTAAATGAGTAGTAGTAATTAAAACTATCAACAATATTTGAAAATTTCAAGTTAGCTAATCAATTCTGTAAAAATCCCATGTAGTTTTGGATAAAGCAACTTATTCTAGAAACATTTTACCATGATGACTCCTTTTCATGTTTCTCAGAGGTCTCAGCTACATGAGGATTTGGTTGAATAATCAGGTGTGGAGGTGGCAGAAAGCTCTTCGTAACCTTCATGGACTTTAGGCATTTGCTATAATCATACCATGGGGAGATTAAAGTGTCCATTGTAAAGACAAATACTGTTATCCTTTGACAACCTCAAATTCTAGAAAAGACTGCTCTGAAACTTTTGACTTTGTATGTTTTTCAAACTGGTTTTCACTGTGAGCAACGGTGAAAGTTGATCATGAAATTTATTTTCTTCTCCATTTCCTTCTTGGGTTTTCCAAATTTTATTTATTGATTTATGTTCTTTTATTGCTCCTGCTCTGTTGAAGTACATGTCTCAACTTTCCATTCCTCCTTGCTTAATATTGTCATTAGAAGCATGTGTGATGATTTTACTTTCTCAGATACTTCTCTTAAAAATGATTATGTTTGGATTATCATAACATTTGAGAACTGAATAGGACCTTAGAGATAGTCCAATATTATTTTCTCGTTGTATAGATGAGAAAATTGAGACACAGAAAGTTAATACATTCACTCAAGGCCATCCTGTGAGCTATTGAAAAAGCCAAATTACAGATCCAAATCTGGAAGTATCATAATGTTTTTGCCTCTGAACCCCAACCCCAATTAACTGTTAGTGCTATATTCAATACTATAAGCATAGATATAAACATATATGTTGGACCTCTGTAATTAAAAATTACACATTTTAAATGAATATTTTATAACTGTACGAATTAGATATTTTAACTTAATATTGAACATTGAATATGTATAATACACATCTACGTTTTTTCTCATCAGAAAATGGAGAAGTAAATTCTTACAGATAATACAGTGTATACTACATTTAAATGTCATATTCATATTTTCCTTTTGCTCTTTTAATACACATTCTAAAGCTAAAATGTAAGGATGCATTTACACATCCATAACCTCTAAATTTTGGCAATTTTCACAACTTCATGCAGGTACGAGCCAGTTTTACTTAATTGATAATTCCATCAGAGAGGTGACACTCAGGGCGGTGCTGTGGGAGCTTGTGTTCTGTCCTTGCCAGTGCAGTGGTTGAGAGCCGGTATGTGCTATCTGTCGTGGGTTATAGTCTGGTATAATAATGTCATTGCCTCATGTGGCAAATGGTGTAAGCTATTGTAAAACTGTTTGTCTATGTGATTAAGACATAGCTGCAGTGTGCAGCACCAGCCAATTACTTTTTAAATTTAATTATAGCAGAAAAAAAGAGAATAGGATAATAGAAATTCTTGTCATAGGGAATATGTAAAATGTAAATTGAAGAGCCATGAAAATTTCATGCATTGGCAGCCTGGATTGTTTTTATTTTCAACTTGTGATAAAGACTGTGTATTCAATGTCATAAAATAAGACATAGCAACATTTAGTAATTACTTAGTTCTACATCAAAATAATTATAGACAGTAGGCACTAGTGATCCTCTCTGCTATATATGAATGTAAAAATAAACACATCAGGGCCTGTATCAGTTTTTACTTTTAAACAGTGTAAATAAAGCTGAATCTTCAACTTTCAAATTAAAACTGATAACCTTGGGCATTCAAGGCTTTTATAAAGGAAGGGGGAAAACTTTAGCTAGCCTCAAAACAGGTTGTGTCTCTGGAATGCTTCTGGGACTAAAGAGATCAATTAAGTGTGTATAAACAAACAGTTGGAAAAAAGCTACTAAAACAACAGAGGAGAGAGCTCTCTATTGGGCTCCAGAGGCCTGGGGGAGCAAAGTTTCATTAACTGGATCTGAAGTCCTATGGCCTTCTATAAACAGGCATTAATTAAAGAATGTAAAAAATAAAGTTTCAGACCTTGCAATATGTTAATGATCATATGATTCAGGGCCCAGGAAGGAGAAGAGCAGCAGAGGTCATAAAATAAGCATGAAGCATTTAATATGAGTGCTTGGCAGGGATTTCTGCAAATTAGTTGGTTATTTGCTGGTCCAAAGCAAATTAAGGTGATTTTGCTTCACTTGCTAATTTTTTATGTGCATGCTTGGCAAAATGTTTTTCACAAATGGATGAAGGTTATTGTTAATGGCATAATGAGAAATATTAACATATTTAAATAAACCTGAAACTTCTGACATACAACAGACATACAGGTTTTATTTAACACAGATATTATAGTTCTATTAGCCCTGACCGTGGTTTTAGATGGAAGTATGGAAAATATGAAAATCATAATGCTTGACATGATAAATGCATCTTTGGAACTTTTTCGTTTTGTACAGGTGTTTTAGAAAAAAATATTGGCGATATATTTACATATATGGCAGTACTTCAGAAAGTGTGTTGACAAGCGAAATTAAAAGATTATACTAAAAAATGATTCTGCAAACTTGAAGTGTCCTCATATATACATATATAAGTATATATGTAAGTATAAATGTATATGAAAGTATATGTATATATTTAACTATGCGTACACATGTATATGTGTATGTGTGTATATAAAAACTTCCTCTTAAAATCACTGTTCACTTCATAGTCCATTTACTTGATTTTGCAGAAGGGAAAGTGAAATAGATACTAGTGAATTCCAACAATAGAATGCCTGAGGTAAGGTGATTTTGGCTTCCAGAGAGAGGGCGTGTTTGGAACTTTGGATTTAGTGACACACATCTGCTCTTTATTCATTTACTTGTCCACGGGAATTTCTATCTTAATTTTGACCAGACAAAATCATTCTGTGCTTACACTCTCTTCAGTCCACCTTAAAAAGTTTCATTTTGTCAGAGGACTCAAAGCGGAGTCTGAAAATTAGAGCAACTTCTCTGAAAAACTCCTTTCAAATCACAATGAAAGTGTTCTGTCACTTTAATTACCATGAAGTTGCGCAGGACAGAGTTTGGCAACAGAGCCTTACATCGAAGGAGTTGCTGGAGTTGGATGCTGCTATTGACATTGTTCTGTTACAGCAATTTTAGATGGACAAATTGCAGTTGAGAAAATTTCATGACTCGGTAAAATGAGCAATGATGACATCTGTGGATGCGGGTCTGTTCATATCTTTGCAGAGCCTTTAGGGAAATAAATATCTCGGAACATTCGGTGAAGTGAAGCTCACTCAATAAATCAACCTGACACAATAACACTTCTGGCACATGAGCCCAAGTTCTTCTCTGCACCACCTACCCCTCTGTGTTCCTGTGCTACCAAATGGTGTCTCCCCATAGGTCTCTAAATCAAATCAGAGTACACAAATACAGTGAGAATTTATTGGGAATTGGTTTTGTTCGGCAAAAACATTACTTATTAGATGAACTGAAATGATAATAAATTTTGACCCTTTAAAGACTAAGCCAGTTTAGGCAATGTGCCGGTGGGTGGAAGGCATCTAGAATTATTAGTTTTATTAGGATTCAACTCCTCTACTTTTTAGCATAATTTTTTCCTCCAAATGAAATTGATCATCTGAAATTGATCACATTTTCATTTGTAAATCCTTCAGAGTGAATTTGGGAAATGTGTTGATAATATTTAAGGTAATAAGCAGAACGTAAAGGGCATATGTGGGTGTTAAAGCAGATTTGAATGAACACAGGTAAGTGAAAAGTAGCTGACAAAATGACACTGTACAGTTAAGGATTACTACTTTAATTAGTGGAATGATCATTACTGAGGCAAGAAAACATTGCCACTATTCGAACTGTTGATTCATGGAAGATAATGATGTCGGTTTATGTTTATTGGAGTTCCTATGTTAGATAAAAAAGAAAAGAAATAGAGTGTTAATTTTTCTAACTGGGGAAAAATAAGAGTTGGTTTCTATTTTTGTTATGAATTTCTTTACTCAATAGTTAGCAAAGAGAATCAAAACGAAAAACCAATTTTGTCTTATTCTGGGATATCCTTAGATATCCATGGGAAATAAAGTTTTATTCTACAAGGCAAATTTTAATGGTGAATTCTCAACTTCAATATGTTTACATGAACTATCCAGCTTGTAAATTAGTACTATATATTAATTGTCTCTTATGCAAAACATGTGACATAGCTCCATGTAATTTTCTTCTTTATGTGTTTTTCTTTCTATGATTTCCTAATTAATCATAGGCCTTATAATTAGTTTGAAATATAATATTTCCTGTGTGTTTTCCTGCTAACTGAGTCATATTTTATAATAAATATGCCTTGGGAGATGTTGAAAGTCTTTCTGGAGAAAATGTTCGCAACCTTAAAGCAGCTGAAATACAGAATGAATTTCTAGTGGGCTTCAATGACACCAAATTTTGCTAATTCAAAAGCATTGAAACCAGCTAAATCTAGACATGATGGTATAACTCATATATCACAAAAAAGGCTACTAAAATAATCATAATTTTGTCTGCTGATTGGTTTTCTTTAGCATTTATTCACTATTTCAAAAGCAGCATGAGAGAGAGAGACAGTAAGATTAGAGTTCTTCCATCTGCTGTTTCACTCACCAGTGGCCACATTGGCTTGGGCTAAGGTAAGCCAAAGCCTGGAAGTAGGAGCTTTATCTGGTTCTCCTATGAGGGAGGCAAGGGCCAAAACACTTGGATCATCCGCCACTGCTTTTCTAGACATATTAACAGGGTGCAGAATCCTAAGTAGAGTGGTAGGAACTTTTGTTTGTATCGGATGCCAACTGTGCCACAAAGCCAACCCTTGGCTTCTAGCTTTGAATTATAAGCAATGATTACAGTATTTATTTTAACAAAATGAGAGAACCCCTTACTAACATTCATTAATTTCCCTATCTTGTGGCACAAAAGGAACAAGTGCTGCTATTCTAACTCTTTCTTGGGGAGTTCAGCAACAATTCAAAGAATTCAGGTAATTTTGTAGTCACTTGAAGAATTTGGAAGATTGATGACTAATAAAATTGGAAAGCTAAAAAAAATTCCTGAAATTGTCTTGTTCAACAATAGAAGGCATTATAAAGAAAGAGTTGTTTATAATTTTTCACTTGTTTGAAAACAAAATATAAAGCTTGCTTGGAACCTTCATGTCCAACAATACCTTTCATAAGAAGTACTTTCCTATTATTTAGCCTGATTGCTTCTTGCTGTAAGGTATCCATGCAGATAAATATCATTTCAGCTTCTGCTACACAACAGTTACTAGGCTTGGTTTTGTACATTTCATTTGGATACATCTAACAATCTTACAGGACTACTGCCACACTGCTCATATCTTTTTCAAGGTTATATAAATGATGTATTTGGGAGTTGGAGGATATATACTCTTATTTGATCTCAAAATTCAATTTTTTTTTCTCAGCAGGACATACTGCCCTGAACCATTTATTGCCCTATATCAGGTACCATTATTTAGTGCACATAGAGGTGCAATGTTTTCTTTATTTCATTGGGAGGAATTTGACTCTGAATAAACAATTTCAGTGTAAAATGAGAATGCTGTGTGGCTATGGACAGAGTCACCCGTTTTCCCTTGGAGAGTCTGAAGGCCTTAGAGAGGAGCTGGGTGATGAACTGGACTAAGATGTGTAAGCACTAAGACACGGAGTGCAAAGAAATAAGCAAATATAGAGTAGAATGTGATCATATAAAGAAGGTATGTTAATGAAAAATAGGATTTGAGGGAAGCATTAAGAAATGTGACATTCATGCTTTCTAAAATGTTTTGATAGCTGGGGAGTCTGAGTCCACTCCCCTCATTACCCTTACTTTTTGCTTGTCTATAGTGTTCCACCGTAACTTCTAAGATGCCTTTGTGACTTGTAAATTCCTGCTGGAATCTTTTTTTACTTTCAAATTAAAACCTGAAATGACTAAAATTAGAAATGAGTAAAAAAAAAAAAAAGAAATGTAAAATTGCAACTGTGAATCTGTTTCTGTCTTTAAAGTATTCTTTAAGTACTTGAGGTCTGTTAGTGTCATGTTAGCTCAAAAGAAGCAAAGAAAAACCCCACATTCCTTTATGCTCTAATCATTTTTCTTGGTAAATGAAGAATCCAACCTAGACATGTGTCTCTAAGTAAGAGGTAGACTGCTGGAAATAGTGATGCTATCTCATTTCATGCTTTGTAACAACAACAACAAAAAAGAGTTCAAAGAATGGTTTGATTTAATCAAATTTCCTTTTAATGACTATGGTTTAAACATGCTATATTCTGAATTTATTATTTGCTATCAAGATTTGAAATATGGTAAAGATTACTTGGAAAAGATGTTATACTCTGCAAAATAAAGTGCCCCATTAAAAGTTAGGTTTTTGTTTTTGATTTTTCAGTTAGAATTAGAGGAAACCAGAGCTTTTGTACTCAAATAGTAATTCAAGATTTTAAAAGTTAGGATCAGGGATTCTGCCTGTATTTACCCTTTAAATGGCCGCAAAAATGGCAGAATATTTTGATACAGGAATATCATGTCATTGTACCATACTTGGTCAATCCTGGCTACTGTAAGACTGCATTTTGTATTGAGTTATACATAGTCAAGCACTTGAATGACTAATGCAGAAAAAGTATGAAGGTTTAGAGGAGTCGGAGTAACCGGACCTATGGTTTTAAGGACATTTCATTGATTCTCAGTTTTCTAACTTCAGAGATGGGTAGATGAAGATTTTGAGCTCGAGTGTTGGGGTAAATATCTTTGTTTGCCAGTGATTAATTTTTGGACCTTGCAAACCTTGAATGATTTCTACAACATTTTGTATTTGCTTCCTTCTTTCTCCCTTCCTCCCTCCCTTCCTTCCTTCCTTCCTTCCTCCCTTCCTTCCTTCCTTCCTTCCTTCCTTCTTTCCTTCCTTCCTTTCCTTCCTTCCTTTCCTTCCTCTCCTCTCCTCTCCTCTCCTCTCCTCTCCTCTCCTCTCCTCTCCTCTCCTCTCCTCTCCTCTCCTCTCCTCTCCTTTCCTTTCTAAAATAGGATAATAATTGGACCTGCATCAAAATTTATGTTAAGGCCTAACTTATAGCATGTCAAAAACTAGTGAAGTGCCAGCTCCATTATAATGCATCAAAAGTATTTTCAAAAGTATATTTTAAGGGCTTGGCGCAGTGGCCCCAGTGGCTGAAATCCTCACCATGACCGTGCTGGGATCCCATATGGGCGCCACTTTGTGTCCCTGCTGCTCCACTTCCCTTCCAGCTCCCTGCATGTGGCCTGGAAAAACAGTGTAGAACGGCCCAAAGCCTTGGAATCCTGCACCTGCATGAGAGACCCAGAAAAGTCTCCTGGCTGCAGTACCTCTGGCCGTTGCAACCACTTGGGGAGTAAACCAGCAGACGGTTCTCTTTTTAAATCTGACTTTCCAGAGAAAATGAAATAAATTTTTTAAAATACATATTTTAAAAGCAAAATATTTTATTAATGGGAATGAAAGGGTTAGAATACCAGCATGATGATCTAGATTCCCTAATTAGTCCCAATAATTAGTTGGGAGACTTTCATCAAGTTACATGAACTGAACTTCCTTTTTCTAATGAAATTGTTGTTTGAAGTTTTTCCTTTTTTTCTTTTAGTCAAAAACAAGGAATCAACAAGTTTAGATAAAGTATAGCTAAGCTGGAAATTTAATTCAGAGTCTCTCCATTTGGGAACCTAAATAATCATCTATCACTTTGTTTTTCTCCAGTCTTCATGATTTAGTTGGGAAGATTTTGAATGAAAGTGACAAACGCTCTGTTCCTCAATAGATACTTGTTACATCACCTTCCTAAGAAACTTTGCATTTAGGTAAATCTCTAATTTCCTTTTATCTATAGCACTTACTACTTTTGGAATACATGTGCTATTGTCATTATTTTAATTAATGATTACAGTAAGCAGTTTCCTACTACGTGGTGAAGTTAATAGCATTGAATGAAACAGACTGTTAGATCAGAGACTGTTGTAAAGGCTTTCTTAGGAGAACAGTGTCAATTTTCAGATTTTCTTTTTTTTTTGGTTCTGCTTAAGTCTGTTTCATTGTATTTTTCACCCTTTCATGAACAGTAAGTTAAGACTGATGTGACTTCTCCTAGTTCTACTGAACTAACAGTGATATTTCTTCTCAATTAATGTGACATGTCAACAGTAAGAACAGAGAACTAAATGTCTTATAAGTAATGTGAGGGTTACATGAAGTAGAATGATAGCCAGCCACCACTAAAAGGTGCACCTTTTCATAGTGACATACTTGTTTGTTTATATTTAATAGAGGTTGTTACTAGATATAAAATTGCTGTTGGTTGAAAGTATATAACAATCTGACCAGGTTGAACTCTTGACAGAATATCTCAATTTTCAAATTTAACAAGGCAGACTTGATGCTTCTTTGGGAGACTATAAAAAGTATAGAATTCTTGTAAAGAAGCAACATCTAGTGAATAAAATGCTAACTAGGCAAATATTCAAAAGATGAAAATGTAAGATTTGTAGAAGATATAATCAGTTATGTGCCAATATCATTATATTGGTTTTGGAAGAGGTGAAGGGGTTGTACTATCTAGGGCAGGATTTTAGGAATCTTGACCTAGACTTGATTTAATACTAAGTAAGAGAAATGAGCAAATTGTATTGGGCCTAATTATGTTCTGTATACCTAAATAAGTTGTATTTGAGCAATCATTAAAACTAACATGTTTTGATGAAGCTTTTTTGTTCATCAAAATATTATGAATGAATTTAGTATGAATTTCTTTCGAGAAAGAACAATCACACACTATTATTACAAAATAAATTCTCAGGAAAATAGTGATTGTGCTTCGTGAAATTGTGTTCCTTCATAAGCTGTAATCATTTATTAGATATCCAATCAGACGTGTCATATTGCAGATAATGGTGGTATCCTTAGCTTTGTACGATCAAGACAAAAGGGAGATTGAAACAAGTGTGGGCTTCATCTGTTGAAGGGCAGTTCCTCATAGACCCAGGTGGGCTCTTCTCCATTGTCTCCTCTTGGATTTGTACCTGATATCCAAAACAGCAAATCGATTATATCAGTCCTGATAAACGCACATGGCCTGATTTTATGTGGAAGCATGGAGAGTGAGCCCTGATGAATCTGGATGGTACTAAAGAATGGTCACAGTTGAGGCCTGCAGATAATGTTTGCCCACTATATGTTAACATTTCATACATGCTAACTTGGGAGCTATCTGGAAATCATTGTCACATGAAAATTTTAGTCAACTAGTTGGTTATTGGTTGTTTCTGGGGAAGGAATAGGAAATCCGAAGACTTAATAACCTGAGTTTGGCAGATTTTATGTTCGTCTGCTATTGATGAAGATCGTTTGCTCTATACTTCAATTACCAGGGGCTCTATGAAGTGCCTTGTAAATTTGGAGATAGTTGCTTTGATCCAGCCCTAGAACAAAACAAGAACACCTAACCAAATAGCAACTAAATAGCCTTTCATCTTTCCTTCAAAGCACAAAATAAAAATAATCATTGCAAAGCAATGCTTTTAATGTTTTTTTATATTTGACTTCCTTGATCACTTAGAAGTTTTTAACATTAGTTTAAGTTACAGTGCCAACACATAGAACTTATACCATATGAGAAAGTCTGAGTTGAATGAAATAATATTTTTCAATAATCCTTTTTGATATATTTAAAAAATTTTAATCCTTTCTTCCTTCTAGTACTTATTCATAAGCTTTTGTTTTTAACTTTACATGCCACTTAATGAGACAGATATTCCTTAAATATGGCTTGTAGCCACTGAATATTTATTAAATGTGCATATCAATGCATTACCTTAAGTACAATGACTAAAACCATAGATTGAATCATGAAACAAATGATGCTGAATTCTCTTTTTCTTTCTCAAGCTTCAAAATTAAAATTTTTAGTTCAAGGAAGTAATTCTACAATGAATTGTATTGATTTGGGTGGGACGTCTAGTGGCACTTCAGAAAGAAGCTTGTCTGCATTGAGGAACTCCTTGCAGTGAAATCACGAAACGACATGTATAAGTTCTACTAGTGCATTCACTTGTTTTTCTTTTGCACCACAAGAAAAAAAAATGTCTGCTTTAAATCCTATTTGTCCCTTATCTCTGTTTGTTCAGTTGTTTTTAATATCACATACTGAAAGAATTTCAATAGCAGTTTCGCCATGAAGTCATTTGTTATCCTTCAGCAGGCTTTGCCTACTGAATTGTAAAGCAGTTCTGACTGTTTGCATCCTCCAGATGGAGCGACACATAAACACTCCCAGATATTTCTGGTAAGTATGAAAAAAGATCTTATTTGTCCTTTCTGTGAATAAATAAGAGAATGTCAAATTTTATAGACTAATAAATTTGTAATGCCGGCACTGACATTGAATCTCTCATGGCCTGCAATGTCACAGACCCTGAGAAACACAATTTTTTTTTCTGTTTCAAATGAATACTAAGTCAAGTAAAAGCTCAATAAAGGCCAGAATTTGATTGCACTGTTTATGATTGCCCAATATTCTAATTCAGTCGCCGTATGTCATGAGGCTTGTTACACAGCCGTCATTCACATGCACATGCTCCTGTCTGGCAGAGGGAGCACTAATGGGTTAAAGGCTCTTTAGCATTGGATCTGCAACAGCTTCTTCCCGATAGATACAGTGTTAATTCTAATGATAAACTCTTGGATATGTGTAGATATGTCATAGGAAACGGCAATCCACATGTCTGAGATTTGAACTGTAGAACTTTGGGAGTGTGTGTACATATTGTCATAAATACATACAGGAGACAGACCCAGAAATAACACTGTACATAGAGTGAGCGGTACTGTATCTGTTCTAACAAATTTTCACATACTTTTCTAAAAAGGACTAAATTTTATTTTTTTGCATTTCAATTGATATGCATAACATAGGTATCCAGTGTTCAAATCTAGTGAAATAATGAACCACTACAATACTAGAAGTGATTGGCAGTTTAGTATTTTTTTTACATTTGCAAGTTTTCATATTACATTTTCTTGTTTCCACTTAAATTTACTGTGCTCTAAACATAGTCATTTTATAAAATGACTATTATTTAATTATTTGAAATGTAAATATGTATAATAAAGATCAAGAATTAACTTTGCTCACTTAATCTGAGAAGAAGAACTCTTGTGAATGGAATACAGACTAATTATTTTCAACTGTGGTTTTCTGAAGAAAGAATTTTAATAAGTAATGAGTAATACAAAACAATTTAACATATTGCTATGTTGTTATGATTTCTGGAGTATAAATTCCTCTAAGTAAGTTTCAGTTGAACGTAAATGTGAAATAAAAACATTTGAAATGGATTTTATTAATGCTTCAGGATGGATACTTTCATGGGTTTATAAACGTAAACTCTGTTTAAGATATTACAAATGCATCTGCATGCATTTTCTCTAATTTTGACTTGAACAGAGTTGAAATTCAATACATTAGATACCCAAGGCTGTCCAAATGTGCATGAATCCTTTAAGAGTGCCCATATAAAATTAAAAGTAGCATTATTGTATATTCTGTGAATAAATATAGAGGTAGAAAAAGATGTCAGTGTGTAAAGTATTGTTTACTATAGCAGACAGTATAAACAAGGGAATATATGAATTGGAAAGAATACTAGGATGTCTCTGTGTAAGTGTCCTGGTTTACAGACTCACATTCAAATTGACTCCTAGAAATGTTAACATGGCACATCTGAGCCAGCTTTCACAGCTACGAAGTCCTAGTTCTGACATCTCTGCTCCATCTTGCTTCTTCATTCAGTCATTTATTTTATCAGTGAATACTCTTGGGAAGTTTCAGTGGTCAAAGATGGAGTCATCTCCCAAATTCGCAGACACACACACAAGTGATTCAGATTGTTCATAGACAATAGAAGTAAAAGATGTTTTTTGATGTGAACTATTGGAATGCATACAATAAGGAGTCTTCAAAGATTCTTCAAAAAGATTATTAAAAAAACTATGTGTGTTTTTTATAATTTTTGCAATAAAACCATTCTAATTCCATTTTCTATGAACTTTTAAAGTACACTCATATATGTGTATACACATATCACAGGCACCTAACTATACCATATATGGTATATATATTGAAATTATGTGTTAGTTTAACTGGCATTCAATTCTTAGACACAACTGTATCACTGCACTTAAAAAAATATGTTCCAGAAAAACACCTAATTGAATCTCCTTTCAGTTATTAAGTCTCCCATTTATTTTTTGTTTATTGTCATGGGTTTCCCAGATTTCCGCTCCTTTTGTATAGCAGCAGTAAATTTGGCATTAAAGGATGATATTCAATCCCTGCTTCCTTTATAGAGTTACACCAAAGTCAATGAGACTTTTACACAAAAATAAAGGATAAACTGTGACCCTGGAGTACTCATTTAAGATTGTAGAAGAGACCCACAAGACTAAGCTAAGTGCTTGGTAAGGGAGCTGGTGTTAAATATAACATTGTGGAGGATTTTCCAGCTGTTGGTTTGCTATGGAGGAAGAAAGCTGCTTTCCTGACTGATTACTGTCCCCGCGAGGAAGAGGGAAGTGGAGCGATGCCCCATATCTCCAGTCCACAGAGTGCTGTGCATATTCTATGGTGCTGATTTGAGATGCTCATAACTTTAATGGCCCCCTTTTTAAGTTAGTGTTAACTCTAGGTTTTCAAATTTCCAAGAAATAGGAACGGGGGAACAGGAATGCGTATGACTACGGATGTTAGGAAATGCTGCCGAAAAGTAAGAATATCTTTCTTAAACTTTCCCTTGTGGGTTAGTAGTGGCCTTGTGGTTTATCTTTCCAGCTAGAGTAATACAACTAGGCTTTTTTTTTTTTTTTTACCAGCTGTACTTAAGGATCTTGGTTTTATGTTTCTAAAAATGTCATCTATTCCTTCAATCACTTGTAAGTCCCCTGTAATCTCTTTTTAATGTAAGCACACTGGAGTTTTCCCTTTTGTTTGCTGCCCTTGCATTATTTACTTTGATCCGCTGTGAGAAAATCTGAAAGTGTGTTGTCCTAAATGCTAGCATCTCACCAACAAGATTTGAGGCCTTGTAGTTCTCATTGAAGAAAAAGGCTCTTGTGTGAAGACGCAGGTTTTGTTTAGTTCTCTCTCCCTGGTGGGAGCCTTAATTGCATTTTCTCTCTCTCACAGCGGCTGGCTAAGGAGTGCCTGCCTTCCCTGCTGATGTTGAGGTTTTCAAGCTCTATTACTCTGTGACGGAGAAAATTCTTTGGTCCAGGAAGAAAAGGGTCAGATCTAGAAAAAAAAAATGTTTAAATAAGTATTGTCAGTTTACCGTGCACAATAAACAAAAAGAAGAAATAATAGAAAAGCTTTATTTCCTCAAATTCTTGGGAAAGTTTTATGTAACCTAGTTCATAATATCTGATTCCAAATATCTTGTAAAGTTTCAGCTCTCAGGGCAAAATATTAAATTTAGTAGTAGCCAGTAAATAAACAAAATATTAATTCATGCTGCTTTTAGCCTTTCTTATGTGATTAAAATATAGATAGTGTAAGGACTATTTTTGGAGCTAATATCAGCTGTTTGACATATGCCATTTTTAGCCAAATTATAAAGACCTGATTTCCTTGACCTTTTACTTCATATTATGACTTACTAAACATATAAATGATATTTTAAATCATTATTTCTGAAATGAACATGTTCATTTACTTATCATATGACATGTATGCTTCACCTACCGGGATTTTAAGCTGCAGCTTCCATACTGCTCCCAGTTTTTATATTTTTCATCTTAAGAGGAAACAAGACAATAATGGAATCTACTTAACAGTTTCAATTTTGATTTTCTTAAGCACATACAGAAGCTAAATGGAACTGCACTCACAACAGTTCTTTAGTATGGAGGTGTAAATGTTTCATACACAAATACTTTAGCTAGTTGTGTTTTTAAAAGTCTGTGTCTTGCTATACCAACTGAAATAGATTACTCCAACATGTATTTCATTTTATAAGGCTTTATTTGGCTCCGATTGATTCCTGCCGCAACTCATGCTAGGCAGACTTCCATTTTGAAAGTACGGTTCTATGCTTGTAGATTTCCTTCTCTTGTAACTTCTTTATATTCACACCTGCTCTGTTGCAAGCTGCTATCCACCAACATCTGCCCCTCATGGTGCTTGTTGAATGGGTTTATCTCTGGCAGTGGTCTGTTTGATGTGTTGAGAGAAAGATGATACTGCTCTGGTGTATTTGGTGATGGGTTTCGGAGATGGGTAACTGGGTAGAAAGTATAAAAACGTTTGTTTGGAAATTGCGTGGCAATGGTGGGGTGAGGAAAGAGGAAGCAGAAATATAAGAGCTGTATATCTGAAGAGGAAAAAGATGTTGGGGAAAACAAGTAAAAAACTTTTCTTGGTGTTGAGATTATGGACCATAGCTTAAACCATACCTTCCCATTAGTAATCAGTGGACCTATCTGGCTTTGTGTAATGAACTAAGCCTAGTCAACAACCTTTTCAGTGATATTGAAAAACAGTGATCCAACACATGACGTGAAAATGTCTCGTTGATACAAGTGTACACATGGCTTTTAGAACACAATCACATCATAACATAGGTAGGATCATCATTAATAAGAGCATTGGGTTGCCTCTGTATTGCTTTATTATTATTCAGATCTTTGTAGGCAATGTAACAAGAACCTTTAAAAGCTAGTTGTTTAATATACAGTTGAACATTATTGTATTTAGGTTGCCATCAAGATGGTGGTTTTTAAATATTTGCAGCAGTCATAGCAAGCATTTTGATTGCTAACAGCATTTGATTGTTTTTCATTGAATGAACAGGCAGATGACACATAGCTATCATTAATTAATTTTGTTTTTGGTAAAAAAAAATGAAATTGAAGCATTTGACAGAGATAAGATTTTTTGAAAGTTTAGGACTATGCATGCTTAAAATTTATAATTGAAGATCTAATAGGACCTTTATCAGTTTTTTTTTTTTTTTTGCTTTAAAATACTTAATTGAAGGCAAAGAGCAGTTTGCATTTCTTGGAATCGGTTGACTCTGTTAGTGTATTCTATTTCCACTGAATCCAATTATAAGTTTTTATAAATAATTCCTAGGGTTTCTCTCTTTCCTAATGATAGTCACTCTATGTATGCTTTCCAGAAGAATGAAGCATTGTCAATAGCATCTATACATTTCTGAAGTCCAGGAACAGATCTAGATAATTCCACGCATAGCTATTCTATTTATCAGCACATTTTGGTGTAATAGAAATATTTTACTATGAAGGCTGGCTGGGGAACCTGAAGCTTTCTTTTTTAAATAGGTCAAGAAGTGGATCAGAAAATCTAGAGGGAGTTTATCTCTGTTTCGGGTACTTCATAATGACAAAACTTTCCTTGGCTAATGAGCATGGCTACATGCATTCTAAAATATAAAGAAAAGCGTAGAAGAGGGCAGTGGATTTTTACAAGATTTGGTGTAATTGCTGTGATTGAATTCTAATGATTGGAAATACGTTGAGGAGGAGTAAAAAGTAACAGTTTGCAGTTTGTTAACTCAAACACATTCTGTTTTCTTATTTGAATGGATGTCAATCATATGAACATAAAGGGAAAAAACCACCCTTTTTGCTGGGCCAATTTAGAACTGAAATAATAAAGTTGTCGTGGACATTCACAGATTGTTAGGTATTAAAGTGAAGTGGGTGAAACTGTTAAATATGCCTTGATAAGAGGGTCCTAGACTGTTGATCATTGCCTTTACCTGCAATGCCGTGATACACTTAAACAGCAGAAGGATGCACTTGTCACTGGTGCTGCAGGACTAGATTGTTGTGATAATCTGGAGGAAAACAGCTGGCACTGGGGGCAGGGAGAAAGAGTCCCTGTGCTTATGGATTTGTACCATGAAAAATCATTTTTTAAAGTTTATTTAACTCTATTTAACTCTATTGAAGCTTGGAAATTCAATTCAGTTAAGATATCAGTTTGTTGTCTATCAGAGTGCACACTATGGTAGAAATGGCATGTGGACAGCTAAGACACGTGTTGATGCAAGGATTTTTATGGGAGTTTAGTAAATGGACTAATAACTTCAAAGCAATATATTGTGGAATTTCTAGGAAATACAAGTAGTCATGGAGATAATTATTAGAAAAATAAACAAATGGACACGTATTTCCTAAAAAGATCATATTTAGAATGAGTTTTGAGGAATAAGATGATAAAGAATGAATAAGATGAGTCTGTTTCAGCTGAAACTTAAGAATGTGTACGATGAAGTAATAGTTATAAGGTTGGACATGCGTTTTTCTTTAACATAGAGTGATCGGTTGGTACTTAATGTCCTAAACAATATGGAGCCATTAAAGTTAGTGAAGCTGGTGTGATCTAATCCAGTTAAGTATACAGATATATAAAATAAGTGTTGTAAGCCTTTTCAGATATGTAAATCCGAAAGAGATAAATAGTAAAAAGATGTTCCCAGTTTGTATCTCATACACATTTTGTTTAATTTAGACACGTTTTTCAGCTGTATAAATTAGGCATGAACTTGAGATTGGCAATTTCAAAGAAAACTCATGATTTTTTTCTGTAGATACCAAAGACCTACTTTCATGTTGGCAGGGCAACAGTTAGCTATAGATGAGTTGAGGTTGTCTCATTTATTTCTAACCTGTGTGTAGGTACACTGATATTCCCACTAATGTGTTTGTTTCTTGCTTATTTTTTTTTCTTTTAATTATTTATTATTTTACTTCATTAATTACATTGTATTATGTGACACAGTTACATAGGTACTTGGGTTCTCCCCACCCCTCCCCAAACCCTCCCACCATGGTGGATTCCTCCACCTTGTTGCATAACCACAGTTCAAGTTCAGTTGAGATTCCCCCATTGCAAGCGTATACCAAACATAGAGTCCAGCATCTTATTGTCCAGTCAAGTTCAACGGCTTCTTAGGTATATCCTCTCTGGTCTGAAGACAGAGCCAGCAGAGTATCATGATACTCTTGCTTATTTCTTGAGCATCTGAGTGTTTGGTCTTTATTATAACCTAATTCATGAGAGGAAAGAAATAAAGTTCTGACCAAATCTAAATGCTGGGAAATAGTGGTCCTAACAGAATTTAAGGTATATAGTCATTAGTTATGTAGAACATAGTTTCTTCATTTGAAAGACCTAGAGAGTGAGGGACAGAGCACTTCCTTCCTGTGGTTCACTCCCCAAATGGCCACAAACAGCTAAATCGGAGCAAGGCTATTACCAGGAACCTGGAACTCCATCCAAGTCCCCAACATGGGTGGCAGGGGTCCAAGAATCTGGGTTATCTTCCACTGTTTCATCAGACTTACCAGCAGGGAGTTCTTTCAAAAGCAGCACAGTGAGGATTCAAACTGCTCCAACAAGGGACGCCAGTGTCACAAGTGGTGGCTTATTGCGTTGAACCACAACATTGGGTCCACGATTAGTTTTTTTTTTTAATTTGTACTTATTTCTTCATTACCAACTATAAAAATGCTGTCACATTGAAAAATAGTCTAACCATTCAGCAGCTGTTCAAAATGTATTTTTCCATTCAAAAGATAAGAATGCAAAAGAAAAATGCAGTGAAATGATTTCAACTTATTTGTAATTTTGATAAATAAAGTGTTTAATCTAAAAATGTGTTAAGTATCTTAGTTTCCCAAAATATAAATGAAAGTTTCAGTGTAAAATTTCAAAAAGGTTCATTTTTGACTGATCGCATACATCACACTATTAATAAGATAGAAACTAGTATGACACAAAAATTGTAATTTGTGGAGCCTTCTTCATTTTCTTGACTGGCCAGATTCTCTTAAATTTAGGTCTTTGTTTATGCTGAATGTTTTTGCCTGGATGTCTCCCCATATCCTCCCTTCATGGTTTGATTCTTATTCAGGTCACCAGTTAGCTTTCATACCTCTGTTTAACTCTCTGTGACTACTCCTAGCCTGGGTTAAGAATAGAACATAGAAAGCTTTATGTCTTATAGAGCCATCTAGTTAATCCTCATTATTCTTATTAATTTATTCATTTAATCATAGAATATATCTGAATCAACCTCTCTAATGTAAACACTGATGTGTTGGGCTAGTTTTCAGATGTATAATAGAGAGTTTTTGTTTTCAGGTAGCGCACAGTTCAGTGGTGTGGAAAAAGTAGTCTGTGTGTTTATTTTGGTGAGTTCAATGCTTCATGCTTGCACAAGTCAAAGTGCAAAGTAAGTGGCAACAATTAAGAAGAGGTAACTGGAGATGAGAAGGAAAGAGAAAGGAACTATTTTTGCTGAGTTTTGAGAACCTCAGGTGAGTTGCCTGTAAATAGAGAGTAAAGGAGAAAAAAGGGTAGAGAGAGAAAGGACCTCCATGAATCTAAGCATTAGAACTGTTTTTTGTTTTGTTTTGTTTTCATTTGCATTTTCAGTGGTTGAGCTCCTAATATGTATGATGTAAGTTATATGTGCAGCACTCTGGAAGAATTGCTTCATTTATTTGTTGCAACAACTCAATAAAGTTGGTACTTCTTATAGGCAAAAACTTTGAAGTCTGGAGAAGTTAATATGCTTTCCTTAGAGTATATTACACCTTGTTGTTTCCTGTATCCTATTTTCTTTATTATGACTGAAGTATATATGTGTATATGTGTGTATAACTTTTTCAAATATTTTAGTATGAACAACGTCTTTTTTTAATAAAATCCAAAATTAATGCTTTAAACTTTGTTTTTGCATATTTCACACATGTTAGTAGTTAATCCATTATGTTAAATTTTTGCAATTTTATTGTATCTGTTCTTTAAGAAAATTTGACTTAGATATGATAGAAAAAGAAGCATCACGCTAAATTTGACAGAATGGCGTTCAAATATGAGTGAAAGATAGGTGCAACTTCCTTTTAAAAAATCTATTTGCAGCGATAACAACAAAGTATCACATAAAATACAAAATCTTTGGTATCTGCCTTCTTTAATAAATGCTCCATGGGACCTCTGTTTGTGCAATGATGATAATCTTGCAGAGTATAATACAAGAATTTGAATTTCCCAAGGTTTTTTTGTTTGTTTGTTTTTGAAGCAACTTTGACAAGTTACATTACATTACGGGAAGACTTCACACTTTTAGTCAGAAATAAGCTTAAGAGATATAGTATCTACAAAAATTTTTAAAGAAAAGTTGCATTTTATGTTTTATTAAGAAAAGAAACTTAGTGTAAATAAACTTTGTCATACAAAAACGTGTCTTGTAACGTAGGGTTTTGGCTAAATCTTTTCAAGTTAAATTTGTTGTAAAATTGGAAATATTTTGGTCATGATTATAAAATAATTATCTACAGAAAGCAAATTGAAGAACTACTTAATGTTTTTATTCATCACTGATGGGAAATTTGGAGGTGTGAATCACAAATTTACAGTCATTCCTTTAGTATTTGTTCTATGGTCAAAAAACACTGCATATGTGGCATATATGTATATAAGCCTATACATATATATTCTAGATTCATTTTGTTTATTTAAAAGGCAGAGTTAGGTTAGCAAGATGAAGAAAAAGAGAGAGAGAGAGCGAGAGAGAGAAAGAGAGAGCGAGAGAGCGCGCGAGTTGAGTCTTCCATCTACTGGTTCACTCCACAAAAAGCGGCTGGCCCAGGACCTTCCTCCTGGTCTTCCATGTGTTCAGCAGAGTTCTCTAAGTACTTAAACCACCTTCCATTGCTTTCCTAAGTGTAGATGGATGAGAAATGGAATAGCTGGGGCAGGAACCATCATCCATATGGGATGCCAGCATCACTGACTGTGGCTAAACCTACAGGACCATATTATCAGCATTAGCAAAACACTGATGTTAAACTACTAGTTGCATTAGAGTTATGTAAAACCAAAATACAACAAAATATCGATATTAAATTTGGTTTTTAGTATTGACGCTGATAAAATTATATGATCCTTTGGAACTGAGGGTCTTCATTTGCAAGTTGAGATTAACTGATTGATTTTAAAATCCACTTGAACTCCAGAAGTTGTGTGTTAAAATTAACTTTTCAAAATATTATTTATTTGGAAGTCTGCAACAAAGAGACATAGGGAAGGATGGAGAGAAACAAAGAAGACTGGGACAAAGGGGGAGAGAGGGAGAGAGAGAGATCTTGCATGTGCTCTCTTATTCCCCAAATGGCTGCAATAACCAGGACTATTCCAGGCTAAAGCCAAGAGCCAAGGTTTCCAACCTAGTCTCTCACGTTTGTTGCAGAGACCCAAGTACCATCATGTGCTGCCGTCCCAGGAAGATTAGCAGGAAGCTTGATGGGAAGTGGGTAGCCAGGGCTCATCATGCACTCTTACATGGCCTAGTGGCATTGCGATCGGGAGCTTAATAGGTGGCACCATGATTCTGGCCTCAGTTTATTAACTTAATGTTTCTGAAATATCCTGAAAATTAACATGGTGGGATTATTGTACACAAATACTAGCAGATGAATGGTCTCTCTCTCTCTCATCTTTCTCTCTTAACTTTCTCTAAATATGCCTTTCAAATAAAACGATCTTAAGGATTATACATGTACAGTTATTACTTATAGTTATGTATAAGTTTACATGAATAAGTATCAACTGGGATATCACAGTTCAGGACACAGTCTTTTTCCCCATACAGTATACTAGAAGATGAGAAATGATCTTGGTGGATAAGCATCTACAAGGTACCAGGAAAATATTGTCCATCTATTCCTCATAATTAATCTGTGATGTAGAGATCACTATTGCAATTTCACCAACAGGGAACATGATATTCATTATCAAAGTTCCAAACAGTTTAGTGGAGGTGAGCCCTGTTCCTGGAAGGTTTGACTCTGAGATACGAATGTCTTCCTGAGTGCTCCTTTCTCTTGAGATTAACAAGAAGGTGATTTCTGTAAGCCCAGGAGATAAGATTGTGGAGGAAAGGTATCAGGAATTATGAGGAGCTGTGAGAAAATACAACATAGCTTTAGTTGGTTGTTAAAAATAGAAACATAATAGATGGGCATGGAGAGCATTGGAAAGGCTTATCAGATGTTTCTGCCGTAGTCCATGAGGCTTTTAAGCATTCTGTGACCGAGTTCAGGCATAAAAAGAAGGAAACAGAAAAAGACGAAGCAAGTTGAGAAGTCACTTATGTGGAGGCAAAAGATTAGGGTTGAAAATTATTAACACGGAGTGACAGTTAAAGCAGTAGCATAGTTTGTTTGAAGGTAGAGATGCCAATTGTTCAATATGAATTAGAAGCATTCAAACACTTAGTTTTTTTTGTCTGTTTCCTAATGAAATGAAATGAAAAATGAAAGGAAATGAAATATTATGTAAAGTATTATCAAAACAGATAAAAAACAGTTGTAGATTCACGAGATTTTATCAGTGATGTGTTTTCAGTGAAGGCAAATGATCTGTAGCTTAAGGAATTCTGAACTATTTTTTTCCCTCTTGTTCTTATTAGTCACATGTAGATGATATTGCATTAATACCCCAAATTACAGTACTACACTCATTTGTTTTCCAAAGGATATTGCCCATATTAACAAGTTGAATGGTACATTGATTTATTTGTGGAAGTTAGTGATGGTAGACTGTAACTTTTATTACCTGACCTTTTAAAATCTCAAAATTGAAAGTTTGTCTTAAATCCATCCAAAAATAGCAGTTAAAAAGTGTTCTCATGATGGCGCCACCAACACTGATTGTGAAACATTTTACTATGGACCATTTCCCTTATAGATTGTGCCCATTAAAATGTTTCTGCTAAAAATTTGTAGTGTAATAGTGACTTTGAGAAATACACAGGAAGGAAGGAAATGTTTGGTCAAATTACTACTTAATTATTCCAAAGCTGAAGTGACTGGCTTTGTTTTGCCTCTTTTACTGAATAACTTTTGAAGCAATCAAACTGAAAAGTCAGGAAATTAACTTTTATGGAAATTGAGTCATGCATTAAGTGCATTTCCAATTCTGATAGTGTTTATTTAGTAACCAGTAAAACAGAATCAAGTTGTGCTACAATTTGAAAGATCATAACTTCAAATAAGGAATGTGTTACCCATATACTCTGTTGGCACACAGTCTCCAAGACACATTAATTTATATGTTCTTAGTTGAAATAAATAATACTCAAGTTGATGGTACTATATTGTTAGAGATTTTAGTTAAGAACAAAAACACTCAGTTATTTGTATGTCCTATCTATTGTTGCTATATTTTTTTCTACCATTTATTGGTAACCTTCAGATAACCATAATAATACAGAAAGAAGAGAGTGAAAACTAGGTTCAGTGTAGGGCTCATACTTTAAAAGAGCATGCTATAGATACATGGAAAAGAACTTAAAATAACCGATGTGTGTGATTGCTTGAAAATGTGTGTGGTTACCATGTCTCCATACTTTCTTATAGAGACAGAATTTTTTGCAGTGTTTCTTTTTTTCTTTCTCAATTTTTTAATAATTATTTTTATTTTTGATGCGTTTTTACATAATTGATTAGGATGCAAAGGGTCAAGGGCTACAGGAAGGTGGGCGAGATCATTATTTCCATTCTCTTTGTTTCCTTGCTGTATCTGGGGGAAGGAGAGAAATAAGGGGAGAAGCCACACCCAGCCTCCCAGCTGCCTCCATACCCTAGGATGGAAGACAGCCACCCAACACCATCCGAGGGTCCCCGATGTGGGGAATGCTCTGAGGGCACTGCTTAAGAGGTTTTGATAGTTCACAAGTTCTGATTTACTGCCAATTTAACCACTGCAGGCACAATGACATCTCTCTAGAATCTGTTGGTTGATGTACTCCACCCTAGAGTCTCCATTTGCTCAGATATTCGCACCCAGCACTTGGCTGAGGTAGCTGATCAACTTGTTCTGTCCTCTGTCCTCTGTCATAGTACCAGGTGTCCTCTGCAGGCTCCAATTTGCTTCCATATCCTCTGTGTGCACCTGGATATGCTTTCCATTGCTCTGTCTGAGCCACTGAGGAGGCCCAGCTCTGACACATTCACTCCACAATCAGAACACAAAACCTGCAATTCTCTCCATGGTTGAGATTCTGAGTCCAGCAATTCAGTCAGGGGGTGGGGATCCCCAAACAAACTTCATCTGAGGCGATCCCAGACCTGGTTCTTGTGTGTGCTTGCCAATACAGGGTTCGGCACAGTCTGTCGCCCAATCAGCTTATGCACATGAATTGCTGGGTCAATTCAGAGACAGAATTTTTAAGACTATACATAAATAAGAAACCTTTTCATGATAATACTGAAAGAGCAGAAATGAAGTAGGCTATCTTTGTCTTTTCAAAATTTGTTGCATCTCTTTTGTTTGCATGACCATAGTAACAAATTTTTTATATTGGCAATTGGAGTGATATTTTTTGGCAGACTGTTTTAGGTATATCTTTGGTGGAAGCAGTGGCACAAATTATCCATCACCCTTTTTGTAGCAGTATTTCTGTAGCAACCCAGAAAGTGTGGCCTTTTGCATGGCCTGTGGTGATGAATCATCTATTGAATGTCATAGAATGTTAAAATGTCCCACTTCGTCCCTCAATGTGTAATCATGCTTTAGAATCTTCTGCAGGTAAGTTGGAGAATGGAACGCTTTTGTAGACCATGTAAGATTGTCCAACTAGAAATTCTATTTTAGAATGACAACATCCTGATTTGCTGCAAAATGAGCACATTACTGTAGAGTTGGATGGATTGAGGAATGGATCAAAACTTTCTTAGCTTTGGAACTTAATTTCTGTAAAATATGTATAACTGTGCCTTCCTGGGAGAGCTGATAGAATTAAACGAGATAATGTGTAAGACATATAATATGCCTTTCAGACATGTTTGTTCCTCCTTTTTCCACATGTTTTCTGTCCGAGTGGGGTGGTAGAGCATCATTACTGCTATTACAATACCTGGAGAGTTTAGCAGGCCTATGTATGCGTTCACAAAACAGTTTACTTTAGCGTATCCAGCATGTCCAGTCTATTTGTGTGCAATAGAAATCCTCCATGCTAAGAAATAGTGATATGGCCAGATTT
This sequence comes from Ochotona princeps, assembly GCF_030435755.1. Lineage (NCBI taxonomy): Eukaryota > Metazoa > Chordata > Mammalia > Lagomorpha > Ochotonidae > Ochotona > Ochotona princeps. The sequence continues at coordinate 29,339,443 of NC_080843.1, forward strand.
TTGTAGGAAGTGTAAAATATGGGAAAAATTTTAGGACTGTACCTGCTCCTTTAAAAGGGAATTGCTTGGTTTCTCATAATATGATGTCAGTGTTAGATTTGAGGTGTAAATTCCTAGTATTTGTATCAGTCCATAGTGGGACAATACTACTGTACTCTCTGACTAGCAAGAATATCATGAAACAAGATTTCATTTCAGGGTAATGTTAACTTAGAAATACATATCACTGAATATTATTTGGAAAATTTGTTTGTTGAAACCATTTGTTTGACAAAAAAGAGCAGCTCTTTTTTGATCTTGTTGCCGTTGTTCTTTTGGGTGCCTTTTTTTTCTGGAAAAACAATAGAATGGCTGGCTTGTGCTATTATTCTATTTATAGGAAATAAATGAAAGCCTTAAAGATAAACGTGCAGAGTTTGTGAACAAATGCATAATAACAACCTTTATGAAGATTATTTGTATGTCATTTCCAATGGCTTACTCCAAAGATATATTCTCAATGATAATAAAGTAATAAAAGATTGTTTTCACAGCTGTTTGTCTTTGATTACATATTTCTTTGAAGTACTGTAATAAGACAGACTTTGAACCTGGAAAGAGATCAAATAATGAATTGTTCTGCTTTGTGAAGCTTAAGAAGGGATTTTTATTGTCGAAACATATAGTGCGACATATTTTTTCTTCCAACAGTTAAATAATGGTTGAAAGTACTATGAGATCATTACAGATGGACTAGATTAAAGGACTTTGGGCCAAGTGTGAGTGATCGTTACCAAAAAATTGGTGCTTCAGTTTAAAAAGTGTGGTTTTATAATTACCAAATATTTCATTGATTTAATTTTGTGTTAGAGTATTATAAAGATACTAGAGCACATTCTTATAATACTTATAAAGACAACATAAAATTTGAATTTCTGAACCCCGAGGGACTTACTACAAATTTGTTTTCCCTGTCAGGTTTAGGCAGAGTAGATTAAAGAGATTCTGTAAATTAAACAAAATGTCATTAATTAAGAGAACATTAACAAACATCAAATGTATTCTCTTTTATCTATAGGTAGACTTAGAAATGCAGCAAAATGTTTAATTTTAATATTGTAGTAGGTATTTAGATGTTGCATATTAATATAGTTATGACTAGTGTAATTTCTGCCTAATTGTTTTAAGAATGACTTAAGATTTATTGACCTATGGTCAGTATTACAAAAATAATAAAATTAGCATAGAGTTGTACTGCTTTGTTATGGTTCAATGTAAGACATTTGTAAAATTTATCATTATAAATCATTAGATGGTAATAAGAGAAATTTCCATGCAACATATTGTGTTATTAAAGTTATAGGGAAGTAACTATTTTTGTCAATAGTTGGAAGTTTTTAATTACATATTTTAGAGAGAAAGAATAACGTTTATGTGCATATTTTTGAATCTCATTCATTAAACATAATATTTTTTCCAAACTCTTTTTTTGTTGTATCTAGAATTAAACTTTTTTTTCTTTATTTAAGATATAAACCTTTCAAATGATCATTTCATGGAAATGCTAGACAAAGGAATATTGTAACTTTAGAGATTTTTATGATGAAGGTGTGTTTAAGAGATGTCACTTTGATATTTTTACATTATGTCCTACATTTGTCAGCTAAAACCAGGATATTGCCTCAATGAGAAAAAGCATGTTCTGCACTTGTCAAAAGGCAGTAAGTAATGATTAAAATAGCAGTGTGAAACGCTAGGAGATTAAAGTGATGCTAATGATAAGTGAGAGAAGAAAAGGGCAAGCTATATTTTAATCCCTGAGAGAATGGTTAATGACTTCTATTGCCTGAGATTAAACTAAACCTGTCTCATCAGCTTTTTCTGCCTGGTGAAAAAAGCTCTCTGCACTTTAATTTATTAAAGTCTTTTAAGGAAGCACATTGATCTACAGAGGTTAAACTTTTAAAAATTGTGCAAAATACACACAAATGCTTTAACAAAAGTGTGATTTTGTTCCTTTTAGGCATACTCACAGATTAATAAAGAATCCATTGTTTGAGTCATCATATGTTTAATTAAGGAATATTAATTACTTAAATGGGAAGGTTTGTTCCTTTAAAAAAAACCCAGGATGTATTCATATTACTGTGTAGGCAAGGGGCAAGTTGTGGTGGAGGATGTCAGTCTATATGAAGAGATTAAATTACAGCAGTAATTACTGAATGGCTTGTTCAGGATAATACAGGTACTGTTCAGAGAGATGTATTATTTTATGACGCCCCCCAAAAAACCCGCAATGAATTGTGATCTTTGTAGAAATCAATTTGCTTTTAACATCAATAATAAGTATTGTTAATTCCGATGCTTCATTATTTACTCGTATTTTAGTGTGAGTTTTTTGTTGCCATTTAACCATCTTCAACTGGGAACATGATCAGCTTTATGCAGTGAGCATTTACCTAATGTAAGTGCTGTATGCTCTTTCCTGGTGAGGTAAAATGTGTACGCATGTGTGTTATGTGTATGGTGGTGTAGAAATAGTGAAGATGAAAAATTACAAGAACTTTATCCGAATTTTTCCTATATGATTTTGGACCATGTTTAAAATATGTAAGGTTTTCCAATACTGTATCTTAATTCTGTTAGGTTACTTATCTTGAATACAGTAATTTCCACCAAGTCAAATCATAGTGATTTATTTAGTCACTGTAAAGAGAAAAGTTATTTCTACTTTCTAGAATGGCATTCTGCTTTCAAGAATCCCTTGGTTCCAAAGTTACTGATTTGTGGATAAAGGGATGCTTATGTTGACTTACTCATGTGCGTATCCAACTGTTTTTTAATACATGTTTATTTACTTATATACAGACAGGTACAGAGCTAGGACACACACATTACACATGCATACATACACACATGCATGTTCAAGCACACACAGAGATATTACATGGCTGGTTCACTCTGAAATTAAACACAATAGCAGCGTCTGGCCCAGGACAAAAATACAGGCCTGCAACTCCAGCAGAGTCTCCCCTGTGGCTGACGGGGGTCCAAGCTTTTGGACCATCTTCTGCAGTCTTCTCAGGAATGATAACAAGTTGCTGGATCAGAAGTGAAGCAGCCAGGACAAGAAAGTGCACCCTTAAGAGATGTCAGTGTTGGAGTCAGTGCTATCTATCCCAACTGACTTTTTAACTCAGTGCTGTGTCTTAGCTCAGAAGAGGTTTATTGGTTGGCTTTCTGGGCAAGATTGTTTCGATTTTTTGTTCATTTTGGTTCTGTGTTGATTTTGGTAATCCCATTTTTAATACTTCTCATTCTTAAAGTTACCTTCCTTTTTATTGACTGAATCTAAGGAAGATCTTTTTCAAAATTTCATTACCAAATATTGCCAAACTTCATTTTTTTAAAGTAACTTTTGAAGCTAGAGAGTTTAAGCTCAGTACATTCTTTGATGTTAATGAAACAGCAATTTTTCTGAAGGCCATGCAGCCCTAATGAGCAGCTTCTTATAAAAGAACATTTAATCAAGGTTTATTTTTAACTTGTTTAAACAGATCTAATAGTTTGTGCTGATTTCATTTCAGTATAATAATTGCTAGCAATCCTATTAGTAAGTTCTAATACAGGAAAGTTAATACAAATTCCAATCTAATGAGAGTAGTGTTACAGCAAAAACCATGTAGTCAGAGAAAGATCTCTACTGTATTGAAAGGACAGTATGTCTGGTTATTCTGTCTGTAGCCTTGTTTTCATGAAATTCTGAGTTCTGACTGGTAATAAGCGTTAGGTAACATGGACACATATTGCTTTGAAAAGGAAAAAAGTGAATGAAGAGAGCACTTTTGTGGGGGGATACATTTTGAGAAAATAAATAACATTTATTAATGAAGTAAATTTTTGTATAATTTTCTAATAAGAAAGCTCATTGTGCAATTAAATTATGATTTGTACTTATATGTATAATAATTAGTCTGTCTTTGAATGTCATGTTTCCTGTTGATACAATTGAAGAATAGCATAAGACTAGTGTATGTAGATTCATAGAAGAATGTATATAAATAATATGAGAATCGATAATATAATTTCAGTATGTTATGTAATGGAAGAATTTTAAAGAGAGATAACAGTTTAAGAGACAGTAACTTTAAACACCGTTAATTTATCAATAAAATTAGCTTTAGATTACATTGTGATAATTTAAACTCCTCAACAAATGTGAAGATTTCATGGCATTCAGGAATGCAGACAAGAAAATCCAGAAGTAAAAGTTTTTAGTAGTGAAAATGTAATAAGGCAGGGATTTCAGGTTTAGTAATGAAAGTGAATAAGTGCCTGCTAAGTTCAGGTTATAATCTTTTAAACTTTTTATTACTTAATATGAAACAGTGACATTTAAAATATGGAGAAATTGAAGATAAATAATATGGGTGAATGGCAGAATTGATTTAAAATTTTAAAGCTGTGTTAAAGGTATTCTAATGCACTGAAGGGCATTTGTAAGTTATACGTTGTTTATAGGTTTCTGATTAGAATCCCAAAGCGTAATGTGTTACAGCTTACCTTTACAATGAGAGAGAAAGAATATTGTCTGTAGAAAATAGTGGATAGTAAAATTTACCCTTTTTCATTTAAATAGTTTGCTTTTGGGGAAAGGTCTGCATGCATAAAATCATGACAAATTATTATTAATTTCAACCAATAACTAATATTTTAGTGTTCTGAGAAACTTCTTTCTAAAGATTACCACTCTTGTTCCAAGAAAGATAAAATGAGAATAATGCTATGAGAACTATGATTTTATATCTTAAGTATAAGAAATTAGTTTCCATAACAGTACTAAAATTAAGGTATACTGATAACTTGAGAATTTAACGTATTTTTATTACATTCCTAAAACATGCCTGATATACAATCTGTTACCTTTCAGAAAAGTCATCTTCAAAGTGTACATCCTAATCAATCAAGGTGATTGTTAGCAATTTAGCAACATTGGTCTCATCCATTGCTGAATTTCAAACACTAGGATTTCAGCAGCTCCACAGGTGTTTCTGTTTCACATAAAAATGTTAGCTCTGCTATTCTAGAAGGGATTCAGTGTCCTGAATGGGAATGGTTCAATCTTCAGTAATTTACACTTAGGAAAATGAACCTGTAAGTTTCAACTATCTTGTGTGAAATGATTCTATGAAATCTCTTTTTTTTTAAAGATTTATTTTATTTTTATTACAAAGTCAGATATACTGAGAGGAGGAGAGACAGAGAGGAAGTGGAGCTGCCGGGATTAGAACCAGCGGCCATATGGGATCAAGGCGAGGACCTTAGCCACTAGGCCATGCTGCCGAGCCCAATTCTGTGAAATCTTGAACGTAGCTGGCAAAATCCTTACAAAGACACTTGGTGCTTTGAATATGATATGTCATATATGGCATTTCAGTATCCAACTTAGAACATGTTTCACTTCACTGATGCTATACAGAAATGAATTATGTCATCTGTTCACATCTTATGCTACTCTAACTGAAAGAAAAGCCTCACACTATGCTGAAAGCTTACATACATTAATTTTGATCATTACGTTGAAATGTGTGCACACATCTGGAGGAACTGAAATGTTTAATGAAGAACCAGCATAGAAATCGATTAAATTTTGTTTTTATGTCAAGATAAAAATGGCATAATAGAGATAAAAATTGTATCTGATGAACTACGGTATCAAAACTAAGGGCAAAAACTCTAAAGCAGAAAACATATAGTTGAAATGTGTGATATCAAATAACTAGGTGGTGAGATTTTCTCAAATTATGATGCTAAAAATTGTCCAGATAGAGTTCACAATTTTCTTGAGCTGTCTGAGCAATTTGAATAGCATGTGGCAAACAATAGAGGTAATACTATAACATCTATGAAACAATGCCAGGAAAGGTTTTCAGCTTAAAGATTATTCCATATTTTATTCTAGCTGTTTTATTTTGTTCTAAATTTACACTTTTCTTTAATTGAAAAGGGAAAAAAAATGTAATCTGTATAGCTTTCTGGTTGTGCTCCAAGCCATGGAACAGTAAATACAAAACCTTTTAAAGTAAATAAGCTACAGCATTTTGTTTTCTTGGGAACAAATACTATGCACTTTTTGAGTTCCCAATCACAGTTATTGAATCTTCTCTTTATCAGGACAAAGCAATATGTAATAATTAAGAGTGAATATTTGTTATTATTGGTATATCCCAAACATTCCTACCAGCTTGGATTTTTTCCCTGGCCTAATCATTGGGGGAATAGTCATGTATTTCATTGCTTCACTTTCATTCCAAATAGAGGATAAACAATAATCCATAATCCATAAGTCATCCTGTTTTGATTGTATCTTATTCTAAGGAGAGTGATGAAGATGTAGCTAATGATTAAGAATACTAAAAGATTGCCAGTATCATAATTGAGTCATTAAGGTTTAAGGGCAATACACAGCTTATAGTTTTGAAATTATTTTTAGAATATATTTAACCTTCTGAAATGCTGATTATATGCTAACCCATAAGAACATTAATAGTAATAATAATAATAGGAATTATTAGTAATAATAGTAGTACAAATTGAATAAAGTACATAGGAAGGAAATAAAATGCTATATTTTCTCAAGAGTAAATAATATTTTATTGCAAAAAAATACTTAGCTGATGGTTAAAATATTTTTAATTTTTAAAACCCATATTCTTCTCATCCCACTGAAACTTAAACAGAAGAAAAAGCATTAAAGGGCTAGGAAAATATTATTTCATCATTCCTGTTCCATTAGAATTCACTTGGGTGGCTCAGAAAATGGTTTATGGATTATAGAGAGAAGAACAAGCTAAAACATTTCATGCCTTCATCTCTGGTAAATTCCCCAAACTCATTCTTTGCATCTGAGCCATAAATAACTTCCATGCTTTTTGCTAAAAAGAGCTTTTTTCCTACACCAGGTCTTTTGTCTTGGAGATGAATGCTATAATAAATTTGAAGTCTTAGGGGGGGCATTGTTTGAACGATAACATTATGGTTTACAACTGTTGCTTCTATTATGAGGAGGATAAAAAGCAGCTATGAAGCTTGATCTCTGTCCTAGAAATGGATTAATATTTCAGTCTTCAATGTGGGTCAAGTGTATGATTCTCCCCAAAGCAATTCACCATGATTAATTTTTATTATGTGGGCATTCAGATTCTCTTTATTTTCTTATGTTTTTTTATTCCCCTGTTGAATCATCCCTTCAAATACTAAAAACATACTTTTCACATAGTAGCCGATACAGGAGTTGAGATCCTTGCAAAAGTTCTAACGAAAGCGTAGACAAAACAGTCTTTAAAATGTCCTTCTTCTCAAAGATTATATCACTTAAATAATAGCAGAAACTTAAATGATTGTTTTTATAATGGTTTGCTTATAGTATTTACTATTACATTATTTCACTGATAAATAAATGAATAAATGGTATGAAATATTAAATACAAGGTAATATTACAGTTTTCTCATGGTTGAATAATTAGTTATTAAAAATATAGCCTAATTGAGGAATAGTGGCAGTTGCATAAAAGTACAGGTTTTAAAGGCTCTTGTATGTGAAAGGAGGAAGATGTTAACTGGAAAAACAAAATATTTATAGTTCTTATTATCTTTGGATTATAATTCTTTACTTACATGTGCAAGGTTATAGCTAATGTTTACAAAAGTTGGAGGAAAAATAAATCTTGGTTTTTTTATCCCCAGATGGAAGCATATACTTTTTATGTGTGTAGCATTTCGTGTATAAAAACCATTTTCTTCAGTGCTTTTATTTCTCCCTATGCGCTGAAAAATTTAAGGAAACCTCAAAATATTGAATTTCAGTGCTTACATGAATAATTTCTGCAAAACATTTGAGCACTCAACAAGTCTCATGCCTGAATTTATTTTACAAGTTATTTTTAACAGTGCACCAATCGTATGTCAGTTGTAAATTTAAGGAAACTATGACTTCTACCTACAGGAATATTACATATCCAGCATACATTATTACGCAGGTAAAAATAACTGCAGTGACTGGGAATAGGAACAATAGAGTTTGCATGATATTGGATACAACTATATATAATTAGCCTCTGCTCTGTGGTTGTTCTCAACTTGCCTGCACCTCAGAAAAAACAAAGCTGTGTTAAAAAAAAAATGATTATGCCTAAGACCACAACTTAGAACAACTGATATAGAATCTGGAAGGGGTAAATAAAATCATGAATCAGTGTCTAAGACCTTCTTTAGGGAATCATAGGTGCTAATGTGGTTCTAGGCTTGACATCTGCTAGTGTAGGGATCAGGACCAAAACAAGAGGGGAGAGGGGAGAAGGTGAAAGGCAGATGTGGAAACAATTTCTGTGCAGATAGAAGAAGTATTTTTGAGTAAGGGCCTTGGATTTAGCTAGAAGCTGTTTAGATCCTGGTTCTTTTATACTTTAATCTCCCTCATTTTCTGTACATATGTCATGGCAGCAAGCATACCTTGTGAAACTAAGGGTGGGGGTGTGTCTTAAGACAACTTGATAGAGAAAGTAAATAAGGCCATACGATGATACTGTTATTATCACTTTATTACTGCTTAAAGATGGCTAGAGAAATGAGCAGAGAGCAGGTAATAATGGCTGTCATGTGTCCTTCAGTTTCTTTTTTTTATCTTGCAAGAGATGAGAAAATATGAAAGTATGAAAGAATTTTCAGACAATATAATATGTAATTGACTTCACATAGTATAGGTCAAGCTGTAGCAGACTGACAAACAAAACTGTAAGTGTAATTAAAATGAGGCCAAGAAGATTAGTTAGAAGACTACCCTTGACAGTCATGTGGGAAAGGAGAAGGCCATTACTGGGAAAATGACCAAAGTAAGGAGAAAATAGCTGTGACATTGGCACAAGCAAATCCGGTCATAGATTAGATATTTGTTACTAAGGGTGAATAGAAGAAATAGGAGATGTCATAAGTGAATATTCTCCAAATGCGTGGTTCGTGTAGCATAATAAATCATGGAGGGTGTGCAAAAGGAGGAGAAGTGGGGAACATTATGTTGATGTCAATGGGTGTTCACTTATTATATTACTTGATGACTGGAAATAGAAATTAATAGACCCCTTAAGTATGATAATTTAAAGAGAAAGGGAAGAGCTGAAGATGAAACTTAGAGTCATCTTTTAGGAGAAAAGTATTCAGTTGAAAAAACAAAGTGGAGGAAAACATGGCTTAAACATGTAATAAAAACAATCAGAAGTCCTGTCATTCAGTTTTGAAGTTAAAAATGCTAATTAAGACATCTGTGCCTGATATCATATGTTGGATTCCTAGCTATGGCTCCTCAATCCAGTTTCAAGTTGGTGCAGATGCTGAAAAGCAGTGGTGATGGCTCAGATGATTGGCTCCCTCGTGGGAGAACCTGTAGTGGTCTGGCTCTATAGCGGTTGCTGCAGGCATCTGGGGAGTGAACCGACGCATGGGACTTCTCTCAGCTTTCTCTCTCTTTAAGTAAATTTCTCATAGTGGTAATGCTATTCTGACTTAAATTACCCATGTTTTAGACACCAAAACAGTAGTATTTGCTGTATAGCCATTCACTTTTGCATCTACCTGCTAACATCTGTTATGTACAAAACAAGTATTCAACAAATGCTGATTAAAGAAATAGATGGGCAAATAAATATTTTACAGTGCAGCAAAGGAAAATGTTTTGCTCTTGAATGTTTTTAAGAGGTTAATTATCATTTCAACTCAAAGAGTTGTACTGAACTTGAAAATGTATAAATTATTTTGACCAATGTTTGAAGCTAAGCCTGTGCTTTCATAAATAATAACCTTGTCAAGTTTTTAAAGATCAATGAAAAATTTATTATTTCTAAATATTATCTTCCATGAAAAGGTACATAAGGTAAGGAATAATGAACCTCAAATTAAGATTTAGGTAACTTCTTGGGCCCAGCATGGTGGCCCAGTGGCTAGAGTCCTTGCCTTAAATGGGTTGGGATCCCACTTGGCCCCAGTTCATATCCTAACTGTTTCACTTCCCTTCCATTTCCCTGCCTGTGGCCTTGGAAAGCAGCTGAGGATGGCCCAAAGCCTTGGGTCCCTGCAACCCACCCGGAAGAAGCTCCTGGCTGCTGACTTCAGCCAAGCTCATGTCTGGCTGTTGCAGCCACTTGCTAGTGAGCCAGCGGATGGAAGATCCTTCGCTCCATAAATCTTTCTAATAAAAATAAATAAAGCACTCTAAAAAAGGATTAACCTATCCTTAATCCAGAGATCTTTATAGTCGACTAAAACACAATTTGGTAAGTCAGATTTTACATTTAACTGTCTTATTGTGACAAATAAAGTAATGGAAGAAGTTACCAATAGGGAGAGCCAGATGTGAGCATTTGGGGAACTCTTTGTACATCTTTACAAGTTTTGTTTTTTCTTTTTTTAAGACTTACTTTTTATTTGAAAGTCAGATTTACTGAGAGAAGGAAAGGTGGACAAAAAGATCTTTTGGTTTACTTCCGCTGGATAACTTCCCAAGCGGCAGCAATAGCCGGAGCTGAACCAATCTGAAGCCAAGAGACAGGAGCTTCTTCTGGGTCTGCAATGTGGGTGTATGGTTCTAAGGCCTTGGGCCATCTTAAACTGCTTTCCCAGGTCACAGGCAGAGAGTTAAGCAGGGCCACTGGGATTAGAACTGGCACCCATAGGGGAATCCCCACATGTGCAAAGTGAGAACTTTAATCACTAGGCTACCATGTTGAGCCCTGGATGTCAAGCTTAATTGTGTTACTCATTGACATAGTCCTAGATTTATTACTTCCTCTCTCTGTGACTCAGTTTTTTCTTTTGTTTTTTTCATTTTTTTTAAAAAAATATTTATTTGAAAGACAGAGTTACAGAGAGAGAGACTGAATGACACAGAGATTTTCATCCATTGGTGCATTCCCCACTGGCCTCAGTGGTCTTGTGGTAGGCCAGGCTGAAGCAAGAAATAAGGAACATCTTCCCAATCTATCCCTAGGAGTGCAGGATCCAAAGAGTTGGGACATTCCATTGCCTTCCCAGGTGCATCAGCCAGGAGTGGGATTGGAAGTGGGATCAGCCAGGATTTGAACCAGCATCAGTTTGAGATGCTAGTGCCAGAGGTGGCGCTCTGCCATGCCGTGACACCAGCTTGCTCCATTTTCTGAATTGAAAATGGGTGGAATATCATGCTTACCTAACAAAGCAACCATGATTATTGTATGAATTGATAAACACAAATTGCCATTAAATAACGTGGTAAATATTCTCATCTATGTATACATATACTTTATACATATATAAATAAGGTGTTAATGTTGGTGATGAAGAATACCACCCTGAGCTCAGAGACTGTTTCAAATTAATTTGTGTGGAGGATGATCCCAATATATTGCAAAGTTTTAACTTGTCTTCCTGCATCTGTGCTGTGAGCAGTTTTCCAAGTCAATGGCAAGCATTTATTTTTATACTTTTAGATGACCTGCAATGATTGAAAAATGTGTCAGTTGTATTCAACAACAATAGTAGTAAGTATTAAATGTAGATTTTGAATATCTTTATTTCTTGGATATAATCTTCTACATCATTTTCTGTCACATCATATGAATCTTTTCCTTTATAGTGCTTTCCTATCTTTGACATTTTCCTGCTCACTCATTTGTTCAGTTGAGAAGTAAATTCAGAGCGGCAGGAATTTTACTTTTTTTTCACATCAGAATGCATAGGGCTGAGAAGAGAGGCTGGGACAGTGAGACCTCCAGAAAATGTGTTGGTGAGCAGATATGTAGTCATGGACTGTGACCTCATGATGTTTGGTTGACATACGGAAGTAAAGTTGATTTTGAAAAACACTGATTTGGTAATGAAAATGATTACATGAGGCTTTATCGTGCTAATTTACTGAGAATCCTCTATTCATGGCTGTACTGACAATATTAGAGAGATGAAAAAGTAATTAAAGTTCTTCTCAAGCATGATCCTAGAATAAGCAACATGAGCATCACAAATAACTTTATGGAAAAAATGCAGTTTCTCAGGCCCTCCTCCAGAACCACTGTCTCAGAACTTGCTTGAGAACAAGCCCCCATCACTGATCCCAAGTTATTTACAGCACATTAATGTTGACGACATCTGAATTTTAGGTGTTGTCTTAAAAAAGAGGATAGATCTTTAAGAACGCCAGAGGAAAGAAAGAATGTGAATGTTCCCCACTAAGTGAAGACAATTCATCTGATTTCCAAAGTTCTATAAATATAGAATAGTTTAATACTGAATTGTGAAAATGAGAAGAAAAGAAAGACTTGGAATAGCCAGCTAACTATAGGAGATTTGTGCCTTATTGTCTGATGTGGGGTCCTTTTTGAAAAAGCTCTTACAAGTGCAGGCAAAATTGTCCTATTATACACGTTGTATCCTCTGTCCTATAGAGTGAATTATAAGTGTGAAAACACAATGACTATTATCAGAATATTTAATAAGAAGGATAAAATAATAATTTAAGTAAAATGATTCCCCAAGAGACTAAAGATTAGGATTAAAATGAGAGTTAGAATAGCATAGAGGTAATTCAACATTTGATTAAGGACTTAATCTACTTATCTTCATTCAATTCAAGCTTTTTTCAAATTATTAAGATTTTGTGAAATGAGAGTTATTTTTAGATGTTCTTGCCCCAGAGTATAATAGGAGATAAAGGATAAAAGGACATACCAGATGAAGGATTTAAGATAACATTGATGTAGAGACAGTGGATTATGAAAATGATCGCTTTATATTCGGTAAATTTCCTGAATTTGAAACAGCATATCTAAACTCTGTGATGTTTATAAGAAAAGGTATAGTTGAATGTGCCAAGTGGCTTGTGTGTGACTAATGTCCCGTCTGATGAAGATTGTGGTCCCAGTGAAGAGACCTGGGTCAAAAAAGCTGAGAAATAAAGGGAGAGAAAAGAAAGACAATTAGACTTCTGATGATTGAATTGTATTTGGAAAGATAAATTGGCTAATGACACTGAAAAAAAAAAACCCTCACAACTACAATATTCTTGAGTTCATAAATATGCCAGTATCCATTTTTTCATTATTAGTAGACAGGCCTGTGTCCTTTCCTTTGATGATGGTAACGAGTTCTATGACATTGCCACTTTGAGTTCTTGCTTCATTAGATTGGGTGACTGTTTATTTGAAATTGTAATGAAATATTTACTTTATAGAGCTATAAGGATTAACTGTGATAATTGAGTGAGGCTGATGGGGAGCTTTCTGTGTAATAGGTCCCCCTTGTTTGAATACAGAGCGCAGTGAGAAGGAAGGAGCAAGTGAGTGTGTTTGTGCCTGTCACTTTCTTTCTACATGTTGCTTTTTCTCCGGGAGATAAGTGGGCCTAATGCTGAACAAATACTGGAAATCAGAAGCCACTGAGAATCATTCGCCTCTCACTTTCCCATGGCAGCATGATAGACGCTCAATCAAAGAGCCCCCTCCTCCCAGCAAAGCAACAATTTTGTCACCACGAGCAAATCCAATTGAAAAGTCCCTTGGACTGAGAGGAGAACTCCAGTTGTCAGAATCAGCAAACAGAATGAAAAGAACTAAGAGGAGTAAATTGGCACCTGGGGCCTCAGTGGTAGCCTGTGATAGGCTGTGGTATTGTGTTGGATAGACATTCAGCCATTTTTAGATATAATGGGAGAAATTAATGCAAATGAGTCAATGGAATGAAATGCATTTTAATGCAGATTTGAGGGAATATCCCGAACTGCTTGATAACAAGTCGCTTTAAGAAAAGGCTTACATTGTGAGGACTCATTTTTTCCCCATTTCTTCTCACTAGTGCCTCATAAGGGCCCTTTGTTCTTTAAGTAAACTCTTCTAAACTATTGACATTGCTCATTTATGTGAATTTCAGATTTTTTTTTTTTTTGCCCCCTGACAAAGTAGCCTTGGGTGATCTGGGAAAACGTTAATTGCAAGAGGACCAGGAAACTGGCTGAAACAAGAAATGCAATCATTAAGTGTAATGTTGCAGTTGTCCATGCCTCATTATAACATGCATACAAGGCAATAAAATGCATGTTTCACAAACAAATCTTTCGACAACCATAGTTCAAGAGCCTCCAGCTGTCCTGTTTTTTTACATCTATTTCTCTCGGCTTAGTAGTCATTATTGAATCTAAACTTTGGATTCTTGAGACAGTGCTTCATATTACCAAAGAACCATGAACACTTTCAGAGAATAAAGAGCTTGTTTCAAAATTCTGAAATGTTTGCTTTCCAAAGTTAACTAGAATTTCTCACTAGCATTTTGTTTTGAAAGCAATCTCAGTAATAAAGAGGTGAAAAAACAGAATGAATTCAGTCCCAACAATGACAATATTTAGAACTTTCAGCTCCCCTAGGCTTTCTTTGCAAGATTACAACGTACTCCCTGAAAAAATACGTCTTTACCTTCCACCTTTAAGTTCATTACGTTTTCACTGGACTATAAATACTTATCCTTTTTAAGAGATAAAAGTAGTTATTTGGATGAAAAGGTCATCAAATATAAATGTAGCTTGAAATTGGTGAACTGTCAGAGTCACAAGTAAAGCAGCCAGAAAGGGGAATTAAAAAAAAAAAAAAGGTAACAGATTCAGCATTGTCCGAAAGTTCCAGACCAGTGATTAATGTGTAAGATAATGGACTTGGGAAATGAGTAAACACTCCCCATGCTCCCTGCTTTGTGCTTGAATGACTTGATGACAAGGGCAGAGCAAGGTGAGAATTTAAACAGGACCACAGGACAGGGAAAAAAAAGAAAGACAGAAAAAAAGAAAAGAGAAAAAGGGGAAAAGACAAGACAAAGACTAGCAGCCCCCGAACGGCAGAACGGGAGGGCGAGGGGGTGTTGTGGTCTGCAGTGTGGAAGGTGCCCGGTTACTTTCTTCAAGCAGGCTTTAAAGGTGTGCTTGTTTAAAAATTGCAACAGGGAACCAGAGTCGCTGGTAAAAGTTGCATGTTTCTCAGTTATCTTTGAATGTAGCCAATATTTGTGCTCACATACTGTCATTCATTTGTTAACTTCAGCAGGCCCATTAAGAATTCAGAAGCACACTGGCTTTCAGATGGAAACCTGGCAGAGAAGATTCTGTGTGTTAATGGCTCATTTCAAGGAAAGTCAGTATATTTGTTAAAAATTATGTAGGTGTATTTTAGGGATGTATTTGGAGAAAGTGGGTGCTTTGGCAGTTGTTTCTTCGAGTATTTTCAGCCATCACTTGCATTTACAAGGCCCGTCCTCCATATACAACCTTACAACCCCATGTTTACATTGAAGTGATCATGCTGATTTAGTTCCTCAGTTTACTCTGTTTCCTTAGGCACCGACAGAGATGCGTTTCATCGGTTTCTTTTGATAGTTTCATTAATTAAATATACTACATTTGTCAGTCCTTTACATGAGAATCTATGTTTGTGTCTGTCAGTTTACTGCAAATATCGCCCTCGACACACTGAGTGCTTGTCAGTCTCTACAGTTTCTCTGAATCAATGTCATACACACACACACACATACACACATACACACACACACACATACACACACACACACACACACACACACACACATATATAACAAACTTAGATTATTCACCAAGAAGAAGCCACACCATGAGCTGTTCACAGTCTGAATCTCTGTAGAGCTCTCAGCGATTTCACTGAAAGATTAAAAAATATGTGAAATTGTCCCTTCACTTCTGGTTTGTGACAGAGCAAGAAAAGAGTGGGAGAAAGTCAGGCAGGAAGGAAGTGAGTGAGCGCTTGAGAGAGAAAAAGAGAGAGATAGAGAGAGAGAGAGAAAGAATATCTCCCATTTGCTAATTAGGACTGGGCCAGACAAAAGCCAGCAGTCAGGAATTCCATCCTGGTCTCCTATATAAGTGTCGGGAACCAGAACACTTGAGCCACCATTCTCTACTTTCACAGGTGCATAAGCAGGAAGCTCAATCAAATAGAACAGCCAGGGCTCAACCAGTGCTCTGAGAAGAGATATTGGCTTCACAGTTAGCAGCCGTATTGTTGATTTTCTTTAATAATAATAATAATAATAACAAATATTCAACTTATATTTCTATATATGTTGTAAATTAAATCCTGTTTGTACCTCACTTAATCTATCTAAATCTACCTCACTAATTCAATCTCCCAAAACATGAAGGTTTAGTAATCTTATTCTCCGCAACTGACTTACTGCCTTCAACGCAGCTTTAATGTTTTTATTTGGCTTTCCAACAACAGATATATAATACTGTTAAGTCAAGTAGGTAGTATTACACCCATTTCAGTGGTTAGAAAAGATGATCCTTAGGGAGGTTATGTGATTTACCCCAGAGAAGGCAGGATTCCATGGTCAGGTCCTGTCCAATGGCCCATTGATTTTACTAAAGCCCCAAAGAAAATGCTTTAAAAATCAAAATCACTTACTTATTGCTTTTGCTCTAGTGCTTATGGCATTTAGAGTGTTAAAACACTTTTTTCTTAATTTTCCTTTTGATCCCGAGTCTTGAATTACCAAGTATTGATTCAAGTGATATTTTAACATTTAATTGAATTCATGTTTATTATGAGTTACTGAGGCATAATATTAATTATTCAAGCTAAATAAACTATTTTTACTTTATGTCAATAACAAGCCCTTTCAAAAAAATCTTCAAACATGTGTTACATTTTTTTCCTGGAACTTTTAATACCTAGTTCTCATGTTTTATGCATTAAATTTTACTTAGTAAGAACTCAAACAGTGGCAGCATATGAGTTTTCTGTACCAAATTTGTTAGAGAAGTCATTGTTTCTCCTGATCCATTGAATTCACTGTGTCATCCTCATACAGTCAGGCAATCAGATATCCCAAATTTGACAAATCTCTGACATTCAGTCTCTCTTTGGAAAATGCTAGCTTTCTAAACATGCATTGAGGGTTATGATTCTTTATTTCTTTTAGAAAATCAATCATGGATTTCACATCTTGCTATCAGTCTTTTTCAAAAACATTGCTAATGTTCTGATCTGTTAACATTTGTTAACATTCTAATCAGAGCTCACATTTAAGCACGTAACTACGTATGTGGTAATTTTCATGTCCAAAGGATCTGTATGTTTTCTCGAAATTCATGCGTAGTATGTTAATAAACATACACAAATTGTTTTTCTTGTTATACCATACTTGGTTGAGGTCTGTTTTTAAACAGATTAAAGCTGCTACAGCTAGGGAAATATCAGTGGCCACTCTATTAAAAACTTATTCAACTTTAGCCAAGTGGAGTGTTTCCAGGCAACATTTTGGTATGCATAGTTACTCTGAATATGATGAAAGAAAACTCATAGACAAAGTTAATCTTTTTTCTTGTTTCTTTTCAAAGAGGAGGTTGAAAGACAAAGTATTTCATGATTTTTTCCTGACTTTTTGTTTTTCTGCTGGCTAAAAATAGAATCACATTAAAAGTGACAGGGCAAAGGAAATGATATTTATTAATTGGTCTTGTATTGAACCTTTTATTCCACCTCTTGTTTTTATCCTGTTTATATAGACTTATAGTATGCAATGAATTACCAGATTGTGGTGTTTTGTACATTTTGCAGAATGCTGATATGCTATGCATTTGTGATTTTTTAAAATTTATGGCTAAAAGATATGTTTGTTCTATGTTTGCCTTTAATTGAACGTTGTTTGAAAATTTTATGAAATACTTCAGGAAATGTGAGAACACTCTGGGGTATTACAAAATCTAGGCTGGAAAGCACTGGCCCAGAGAGTGGTTACTAAATTCTGACAGCTGTTGGGTCACCAGGCTAAGCCATTTAACCTCAATAAACCTCACTTTCCTCATATGTAAAACAAAACTCTTTGTGCTGACCTACTTCTTAGTTCAGGTTGGCAGCAGCTAGGAAAATATTTGGAGTGAACATCCCGCTGTAAAATACAAGCTCACACATCTCAAAAGGCTTCTAAATGCCACAAAGCAGACTCCTCATTGCACAGCATGGATAGGGTAAGTGGAGGGAAATTATTATTTGTGGTGGAACAGAAGCTAGGAAAGCAAGCTCAGGTTTTCAGAGGTGTCAACTGAGGGTCTCCGTATCAAGACCTGTGGGTGGTGCCAGAAAGGAAATGGGCATGTTCAGAGTGGAAGAACCAATGAGATGTGCTGGCTACAAAGCAATAATGGAACAGTGTAGAACTTGGCTTCAGGAAGTGAATATTCATCTTGATGAAACAGGATATGGAAAAAGAAAAAAGTGAATGCAGAAAAATAAAAGCATTTGAGTGATATAGAAAGCATTAAATCATATAATGATGAGTCAAACAAAGTCAGAATTTGGCAAATTCTGATTTAGTATGTTATTTGTTTTCTTCTAGCATTCATGGCCTGAACTGATTAGAATATTGTGAAACAAAAGCACATTTGGATATTTGCTTTTAATAACTTTTTGTTGCTTTTATTCATTTTGAAAAAATATATATATATACACACTAATGTTTCATGTAGTGTAGGTTAGAGCTCTTGGCACGTTTAAGAGTAGCTGATCGCTGCAACTTTGGATTTAAAAAGGAAATATGAAATAATCTAAAAAAGAATTAAACCATTGTGGTTAATTGAGAATTGATTATATTTCAAACACTCAAAATGTGGAAAGTTCTGAAGCTTTCTTCCACTTGTAAGAGCAGTAAGGTAGGCTGGTAGTAATATCGAGTACAGTTTTTTTTTGGACTGTTACTAAAACAGCGTCAGCAATCCATGAATGTTTGTGTTTTTCAGACTTTGGATGTATTAACATTGTTACTTCCATATGTAGATAAAATGATAGCTACCATCGTCGTTCTACGCACTTGCATACTTACCGCTTTCAGTTATTACATCTGCAAGCAGATGTTGAAATAAAGATTAGCCTCTTTTTGCATGTGGTGGTACATGAACCTTTTAAGGAATCTATGAATTATTGCTTTGGTTCAGCATGAGTGCAGTAAGAAGAAATGTACCTCATCTGTAATACACTGTGTAGACTAATATCAGCTCCTTTTTTCTTATATTGCAGTGCGATATTGATCTGGTAAAATGGTACCATATTGGAGCTGTCTGTTGTGGTATTCATCATGCTGTCACATCCCTAGTGCCTTGGAGTTATTGGAAAGTGGAATTGAGAGAGTTCTGTCATTTGGTGTGGCAATCCATTTACACGACAGTCACTACAATATTTGCAGTGGTTCACTGATTTTCCTAGCTGGGATGGCTTCGCCTTCAGTAACAAGAAGGCCTTTCTGTTATCCTATGCGTAGTAGTATTAGTAGGCTAGATTTACCTCTACTGTGGCTTGCTTTCCTGGTGTTTCATTGCTTTCTTTCTAGCCACTGCTCACACCTGCTGTCTATTCTGACACTGATGCATTGGGCTTATTCCTGTGGGACTAGTACATCTGAGCAATGGCTTTAAGTCTCTTACGCTTTTATCTGATGGTGGTAAGGAGGTAAAAGATGAACTTTTTAATGTAGAAACCTTCTAGTTTCTTCCCACAATAAAGTATCAGTTAATGTTCAAAGAGCTTTCAAAATATAAAAAGATACTGTCAATCTTCAATGACTATGTTAAGAGGGTGAGGGAATTATTTTTGTTTAGAATTCTTGCTTCACGGAACAATTTTCAAAGAATGTCATGTTTTCTAAAAAAGAATAAGAATGAAAGATTTTATTTGGGGAAATAATCATTATCTAGTACTGTTAACAGAAAGCATATCAAGTGTTGAGCTTCTTAAAGAAGACAAGTCCCTGAAATTTCCAGTAACTATAATTTTAGCTGTAGCTAAGTAACTGAGGAAAAAATGAATAGTTATCTAGTTTATATATGTTTAAATGTAATTTTAAAGTTGAATAATGTCAAAGTAGGTGACTGTTTTGATAGACACTAATGTAAAAATTATGGGTGCAGGAAACTAAGACTGTAGTACTTTGGAGAGAGTACATTTTAAAAAGTGGCAGTTGCACAGAGCTAAATATGCAAATACCTTATGTATTTAACATATGCTTGTGTACTGTTGTTAATACACATTCACAGCATGCACTGTAATAGCTCAGAAGGAGCCTTCAAGCCTTTTAGGAGCTGTGACATGCATTTATGTTAAGTTATCCATATGTTTTCCAGACTTTTCTTAAAAATGTCCGTGGATTTGAAGCTGGCATTTCAATGATTTGTCTGTTCTTTCCTCAGCCAGTATGTTTGTTTACAATAAAATAGTAAATGATCACAAAGAATGAAAATTTCAAAATATCTCCATAAGTAGTATTGTAATGGTATGTGATTGCAGAAGTCACATATAATAACATAAGTGGCAAAATACGAACATATGCTGATCACAATGATGTGTAGAAAAAACATTTGCTTAGCTTGGTTTGTGTTATTTCCCAATATGAGATGGTATGTATTTTAATATAGATGAAAATTCAAATGATTTAATATTTTGTTGAATTTTAATCTGTTCTGTCATAAGATTATGGTAGCTCATGTTTTCTCCCTTTCATATTTATTCTTATATCTGATACTTTTTGGGAGAACCAAGTTGTATTTTAAGATAGTTTACACAGTGTGCTCTTTAAATCAGAACATGCTAGAGGTGAAGGTTTATGTCAAGTGAATCAGCATGTCTGAATACTTAGTCTATGGTTAAGATTATAAGGGATAATTGTAAAATAATTTTTTTCCTTTTGAGGAAAGTTTGACAGTATCTTCTATTATTAGAAATGGCAGAATGGTACTGTTTTTGCAAACCTCTTATTTTGCTGTTGGTATTCACTAGAATGGACAGAAAGAGAACATCACTGTCCTCTGTAAACTGTTTCAATTTGATCTGTGTTCATGATAAAAATCTTTCCTTCTCAATGCATTTAGGTGCTGTCATAGCTGTTGTTGCCAAATAAGAATGCAGTGTGATGTTATTATAGTAAACAGCACTTAAGCACAGCTGGCAGAATTGATCAGGGCCACATTAGAGTGAACTTCAACAGATGACTGACGCAGCAGAAACAATAACTGAATATGCAAACAGTTCTTGCAGTGAATGCTCTGGGGATCAAGCAGCATTATTTTTGACTTTGAACAGGGAAAAGGGGCAGAATTGTAACCTCTTTCTATACAGGAGGTTTCTGGGTATTATGTAAACATCTGACTGCCATTTGTGATGGTGGAGAGTTACAATGAAAAACTGAGGCCTCCCTCATTATTTACATTCCATTAATTATTAAAGGAGAAAAACATAAACATCAGATAACTTTGTTTAATGTTTCACATAGTCTTTTTTTTTTAGCTGTCTTTTCTCAATTAATGTTAGTCATCAAGATTTTCTGGTTTAACTTAGACAGCAATGTATGTTTCATGGCCCCCACCACTTCCCCTAATTATTACAAGAGCTAATTATGTGAACTACATATTGCTGTTTTCTCATTGTAATTACTGAGTTATTAAAAGTAAATAGTGTAGAAATATTAGATAACATTTATTCATGATATTTCTTTTATCCTTGGTTTTAAGGTCAATTTATATTTTGCTCATTACTCAAAGCATGAAAAAGTTAAGCAAAGAATAGTAAGGACAATTAAATGAAAGCATGCTTTCCTTTCCAAATTTAGCATTTAATTATTGAATTCTAAATAAACAATTTGCATTTTAAAGTGCTACTAAACAATTAAATTATAATGCAGTACAGTTAAAACATAAATTAAATGAAAGAATACCTTAAATTACTATTAAAGCATCCATTTACTTGAAATGTTAACTTTTTAAATTCTTTTTTGTTATATCATTAATTCCTCCTTTGTTCCCACATTTACACTGGCACTTACTAATTAATGAAATACGGGTGTGGCACTGCAGCAATGGAAGGGACAGTTCCTTAGACCAAGGACTAGGAACACAAAAAGAAATAATTATTTCATGAGGGAAAGCGGTTATTGTTGCTGTTCAGTGGTGGAGTGTTCTATGTATCCCAGCAAGCTTCTTAGAGCACAACTAGCTTAAGAATAGATTTTTGTGGATTGTAGAGAGCAGAGGGAGATGAAGAAGGGTGTCCAGACAGGGGATGAGTATTAGGGAACACAAGGTAAAACATCCAAAATCCATATTTGTGAAGTCTGTACGTCCTGTACTCCCAACAGAATGCCTAGCACACAATAGGTGCCGGGAAAAAAGTTTGAGGTAAGGGAAGGTATTTAGTTTTATCTTCACTTTGGCTATGTTAACCTTTGATAAAAATACCAATTACCGCTTACCCTCTTTGTGCCTGGTTTTCAAGTGGGCGAGAGTGCTGGTTTGGAGTTGTGATGTTTGAAGGAAAAGTTCATGGAACTATTGGTCCCTCGTTGGGTCCAGACAACATTTAAGTGGCTATCTGTTACTGCAGAACAACATCTTTGTTTCTTTGGGGTGTCATGTTTTAAATCTAAAGAATATTTTCTTAATTGTGAACTTCAGGGGACATCCTCTGAGAGAATAATGATCAGGTAAATTTGACTATTAGCAAAAATACTTAATGTCTCATGTTTTCTGAGTGCCTGGCACTATGCTGAAATTTTCAAAATCACGCATCAGTCATTACAAGGCATCACATGACTTCTTACATAATATATTCAATGTTTTTCTTGACAGAAGTCCAAGTTAATTATAAAATGTGATCTCAAATTATATGTCCAGTGGGCAGTTATCATTTTACCTATATAGGTAAACTGATACTGATATTTTACATAGTGTTTATATGTTTATATTTTGCATATGGGAGAAGAAAAACATTTAAAATGTTCCAGACTTGGCTGTTGTGGAGATTCAAACAGTGAATCAGCAAATGGAAGGTTTTTTTCTCTTTGTGGCGATTGAGGAGTGAACCAGCACATGGACAATCTCTCTCTCACTCTCTCTGCTGCTGTTTCTCAGTAAACAGCAGGGTTTTTTTTTTATTTTATTTTTTTAAAGAACTGATGTTTGAAAACCTGAGAAGCAGTTTTCCAGTCAGTTAACACTGGCAGAAAGACATAAAAACCCTGAGCATGGTTTGCCGCAGTGGTAGATGGAGGTGTCCGTGGGGATCTTTGTTCAGCGAGTTCTGCACTTGAGCCGAGGTCAGGATGTTTGGGGCATGCTATGGGAAATCAGCTGTGCCATGTTGCTGAACCTAAAACAAACTTTTGAAAAACAAGGGCTGAGATTCTCCTACACCTGCGAAATGGTCCACAGATATTGTTCCTTTCGAAATTCCTTGAGCAGTTATTGTGTTGCTTTGCTCGAGTGGACTTCATTGTAGTCTCAAAGTTGTACTTGGTGCTACTTTTCAAGTTTTATTTATTTATTTATTTGAAGGGCAGAAAAAGGAAGAGAGAGATTGAGAGAAGGATAGAGAAGTTCTTTTATCTACTGTCACTCTGGGTTAACCTAAGGCTAGCGGTGGGTACCCAAGTATGTGAGTGCCAAGTGAATTTGCAAGCAGCTTGATGAGAATTGGAATAGCCAGATAGCCAGGACCTGAAGTGGTGCTCTGAAATGGGATGCTGGTGTCCAAACAGAGGCTTAACTTTTACTGTGGAAAAATAGTACCTTCTTCAACAAGCCCCTGTTCTTTTCTTTTTTTTTTTTTCTGATATTTTAAAATATTTATTTATTTTTATTGCAAAGTCAGATATATATAGAGAGGAGGAGGGACAGAAAGGAGGATCTTCTGTCTGATGATTCACTGCACAAGTGACCGCAATGGCCGAAGCTACACCGATCTGAAGCCAGAAGTCTGGAACCTCTTCCGGGTCTCCCACGTGGATGCAGGGTCCCAAGGCTTTGGTGTGTCTTTGACTGTTTTCCCAGGCCACAAGCAGGGAGCTGGAAGGGAAGCGGGGCTGCCGGGATTAGAACTGGCATCCAAATTGGATCCTGGCGTATTGAAGGCAAAAACCTTAGCCGTTAAGCCACAGCGCAGGGTGGGGGGGAAGGGTCCCCACTTTTTTTTTTGAGCCATAACATTGTTACTAGACTTCTGTATGTATTTTGTCTCCCTCTTGACTATTGTTTCGTGGTTTTTGATGTTCGCTTTTGTTGGCAGTGTGATTCATTGCTATGTTGAAAGAATATGGTTGATTCACGCATGTGTCAAACTGGCCATTTTGTTACAAATTTACAGTTTAATTTGGATGTCAAAGATAATGTAACTTAATCTACCTTTATTTATTCTTTTTTATAGTCAAAAGTTACCATTGTATCCCCATGAAATAATTTCCTTATTGCTTTTTGCTGTTTCTCAGAATAACCGGGTTGTTTATCTGGCAGGTTCACATACATAATGGACAGGCCTTGTCTGTACCTCAGAAGATGTGAGAATAGAGCAACGTGATCCCACAAGAAAGCTGCTATAGTGCTCTACAAGGGCCCATTAGGACATAATTCAATTAGAATCTCTAGAGAAATGGGGCTTGGAAGCCTGAATTCAAATTTCCGTTCTTCCTCCCACGGACTCAGGAGAGATACTCCCAAGATAAATATAACCCCTGAATTGATCTAAATCAAACATGTTCAGAAGAAATCCCCAGAATCCTCTGGAGTATCTTGTGCTATGTGTAGGTCAGTGTCTTTTCATCTGGGAAGCTTGATTTCTACAATTGCTTTTTATTCACTCTCCACAGTGTACTAAATAAATTACATAATTTAGTGTAATATTCATCATGCTATTTTGGATTATGAGTTATTTCCTCCTGTAAAATTCTTATCCCTCTTATGTGGTAGCTAATATATATATATATATATGACAAAGTTTTCTATACAAGGGTACTTCAAAAAGTTTGTGAAAAGTGGAATTAGAGTCAGTGTTGTGGTTTACTGACTTAAGCTACCGCCTGCCATGCCTGTGTGTTCCACCTGCTGCACTCACTATCTAACTCTGCTAATGTGCCCAGGAAAGTAGCAGAAGAGGGTCTAAGTGTTGCTGTCCATGTAGGAGCTCTGGCTCTTGGCTTTGACCTGGACTAGCCGGCCTGTTACAGCCATTTGTGGAACGAACCAGGAAATGGAAACATTTCTTTCTTAGACTCTCCTTCTCTCTGACTTCCATATAAACAAAACAAGTCAAAAATTAAGTGGATTTTGATGCAAATAATTTACAAATACATAAAAAGTTTTTTTCTTTTTAAAAGTTTATTATTATTATTGTTATTATTTGAAAAGCAGAATTAAAGATTGAGAGAGACATCTGCTGCTTCACTGCTCAGATGGTTGAAATAGGAGTGTTGAGGCAGGCCGACAGCAGGGATCAGGAGTTTCTTTCAGGTCTCCCAGGTGTGTGCAGGGGCCCAAGGGCTTGAGCCATCTTTTGCTGCTTTCTGAGGTCATAAACAGGGAGCTGGATCAGAAGTGGAGCCGCTGGAACTTGTGACCTGCTGCCCATATGGGACTCTGGCAGTTTAGGCAACAACGTACATCATCACAGCACAGTACGAGCCCGTTTCAGGTTTTCATAATACACATTTCCTGTGAATATTATGATATATCCTCAAACCTAGAAATATAGTCTATAATGACATAAGTGCAAAACTAATCATTTATGGGTAGAATAATGAGATATCAATATGTATGTGTTACTGCTAGAGAATGTTACACTCCATGAAGTTGAATCTTTTGGCATGTAATATTTAATGCTGTATTTTTAGCATATCGTGAAATAAAGATAAATAATGTGATTCAGTTGATATCTCTTCAATTTATATATAGCAAGAACTTCAGAGAAATTCACGTTATACTTTTGTGAAGAGACCCAGAAACTTCTGTAAATTAATATTGAGCACCCAATCAAGGTTCATATCTCATAGATCAATTCTCATAGCACTGATCAGAAAACAAAGTTAACACCTACTTCGTTTATTATTGTTTTTTAATAACTTATTTTACCGAGGGTACTAATGATAGTACAGTAAGGAATATGCTAAGAAGGTGAACAAGAATTTCAGGAGAGCCATAGTGGTAAAGTTGGGTCAGTGAACTGGGAATCTTCACAGTTAATTTCATCTTGTTAAAGTCATTCAAATGTATTAAAATTTATGCATTTTAAATGCTGTTAAAATATAAGTTACGTGAGCTTGCTTCATTAGTGACCAAATCTGCACTTCCAATTGTAACTGAGTTTTTGTATTTAAGATTTTAAATTCCATCTCCTTGTCTATTAAGGCAAAGATTTTTAATCTCCTCACTTTACCCTTCCTACCTATGGGTTTCTTCTTCACTGACACGTATTTGGAGTAAATCTTCCTTGTCGATGATGTTGCTTATTGTGATATAACAACTAGTATTTTCTCTGTGGTACATATAGATGTCTCTGATCATGCTAGTTATGGTACAACATAATGGTCACCATCCTGTTGCTGTTGTGAGATCCTGGAGAGCTTTGCAGTTTTGTTGGAGGTGGTTACATTGTTTTGTCTGCATGTTGTCAGTTTTAGCTTTAGTTTCCCTGAGATTTGTGAAATCTGAAAGCACCACTTCCTTTATAATATTCTCTTTTGAACACAAAACTGTTCTGTTACAAAAGGTTGCTTTCTATAATTTTAGTCTTATTTAGCGATTGGTTTTCCATGAAGATTCAAACCGAGTCATTTCTCAATATGGATGCCATCTTTAAATGAGTTAGATTTGCTGGTAGAAAGTTGAAATCTGTGAAGCTATGTTTCATCAGTTTTCTGTGCCATGGCATTGTAATTTTTACGTCCATTAGAATTTACATACTATAATGGTGAATGTGATTTGCATATTAACCAAGTAGCAGGAAATTATTGTTTTTATTCCCTTTGATACTATGGAGTCAAATCTACTGACACACATGTTAAGGTTGGATGGATAATTATCTTTTATAGATGTCATTATGGTATGGCTTTCATTTTTCATAGATAGTTGTGCACCTCGGACATAGGTTCTTACAATGATGAATCTCTAGTAGAGCTTGTAAAGGAAAGAAGAGGAAAACTTAAGTGTGCATCCCTGAACAACGTTTTTCTAAGGTAGTTGTTCAATTTCTGATGTAATATTCTCCTTGGACATTTTTATCATTCGACCATGGTGATTGTAAGTGTTCTTGCTTTCTTGTGGAAGCAGTAAGATTTTGTTTGCTTGGCCACACAAATTCCCAAGCTAATTCATGAATCTTAAGGTATTTGGAGGAAAAGGTGGTGTTTCTGACTCTGTTGGCTTCCAGGCAGAATGGTACACATTCCTTCAGCCTTCTCTCAGCCACTGCTTTCAGATTTTGCTCCTATATTTTTTCTGGGTTTGTTCATGTATTTCTGAACATGAGTTAGCCAGTGCAGATGATGGTGAAAATTCCCAGTGCCTTGTTTGGGATGTTGTGCTTATTGTTTTGCAAGTTTCTAAAATTTATGAATTGTATATCTGTTTTATTGATAAAATATATGAGGAAGCTAGTCCATCCAATCATTGTCATTTTCAAATCATCAAATAATTCGGCCATTTTCTGTGAAGTGGTAGTCTATCATTGTAACAAGCAGATTTATTAAGTTACTGTGCTGCCTCCCAACCGAGGAATGTTACCTACCTAATGGTTCATCCACACCACGAAGAGACGTGTAGTTGTTTAAAAGGCTGCAGTAAGTAGTGGAGATGGTGATGCCATTGCCAACAGAAGAGTAGTGGCTGAAGTTCTGTGACCATGTAACAAGTGGTCCAGTGCTTTATGTGCCTTTTTCATGGGATATTAACTCAAGAGGGGACACTCCTATTTACCTCCTTTTATAGATAAAGATATTGAGACACAGAAAATTCAGGCACTACCTCAAAGAGACACGATCCAGAAGGAAAATTTCACCCTGGAACCTGGAGCCTTGTGACAGACAACACTAGGATTTTCTTGTTGTGAATTCTTGGGATGTTCAGGTTCACAAAGTTTTTTTGTCTACATTTTCTCTTTTTTTTTTTCTCATTCCAATAAACAAAACAAAAAAATAAATTATTGAATTTCCTCCATGTGCTTGGTGTGCTACAATGGAAGAGAGTATCAAACATACAACAGGAATAAGTTCAAGGAACGTGTTCGAATTTAGGTGGAAAGATAATGTAAATGTACTAAGTCAGCGATGCAAGTGGAATGATAAAAGCAGCAGGATACAATTGAAAGTTCATAGAAATTATGTTAATAAAAAAAAAGCCTGTGCCTGGGTTTCTTAAGTGGTTGTCACTAAAACAAACTTATCTTTTAATTCCATTTACCAAAGCCTTTTGTGGTTAGTGGTTAAGAGGGGACAGGTATTTTGCACTTACTCCCTGAGTCATGGCAGCTAATTCTAGCTTTTCTTAACTTTTCATTAAAATGATCAATTATGTAATGATAAATGACCACTATGTGATATTTAGTGTGTCTGCACCCCCCCCCCACTTCTATGGCTATAACACACACAATTATACCTTTTTGAGCTTTATCAGTGATTCTACCTTAATGACTTATCACTTCACTATTTGTTAGCTGCTTCTACAATCCAAGTTGACTTAGCACAAGTAAAATTTTTCTTAGAAACAGAATCACTTGAAATATAAAAAAATCACAATACTACTAGTAGATTTTAGAAAACTGGCCAAAAATTTGCTTTTTGTGAGTTCTTAAATTTAAAACTATTTTTACATTGTACAATGTTTAGCTCTTTATTAAATATTCTGTATTGTCTGTATTGTCATTCATTTTAGAAATGCCAATAAAAATGATGGCCATTTTGGTGAAGAAAATACTTGTTAAAGGAGAATATTTTTGTCTCACTGTGGGTTTTTTTTTTAAGCAGTATGTAAGAGTGAATTAGTTGATTTGTTAATCAAGGGCAAGGCACTTGGAATTCAATGTATTTGAGGTAGGTAGTGAGAAATGATGTGCAGTGGATCTATAATCTGACTGTCTGCATCAGTCTGAGAAAACAGAGTGAGCAAAGGACAAATCCAGTAGATGTGGAATTACTTTTCTGTGTGGGATTCTAGTTAATGAGACAATGTCTGGATGCAATTATTTGGGAAGTTCTTGACCTTTTATTTGTACAAGTTGATATAATTATGATTTCATGAGAAATAGTTTTGAAATTCTTTAACCAATTTTAGTTCTGTGTTTACATTGTGTCTTACCTCAGAGATCCTGAAAGTTTTCCCCTTTTAACTTTTTACACTTCACTTCAGTGTTTAAATTCCAATTTCAGATAGTTTTATTTAGTTACAAAGAGATTCTAACCGTACTCTGTGATTCTCATTCAAAAATCTTATTTCCATTTGTAAAGACAAAAATTGAAGAAAATAAATGTAAATCTGTTACTTATTTTCGTTTTATTTTAATCAGCCAGCTAACCAATAACAGTCCAGTGACAATTTCAAAAATCCCTCCTGGCCTGTGACTCTCTCCTGTTCTAAAAGTGTCCTGTCCACTGCAGTGGCGTCTATGACGTGGGAGTCTTAAGCACTTAAGTGTGGGTAGTGTAAACTGAAATAGTCCACAAGTTTAAAGTGCATACCAGGCTTAGGTAACATAGAGAAAAAATTGTAAGATATCTCAACAACTGCACATCAGTTATATGTTGAGTGATACCTTGAATATGTTGAGCAAATCTTAATAATTTCACCTCCATATTTTGAGTATTTAGAAATAATTACCAAGAAATTTAAAATTTCCTAAAGGGTTTTCATAATATTCTTTATTGAAAACTTCTTTTCTAGATACGTTTTTATCTTCCTCAAATACAGTTAATGTCTCAATCACGATTTCTTCTTTCCTTTGTATTGACCAGTTTCTTTAAATTTTTATTTATTTACTTATTTTTATTATTATATTAAATACATTATTATTATATTTTTATTATTTTTGTTATTTTGTTTTATGACACAGTTTAATAGGCACTGGGATTCCTTCTCTAGTTTTACAATGGGTGTCTTTCATGATCATTCATAAGTCCTTCATTTTGCCATTGAAGTGTCTCCCGACAGTAAAGGCATGGACAGTGTTGGAGGGTATTGATCAGTTTCTTATGTAAATTAACAGATTTCTTTCTTAAATATGCAATTCCTTGTATACTGGTCTCCACAATCATATATATTTAAATTCTCAATTGCCCTTTGAAAGCTATCTCTCTTTTGAAATCTCTTCTTTCTTGTTTCCATCCTATAAAACCTCTTTACCGTAACTTTTATTTCTTGATTGATGTTGTTGGTGTAGATTTTTCATTAAGGAGCTGTTTGCTTTTCTTTAACAGACTGTTAAATTTGCAGATAGAGGGGGGCAATACTGTCTTCTCACCTCATTCATCCTGTACCAACACAC
Source organism: Ochotona princeps (assembly GCF_030435755.1). Taxonomy (NCBI): domain Eukaryota; kingdom Metazoa; phylum Chordata; class Mammalia; order Lagomorpha; family Ochotonidae; genus Ochotona; species Ochotona princeps. The sequence continues at coordinate 29,369,799 of NC_080843.1, forward strand.
CTCTGTCACCTATATGCCTCATAGAGTAACTTCTCAACTTGTTGGTAGTGCCTTCTGTTCACTTGAGAACCACTTCTATGGTAAATTGCTCTTGCTGATGAAGAAGTATCAGATCTGGAAAGCATGTTGAAGTCATTAAAGTCACTTTGTCAAAATGTTAAAGAACTCCTCATTTGAATTATAATTTCTGTGCAGGTGACTTCCAATCGTATGTCTCCTTCCTGAGTACTGGTCAGCGGACAGTAGTTCTTGTCCAATTACTTCATTTATGTCACATGCAATTTTCACCTCCACTAAAGTACATTCAAAACTGATCTAATCCTCACTTCATCCTTACTCATCATTGTTTCAGGATCTCATTAGTTTCAGCCAAGTTCCTTAGCTCTAATATTTTCAGTCATTATTGATAAAGAGACTTTCTTCATTTGACCTCTACATTTTATTAAAGCACTAAGAGTTTTTGATTATAATTTTCTGTTCTTCCAACTTCTCCATTCCTACTTTATGCTTCTGTTGCAGTTCATCCACAGACTGGGAATATACTTTTCTCCACCTTAATCCTCTCTTGCTTCACTCAGCTCTGCAATTTCTAGTCCCAACAAGGTTCCAGAATTTCTGAAAGACCACCTGCTCCTGAAATACCTTGATAGTTTCACATGATTACTGTTCCCCATTTTAGCTCCTGAAGTTTTTTTTTCCTCTTCAACTCTTAAAATTGCATTTATTGCATTGTGTATGGTGTTACAGTTCAAAGTAAACATATATGCCTTATTCATTCTATTTGGAAAACAGGACATATGTCTGATTCTTACGCGTACTGCTATGCTGAGCTTATGGTACTTAATATCTTTGTAAATGGTTAGTAACCACACTAGAGAGATGATTTACGCTATGCATTAGCTATACTAGGAAGGCATAGTCACCATGAAAGCCTGTTGTGAGCCTTCGTCTGTATATATTCTAGGCTGTTTAGCAAAGTGATGAGTATTCCTACTGACTTGACTCCTTGGTTAGAGTGTCTTACTTTTCCATTTTGGACAAAATCTGCTTTTATTATCATAATCTACATTTTTAATCTAAATTCCTCACTAGCATAGTGTTTTAAAAATCTGTTACTAGGGGTCAGCATGGTAGCCTAGTGGCTAAAGTCTTCACTTTGAATGTGCCGGCATCCCAATTGGACGCTGGTTCTAATCCGGACTGCCCCGTTTCCCATCCAGCTCCCTGCTTGTGACTTGGGAATGCAGTTGAGGATGGCCCAAAGCCTTGGGACCCTGCACCCAAATGGGAGATCTTGAAGAAGCTCCAGGCTCCTGAGTTCAGATCGGCTCAGCCGTGGCCATTGCGGCCGCTTGGGGAGTGAATCTTCCTCTCTGTCTTTCTTCCTCACTGTATGCCTGACTTTGAGATAGAAATAAATGAATAAACCTTAAAAGATATCTATTACTAGACTTTTCCATGTGCCTTTTTGGTCTCATCAACAAAACTGACCTCATGTCCAAAGTCTTTATTATACTTCTGCATTTTGGCGTGAGTATGTCGCCATGTACTTAATAACTAATCAGTTCATGTCTGAGCAAGTCATGTGTCCATTTGGATATCATGCTCACGAACAATGTGGACAAATTTGTCTTCTTCCTGTAAGTTTTATCTTAATAGTTTTTGCTCTTTTATCTCTAGAAAAAGCCACAGCTCTCTTTCATAAGCTCTGCTTCTTCAGAACTTTTTACTGTAGCTTGGGGTTTATGACTAGGGAATATGTGCATATCTTCACCACTTTACTTACATTTTCCATATTCTGTTGTTGTAATTCGGTGCTCTTGGTGGTTAATATCATAAAGACAGATTTTTTTAAAAGCACTTTGAATGACCTTTCAATAAAAAGTGAAATGTGAAATACCCAGCAATCACTTGCAGCTGCCAAAAATGGCATACAGGGCGCGCTTAATTTCACAGACATCCACAATCTGGCTCAAATCCTTGTGATTATGTAAAACAAATTTCTATTCTGTTGTGCTATGATAAAATAGATTGGCTGTATTATAACAAAACAGGTAAAACTTTGAAACGTATTACTTCATGGGAAGTAAATATAATTGGAGTCTTTTCCTCTTAATCTAAATTGCTTCTTGAATACTCATTCCCACAAGAAGTTTGTTAAAGAACATTAACTCACTGGAACATTGCCCTTCACAGGTAGGAAAGAGTAAGTATATGTTTTAATGTATGTGCTTTGGTTTGACTCGTAGAAAATAATGTTTGTAAAGATTCATTTATTTGAAAGCCAGGGAGAGAGAGAGGGGGAGAGAGAGAGAGAAAGAGAGAGAGAGAGAGATAGTTCCATTTGCTGGTTTACTTCTCAAAGAGCCACAACGGCTGAACCAGAAACCAGAAACTTTATACACAGCTCTCATATAGGTGATGGGGGCCCATATAGTTGATTCTTCATCTGCTGCTTTCATCGGTACATTACTAGGAAGCTGGATCAGAAGCAGAGCAACTGATATTTGAATTGGCACCTGCGTGGGATGCTGGCATCACAAGCAGTTGCTTAACTCACTGTTCCACAATGTTGGCCGCAGAAAAGGTTTTTTTATTAATCAAGATTGTATATGAAGATTCTTTAATGAGAGCAGTAGGAATTCCTTAGTAAGACTAATTAACCATTTATTAGATGTTGTTATTATTCATCTTATTATATGAAATTGCAAAATGGTTACCTTACTCTGATTAGGTGACCAACACATTGGAATGATCTGATTGTTTCGGTGTATGGAACTCTTGGTGCCTATTGCTGTCCAAATAAATTCCTATTGGTTGGATGAAACTTTCTGTAACTTATTATGTGTGATTGCAGTGTTAAAGTTAACAAAGGGGACCCAAAGAATAAAAGTATAAAATAGTAGCACAGTTCATAATTAAAAGAAGTCTTAACTATATATGATATATTGCTTATACTATGCAGGAATGACATTTTCTTTATAAAGGATCTTGAATTTTGTTATGATTTAGCTGCGGGAAAGGCATTCCAGCTGGAGGAAAAGATATGATAAAGTATATAAGGGTGAGAAAGAGATTGGAACTAACCTGTAAGAGAATGGTTGGCAAACTGCTTCTGGAGAGGGCCAGATAGTGTACATTGTAAACTGCAAGCCGTAAGTTTCCCATTGTAGATTGAAAGCAGCAATAGATAATACATAAACAAATGACTGTGGCTATGTTCCAATAATAAGGTATTTATAAAAGCAGGTAGGCAAGATTTAGCCTGCAGACTGTAACTGCTGACCTCTGCTCTAGGGAATAGAGAGCCAATTGATGGCTTCTACTTAAAAAAGGAGATGTAATTAAGCTAAAGGCTGACCTAGGACATTAGAAAAGATAATGAAGGAATGGATAGGTTGAACAGAACCTTTGAAACATGAGTTGATAAGTTTCATGGAAGAAGCCAAAGTGGAAGAAAAGAAGTGTTCTTTCCTATTCTGGAAACTGCAGATAAAGACAGCATCAAGATCTGTCCAATTTTGGCAGGCTGCAGTGATAAATTAGATCTATATGACACAATTTTCAGAAAAATGAAGGTAGCATCCTTAACCAAATTTAAAATGGTGCCTTTAGCAATATTATGTATGCACATTCTTTGGATATTATAATTGATTACAAGCTCAGTTAAGGGTTACCAATTTGAAGAAACAGAAAGAACTAAACTAACCTCAGAAAAATCTCTGAAATTATGAGCAACAATTAATTATTTTTTATCTTTATGGTACTTTAAGAATGTGAAATGTGACTTTTGATATCTGGGAATTAGAGCATAGTGGTTTTTTTTTTTTAAGGTTGTCCAGGATAGATATTGCTTCATAAAGGATTAAACGACCCCTTTGGTCACTGGCATCCGCATCAGTGTCAGGGATTGAGATCTTCTTTGCCTCAGATCCAGCTTCCTGCTATTGAGCCTGGCAGGCAACAGATAATTGGCCAAGCTGTAGCATTCTCGCCATCCATGTGTGAGACACAGATGTATTCCTGTCTCCAGTTTTGGTCCTAGCTTAGACCTAACAGCTGTGGGTAGTTGAGGAGTAAATCTGTGGATGAATGATTCTCTATCACTCCCTAGCATTATCTCTGTCATTTGTCATACAAAAAAATAAAACAACAGTAAAGGAGAGGCTTGCATTGTGTCACAGTGTGTTAATGTGTGATGCTTGGGATACTGCATCTCGTAGGAGATTGCCTGTTTCCAGTCTCACAGACACTCTGCTTCAGATCTAGCTTCCTGCCTATGTACCGCAGAAGCAGAGGATGATAGTTAAACTGAATCTCTGCTATGCATGTAGAAGACCTAAAACTGGTTATTAGCTCCTGGCTTTGATATGAAGCACAAGTCTTAGATCTTTCTCTCTCTTGTAACGCTGCCTTTTAAATAAATACATAAATTTTAAAGAGAAGTAGAGAGAGATCTATTGTCCATCCATTGGTTCACTTCTCACATGACTACAGCTGGAACTTGTCTGGAAGCTGGGAGATTGGGTGTAGGAGCCTGAGATCTCGGGCCATCTTCTGCTGCTTTTCCAGGTGCATCAGTTGAAGGCTGGATCAGAAGTGGAGTGCTAATAGGGGAAGCCAGCACTGCAGGTGGCGGCTGCACTTGCTAAACCATAGTGCTGGTCTTATGTGCAAATCTTGTAAAGGCAAACAGAAAATGCTATTTTTTAAAAGTGTGGATTCACTGGATTGAGCTACCGCTTCTCAAAATGTCCCAATATTTTAATCTCAAGTACTTCTGGTATCTGAACCTGTTCTGTCAGTTGAGGGTTAATGTTACAAACCAAGGAGAGTAGATAAAGATTTGATTTTGCATCATGTTTCCTAAAATAATCAGGAAACCAAGGGATCACAGTTAAGTTCTTGTTAAATGTATGCTTGCAGTTAGAGAAAGATTCATGATTAGAGCCTTGTTCTGGTGTATTTTTATCCTAGGCCTGTCTACACAGTGACATGACTATCCCCTGAAAAATGTTATGTATTTACAGAGCTTTTCTTCATGGAGTTAGAGCTGCTGCACACATTTCAGGTCCCTGCAAAAGTGCTCATTCTTACCTCACTCTTCAGTAGAGTAAGATATACTATAATTCAGTAGGTAATACTTAATTGCTGTAACTACATTCTGTTTAAAAAAGAAATTGATCATGTTTGTCAAGATCTAATTAAAATATATAATGTTAGACTGCTAGTGTCTTTCGAAAGCTTAAAACATTCTGTCACTAGATAGTATTGCTTAAATAAATACATCACTTTTTAGAACTAGTCTTGTGTGTAATTCTAGATATTTCACATGGCAGTTATAATGAATAAAAATAATGATCAGGCTTATAGCAAGAATATTAATCTATGCATAAAAAGGAAATTTTGCCCTTTGCTGAAGAAGTTTTAAGTGTATTGATAGAATACATAATATTGTAGGCATTTGTGTGTCCATGTTTCTAATGTCCATGTGTAAGTGTATGAACATCTAAGTTTATATATATGTGTGTGTGTGTGTGTATACAGGCTTATAAATATGCATATGCATATATAAGCATATACACACTATATAGAGGAACAAATTTAAACTAGATGACATTATGCCAGAGAAGTAAATATGTCTTTGGAGTGGATTTTTTGAGTTTACAGGTTTGATTCCTAGGCTTATTGTTGACACGTTTGGATTTGGGGTCTTCACGTGACTAAAAATAGTCTTACACATTTTCAAACTGCTTCTCTGCACTTAGTTTTAAGCCTTGGAAAAGGAAGTATGTGAACATTGTAAGTACTTGATTCTTCTTGGAGAACAGGTTTGTGTGGTGTGCATCAGAAGAGGCTGACAGCCCCAGCTAATGACTTTGGCCTTCCCTTGGAACTCCTCTGCCCTTCTGGCTGCCTTGTTTTGGTTACGGGATGAGTAAAGCTGATCAACCTTCGGTGTGCCATGACTTAACTCGCAACATGATTCTTTATCAAAGCCATAAATATATGCAGAAAAACTTGGTGTAATGATTTTCTAGAAGAAAATGTTGGCAAACTGCTTCTGCAGTAAGATGTTCATTTCCCATTATTGCATGTAAAATACATTGCTAAAAGTAAGGATTTTCAAATGAAGGTACAGGAAGTAGTATGTGTTTCTGCAATTCAGGTAACCAACAGGTTTAATCTGCTTTATGGCTTCTTAAACAATTTGAGGATGTTTATTATTTTTGCTAAATATTAAATATTGCTAATTACTTAATATTCTTCTATGGAGACAAAACTTCATCATCTTACATAATAAACTAACAATTGAATTGACACATGTCCATTTTATCATCAACTGGTGCTAAGCAAGTGTTTCACTCTGTTGTCTTCATGTCTCCCATTGTTCTGTTACAGTTTTTCATAAATTCCTTAAATCTTGACTAATAATTAGTGATATTAAGTAACATAACATAAATAGCAGTGTGCCAGTATGAGAATGATTTTGCGATATCTTCATTTTATGGGTATCAATCTTCGTTACCAGCAATGGATCATCATCAACTAAGGATCTTATTAAAGCGTTACCATGTTGCTGATTTACATAATGTTTTTATTTTAAAGAACAGTGTCCTTATTTAGTTATTATGGCTTGAAGTAATTGCCTACTAAAATCATATATTTGAAAGGAGATTTTTACACTATCTAGTTTTTCCTACTTTTTTTTGAGATTTCTAAGTTTTCAAAATTTTCTCTTTTAAGTGTATTTGTAAGGAGTTAGTGGCAATTATTATTGATGAATACATTTCTCAGCTTTATAAAGTGAAAAAATTTTATGATTATGCTGGTATAGCTGTTACAGTCATATACTCATTCCTTTAGACTATTTGTTGATGTCAAGCTGAAAGCACTTCTTAGCACTTAATGTTTTCAAAATATGTCTACGTGTTAATTACAAAATTCAAATTTGGGTCTCTATGTATGTTTCCAAATAGAAAAGATTATAGTTTTGTGAAATCCTATTGGAGAAAATAAATATTCTATGTTACCAAATATATTCTTTGGATATCAAAATTGAGTCAATAATTATTTTTGCCTTTTATACTGAAGTGTAAGCACTCCATAGCAACTTAAGACTTTCTCAAAGATACTCCCTCCTGTGTTTTCAGTTAAGTGACATAGATGAAGCACCATTTGGTGAGCAGTGCTTTTTTCTTTTCTTTGAGAATGCTTTATGTTCACATATTTTAATTGTGCAAGTGCTGGATTTGAAGGGTGTTTTGCATGAAATTCCATAACTGATCATATGCTTGTTGGAAACTTCCCAGAATATGGTCAAGAAGGGAGTTTTACTTCCAACTTGTGCCCCTGAAATTAAGATTTAATCTCCAGCAAAGACGAGCACATTAGCACAATGTGCTTTATATACAGCGAAAACAAAGTGATCTGTGTCAGTGCTTTGCCTAAAACTGTGAAAAATGCAGTAGCATGTGTCTTCAACTGATTAACTAAACTATTTTTATATTAAAAATAAAGCTAACATTTCATTTTGTGTCTTTGTTTTAGACTGTCCTGAAGTACTAAGATTCTCTGAAAACTAAGGTTCTGTGCTGGATTTGTTCCCGAGCAATATTCTCTTACTTTTCCATTTATTCTTTTCAGATTTTTATTATAAAGAATATAGTCTGATCAT